>NC_068279.1:49247779-50747302 GCF_025860055.1 Xyrauchen texanus
CTAAAATGTTCATAATGTTAATATAATGTTAATATGCTTCTCTGTTCTTATCAAGTTATTAAAAAGGAAGCTCGAGATTCATATGACACAGAGGTATGTAATTAATATTGAACATAAGTTGATGCAATACTGAAAATGATATGTACACACATATATACACACATATGTACATATAGTATATGGCCTTAAAGTAATTTTAATGTATGTCCAATGTACTGTCTCCCCATATTTAAACTGCACAAATTGTAACCCTTGAGCCTAGAATACACCTTTACAGAACATTACAGCTCATTTCTAAAAAGTGCATTTGCTACACAATTACACCTTTACAATACATAAGACATGTATGATTAAACTGAACAAGAACTCTGGAGCAAGTATTGAAACAGCAGCATAATTATCGCATAGGCTGTTTGATTTTTTGGCCGTCAAAAAGAATACACACACACGCACGCACGCGCGCACACACGCACACATCATATTTCAGTGCATATTATGTATAATAACAGTACAAGAGGGACAAACAGCTCCCTGTTTGAAATTATTTCAGAAGTGTGTTCTGGACTTACTTCCACTGTTCTGAGTTCAGTTGGAAGACGAAATTTAGGTCAAAACTGTTGCAGGATTTCACTATAATTAGTTTCTCCCAAAACAAAGATGTCTTGGTTTCACAGCAATCCAGGGCTTAGGCGTATATGCTTCTGGTTAGCCAAAGTCCTTCCACCCTCCATGTTTACAGCCCTTGCGGTATGCCACTATTATCTCATCTTCCTTTTAATCAGCCTGGATTCTCATAATTGCTTGCAGTCAGTGCTGTATGTAAAGGCAGGCCATGCAACAGCACTTTCACATGCTAATATTGAGATTACAGGAAGCACTTCTCATATGCTTGCTTTTTTTCATTATTTGGTTTTGTTTTATAAGAAATCATGCCTCTAGTGTTTTAATTTGCTTGTTTAAAAAAAGTCCTAAAATCTGTTTTCATAGTTGATTTCCATTGCCTATTGCCAGCGGTCTAGTTCTGTTGTCTTCTTTATTTGACACCCATCATGTGTCAGTGAAGGATGGTTTGCGTGACAAGTCCTAGTTGGAGAGATAGAAAGCAAGGTTACGATGCCGCACAGTATAAGCATTCAATCATGTTATATAGCATTTAGATTTAAGACCAGAATTGTTTTATACCCAGCTGGAAAAACAACTTAAAGTGGTCATGGTAGTTTTGGAACATGGCTGGTCTGCAAGTCCAGCTTGACTAATAAAATGGTCTATTACTCTAGGTCAAAACCACGTCCAACAACTGGTCATCCAGCTAAACAACCATTTAGACTAGCAAATGACAAATGTTGGGGAAACTAATCTAAAATTGTAGCTTCCCAATCTACAAGCTACTCATTACTTAAAGTAGTAAAATTACAGCCAAGCTGATCTTTAGCTGTCAAGCTGATCAAAAGCTGATACAATGAACTGGAGTTACAATCTCTGAAGCTCGTACAGAATCACAGAAAATTATTGGCAGATGGTGCTTGACACTCTGCCCCTTATGCACATCATCACAGGCATATAAACCAGAGCACACTGCCATTTCATAAGAATTTATTGAGTGAAGGATGGAGCCATTTATCAGTCCCTAAACAGTGAGAAATTAGTAATGCAGAGAAGCTACACAGTGTCTCGTTCCCTCCTTTATGGGAATCCAGGTAACATTTTCATCCAAGACCTTTCCTTTTAAGTTGGTCACTCACTGCTGCGTCAGTAGCTGACGCTATGGGTATCATTTACCATAACAGCACACTAATGATTCAGATGCACCAGAACAATGTTCACGAGCCAATAGAGTAGTGAAAAACATTAAAAAGGAACTCATCTTCACATTGCAGTGGGAAGAGAGAAATACTCAGGTAATAAAACCTGGCAAAAATACTACAAGCAATGACAGTAGCCAGTCTTGGCATTGAATCATCGAGATATTAACCCTCATGCACAGACAGAATCTGGGAAGAGAGGGAGGAATCGTCCAGGTTTTAGAACCTGGAAAAGGTGCTAGGGGAAGCCAAGACTGTTGCCAGATAGATGTTTTCTAGTGACAACTCTTCTGCCCAAACCCAGGAGGAAGCCATGCTCCTAGTAGAATGAGATTTAACACCCATTCGGCACTGCTTGCCTTGCAAATCGTAAGCGAGCGCAATAGCCTCAACATCCCAGTGAAAAAGTCTATGCTTGGAGACAGCCAAACCTTTTGTGTGGACTCTGCAGCAAACAAAGCTGTTCTGACAGCGTGAATTGACTCATACATTCAGTATATGTATACAATGCCCTCACCAGACAAAGCATGTGTAGCCTATTAGCCTCGTCTGAACCAGAGGGAGGAGAGAATGCTTCCAGAGTGGCCACCTTTGCCCTGATGGTAGTGGCCAAAACATTGGGTACGTAACCTTCTTTAAGCTTAAGGACTGCCTTTGATGAACACAGTCCAAATTATAAAAAAAGAGTCTTTGACTGACAATGCCTGTAGGGATATGTACAGTAGGGACAGTAGGCCCCTTATACATTTTATTGAAGCCCACGTGAGCAGCAGCATTCTTCAACAAGAGTATGCATATGGTTACTTCATCTAACGGCTCAATCGGGGGACCGGTAAGTGATTCTAACACCAGCTCTCCAAGTCCCAGACTGGGAAAATAGCAGGGCGAGAGGGCCTAAGCCAGCTAGCTCCCTTTAAAATTTGCTCAACAAAGGGTGTTTTCCTAGTGACAGACCACCCAAAGAGTCATATCCAGTTATTATGGCAGCAACATAAACTTTAAGCGTAGATGGAGAGAGTCCAGAATCCACAAGCTTTGTAAAAAGCAAAGGCAATATTTCAAAGTGTAGAGCAGCCTCGTGGAGGGAGCTCTGCCTTTTAATATGGTATCGAGCATTGACTGCGACACACTGCAAGTGTCTAACGATGGACCTGGAGTCTCCACAGGCCCAGCTGGGAATGTCAGATCATGCCTTGAGCTTGCGATAGCAGATCTCTCCTAATGGGGAACGTCCACGATGGAGCATCCAACAGCACGATTTCCTTGTCTTACTGAACCTGCAAAACACCTGGTGTAGAAAGCAAACAGGAGGGAATGCATACTTTCTTTTTGCAGGCCATTGTGAGCTAGGTCGTCCATGCTCAGTGGAGCTGGAGTCATTGAGAACCAGAGGCGACACTTCGTCATCACCAGATTGGCAAACAGGTCTACCACGGCTTCCCCGAATACCTCCCAAATCCTCTGTCTGAGGATGAAGTCTCCATTCCCCTAGTCTAACTCCATGACATGAAAGCAAGTCTTCCCCACAGTTCAGGTGATCGAGAACATGCACGTATAGACAGGAGAAGTTTCTCACTCAAGTTGAGAACACGATGCGCCAGAGTCAACATCAGATGCAAATACACTCCCCATGGAGATTAATGTACTCCACAACTGCAGTACAGTCCATACGGTCTAGAATGTGAAAACTTTGCATGTCTGCCAGAAAGGTGTCCAGAGCAAAGAGGACTGTAGAACAGCACTAGGGAATATACTGTTTGTGCCACGTTGCTCGCACACATGTCCAGATACCGAAAACAAGACAACAGTAGCGCAGGGCACTCCCTCCCGAGTTGGACATATCCATTGAGACAGCTTTGTATTTTGACAACTATGCATTCAGTGCAACACTCGTCTGATAGAATGATGGTGTTCTCTAAATTGCAAGCTCGGCTACACAGTGGTGCATCATAAGGAGACTTAAGTGATTGCATCGTCACTTGTGACGAGGCACTCTCGAGTATACCAATCCCATACTGCCACTGCAGTCATCGACCCCAACATCCGCTGGAACTCTTGCAGCGGCAATGCTACTCTCAGCTTGAACTTCACCAAGCATTGGAGAATAGACTGAATGCGGGTGTTGAAATAACGAGCCAACATGATTACCAAGTCGAGTTTTATTCCCAAGAAGGAAGCCTGCCCACAAAACACCAAAATACACTAAGCCCTATTGACATTGAGGTCCAAATGCTCCAAGTGCATACGCAACAGATCCCTGTGCTTGCATGGCAACTCCCTCAACTGTGCTAACAGTGGCCAGTCATCGAGGTAGTTTAATAAGAGGACACAGCTCAGCCTCAGTGGTTCCAGTACCGCATTAACACATTTGAGAATGCTACAGTGCTTCTCGATGGAAAATATAGCTCATTACTGAAAAAGCTACACTATTATGAAAATAGCTAAATTACTGTCATACTACTGAAAATGTAGTTATGTTAGTGGCATCAGTACTTTTAGCTATCTTCTCCCCAACACTGCTAATGACATTAATGACCTGCTAAAAACCATGTAAAACTAGCAACCACCTTAAGCAATATAGCACCTCTGATTTTTCAGCAGGATAAAACAAGTATATAAGTTATTTCAATAAGACTTTATTAAAGTTATAAAATTGTTCCAGTGCTGTTATAATTACACTCTGTCATATATCTGAAATAAAATTACAACATGCTTTTCGGACAGGTTTAATTGACACAATCAATCATGAAATACATAATCAAGAGTTATTGAAGGAGCAGAAGGAGAAGGTTGAAAAAACTCATTGGAAACCTCTAGATATTAGTTGGAAATGGACAGGATGTCAGAGACATTTAGGAGTTAATGCAGTGAGGTGAAATGTAGGCTTTCAAGAAAATGTAACACCCCATAACAAAGAGGACACACCTTCACACTATATTAGCTTAAGATGCTTTTTGGAACATGGTAGCTTGTTTGTTCATGGCCTAATGTGGTCTACTTTCTCTAGCCAAGATGGTCAACCAGGTCAAACACGGCCCAACCAGTTGCCAGTGCAGCTGATCAACCCTCTAGACCAACTTGGGCCAGCTAATGACCATACATGACAAGCTTGGACCAGTTAGAAACCATGTGAAACCAACTACTACCAAAAGCTTGTATTAGCTGGATTTTCCAGAACAGACAAGCCCAGTCAACTGTTATTTACCAGGCCCATACGGCTTTTGTTGTCTAATAGATTAAATATTTCAGTGTTATCTGCACACAATACAGTATTTGTCAGGCAGTCTGATCATATTCAACCACTTAACCAAAGTGACCTGCTGGCTTGCAAGAAAGCTGTACACAAAGAGGAGGTACTTTTCTCCCCTAAAAACTGTTTTGGATACCAGCTACCTTTTCAAACAAGCTTTACTTAAAGTAAATTAGTTGAAACTAAGCAGGTTACTTCTGTATTTATGGTACAGAACTCTGAAATCCTCATATTAATATAGACAAAGATGGATCTCTTGGCCAACACAAAAAAGGCAACAAATAAAGCATTCACACTTCAACTAAAATGCAGATTTAATCCTCTTCTGAGTACTTTTTATTCTTCTGTACGTATAGAGTTTGTCATTTACAGGTGTGACAACCGCATTGTACACTCAAATTCACTTCTAAAAAGTTCTGTTGGCATTCATGTTTGTAGTCTACTACCACGAGACGCCAAACGATACTAGATGCACAGATTATAATTTGAATTCTTGAAGACTGATACAAGTAACAAGTACCTATTTTTATGTATCGCCTGATATCAAGTACTGATATGAGTATTGTTTTGTTTGTATTTGTATGCTATTCTGTTTGTATATTTACAGTATGTTTTATATTTTGATGTAGCCAAAATTAGTGTTAAGTAACAAAAAATGACAATTCAGGACCATTTTGCCATGGTGTAGCTTACCTTTAAATGTAACCCAGCTAACACATCTGATACTTTATTAAAGCTTTGATGATGTTATTTTATGCATATTGTTCTGTGCACTCAAGGAGTGGGTAATGTGGCTTTAGTATTGATTGAGTGTTCTGAGTTTGGCATTTGTTTGATTGCTTTGTCCATTGTTGTTGTGGGCTATAAGCGTGTGTGCATGAGAGAGGCCTCATATATATCAGGCAAAAAAGGATCAAATGAAAACTGATATCCTAGATTTAAATGGTTTAAATGCCAAAATGTTAATCTGTTAATCTGAAATATTCTTATAAAAAGTTATATTGCAAGTAACTTTTGTATTGAAAATATTTACATTTATTATAGAAGTTTTAACAGTGCCCATTTAATGAAGGGCCCTGTAAAGTGTGAAATGGAATGATATTTTTCCCTGTTTGAAGTCAAAGCTCATTCACCTGGACAGTCACTAGTAAAGGGCTTAGGAACAAGGAGGTCTTTAATACTGTAAGCATATCCATTCATCTCCACCTAAATGGAGCTATCATAATGTTTGTGGAAATGTCCATGAGCAAAGATGGTAGAATTCAAATTGTATACTTCCAGGGATCCTGGAGTAGCCGAGAAACTGCCATTGAGATTAATGGGAATACTATATTATTATAGGCATCCATGATACACATACATAATTATAACATTCACTCCTGCTAAATGCGGTTGTCACTCCCAAAGCTTTGCAGTGTGTCCTTAAAATACTTGGAATTAATAAATACTTATTATTAAATGCTGTTTAATGTCTTAATACTTTGACTTTGATCTCAATTCAGACAAACTTAATCTAGCATAAAGACTCTCAAAAAAAGCACTCTGAAAGGTGTTGAATCCTGTTGGTTAGCAGGATTACATAAGCACAAAGTGCAGCAAATGTCCTGTACCTGCAGGGAGGAGTGAGTCACACTCACTGCTTAACTCTCCGCAGACTTGCACATTTCACTATTTGAGAACCTCCCCTCTTCACATCCATAACATCCGGCTACAGTGGAGAACAGGTGGGGGCGAAAGAGGAGAGTGGCATCCAGGGGAGGACAGAGTAGGGGTGGGTTGAACGAGTTGAAAGAAGGGGGTAATGGGACAGATGGAGAGGGCAAAGTGAGAAGTAGGTGAGGGGTTAATAGGAAAGAGACCAAGGTGAAATAGGCAGAGCATGCAGTAACACAAAGAACAGAAAACAGCATGGAGAAAAGCAGGTGAGAATGGAAGAGAGATATAATTCAGGGGAAAAATGAAGTTGGATAGAAACAGACAATGAGAAAAGGATGGAGAGAGAAAAGCGAATAGCATCAGAAAAGGCCAAGAACAGTATATTATACAGAAGGACAGGGACATTCACAGTCTGGGCAAAGAGAAGTTTAATTAAAGTAGAGCGTGTACAGGGAAACATGACATGAACTGATAGGATAATGAACATCAAGTGAAGTTATCAATGAGGGTTAACAAGGAACAAACAATGCCCATAAAGAGAAATCACATATGAATCCACCTAGTATTGATATTTCTTCAAAAAGATGCGTACAGTTTCAGCAACATTTTACATTAATATTCCCTTTGTTAAGGGTTTATAATGCTATTCATAAATAACTAATAAGTATATACATATGCATTTTAAGTCACTTATATGCAGGTATAACAACAAGAATAGTGTTGGCAACATATTCTCCCATTGTACATTAAGGTACATTTTCATAAGTTATGAATGTTCAATAAGTGTTATAAGTGTTTATAACATGTGCGGTAAAATGCCTCACTATTTTACAGGTACTGTATGAAAGTCACCCTTTTTATGCATGGTGTTATAACCACATTTCAGTCATTTATTTTAGCATCTGTAAATAACGTATTAGACATAAATGAACCCATTTATAAAACCTCAACAAATCACAATTTCTTACGAGATATCTACAAGACAGTTGCCCTCCTTAAAAGCAGTGGCGGTTCTGGCTTACTTGGCACCCTAGGCGAGATTGGACATGGCACCCCCCCTTAACACCCCATATATATAAATAAATGGCACATTCTATTAAAATTTATATTATACAGTATATACAGTGCATAACTTAAATAGCACAATTAAATTATATAGTCAATAAATAAAGTATATGGCAGAATTCTTTCAAATTGCTGCTACTCTGTGCTATTACACCTAATCCCTAATTTAAATCAATGATTTCGTAATTTCTGCCCAGCGATCACATGGTTGATACTAATTATTGCAAGACCACTAAGAAGATCCTGTGCCATAGTGTAGCCTACCTATAGGCCTACTGTTTATCATAGTTATCTTATATTTGTTCATAATGTAAGATTACATTATAAGCATCCATAATCCTAACCCTACAGAGCCTTTAAGTCCGAGTAGCCTGTCGGGCCCCTTTCTCCCATCACGATTTTGCGAGCTCTGTGCAAGGGCAGGGTGGCACAATTTGGGGCACCTTTGTCCCATCGCAAATTTGCGAGCTCTGTGTGGGGGCGGCCTGGCATGTACCCTGATATGCCACCCCAGAGAGCGTTGCCACCCTAGGCGCCTACCTATATAGCCTATGCCAGGATCCGCTACTGCTTAAAAGTCAAAAGTTTCAAAGGCTATGTCAAATTTGGAATACTAGTTACTACAGCTACTGCATTTTTAATCCAAGTTTGTGTCAAAATTCGGAACAAAGCCATGTTAACTATCAACACTTTAAAGCTACTGTTGTCATTAGTAGGCTACTGTAACATTTCTATTTGGTTCATTTTAATGTGCGGGCACATTTGCTGAGATTGTTACATTGTTATTTGTGGTTCTGATTGATTCCTCTTTTTGAAACTGAAAAATAATAATAATAATAATAATAATAATAGAAGGTGTAATGATTCACTGGGGTGAAATTAAGTTTTAAACTCTAATCATATCAATTATAACAAACCTACAATCTTCTCACATTATACATTGTATTCTGCTGTCACACTTATGCACCACTTACATTTGAGTAACCAGTTACCAAGTTACATTTACATAGAACATGGTTCGCCCTCTTTTTTTTCAATATGACGTTTCTCTACAAATGCGCTGTTAATCGCTACAGATTTGCTTTTGCAACATTATCAATTCTTGTTTTGTAATTAATTCTCACAAATGTTTTAAAAAGCATTATTATGTGATTCATATGTTTTCTTATAACCACTTTAAACCCACATTAACTCATATTTTAACATTAGATCTTAGTGTACCTTTATTGGAGATCCAAACTGTCCATTCTGACTTAGTTTCAACAAACAAGTCCTTTGAAACATCTAGTATGTCATACTGTAGGAACTATATGTATTTTTTTCTTTTGTTTGTCTGCTTAAGCATGTGGTGTTTTCTGGTCAACTATGCCTTAATTGAGCATCTGGCGCTTTGCATAAATTTTTTCGATTCATACCCTGCAGTCTTGGTGTAAACCAGACGACCTAGTTGGGCCAGGTCCAGCTAACTCAAAAGCCCACCTTGCTGTCACGGCCCAGGATGGCATAGCTCATATACTGCTCTCCATCAACATCTGGCTCTGTGATATTCTGCGGCTGCCCTTCTATGATGAGCTCCTGAACCCCCTCCTCCCCTTTTCCTCTCCGGACCACCTTCCTTACAGTCTGCGTCACCCATGTGCATGGATGGGGTGAGATCAAGGAGAAACAGTGGATAAGCAGAGAGTGCATGAGAAGGAACGAAGGAGTAGAAATAAAAATGTACATTCAGGGTGATAAAAAGGAAAACATGTTAAATGCAAAAAATTGTGATGCCTGACAGAAAAGAGGAGGAAAGGAGGCATGGACTTCAAATCAACATGAAACAGCATTTGGAACCCATTTACAGATTTTTGAAAAAGTTAAAAAATACAGCATCACCACATATCCAGATTTTTTCAACTATTGTTATTTGCTCTTTTAATACTGAACACTTTATAAAATGTATGCTAACTGTCACTGAATTAATGTGTTAACTATTGACAACAATAACCCAAAACTTCTGGCTGATCTTATGAAAGTTATCATTGCAAAATGTCATTAAATGGTTGATTACATGTATCACAGCAGTTTTGAGGTAAAATGTCCACTGTGTGGCGCTAAAAGCGAGTTGTCTCAAACAATTCCTTCTTCTATACTCTAAACCTTAAAACTACACCAAACCAATAATGTCAAAAAAGAAAAAGTGAGATAAAAAG
The DNA here is from genome assembly GCF_025860055.1 of Xyrauchen texanus. Lineage (NCBI taxonomy): Eukaryota > Metazoa > Chordata > Actinopteri > Cypriniformes > Catostomidae > Xyrauchen > Xyrauchen texanus. The sequence continues at coordinate 49,257,748 of NC_068279.1, forward strand.
CGCAATTGCTGAAGCAACCACATAATTTCATGGCGCTTGTATGAAACTTCCAGCTCACGCATCAACTCGCATGTCCTTCTGGATTAGTAACCATGTCCTTTACATTGCAAGTATAACTCTTTATTTCAGTTCAGCTACTGCACAATTTGGTCGCACTTGAACAAGCTAATAAATATAGTTGTTTATGTAATCTAAATGTTAAAATGTATCACCTTACAAGTCATGTGCTATAGTTAAGCTCTTTTGAAGTAATTGTGAATTAAATAACATTGTGTGAGAAACAGAATGAACAATAAGCATTTGTGAATTTATAATCTGAAGATTTACTTATGATTTGTCAGAAAGTGAATAAAAATAATTGTTCCCCTTTCACTCTCTCATCGTTGTGTCAATGTAGTGACACTAGGGGTCTCTCATGAGAGCCTCGGTTACCTCTTATCTTTGAGAAAAGGCCAATGAGAATTGGCAAACAGAATTTGCATGCCCCTCCCCCATACATACAGGTATAAAAGGTGGGAACCATGTGTTTGTTCAGACCGATTTTTTCTTTAGAGCCGAGCGGTTGTGTTTCAGCAAGCTGAATAAATCCACTGCTGTTCAACTCACATCTACAAGGGTGTATGCTGTTGGAGATATGGCACAAATCAGCGGCTTTTCTCTTCTCTGCACACCAGGGCAGACTATGCCCCTGGGCACTTCGACAGCCAGCTAAAATAGTTTTATTTCTGTAGAAGAATATTTCTCTAAAAGAGCAAGCACTTGGACATTGAACGTCTTTTTAAAAACACGTCTTTTTCAAGATGCCCTTCCATCCTTGTGTTGTGGTCGTTACCTCTCCGCTTCAGTCTGCCACGGGCGCTGCCTCATGTGTCTGGGCAGAGAACACACTAAGGCAGCGTTTGTGGATGTTTCATGTTCTCATTGTGAAAACAATTTTCGGGAGTTTCACCAAGTAAAACCCCACAGACCATCTGTTCCCCAGCATTCTCGTCTGCCTCCGTCCGTGTCCGAGATGTGTCCGGCTCGCCTTACGGCCAGTCTGATGTCACTTTCAGACCCCCCGAGCTGGATGAGAGTTTCGTAGCTGCGCCAGAGAGTGTCATGGTGGAATCCAATGCTGAGGACTTGACCGGGCTGGCGCCTTTGGGAGTACCCGCCCAGTCTGAGGCCGATGCTGTGTTGTCCGCTATGCTTGCCCGGGCTGCAGCGAGTGTTGGGCTGGTCTGGAACCCTCCGTCCTCCCCTCAGCCCTCGTGGCTAGATGATTGTTTTTTGGGCACAAGGTGCAACTCACAGCCATGCCCCCCTCCAGTTCCTTTCTTCCCGGAGCTGCACGATGAGTTGACCTTTTACTGCCCGAAACAGACTTCCTCGCTCGTCCGCTCTCAGTACCCTTGACAGCAGATACACGGAACTACCTCAGGTGGATAAGACAAAATGCCGCCACCAGGTGGGATCATCCATCACTCCCATCCAAGGCCTGTAGGCTGACTTCGTCTCTGGCGACCAAGATCTACAGCGCCGCTGCCCGCCATGGCCCTCCTGCAAGTCCACCAGGCCAATGTGCTAAGAGATTTGCACTTGGGTAGTCCTGATCCTGATGTGCTGCAGGAACTGCGCTCGGCAACTGACCTCGCCCTCCGGGCCATCAAGGTCATGGCACACGCACTCGGACAGACGATGGCCACCCTTGTGGTCCAGGAACATCATCTGTGGCTGAATCGAGATGCGGGACCCTGACAAGGCTCACTTTCTCAACGCCCCCATCTACCAGATCGGCCTATTCGGCGACACCGTAAAGACTTTGCCCAGCAGTTCTCTGCCACACTCTACAAGGAGTGTGGCATCCTCGTGGGCACTGGCCAATGGCATTTCTCTAGCTGACATCTGCAGATTGGCAGGCTGGGCAACACCCAATACCTTCACGAGATTTTACAATCTCTGGGTTAAGCAATGTTTTGACAGGTCCGAACACGTAGAATACGGTAATACGGTGACAAAAGCTGTGCAACAGCATTTTGTCATGAAATACTGTATCACCTGCTTATAATGCCTTTCCCCTCCCCTGAGGTGAAGACGTGCACTCTACTCCCCCAGTCGAGTCCACAAGTCACGGACCTTGGGTGTCCTTCCTCCCTAGCCCTCTGGCTCCGAACTCAGCGGAGGAAGTTCGCAGCCAGACCCACCGCAGGCAGGCAGACCCACATCTCCCTTGGGCAGAGCATCTCATTGGCCTTTTCTCAAAGATAAGAGGTAACCGAGGCTCTCAAGAGAGACCCCTAGTGTCACTACATCGACACAACATCTTGTTCCCTCCATCAGGGAACGGAGGTTACGACAGTAACTGAGAAGTTCTAGCATCTATAGAGTTAATTTCACCAAGAAATTAACACAATACATGCAAAGAGCAACATAAAATATCATTTTAAAATGTAGGTATAGTAATGTGATTCTGTGTGACCAGGTTGCAAAACAATGTCGAAATACCTATTGGTTAGCATATTTGTCTGAGTTTGAGCAGCCTAGGATTATATGACACAAAATGCATTATTTCATGACAAAATGCATTTACACTTGGAGCTGGTCACATTTAGTCAACGGAAATGTGCACTATGGGACTGGGAACCCCAGTCCCATATTGAAGTGCACAAAATGCTCTAGTGTCTAGTTAAAAAATGGAATGTATAAAAACAGTTATTTTGTCATCCAGAAAACCTTTTGTGGAGGAAATACATATTTCATTGCATTTTCTCCATGATAGGTGTTTTCTGTTATTCACAAAATGAAAAATTAATCTGGCCTGATGTTCACAAAATGGAAGGAACTTGTTTCAATTTCGTGCGTGCAATCAGGTTTTAGTTTAGAATTTTGTGTAACAGCGTTTTGTCATGAAATACTGCATTTCATGTCATGTACATTAATTAATTCAGTCTATGAAATTATTAAGGTTACACATGTTGCCTCATAAACTTAAGCTTCATGTAGACTTTAAGCACTGTTCCAAAACTTATTGAACAGCCTTGCTGTATACAGCCTACTTATTATAACCTCACAAGTGAATGCTTTACATAGACAGCGACTCTGTTAATGGCTATTCACGTGCAGCCTGCAAATATCACTCCTTATGAGCATGACAGACTTGACTAACCTCACAGTTGATTCCAAAATAGCTCAACAGTGCCTGCCCTCTTTTTCAGTCATTATGGTTCTGTAAGTATTTTCCCCATTCATTTATTCCATAGGGATTTCAGAACATTCTTCATATAAGAGTTCTAGGCCATGAACCAAACCAAATGTACAAGACTCTGTACTTAATGTCTTTTATGAAGGAAAGAACTACAGTCAAATGAAGCATTGCAAATGACATAACTGAATTAAAAAGTATGGACAAAGGGTCCTGGTTAGCTCAGTGAGTAAAGACACTGACTACCACCGCTGGAGTAGTGAGTTCGAATCCAGGGCGTGCTGAGTGATTCCAGCCAGGTCCCCTGAGCAACCAAATTGGTCCAGTTGCTAGGGAGGGTAGAGTCACATGGGGTAACCTCCTCGTGGTTGCTATAATGTGGTTCTTGCTCTCGGTGGGGCGTGTGGTGAATTGTGCATGGATGCCGTGGAGAATAGAGTGAAGCTTCCACACACGCTATGTCTCCACAAAAACACCCTCAACAAGTCATGTGATAAGATGCGTGGAGGCAACTGAGATTCGTCCTCCACCACCCGGATTGAGTCACTATGCCACCATGAGGCCTTAGAGCACATTGGGAATTGGGCATTCCAAATTAGAGAGGAAAAAAAACTATGGACAAACATGTCAAAAAAGTACTGATTTAAAGTTGTTAATTATAAAAATATAGAAAATACATATTTGTATTTTCTTGCAAAAAATATTCCGATTTTTGCAAATATATGCGAGTGGACAGTTGCTGCAGAGCTTATTTGGCATGTTTTTTTTTTGGCTGCAGTTCTCCGAATTGTGGAGCATTTCTCTGCGGGGTTATGGATAGGGTAGTCCTTCACCAGAAATTACGCTATTACAGTAAACTAAATTTCTACAAAAATGCAGTTTAAATAACATGTATTTACTATAGGTCTGTCTTTAAATTTTGCAAGTTATTATTAAAAATAAATGGATAAATTGAGAAAATAGATAAATAAATAAATAGTTTAGAGTTAGCATTTTGCTAAGCTAATGATCCAATACTGTAATCTAAAAAGCATAGAAAATGAACACACATACATGTTGGGTAAAATTGTCCACTCTAATATTTATTTATACTTTATATTCTTTTAAGGAGCTTGTCATGATTTGTTTTAGGATCACCTTCTCCCTAAAGGATACATGTGATGCTGTATTAGAATATTGTCTAAATGAGGTATCACAGCTTAAGGTTGCTGCCTACGGTTGAAAAGTGTTCATGTCAGGAGTGTGCAATTGATGCCTTTAAATGCTGTCTAGGTAGACAGCTTACCACATTTTGGAATAGACTCCAACCTACGTTTTGTTTACTGTAAACCATGAATCACATTTATTTGCAAAGCTACAAATAAATAATCAATAAAAAAAAAAATATTTGAGGGTAATGTGGCAGATGACTGCTGCATGCATTAAAGCAGGATGAGAGAGCTGACCTTTTTGGTGACGATGTTGCCATGCTCGTCTGTAAATTGCTCCTCGCTCACTTGCTCTCCTGGTTGATCATCTGCCTCATCACCCTAAGTGAAATATGACAGAAGCAACTTAAAAAAAAAAAACCTCACTCACGCATTTGATGTCTTCACAATTGTCTTTGTCTTGATTACAGTTATTTGACTACAAAGGTCAAAATGACAAACCTTGTCTGAACCGCCGTTGGTAATTTGCACAAAAACATATTGTACCATGTGCACATTCTACCAGTGTATTTTCATCAACACCCACCTTTACAACGTTATGCCAACCCATAAACTACAAATCAATGTTCATCCATGATGATAAACTAGACACATACTGAGCATATAGATAGATACCTGTAGATAGATAGACGGATAGACAGACAGACAGACAGACAGACAGATAGATAGATAGATAGATAGATAGATAGATAGATAGATAGATAGACTAGATAGATAGACAGACAGACAGACAGACAGACAGACAGACAGACAGACAGATAGATAGATAGATAGATAGATAGATAGATAGATAGATAGATAGATAGATAGATAGAAAAGACTGATGATAGACAGATAGACAGACAGACAGACAGACAGACAGACAGACAGACAGACAGACAGATAGATAGATAGATAGATAGATAGATAGATAGATAGATAGATAGATAGATAGATAGATAGATAGATAGATAGATAGATAGATAGATAGATAGATAGATAGATAGATAGATAGATAGATAGAAAGATAGATAGATAGATAGATAGATAGATAGATAGATAGATAGATAGATAGATAGATAGATGATAGATAGATAGATAGATAGATAGAAGATTGTGGAAATGTAATGTAATGTAAATTATATTTTATACACCACCTCACTTTGATTTGCTAGTCAAATGTTTTAAAAATATGAAACATATTTTAGAACAAAACTGTTTAACTGCTTATTTTTTTATAAATAATATAATTATTTTGCATTACTCATGCAAACGCTTCGTTTTTTTTTCTTTTCTTAAGAATTTCAGCATCTAATGAAAAAGTAAATCTAAAAAGTTCACATACTTTTTCCTGCAGCTGTAGTCTTACAGGTCAATGTCATACACTGTCACTTCTAAATCAAATCAAATTCAACTAAAACCAATCCCCAAGTCCTACTGACATACCCTACAACCAACACATTCAAATAATGTATTTTATCACTACGTGAACCTATCTCCCCTCTTTGAATACCTTCAGAATAACCCTGCGCCGCACCACTCGTGTGGTGACATTTTCCTCTTCATCGGCCACGCCTTCATCCTCACCCAGCTCACGATCAAGTTGAGCATGAACGAAGGCCAGCACAGATCGGACAGAACTGCTGGCAATATGCAGGACGTTTTGGCAACTGATCACCAGGAAGGCCAACAGCACGAAGCTGAAGAGCAACTCAGTCACCATTGCCCACATAGTGTCACGATTGTGTTTCAAAAGCGCACAGAGACTAACACGCACTGGGTAAGGTCCATAGACACGTTGGAAAGATGTTATCTTCCCCTAGTTTTTGTCTACCACTCTTGCCACAGGTTTCATTTGAAGAAAGGAGAAAAATTATAATCCGAGACCTCTCCTCTTTCTCCCTCTCTCGTTTCTTCCCCTAGTCAGCTGTTTTGGGAATGTGGTTGGCTTTAGCTTCCTTTTTTGACTGTACTCTCTCTCTCTCTCTCTCTCTCTCTCTCTCTCTGTCTCTCTCTCTTTCTCTCTCTCTTGCCAGTGTCCAATTGCACATGTGTTCTTGATGCCTTAAATACCCGCAATGTGAGGACTCTCTTGTTCTGGTTAGAAGTTTGTGAACGTACACGAGCAGCTGCTGACATTTTGAACATTTTAATAATGTTTTTTAATAATGTGTTAATGTGTCTTCTTGATTTGCATGTAGACTTACACAAGTCAAAATGTTACATGAACTATTTACAGAATGGAACCTCAAATTGTTTAAGGCGAAGTGTGTTATTCCTGTGCCACATGAAATTGCACAAATAATGACTGATTTTGAACCGGTTTCCCCAAACATTTCCACAATCTTCATTGTAACAAAGACAGTTCTGTTTACACTTTTTGGGGGAATCAAATCAACAAATGGCTTACTAATAGCTGTCCCTTTATAATACATGCTACTCTAAGCTGGTCTTTTCAGCAGGAGCAAACACCAAATACTCCATGTCAAAAAATAGCTTTTGCATTCCCTCACTAAACCTTTCACATGAATGTTACACATCCAATAGTTTTTCTTTAAATATGTAAGCCTGTTGTGTTCCAGTAATGACAGTCTTGTGTCTTAGAAAGAGCATTGTAGTTTATGACCTTGCTGTCACTGCATTCCAAATCAATATATAATGCCCCCCAATCCACGCCCCCAAATGGCCACTCCTTTAAGATCACAGAAGACAGGATCTATATTTAGAAACCAATGGGATGTGTCCATGTAGGGGTTCGATGTGTGTGTGTGTGTGTGTGCCACAACAAGCAACTATAAGCATTTGTGTACAGCAATTTGCTGTCAAAATACTAGATAGATAGATAGATAGATATTAAATATTTTTAAATGTCAGAATAATAATAGAGAGATTGATTATTTCAGCTTTTATATCTTTCATCAAATTCCCAGTGGGTAAGAAGTTTACATACACTTTGTTAGTATTTGGTAGCATTGCCTTTAAATAGTTTAACTTGGGTCAAACTGTTTGGGTAGCCTTCCACAAGCTCCTGTCAATAATTTGCTGAAATTTTGGCCCATTCCTCCAAACAGAACGGAGTCAGATTTGTAGATCTCTTTGCTCGCACATGCTTTTTCAGTTAGGTTGAGGTCAGGGCTTTGGATGGCCACTCCAATACCTTGACTTTGTTGTCCTTAAGCCATTTTACAACAACTTTGGTGGTATGTTTGGGGTCATTGTCCATTTGGAAGACCCATTTGCAACAGAGCATTAACTTCATGGCTGACAACTTGAGATGTTGCTTCAATATATCCACATAATTTTCCTTCATCATGATGCCATCTATTTTGTGAAGTGCACCAGTCCCTCCTGCAGCAAAGCATTTCCACAACATGATGCTGCCACCCCAATGCTTCACGGTTGGGATGGTGTTCTTTGGCTTTCAAGCCTTACCCTTTTTCCTCCAAACACAGAGATGGTCATTATGGCCAAACAGTAAAAACATTTTCATCATACCAGGGGACATTTCTCCAAAAAGTAAGATCTTTGTCCCCATGTGCACTTGCAAACTGTAGTCTGGCTTTTTTATGGTGGTTTTGGAGCAGTGACTTCTTCCTTGCTAAGGAGCCTTACAGGATTTGTCACTATAAGACTTGTTTTACTGTGGATATAGATACTTACCTATTTCCTCCAGCATATTCACAAGGTCCTTTGCTGTTTTTCTGGGATTGATTTGTACTTTTAGCACCAAACTACGTTCATCTCTCGGAGACAGAATGCGTCTCCTTCCTGAGAGGTATGAGCTGTGTGGTCCCATGGTGTATATACTTGCATACTATTCGTTGTACAGATGAACGTGCTACCTTCAGGCAATTGGAAATTGCTCCCAAGGATGAACCAGACTTGTGGAGGTCCACAATTCTTTTTTCTGAAGTCTTGGCTGATTTCTTTAGATTTTCCCATGATGTCAAGCAAAGAGGCACTGAGTTTGAAGGTAGGCCTTAAAATAAATCCACAGGTACACCTCCAATTGACTCAAATTAGCCAATTTGCCTATCATAAGCTAATTGGCTAATTGCTTAAGGGATTGACATAATTTTCTGGAATTTTCCAAGCTGCTTAAAGGCACAGTTAACTTCTGACCCACTGGAATTGTGATATAGTCAATTAAAAGTGAAACAATCTGTCTGTAAACAATTGTTGGAAAAATTACTCATGTCTTACATAAAGTAGATATTCTAAATAACTTGCCAAAACTACAGTTTGCTAATATGAAATCTGTGGAGTGGTTAAAAAATGTGTGTAATGACTTCTACCTAATTGTATGCAAACTTCTGACTTCAACTGTAGATAGATAGATAGATAGATAGATAGATAGATAGATAGATAGATAGATAGATAGATAGATAGCGAAATTGCATGTGCAAGACGTTGATAGCTGTAAACAACGAGACATCTTTTGTGGATGCGTCATGTCCTCATTGCGTAGCAATAACCATGGCAACGTTGCGGTCGTGGCTCGCTTTCGTAAGAGGCAGAAGGCGGACGCAGAGATGACGGACATCCTTTCCTGGGTGCCACAAGCATCGGGTTAGAGTGGAAACCTCCGCTCTCCCCTGAACCCTCGTGGCTGGATGATTGGTATCTGGGCTCGCGGCGCTGCTCACAGCCGCCCCACCCAGAGCCCTTCTTCCCCGAAGTGCATGAGGAGCTGACGAGTTCGTGGGAGGCAATTTTCTCTGCCCGGTCCAGATCTCATGGCTCCCCCGTTCTCACTACCCTCGATGGCGGGGCGGCCAGGGGCTACTCGATGATAACCACAGTGGATAAGGCACTCGCGGTGCACCTGTGCCCGCGTAGCGCTGCCACCTGACACAGGCACCCAAGCGCCCATCCAAGCCCTGTAGGTTCACATCTTCCCTGACGCTAGAGCCTATGGTGCCGCCAGACAAGCCTCCTCCGCCCTGCACACCATGGTTCTCCTGCAAGTCCAACAAGCCAAGGTGCTGAATTGATGCCACCTTGTGTGCGGAAAATGCCACACTTCTACGGAAGCACGCGATAGAGCCTGTCCCTCCAGCCGAAATGAAGAAGGGGTTAAACAGCCCCTAATTCATTGTACCGAAAAAAGGCGGTGGGTTGCGGCCAATCTTGGACCTGCGAATTCTGAACCAGGCCTTACACAAACTCCCGTTCAAGATGCTGAGGTTAAGACGAGTTCTAACGAGCATCCGTCATCAAGATTGGTTCACGGTGGTAGACCTGAATAATGCGTACTTCCACGTCTCGATTCTACCACGACACAGACACTTCCTGCGGTTTGCATTCGAGGGTCAGGCGTACCAGTACAAAGTCCTCCCTTTTGGCCTGTCCTTGTCCCCTCACGTCTTCATGAAGGTTGCAGAGGCTACCCTTGCCCCATTAAGGGAAGTGGGAATCCGCATTCTCAACTACCTCGATGACTGGCTAATCCTAGCTCACTCTCGGGATGTGTTGTGTGCACACTGGGACCTGGTGCTCACGCACCTCAGCCGGCTAGGGCTTCGGGTCAACTGGGAAAAGAGCAAGCTCCTCCCAGTTCAGAGCATCTCTCTTCTCGGTTTGAAGTTGGACTCAGTTTCGATGATGGCGTGCCTCACGAACGATCGTGCCCAGTCGGTGCTGACCTGTCTGAAGGCATTCAGACAGAGGACCGCTGCTCCAGTGAAACTATTTCAGAGGCTCCTGGGGCATATGGCGTTCTCAGCAGTGACCACACCACTCGGGTTGATGCATATGAGACCAACCTCAGGTGGTCCAACTAAGTTGGAGTCGATACGGGCAGTCACAGGTAGACCTGTTTGGCTCCCCAAGATCCTCCCATTGCCCACTCTGGTACGCCCTGTCCGAGGCCCCCCTCGGCATAGACGCTGGCAAGTATGCTTTCCCCAGTGAGCCTACTTGCACAGACCCTGTGCAAGGTCAGGGAGGATGAGGAACAGGTCAACCTAGTGGCCCCCTACTGGCCCACACAGACTTGGTTCTTGGACCTCATGCTCCCGCGACCAGACCTCTGGAACCTCTATGTCTAGCCCCTGGATGGGACATGGAAGACCTCAGTGGCCTACCACCTGCCGTTGTAGATACCATCACTCAGGCCAGACACCATCACTCTGGGGAGAAAAATAAAAAAGAGGGAAAAGAGGCATGACGAGGACAAGCCAGTCCCCATTCTTTTGAGTACTCGACTTGTCCCCAAAGGGCTGTTCGACACTCACACTTGTGTCAGGGGAAGTTACAGGCCGGCCCGTTGCACAGCAGTCTGCCCATCTTGCACTGCCGATCCACGTAACCCAGTTCAGCCAGTTGTGCTGTTTTTGTAGGGGACCCCTTGTGCCACTACATCGACACATGTCAAGGGAGTGACAGATAGGGAACATCCTGGTTACTTTCATAACCTCCGTTCCCTGATGGAGGGAACGAGACGCTGTGTCCCTTCTGCCACAACGCTGAACTACCGCTGAACCTGGACCTTATTCTCGGCTCCTCAGCACAAAACCTAATGAGCGGTATGCACGTCCCCTCTTATACCCCCTCTGTTTGTACAGGGGAGGGGCATGCAAATACCACTTGTCAATTCCCTTTGGCCTTTTATCAAAGATCAGAGGGGGTTCCAGGCTCTCAAGAGGCAATACAATACATCGCCACAACGTCTCATTCCCTCCATCAGGGAACGGAGGTTACGAAAGTAACCAGGATGTTTTCAGCAAACATGAAGAAAGGAGAGAGTAACAATGCAGTAAATCTTTATAAGCATGGAAAAAGGTGGTGCTTGTTGGGAATAATAGGATGTAGGCTCTGTTATATTTTGGTGAATGTAAGCACTGTATATTAAATAATTTTGCTCTACTGACACAAAACATCATATATTATTGTCAGTGAAATTATTTGATGTTCCACTGTATTTTCTGAATTTGGACATGAACTTAATTACCATCTCTTGGTGGAATCACCAAACTGCAACAGCAGGGACCAAGTTAAGAATTTGCACTGAGAATAGATGTGATTCTCAGATGTCTCAGCACAATCACCTGTTACTCAGGAAAATAGCAAGGTACTTCATTAACATGCAATACACCCACTGTTTGCACGCATACACCCACACATTGCGCTGGCATGAAAATTGCACTTAGAATTACAACTATGACGAAAATTGTGTAAGACACAGTGCATGTGATGTTACGCTGCTCCTAGCACGGTCACAAAAATAGAGTCCAGTGTGTTTTGGACATATGACAACACAAATGCAACAGAAAGAAAATATTTCACACTGTCTTCTCAGTTCTTACCTGCCCTCTTAGACGCATGTCCTCCCAACCTCGAATGTTAGCTGTTCTATGTGGGAAGCCTAGTCCTTTCTCAAAAGGCTGTGTTCCCTGATAATGCCCGTGGATAAACTCAGCATGCCCTATATCCCGCACTGGTTCAATTAGGGATTCCTGGCCTAGGCAAGACTGTTTAGAATCACAATCCACTGCAGCTCGCACTGATGACATCATAGATTCAATGGCCTGTCTAGGAAGGGAGCACGAGAGAGACCCCACCCTACTCGGAGTTGGTTCTGGGGCAGAGTGCCAACCAGGAGCCCCCTGATCCTGTATGTATGACAGGAAGGACCCACCACTTAACCTGGGGAATGAGACAGAAAATTAGAAGTGGTAATGGCCCAGTCAGGTGTAATAATTATGAGTAAAAGTAGCCTTCTTTTTGTTGCACTGCGTAAAACTGTGTGTGGTCAGTGAAAATAAGTCAGCTAATTAATAAATACAGGCATGCAAGTCTTCATTCACTTAAAGAACTAATATGTTGACATGTTTCTTATTGAAACATCCAGCTGGGGTGGGATCTATCACAATGCTTGTAAGTTTAGTTTAGTTTAGTTTGCTTTACAGTCAAGCCCTACCACTCTTGACAGCTTGTACTTAAATACCATTTAATTGCAGCCACTTCCTTCACAACCAATTGATGGCTGGGTAAGTAAATAAAGCACAAGTGTTAGTGCAACCAAAAACACACTGACAGGGCCAGCGCTAAAATTTCCCCCCAGGCCCAATGAGTAGACTACACTACCGAGCACCTCAACCAAAGGCTTAGGAAAATGTTTCCAGTTGTCTCTGCCGGAGATGGCCCTGCACACCAATGAACCATGTTATTTGAAATTTAAGGTGAGGGGACGTTCTCATTCTAAAGCAGGGTTGGGCAAACTTTTTGACTCGAGGGCCAAATCAAGTATTTGAAACCAAGTGAAGGGCTAAATGCATTACAAATTAAGCCTTTTTTATTTATTCCAAATTGACATGCCAACTACTACTGTACTGTTGTGGACAGTACCTTTGTACAACTTTATCCTGTTTTTTTATGAACACACTTTAATACTTTGAAAAATTATTTTGTAACACGTCAAAAACACACCGTTTCCTGCGTCTCTACTCTTGTGTATATCACTGGATCTACATGCAAAATATGACAACAGATTGTAATATACAGTTCTGAAATTATAATTTTTTTAATATTACAGAGGGAAACGTTTGGCATATTAAGCACCAATTATCATTTAATATATAGCAATACAACTGTCAAATCATCTCAGCCCAAAGTATCAGTGTTAATGTTCAGATATACAGTGCATCCGTAAAGTGTTCACAGCGCTTCACTTTTTCCACATTTTGTTATGTTACAGCCTTGTTCTAAAATTGATTAAATTCATTATTTTCCTCAAAATTCTACAAACAATACCCCATAATGACAACGTGAAAGAAGTTTGTTTGAAATCTTTGCAAATTTATTAATTAAAAATCACATGTACATAAGTATTCACAGGCTTTGCCATGACACTCAAAATTGAGCTCATGTGCATCCTGTTTCCACTGATCATCCTTGAGATGTTTCTACAACTGTGGTAAATTCAGTTGATTGGACATGATTTGGAAAGGCACACACCTGTATATACGTATAAGGTCCCACAGTTAACAGTTCATGTCAGAGCACAAACCAAGCCATGAAGTCCAAAGAATTGTCTGTAGACCTCTGAGACCGGATTGTATCGAGGCACAGATCTGGGGAAGGGTACAGAAACATTTCTGCAGCATTGAAGGTCCCAATGAGCCCAGTGGCTTCCATCATCCATAAATGGAAGAAGTTTGGGTCGGGGGAGAAGGGCCTTAGTCAGGAAGGTGACCAAGAACCCAATGGTCACTCTGACAGAGCTCCAGTGTTTCTCTGTGGAGAGAGGAGAAACCTTCAGAAGAACAACCATCTCTGCAGCACTCCTCAAATCAGGCCTGTATGGTAGAGTGGCCAGACAGAAGCCACTCCTCATTTAAAGGCACATGACAGCCCACCTGGAATTTGCCAAAAGGCACCTGAAGGACTCAGATCATGAGAAACAAAATTCTCTGGTCTGATGAAACAAAGATTGAACTCTTTGGCCTGAATGGCAAGCGTCATGTCTGGAGGAAACCAGGCGCCGCTCATCACCTGGCCAATACCATCCCTACAGTGAAGCATGGTGGTGGCAGCATCATGCTGTGGGGATATTTTTCAGCGGCAGGAACTGGGAGACTAGTCAGGATCGAGGGAAAGATGAATGCAGCAATGTACAGAGACATCCTTGAATTGAGAGTGCTCTGGACCTCAGACTGGAGCGAAGGTTCATTTTCCAACAGGTCAACGGCCCTAAGCACACAGCCAAGATAACAAAAGTGTGGCTACAGGACAACTCTGTGAATGTCCTTGAGTGGCCCAGCCAGAGCCCAGACTTGAACCCGATTGAACATCTCTGGAGAGATCTGAAAATGGCTGTGCCAAACCTGATGGGGCTTGAGAGGTCCTGCAAAGAAGAATAGATGTTCCAAGCTTGTAGCATCATACTCAAAAAGACTTGAGGCTGTAATTGGTGCCAAAGGTGCTGCAACAAAGTATTGAGCAAAGGCTGTGAATACTTATATACAATAAGTGTTTGTTGCTTATGTTGCAAAGATTTCAAACAAACTTCTTTCATGTTGTCATTATGGGGTATTGTTTGAGGAATTTTGACGAAAATAATGAATTTAATCAATTTTGGAATAAGGCTGTAACATAACAAAATGTGGAAAAAGTGTAGCACTGTGAATACTTTCTGGATGCACTGTATGCAAAGTTGTGTCTGGTGGTAATTTCTCGCTGTTGAAAGACAAGGGGCATGATACAAGTTCAAGATCAGTCTCATTTTCAGCAACGTCTGTGAAGCGACGGGAAAACTCGGTATGCAGGTTGATTAAAGTGCTACTGTATGTCTCAATGCGACACTGTAGTATTGGTGATCTTAGTGGGGCCAGAGCTTATTTGTCTGGAGAACAACACAAGTTTGGCTTTGAACATATTCACGTTGGAATACAATTCATGCACAAAAACGTCCTTTCCCTGAAGTTTCAAATTTAGATCTTTCAAATGCCCCAGTATGTCCAAGCCAAACGCAAAGTCGGCCAGCCAATCTGTGTCTTGTAACTCAGAGAAGTCATCAGCTTTACGAACTGTATCAAGGAACATAACTATCTCACTTCTCAATTCCCAAACATTGTGAAACACTTTCCCCAGGGTGAGCCAGAGCACATTTGAATGGTACAACATGTCATGGTGCTCCGCCTCTGTGCCAATGATTAACTGAATGAACTGCCGATGGTTAAGTCCCCTTGCCCATATAAAGTTGACAAGTTTTACAACCATTTTGGCATTATTTTCTAGCTTCAACACACTTTGACACAGGGCTTCCTGATGAATACATTGAAGAAAAATGTATTCCTCTGAGTTTAGGCTTTCTTCTTTTACTTTGTATAGTGATTTTTAGCAGGCCAATGTTTTCAATGTTTAATCATATACATTTGATTGTATGTGCCACTATGTAACTAGCCTTTGTTACTGAGTCTTGAGTAGAGCACTGTTTAGTGAATGTATTTTGTTGGGCTTTTAATTTCGTGGCAAGTTTTTAAGGCCTTGTTTGCCTTTTCTGCAGATGACATGTTGACACAGTTTGTAGTAATCTTTAAAAACGGCAAGACTTTCTTGGCATACAAGACATACGGCCTTCTATCCACCTTTGGTAAACAAGTATTTTGCGGTCCATTCTTCTTAAACGTGACATTCCAACTCAACTTTTCTTAATTTTGCCGCACTCATTTTTCACTCAATCATCTCAAGGCAGCAGTGAATTGGACATGACTGAGCTCATTCTAATTGTGCCAGAAAGTTCATGCTTTCATATACTGTACTGCAGGCAACAGCAACATCTATTGGATTGTGTTTGTATAGCACCAAATTAGTCATTTTGGACCAAACTCCCAATATAATGATATTTAACACTTTTTAAAAATGCCTCGCAGGCAGTATAGAAGTGCCCTGTGGGCCGTACTTTGCCCCCCTCTGTTCTGAAGATTCAAAAAGAGTAATACATATTTTGGGTCCATATCACAAAATGTAAAAGAAAAGAAAAATACATTATATATGTGTATGTCAGCTGAATCTCAGTTTTGTCAGCTTTTGGGAATACACTAGTGGATAGATGGTCACAAAACACCAATTTGGATTTAATGAAGTCTAAAAGTTGAAAATGATTACCCAAAGATGATTCTAGAAGCAGGGGTGGTCAACCCTGCTACTGGAGGGCTACATTACAGAGATAAGCTCAAACTCTTCTCCAAGACACTTGCCTGTAATGTTCAAGCAATCCTGAACACCTTGATAGGCTGGTTCAAGTGGGTTTAATTAATGTTGGAGTTAAACTGTGCAGGAAGGTAGTTCTGCAGGAGCACGGTTGGCTACCCCTGTCCTGAATAATTTGTACCAGTAGAGTCATCTACTGGTCTACAAAGTGATTCAGTGGCTAATGGGTAACTCACCTGTCATCACCATTATCTGCCCGTCTTCTTAGCCCAGGTGACTCACTCAGTCGAGCATATATTTGATGTTGTCCTGAAACAAGAGATATGCTATCTTCTAAGCTTATGCCAACTTCTCCCAACCCACCATTGGAACTGTCTTTAATGTTGTTGACTTCTTCACCTACAGCCCCTTCCGTCCTCTCCAACCAATGACCTCTGTCCAGAGCATTGATGTTGACCCCTCCACTCAGGCAGTGCATCCCAGCAGCACTGTAATCTGAGTCTGCCCCAATGGATTGATCCTCAAGAAGCTCGATGGAGCCACTTAACCCTTCCTGATCGGCAAGCCTCACTGGTCCATTTCCACCAGGACTACCATTCCTGGAGTGGCAAATGCTCCTGTTTAGAAGTGCCTCAGAGTCATCAGCATTACTGCACTCCAGAGAGGAGTCCTCCACAGCCACAATAGAAGGACTATTGCCAGTGGGCCAAACCTGTACCTCAGACATCTCCATGAGTGTGTCCTCTTCTGTGGTTGCAATGGGTGCACACTCCATGCTTGACACTTCCTGCCAATATGGCTCATTGCCTAGTGGCGAAGGTAGACTGTACTGCATGGAGGCCGGTGAAACTAGTTCCTCCTGCACCACCAGTCCGTAACCTGGAGGGACAGAGAGAGGCATGCTGATACAGGCCCCCCCCACTGCACCCCCCAATCAGCCCCACACATAAGTGACCCCAGGAGGGATGTGCTCCAGACTAGGGGGTGAGGGAAGGGAGACTGGAGAGCAAGCCCAACTGACTTAGTAGAAAGCAAATGGGGAAAAAAAGTAAGAATTTAGGGAGGCTGTTGCAAGATATTAAAAGCTGCTGTAAGCGATAGAAATCAATGAAATAGGTGTCCTGAGAATCACACTTGTCATTGTGACATTCTTAGACTCCGAATGCAGCCCACGTGTGTTTGCTAATTAGAATACTTGGTTTTGAAGTAGCCAACTAACACTGTATTTAAGTGAGCAGTTTTGGAGATAGGCCATGTAGTTGTGGATTAGGGATGGTCTACTTCATTTGCTAAGTCTGACAGAAGTTAGAAAGACAGATAACATCACTTACAGCAGCTTTAGGCCAGCAGCGAGAGCACAGGCATTGGTGGTACCAGCAAGTATGCAGTTGTAAAAGGACTGTTGCTGCCCCACGGGTTGTCACACGAGATAAAGGGGGGGTTAAAGAGAAATTTTCAACTGTCACCAACCAGGAAGTAAAAGACACCCCTCTAGAGTTGGGGCAGAGCACCCTGTACACGCACACATGCTTTCTCTTCCATGCTCTCATTCCTAGAGTCATTACATTTTGGTCTCTATCAGGCTTAAGAACATGCATGCAAGCAAGTAGCAAAGATATTCCATCATCCTCAACAACCATTTTTCTTATGAAGAAGGGTGATATACATACAATCACAATTGTCAACAGTAGTGAAGAAATAGCTCAAATTATCTTAATGCATTTATGTAACATTTATATAGTCAAATTATTAGTCAAAGATATTAATCATATAATAAAAATCCATCTTATAGGTTATTTTAAGAATGTTCATAACCATGCCTATCCTAAAAGGTGAAGTGTGTAATTTATTTTGTAATATGCAGTCACCTATGAGTAAGTCATTCATAGGCTGATTCCCTTGAAAAGTGTAAACACTATTGCATGATCAAAACATTTTCTGAGAATTTAAACTAGACTGACACAGCACCATTGGCTCGTTTAATGACATTAATATGGAGCTGATTAAAAGAATCCCATTTGAAAAAGTAATTATTGGATTATTTATTTTCATTACATTTGGTGATTCTAGTGGTTTAAGAATTACACACCTCACCATTAAATAAGAACAAACAAACAAAAAGATAAACAAACACACAAACAAATAAACAAACAATTTCTATTGATACCATATCTCTGGAATACCAATTCATGAAGAAAATAATTATTGCTTAAAAGTACCAAAAATAGGAACAATTACAAAAAATACATTTCTAGTTTCAATGTTCTATGAGTGTGCTTACAATCTTACACTGATTATGCTTAGTGAGCTGACAACATGTAAGGTCACATAAATGCCTTTAACAGTGTTCTTTTATCAAGGAAAGGTCATTGGCAGGTTAATCAAAGCGTCACTGACAAACCCTTATTTTGCCAATTACCCGGTCGCGCTTTGCATGCAAATGCCTTTTTCTTATTTAATGTGCCCTGTCTTGCATGTACTTCATGTATGGTTGAAATTGAATGGTTGGTTTATGGTTGTCAAGTGTTTATAATGAGCTGATTTTTTTCAGGGTTTTATTATAAATTTAAACCCACAAAATGACAGAAATGCCAATAAAAGTGCTACTATACAGAATGATGTGTATTGTCCAAGAAAGAGAATTTTGTGTATTGTCCTAAATAACAATCTTACTCTCACATAAACAATGGGCCTTATTGACCAGTCTGTTTCCTCTCTCCCCTTTACAACCCCCATACAGATAAGACCTTACATACTGAGCAAACAACACACACCAAAGGGATATATTAACCACATGGCCCTGGAATGGGAGTTCATAGGGAGGATGCACTTAATAATGTGACCTCATGACTGTGTAGATAATTTACAATTGAATGGATATTACAGAATCAAATAATGCTACATTAAATAGCTCTCTCTCTCTCTCTCTCTCTCTCTCTCTCTCTCTCTCTCTCTCTCTCTCTCTCTCTAGCTCATATATATATATATATATATATATATATATATATATATATAAAGAGATTTATATATAATATAAATTATTAATTTGTGAACAAATACCTATGGTACTTAAAGTGAGAAGCGTAAATAAATGAATGGTCTCATTCAGATTAAGCATCTTGGTTTTTAAGCTTTGTCACTTTAGATTAGACAATGATGAAAACGTATGAAATTTTATGAATATTATAATATCCATAAAGAAAAATCCAAACAATTATTAAGAGTGAAGTGCAAAGTTAGAAGGAGAAACTTATAAAAATGTGAGATAGAATAGAATAGAATAGAGTAGAAAAGATCAAGTTTTCTGTGAAGCACTCCTGTAACTACTTTTAATTGTCTCGTGATAAATTAAGTTTTAAACCTAAACCTAAAGAATTCTGATTTTAAGATAGAATAGAGTTCTGATTGGTATGAGTACAGAACTCTGATTTGCAAAAATGTTTTGGATTAGAAATAAAGATGCTGTAGTTTTGTAAGGGGTACCAGATAAACAATACAACTTGTAAAAACATGGCAAAGAGGGAATGAGTTTAAAAAAAATTACAATAACGTAATATGGATGCTGTGTACAGGCCATCATCCATTTGAGAACACATCTTTCAGTACTACAATAGATCTTGTCTATTTGTGTGTATTTGAAGGCCTTTAAGACACAGACACTGAATGGGAAACAGACATAGACACACAATACACAAAAACACAAATACACACATGTCACAAGCTCAATTAGATAGTAGTAGCCACTCAAGAATAAACAGTCTGACAAAAACAAAGAAACAAACAACAAAACAAACAAACAAAAGCCAATACATATTAAGTTATGTATAGAAATAAGCATAACATACATACAATACATAATTGTGAACAAAGAGAGAAAAGGACCTATTTGAAGTAAATTTCTGAATGTACATGTAAGAGACAGACATGAGGAAAAAGACCACATTCACGTAAATATGGGATTGTACAGTGACCAAAAGGTAACAGACAAACATATGTTTGTGCTCTTTATGCAAAAAGCAAAAACAACTATCAAAGAGATCTGTCAGCACTGCAAAGGCCTTCATGCAGTTTTCCCACAACGTGCCATGCTCAAACATCAAGTTCCATTCTCAAACATCATGCCAAAAAGGGATATTTATTTGAAGGGCATAACACTAGGACAATTATTACATAAGATAGGGAACAAAGTATTTACAGATGCCATGAATACTCACACACAGTATTTGCATGTTTGGTAAAGTTGCTTATACCTAAAGACTATAGCCTTATTTCACTTACAGTATCTTTATCTTAATTTATGCAACACATATGCCACAATTGTGTCATGGTACTGTTAACCAGCAAATACTAGATTTTTAATGAACCATGTGAATGTGTTATTGTGTCCTATTCCAGAGCCCTTCAGTCTAAAGTTTTGTCAAAAGCTCCATGGAACAGCATTCATGCTTTATGCTCTCCTTTGATACATGCAGACAGGGTCCAAAATTAACATTCGCCAACTGCCAAATGCAAGAAATAAATGTACTTGTCAGTTGGTTGCTAACTTTACTAGGAACTGCCACATAATATATGGTTTAAATCAAATTTTAAGGATGATAATCTGACTCTCGCTGATGTAAGAGATTTGAGCAAAAGAAGACATGTAAACCACCTAGTAAAGAAAAAAAATCTGATTTGATGTGAGTTAATCTAGGATTCATATTCTGGTAACACTTTCCACTAAGGTTCCATTCGCTAACATTAGTTAATGCATTCTTAGTTAAAGTTATTCATTCAAATGTTATTGTTTATTGTTTGTTCATAGTGCATTAACTAATGACAGCAATATTTTATTTAAAAAATGTATTAGTAGATGTTGAAATTAACCAAGAATAATACATGATGTAAAAGTATTATTCATGTTAACTAATTTGAACTAATGTTAACTAATAGAACCTTATTGTAAAGTTTTGCCCATATTTTTGCGACAAACATCGTTTCACAGACAAAAAGAGACTGACTTATCTTGTATAAGGTGTTCTGAGTAACCCAATAACTGTTTGTCAATAAAATGCAAACAGCTACAGAAATTAATTGGTAAAGGGACAAAAATTTATTTATAGTAAGATAAATGTAATTTATAATACACTTTTGCAAAATACAGTTTCTTTGCTTGATAAGAAATATCGAAGTATTTGAACCCACCAATGCGTTGCAAAAAGTTACTTTTGGACCATGCATGCAGAGATTATGGAATGAGACACATCCAAGGAAGTGCCAAAAGACCATGTAAACAGGCCTCATGACATAAAGACGAGAGAGGCATTGTTTGGGTGGAAGGAGACAGAGCGAGAGAGAGAGACAGAAACAAAGGAGACATGTGAGTCAGAAACACCTCCCTCCTTTAGGGGGCGCTTAGCATACAGCTAATGATGGAGGGGGTTGATTAGAGAACAGAGCAATAACTTTCCTTTTTTGGAAGGGAAGGGTGGCTTGGGAAAAAAACAAAGAAAACACACGACTGGTCTGAGGACAGAGAGATAAATGCGGGCCAGAGGTCAACATGATGTCTGTATGAAGTCAAAGGTCAGAGAGGAGGTGCAGAGGAGGAGGAGAAGGAGAGGAAGAAGGCTGGGCTGCATGTGGCATATCAAGAAAAACACAAAGCATGGGGAAAAGGGAACAGGTTTAATGCTCTGCCTGGATAAACAGAGTGTTATCGCCATTTCTCTCTTTCAATGCATGTCTGTGGCAGGGCGGAGGGCGGGGCCGGATCGTGATCCTACACACCCGGTCCCGTGTTAGGCTAATCAAGCCTCCGAGAGGGATAAAGGTCGACTGCAGAGGATCGTCCGGGAGAGAGAGATCGTTTACGGACATGTCCGTCATATGTGTGTGTTCTCGCCTTCTCCTTTCCCTTGATCCCTTTACACTGGTGCCGAATTCAAGGGAAAGGAGGTGGCGAGGACCGGCTTGATAATATAAATAATATTTTAATAATAAACAAAAGACAAACACACACATATGACGGACATGTCCATAAACGATCTCTCTCTCCCGCACGATCCTCTGCAGTCGACCTTTATCCCTCTCGGAGGCTTGATTAGCCTAATACGGGACCGGGTGTGTAGGATCACGACTCGTCCCCATCCTCTGCCCTGCCACAATGTCTTATGAGCAATTACATCCCTTCTTGTACACATACTGATTTCTACACTATTCATAGGCATCACATCATAAAGCATGGCTGTCCATTTTAGGAAATATCTGTTTTGTTTGGGTTGCTACTGATACAGGTCTTGTGACATGTTTTGAGTAACATGTACTTGTAGAAGTCAATACTCCACAAAGATTAGGGACAATTAAAACCTAAGGTAATCTAACCTAAGTTAAGAGAAAAAATGCATTTATATATTAATTTTAGTCTTTCACTTTGGGATACGCCCCTTATGCATATTCATAAGAAGCCTAAATGTCATAATGCTAGCCTTGTTGGCTGGCAGACATGATGCTTGTGTCTAGGAGTACCTCCGCTCCCTCTAAATAATGGACTGCCACAATGTCATTACGTTATTCAAACCCTTTTTCTCAGTAATCTCTAGATGTCTGAATTACTGCTCTCAACCTGGATTAGCTAAGAATTTGCATTCAGACATGCTTTAAGCTACTGATCCAACCAGCAAAGCAGTTGCTGCCTTTTTTAGGGCCTTGAGTGCCCCAATGCTTACCACCCTCCAGGCATTGATGCAGGTCAAGGAGTTTTCCAAACCAGAACAGGCACTGTGGGATGACTTACAGTATATCTTGCCACAAATCGCTCCCCTGACTCCAGAGATGCACTGTTTAAGATGTGGCACTCCATGGCCATCATGGTCATAAAGGAGAGGAGGGAATAGTTTAACCTGGAAAATGTCTTGAGAGAGAGTTTATCCTGGATGCACTGGTGGCCTCAGTTGGCATTTTTGGTCCAGCTTTGAAGGGGAAATCAGCCATGGTTTTGTTTTTGCATAAATAGCATCTCAAGCTAGGACACACATCAGGTCTGCTCTAAATGCCTTAGGCTTAAACATGCCCAAGTAGGGAAAGATAGCCCTGGTTTGTGTGAAGAATATGCAGGATTTGTTATAATAGGTGTATGACACAGACTAGCATGCCAAGCTAGCCTGTCTGGCACGGATTCCCTAGTGTCTGCTAGAGTATGAAGGAATATGACAGAGTAATATAAGGATTAGGGATCATTAGACTTGACCATCAGAGGAACATTTTAGAAGATACCCATTCTCACTTCTCAGCCAGCGATATCCTCCATCACAGTGGGAACTATGGCGGCAGGTGGCTGAGGCACCACCTTCTCCACTTCTCTGTGTCAATCTGCAGGATGTGTGCAAACACACATGTTTAGAGTCTAAACATTCTGAGCTGATTGTCTCGCAATAAAGTGAAGAGATTTTAGAGAAAAACCAGATATTGAGACTGCTCCCAATTTTTTCAGAACCCTTGGAGGAGGTTGAAATCACATCGATTTTACCAAAATACCCCTCCACACTTGATGTTGAGGGGTGGAGAGAGAGGGCAGATGGTATTTTCAGCATTGCTTTGATGCTGATGCGGAAGAGAAGTGAAAAGGGATGATGATGCTCTGTTACTCTCTTTACCTTGGATTGCAGTCTGCCCCTACCATGCCACCCAGCCAAACACATGTGCAGGTGGTAGCCTTGCATTACAGATGGACCAACCAGCTCCTCACCCCATTCAGAGGGTAAAGAGGAAGAAGAATATAGCCTGATAAGGTTCCCAAATGCAGGGAGGAAGCCCACAGCCCACCAATTCACTGGCTCCAACTCCTCAGTTCCTCAAAGATCAGGAGGGACTGAGTTTCAATTCCCTCTGATGTGGTAAACAAGGGTTTAGTATAGTGAAGAAAAATAGAGATAGTGCTGCAGTGGCGTACACCTACACTGCCACTTTATAGAGTAAGAGCACAGTGAATCAACAATTGGTGAGCATGCACAAATTCTCTGAGGTTTTTCATCCAAGTGGTGGCATTCAAATATCTTGTTCTTCCTGTCTAACAGTCCGAGATTGTTTGTGAATTGTGTAGTCCTGCTCAGGTAAAGGAGTACTTGGCTTGCTAGTTTGACTTGTAAAAAGTAGACAATTGGTTTGTGGCACCTCAGATGTTACGAAGTCCAAACAGAGCCACATAGATTATGGAGGTACCTTCACAGTGTATCTACCTGGTTGACAGAGGGTATTTGAGACAGGCAGTCAGGCAATGTGGGAGTAAGTCCATCTCATAGTGAGACACATAACTGAATAGTTAAACTTTTGGTCTCTTGTATGGTGAGGTCTCCCACCAGACCATCCTTGCTGCCCAAAGTGAGAAAGTAGTGTGATTGTTTTGATTAACCTGATGACTTTGTAGCTACATTATATAGGGGGAGCGGAGAACTCCTAGATACAAGAATCTAATCTATATGTCTGCAACTCTGTCTATGAATACTTGAATGGGTTGAATCTCGTAGTGTGTTACCTCACTCATGCTATGAAAACTGGGGTTATCCAAGTAACCTATGGGCCATACTCTATGTGCAATAACTAACCATAGCCCTAAACCTAACCTTAACATTAATCCTAAACCTAAACTTAAAATCTGATAGATTGATAAGAACGTTGTTCCCAGAAATTTGTAAGACCTATTTTGTAATTTTCTAAAATGTGAGATCTGCTGCAATGTATTGTTCATATTATCACTGCCCAGACTCTTGCTTAACCGTCAGTTTTTAAGATTGTGGGTGATGCCAGAGATAGAGAGAGAGAGAGAGAGAGAGAGAGAGAGAGAGAGAGAGAGAGAGAGAGAGAGAGAGAGAGATAGAAATATTTGCTAAAAACCTTTGCATTTATGTTACCATATCTGTTTCTTTTTCCTTCAATGGAAAATCGTACCTGTAGGACTGACATGTTTCACTCTGGCCTCGCTATAGATGGTGATCATTTGTATACAAGTGATTACTTACAAAATGTGTATGCCATGAAGCACCACAAAAACAGGAAACATGCTATTTAATGAACTGATATCTGGAAATGATTAGGTTACCTATGTGAATAGAATGAAAGGAACCGAATTCATCAAATATCAGGTAGCCAATAAACATCAATGTGACAGATAAAAACTATGGATGCATAATTTTAAAGTAATAATTCAGGTAACAACAGTTTTAGTTCCTTTGATAGGATCTGTTGCATTATTTCGATTACCACAGAAAGTAATTTTAACTTGTCCCTCAGATTGTGAAAAAGATGAAAACCTGTTTAGGGTAATGTCCCTACAATGCAAGTACACTAGACAAGTGTTACAGAGGGTTTAAAAACTTGTACTGGTGCACATACATTTCTCACTCAAAATATTTGATTATTTTAGCTGTCTAAATTGAGACTACTTTTTTGGTGGATGAACTTCTCCACTTTGGAGTCTGTTCTGTGTATTTGTACAGTGCAAATGTTTCCACCCATGTTCTTTGTACATATCAGACGGTTAATAACTATTGTAAAAATCAGGGAACATTTCAATGACATCAGGGTCATTGTATGACAGGGTCATACAGGGTCTTTACATGACAGGCTAAAAAGGTGCTGCTGACCCAAGTTACCATTACATGAATTTTTGTATTTTTTGTTTTTAACTTATCATGAAAGATTGCATATAACTAGCCTCTTTGTCTCTAGTCTCATGCTAATACATGTACTGTTGACATGTAGGCATCCATTGTAAGTGCATTACTGAAAAGTAATTCATATTCATAGATGCACAAGTCATATTTCTTCCTGTGGCTTGCTGTCTGATGTTCTTTAACCTAGAATATTCCTCTGAATAAATAGTTTTCACTTCTACTTAAAGATTCAAATTAGTCTGAGTAATCTGACAAACATTCATTGTCATATGTTAAATGTGTCCTAACCAAACACACAATAAATCGATAGTGCAGCTATATTATTTTACTAAAGAAACAAGTGAAAAAAGTAACCATAATGATATCCTAATTTCAAAGGTAACAAAATCTCTTTGAGTCATTTTTAAATGTGTCCCTGTAATAGTAATTGCATGTATTAATATTTACCAAGAAATTATCAGAGACATTTGGACAGGTTACAAAGAAAAGGAACAAGGTAGTGGAGGGGTGTCTTCAGTCCTGGTCCTGGTGACAGCAGAATTGCAAGTGGAAATGTTAAGCTCATGGCCAAAATATAAGGGGACAAGGGTTTGAACTGGAGCTGGATGAAAGGAAAAGCCAGCTTTTGGAAATAGGATTATGTGGGATAAGTGAAGACAAGTACAGAAATGAGAAGTGTATCTCTTACCATTTGTGATGCTAGGAGATAGATGGTCTTGGTCGTGATGTCTGGACCTGGAAGCCTCTTGCTCCCAACAGCCCTGCTGGCCTGTTGGTGGTCCCTGGCCCTCCAGCACGTTCACAATGTCCACTCGGTCAATGCTCTTCAGAGCCATGTACAGGCTGTCCACTACAGTGGTGAAAGACACATAGATTGTGGAGAAATGGAGAAGGGGAAGACAGGGTAGTTGGACAGAAAGGATGAGGACAGAGACACACCACTGACAAAACCAAAGGATTTCAAGACACTATTAGGAAACACATCCAAATAAACTCCAAACAATTATTTCAACCACATTGGAGTTAATTGGATCATTCTCTATAAGGTAACATTTCCTTGTAGATTATTTGGGCATTCTTAGCATCAAAGTAAATGGACAATTTGGCACTCACTTTTAGCTCTCTTTCCCTCTCGAGTTGCCCACAGGTTGAGCAGTGTTGAGCTCTGCTCTAAAAGGGAGTTGGGATTCTCCACTCGAATCTTATTTATTTCATCTACATTAAACTGCAGTTCACGTCCCAACTCTGCACAGGAAGAGTTACTCATTGTTAAGCACCAGTTTCATCATTTCAGACTTGAAGCATGATTTAGTGGAAGCATGGGGGCCACTTTTGTGTCAGATCTTAAACTAATCTATTGATAAATAAATGGACAAATCAATGGTTAATCAATTAAGAATTGTATAAATTTGTGGATACCTACAGTCAATAAAGTAAAATGTAACCAAATCAAAGATTTGATGATCAAAACTATTGCACATTTCCTGTTTTTTCCCAGCTCTTACTGTATGCATTTATTGTGCAAAAATTAAAGGCAAAATGCACACATAATTGCTTTACTTTTTGTGTCATTGTAGTTAGTGCAATCCATCACAATGTTTAATTTGATCGTATTTTGGCACTAAAACGCTTCCATAATAGATATAATTTGCAGAACAGAATTTGTTAGGAACAAGTGTATCTTATATGTAAATGAGTAATTTTGATATGCATATTTTCCTTTGGCATCATCAAACACCTTTGAGAGCTACATCAGGGCATTTATAGATAAGAAATATGGAAGGCCATAAGAACCAAAAACACGTTAATTTGCACTTGGACCAAGTCATCTGCCAACTCTGCAGATGAGCAAAATATGAATAGACAGCAGAATTTTGCTTGTGTGGATGAATTGGCAAACATTGCAGGCAATGAAAATGCAGCATAAGGGAAATATATTTGCATAAATGAGATGAAAGTATATGCAAAGTATAAAAGAAAGAAGAAAGTATATTCCTTAATGTGAAATGGCATTCTCTATTTCTCACAATATAGATTGTTTTTTTAATCAATTGCTCATTTGTTTAACCTTTGTTTTATCTCAATCTGTTTATCCAACATTGTTCAGACTTTCCATTTAAGTAATTATTAAATTGTCAATGGACTTATCATTTGATCAGTTGATTTATCAATTGATCAATTGATTATGAAGTTGCATAAGTGGGCCCCCATACTGAAGCCCTAGCATGAAAAAAGTGTAGCTTGTGCAAATCTTTGTAAAGCCAAACAATTCATAATTTATAATATTTGTTATTTTTTATGATTATTTTTTATATGGGCATCCAGATATGCCTTGAAAAGTCAAAGCCAGTTAAGCATTATGCTTAAGCAAAAAAAAAAGAAAAAGTGCATCCAAACCCACACACTCACCAGCCCAGCTCAGGCCTAGCTGTTCAGCTATTAAAGCCATCTTTAACTCCGTCCTTTCCATGGCGCTCAGTGATGCTGCAGAAATCAGACCATCATTGGCTCAAGAGATCAGCAATCTGATGCTGCAGCTCACATCTTATTTAAAGCAGGGTCAGGCAAAGGTTGTATGAGATTTGGGGGCATAACATGCAGGAGTTGTGAGTGTTGGAGTATTCTTACCCATGGCTGGCTCATTTAGAGCACTGTATCTTTCCCTCAGAGCTAAAGGAGTTAGAGTCCTTCTTCGGTCATCAGTTCCTATGATCTGTTATTAAAAAAAATATATATATGCATTGTTGGAAAACTATTACATAGGCTCTTTAAGTGTGAGCAGTGTTTGAGTGCTTGTGTGGGTAACTAAAGCATGTGAGAACATTGGCTTTTTACCCTTTGTATTACCTTAATGCATGGCGGCATGGTAACATTAAGGTTACACAGCACATGTTGACAATCTTCATATTTGGTGGATTTGCGCAAAAAAGACAAAAAGCCAGAGTGGTCTTTACTGCTGTCCCTCACCTGGGAGAGTGGAGAAAGAGATTAAGACACTTTATGTCATAAAGAGAAATGATTTGCCCATATACAGTGGAGTCCAAAAGTCTGAGACCACAATGAAAAGTTGTTGCTGTTTTTAAAGAATTTAAATATTTTAAATAAAGAAATGGTGAAGGGCAACATTTTTAGTTGCACTTGCACCAAAATCAAAGAAAGAAATGTGTTGTTTATTTGTATTAATATTGAAAAGTGTCTTATTTGGAAGTACTGTAATAAGGAAGCTAGTCTGAATAATCAAGCTGGGATCTTCTATGTGAATGTGATGGCTTTACCTTGACAGACACTGGCAGTCTGTTGTCTTTGAAAGCTTGGAAGCTAAAACAACGTGGCTGCTGGGCAGCTTTCCTTATGGGAACCAAGTTTCCTGAACACTCCAAGTACAGCGGCATCCCCTCCATGACCTGTAGAACACATGCCAACCGAGGACTTACAGAAGATGCATCCAGCCATCATTTATAAGTAATTAGCGCAATCACACTTGTTTGTCTCTTGTTGCTGAATTTGTATGTATTTCCTTTAATTTTCCTGTTCTCAATTTTAAGTAAATCTTTACTTTTATTACAGCTAAAATGGCACTTTTTTTAAGCATAAGTACAGTCACCAGGGTGGTGCCATTAAAAACTCAACTGAGAATACCTACATTTGAATTCAATTCCTTTATTTGAATTGAGGAATTAAAAACATGGTGTGAAAGGATAGTATGTGAAAGGACACACTCTTAAGTGGGGGAATAGATTTGTTATGAAGAATGTTCAAAGTGGGCTCACATTGACTGACCCAACCACAATGGAGATTAATTTGTTTATAGAATACTTGAGATGTTATGAAATGCCAAATGTGACTGCAATTAACAGGAATGGTTCAACCTTTTCTGAAGTGGTTATTTTGAACACGCATCTTAATTTGTTATTCAAAACGCATCTTGCTTTCACAAAAACATTTGCAAAAGTTCACAGATTTTGCCCTAAAATTATTGTCACTTTCTCTACACTATTGCATGATATTATATTGTATGTTTTTGGATCATACTACAATACATTTTTGTGGATATATTGTTGATGTTGCATCTACATGAAATTAACACACTCCTATAGTGCTATGTTACCTCAATGTCTCTGCTACGGGCCACTTCAGTAAAGTTCTCATGCTGCTCCAAAGTTTTGTCCATTTTGTCATCAGTCATGCAGTAACAGCGGAGTCGACCCTCCCGTGCTTCATTCATCTTTGCAAAAACCACAAACTTGGCCATGTATGGCACAGCTGACAGCTCACGGTACAGAATGTTGGCAAAGGATACAGCCTCTGCTGTCCGAGGACAGTCTGCCAGCCAGAAACTGAAAGGGAGCACAAACAATATTTTGAGTAGGATTTTAAGAAATGGCCAAGGTCATAAAAAGTATTTGGAGGAAAAGAAGTATTGAGCATCAACAATATAAACTAAACATGCTATGCACCAAGTTATGGTATTGAGTAATGTCTTACCGGGCAGACACATTGGTTGTGAAACTGGCACAGTCATTGGCATACATAAGTTTGGTGGTGCCAGTTATATCTTCCCATTGAGCAGGAGCTGTGCCACCTAGGAAATGTAGAGGATTATAATTAGTGTGAACATTTATATTTAAGAATTAACTCTTGGCTTTATTTCCATGATTATATATATATATATATATATATATATATATATATATATATATATATATTATTTTTATGAAATGCTTACAGAAAAAACTAAAATATTAAGAGCGTTTGCAAAACATAAAGGTGAAGTGTGTCATTTATTGATATTTAAATGCTTCTATTCCAGTTCAATGTGTAGTGAACAATATGCCATTTTTTTGGGCTGATTTCCTTGAAAAGTACAAACATTGTGGCTCTATATCACTATCGATGCATTGTTCTGTTGGTTTGAGCCTCCTGACCAGCCCAAAACAGTAATATTGTATCAACGAATAGTGTGAGTTTTGAGCAGGACTGTCTGTTTGTCAACAAATGATAGATGGGAGGAGTGTTTGGGAAACCTGTTCGAAAACAGTCATTGAGCATGTTTACATGCACATTCTTACACTGATTATGCTTAATAAGCCAACAATACGTGTGTCCATGTACTTCAATGCATTAAAAGGCATTCCTTTATCAGTGTTCCTTTATCATTAACGGCATAAGAATAAACCGATCCACACTGGTATATTTTTGCCCATTATGCTGATTTTGCATTGCATGTTAACAACTTAACCATTTGGTGTCTTAATGGTTTGATGTCAAAAGCAGAGAATAACAGGATTATTTCAAATGTCCTGTAAACGTAAGCAAGCCAGCCATGTGTGTGTCAGCATCCCCCATAGTAACTACCACATTCCCAGAAGTGGAGAGAGCGGAGTGGCTTCATCAAACACACCTGAGGCGAGTTAAGCTCATTAACCAGAGTGGTTATAAACAGCTTCAGTCTCAGAATCAGTTGAGCAACAACCCCAAGAGCTTCATAACATGTTCGCTCTTTTCAAAGCAGAGAGCGAGTATAAAATGCCCAGACTCTTTGAAGCCACTCCAATATCCCCACACTAACACTCCACACACAAATTAATCATCTCCTGCACTACCTCTCCAACCATGCAAGAGAAAACAATCACCACCCAGAGACTTTGTCATTCTTCACTATTTCCCATGTGCCCTACCTTTGTATTCAATAAACCGGGCCTATTCGGGGTAAAACATTTGAACTTACCTCTTTCGTGTCCTTGCTTCATTACTCCAGCCAAAACTGGTGCAGAATGTGGGTAGAACATAGATGAGCGTGAATACAATGTTCATTCTGTTTCTCTACTCTCTCCAAAAGAAAATACCATCTCCACTGAGATGGAAGATGTAATCACTACCTGGACTGGAAACACTGGAAGCACTGGAACCTCGACAGCCCACCCTGCCTCTGCTGACTAAATTAATGGACCTGGATGATATAGAGGCCTTCTTGCACAGCTTTGAGGTAATTGCTGTTTGGAAGGGGTGGCCTCATGGAGAGTGGGCACGCACAATAGCATTTTTTACAGGGGAAGCCTGGTAAACCTATTATGTTTTCTCCCGGCCGCCTTTGTGAATGATTATGAGGCATTAGACAGGGTTTCCTGTCAAGGGTGGGCTTATCACCAGTGTGCACAGCGAAGCACTTCTGGGAGTGGCTCATCTGTGGTTCCCTCCCAGTAATCCTGACACACTCCAGGTAGTTGAGCAAGTGTTCATGGATAAACTCCTTCATGCAATTCCCACAAAAAGCAACCGGAATGACCAAACCAACTAACTTAGGTGAGCTGGTGGAAGCGGCAGAGCTGGCCAAGGCCATGCAGGCTGGGGAGAAGGTACCCTTGTTTTCCCAGAAGGGCCCACCAGAGCGACAGACACCAGATGGCAGCCCAAGTGCAGAACATTGCGCAGCACTCACCGGACACCAGGATGAGGTGATGGATATGGACCCAAACCCCCCCCCAAACAATGCACATTGTATGCAGGATGCCACAACACTCCACCGCCGCACACCCCTATATGAAAGGTAAGACTCAATGGAAAGAGTAACCAAGTAATGTTGAATTCTGGCAGTGCCATCAGTCTTACCCAGCTCAGCCTCTTTACAACAAAGGAGCAGAGGAAGGCAGTCATCTCGGTGACCTGCGTGCATGGAGACACCAGGCATGCATCCTATAATCTCCGAGAGCCTGGTTACTGGACTATAGATGTCAGACTTTTCCAAGACCTTCCTATTCCCCAAGGTCATGGTGGACCTGTGTGGCCTGTTGCAGATTCATCATCTACAGACATCAATTTATTATTCCCAGACAGATGGATTAGTAGAGTGGTTCAACCAGACCTTTAAGAGGATGCTCCACCAAGCGGTAGCTGAAGACAGGTATGACTAGGACATAATAATCCTGTATGTCCTGTTCAGAGTGAGAGAAGTGCCTCAAGCTTCTACTGGATTCACCCCCTTCAAGCTGCTCTTTTGTCGACAACCAAGAGGATTGCTGGATGTGGCAAAGGAAGGCTTGGAGCAGCTGCATTCTTCACACCACTCACTGATTGAGCATGTGAAGGACATGCAGAAATGCATTGATTATATAATGGCTCTGGTAAAAGTATATCTCCAAGAGGCCAGGCGCACCCAGCAGTGGGTCTACAATCGGCCTTCAAATTCTTGTGATTTCCACCAGGGACACCATGTCCTTGTACTAAATCCTTCAACTGCTGCAAAATTACTGGCATCTTGGCATGGCCCATACACCATCTTCGAGAGGGTGGGGCCCAGGATGTACTGGGTTCACCAGCCATGCCGGAGAAGTACTGAACAAATTTACCACGTGAACCTCCTGAAGGTGGAACCAAATCCCCGTCTGGTAGCTTTGGTCTGACAAGAGGCCCAGAAAATGGACATTGGTCAACATCGCACCCCAACCCATTAGAAAAATCTCCAATGAATAGTTCAGGACTTCAGAGATGTTTTTTTGAGACCCCAGGACAGACACACATAGCCCATGACTTTTAAAACCCAGCTGGAGTAGTTGTCAGGCGATGGCTCTACCTTGTTCCAAAGGCCAACAGGCCAATATTGATGGTACCCAAAGCAGATGGCGCCTTCCGGTTTTGCAATGACTTCCAGAGCTCAACAGATGAGAAGACCGCCTTTAGCACCCCCAGTGGCCACTGGCATAACCAGGTTTTTCCCTTTGGTTTCAATGGGACCCCTACAAGATTCCTGCAGATGATGGACATTATCCAAACTCCATCAGTCCTATGCAGCCGCTTACATCAACGATGTGGTCACCCATTCAGAGAGTTGGGAGGAACACCTTCTCAATCTCCGGAACATGCTGGAAGATCTTTGTCGGGCTGGACTGACCTCCAACTCTGGCATGTGTAGCCTGGGTCATTCAGAAGCATGTTACCGGTGCTTCCAAATAGAAAGAGGACTAGTTATGCCACAAGAGACCAAGGTAGTTCCCATGACCATCCACAAAGTCCCAGGTATTTGATTTTCTGTGGTTGGTGGGGTATTACAGATGTTTCCCTCACTTCTCCTCCTTGACCTGTCCTCTCACAGACCTGACAAGGAAAGGACAGTCAGAGAGAATAATTTGGACAGATTCTGCAGAAAAGGATTTTAAGGTGCTGAAACTTGCCCTGACCTCTGAAGCTCATTTTAATGCACCTGATTTTCTAAACCCTTTTTTTGTAAACAGATGCTTCAGAAACAGGACTCGGGGCTGTCCTTTCACAGTAGTTCCAGGGAGAGGAGCATCCAGCAGTGTTCATCAGCCAAAAGCTGACCCTAGCAAGACTTGGTATGCTGCAGTTGAACAGGAAGATTCCACCTTGCGGAATCTGCCGGCACTCCTTTCCCGAGCCTGTAGGACGATGTCGTCTCTGGCGACGAAAGACTACAGTGCTGTCGGTCAGGCCGCCTCCGCCTTGCATGCCATGGCCCTTCTACAAGTCCATCAGGCTAAGGCACTAAGAGATCTGCACGATCTTGTGGGTGAATGTCTCACATCTTTACCAGCTGGAACTTTACAAGTGTGTGCGCAGAATTCAACTCTTAAAAGAGAAGATTTAACCCAAAGATGGAAATACAGGCTGATCACTAATTTCTGGACAAGTTGGAAAAGAGATAATTTACTGGATCTGTAGACTGTTCAATAGCGTGACACGCCAAAGCCTACTCCTCCTAAAGTGGGTGATGTCGTACCTCTTGGAGAACATAATACTCCTTGGCAAACTTGGAAGTTGAGAAGAATAGAGGAGCTATTGTCGAGTCGAGATGGGACTGAGAAGTCGTGTTCAGTTCGGGTGGCCTCTGGGACTTTGATAAGGAGACCAGTTCAGTTGATTTATATTTTAGAATGTAAGGTGTAAATTAATAGTTAAGTTCATTTGGTGGGTGCTGTTGTGATTTAATTAAGATTTAATACAGAGTGTGTTAAAGGTGTGAGAGTATTACATTTATTATTCCATTATATGTAATTTGTGTGATATATATTTAAAATTTGTGTCAAATGTCTAAAAGTGTAACAATATTTGGACACTATAATGCTTTGTGCATTTTTGGGGAGTTTAGTTGGTGTGTGTGTGTGTCCACTTTAAGAGATTGACATGTACACTTTTTTTGTTTGTTTTCTTTTTTCGGTTTGTTGTTTCCTGTGAAGAAGTTTGCTTCAGAACCCTACAGTAAAGTTCTTTCAATTCATAACCAATTTGTTTGGATTATTGTCTTCAAGATTGATATCTTCGTGACATGGGTTGCTCTAAAAACAAAGATAATTGACTAAACTCTCTTAATGGTATTGTACAGTCACCCTAATTCAGTCCTAGTTACATTTCCTGTAAATGTATAAATGTACTGGTTAAATATGGGTGGGGCAAGACCAATAACAATTTTAAAAGTCAACAGTAGACCTACAAATTTAGGAATTTAGGAATTATATGTAATTAAAATACATTGACACCCGTTTGATTTTTTGTCTAGTAACAGGCTTCAGAACAGATTTATACGTCTGAGTCTTGGTAGTCATACAATAAGTATTATGAGGAAGAATCATCGCTTTCATATATAAAACTGCTGCCTTGGTGGCCAGATTATTTCTAATAAATCTAAAGTTCACCAAATTTAATTTGACTGTTTTACAACTTTCTTCACTTTTTTTAAAAGAAAGTTGAGAGTCAATAACGATTCCTAAATATTTAAATGCCTTTACATTATTGAGCTTATTGCCAAGGACGCATTATTCTGGTTAAGTGTCACAATCTGCCCTTTTTGTAAAGAACATACAGAGATTTTTTGCTACATTTAGGAATAGACCAGATTCAGCCAACCATTGTTAAACATGAACCATTGCAGATGATAATTCATGTGCAGCTTCTTGCTTATTTTTGAATGTACATAGTTAACAGCATCATCTGCATACATTTGATAAGAAACACCAGGAGGACAGACATCGAGAAGATCATTTACATACAAATGAATTAACAATGGTCCCAAAACAGATCCTTGCGGAACTCCAACTTCATAATCGAAATATTCAAATGTTGAGTTACCTACTCTTATACACTGTTTTCTATGTTCTAGATAAGATTTAAGCCACTAGTAGAAAAATGTAAATGCTATAACCTAGCAAGTAAGGTATCAGTCTGGAAATCTAAAGTGGAATTTATCCCATAGTTATCTCTAACCCTAGAACCTTTAAGGGATCAATTAATTATGTCAACTTTTGCCTCACACACCTCCTTAAGAATACATATTGGCAAGGTACTATTTACAGGTTCTATAGCAAGACACTGAGTCTGTAGATAAAGAGTCTTTTTGAAAACGTTAACTGAATGCAAAAAATGTCTAAGTTACTAGTTTAACCCCCGTTCCCTGATGGAGGGAATGAGACATGTGGATTATAGTGACACAAGGGGCATCTTTAGGGAGATTTGGATTCCTCTGAATATGAAAAGGCCAATGAAAAATTGTCGAACAGAATTTTCATGTACCGCCCCCGGACATACAGGTATAAAAGGCGGGGATCATGCATCTGTTCAGTCAGGTTCTACACTGAGGAGCCGAGAAAAAGTTTCAGCCATTACAGTGGCTTTGTACAGTGTTGTGGCAAGGGGGACACAACGTCTCGTTCCCTCCATCAGGGAATGGGGGTTACACTAGTAACCTAGACATTCCCCTTCTGTCACTCACTCGACGTTGTGTTGATTGTAGTGACACAAGGGGCCCCTATTCAATAGCACCACCTACACTGACGTCATATGGTTTCTATTAGGTTCCCGGCATCCGAACAAGGTTTTCCCTTGAGGGGTGGGAATAAGCGATGTGACAAGCATGAGAGCAGATCACACCAGCTGCTGCCTTTTCTCTCTCTATGTTTCCCCTCATAGAGTGTTAGATGTGGCTGGGGCCATCTAGCTATAATACGCATCGGGAAGGCATTCTTTTTCAGGGGAAAAGACCTCGAAGATACCACATCCTGCCCAGGCTTAGGAGCTAAAAATGTGGCAAATACATCACATGGGCCCGTCGCCACACATGGAAATGGTGCGGTGGTAGATCCTGCCTAATGAGGGAGGAGTTCTAAAAACACGGCGACCGGGGCAGTGGGGACTGCCCAAGGGAGACACGGGTCCACCTGACAGGGGGATCGTACCGTAAAAATACATCACAGGGGGTTACCGTGATAACCGGCACCTATGGACCACCTATTCCAGTACAGAGTAATTAGTACCCGCAGTGGGTCTGGTCGAGAATTCCTCCACTGAATTCGCAAACCAGAGAGCTGGGGAGGAAGAACATCCAGAGAGTGGGAGTTTGAGGGCTCACCTGGGAGTAGCAGCGCACGTGTTTGCCTCACTGGAGGGGAAAGGTGCTAGCACAAGCGGTATACCTGGTCAGTTGTAAACCGACTCAACTCGGAGATTGTAGAATCTCGCAAAGTTGCTGGGTGTTGCCCAGCCCGCTGCTTTACAGATGTCTACTAGAGAGGTGCCATTGGCCAGTGCCCAAGAGGATGCCACACTCCTTGTAGAGTGTGCTCGAACCTGCAAGGGGGCGGGCACGGCCTGGGTCCGATAGGCCAATGCGATGGCGTCGACTACCCAGTGGGCGAGCCTCTGTTTGCAGACAGCTTTCCCTTTCTGCTGTCCACCAAAGCAAACAAAGAGCTGCTCGGAGTCTAAAGCTCTGTGTGCGGTCCAAATAGGTATGCAAAGCACGTACCGGACACAGCAACGATAAGGCTAGGTCTGCCTCCTCCCGGGGCAGCGCTTGCAGGTTAACTACCTTGTCCCTGAAAGGGGTCGTAGGAACCTTGGGCACATATCCCGGTCGAGGTCTTAGGATGACATGGGCATCTGCCGTGTTGCTGAGAGAGAACGCTTGCAGGTCTCCAACCTTCTTGATGGAAGCGAGTACAATCAGGAGGGCCGTCTTCTGAGAGAGGGCACTTAGCTCGACTGATTCTAGCGGCTGCGTGCATGTCGTGACATGTGACGGGCACGTACGCCGCCATTGTGGTTTATGTATTCTACCGTTGCGGTGCTGTCTGAACGGATCAGGACATGCTTGCCTCGAATCAGCAAGAGAAACCTCCACAGGGCAAGGAATACAGCCAATAACTCTAGGCAGTTGATGTGCCAAAGTAGCCGCGGGCCTGACCAGGAGCCGGCGGTTGCGTGCCTATTGCACATGTTGCCCCAACCCCGTTTTTGGTTGCGTCTGGACACCTGCTGTAGGGGGACTCCTGTCCGCAGAAAACAGAGGTCTGTCCAAGGGTTGAATAACTTACAGCAGCGGGGGTCGAAGACCACATGATACATGCTGTGGTGTCATGCCATCTCGTGATTCGAGTCCGAAGCCAGTGCTGAAGCGGACTCATATGCATCAACCCTAGTGGCGTGACTGCGGCTGAGGATGCCATATGCCCCAGGAGGCTCTGGAAGTGTTTTAGAGGGACCGCAGTGCAAATTTTTAATGACTAAAGGCAATTCAGCACTGACTGCGTGCACTCGTTTGTGAGGCACACTCTCATTGAGACTGAGTCTAACTCCATGCTGAGAAAAGAGATGCTCTGAACCTGGGAGAGCTTTCTCTTTTCCAAGTTGACCAGAAGCCCTAGACGGCTGAGGTGTGAGTACCAGACTAGACACCTGGTCCCTGTGAGTGCATAGTGCCTCTCGAGAGTGAGCTAAGATCAGCCAGTCATCGAGATAGTTGAGTATGCAGAAGAGCACTTCCCTTAATGGGGCAAAGGTGGCCTCTGCGACCTTCATGAAGAGGAGACAGGGACAGGCCGAAGGGGAGGACCTTTTACTGGTACGCCCGGCCCTCGAACACGAACCATAGAAATAGCACATCAGGATCAGTACTACCCACGTGCAGATCATTTAGTGCCTTGGCCTGGTGAAATTGCAGGAGGGCCATGGCATGCAGGGTTGAGGCGGCCTGTCCGGAGGTCCTATAGGCTTTAGCTGTCAGCGACGACGTCATCCTACAGCTTTGTGGGCACAGGTGCACCGCAACCGCTTTGTCCAGCTGGGGGACCTCTGTGTACCCATGGACCACCCCGCCGTCAAGGGTAGTGATAGCGGATGAGTAAGGAGGTCGGTTCCGGGCAGTAAAAGGTGCCCTCCGTGACCTCGTTAACTCGTTGCGCACCTCCGGGAAGAACGTTGAGGGGAGGATGGAGGGTTCCAGTCCAGCCCCACGCTCACGTGGCCCGGGCAAGCATATCGGACGTCTGGGCATCAGCCATGAACTAGGCAGGCAAACCTGAAGGTGGAAGCCCAGCTGAGTCCTTCGCATCAGACGCTGCGACACTCTTTGCTACAGCGGCGACGTCATCATCCTGCTCCATTGCGCCAATGGAGACATCAGACTGGCCATGAGGCAAGCCGGTCTTGCGTCGAGCCTGGACAGAAGCAATCGAGTATGCTGGGGGGCGGGTGGTTTGTGGGTATTTACCCGCCGAAACCACGCCCGCTGAACTCCCCATCGTCCTCAATCCCGATGCCATGGTCAAGTTCTCGCAATGAGTACTTGAGCCATCCTGATTGTGACACAGGCACACGAGGCAGCACATCTGGCCGTCAGAAGTGGAGAGATATCTGTCCCATCCAGGAACAACACAAATGCGGAAGGGCATCTTGAGAAAGACGCGTCTTTAAAAAGACGTTCTACGCCAATGCGTTTACTCTTTTACAGAAATAATGCTCTTTTAGAGGAGGTATTGCTCTTTTAGAATGCTGTCGAAGCGCCCAGGGGCATGGACTGCACTGGCGTGCAGAGGAGGGAGGAAGCCGCTGGCTAGATCCAACAGCAAAGCTCTCTTGAGGTGAGTGGAACAGTAGTGAGTTTCTCAGCTCTCTGATCACACAACCACTCGGCTCTGAAGAAAGATTCTGACTAAACAGATGTACGATCCCCACCTTTTATACCTGTATGTCTGGGGGCAGGACATGCAAATTCTGTTTGGCAATTTTTCATTGACCTTTTTCATATTCAGAGGTATCCGAGGCTCCCGAAAGAAGCCCCTTGTGTCAATCGACACAACGTCGAATGAGTGACAGAAGAGGAAAAATTATTAGAAATATCTGCTATCACGCCACGATCATGAAAATATTTTCCTTCTTATTCAAGTTCCATATTCCTCACTGACTTATTAGAGTTTCCAATTTGGCTTCTCAAATGTTCTCAACAGAGTAAGACGTTGTGCAAATTGACCCCTGCTACCCAGTATTCTACTGGCAAACATTCAATATCTGGACATCAAGCTCTGCGAGTTGAGAGTGCAGATCTCTTTCCAATGAGAGATGAGGGACTGCTGCATTATCTGCCTTACAGAAACTTGGATGCCTACAGAGATTCCAGACTCAGCCATAGAACCCGTAGGGTTCTCCGTGCACCGAGCAGACAGAGCGAAAGAGCTCTCAGGTAAAAGCAGAGGTGGTGGTGGTGGTGTATGTTTTATGATCAACAAATCCTGGTGTGATTAGAGGAACGTAAATTTTATTAAGTCTTTCTGCTCTCCTGATCTGGAATTACTCATGCTTCTGTGTCGACCATTCTGGCTACTGAGGGAATTCACAGCGGTCATTAACACTGCCGTGTACATCCCCCCACAAGCCAACACAGACCAGGCACTCAAGGAACTGTATGGGAGTATAAGTGAGCAAGAAACCGCACACCCTGAGGCCACTTTCATTGTATCCAGGGACTTTAACAAAGCCAATTTGAAAACAATCACACCAAAATACCACCAACATATCAGCTTCAACACACGAGGGGAACGGGTGTTACGAATGAGGATGGAGGCAGACAAAGGTTGAGGATCCAAATGCGGGTTTATTAATGAACAGACACAACAGGAGCAAACAAAACAACCACGATGGGTAAAATGAAAGCAAAACACAAAAACGCTGGAACACTGGAAACACGGGCATGGGAGCGAACATCAACATTCAACAAATGACAGAGAGTGGAAGGCAAACAGGGTTAATATGCACATGAGGCAGGATAATTACAAACAAGACACAGGTGAGAACAATGACAGTGAACACGAACGCTAACAAGGAGACTATGGAATTAAATAACGGACAAAAGTGAAAACTAAGGAGCAAGGTGAAACACGACAGGGTAATACATGATATAGCCCCCCCTCAAAGGATAGGGTCCCAGACGATCCTAAAAACAAACATACAAAAAAAAACAAAACAGAATCATCCAAGGAATGAGGGGGGGGGACTGGCAGACCACGGAGGGCACAAGGGGACACCAGACAATCCAGGGGGGGACAAGGGGTAGATAGATAGACCAAGGGGGGCACAGAGGGCAGGCGAGCAGTCCACGGGGGCACAAGGGGCAGACAGACAGTCCAAGGGGAGCACAAGACGGGGACTGGGTCAGGTGGCCTGGGAGCTGGCCACAGGACAGGGACTGGGTCAGGAGGCCTGGGAGGAGGCCACTGGACAGGGACTGGGTCAGGGGGCCTGGGAAGAGGCCACAGGACAGGAACCGGGTCAGGAGGCCTGGGAGCTGGCCACAGGGCAAGGACAGGTTCAGGAGGCCGAACCGTGGGAGGTGGAGCCGTTGCAGGTGGAGGCGTGGAAGTAGGTGCCGTAGGAGGCTCTAGAGGCGGAGACCTGGAAGGCTCTGGAGGCGGAGCCGATGGAGGTGGTACCGTAGGAGGTTCTAGAGGCTGAGACCTGGAAGGCTCGGGAGGCGGAGCCGTAGGAGGCTCGGGTGGCAGAGCCGAGGAAGGTGGCACCGTAGGAGGCTCGAGAGGCTCAGGGTGCTCAAGAGGCGGAGGCCTGGAAGGCTCGGGAGGCGGAGCCATGGGAGGCGGAGCTCTGGAAGGCTCGGGAGGTGGAGCTCTGGAAGGCTCGGGAGGCGGAGCTCTGGAAGGCTCGGGAGGCGGAGCCGTAGGAGGCTCGGGCGGTGGAGCCGAGGAAGGTGGCGCCGAGGGAGGTGGCGCCATAGGAGGCTCGAGAGGCTCAGGGTGCTCGAGAGGCAGAGGCCTGGAAGGCTCGGGAGGCGGAGCCGTGGGAGGCGGAGCTCTGGAAAGCTCGGGAAGCGTTGGCTCTTGGATGGTCATGGCTACTGGCGCAGGGACGGTCGAGGCTACAGGCGCTGGCTCACTGACATCGGAGGCTACAGGCGCTGGCTCACTGACATCGGAGGCTACAGGCGCTGGCTCACTGACATCGGAGGCTACAGGCGCTGGCTCACTGACATCGGAGGCTACAGGCGCTGGCTCGGGGACGGTCGAGGGCTCAGGCTCGCTCACCGTGGCATGCGTGGGCTCTGGTTTGCTCACAGTGACATGCGTGGGCTCTGGCTCGCAGACCGTAGAAGGCGTGAACTGGGGAGCGGAAGCCTTTCTTCTCCTCCTCCTCCGGGCGGACGAAGCTCGCAGCATTGGCTCTTTGATCATGGCAGGCACGAAGGTTGGCTCGCTGGCAGACGCGAAGGGACGAACCACGGGCGAATGGAGGGTTACCACTATGGGAGGAGCTACGGGGTTCTCCTCGACGATGTCCACGGTGAAAGAAGAACCGCAGGCCAGTAGGGTCTCCTCCACGAACGCGCGGCACGTCCAGCCGTGCGTTGCCGGTGGCAACCGCTCCTTGAGCGCACTGTTCAGGTTAGCCCGGAAGAATACGACCAGGGAGGAATCAGGGAAGTCGGTGGCACCCGCAATCGCGAGAAAATCGCGGATGTGGTCTTCCACCGGACGGTTTACCTGCATGAGGCTAAGCAGCTGACAGTTCGCTTTTAGAACCGCTGGATCCATGTTTGTTGGTCGTTTGTTCTGTTACGAATGAGGACGGAGGCAGACAAAGGTTGAGGATCCAAATGCGGGTTTATTGATGAACAGACACAACAGGAGCAAACAAAACAACCACGATGGGTAAAATGAAAGCAAAACACAAAAACGCTGGAACACTGGAAACACGGGCATGGGAGCGAACATCAACATTCAACAAACGACAGAGAGTGGAAGGCAAACAGGGTTAATATGCACACGAGGCAGGATAATTACAAACAAGACACAGGTGAGAACAATGACAGTGAACACGAACGCTAACAAGGAGACTATGGAATTAAATAACGGACAAAAGGTGAAACACAACAGGGTAATACATGACAACGGGTACTGGACCATTGCTATTCTCCTCTCCGGGATGGCTACAAATCCCTCCCCTGCCCACCATTTGGCAATTCAGACCACTCTTCCATTCTGCTTCTACCTGCTTACAGGCAGAAACTGAAACAGGAAGCACCCACCCTCAGAATGATCCAGTGCTGGTCGGACCAATCAGACTCTGCACTACAAGACTGTTTTGATCACGTGGACTGGGAGATGTTCCGTTAAGCCTCTGATGATGACATCAAGGCTTATGCTTATAGCGT
This sequence comes from Xyrauchen texanus, assembly GCF_025860055.1. Classification (NCBI taxonomy): domain Eukaryota; kingdom Metazoa; phylum Chordata; class Actinopteri; order Cypriniformes; family Catostomidae; genus Xyrauchen; species Xyrauchen texanus. The sequence continues at coordinate 49,300,867 of NC_068279.1, forward strand.
AACGTGTTTCATCAGGAAGTGCGTAGAGGGCGTTGTTACGACCAAAACAATATGGATCTACCCCAACCAGAAACTATGGGTTAACAGTGATGTTTGCGCGGCATTTAATGACGCTTTTAATTCCGCGAATGCGGAGGACCATAAACAAGCCAGTTATGCTCTCCGTAAAACTATTAGAGCAGCCAAACGTCAGTACAGGCACAAGATTGAAGGATAGTTCAACACCACTGACTCTAGAAGCATGTGGCAGGGAATTAACATCTTCACGGACTACAAAGGGAATAAAAACTCCACCGTAAACACCGCTGCCTCTCTCCCGGACAAGCTAAATACATTTTATGCTCATTTCGAGGGAAATAACACTGCCCTCGCGGAGAGAACACGCGGTGGACGCTACAGAGGTTGGTTCACTCTCCGTCTCTGTTGTGGATGTAACCCGATCCTTCCGACAGTTGAACATCCATAAAGCCGCAAGGACCAGTGCAGGAAAGACAGAGAACACAGCCCCATCATCATTAATGGAGCACCGGTGGAGAGAGTCAGCAGCTTCAAGTGCCTCGGTGTCCTTTTCACTGAGGAACTCACATAGTCTGTTGACACCGAGGCCATTGTGAAGAAGGCTCACCAGCGCCTCTTCTTCCTGAGGCGGCTGAGGACGTTTGGAATGAACCACCACATCCTCATACGGTTCTACACAACATTAGAGAGAATCCTGACTGGCTGCATCACTGCCTGGTACGGCATTACTGCCAATAGCACCGCTCACAACCGCAAAGCCCTGCAAAGGGTGGTCCCTCCCTCCAGGACATATATACCAGGCGGTGTGTGAAAAAAGCTTGGAGGATTATCAGAGACTCCAGCCACCCGAGCCATGGGATGCTCTCACTGCTACCATCAGGCTGGTGGTATCGCAGCATCAGGACCCGCACCAGCCGACTACATGATAGGTTCTTTCCCAAAGCAATCAGACTTTTGAACTCTTGATTTCTCATGATCAATATACATCAGCACTGCACTTTATTAATCTTATTATCTCACACTGGACTGTCATAAATTATATTCTCTTTACAATACAACCTACTGTATATTTTTTCTACACTCTATATACTTTTTTATTGTATGTGCATTCTATATTATGTGTATGTGTATTATACATTGTGTGTATAGTTTACTGTACATTGTATATTATTATTGTGTTGTGTAATTAAGTGTACATTAGATATGTAAATTGTGGTGTGTAAATATGTTGTTTATTGTAAACTGGTACATGTGGTATATGTCTCGTCACATGACTGCTATGTTGCTCGGAACTGCACACAAGACTTTCACCCACTTGTGCATATGGTTGTGTGACAATAAAGTGATTTGATTTGATTTGATATATATATATATATATATATATATATATATATATATATATATATATATATATATAGGGTTGGGACGGTTACTTTTGAAAAGTATTACACTACAGATTACAGAATACATATTGTAAAATGTAATTTGTAATGTATTCCATTCGATTACTCAAGGTAATGTATTCTAAATACTTTGGATTACTTCTGCACTGTTAGATTTTTCCACTTGTTTTGACAAATAAAAAATGTACAGTAAGACAAAATACACATGTTAAAAATACTTTCTCTGAAAAATGTAAATATCTTATGCAGTATTGTTTCTAAAACAAGATTTATCTTGTTTTAAGGATTTTTTGATATTTTTACCAGAAAACAATACAACAATTGTTATCAAGAATAATATTTTTGCCCTAATATCAAAGGTCTTACTAGAAAATAAGAAATTATTATCCAACATGAATTTTCTTGTTAAAAATTATGATCGTGGTTGGTAACGTACATGTAAAATGGCTAGAAATAGCATTTTAGCTTAGCTTGAAACTGACAATTTAAACAAGGTTTATTTCTATTTCTTCTGCTCCAGACTTAATTCAAACGTACTTTTCTGTCTGCTCGTATGAATGTAACACATCATAAGAAAGTGTTTCACCGCTGTTCAAATGAACTTTGGATCGCATCATATATACGTAGAAATGTTTTCCATCTGAAACGACTAAATATTAAATTAAAGAAATTACAATATAATGCAAAGTAATCTCTTCAGTATTTAAATATTTTTTTTAATGTAACTGTATTTTAATTACCAATGATTTCATTTGTAACTGTAGTGGAATACAGTTACTTATATTTTGTATTTTAAATACGTAATCCCGTTGCATGTATTCCATTACTCCCCAACCCTGTATATGTGTGTATATTTATATATATATATATATATATATATATATATATGTGTGTGTGTGTATGTGTGTGTGTGTGTGTGTGTGTATATATATATATATATATATGTGTGTGTGTGTGTGTGTGTGTGTGTGTGTATATATATATATATATATATATATATATATATATATATATATATATATACCACAGGTCTGTTGTATGCTTGATTCTGATTGGCTGACAGATGTTCTAAGGTGTGCAGTTATTTTCCAGTAAACGCACAGTTATGAAGTAGTTTCAGGTCTTGACTAAATAACAGTTCCATATCAATTTGCTAAATAATTTGACAATAATTTTCAATAATCTTCTAAGTTTATTTACATTTCTGTGGAAAGCACTCTGGTGCTCCCTCTCTCTCTTATTTGCTCTCCTCCACATCCACACACTTTTTTTTGAGGGGGCACCAAGGTCAGCCACCGCAACCTTTTTAATATAACAATTATATAACTGTTTGTCAATAAATGTGTATCAATAATGGTTCCATTTGGTTACATTTTATGAGGTGGGGGTGTCTGACATTATCAGGTGGTTTAACATTTAAATTTTTTTTTTAAATCTTGCCACCACTTTTATGCAGGCATTTTGCATACACAACAAGACAGGTGGTTCAAAAGCCCACAACTGCTTCAGTTCAACACAGTGAAAACATGTAGTGTATTTCTGAATGAAGCAGTTAGTGTAAGCGATAACAAAAATAAATAAATAAATAAATATATAACCCCAATTCCAAAAAAGTTTGGACAGTATGAAAAATGCTAATAAAAACAAAAAGGAGTGATTTTTAAATGTGTAAATCCTTGTGAATTTCATAGTTTTTTTTTTTAGTTTTTTTTTTAATGTACAGTAATTTCAAATCAGATGACTGCAACATGCTCCAAAAAAGTTTAGACAGGGGCAATTTACAACTAATAAAAGGGGGGCCTGGGTAGCTCAGCGAATATTGATGCTGACTACCACCCAGGAGTTGCAATTTCGAGTCCAGGGCGTGCTGAGTGACTCCAGCTAGGTCTCCTAAGCAACCAAATTGGCCCATTTGCTAGGGAGGGTAGAGTCACATGGGGTAACCTCCTTGTGGTCATGATAAAGTGGTTCTTTCTCTCAATGGGGCACGTGGTAAGTTGTGTGTGGATTGCAGAGAATAGCATGAGCCTCCACATGCTGTGAGTCTATGCGGTGTCATGCATAGTAAGCCCCACGATAAGATGCGTGGATTGATGGTCTCAGAAGTGGAGGCAACTGAGACTTGACCTCTGCCTCCTGGATTGAGGCGAGTAACCATGCCACCATGAGGACCTAGTAAGTAGTTGGAATTGGGCATTCCAAATTGGGAGAAAAAGGGAATAAAAAAAATGAATAAAAAAAGACTAATAACAATTTGACGAGTTGAAATAACAAGGCGATGTGAAACAGGAGATGATAAACAGATGAGGCAATCATGTCATAGTATATAGGGAGCCTCCAAAAACAGGCTAGTCCAACAGTCCAACAGATGCAAATAATCCAGCACTTTGAGAACAATGTTCCCCAGAGACAAACTGGAAGGACTTTGGGCATATCACCCTCTACAGTGCACAATATAGTTAAAAGATTCAAGGAATCTGGTCAAATCTCGGTACATAAAGGGCAAGACAAAAACATTTCTGAATGCATGTGATCTTTTGTCCCTCAGATGTCACTGTTTTAAAAAACAGCATTCATCTCTAATGATATGATGAACATGGGCTTGAGAGAACTTTAGTAAACCTTTCTTAGTCAACACCACTCGCCGCTGCATCCACAGATGCAAGTTAAGACTTTACTATGCAAAGCAGAAGCCATACATCAACACCGTCCAGAAGCACTGCCGACTTCTCTTGGCTCTGTCTCATCTTAGATGGAAAGTAGAACAGTGGAACTGTGTTTTTTGGTCTGAAGATCTCTTTATGTGCTTTGTGGAACATCACAATTTTGGCCTACAGAGCAAAAATATTCTTTTAAAAATCTTAATTTGTTTTCTGCAGATGAAAGGAAGTCATCCACATCTGGGATGGCATGAGGGTGAGTAAATGATGAGAGAATTTTCGTTTTTGGGTAAACTATCTCTTTAAAGTGATAGCTCAGCCTTAATTTAATATTCTGTCATAATTTCCCTACCCTCAAGTTGTTCCAAACCAGTCTGTCGCTTTGTATTACGTGGAACACAAAATATGTTAAACAGAATGTTAGGGACTGACAGACTCATTCAGCATTCACTTTCAAAATATTCGGCAAACATTATGTCTAATATCTCATTGTGTTGCATGGAAGAAAGAAAGTAATTTGGGTTTGGAACAACATGATTGTGAATGATGACAACAGATTTTCCATTAATAATAATTTTGTAATAAATGTTCAATGTGTATTATGTAATGAAATATAGGGGAGTAAACGTCTCTTATGTCATTTGTGAAAGTAACAAGCTACTCATTACTTGAGTACTCTTTTAATTGGATACTTTCTTACTCTTACTCAAGTAATTATTTATGTTAGTACTCTTCTACTTGAGTAATGATTTTTTTTTTTTTAAGTAATTGTACTTTTATTTGTACATATAAATGTACCATGTCATAAAAGCAGAAGAATAAACTCTTTTGACAAAAAATACTGTATACTCACTCTGATCCCCCTTGAAAACATAACAGAGTGACCTGGCCCTTGCAGCAAAAAGTTTTGGGACCCCAGCAAGTGCAGTACACTTGCACATACTGGAACTTGCCTCAAAACCTACAGGCATGCCAGTTTTTATTTATTTATTTAATCTTTCAGTTAATTTCCATTTCCATTATTTACATAAATTAATATGGCTCAGTAAATATTTGGCCATACCAATGACACTGCACAGCAGGCGGAGGCTGGTGGTGTCACCCTCGCCAGCATCCCTTGGACTCTTCCTCCAGGATGGAGGCAGAGGCATCCTCAGGCCAATGGGGCGGTGGAACTTGCGTCGGCGAGGCTCTACGGTCACCACAGGACTGAAAGTGGCCTGGTTCCCCAAGAGCTTGGCCACCAGTTCATCAGGGACTGGCTGGGCCTGAGTGTCAGGGATGGAGGTGGAGGAGGAACCATAACAGAGTGGTACAGAGCACAGGAAAACATAGGGGGGTGGGGTAACATGAAAGAGAAGAATATGGAATGAGGGTCAAACATGAAGAAATATATTTGGTAGTGTGAGCAATGTTATATGTATGCATGAATGGATGGATAAAATGAAGATCCATTCATGAAAAATTAAAAGAGGAAAATGAGAATGTGAAATAAATGAAAGAAATCAAGAAAAATGGAATGTGGCAGCAAAAAGACAGAAAAGATCTCAATAAATTTCAAATCATTGCAAAATTTTATGCAAAATAGAGAGTGGCGAGACACCATTTAGCTTGTCAATCAGTGGTTTTTATTCATAGAAAAAGTGTTACAAACATTATTAAACCAAAGCTGATTTGAAATTCATCGCTTCCAATAGAAATTAAACACAAAGCTGTAACAATGTAACCCTGTATAATTATAAAGCTTTTGAAGATATTTGAGTGTGCAACTCATCTTAATCATGATGTTATTTATATACAAGGCAAAAAAGGTCAGGTATGACGTGTCACTGATTCCTAAGCGTTAATGTGACAGAAGGCTAGCACATTGAATTTGAAGTATTCCAATTCTTGACCAGTTCACACATTGTAATGGATTCTTAGTAAAATGTTCTATGACAACAGCAATAATAATAATAATAATAATAATAATATTTTACAGGAACAATTGTGTCATGTTTTTCCACTATTAAAGCCTTTTGCAAAAATCCAAATGAGGACACAATTACCATATCAATTGCCTGTAATGTAAACCATTAAGGGAAACTTGTATGCAAATGTCATCGTACACCTTGTTCCATAGTTGCCCGAAGTTCTGATTCAAGTTTTCTTGTGAATCTGTGGAACTGTTTTGGTCAGTGTCAGTCTGCAAATGTCATCCAACTAGAAACTGAACTTTCTGAGGGAAATCTTCCAAGAATTATATTACAGTGATATCCAATAATTAAAGGTAAACATTACTAATAAAACAAATAATTTTCAAATATGTCACCTTTTATGGTTAATTCAATCTTAAAATATAGGGTAAATGACTGATACTGAGTTCCACTGTTTGTTAAAATGTATATAATTCAGCACAATGAGAACTGATCAAGAGTGTCAATGGATTTAGGATAAAGGATTAGGTCATTTTCACAAAAAATAAACAAATTAAAATGAAGATAGAGCAATAATAAAATTAACATCTGAAATAAATGATTAAACAAATAATGGGTTAAAAACAAGAAATAAATCAGCTTTGGTATGAGTTGGTGGTTACACTTGCACTGCAAAAGTAATCACATGCATTAATGAGACCTGCATGATCATTTAATACAAAAACAAAACAATAATAAAATATAAAATTGTATTTAAATCTAAAAGATTTAAAAGATTTTGTGAGTTAGCTAGTTTTTAAAAACTAATATAATCTATTTTTTATTACAGTACTTATATTTTACAATATGTTAATCTGCTAAAAATATGTTTTTATAAGGTGCTTCAGACATTTTTAAGAAAATAGAAAAAAATGCCCATCATCCAAAGAAACACTACATTTCAACTCCAAATTGCCATTAAGTTTTAACTTGCACTCATGTCTTTTAATATCCTTATAACTTACAACTCGTTTAACAAAACCTTCCAAGACACCGATGCATTCAAGCAAACATTACATCTGGGTTGCATATGTTATGCTTCTGTGCACTGTATCAAACAGTAAAACTGTATATCTGCAATACAATAAAACTGTTTCAATTTAAGTATCGTAAAAGTAGCATTAAATTGATGATTGAATTGAGAAAAAAAATGCTCATGATATTATAATTACTCATATATCCCGATCATGATATTAATTTAATATTGACATCTACAGCAGTTCAGCAAAACTGCCAATACCTGGTTTTCTGTTTGAGTTTGATCAAAGAAAGAAATAGACAGATATCATGCCAAACAACACGTCATCATTACAATTTTCAATCTCATTCAGGAAACCACTTACAAAATTACATTCATCCACATTCCACAGGAACAAGATTGAATCAGATAAGCACCATTCATATTTCATTTCAATTTGATGGAAGTATATCTCATGACCAAACAGGAAAAACATCACAAAAACCTAAAATCTGCCGAATGCATTATGTAACTATGTTGGCGATAAGCTTCCACCATTTTCAATCACCTCTTCATCATCCTCATCCTCATCCTCCCATCTCACCTGCAGTCCGAGACGAACCCGCTTGGTGACGGCCATCTCAGGAAAGCTGGCCTGGACCATGGGCACTAGCTTGCTAGTGAGAAAACTCCCCTCTGGGCCAATCAGGTCATTCTCCTGCTGGATGCGGGACACCACGGCAAAGTAAAGAGGGAAGTCAGTGGAGATGATACGTCTGATCCTCTTCTTCCCGAGTTCCTCCTGGCTCTCAAGATCTTAGAATCAAAATCAACACAGGAAAAGAAACTAGTTAACAACAAACTAAACCAAAACTGCCACTCTTTACTGGAACAAGCAGACGAGAAACTGAAGGAAAGTCTAACACTTTATCATCTTCTTTTGGTATAATAATCATATATGTGTAAAGAGTAACATTCCCATAAAAATATTTGTATTGAAAAATACTTTTTTTGTGGAGACAATTGTACCACTTAAAAAACATTTGACAATTTTACACACTATATCTAATTATCACACTATATATTATTAATTTAGCTGTCAGAAATAATATTTGTCTTCCTAGTTTACTGAGGAAGAGCGTTATAGTACAATAATCTAAAATGAGTTTGTACCACTGCTGTGGATTGTACAAAAAAATATCAATAGTGTTTATAAGTTGTGTGTGTGTGTGTGTGTGTGTGTGTGTGTGGTGTGTATAATGTATATATATATATACATTATACACAGGTCTATTGAATGCTTGATTCTAATTGGTTGATGGATGCTCTAAGGTGTGCAATTATTTTTCAGTAAACACACAGTTATGAAGTATTTCCAGGTCTTGACCGCATAACAGTTCCATATCACTTCACCAAATGTTTTCAGATATTTCATAGAGCCATACAGGCTACCACAACAAAATAACCAATTAAAACAAAGACATTGTTTAAGTACATCAGATAAGAATGACAAAAAATGTCTATAATATCCTAAATTTATTTCAAATTCGATTGAAAAGCACCCTTGCACTTCCTCTCCCTCTCTCTCTTTCGCTCTCGTCTCATCCACACTCACATCGTAAACAAAAAATTGGTTAAAATAAATTGGTTAAGAATGACAAAAAAAAAATTATAATATGCAACATTGATAACAATTTCAGTTGAAAAGCACTTGCACTCCCTCTCTCTCTCACATGCACTGTTACTTCAATGCTAGAAACCAGCGCATCCTCAATTACTAATTCTAAAGTGATGTTGTGGGACTAGTAACAAAGGCTTGAGCTGTATAAAGCTAGACACTGAATCTATGGCGGAAGAAAGTAGTTCCTCTCACAAGAGCATTTTTGGGACAAAAAAACTGAAAGTGTCTTGAGATAAAACACTGAACGATGTCTTAAGGTGTGGTATAAGTGGAATAATTGACGACGGTCCGTTGAATTATTAAAAAATAATGTACACCCAAGATGAGTCGTGGCCGCGTACCACTAAGGTGTGCATAATTTTTCAAGATTTCAACGGTCCGTCATCAATTATTCATTACATATAATCATCCATGCAATTATCTAATCAGCCAATTATGTGGCAGCAGTGTATAAAATCATGCAGATACGGGTCAGGAGCTTCAGTTAATGTTCATATCAACCATCAGAATGGGGAAAAAATATATCTCAGTGATTTGGATTGTGGCATGATTGTTGGTGCCAGACGGGCTGTTTTGAGTATTTCTGTAACTGCTACTCTCCTGGGATTTTCACACATAGTAACCATATTTTAACCATAATATTTGTGGGAAAGCTGTTGTATTAATACTAACAAAAAATATGGAAGTACACATCATATTCATTCTGCCAAAAAACAACAATAACAAAAAACAAAAAGTTATTTTGGCAGAAAACTGAGTAAAGCCCTTTCAGGTTGTATGTTTTGACGACCTCCAGAAAAGAAGGTTGCTACATGTCTCAGTGTGATTATTAAACCACAAAAGGCTGCAATTTAATTGAAATAAAAAAGAGTAGAGTGAATGCGAGCTTTGTTCTCTGTCATCTCGACTCCTACATGCAGAGCGTGATGCTCATATTGTGATGCTTTTAGTGTATGAGCGTCTGGCTTCACACATTCACTTTGAAGCATGCAGCAGGTGCAGTGTGTATATTTCATTACATCACAGCCTTTGTTGTTTAATAATCAAACTAGGATATAACATGATTTTAATTTGAGTGCTAAATGTTTACGCAATGGCTTTTGTACGTCAGACAGTATCGGTGTTTGGTCTCGCAGCATTTTTACGAGGACAAGTACATGAACGCAGTATCGGACACCGATATCAGGACATCCCGAATAAACACCATAGTTGTACTATAGTTGTTGTGGTTAAACCATGGTAATTTTTTCAGAGGTCAACTATGGTTACTGTAGTAAACTCATGGTTTATTTTCATAAGGAAACACAAATTATTGCTATTGATAGGCCGGCAGCTGGAACGGAAATATAGAAAATCTGGCCTAACAGTTCATAGATCAATGTTTGATCAGCATCAGATTGAGTATCATAAAGCTCTCAAAGCTGCAAAAGCGGAATATTATTCTACTATTATTAGTAGTAACATCTCAAATCCCAGAGTTCTGTTTAGAACAGTTAATAATCTAATTAAATCTCCCAGTAACTTAAACTGTCCTACCACTGAGCAGTGTAATGCATTTCTCAATTATTTTTCATCTAAGATTGAGAATATTTATAACGCCATTGCCTATGAGGATGCTTCTGAGTTTGTTGAGGTGCATTCTCCTAATCTCTCTGCTCTTTCTTTTTCAAGTTTCAGTACTGTAGTACTGTTATTTCTAAACTTGTTTGGTCAATGAATTCTACTACCACTACCTACGACTGTTTTGAAAAACTGTCTGCCTGTCATTGTGCCCCACATCACTGCTATTGTAAATGCTTCACTCAATACAGGGAATGTCTCTTCTGCTCTAAAATAGGCTGCAGTTACCCCAGTTCTTAAAAAGCCTGGGAGTGATATCGCCGATAGGTCAAATTATCAACCCATCTCTAATTTACCTTTCCTGGCAAAAGTGCTTGATCGTGTGGTTGTTGGCCAACTCCATACTCATCTCTCTATGAATAGCCTACTAGAAAATTTTCAATCCGGGTTTAGATCTGGACACAGTACAGAGACTGCTCTAGTCAGGATCCTGAATGACCTCCTCGTTATAGCCGACTCTGGGGCTTGTGGCATTTTGGTTTTGTTAGACCTTAAGGCTGCATCCGATACCATATGTCACAGCATATTATTGGAAAGATTGCATATGTGGACCGGTCTGTCTGGAACTGTGTTATATTGGTTTAAATCTTACCTCTCAGATCGTTCTCAATTTGTCTACCTGGGTTCTAACAGATCTCTGACTGTGCCTCTGTGTCACGGTGTCCCTCAGGGGTCAGTTTTGGGTCCTGTTTTATTTAGTGTTTATATGCTGCCTCTTGGGCAGATCATTCGGATGTATGGCCTGAGCTTTCACTGTTACGCGGATGACACCCAGATTTATATCAGCTCTCAGCCTGATCTTAATTCTTCCTCTTCAAAACTTTCTGACTGTTTGCTGGAAATTAAAGCGTGGATGACACTCAACTTTCTAAAACTAAACTGCTCCAAAACTGAAATCTTGTTAATTGGTACTCCAATTAATGTCAATAAATGTAAGGATTTAAAAATTTCAGTAGACAATACCCAATTGTCCCCTTCTGGCCAGGTGCGTAACTTGGGCGTGATTTTTGATGCCCAGCTAACTTTTAATTCACATTTTAAAAACATAACAAAGGTTGCTTTTTTCCATCTGAGGAGCATTGCACGTATTAGACCATTTCTCTCTAGGCCTGATGCAGAGAGGCTTATCCATGCCTTCATTACATCAAGGCTTGATTATTGTAACTCTCTTTTTGCGGGTTTACCAGCAAATTCTATTAGGACGTTGCAATATATACAGAAATCTGCCGCACGTGTTTTGACTCATACATCCTCACGCCATCACATTACACCCGTGCTCCAGCAACTGCATTGGCTTCCAGTTCAGCCACGTACTGATTATAAAATTCTGATTTTAACCTATAAAGCGTCTGTGATTTGGTTACTCCATCCATTCCCGCTCGCTCTCTCCGCTCTGCTGGCTCTCTCTCTCTGTGTCAGCCTCGTAAATTAAAAACCATGGGGGGAAGGGCCTTTTCCTATAACGCGCCTAAGTTATGGAACACACTACTCTCATCTATTAGGGATGCTGCTTCTGTGGATTGTTTTAAGAAACTTCTTAAAACACATCTTTTTAGTCAAGTTTTCAATTTATAATTGTATTATAATTATTTATTTTTTTATTTATTATATATATATATATTTTTTTTTTTTATACTTCTATGCATATTTGTATTCACATGTTTGATTATTTTGTTCTGTACATGCTGTAGCGCTTTGAGTCTGAGAAAGGCGCATTACAAATAAAATGTATTATTATTATTATTATTATTGAATGCAATCCCTCCCTGTGAGGGGACGAGGGGCTCCATACGAATTTCCCCGATTGCACAGGTAAGATAGAATCTTGTATGGTAACTATCAGTGACAGTGTTAGCATCTATTATTAATGTTATGTTTTAATACTAACTTTTAACCTGCTTTATACGAAGTCATTTCACCACAAATCACCACAAATTACAGCACCAATTAGTTGCCGTACCTTCATCCATGCCATTGAGAATGGTCTCCAGGACCTCGTCACCATAACGATTCCGATGTTCCTTCCAGACTGAGCCGTTCTCACTCCTCAAGACTACAAGCTCACGATCTCCCCGACCAAGCGCAGCAAAATGGGGAATCTCCACAATCACAGGCCTTTAGGAACAAAATGAGTTGTGGATATTTTCAATATTTGCAAAATGTTGTTTTCTAGTATGTGTTTCCTTACCCTAAGAACTGCATGCTGGCTGGACCAAGCGAGATGATACGGCTGGCGAGCCCCTCGCCCTCGACCAGAGGAGGTGGTGTCGCAAGTTTTTGAGGCTTCACCAGGCGGCAGGTGATGCGTGTAGGTGCAGCACAGGTGCGTGGAGGTATGATGACGCGCAGGCCGTTATGTCTACTCCCTCGCATGGAGCCACCGCGAGCATCCACCATGAAACTCACCAGGAAACTGAAGGATCAAAAGGACAAAGATCTTTTCATAAGAACTGAATTTATTTATAATGTAACAGAAATATTTTTTTACTTACAAACATCTTATCGCATCAGATCTCAATAATGTTTGAGGAGGGGGCAAAACTAACCCAGTGTGGATGGGGCTCGCGACTGGACTGACATTGTCTGATGTCTCTGTGGCCGGACTGCTGGGGATCAGGGAATCCTCATCATACTCCTTGGGCAAAGGGAGTGGAGTGTGCTGCTATGCAGGAGTAAAAAAAGTGTTACCTGGATAGTTCAACCAAAAATTATACATCTCTCATCATTCACTCACCGTTATTTATAATAAATAAGGACTATTGGTCTGTTTCTTACCCAAAGCGGTTGTATCGCTTCAGTAGACATGGATTAAACCACTCGATCCGTATGGATTGCATTTATGCTGATTTTATGCCCTTTTTGGAGCTTGAAAATTTCGGACCCCATTGACTTACATTGCATGGAGAAAATAAAAAAATAAAAATCATGCATACTTTAAACTATCTCCATTTGTTTTCCACAGAAGAAAGAAATACTTACAAGTTTGAGAAGGCATGAGGGTGAGTAAATGATGAGGAAAGATTATTTTGGGGTGAACTATCCCAAACTGCATTTGTTGTTATGAGCCAACTAAGAAATTAAGAAATTATAATTAAGAAATAATTTCACTTTATTATAACTAGTTGAAGAAATATTATGGGTTTAACACAAGTTGTCAATTGACCTTATTTGTGGCATAATTTTTTATTTATTTCGGCTTGCCCCACCTTTTTGGTTACTGTCACGAACCCCGCTCCCTCACTCCGCCCCCTCGAGGTTCCACGCTCGCTCCGCCCCCTCGAGCTTCCACGCTCGTTCCGCCCCCCTCGAGCTCGCACGCTCGTTTTGCCCCCTCGAGCTTGCACGCTCGTTTTGCTCCCTCGAGCTCGCACGCTCGTTTTGCTCCCTCGAGCTTCCACACTCGTTTTGCTCCTACGAGCTCTCTTGCTCGTACACTATTTCCCCCCTCGGGCTCACATGCCCGCTCCCAATGGCCAGAACATTATGTACACCTGCGCCCGCTCTCAGTCACCACATTAGTTTCACCTGCACTCATCTCATCACCTATCATTGTTTACACCTGCACTCGCCCCTATATATATCACAACCCGTTCGTCTCACTCCTGTTGGTTATTGTATTTAGTTTCCCGTGTCCTTGCCCCCCGCTAGTCTCGTCTAGTTTAGAACTCCTCTTGTCTTCCTCTTAGCTTGCCAGCTCCCCTTGTTCCCCTGTCTTTTGCTCCCACTAGTCTCGTCATTCTCGTCTTGATTCCCCGGCTTTTGACCCTACGCTCCCCTCGACAACTCTCAGTTGGATTTGCCCTTTTTGTACTGTTGCATGCTTTGTATTTAATAAAGCTGTTTGTATTCGACATTGTGACTGTCTCTTCCTGTGCGGGTTACAGAATAACCAACCGAACCGAAGACAGTCACAATGTCCCGCGCTGAGGATTCGCGCAGCTCACTAGAGCGGAGGTACACGTCATATTCAGCGCGAGGAGCTACGGTTTGGAGGCATGACCGAGCGCTCATGGCCCAGGGACAGCAGGTACGTGCAATTTTTGATTTGTTTCACCCTGTTCCGCTTGTGTCTGTCCCTGAGCCCGGTTATGCTCCCAACACATCCCCGAGCGCCGTAAGCCTTCAACCCCCTGAGAGGTTTGATGGCTCTTCGGGTGCTTGCCAAGGGTTGTTTATGCAGGGCAGCGGTTGCAGAACTTTAAACTCTTAACATTATGGACCCAGCGGCCCAACTCTTGGTTTTGCGTCAGGGGAGTCAACCCTTGGAGGCTTATGTGGTTGACTTTTGTGCTCTGGCTAACCAGGTGAATTTTGATGAGGTGGCTCTAAAAGACATTTTTCAATATGGACTGAATGAGCCAGCCTCATCATTCATGCCTGGTGGTCGCTGCTCTCTCAACCTGGCTCAGTTTATTGACCCCAGTCCCGAGGCCTGTCACGGCCCCAGTCCCGAAGCCTGTCACGGCCCCAGTCGCGAAGCCTGGCACGGCCAGCGAGTCAACGCCCATGCCTGCCACGGCCAGAGAGCCAGCGCCCATGCCCGCCACGGCCAACGAGCCAGCGCCCATGCCCGCCACAGCCAACGAGCCAGCGCCCATGCCCACCACGGCCAACGAGCCAGCGCCCATGCCCGCCACGGCCGGCGAGCCAGCGCCCATGTCTTTCATGGCTCCACCCCTCAAGCCTCTCAGGGCTTCTCCTCTCGAGTCTTTCAGGGCTCCACCTCTCAAGCCTCTCACGGCTTCCCCTCTCGAGTCTTTCAGGGCTCCTCCTCCTCTCAAGCCTCTCAGGGCTCCCCCTCTCGAATCTTTCAGGGCTCCTCCTCCCCTCGAGCCTCTCAGGGCTTCGTCCCTCGAGTCTTTCATGGCTCCACCCCTCAAGCCTCTCACGGCTTTGCCTCTCGAGTCTCTCAGGGCTCCTCCCCCTCTCAAGCCTCTCAGGGCTTTCCCTCTCGAGTCTTTCAGGGCTCCTCCTCCCCTCGAGCCTCTCAGGGCTCCGTCCCTTGAGTCTTTCATGGCTCCACCCCTCAAGCCTCTCACGGCTTCGCCTCTCGAGTCTCTCAGGGCTCCTCCCCCACTCAAGCCTCTCAGGGCTTCCCCTCTCGAGTCTTTCAGGGCTCCTCCTCCCCTCGAGCCTCTCAGGGCTCCTCCTCCCCTCGAGCCTCTCAGGGCTCCGCCCCTCGAGTATTTCATGGTCCACCCCTCAAGCCTCTCACGGCTTCGTCTCTCGAGTCTCTCAGGGCTCCTCCTCCTCTCGAGCCTCTCAGGGCTCCGCCCCCCAAGCCTCTCGAGCCTTCCAGGACTCTGCCACTAGAGCCTCCTACGGCTCCGCCTCTCGTGCCTCCTACGGCTCCCCCTCCAGAGCCCCCCACGGCTCCACCTCCCGAGCCTCTCACGGCTCTGCTCCCAAAGACTCCAGAGCTTTCTATGGCTCCACCTCTCGAGCCTCCTACGGCTCTGCCTCTCGGGCCTCCTACGGCTCTACCCCCCGAGACTACAGAGCCTGCCAGGTCATCGCCTCGGGGACCTCCCATGGTGACACCTCCCTTGGCTCCACTTCCAGAGCCTTCCAGGCCTACCTCGCTAGAGCCTCCCACGGCGCCACCGTCATTGGCTCCACCTCCTGAGCCTTCCAGGCCTTCGCCCCTAAAGCCTCCTTCGGCTCCACCTCCAGAGCCTTCCAGGCCTCCACCTCCAGAGCCTTCCAGACCTACCCCCCTAAAGCCTCCCTTGGCTCCACCTCCAGAGCCTTCCAGGCCTTCGCTCCTAAAGCCTCCTTCAGCTCCACCTCCAGAGCCTTCCAGAACCCCACCTCCAGAGCCGCCTACAGTGCCGCCTCTGATGGCACCGCCTTTCACGGCTCAGCCCAGACTTCCTGACCCCCTTCCTGTCCTGTGGCCTCTTCCCTGGCCTCCGGACCCTATTCCTGTCCGGTGGTCACCTTCCAGACCCCCGGACCCAGTCCCTGTCCTCCAGTCGCCTTCCAGACCCCCTGACCCAGTCTCTGCCCTATGGCTGCCCCCTAGATCTCCCGACCACCCGCCTGTCCGCTATGTTCCCCCCGACCTTGCCTTGAAACTGCCCATTGACCCCATGGACTGTCTCATTTCCCTCTGTGCCCCTTGGACTGCCCTCAATTTTGTTTGTGTGTTTTGTGGGTTGTCTGTTCAGGGTTTTTTGTTTGTTGGGATCGTCCAGCACCACTTCCCAGAGGTCGCGCTCCTCGCTACAGAGCGCGGCCATCAGGAGCTGTCCGTTTTAGAGGGGGGAGTACTGTCACGAACCCCGCTCCCTCGCTCCGCCCCCTCGACCTTCCACGCTCGCTCCACCCCCTCGAGCTTCCACGCTCGTTCCGCCCCCCCTCTAGCTCGCACGCTCGTTTTGCCCCCTCGAGCTCGCACGCTCGTTTTGCTCCCTCGAGCTCGCATGCTTAGAACTCCTCTTGTCTTCCTCTTAGCTTGCCAGCTCCACTTGTTCCCCTGTCTTTTGCTCCCACTAGTCTCGTCATTCTCATCTTGATTCCCCGGCTTTTGACCCTACGCTCCCCTCGACAACTCTCAGTTGGATTTGCCCTTTTTGTACTGTTGCACGCTTTGTATTTAATAAAGCTGTTTGTATTCGACATTGTGACTGTCTCTTCTTGTGCGGGTTACAGTTACAGTGATGCACTTACAATGGAAGTGAATGGAGGCCAATCCGTAAACATTAAAATACTTTTTCAAAAGTACGAGAAGTAAACAATATGTGTGTTAACAGAATTTGTTATTGCCAATTTTACAATTTCGTTGCCATGACGATCATGTCAACAAACCCTAAAATTACTATAAAAAGGACAATTTAAACAACTTTACAGCTCACGTAATACATGAGTTTTAACAGAAAAATGTATGTGTGCTTTTATAAGATTATAAGCTTCACATTTTTGCCACTAAACCCTCAAATTGGCCCCCATTCACTTACATTGTCAGTGCCTCACTGTAACCTCGGGTTTTGCTTCTTTTTTTTTTTTAAGTAAAGTAAATTTCTGTGGTAATCATTATAATGCCACAAATGTTGTCGATTGATCTAAACTTGTATTGAACCCAGAATATTCCTTTAATCTAATCAGATGTACACAAAATATTCCACAAAAATATATATTTTTATAAATCTGTAATTTCTATAACCCCAATTCCAAAAAAGTAAAAAAGTTGAGACAGTCGAGTGTTTTCCACCATTTGTTCTATTTTAACACTTATTAAGCATTTGGGCACTGAAGACACAAGTTTGATACATTTAGAAAGTGGAATTTTCCCCCATTCGTCCATTATGCAGGTCTTTAGCTGCACAAGTGAACGGGGTCTTCGTTGCCGGATGGTGTACTTAATAATGCATCACACATTCACACAGGAGTACAGTCAGGACTGCAGGCAGGACAATCTTGCACCCACACTCTCTGCTTTCACAGCCATGCATTTGAAAAATGTGTAGTATATGGTCTTAAGTTGTCTTGCTGGAAAATGCTTTGGCATCCCTGGAAAAGATGGTGCTTGATGCCAGTATACGTTGCTCCAAAATGTGTACATATCTGTCTGTATTCATGGTGTTCTCACAGATGTGCGAGTTACCCATGCAATGGGCCCTGACAAACCCCGGGCCCACACAGACACTGGCTTTTCAAAAACTTTTAGAAAAAACACAGTTCCACTGTTCTACTTTCCATCTAAGATAAGACAGAGCCAAGAGAAGTTGGCAGCGCTTCTGGACGGTGTTGATGTATGGCTTCTGCTTTGCATAGTAAAGTCTTGCATCTGTGGATGCAGCAGCGAGTGGTGTTGACTAACAAAGGTTTACTAAAGTAATCCCAAGCCCATGTTCATGATATCCATTGCAGATGAATGCCGTTTTTTAAGACAGTGACATCTGAGGGATCAGCGATCATGTGCATTCAGAAGTGGTTTTCGTCTTGCCCTTTATGCACCGAGATTTGACCAGATTCCTCGAATCTTTTAACGTTTAACTATGTTGTGCACTGTAGAGGGTGAAATGCACAAAATCCTTCCAATCTGTTTTTGGAGATCATTGTTCTCAAAGTGCTGGATTATTTGCTGAAGCATCTGTTGGCAAATTGACAAATCTTGAATGATCCTTACTCTTAAATGACTAGGCTGTTTTTGGAGGCTCCTTATAAACTATGACACAATTGCCTCACCTGTTTAACATCTCCTGTTTCACATCACCATGTTACTTCAACTCGTCAAATTGTGATTAGTCTTAAATTTCCCCTGTCTCAACTTTATATAATTTACAAATCACTCCTTTTAGTTTTTATTAGCATTTTTCATACTGTCCCAACTTTTTAGGAATTGGGGTTGTAATTAAAACATTTAATCATAGTTATGAATACAAATAAATAAAATGTGTACAATAACTAATATCCCTCACAAAAAAAGCCCCCAACAATATATATATATACACTCACCTAAAGGATTATTAGGAACACCATACTAATACTGTGTTTGACCCACTTTCACCTTCAGAACTGCCTTAATTCTACGTGGCATTGATTCAACAAGGTGCTGAAAGCATTCTTTAGAAATGTTGGCCCATATTGATAGGATAGCATCTTGCAGTTGATGGAGATTTGTGGGATGCACATCCAGGGCACGAAGCTCCCGTTCCACCACATCCCAAAGATGCTCTATTGGGTTGAGATCTGGTGACTGTGGGGGCCATTTTAGTACAGTGAACTCATTGTCATGTTCAAGAAACCAATTTGAAATGATTCGAGCTTTGTGACCTGGTGCATTATCCTGCTGGAAGTAGCCATCAGAGGATGGGTACATGGTGGCCATAAAGGGATGGACATGGTCAGAAACAATGTTCAGGTAGGCCGTGGCATTTAAACGATGCCCAATTGGCACTAAGGGGCCTAAAGTGTGCCAAGAAAACATCCCCCACACCATTAAACCACCACCACCAGCCTGCACAGTGGTAACAAGGCATGATGGATCCATGTTCTCATTCTGTTTACGCCAAATTCTGACTCTACCATCTGAATGTCTCAACAGAAATCGAGACTCATCAGACCAGGCAACATTTTTCCAGTCTTCAACTGTCCAATTTTGGTGAGCTCTTGCAAATTGTAGCCTCTTTTTCCTATTTGTAGTGGAGATGAGTGGTACCCGGTGGGGTCTTCTGCTGTTGTAGCCCATCCGCCTCAAGGTTGTGCGTGTTGTGGCTTCACAAATGCTTTGCTGCATACCTCGGTTGTAACGAGTGGTTATTTCAGGCAAAGTTGCTCTTCTATCAGCTTGAATCAGTCGGCCCATTCTCCTCTGACCTCTAGCATCAACAAGGCATTTTCAGCCCACAGGACTGCCGCATACTGGATGTTTTTCCTTTTCACACCATTCTTTGTAAACCCTAGAAATGATTGTGCGTGAAAATCCCAGTAACTGAGCAGATTGTGAAATACTCAGACCGGCCCGTCTGGCACCAACAACCATGCCACGCTCAAAATTGCTTAAATCACCTTTCTTTCACATTCTGACATTCAGTTTGGAGTTCAGGAGATTGTCTTTACCAGGACCACACCCCTAAATGCATTGAAGCAACTGCCATGTGATTGGTTGATTAGATAATTGCATTAATGAGAAATTGAACAGGTGTTCCTAATAATCCTTTAGGTGAGTGTATATGGCAGTGATGGTACCTTGATATACTCATAAACAATCTTATATACAAAATTAATGTTCCATGGTATTAACTTGACTCTTCAAGTTGTTTTAAAAACTACTATGGGACACTATGGGAATAGTAGTGCACTGAACAGGTGCACTACTATCCCCCCACCCCCCTTTAATCTAGCTTCAGAGAGTGTGGCTAAGATTTTTGCACCAGATTTAAAATGTAATGCATTAAACGTACCTGTTCCAGGTCATATTCTTTAAGCATTACCGTTTCAGGAGACACACATGGGATCCGTGGAATAGCAGGAGAATGATTCCTTAAAGTGAAAAGAAAAATGAGAAATAAGTCTAAGACAAAGAAATGAGACTGGAATAGGACAGCTGTTCCTCTGTTTGGGTTCTAAATATTCTACATACTGTAACTTCCTACATTAATGTTAGAGCTCTCCCCTATTCCAGTGTTTCTCAGTTCTGGAGGATCCAAATCGGAAAGTCTGATTTTTCAACTTCTTATTAGAAAAAGTGCAATGGAACGCCACTTGAAGTCGGATTTCCAACTTGGAAACTCATGTGGAAATCTTCCACCCCGATTTTGCCAAGATGCAGGTGTGTGATGTAAAAGTTAGTGATAAACATTCACTTTAATGAAACAATGTCAAGCAATGAGTCACAGTTCCTGCATTACATGCTATAAAGCTTGTTTAATAATAAACTTTTGCAAAGACAGCTCAACTGTACGCTCTTTTGACAATTTTACACCTGTAGCACAAATAGTAGCGTTGCAGCATAGTTTTTCAATTGGGTTGCTTGGAGACATCTCTGCTGACAGTTGAAAGAAAACGAGAGATTTGCAGTTTTGATTCCTTACACACAATCTTCCAATCTTCTGGAAATATAGTCTGAGATTGGAGAAATCAAGTAGGAATATCCCACATCTGACTTTGAATTGAGCGCAGCATAACACTACACATTGTGAATATCACCTTTATATAACACACATGATTCTACTGATCATGCAGCTAACATGTAGAGGCTCCATGATCTGAACTGGATGTGTCAAATAAGGGAGACAACCAAAATGTGTAGCTCTAGTGATTGAAAAACACTGCTCGATTCTATACATTTTTCTCTCCATGTTAGTTTGAACCCTTTTCAACATCATGACTCCAGCCCTCCCTCGTACTCTAGAACTTTCTTGGGGGACAGGAAATCCTCATCATGGTCCTTCATGTCCTCCATCTTCATGTACCTGGCACCCTCGGTCCCCAGCAGCTCCTCGCCTGCCGCAAGGAGGATCAAAAAGAGAGAAAAAGAGAAGAACAGTTAGACAAAACATGTCAGATTAAGAGAAAATGAGAGCTATTGAGTGTAACAGCAGTTACAAAAAAGCACCAAATTGTACCTAAGGATTTTGGGCATGGTGATAACATTACCATGAAGTAGCTTGGAGTACAATGTACACAGCCCTGGTACAGGACATGAATATGGTATTCATTTAGTACGGTGGTACACATTAAAGGACAACGGTATCACCATCTGCATACTTTCACAGGTAAACATGGTTCCGCCAAAGTACTTTTTTGTATGAGAAAGTAACGCATTACTGTGTTCAGATTACTTTTTCCTTTCATGTAGGGGACTGCTATTTCATTTCAAAAATCCTGTTACAGTTACTTTTCTATTACTTGTGTTCTTTATACAAATTCACAATTACTTTTTGACTCATTTAAAACCTAAATGTATTGTCCATAATTCTTTTTGTTCTTGATGTGGTAATTTTCCCAACACTGATGGTGAATGAGTGACGATTATTTTGGATGGACAAAAACACAGTGCATATCAAAACAAATTAATTTCACTCAATTTTGTGAAGCTGTAGGCTTGAATGAGGATCATTCCATCAACACATACAAAGTTATTTTTAACATTTCATATGCACAGTTTCATCCATAAACATTCTCCATCAATGACATTTTCCAAAGAAGTATTAGTCCACCACTTCTCTCTTCAACTCATAATAATGAAATTCACATGCATGTTAAATGACATGAATGGTGATGAATCTATACTCTACAGGTAAAATATTTTAACTTTGGCATTGTGTATGGCAGCTAAATGAAGAACATTTCCGCGAAAGCTCGGATGGATATGAAACGTTTACAAGGCTCAAATGGTGCTCTGTCCACATCATAAAGCCTTGATCACAGATCACAGTGCCAACTCTTCTAAATTATGTTGCTATGTTTATTTATGGATTGTGGATTTAAATTCACAAAGTTTTTACAGAGTGTGTGGTCTCCAAAAAACATATGTCCATATTTCCAATTGTTCGTAAAGCTTTTTAAATGAATGTGATATTAGCGCACTACTTTATCCCTTTGTCTGATTTAGAACGGGCAGATCTCTAGATTTAATGATCCATTGTAACAGCATTGTGAGAGTTGTATGTCTCTGTTTAAACCATCTCTGGACGTGATTGTAGTGTAGTCTGGGATTAACGTTCACATCACAAAACACAACATCGAGTCTTGCAATGCCATCTTTAAATCAATTGTGAAGCGCTAAAGGAAAAAAACACAGCAAAAAAATGAAAGAGAACACCAGCGTTTATCAGCCCCGTATTACTGAGATAATTACCTGGAGATAATACATTTTGAATGATTTTCTCCTCATCACTTTTACAGCTGTCACGGCAGCAAGCTATATCTGTGTCTAATTTAGAAAGGGAAGAACTCTAGATTTAACGACCCATCGATAAAGAACTTACATTAACTTCTGCTTTTAACAGATAATGATCTGTTATATAATATAATAATGTTTCTTAATGTAATAACTGAAAGCTATTAAAAAGTGTTTTCAATGTTCTAACATTAACCACAGACCACCTATCTTTGTACAACACTTTTAATTTTACTAATATTTAGAAGCAACATTTTAAGTAACAATTGTCATTAACAAACATATTTAATGATGAATAGTTCATACACATTCAAACATGAAAATAGCCTAAATGAACATTTACTTTAATTTTATACTCTCAATTTTAATGAGCATAAAATTAAGTGTATGTATGCCATGTATAAAACTTTCTAACTGGATGAGAAGAGTCGATGCAAGAAAATCAATATAACAATATAATTCAAGAAATACAACTCAAGAAAAACTGAAAAAGACGATGTTGCTGGTTAGTGGGAGAGGTTCAATATATTTTAAGCTTATCAACATCAATGCACACATGCTAATGGCACATCCACCATTATTTTCACTGTGCACATGAGAATGACAATGTGCTGGTGTGTGTGTGTGCGCTTGAAATGAAGTCACTGACAATGGCCACAGCATGAAGAAAGTGGAAAATGCATACCTAACGTTAGCTGTGCAATACCTAGAAAACCAAGAGCAGCATATTTTTTAGGATGCTCTCTCTTTAAAATGTATTTAAAATTGTACATTAATCTAATTAATTCAGCCTGATCTCATGAACATTACATGACTGTCGCAAAATTTAAGCAAAACAAGAGTTTCGCTGCAGTTTCCCAGTGAAATGTCCAGCGGGGGGCACCAAAAGTGAGTGAAATGGTGTTGTAATCAGATGAGGTTCCTTTTTTAGGAACTCTATGCTGCGTTTGAATGCTATGGAGACACCATCTGACTGTCACGTGGTCTGAAGCCCTTATACAATCATGCCAATTTATTGGCTGATAGGGCTTAAGTGACGCCCCTAGGGATCTACATCCAAGTTCGCGTTTGTAAAGGGATTAAGGGAAAGGAGGAGGTGAGAACCGGCTTGAAAATACAAATAATAGTTTTAATATAAAACTGAACCTAAACACAGACATATAATATATATATATATATATATATATATATATATATATATATATATATATATATATATATATATATATATATATATATATGCCCATAAATGCTCACTCTCTGTCACACCACTGTTCGCAGTTGGCCTTTATCCCTCTCAGAGGCTTGATTAGCCTGATAAGTGGCTGGGTGTGTAGAATCATGACCCGGCCTTGCCCTCTGCACTGTAACATTGTTCTTCATGCCTCGAACGCTCGAAATTTTGTCTCCCTCGTGAAAAAAGTTGTGAATTAATGTTGAACATTCTCAACTGAATTCTCTATACAGTGTGCAAAAGCACTTTGTCTCAAGTACTACACGTTATTCCCACATTGTACATACTGGGACCGGTTTAGTGTATTTTTCAGTACACCAATTTAGCTCAGTTTTCCCAGTAATTTGCGCTGGCGAATGAGCATTGCATATCTTCAGACTGAGTTTGCCTCTACCTCCATGACCAAGGGTTTCGGGCACTCGTAATATAACTCAGCGTACAATTAATATAGGTCTACACACAAACCTTACGAGCTTGCTGTGTAACGAAGATGTAACCCATTCAGTGAACAAAATTCGATGTTCAACAAGCACAAGTTTTCAAAAAACACACACAGTCAAAAGCACCACACCCTGTCTTCCCATAGGAATGCTAGTGCCATTGTAGCTGACCAGTTTGTTCCCAATATCCCCCATGCTCACACACTCTTCCCTGCTCAAAATGCCTGGGAAGAGGTTTTATCAATGAATGTCCCTGCTGTATATACACATTAGGGCGACATTTTATGCATGCCTATATATATCCATCCATCCATCCATCGTCAACCGCTTATCCTGTGTACAGGGTCGCGGGATGCCTATATATAATAAAGGCAATTCTCCCTACGTTCTTCCCCATTCAACATGCAAGGGAAGATGTTTTATTCCATGAGTCTCCCTGCTGTAGACACTTCAGGACGTTTTGTAAACATGCCTGGATATTTTACTTTCAAAATGTTTTCAAAACGTTTTGAAATGGGTAATATGAATGATAGAGTATGGTTATATCAAAGGGGTTTGCGTCCCTTTCTGGATTTGAGATGTTTTAATGTCACTCTAATGAAATGTCAATACAGAATGTTGGCACAGAAACAAATAATGTCACAAGTACAGCCATGGGACTGATTTCTGACATTAGATTTGAAGAACGCTTATTTCCATATTCAGAGTGCATCGAAGCACAAGAGCTTTTAGTTTATCTTTTGGGGGCAACGTGAAACAATTTTGCATCCTTCTGTTCGTATTGAGCGCGTTAAGACCACATAGCTTAATTCTCAGACTCAGGGGGAAGTTCATACCAAACTCATCTCTACGCTACAAAAGCTAGGTGCAGCACCACAAGAGCATAATGCATGTGTCGAAATGCATCTAAAACCTACTCTGGCACCAAGCACTCTCACAAAATGTATGCATGGATTATGCCAGTACCTAGCGATGTTCAGAGTGGGACATGTTTTCCTTTTGAGAACATTTCCCAGGCTTTTGGGACTCATGATCGCATCATACGTTGTCATTCCTTTTACAATGCTGGATGAACTCAACAAAATGACTTCAACCACTGAGGCATGCACTTCATCCCTTCAGAGTGACAAGTGGCTGCTACCAGACTCTGTTGCCACGGAAATGGACTTTCAAATATTGGCCGTTCTGTTTGGACAGGTGTGCTGTATACGCCAGTGGCTGGATTGACACATACATGTTCACGGTGCTGCTCATGCCATGCTGAGACTGGCACATCGCATCCTTCTGTGGACACAGAACAAAGTGTCGGTTATGGGTCGGTTTGATTTAGGGCGATCTCCTCTCCAGACACCCGGAGAATGGACATCACATCTGCAGATTGTGAAACAAATCTGAGGAGGTTCGGCAGAGCGGAAGTGTACCTGTGAGCTTCGAGCGAGGGCGCTCTTTTGAATGATGGTTTATCCCCGCTGTGGTTGATACCATTCAAAATGCTAGAGCTCTATCGACAAGGAGGCTGTATACATTGAAATGCCATTTTTTTTCCACTTCTTGGTGTACAGCACAAAATTAAAATTCAGTTCACTGCTCTGTCAGTACAGTGTTGGATTTTCTTGCAAGAGCATTTTGGGGACCGGGGTTACCCCAGCAATGCTTAAAATCTATGTTGCAGTTATAGTGGCTGAGCATCAGCAGTCTGTTGCTAGACATTCTCTTGTCTCTCCATAAAGGTTAGACCTTTATGGGATTTATTTGTTGTGTTAGGGGTGCACTCAGGTGCCCTGTTCGAGCACGTGACAACAGTTAAATATTGGTAAATATTTTACTCTTAAAATGGCCCTGCTAGTGGCATTGGCATCATTTAAGAGAGTCATGCCCTGTCAACCAATCCTTTGTGTACGGATTTTGCGCCAGGGTGTTCGAAGTAAACGAGTACCCTGACGAAACAAATTATTTGCAAGTGACGTTTAAATGACAAAAAATATTAGATAGCTTTTTCCAGGTATTATAGAACTCCTAGATTCATATGAAAAAAATATAATTTTTGAATGTCAGTTCAGAAGACATATCCAATTCTTATTTAGTTATGTATTTCACATAACAATCATGCTGCAGTAAAAATTAGGCTTGCTTGAGCATTCAGCATCTTTTCAACTTTTTGGCTTTCATGCATGGACATGTTTTTTAAATGTCAATTGGTGACATTATGTGGCTGTGACATAATGTATGATGTCCATAGTGTTTTGTTAATTGTGAAATTGTGTTCTCTCAATGACCTGAATCGCACTGAAGGCCTAGGCTTAAAATACACCGGTCACAACTGACCGATAAGTGTCCAAAAACAATTGCTAAATGAAAAGCAAATTTTCTGAAGCAACCAGTTCATTTCGTGTCGCTTCTATGAAACTTCTATCTCATGTGTTGGCTTGTGTGTTTGACTGGTCTTGAACTTTGGTCTTCCGATTCGAAAGTCCAACACTCTATGAGGTGAGCTTCCACACAAGCTAATCAAAATGGAATAACTGTGTTAATGTAGGTGTGTCTGTAATACAAGCATTAAAATGTGTTGTTTTTCAAATGATGCATTAGAGTAAAAATGTTTCGATAGCAAAACAGCAGTGTGTGAGTAATAGTGTGAAAAATATATGTTTAAAGTCATAGCCTGCCATTGTAGTCATGATTTGTGTAAAAGTTAATAAAATGCACAGTTGTTGTAGTGGCTCTAGTGTTCATTTCACCAGGAAACAGCGGCAAAAAGTAGAATGCAGAGCATAAAATTCAGTTTGCTAAATTTAAGTTATAGTTCCGTTCATTCTATGAGACAAGGTTGAATTAATTTACATTTAAAACGTACAGTATATCAAAACTATGTGTGGTTTAACAACTCTAAAATAGACAATTTTCAGAAACAGAATCCTTCAGAGCTTGTCGGTTTTTACCTTCATCTTCAGATACATCCAAGATCTCATCAACTGTCTCTGGGAAACTCATGCGATGTTTTTCTGTGGTGGTCTGAAAGGGAAGCATTGATTAGTAAACATGGGTATATAGTGGCTTTAAATATTTAAATTTTTATTATGTTTCAGTCCTCAAATATGGTTAGACAAGCAGCGTTCCATGACATTTGGTATAACAGCACTGGGACGCTTAATTGTTTGTATCACTCCACTGTGTTTGTAACATTCCAGACAGGCGGTCTGTCTTTGCTCTGCAAATCGCAGTAGTTGGTCTTGCTATTCGTTTGGAACAATGTTTGTCAAAAAAACTAAAAACTAAACATAGCACTATATACCTTAACTGGCCAAATTACTGTATGTGTACAATGTAAGTTACTTTTATTAACTTTCCCCTTATATTAACTTTTAAAGAACCACTGTATAAAAGCAATATCATGAAATATACTAAAGCAATATTAATGTTGTACTGAATATCAGCACTGTGTCAGACTGATCTCACTGTTAAAATGAAAAACAGTAGGTG
Source organism: Xyrauchen texanus (assembly GCF_025860055.1). Taxonomy (NCBI): domain Eukaryota; kingdom Metazoa; phylum Chordata; class Actinopteri; order Cypriniformes; family Catostomidae; genus Xyrauchen; species Xyrauchen texanus. Next base: position 49,328,665 of record NC_068279.1, read on the forward strand.
GATATTTCCTTATCCAAAATCGGTCTACACAAACCGAAATTCAAAACGCTTCCCCCAGTGGCCAAAGCAATACATTTTGTTGGGCGTATTGGCATGTGTAAGCTTCATTTTCTGGGTGTAATGTCCACAAAGGGGCGCCAAAAGTGAGTTGCAAAGCGAATTGTCTCAGCTGCACAGGCTGTAATACAGTGAAGAAGAATGCATATTTTCTAAACTGTACCCCCCAAGTCAAACCCCAAACCTAAACCTAACCATCAGTGGAGTAAAAATGTAATGTTATGGAGGAAAAATAGAACCTCCAAATTATAAACAACACTTATTATGCCAAAGCAATTACTTCCCTGTTCCAGCGCGAGATTCAAACCCGGGTCTACCACTATGCTGACACGACATTTGATAATGTTGACATTATCGTAAATGGCCACATGCCAGCCGTACTGATGTTCAACAGCACTCTTGCTTGCGTGATGTTGCTTGAATAACCACAATTTGAAACAGATTGGGAACTGTAACTCACCATGGTAACCGTCTCTTCAGTGACAAGTTTGAGCACATCAATGACTGAGATGTATCCAAGGCGCTTTGCAATGGCAAGAGCAGATGTGCCGTTCTAAAGGAGATTAAAAATGTATGTTTTTGTTTCAAATGTCAATTTACAACATCTTTCTTTAGGGATAAAGACTAGAATTAAAACATCACCTTTTATTTACAGCCTAAAGTGGGGTCCAAAAGATTGAAACCACTTATGAAAATGCTTCTATTTTAAGCGTCTTATTTAATACTAATTTAATTAATTAATACACTCCAAAAAAAAAATTTCAGATATACATATTTTTATTTAATAATACAAATCCATAAAATGTAATTGATTATCTTTGATAAAATGGTAACACTTTGTTTTAGGGATCAGAAATTAGATAATAATTAATGACTAATAATTAGACTTATAAGGCATTAGTAACAGACATGTTTTGAATTAGAAGGAATTTATTAGTCCTTTGTTTGTTGATTTCTTATCCTTGCCTAATATTCCATTTACATTTGTGTTTCCTAACTATTAACTTATTAGGTAAAAATAAAAGCTATCAATAGCTAGTAAGGTGAAAAATACATCTTTCATATGTTCTCATTACACTATGTGTATATGCAGCTTATAAGTATGAAATAAATATAGAAGGCAAAGACTTTTGATGCTTAGTGTAAATAGCAACATAAAAAACATCCTCTTTGCACTAAGGGCAAATAGTGTTAGATGCTATTTGCACCCCTAAATAAATACTACCATGCAGTATATAGGCATCACAGCAGCATGTTTATTGTGTTTATTTAGAGTCCCACAAACACCCCACCCCACCCCAACCTCTGCACCTAAACCGAACCTTAACCTTCCATGCGTTGTTGAAATACTGTATGCATTCTATGTGTATTTCATATTTATGCCGCACATTCCCACAGAGTACTGAGAACCTATAAAGGATGTATTTTGTATCACACTAGCTATTGATATGTTTTGTTTTTAGCTAAGAAATTCATTCTTATTACAAAAGCAAATATAAAGGGACTATGAAGCAACAATAGGAAATTAGGCAATAAATATTTTATAATGACAAACAAGGCCATAAATAGACAATTACAGGTGTAATTTTTTGTTAATTATATAATCAGTTATTTCTGATCCCTAAACTAAAGTGGTACCGAATAAATAAATAAAATAATAACTAAATATTTTATATATTTGTTTATGTAATTTTGTTTAAAAAAAAAAATTACACAATTCAATTTGATGGAACTTTGATTTAATTCAAATGCATACATCTTAAAAATAGGCAAAACATTTTTTGATTGTAAACTCGTTCAAAAGTTTTTTATTTCATGATGTTTTCAAAATACTACAACTGATTATTTTCAGTTTTATTTAAATTAGATTTTAATTTTCACTGTGATCTCATAGTGACTTTTGACCCGACTGTGTGTATCATATTAAACAAACAACTTTGTACACAATATTTAATGCAAGTTGTGGGATACACTGAAGAATTTGCATGATTAAAGATTAAAAACGGCTGGGCTCTTACTGGTGTGATTTCATTGGGCTGTGCTCCATGCTTCAGGAGCAGTGTCACTATGTCCGTATGGCCCTGTTGAGCAGCCTGATGTAGCGGTGTATACCCCATCTAACACCCACAAAAACAGGATACATTCAGACCCCATATGAAAGAAAACAACTACAGTGTCTCATTGTTTAAAAAAAAGAAATTCTCCTATGGAACTTTATGTGAAAAATCTGAGAGTAAGTTGATACTTAAAAGGATAGTTCAACCAAATATGAAAATTCTCTCTTCATTTACTTACATCATTCCCTCATGTCATCCCAGATGTGTAAATTCTTTCTTCTGCTGAATGCAAACAAAGATTTTTTTAGAAGAATATCTCAGCTCTGTAGGTCCATACAATGCAAGTGAATGGTGATCAGACCTTTATAGCTCCAAAAATGGTGGCCAGAACTTTGAAGGTCCAAAAGGGACATATAGGCATCATAAAAGCAATCCTCATGAATCCAATTGGTAAATGAGTATCTCCTGAAGTGATATGATAGGTGTAGGTGAGAAACAGATTCATATTTAAGTCCTTTTTACTGAAAATATCTAAACTTTCTCTTCCATATTCAGCCACCTACTGCTATTGATAGTAAAAAAGGACTTAATTATTGTTCTATTTCTCACCCACACCTATTATATTGCTTCTGAAGATATGGATTTAACCGCTGGATTACTTTTATGCTTTCTTTATGTGATTTTTGGAGCTACAAATCTCTGATCACTATTCATTTGTATTGTATGGAGCTACAGAGCTGAGATATTCTTCTAAATATCTTAATTTGCGTTCTGCAAAAGAAAGAAAGTCATACACATCTGGGATGGTAAATGATGAGAGAACTGTCCTTTATGGGTGAACTATCCCTTTAAATGAGAAAACAAAGTCTACTCTGAAGAATTCCATTGGAACTACACCTACTGTATTAATCAACAGTTGAAACATTTATGATAATTGCTTCTTATAAAGCTGAACAAAGCAGAAAAAATATGTAATTTACCCTGGTTTTGCAGTTTACATTGGCCTGTTGCTGTAAAAGGAACTTAACCATCTTGATATTGCCATAATGACAAGCCACGTGAAGCGGAGTATAGCCCATCTAAAGAGAATATAATCATTTTCATATGATAAGTATCATTAAATCATGAAATGTGCATCACAATATGGAAAAACAATAAAGCTTTGACTAAGTGTTCCATACTGAATTGGTTAAACATGCAAGTATTTACCCGGGTGGCAGCATAGACAGACGCCCCATGCTTCACCAGTACATCAGCAATGCCAACATGCCCTTCCTGAGCTACAAGATGTAGGGGGGTCAGTCCACTCTGAGGAGGGAAAATAGGCAAATGTACCAGTCTAGTTCAGACACATACAGGTGACATGCTTTCACAATGTGCTTGGCTCTAAATTGAGGAAAGGAAATCAAATGATGGCAAATCATGGTCACCGTGGTTAAATTAAAATAAAATGGTAAGCTTGCCTTGTTGCCCAGATTTACATTCGCCTGTTTAGAGATGAGCAACAACACCATGTCTGGTTGACCCTCCTGGGAGGCGAGGTGTAAGGGTGTGACCCCTTGTAGTGACTCAGCATTGGCAGAGGCTCCATGCTGCAGAAGACTGCTGGCCACCTCTACCTGGTTCTGCTTGGAAGCAATATGGAGCGGAGCATAGCCATTCTGAGGAGACAACAGAGCAGGTGAATATACAAAATACATGTAGATTGAAGACAGATATTCTGACAAACATTCTCTAATATAATTGTGCTTGTAAAATCTTTAGTTAATTAGAAAGCAAGGCAACGATACTCATTACTATAATAATTTTTTGTTAAGTACTTGACATTAAAGAAAATTGAGGAGATCTGTGTCATACCCGAGCTGCACTGTGTGGTGATCCACCTTTACTGAGCAACAGATTGACCACATCCAGGTTGTTATGATGGACAGCCACGTGTAATGGTGTGAGTCCAACCTATAGATAAAATGAGAAAAATATATAACATCAATATTCTCATCAGTGCCATCTTATAATGTCTGATTAAAATGCCATAGATATGAAAAAATGTAATTCTAACTAGAGGAAAGTCCTATATATTGGCCAAGCTAATTAGCACCAGTCCACTCAAGCCAACCCCCCCCCCACATTAATTCCAAAATCAACCAACTGCATTGTGAATGGATAGAGGTGGTAAGTATTTTTCTCAGTTGTTCAATAGTGTAACATGTTACATCTTAAATTAAGGCCAAATAATACTTTGGTTTTCCATGTGCCGCTACATCTCGCTTACAGAGCATAGTATGCATAGTATGTTTATGCATATTGTCCACGTGCGATCCAGTTTATCTTGACATGCTGACAGCCCACAAGTACACTTTTTAAAGCTAAACTTTAGACCATGGAACAGCGAGATGGAACAGCATGTGGAAAGACTAGTAATCCCTAGCCTTTACTATAATGAGATTACAGTTACTGACATACTCCATTATTTGATTTACACATTTATGTCTAAGAAACAGATTGTGTGTCACATTTTTATTTTTGTAGTATTAGTTGATTATTAATTAATTAAGTTGTGTCAATTAATAAAGCTGTGAGTAAAGTAACCTAATTATAAAATGTATGAGCAATCTGTAGTGGATCACTTCCCCAACACTGTCAATAGATAATAGCATTTTCTGTTAAACTATTTCTGTTCTGTATAAATATTTCTTAGTCAGTCTTCAGTTAATATTGTGTACAATAATGTTCAAGAAATAAGCAGCATTGGGTAGATTACTTCTGAACTGTGATCTGGTACTGATTACAAATTGCATGACAAAAATTGTAGTCAGAAATGTAATCTCTTTGATTACATTTTAAAGTAATCTAAACTGAAGTAATCTAACTATTTTTGTTAACTAACATTAGCGAAGAATCATAAATGCTGTAAAAATATATTGTTAATTGTTTGTTCATGATACTAAATGCATCAACTAATGTCAACGAATAAAACCTAATTGTAAAGTGATACAGTTTTTTTGTACATCTCAGTTGCCATAATTAAATTGTATTATGTATTTATGGGCATTATATCGACCATCAGCCACCTTGCTCTCTAGATTTTGATACCAGTTACTGTGTTTTGGCAATAGAAAACCCATATCAGACTTTAATTTGAACTATTTGAACTATTCTGTAATTAACTATTCTTAACCAGGATTGAATTGTTCCAACACCATGTCATTGTTAAAACATGTATACATGAATGAATGCTGTTGATTTATAGCCTACCTTGCCTGCAGCATTTGGGTTACCCCCTCTCTCTAAAAACAGCGCTGCTACATCTACCTTTCCATATTTGGCTGTCACATGAAGGGGAGTGAAGCCTTTCTGCAAGACACCCAAAACATGGCATTAAGGTTTAAAGAAAAAGCATGAATAAGCACACTAAAAATCTTTTAAAAACTAGGCTCAGGCTGAGGCAGCAATGTACCTTGGTCATTTTGGTAAGCTGGGCATTCATGTCAAGTAGGATGCTGGCAGTTTGTGTGTGCCCCTCACGGGCAGTGATGTGCAGTGGGGTGTGTCCAGCTGTGGTGGTGGAGTTGGGGTTGGCCTTGTGCTCCAGGAGCAGCTTCACCATCTCGTTGTGGCCCATGCGGGAAGCACAGTGTAGTGGTGTCTGGTCATCCTGATAGAGGTGAAGGTTATTTTGTCTTTTGTATATTTGTTAAACAGAATTAAAGACCAAAGTGGTTGTACAAAATAACAAAACCCTAACAAAACTAAAACCCACAAATGAAATAATAAAATAATAAAATATATATTTTTTATAAAGTTTAAAAAATATATATATACAAGTTTTAATATATATATAAAAAAAATGTAATACTTCAATATTTCAAGAACAAATATAAATATAGCAGTTATTGGGGTTCAAGCGGTACAGGGCCTTTAAGTGATTGTGCAACAAAATATTAAGCATTAATCTATATGTTTTAACATTTCTGACAATATTAAGCTACCTAATGCCCGATCTCCACCAAACTTTGCATTCTTCTTCAAAATAACATCTCGCATATGCTTTCTACATTTGATGAAAATCTAACTTTTTCTATAGGAGTTACTGGCTTTTGCGTAATCTAGGCCACACCCATATGTTTAAATTACCCTGTTATAGCCATGCCAAATGAAAAGTTAAACTTTTTTTGATAACTATTGATCTAGGTTGTCCAAAGATTCTTCCTGTACAGGTTTTGTTGATGTTGCATAAAAAACATAGGATTAGCAAAGGTTGATTTTTTAAATGACATCATGGTTACTGTTGTAACAACGTTGTGTCGAATGAAGTGACACAAGGGGTATTCCTGGGATGCCAAACATACCTCTGAACCTGAGAAAAGGCCAATGTCAAGTTGGCAGACAGAATTTGCATGCCCCACCCCGGACATACGGGTATAAAGGGAAGCGGGGCAGTGAGTGCCAGTCAGGATTTTGCATTGAGGATCAGAAAATGTGGTAGGTCTAGTGCTGTGGCAGGAAGGACACAACGCCTCGTTCCTTCCCACAGGGAACGGAGGTTACAACAGTAACCATGACGTTCCCCTTCTGTCACTCACTCGACATTGTGTCAAAAGTAGTGACACAAGAGGTTCCATCTAAACGCCATGCACTGACCGTGTTACGTGAACTGTCGAGACAGGTGCAAGCAGGCTACTGCGTGCTAGAGGCAACTGTGTCGGCTGCACGTAGCCCTCCCCATCGCCCCCCAAAGAGATATCACATACAGACCTTAGGTTCCCTGCACCCCTGAGGGGGGGAACAGGTGCTTCATGACTAGCATGGGAGCAAGCCCGGCAGCCGTGACCTTTTCTCTCTCTATGTCTCTCACATAGGACGTGAAGCAACTGGGGCTACCTTAACTCTATGAAACGCGTCGGGGAAGGCGGTCTTTCCCGGTCCTATTCTTTCAGGGGGAAAAGTCCCTGCAGAGGCCACATCCTGCCCAGTCTAGGGGGAGGTAACATGTGGCAAATACACCACGATGGTTGTGAAGCCATATGTGGGAAATCGCGCAGTGGTAGGTCCAGCCTAATGAGGGGGGACTCTACAGCACGGCGACCGAGGCAGCAGGGTTGCCCAAGGGAAACGCGGGTCCGCTGACAGGGGGACCGTATCGCGGGAAATGCATCACAAGGAGTTTGCCTGAGAAGGGAACATGGAGCCTGACACCAGTACAGAGCACCTGTGACTTGTAGTGTGTCTGGCTGCGAATTGCTGTGCTGAATTCGCTGTGTGCAAGTGGAACACCCGGTCGGTTGTGCTGCGTTACCAAGTTCTACCGGCTCAGACCTGACAAAACACGAAACGAGACCGACTCAACCCTGAGATTGTAAAATCTGGCAAATGTATTGGGTGTTGCCAAGCCCACTGCTCTGCAAATGTCTGCTAAGGAGGTGCCATGGGCTAGTGCCCACTAGGATTCCACACTTCTCGTAGAGTGTGCTCGAACACGCAAGGGGGCGGGCACGGCCTGAGTGTGATAAGCAAAGGAAATAGCATCAACGACCCAGTGAGCTAACCTCTGTTTGGAGACGGCGTTCCCTTTCCGCTGTCCGCCAAAGCAGACAAAGAGCTACTCAGAACATCTAGAGCACTGCGTGCGGTCCAAATAGACACGCAAAGCACGAACTGGACACAGCAACGAGAAGGCTGGGTCTGCCTCCTCCCAGGGCAGCTTGCTTGCAGGTTCACGACCTGGTCCCTGACCCGAGGAGAGAAAAGAAAGCCGCGACCGCAATGTTGCCATGGCTATGTTCTCGCACTGAGAACATGAACCATTCATAAAATGCTGCCTGTGTGTGATCGCAGCCCAGGCACGGGAGGCAGCTTTTATGACCGTCAGAAGTGGAGAGAAATCAACCTCATCCAGGAACTACACAGAGGCGGAAAAACATCTTTAAAAAGACACGTCCTGAAAAGGACGTTCAACGCCTGTCGCTGCCCCGCTTCCTTTTATACCCTTTTCTCAGGTTCAGAGGTACGTTTGGAGTCCCAGGAAGATCCCTTGTGTCACTTCATTCGACACAACGTCGAGTGAGTGACAGAAGGGGAAACTCAAATAAAAAACTATTTGATTGACACCAATTGTTCTTGAGGAACAGTTGTTCAGAAGTGTAGATCAATATTAAGGTATGTATAATTTGTGTCTTTATGACGCACCACATAATATTCAATGATTTACATGCATGTTAAATGTAATAGCACCCCCTGGTGGCCCATTCTTTTTCACATTTTGCAGAGACTTCTTGGGCCAAGACACAAATAGGCCCAGAAAGTTTTGTTCTGATCAGCCTGTCTAATAGATGCTGAAAGTTGAATGATTGATGATTTTTGAGATATGTAACTGTCCTCATAGGCCTTGATGGCACCTTGGACAAATACACTGCATGCAAAATTACAGGTCGATTGGACCAATGGCTCCATTGTTTGAGCCAGTTTTAGGTTTTAAAATTTTATAGCTCCACCAAATGGCCAAGGTGTGCAGTTTTTTTCACGTATGGTAAGTTTCTCGAGTTTTGTCAAAATATCTTTTACCGTTCTAGAGTTATAGGCATTTGCGTAAATGCCTACGAAAAGCCAAGGATTCCAATGATATAAGGCACTTGAAACTTATATCACATATGGTTGAGCATGACATACGGTTTAGGAGTTATGGCGCAGAACAAATTTGCCTTTGCTACATCGCTATCTATTGCCTAACCGGGCCGAAAACATGCACAAACGTAACCAGCAGTACTACCATTCCACAAAGTTTCATGTATCTAGGCCTTAAGCCACTTTCACACTGCAAACGCCATCGCATGACAAAGTGACATGATCCCATTCATTTTCAATGAGAGCACAGCGACTTCCGGTGACACGAGCTGTCGCGACCGTTGGCAATAGTGATCGCAGTGAGGAGCGACAAGACAAGTTGAGAAAATTTCAACACATGACGAGCGACATTCGCCAGCGACTACCAGTGAGAATGAAGACAGTGTAGCTGTACTTGAGTCGACTCGAGTGCAGCCAAGACGGAGAAGTTAAACATTTTTTTGAGCATATTCACTGTTCTATATCATTTGGCGGCAGCAGTAGGAACGCTCACCAGCGTAACAGATCACAAAGTCAAGCGACGCCCGCGGTGTGAACAGGGCTCAACGGTTTGGTCTGCACGATCAGTTTTAGGGCAGAAGAATAATAATAAAAATCTTAGCAATTACAATTACTAATAAAAAATAGAACAAAAATATTAAAGATTATATTTATACATTAATATACATATATATATATATATATATATATATATATATATATATATATATATATATATATTATTATTATTTTTTTTAACTAATTAATTTATTTCAAAAACATTTATAAAAAAAAATACAATTAATAAGAAAATTAAACAATACAGTTTAATTAAATTAAATTAACTAAAAAATTCTTTTTTTTTTTTTTTTTAATAAAATTACATTAAATAGGAGTACCTTGGCTTTAGCGTCAACTGGGGCTGCATTTTGTAAGAGGAAATCTGCAACTTCACAATGACCTGCTCGAGATGCCATGTGCAGAGGTGTTTCCACTTTCTACAAATACAGATCAGTAAATTATTATTATAAAATCACTTACTATTACTGCAATAGCAGAGCTCACACTCAATACATCTTAAAACATTGATGATGCTTTTTTGTCCTTTTTCATGGTCACTGTTTTTGTATGGAAAGAGCTTTGTAAAGACTGTTCACAGTGTGTCCTTTAGTGTTCAAACAACATAAAGAAATGAAAATAGCAGCATAATGACGAGAAATAATAACAGAATTTATGGGTAAACAATTCCTGTATCTGTTGATAATGTCACCTGCTTACCACATTTGAGGCGTGCGGGGAAGCACCTTTCTGCATCAGTATCTTCACTATATTCAGATGACCCATAAAGGAGGACACATGCAGTGGGGTCAACCCGGACTGTTGGACAGAATTCAAAATTACAAAAGAACTAAACATATCACAGTCTTAAATTATCGCTGTATGATTTCTCAGAGAGCTATATTTGGTCCAGAGACACTACTTATAATGCATCTCCCTATTTAGTGTTCACTAAAATAAGTAGTGTGCGGTCAGCCCCACTTGAGCCCCTTTAAATATGGGATGAGAAAATTAGGATGGGGAAGAAGCCCACAGAAGGGGCACTCGGCATATTGACAGCACACCAATGATTAGATAAATAATACAGAATTCTTGAAAACAGTAGAAATGTTCTTGTTACCTCTGTAACAGCTTCCAGCGATGCAGAATGCTTTAACAGCAGATCTATTACACGCATGTGGTTCTTCTTACAGGCAATGTGGAGAGGCGTAAAGCCATTCTAAGCATTCCAAGAGAGCGCAAATATAAATGCATTTTCATGAACAGTTTATGGATAAATGCAAACAGAACTTATTGAAATACAGAAATATTATACATAATATAACCATTTAGCATGGTCACACGTGTACATACTGTATGTGTGTGCACTAACCAGAGCACGGGTGTTTGGCTTGGCTCCTTTATCCAGGAGCACTTTGGTCACACGATGATGTCCACAGTGTGCCGCCACATGCAGTGGTGTGAGGTGATCTAGAGTGATGTCATCAATCTCTGCATTGTACTGTAACAGCTGTCTGATGCAGTCTAAATGTTCGCCCTGGGCTGCCATATGTATGGGTGACAGGCCGTTCTGTGAAGTAATAATACAAGAACATTTGCGCCCAAGCCACCAAAGGTATAGGCTTTTAAAATGTATGACAATTAACCTTCTATTAATTTTTTTAAGCAATTTTAAGCTTTAACTTACAATTAGCATACATTCCTGATATATTGCAGACAAAATTTGAATTTAAGTACTTGCACTGTCAATAATGATGTGCAAAAAATGCTGTCAAAACTTCATTGAAAACATTTAAACTTGACCCTTAAAGCAAAATATTTAATCAATATACGTCTTTTTTTTCCTCTATTTTATCCAATCACAGAATAGTCAGGGTCCAAATTTAACACTCACCAACAGTTTTGGGGTAACGCGATAACAGTAACGTGTTGCGTAATCAGATTCCTTTTTTCCGAGTAACAAATAAGGTAACGCAATATTTCTTTTTATTTTAGACCATAAAATCGCAGTTACTTTTTAAATAAAGTAACGTGTTGCTTTTGTACACCACTACTGTCCCTGTATTGTCAAAGGAAATTATCAGCAGTAAATGTGTGCAAACTTTGGGGAGGAGATGTACTCTATGATTGGCATTGTAGTTCTATAGAATGTGAGGCTAGAGACCATTTAGCAGACAGAGACGAGTCACTTCTATTTAAATAAATGGGAAAAATTAGAACACCCAACCAAGAAGCTCTAGCACCCAACAGTCAATGGATATAGAAAGGAAGTCCCAAGTTGCAGGTATAAGAGCCAATCACCTTTTAGATACAGACATTGCCTGTCAATCAACACGCTAACGCACATGCGCATTTCGTTTAATATGAGGTCAGCAACATTCGGTTGAGTGAAACGCGGTTGATTCATGTGTTAATACACACTGAATTAAAAAATCTGTAAACGTGTTTAAGCAGAGGGTTTATAAGACTAGCCACTAACCATGACATGATAAACAGGGTGAAATACTAGCTTAATTCACCAACTTATGCAGCCGAACTGCCAGGGGCGGAGCTAGGGGGTGGCCAGGGGTGGCCACGGCCACCATGGAAATAATCGCGGCCACCCCACTGGCCACCCCGATCGTAATTACGATCTATTATAAAAAAGAAAGACTAAACAGAGCTCAAAGCTCCATGGATATGTTACAATGTCCCAACTAGCTGGCCGTTCTGAAAGTACTAAAGACACTTTTCGGACCAGTATATTCTACCCGTGCTTGACAAGATGCTGAGTGAGTTAAACAGACGATTCTCAAAACCAAACTGTGAAATTATGATGGGAATCCAAGCTCTGAACCCAACTAGTGCAACATTTTGCCATGAGAAAGAACTTTTTCCATTTGCCTCTATCTACTCATGCAACATAGATGACCTAATACATGAACTTCACCAAATGAAAAGAATTCTGGAGAGGAAAGTGCAAGCTGGCATACAGAAGCCCACTAGTGTTGTAGATTTGACTGTGCTCATTGAGCCATTTAAAGAGGTATTCCACGAGCTCTTTAGATTGTGCAAAATTGCAGTTGCCATTCCTGTGAGTACAGCTGCATGTGAACGCAGCTTCTCTACTCTCAAACTGGTAAAGAGTTACCTGCGCTCAACCATGCATGATAGACTGAGCAATCTAGGTGTCTTAAGTGTGGAGTCCACAAGAGCCAAATCTCTGAACCTTGATGAATTTGTGAATTTCTTTGCTTTAAACCACAATAACCGTAGAATCCAACTAATGTAGGTTGTTTGTACTAGTGTCATCTAATTTGGAAACAGCTTGTAAGTTTGCTGAGTTTTCATAGTTTGCACTTACATAATTTACATGTACATAATCTTTTTTATTATAGATATTGATTGCTATTTGTTAAATAGGTTTGGTCAGCCTTTTGGCTGTTGTAATTGTGCTAAATAAAAAAAATAAATAAATAAAGTGATCTTGAACATGATTTTCTGGTCCTGTTTAAACTGTTTTTTTTTTTTTCAGCATTGGGAAATATGTATTCTGTTTTCAAAGTGAATTTCCTAAGTTTTATTTGATTAAATAACTTGAGGGTGAGTAAAATTATGACACAATTATTTGGTGAACTTTAATAAAAATGTCATTGTAGGCTAGCTATTGTACATTATACATCATTGTGATTTTGGGCACCTACAATACTTTAAAAATTATTTTAAGGTTGGATGAGTGCCATGTTTGTTTGCAAAATTATGTTTTTTGTGCCACCCCAGAGTAAATGCTGGCCCCTGCCCGGCCACCCCTATGAAAAATTCCTGGCTCCGCCACTGCGAACTGCTCCATGATACAGCTCCCTTTAACTGGGAGAATGAGATGAAAAAAACTGACTCTGGATCAGTGATTCCAAGCAATGAGAAAATGTCTTAGTTTCTAAAAAGATTCTAAATTTTTGTTTTTTTAATAAACAAGTAGTTTGATTCATGAAACAAACAATTTTTATGACATTCTGGTAGCATTAAACACTATTCCATTCAAGATGTATAAACATAAGCCTTTAAAGTTGTGGCATCTGTACTCACTGTGGATCAACTCAAAACAAGCTTCAAAAAGCATCGCATCTTGAGACTGAATTGAATTTGTCTTTACATTTTAGTGCAAAAATGCGATTGATCTGAAGTCATCATAAATTCTTGGCACACATCCAAAATTTGAATGCACAGTTTTAGCATTCAAATGTGCATTTATTTCTGAAATTTGATGAATATTCGAATTTAGAATTTTTATTAAAATATATATAAAGTATATATAATGTATGAAGTAAATGCACAGTTTCATGGATAGTAAAAATATTTATTGTAGGAATGTCAAAATATCTATACATCGATTATTGATCAGTATGTTATTTTCTTGAGGCATCAATATATTAACATTAGCTGACATTTAAATTGGAAGCCTAATTAATGTGCATTCCATGTCATTTGGACTTCTGTTAAATGTACTCTGGTGTAATAGCTTAGTGAGGCCACAAGGGGGTGATATAACATTTACTGTACTTACTACTAAGCTATCGTCACCTCTGTCAGCCCTACATTTGTGCAGCAGGTGTTTAGCAGAGTGTTTTATTGTGGATAATGTTATGCTATGGCTGATAAACAAATTGGAGAATTTTGGGCAAAGGGCAAAAGAAGTGAAGTTTGGAGTAATTTGGGATGCTGGGTTGATGAGCCGGCCAATTTCCCATATGAACAGACATCATGGCGAATGGAAGGTATGCGCAGTGAAACGCAACAAAAAGGTTTCTTTGAACTCTAAGAAAAACTTGTCAATTGATTCGCCAGAGGCCGAGAAGCTAACAAATTGTGTAGCTAAGTTTATAGTTGGAGATATGCAGCCGCTTAACATTTTGGAGTGTCCTATTTCCCACAACATTTTAGAGGAAATTAAACCAGAGCCTGCCACTCACACTTTACTAATGTTGTGTTGGGAAATATGTATGAAGAGACAAAGACCATTGTGCAATGAGTAGCCCCATTTATATCTGTAAAGAATGCAGATATAAATCAATAATCTTCGAGAACATTTTCTGATTATCGTTGTGTGACAAAGGCATCAAAAAAGTACATTTTTTCAATTCTGGTGTGGCACCTGTGGCAAAAAGTTAATTTTGGACCTTGTATACCATGGACCCCTGCTTAGCTACACCCATTTTGTTCCTTGCTGTTGTCGCTTTTTTGTAAAGCCCATGAAAAATGCCTACTTTAGTCTTGGCATGTATTGGGGCTCCTTGGTCCAGAAGGATCTCGATTATTCTTACATGGCCATTTCTGGCAGCACAGTGAAGAGGAGTCAACTCATCCTGTGATCGAAGAACAATGAATGTGTAAACAAATCATGAGAGATTTCAAATTCCTCAAGATGGGTAGAGTTTAGAATTGTGGATTTATAACATACTTTAGTCTTAGCATCAATTTTTGCTCCTCGGTCAAGCAGAAGTCTAACCATGATAACATTTCCTCTTCTTGATGCAATATGTAGAGGTGTGATCCCATTCTGAAAGAAATGTCACAGTAGTTTGCATGTTGCTATAAACAGATCATCATATAAATAGAGGAACAATGTAGATAACTTGGAAGCGTTAAGAACACAGACCTTGGGTGTGAAGTTCACATCAGCACCTCTGTTTAGGAGAAGCTGAGATACATTCAGGTTCTCATAGTGGGCCGCTATATGGAGTGGTGTGAAGCCTGTCTGCAAAGGATCATCAGAAATTGACTTAGTAACCAGCACATGCACTCAAGTTCATCCACACCAGACTGCTGGTGACATTCTATGACAGTGTCATGTTGATAGTCATTGAGCTCTTTGGCATGCCCCATTCTAGTGTTTATTTTAGGAGATGGTGTGGCTGTATGCTTGAATGAATGCATATAGAGTTAGTAATGTATGTAGCTGAAATAGCCAGAACCATTAATTAAGAGGGTGTCCATTTACCGTACTTTTGACAATGTAATTTCTATGTTTACATAGATTAAAGCAGCGTTACAGCAATTGTACTGTTTACACTATACCATGGTAAAATCACTGGGACACATGCACTATGATAAATATTATATAAAAACAAAAATGTTCAACAATTAATTACAATTATGAATGATAATCACTATGGGTGTTTCTACAACTTGGGCACTTTTAGCCCTGTGAATTTCTAGAAAATAAAATCTTATTTTTCAGACTCTCACTAGCATTTTTTATTTATTTACCAAATATGGCCCAAAACAATTCTGCTCACAGGTGCTATGTACCATGATTTGTCTTGGTTTTCTTCTTACTTTTGAGCTCATAATAATAATAATATTTGAATAATAATAATACAAAATTCATGTTGGGGTACATTTTAAAATGAATATGACTTTAAGTTTAGTTATGAAACTATACATGGTGAAAGCTGAGAGGCCTTTTGAACATACTGTAAATTGTGTACTCCCTCTTTGTCTAACATATTAGTTTCTTCAGTTGTTTGCAGATAGCTGGTCTCAGTGCAGCGTGCTATGAGAGTTATCATACTATAATCCTCCTCCTCACCAGCACCAGCTGTCTAGATCTGCTGTACGGGGATTGTATATATTTGGGGCGAAATTTGAAATTTGGTGTGGTGGAAATGATGCTATGGGGCAGTAGCAATTTTTGAAAAATTTATAATTTTCACTCATAAAATTTTTAAATGGTTTAAGTTTATTTCACTCTTTGTTTAAATCATCATAGTTAAACATGTAATGATTTGTATTTTTAGAACGTATTTTCATAGTTTCATATCAACAGTCTGGGTCTGGTACAAGGCTAATGCTAAAATTATTAATTAATAATATATAGCATTAAGGGCATTTAAAAAGTAACAAAAGTAAATTATGAAGGCCTAGTTTCTGGTTGAAGGCCTGATGAAGTCAGTTTAATGTGACCTTGACATAACAAAAAAGTTGAAATCTAATAAAATCTGAAAAAACCTTGGATATTACATTGCCCGGAGTTGAAGAAACACCCATACAGTATATGGCTTTAGATAGATAGATAGATAGATAGATAGATAGATAGATAGATAGATAGATAGATAGATAGATAGATAGTATATGAATATATATATATATATATATATATATATATATATACATACAGTATGCACACACATTGTGGATTATCATTTTACACAAACCTTGCTTAAGACATCAGGGTTTGGGTCATTCTGTAATAGTACAGCGGCAGTTCGGGTGTCATCGTTTCGGGCAGCGATATGCAGTGCGGGAAGGCGGACCTTGCCCTTTGTACCGTGGTTGATGAGCAGGGCCACCACATTCTCATGACCCTGCTGAAGAGCCACAGCAAGAGGGGTAAAGCCATCCTGCCAGAAAGAGACAAATACAAGAGACAGAGTCTCAGACCTTCAGGGTTAAACAGAACAATATTTAATTTAAAACATAAAACATTTTGCGGATGAATTGCAGCGTTTTATATTGTTATACTGTGATATTTCGCAAGACTTGCTGTAATATAGTTTAATATGTCTATTATAAACTAATCTAAATCACCATTGGTAATCACAGCGGAAGCAATTCATTTCGCTATATGATCTGGAAAGTGATGGATTATACTTGAGAAAATTGGGTGTTCATAAATCAGGAAAAGATTTTATTTTTGTGAAATTAATACATTTTCTGATTTTTTTTTCTTTTTCTTAATTCGCTTATGTGAGTTTCTGTTTGTAAAGAAAAATGTAATTAAACTTATTGGACAGGCGATGGCCACCCTCATGGTCCACGAACGTCATCTGTGGCTGAATCTGGTCAAGATGCAGGACCAACAAGGGTCGGTGTCGCTTATTTAAAATAATTTTTATTTTCAATATATTTTTATACAATACAAAATTATATTTTTGTAATATATTATACAGTATACATAAATATAATAAATATAAAATGAATATATGACTAAGTTTAGTTATGAAATTATTATATGGTGCAAGATGGTCTTTTGAACATGTGATCTATAAGCCAGTCAAGTTGCGTACTCCCTCTTTGTTTAGCATATAAATTGCCTCAGTTGTTTGCAGATAGCAGGACTCAGTGCAGTGTGCTATGAGAATTTTCACACTATAATCTTCCTCCTCCCCAGCACCACCTGTCTAGATCTACTTTATGGGGATTTTACTGTCTGTATGTTTGTAAAGTAAGTTTTTCTTGCTCTGCAGCAGCATAAGGAGGTCTAGTTCAACAAGACCAAATTTACTAACTTGTCATGTGCAGTATGTAAAGCCATCTTTTCACTACATCTGTCATTCATTTCCAATGGAGAGTCGCACGTGGAGTTATGACCATCTCCATAGGCGACATTTTCAGATCCAATTTGAGAAATTATGTTAAAATATTTCAACTCGTGTAACTAGACCATAAGTGACCACCCGACCAGAATGCAAAATTATCAGCGCAAAGGCTGTGAGCGGCGCCCCAAACCCAGGAACCAATCGTCACCAAATTGTCATTGATTTCATTTCAAAACAATCACATCTCAAAATATTTTGCCAATGGCAACATACTGTAATATGGTACCGAAATTAGCAACAAGATAATATCGTACCACTAAAAAATGTTTAGTTTCGCAATATTTCATTAGTACCAGAATATTGCAGTCATGTGATTGATTAGTGAAGTTTAGCCCCGTTCACACCGCCAGCAACATTGCGCGAGACGGTGACACCATCCCATACATTTTCAGTGAGAGCATAGCGACTTCCGTTGACACGAGCTGTCACAACCGTTGGCGACAGAGATCGCCATGGGAAGCGACGAGACAAAACAAAACATCTAATTTCAGTTGAGACAATTTTTGGAGAACCAAGGACAGCATGTTAGACTAGACTTTCCAATCTGTTTTACTGGTAGGCATGCTTACTGCTGCCGCTGCTCAAGTTGTGCGGTCAGTTGTGACTGACGTCACTTCCAATTACAAACACGACCCACAGTATTCACCTTATGCGCCAGAGAAACAAGTGCACAGTCATTTTTAAATTTTTGTCTCGGAAATTAAGTTCCAGCAGTTCTATAGATATCCATGGAGTTCATGCCAATATGTGATTTGCTAGCAAAGTGGATTTACAGAATATAGAGTTGTCAAAAGCTATCATGAATATTTTAAAGTGTTCTGGGGACGTCATAACAAATGGAATCAGAGTGGGACAACTCTATTTATTTGTACACACACACACACACACACACACACACACACACACACACACACACACACACACACACACACACAAATAAGTGTATATTTTATTTTATATTCCATTTACAACCCTTTTAATCACATTTAAGCCTTTAAAAAAATTGATGGTGACAAATTAATTAAAAAAATTCCAATTGTAATTTTCTTTAATGTTGAATTTGTATGTGTAAAAATATGAAAATTTCAAAAGTTTACATGTATAACACTTAAACGCTTGTGTGGAGCAGAGGGGGGTGAGGCCGGGACGGAATATCGCACGCCCGGTCCCCAATCGGCCTGATCAGGCGCGCGAGGGATAAAGGCGGCCAGTGACGATGGTTCGAGAGAGAGAGAGAGAATTACGGACATGCTTGTATCATGGAAAAGTGCAATGTGTCATAGCTGTCCGAATGTAATCTGCCAGGTTCAATTTACCTCTCCGTGGGAGTGGGAAAAAAACGAACATTTACAGTGACAGAAAAAACACCTCACAAGCATTTTCACAAGTAAAGGGGTGCTGTAGACTCACACCATCAAATCTTGGTGAAAAATTATTTATGTGTTCCCACACATAATCCATTTTGATCGACTCTTCTTAGTATCTTCAATACAAACAGGAAGTTAGATGACAAAATTCTGAAGAGCGGAGCATGGAAAAGGCTGAATAAGGTGAAAAAAAACTCCCATCCCCAATACTGTTTGACATGTGTCTCTGTAAGGCATCAGAAATACAAGTGCAAAGGGAATGACGAGGAAGTGAAATGGCAAACGGGGTAATTAAGCGGGGCTTTTTCAATATGACGAGGTCATAACTCGTAAGACATAGGAAATGCAATTGCAGATGGACTTTGATTTTCCAATTTAAATTTGGCAGACTTTGCATGTTTGTGTAAATGAAAATGCAAACAGTAATATGCTATTTGCGATTGCATTTGGATTGTACCACAATTTATGAATCCACAAATAGAAAACTATTGCAAATACAATTTGCAATTTGTTTTAAAAATAGTCCTGAAAATCCTTCCATAATCGATATCTATATAGAATCGCTTGAACGGAAAATGTTCAAGATGGTTGATCGCTAGTTTCTCTGGCACAGGTGAATAGCTCTGCTTGCTCTGTGATGTTATGTTGCTATGGTTACAAACAACTCATTAATATTGAACGGTGATTAAAACTGACCAGAACTATCAGTGCATTCAATGGTTTGAAGTGCATGCATTCCAGTCAATTAGAATCGAGTATTAGAACAGATCATGGTATAAAATACTTAAAAATTTCTCCCAGCGTTACCTCAGTTGGAATAGTCTGATTGGCTCCATTGTCCAGGAGAAACTTCACAACCTCCATGTGATTCTCTTGTGCAGCCATGTAGAGCGGAGTGAAGCCCTTCTGTTGCACACAGACATAAACACACATATGCAGATACAAAACCCAAACTAACACAAGCATACATATACACAGATGACAATAGAGGCGGACAGATTTTTGTTCAGAAAGCAATACTACATGCATTCAAAATCATTCAAATATTCAAATGAACAACTCAACATCCAATTTTTATGTGGACACCCCTTAGGTCAATGTTAGCTTGCAATGAGTTAAATATTGTACTGTAACTAAGCAATACAGCATTCCAGTGTTCCAACCCCTCTTTAAAAAATAAAAAATGATGGCTTTCTTTTTGATTGCACACCTGGGACTGAGCATTGACGTTGGCTCCATAGTTGACAAGCTCTGTGACGACTTGTTCTTGTCCAGCTAATGCAGCAATGTGAAGAGCAGTATTTCCTTTCTACAGGAGAAATGTCTTTATTTAATGACAAGGAAACATTCATCGAAAGCTAAACAGCATGTTGCCACTACTGTATGAGGTGTATTGTGAAAAGTGCCAATCAAATAAAAATTACTTGACTTGACAACATAAGCATTGTTTGAAATATCTTGTGCAATCCATTGTTTTCATTTTTGTCTTGGTTCTGCAACTTCTTGTTTTGTATACAGTGGCCCCAGAAAGCCTTTGGACACTAGATCCACACTTGTATGAATGTCATTGAATTAGTTAACAAAATAACAAATCAAGTAAAAACATTTTTAACCTCTTACGCTGCATATTTTGGCTCCCTTCTGCAACTTTTCATACCCAAATTTAAAAGCTCAACTTACACACAAACAGTGGACTAATTGCAAAATATTAGTCTCAATTGACAGAATCAAAAAATGAAAAAGAAATTTAAAAAACGTTCATAATTATTATTGTATATGTTTAAAATCTTATGATGAACATATGCTGTTTTTGAAAGCCTGTGTTTCAGACTCTGTTTGCTCTGTCCCTGTAAAAAGTCACTAAATGGCAGCAAGTATTAGGAAAGTAAGTTTTCCTTCATCACCTTCTATCACTATATACAGATCTGAAAAACAGGTGAGCTTTAACGCAGCTGAGCACTCAGCATGTGCTCATCCATAGGCATTCAGTCTGTTTTGTGATTCCACACACTTTCCCTAGAGTTTCATCTAATATCATGGTCTCTGAGTGGACTAGAAGATCTAGATGTTGTTGGAAAGCTGAGATCGCCAACTTTGCAAAGAGATATATACTTCATTATTGAAATGATTTGTTCTGCATATCTCAGACATAACATTGGATTATTCACTCACGCAAGCTCACAGACAAGTAGAAAATGTATAAAACAATACAAATATTGTTCAAAATTCAAACAAAAACATATTGGGTTCACTTTCTGACACAAGTCAGTGGAACATGTCCATAGTCAATGTGTTTAACTACACCTGAAGTTACTCTGCTATCACACCTGTGTGAACTGACCATCACTGTGGGACCAGTTGGTTAAAAGTAATTTGCTCATAAAAGTGCATTAAGCTCTAAGAAAAGGTCTAGCATCACAAGTTGGCTCATGCTGCTTACAGAAGTTTTATATTTTAAAGTGTGGCTCCAGTGTCCAAATAGTTTCTATGGCCACTGTTGTTTTAACGCTTACCTTTGTGGTCGTCTCAAGTACAATACCATGGTGCAGGAGTTCCAGCACCATTTTAACATGGCCTTCTTTCGAGGCCAAATGCAGCCCATTGAGTCCATTCTGTGGAGGGAGAGACACAGCAGAGCAAACCTCACTCTGAAGGTTATTTAATCTGGAAGTTAACTGTAAGGTAAACACAGGTCTTTCACATTGTAAGTGACTGTAGGAGCCCTAAAATGGGAATGCTGAGGTTACATGGTTCACAAAAACAAAAAAAACACAGAATACTTTCAAAGAGATAGAACGGTCAATGATGATGAGTAAGATGATGGAGAAGGTTGGTGCTGGATGGCAGGCCGGTGGTCTCATTGCTGGGAAGAATACAAGCCATGTGGGATAGGTCTTACCTCACACAGCCTTCCTTCAGCTACACAGGACATGTGAGGTTGGACCTTTCTCACATTGCTGATATTATCCCCTCTGAGTGTAGAGACCACTCACCCCATCTCAATGTGACTCAAATAGAAAGAGGGAGAAAGAGAGAAAGAGAGAGAAATGATGGATGAAGAAATGTTGATTACACAACTGGACTGGAGGAAAATACTGAATTACAGTAATGGCACTTCAGGTATGCACCACATACATAGCTGAGTTTTATTAATTGCACTTGGCACTTTTTTCCAGAAGGGGTCACCATATGCCCCTATGTAACAGACCCTTTTCACATTTCCAGGTTTACAGGAAACTGTAAGTAAACTATAGTGGGGTAAACTTCCATAGCAGT
Organism: Xyrauchen texanus; assembly: GCF_025860055.1. Lineage (NCBI taxonomy): Eukaryota > Metazoa > Chordata > Actinopteri > Cypriniformes > Catostomidae > Xyrauchen > Xyrauchen texanus. The sequence continues at coordinate 49,350,937 of NC_068279.1, forward strand.
GAATGGGAGACCACATCAAATATTATTTTTGTGCTCCCATTTACTACCAGCCAAATTAACTTACAGAGCACTGACAGCATGCACTGCAGCTGCTGCACTGTGCATGTGTGAAAACTGCAGAGAGCTGCATGTCATGGCACTAAATAAATAAGTGTAACTACTGTATTCAGTATTCTCCACACTTTATACATGCACAAGAAATTAACTTTAAATCCTTCCTTGGTCTTTAGACTATGGTTATGTTCAGAATGGAATACTACCACTCAATTCAAGTCATGATCATTTTTGTTTTTGTGCGAGATGAATTGAATACAAGGGGAACATAGTTAGGTTTTATGTTTGTTATGTTGTGATTTAGAAGAGTTTCTGTAATGTTGAAATTAAGAGTGGAGCTTGAGCATAGTATGAGGAGGACAAACACTTAGCAATTTTATGTTGCTTTGTCCAATTAGCTATATTTGTGCCTCTCAGAGCAGAGTGGTAAGAATATACTTTGTTGAGATTCATGCCAATACATTTTCCAAGTCAACGAAACTACGCTTATTATAAAGTAAAATTAACATAATAATAATTATATGTAACACTAACAAATCCAAATTGTTTGCATTTACTCTAAAATCTTTTGTCCAATATCTTGAAATTTCTTTAGTTTACACAACTGAACGTTGGCTTGTTGGAACTGTTCAAGACTGTTTCATGGAACCACTTGACACTGCTTCTTTAACCCTTGTGTTGTGTTGGTTTTATGCTAACACATTTTGTGTTCCCGGTCAAAAATGACCAGCCCTCTAAGATTGTTTATACATCTCTCATATTGCATATATTATCACAAGATATTGCATTAGATCTTTTTATCAACTTCTTTTTTTAGTAGGCCTATCAATTAGTAGATTGCAAAGAGCAAATTTATTTCACCCAGAGGCCAAAATGGAGTATTATTATATGAAATTCCCACAGACACACATAAATAATTTACAGCAGACTATCCCGATTCAAACGAGCCCAAACGCAACATAATATGAAAAGTAGATCTTGAAATATTCCTCAAAGAGTGTACATGGAAAGATGATGCACAAGAAGGAGCTCAACACATGATGTGCTTGTGTATTTGTGTGTGTGTGTGTGTGTGTGTGTGTGTGTGTGTGTGTGTGTGTGTGTGTGTGTGTGTGAGCGTGTATTTATCACTTTGTGGGGACCAAATGTCCCCATAAGGATAGTAAAACCCGAAATGTTTGACCTTGTGGGGACATTTTGTCGGTCCCCATGAGGAAAACAGCTTATAAATCATACTAAATTATGTTTTTTGAAAATGTAAAAATGCAGAAAGTTTTCTGTGAGGGTTAGGTTTAGGGGTAGGGTTAGGTTTAGAGGATAGAATATAAAGTTTGTACAGTATAAAAACCATTATGTCTATGGAAAGTCCCCATAAAACATGGAAACACTATGTGTGTGTGTGTGTGTGTGTGTGTGTGTGTGTGTGTGCGCACATGTCCAAGGACTTTGTGTGTGCAAACACACATCCACATATGTGCTAATCTAAAAGATTGGGATGCTCCTGATAACTTAATATTTCTGTATTTTGTAGTCAGGTTCATTAATTTCCAATCGTCCAGATTTTGTATATTTTTTTCAGATACCATATGCGAACAAAGTAAAGGAATTACATTTCAATTGGATTAAGTAAAAAAAAATAAAAGAATAAGTAGTATGCGTAAAAATGACTGGAACACAACATAAGGGTTAAGTAAATACGACAGTTTATTTATTTATTGAGTGTGTTTAAAAAAATGTAGGCTTATATTCTGTCCACAATTGAAGAGCTGTATTGTGTGTGTGTGTGTGTGTGTGTGTGTGTGTGTGTGTGTGTGTATGTGAATGCCTGATGTGTTTGACTTGTGGGGACTGTGATAGGTTTAGGGTAGGTTGTGGGATAGTATGTGTTGTGTACAGCTAAAGTCATAAAGCCATGTGTGTGTGTGTGTGTGTGTGTGTGTGTGTGTGTGTGTGTGTGGAGTCACTTGCAGGCATATTCACTGCAGGCCTCCAGAGAGCTCTGTGGACCTGCTCTTTAAGGAACTTAAAGAGTAAAACACTGAAGTCATCACTCGCAACACACATATAGTCATTAATCAAAAGCCATAATCATCTCAATTACTGCTGCCATTCCTGATGTGTGCAGGTCCACCACACAGCAGGAAATGTCAGTGTAAATCAGAATGAAGGAAAAGTAGAGGGCATAAATGCAACTAAACATATTTTTTGCAATATTAAGGAATGCATTCAGGTATTGAAACATAGGAACCAAATGGCACTGCTTAAAATACAGCACTCTTTCTACACAATTTCAGACCAAATAGATAATGCATTCAATTGCAAACTTTCAGATCAAACTCAACAAGAACTCTCTAGTTCTCTAGGCCCTGATCGGCCCCAAAGTGCGTTGGCCCACCGAGAAAATGCTCGGTATGTCAGATTACCAGTCCAGCCCTGGTAGTGTGATGAATCCAGGACATAGCAAAGGAGGAAAGGTCTACGAAAATGTGATAAACATTGCACTTAATGATGTCTATGGCAAAAGTTTTACTTTTACATTTATGCTGTTTCATTAATAGATTTGTGTTTTGTTTTACTGTTTCTGAAATGTCTAGAGTTGACTGTTTAGTGCAGATTCAGATGAGGATAGTGTGAAAACATGCTCTAACAAAAGGTCATTTTGTTCTAGTAACTACCTAACTATCTTTTTTTCCAAGGCAATGAAGGTGAAAATGTTAAATAGGTTTTTTTGTAGCCTAGACTCCGGTTTGTCTATACAGAAATTTACTTTAAAAAATAAACCTACTCTAAGAAATGTTCACTAGGAAAAAAGTGTGACCAGCCTTGCTCTGCCCTGTTTATTGTGTATTGCTCAGTGCTGATTTATTTCAAGCTGCAGTTTGTAATGTACAAAACATAAAACAAATATGCCGTCTTTGTTCTCCATTGATCAAGCTAACTTATAGTTGTCATTAAACATTAAACAATTAAATATTTTAACACTGAGAGGTATGGAGAATTATTTTATTATTCCCAAATTATTTGAACATAAAAAAAATTCTCAATAATCTAAAGCCATACAATGTCAACGACGCAACACTTTAAAATAGTTGCAAGACAAATAACACAATATTTAAAGCTATAATGGGAGAAAGGTGCCTTCCATTGTTCCTGGCAGACAATGGGCATTTTAAGCATAGCATTTGGCATTTAATTTGCAAGATGCTTTTATGTATTGACCAAACATTGTGACCTTTGCGTTCTGTTTATGTCAGCTACACACATCTCAAGTTACTGGTTCTCATTTCATTGAAGACATTGATGCAAGAAAGCCAGAAAGACATGATTGGATGCATGGAAGCAGTCTTACCTGATTGGCTGTGTTGATGTCTATCCCATTCTTGATGTGGTCAAGAGCCTTATCCAGATTACCCGAGCGAGCTGCGCGGAGGAAACTGGTGGCAACATCGCCCTGAGAAAGAACACAGGTGGCAATACAGGAGGGTAGCATAAAAAAGAGAGAGTGAGATTGTTTAATTACCTTTATCGAGAAAACAATATGATGCTTTTTTCATTGATTTATTGCCACAACATATCTAAATTCATAGACTCTTTCATGTGAAGAATATTTATTATTTATTTCAATTATTATATGCTGTGGTATAACATTTGGTGAATAATAGTAGGTAAAACGAGAATTTAAAATGATTACAATACAGAAATGGTTAACACTGAATTCTGGGGTAAGAAAAAACAAACAACATCAAAACCAGGGGGGTATTCCAGAAAGCAAGGTTAACTTACCATGATATAAACCCTGAACTCCCAGTTGATTAACCCAAGCATTGATTACTCATGGTTACTGGTTCCAGAATACTAGTTCTGGGTTAGTTCACTCTTGTGAACTCAGCAGATCACTGAAACCACAAGTCACCATGGAAACAGACGCTAAGAAGAAATGCGCACCATATTTCAGTGACGTAAAACATGACGTTTTATTGACTGTAAATGAGCATTATTTCCTCTTCACTCGTATTCAAGCTCAATTTCATACGTTGTTGCGTTGTGAAATGTGTCAGTGCTCAATTCCCAACACAAGTACGTGCTGCATTCTCAGCGGTGCCATAAGGAGCACTAGAGCGGATTGTCTTCTTTCAATCAACAACTGTCATGGTGGACTGGGGCATCAATTTCAGTTTAATCTTTTCAAAAAATATATACAACTTTTTGTCCCCAGTCCATTCAAAATAACTTTTCTTTTGACACAGCGTCTCTCCACACCAGGTTGCATCTGAAAATGTAGGCAGCTGAATTACTGCCTGATCAGTTAATGGCTGAACTGACAGCTGTTTTGAAAAGCACCATATTTTTATCCTTCCTCTGTATACAGCCTCCGATGGCAGCATTTTCCTGATTTTGGACACAGCACCAGTTTCGTGGTCATGCCTAAAAAATATATTGCCCCCTTGTGGTCTGTTTGTAGACCAGACCATGCGTTGGCCAAGCACTCGCATTTGCATACTTATGTGAAGTATATTTCTGCCTTTAGGGGCTGCATCGGTTAAGGACTGAGAGTTTGCGTGATGGAAAGTATACTGAATGCATGATTTTTTTTCAAATTAATAAAACTATAGAGTTTTACAGAACTTTTAAATGCTTAATTCAACTTTAATATTAGACCTCTCCAGGGGCGGGGCCAGAAAGGTGGCATGGGGTGGCAGCTGCCACCATAAAAATGAGCTTTGCTACACCAACTCGGACACCGCTCGCGTCCTGAAGATGGTTCGCAATGGCTTAACCTGTCTGTATCGTGCATGGTCCATAACAATGGTCTGCCCGTGTCTGGGAGGACACAGCGTTCCACCACAGTGGATAAATCTCTCATCCACAACAACCCCCCCATCCTCCCCCCGGTCAGATGGAATCCTCCACACGAAGACAAAATGAGGTCATCTGTTTACTCTGAGCAAACTAACCCGAGTCAGTGGCTTAACCTCTTTTCTGTAATACCCCCAGAAAACACTTCAAATTAAATATATACAGTATATATATATATATATATATATATATATATATATATATATATATATATATATATATATATATATATACAGGGTTGGGAGGGTTACTTTTTAAATTTATTCCACTACAGATTACTCAGGGTCAATAACGTCAGTAAAAACTGCCAGTACAGTAAGACAAAATAAAAGACAAATGACATTTTTGATTTCAGGAGGTCTTTAAATTTAAAACATATAACCAGGAAACTGTTTCCCCCTTAATATTAAACAGTTATGTAAGGCTAATAAGGTATTCGATAGTGCAGAAAAAGGAAAGAGTTAGAAGAAACAAAGAAGCAGAGACAGAAATGATCAGAAAGAGAGAGAAAACAATCTGTGAGAGAGAATGTTAACTCAGAGAATTATAACCTCAACACTTTCATATTTGATTTTATACAGAGTGTACTCAGATGAATATTCACAAACAATCCAGAACTTAAGTAGTCAGACAGAAAGAGTGCAAGAACTGACTTAGAAACTGTTGTTTTATATTGCACTGACATTCTTAAATGGCCATGCCTTATACATAGGCCCACACAGAATCTATGCATTTTTTATTATTGTTATTTATTTATTTATTGATAGAGGGAGAAAACGTGCAGGATTCTGCGTAATAATAATGCAGATTGTGATCATCAGTGCAAAGCAAATGTTAAATCTTTGTCTTAAATTTTGGAAAAACAGGAAGAAATACAAAAATCACACTGCAGTTTCTACAGTGCAATAATCAGTGTAACACACATGTGCATGGAGACAGACTTCTTCATTATACTGAATCACATTCTTGCTCACACACTTTCACGTATGTTTTAATCCACCTCAGAGTTCATGAAGGAACTGCTGGAGGTTTTGAGATTTAAGAGAATAATTTCACAAGCCAACATGTTAAGATAGAATAATAATCTGCTTAAAATAATTTAGGTCATAAGGGCTCCAACGACAAAAAAGTGTGAGAAGCCTGGTCTTCAGTTAAGATCCCCTTCATTGAGTAGCAAATTAACCCTATTTAATTAACCCTATGGGTCAGATAAACACACTCAGGCAAGATGTACAAAGAAGCTTTCACACACTTCAGTCAATGATATCAAGAAAGCTAAAATACAAAAACAGTTACATAATTCCTGCACAATTTCCTCAGATTTAATCCCACATCTTATTTCCGTGGGTTTGTAGGCTACTTATGGACGGATTTTCAAAAACTAGCATGTCCTTGAAACTGAGAAGTTCTTTTGAATCAGTTTAACTAGATTACATCTGTTCTGTTGTTGCCGTGGTGTTGACAATCGGAATGTGTGCAAGTGTGTACATTCTCTAGCAAAAGAGCTGTTTCCCACAGATCAAATACAGCTGACAATACAGCTCCAGTACATGGAAACACAGGCACGCAATGTAACAACAAAATGCGAGTTGGCATGGCAATGACTTAGTGAACCTGCAAGTATTAAAAGCAAATATGTGTTTCTTTTTCTTTTTTCTTGTTATTACCGTAGCCTTGCTGCATCTCTGGTTTCCCTTCACTTCTGTATTGAATAATTCTACTTGACATCATCACATGCTACTTTGTACAGTCAAAACAAAATCAAAATGACTAGAATCATCATGGCACCCTAGAAAGTGTTGTATTTAATTTTTAAAAGGAAAAAACACAATGCATATTAGTAAAATCCCTCAAAATCTAGAGCTAAGTAAAACTGTTCACTTCAAGTCATAAGTTGGAGTTTGTTTTTAGTAAGATATGTAGGTGACTGATAAAAACATTGGGAAGAGTGACATCACAATCTAAATGAGGATATTACTATTATTATTAATTATTAAAGGAATATTCAAAGTTCAATACAAGTTCAGCTCAATTAACAGCATTTGTGGAATATTGTTGATTACCACAAAAATAATTTGAACTCGTCCCTCCTTTATTTAGAAAATAAAAGCAAATATCGCAGTATATAAGTAAGGCACTTTCAATAGAAGTGAATAGAGCCAGTCCATAGTCGCTAAAATACATTGTTTCAATAGCCTCAAGACTTAAACAAAATAAAATCACTTCCCTTATCTTTGTAAATTTATGACCAATATTACAACTTCATTTTAATGCCAACAAATCCCTGTGGTACCGTATTGGATGTAATGTTTAACAGGTATGGTTAGTAAGCAATTTTATCACACTAAAATCATGTTAACAGAAATAATGTTTACATCTTGTGGCTATACTTTAGAAACTACAGTATGTGTATTTGAACATTTATGGACTGGCCACATTCAATTTCATTGTAAGTGCCTTATACTGTAAGCTTATTATATATATATATATATATATATATATATATATATATATATATATATATATATATATATATATATACATACACTCACCCAAAGGATTATTAGGAACACCATACTAATACTGTGTTTGACCCCTTTCGCCTTCAGAACTGCCTTAATTCTACGTGGCATTGATTCAACAAGGTGCTGAAAGCATTCTTTAGAAATGTTGGCCCATATTGATAGGATAGCATCTTGCAGTTGATGGAGATTTGTGGGATGCACATCCAGGGCATGAAGCTCCCGTTCCACCACATCCCAAAGATGCTCTATTGGGTTGAGATCTGGTGACTGTGGGGGCCATTTTAGTACAGTGAACTCACTGTCATGTTCAAGAAACCAATTTGAAATGATTCGAGCTTTGTGACATGGTGCACTATCCGTCTGGAAGTAGCCATCAGAGGATGGGTACATGGTGGCCATAAAGGGATGGACATGGTCAGAAACAATGCTCAGGTAGGCCGTGGCATTTAAACGATGCCCAATTGGCACTAAGGGGCCTAAAGTGTGCCAAGAAAACATCCCCCACACCATTACACCACCACCACCAGCCTGCACAGTGGTAACAAGGCATGATGGATCCATGTTCTCATTCTGTTTACGCCAAATTCTGACTCTACCATCTGAATGTCTCAACAGAAATCGAGACTCATCAGACCAGGCAACATTTTTCCAGTCTTCAACTGTCCAATTTTGGTGAGCTCTTGCAAATTGTAGCCTCTTTTTCTTATTTGTAGTGGAGCTGAGTGGTACCCGGTGGGGTCTTCTGCTGTTGTAGCCCATCCGCCTCAAGGTTGTGCATGTCGTGGCTTCACAAATGCTTTGCTGCATACCTCGGTTGTAACGAGTGGTTATTTCAGGCAAAGTTGCTCTTCTATCAGCTTGAATCAGTCGACCCATTCTCCTCTGACCTCTAGCATCAACAAGGCATTTTCGCCCACAGGACTGCCGCATACTGGATGTTTTTCCCTTTTCACACCATTCTTTGTAAACCCTAGAAATGGTTGTGCGTGAAAATCCCAGTAACTGAGCAGATTGTGAAATACTCAGACCGGCCCGTCTGGCACCAACAAACATGCCACGCTCAAAATTGCTTAAATCACCTTTCTTTCCCATTCTGACATTCAGTTTGGAGTTCAGGAGATTGTCTTGACCAGGACCACACCCCTAAATGCATTGAAGCAACTGCCATGTGATTGGTTGATTAGATAATTGCATTAATGAGAAATTGAACAGGTGTTCCTAATAATCCTTTAGGTGAGTGTATATATATATACATACTGTATGTAAATATCACAGCAGTGCTGATTTAGGGTCATATAGCATGATTGTGAGTTTGATATTGCTTATATACAACAGTTCAAAGAACAAGTACATTTCGTAAAACAAGTACGGTCATAAAAACACATTTGTGCATGGAACTACTTTATTACGCGACAGACCAGAATCTGCCATTGCTGGTTCAAACTAAATGATGCGTCCAAGCCTTCATTAGTAATTCAAAAATGTCACTTCAGAAATAGTATCACGGCTTGTGCGGTTTCAAACAAGTTATTGGATAAACAATGATGGATGTGTGTGTGTGTGTGTGTTAGTGAGAGAGTGAGAGAGAGAGAGAGAGAGAGAGAGAGATATGGTGCGTGTGTGTTCACCTGTTGCCACACCCAAGCAGAGATGCTGTCAGCTTTCTGAAGTCAGCATTCTCAGTGGAAAAATAGCTGTCCAAGCTGGGGTAATTCTCCCTATTTCGTGGTAGCCGGTGAACAAGAGTCTTTCACTATAGACCGCAATGTCCTCCGTCATTTTGAACAGTACTTTTTCTCCAATGTGGAAACTCCAGTAAGAGGTAAGCGCCTTGGGTTGTGTAATTAATCTGTCTGTTGAGTCTCTCAGCTGTGATGAGCCATAATGCTGAAGTTTCTAGTTTAAAGCCATTTAAAGCTTTTTTCTAGCTGTAGTCGTGTAGTAGTAATACGAGCGATCACGGAGAGCTGTTGTATGTTAACAATGACTGACGGATTCACTTCACGTCACCAACTGCTCATATTACACACAAAAATGATCTTTTGCCACCACCTGCTGGCAAACGTATGTAATGTCAAATTGTTTTATAAATAATACATGTAAGAGACACATACAGTAACTCTTAACACATATGCACTACTCTTATTTAGTTTAGAACAGCACGAATACGAGTGGAATGATACACACACAGTGAAGTGCCGTAGTGCTGATGGTGTCAGACCACCAGTGCTCATGGAACGTCTCTTGTCCAATCAGATTCGAGGACTGGAACGAACTGGTTATCAACAATATGCCACAAATGCTGTTTATTGAGTTGAACTTGCATTGAACCTGTAATTAACTCTGTAATTCCTAGTCTTACACTCAAGAATTTAGCAAAATGTGTCTCACATTTTCACTAGACTGAAGTATAGGAAACACTATCTGCAAATTCTTTATGGTCAAACTTTTTTTTATGAAAGAAGCTTCATGAATTGAAATAAATTTTTTGGATGCAAACATAATATACAAGCCACAAACCAGGCTTTTTGCTTCAAATTAAGTGAAACTGATTCCAGAGAGTAAAAAAAGAAAATGAAACATACTGAACTAATTCAGTTCATGGACATTTAACATACATTTGAGTATAGGCTATACTCAACCATTTGAGTAGTAAATTGATGCATTTATGGACCATTTCCAGTGGGAAACCATTTTTGGAATCCCCTACAAATAAAGTGTTTGTGTGCGTATTAACCTTACCGTAAATGAGTGTGTGTGTGTATGGATGCCGCTGATAAGGCAGTGGAGACATTCATGTAGACCACACCTAATTCTTCCACTCTGAGTTACAAAATATCTCTTTCCTCTATACAGCATACTGCTGTCTGTGTACATACAGAACAAACTATGCACACCATACACACCAATAAATGTTGTTTTGAACCCTTTATGTCTGAATGAAGGTCAGTAAAATAAATCATAGAATGAATGTCCACTCAAATAGAAACCTCCTCATAGATACGTTATTAATATTGATGATTCAATAGCCAGGTTAGCACAATTGGTAGTTTTTCTTGCAAATCACATCCTAACAATTAATGCTCTAAAATAAAGGGATATTTCACCCAAAAATGAGATGTCATCATTTACTCATAGTCAGGATGTTCCAAAGGAACCTGTGACTTTTTTGTTCCATGTAACACAAAAGGAAATGTTAAGCACAACAAAGTCTCAGTTACCATTGGAGAAAAAAACATGCAATGAAAGTGAATAGTGAATGGTGAATGCTGTTCTTTTCTGCATATTGCGGTGCCGTTTTGCGGCATTCTTCAGCCAGTCGCAGCATGTCTGGCATAACACGGTGGCCCTTTTCTGTTTATCGCCACCTGTTCGGCCCCGTTTGGCGGCCGGCCCACTGGGAAAAGTCCCAGTTCTCCCTATGGCCAGTCCGCCCCTGGTGGTGATATTTATTGCCACTAATAAACCACATAAGAAGATTATTAAACAGACAAATAAACATGTTAACACCCACCCCTAGCTCTCCGCCTTTCTCTTAGAGCAAGAGTACTGCAGCAGACACAATGACATCATCAGTGAGATGCAACACTGCAGTGTGTGTGTGTTTATGACTGCATCTGAGAGAGAGCTAGAGCAAGTGGAAGAATGAGCCTTTAAATTCACCTCCACTGAGCCTATTATGCGTGTTTGAGAAAATGCACTGAGAGAATGCCATATTGTGCTTGTATGGCTAACAACTGCTGCATATGAGAGCATGTCGGGATGTTTATATGTCACAAAGAAGAAAGTGAATGGAGACTGGGGTATCCATCAGAATTGCGCAAAAATTAGCAATTGAGAACAGCTCACACATATTTGATGCATTGTGCGTGGATACAAATATTGCCAAGTATTCCAACTAAAAAAATGTACAGTCATAATAATAACACAATTCAGTTTTTGCAATGGACTTTCAGTCACTTAAAGCCAACAATTCGCCCAAGTTCACCCAAACCTTTTAATTCTGTCATCTCATGAACATTACGTGACCATGCATGGCAAAATTTTTGCAAAACTAAATTGCGTGCTGTATTACACATTTGGCTGCAGTTTCCCAGTGAAATGTCCAGCAGGGGGCGCCAAAAGTGAGTGAAATTGTGTCAGACAAGGTTTTTAAGGTGAATTTTAGAAGGTTTTAATTAGTAAAACATATGTTACTAACCTAAAACTTTAGCCTAAACCTAACCAATAGTGTTTTAAAAAAATACATTAGAGGTGAAAAAACAGAAATCCTTACTCTAAACAAACACCTAAAAGCAAATGCGACATGAAAAGTACATTTTCTAAAACAACCACGGCATTTTGTGTCGCTTCTATGACACTTTTGTCTAACATGTCTGCTTGTGTGGGTTTGTACCGTGGTTTTCAGAGTTAAAAAACCAACACTCTATCGGGTAAGCTATTGCAGAAGCTAATCATATTGGAGTAAGTGTGTGAATCAAATTAGGTTACAATGTATTGCTTTTCAAATTATGTGTTATAGGAAATGTGTTTCGATATCATAGCAGTGTTTAAGAAAGAGAGCGAAAAATAAGTGTTTATAAGATTAATATTCAACTTTACTAGTGTCATTGTGCAGAGTACAGGCACAGAGCCAATAAAATGCAGTTGTTTTAGCATATCCCAACTAAGCTGGGATCAGAGCACAGGGTCAGCCATGAAACAGTGCCCCTGGAGCAGATAGGGTCAAGGGCCTTGCTCAAGGGCCCAACAGTGGTATCTTGGCGGTGCTGGGGCTTGAACCACAGACCTTTTGGTCAGACCCAGAGCCTTAACTGCTGAGCCACCACTGGCCCAGTTATAAAGTCATAATTAGCCATTGTACTCGTGATTTATGTGAAAGTGAATAAAACACACAGTTGTTGTAGCGCCTCTAGTGTTCATTTCACCAGGAAACTGCGGCAAAACGGAATGCAAACATTTTGTAATAGTAATGATCATTCTAAAAGTCTAGGTTGCATGAAAATGAATAGGGAGCGGACCGGGTCTGTCAAGCTCCAAAATGACAAAAAAGAAACACTAAAGTATAATAGAAGTAGTCCATATGACAATACTTCAAGTCTTCTTAAGTCATACGATAGCTTTGTGTGAGGAACAGACTGATATTTAAGTTGTTATTCACTGATTAACTTTCCCTCAACTAAAGCTCTGAAATGGACCAAAGCCATATGGACTACAAAATATCATTGGTCCTCGAGCATGTTAAATGATGCCATATTTAATTTGAGATCTATCATATGGCTTCAGAAGACATGGAATATAGCACAAAAGTAGTATGTACCACCTTTATGATATTTTAATGTACTTTTTTGTCTATTTGGAGATTGATAGACTTAGTCCTCTTTCTCTTCATAATATGGAAAAGAGTGGCTTGGATATTCTAAAAAAACATCTTTTGAGTTCCACAAAAGAAAAAGTTATTATTGTTTAGAATGACATGAGTGTGAGTAAATGATGACAGAATTTTCACTTTGAATAGTTGCTTTAATGTCAATGCTCAACATTTACAGCAACTGTTGTTGTTTTAAAATGCTTTGATGGCTGTCACACTTTTATGTATTCACAATTTTATGTGACCAAATACATTTCACTGAAAAATAATAAGAACTCATTTGAAGCCATTGTTTTTCTGATACTCTTTTAAATATGAATGTGAGACTTTAAGTTCCCTCTTCAGAGGTGCCTTGTTCCCTGATAAGCAGAAAACAGCAAATTATAAAATGGGTGCAAAGGTGTTTCTTTATACGCATGGCAACACAAATCACTCAAAATAAAGCGCAACTTCTTCACCCAATGGTTATGTGTACCCAATTCAAAAGTCTCCATAAACCCTTTTAACTTTTCATTCATTCATTTTAGATTTTGTATTTTATTCATATTTGTCAGTTTTCTTGTTTTAACACATATTCTTTGCCTCTTGATTTCTTTTACAGTGCAGTTTACTCCCAACTATTACAAATCATTTGAAATATTTTAGGGACATTTGGCTGCAGATATTTCATTTTAGTTTGAGTTAGAAGCTAACATGCCCATAAGCAGGGACATCGGTGACGTATTTAAATGGAAAGATGAATCAAGAAAGTGACCAAGCTTAACAAATCAGGAAGCCTATTCTTAGAAAACAGAATATGTTTGATACCTGCAACAAATGAACAACAACAACAAAAAAGGAAAAGTAGAAAAAGAAATTAAATCAAGGAATGAATCTTCAGGAAAGTTGTACTTACTCCGCAAATGATGGTTTTGGTTGGCATCCCTAAACACACCCTCTATCTCTTTCTCTCTCTCTACCTCTCTCCACACTGTCTCCACTTTATGTCTTTCCCTCTCTGCTGCCCTGTGTTACATTATCTGTGTGTAGGGGTCCGGGCACTGCCCCTTTCCCCCAGCACGTATAAACACACTTGTGAGTGTATGGGTGGGGCTGGGGGCTCTGGGGCCAGAGGGTTTATCTCCAGAGGAATGCTATCTATATCGACACACACACACTTTTACCTAAAACCAGATAATGGCGTAAGTTTTTCTCCCCCATTTTTCCATTCCGTAGAACGCTCTCAATCTATGCAGACCTGCTCGATTCATTCTGACAAGCAAAGGGCCTTTCTGAATGAGCCTTTGGGTAAAGGACACCGTGTGTGTGTGTGTGTGTGTGTGTGTGTGTGTGTGTGCTTGGCACTGTTTCAGTCTGCAGAAGGACTTACAGTGACAAAGACCCGTGGAGGGGCGGGCTGGGGTCTACTTCAGGAGTACCAAGCCTAGTGACAATGGCCCAGACGGATGGGGAGTGCATGGTGTTTGTGTGTGCGTATGAGGGGGGCCCAGTCTCTTTTAATAAAAGATCGGTCCCTCCCAGCCTGAAAAGGCCCCTCCATCTTCTCTCTCTTTGGCCCATGCTGGGAAAAGCACATCCCTGCCAACAGTATGGACACAAATAAATGTGTGTTTTGCAAAACTACATCTAGAACTCAAGTTATCAAGTAAAGTGGGGACAGTTTTACCACCAGCCATGGGTCAGGAACAGCCTGAAGTTGAAAGACGGGGATAACCATGGTGATTCCCACTCCAGGGGATTTATTGTAATGGCAGTGAATCACAAGTCTCTTTGAGGTGCCATGAGAATCAAGAGGATATTCTTTTAAAGAACTCTTTGATTCTTTCAGACGACAACTTATAGGAACCTTAAGGTAGTAATATAATATAATATAATAATAAAGGTACAAGAGGCCATGCTATATTGTGAATATAGTTTTCAAATAAGGTCGTTGTTTCTTAAATCTTAAATTGAACAGGTGCAAACAAACCTTTTTGAAATACCTCTGAATAAAGATGAAAAACTTATATAACACAATACACACCTCTGTAGAACATATATTTAACGACATTGTCTATAGTATATTATGTTATAAGTCAGTTGTTAGCTCGATTGCATGTTACTAAGCAGACAAGAGAAGAGACATGTCTGTTCAAGGTATCATTGGGTTGCAAGGACATTGTACTTCAAGCCACTAGAGGGTGCTGCAGTTATCAAGCGTAATTAGTGTGGGAAGCATTCTGATGGTTTATGTGCTACTCTTGTGCATGGCTGCTGTAATATTGCATTGTCCTAATATCTAACCATTTTTTCCATTTCAGGTGAGCTAAAAACTGTCTATCAACACTATCCACACATCTAAAGGCATCCATAAGTTTGGTAAATGTACACTTTGGAAGGTTATGTTGTTATTCGTTGTCATAGTTGCTGTTGAGCATTTATGCCAGAGTGTTGAATATGTATCTGTCTGTGTTTCTGCTGCAGATGAACAACATATAATTACTTGACTTGAACATGGACTCAATACTCAAGAAATTAGTATCAGGTAGGATTTAAATTGACTTTCTGGAAGGCTGTTAAATAAGTCTTAAATATCGTTCTTAAAGACTTAATTATATAACAAGGAAACACTACACCACAATGTGGCTCTAGTGCTGTTTAACCTCTCTTTGTAGATTTCCATAAATCCTTGGCTATCTGAAGATGTTATCACAGTTATGCTGCATGTTATCATGTGTTAAAATAAAGTATAATACAGAAGTAGCTACAACAGCAATATGTTGATTTATTTTTATTACTGTACTCTATGGAATACATGTCTTAGTGTGACTGATCTTTACTCTGCACATTTGAAAAAACATACTCGAGCACATCTTGCAAAATGTACAAGAACATACAGTATACCAAACCACATGGAGACAAAAGGTATATACAAAAGCTAACAGGCACATACATTTTCAATATTTAATTTTAAAGTAATACATTCTCATGAAAAATACTTGAAATGGAAATGAAAGGTCACTACTGTCAAATACATTTATAATGATAATCGAGGCTTTAATCAAAAAGGAATCATCTAAAACAATGTTAAATTGACACCAATGCAACGTTTTGGTGGTGCACTGATAAATGTCTTAAATTCACCTTTCCTTTGTGTGACTGGGCTGAAATGACATAGAAGGAAACAGAGATTCATAATATAATGAAGTATAATAACATGGAAAGCCCAACAAAACAAAACAACTGTGGCATGGAAGCGGTGAGTCATGACACCGCTGTTGGTGGAATACAAAATACTTTAAGGATGTAACTTCCAAAGAGGCTTAAACTGGCCACCCAATTATTATTCCTCAGATTCCATCTCCTGGATCACTTACTCTCACCACCTGCTGCTGTGAACCAAATAAACTTCACTAAGCGCTCTCCTGTCGTAAGAAGCACATGGAAGCCACCGAGGTAGCTCACCACCATGTGCTACAACTGTTCCAGAACAATCTGGCTGTAAAGATATACTCAAAATTCTCTGTATAACCATTAACCACAACCAAATCCCTACCAGGACATTGGAACATGATAACATGGTGTCTTATATACATATGTGACAGATTTGTCTGTACAACCATTGACCACTAACTGGCCACCAGGATGTGTGGACTGAATGATATTCAGACTTACCTTCATGCACAGGGTCCTCACCAATTTTTCAGTGCAACTGCTTTCTGCACTTTAAGAAAACTCTAGGCTTCAGGTTTGTCTTCAGATGGCCAGGCTAAGTTGGTTAAGTTCCTCACTAAGTTGAGGAAGGTAAAAGGACAGGACCATTAGTTGTCAGGGACACCATCTTTTACAAAATTCCTCCAACAAATACACTTTGACTGGTGAAGGAGAGCTGAAATGTGAGTCTGAAGAGGGACTTTGGTAGACACCCCATGGTGGAAGCATTGGGCTGTAGCTCTGCCTCCTCTGAATAAACCAAAGAATTTGGAAGGGTTCAGAACCTGTATCACAAGTTACTTATTTTGGAAATTCAATCATCCATGCCCGAGATGCGGTCCAGAACATCCCTCCACTGCCAGTGCACTTTACATACTGTGTCCCAGGTTTTGGTATTGATATCCTTAGCATTTAACCTTATCGGACATAATGCATCCTCTATGCATGTGTGTTCCTGAGAGAGTAGACCTACTGAATCGCAATGGCTATATAAATGTGATTTGGAACAGAATTATAAAGGTGTCACTGAACTTTAAGTACCTGACATGTATTGTTTCCTCCCTCGTTCAGGGTTGTTTTCTCCATCTTGAAACTGGTGGCCTTTCACATGACCTGTTTTCCATGTCAGAGATCTGTACACTTCTGTCTTAAAACAAGTGGCCTTTCTGCTTGATATGCAGCTATACAGCATATTCTAACCCTGAGTATTACTCCACCTGGAGTCATAGTCAGGCAGTGGCCCAACTGAATGTAGAAATTTGTCAAAAGTGTATATATAATGAGGTGGCAAGTATATAGGGAATGGATGTCAGAGGAGTCCCAGTGCTGACAAGACATCTTGTTCCATCTCTGTCGAGGGTATGAGGCAACATTTCTATACGATATCAACAGCAATTTCCATTTCAATAACAGTAAAGAATAAATGACGCAGCCAAGGAATGCACAGTACAATTACAGTGGCCTAAAGGTTAGAAAGACAAACGCTAATCTATCAATCTTGGTAAATTAAGATGGCATGGTAATGAGCAGGCATCTTCCATGCATCTCTTTCTTTATTATTGCTATGTGTTGTATAGCATACCACATGTTGCTCTGAACACATATACCATCATCAGATAATCTTAAACACTAAACGACAGCAACTAGTTTACTAGATTATGCCGAAATAAATTCTTCTGAATGGAATATAGCAATATAAACCAATTACCCCAAACATAATCAAACACTATGAGAGCTGCCACAGGGCATGGAAGGGTCTGAGGTCCATGCATAACAACCATCCCTGCCAAGTATCCTGCTAGCCAACATTGAGTCCTTGTAGAACAAGCAGAGTGACATCAAGGCCAAGAATAATTTACGAGATTGTAAAGACTGCACCATTCTCGGTGTTATTATTGGTCCTGGAACAAAATTTCTAATCCTGAACTTAACCCTTACTTTTTTCCTTGAAGCCCCCCATTCTTATAGTACATATAAGAAAGTCTGTCCCCACATGAACATAACGCAAAACACAAAAATATATAGACTGATGAAAAATAATAATATATAATTTAATATATAATAATATTTTTTAGAACGTGCTTTCCATACCATGCGGCTGATTGTAGCTTAACTGCAATAGAAACAATACTTTCTAATGGTTGACAAATATCTACTGTACAATTTTTGTGATTTTCAACGCAGAGCCCTGCAGCCGTTTGATGGTCTTATTATAAAGCATTAACATGTCAACAAGGTACACTCTGCAGTTTTAAGAGCTTTTGCAGTGCGTGGTTATCAAGTTGCCGACCCAAGAAAACGAAACTTACAAACACTTGGTGCGCATGTTTCCATTATTGTTCATTGCACATATCAGACAACTTTAAATTTAACAGTAGCTTCAATAAATATCTCAATAAGTATTCAATAAGTATATTTTACACAGTATTAAGAAAAAGGTGATGTGCCTCACTCTTCTAATTCTTTTTTCTTATGCCTTTGATAAATGTGTCATATTGTACAGCTTGTTTCAATGACAACGTGTATTGTGTTCTTGCTTGGGTACAGTGGTCCCAAAAGAACCTGGACATTTAAGACACACTTGAAATGCATCAATTTCATTACATTAGACCATTGGTTCTCAACAGGGGCAGTACCGCCTCCCAGTGGGTGTTCAAAGGATGTCAGGGGTGCTGAGAGCAAATTAGTTGAGAGGTGTTAGGTTACAAATGGGGGGCGTTTATCAGTCATGTTAAACACATCTATCGTCAAGTTCCTGTTTCCATTAAAATGTTTATCTAGACTCCATTATATGGGTTGGTATTCATTTGTACCACGGTTCATCTGATTCTGAAGTCTAGCGACACATCTATCTGTTGTATCAAATAGACAGGTGAAGTCACAACCTCCACTAATACACCTGTATGGCTCTTTAGGACAGAGCAGCGCGAGCACAAAGCAGGTGCGTTTTTACTCACAGACCAGTTTCGAGCTCTTAAACGCGCACCTCTGATCATTGCAGCACTGCGAGAACCAGTGAGAAGCACGGAAAAAGACATGGAAACCATTTGAATTCGGCACAGAATTCTACATTACCACCTTTGAATTAACTATAGTAAAACTAGCGGTACTTTAGGCAGAAATTGATTTATAATACATATCATCATATGCATTTGTCATAGGCTACATTAAGGGAGTGAGGGAATATAATACATTTTTGTTACAACTTTTAAATATTTATATTTTGTATTTATTGTTTTTACATTTTTAGAGTATTCCTGCTGTTTGTAATTACAAAATGCCATAATTTGTTTTATAGAAATCATGTCACATCTAACCATGGTATTGAAGTTGATCCATGCTTCCATGTTCTTGTACTATGGTCTTGTTAAAAAATACCACTGTTAAGACTATAAAAATAAATAAATACATTTACATTTTCATAACGGCAATTGCAAAATACACTTTTTTTTATAGATGAAATAGAAATGTGTAAATACTAAAAAATATATATATATATTTTATGGACAAGACAATATGAACTGATTTTGTTTGCCTTCAGAAAATCCAAGAGATGACTCATTTGAATGAATAAGGACCTGATGAAAGGAGTTCCAACTCTTATAGATGTTATAGATAACTTTACTATTGTTGATACCAGTAAATTTACATCTTAAACCAACTTAAAATGCTGTAAGGTAGAATGAGCATTTCAGTGGGACAAAATATTCAATATATTTGGTCTTTTCACTTATTTGTTAAATATAATAACAATACCACTTTAAGGGAATTAAGTAGGGGGGCGTTCATTAAAAAGAGGTTGAGAACCACTGGCATTAGATAATACAGCAAAACAAAAGGCATCTGCAAAGAAATGATGTTAGACTTTTTCTGAGAACTAATTTCAATTTTCTGAACATTAAGGCTAGGATGGGTTTGAGGTAGGAACTTTGACTCATTGATTGATATTATTTAATAAAAGTGAATCTTTATTATTATCTTTGTACATCCCCTCGATACCAACATGTTTGCATGACATCATGCTCCCGCATCATGGCATCGTCATAATTGAAAGGTTCTGCATGACTTTCCAAGTTGGAAGTCTGACATCAAGTGGTGTTCCATTGCACTTTTCCTAATAGGAAGTTGGAATTTCCAAATTTACGACTTTAACGAATAACATTTTACAAATAGAGGATTACCAAATATCACTAATTTATAATTTTTTACTTAAAATATATATTTTTGTGAAGTGCTTTACTTTTAAGTGCCACTTGGTTTTATTTTTTATTTTCTAATGAAATGTGTTTTAAATGTACAAATAATTTTGGGGGCCACGGTATATATGTTTGGGTATTTAATATTCCCCTAGTTCATAACCACATGATTTTACAAACTCATCTAAAATAACATCATGTTTAAGAGCTATAAGAAGGAGATGACTTGGATATTTGGCTTTATTGTCCTTTGGTATGGATAAATACATACAAAGAAAAATGGGAGACTTACCTGAATCACAGATAGTCAAAGCATTCTTTATACAGAGACACTAACACTACACTAAACATCACATCTACAGTGAAACACAGCACACACACACACACACACTATGAAATGAGGACTAACACAACCCACAGACATGAATCAACACAGATGAAACAGACTGAACCTCACTCACCACTTAGATTCAGCTCTCACTGCACAACATGGAAAGATGTGGACAGTCTGAACACACATCAGTGCATGCAAAGATGTCTGGATACAAATGTGTTTACATGATACGGTGTTTGTAAGTAACACATCAAAATGTGTACACTTAAATGGATAGTTTACCCAAAAATGAAAATAATGTAAACAATGATAGAATTTTCATATTAGGGTAAATATTTCCTTTAAGAACCCACAGGTAAATTAGGTTAATTTGACTATTTGCTGTAATGTAATGTAAATGCAAAATTTTATTTTATTTATTTTTTATACATTTTTTAGCCCGTGGACTCTTTTTAAACTGCGTGAGTAAACTGAAGAACGCAAAAAATTAAATATTCCACAAATAACAGAAATGGAAATCAACCAAACAATATTTGAAACGACGTCAAGTGAAACCAACTGATAGAAAAAAGTAAAAAAAATGAACAAATATATAAACCAACAAAAAATTGTCCAGGACCATACTGGACCACAACCACATCTACCATCACTTAAAAAAAGCCAGCTCAACACCAAAGGGTAATATGAAACTCTCAAATAAAACCACATTTTGTTATACTGAATGGTACGAAAACGTTATGGTGCGAAAAGTAAATTCACAAGAAAAAGTGCGGATGAAATTAGAGAACCACACCAAAAGCACTAACAATGACAAAAGCATATCTAGTGACAGATAATTTCCATATACAATATGTATATGTATTTATATATAAATGGGAATAAAAGTTTAGATACTGTATATGTTGCAGGTATTTACTGTTTCATCATAGTGCCACACTCCCTGGCCATCCGGCAGCTCAGAGCTCACACTATTGTCCTGATCGATTAGCCAGCGATGAACAACATGGGCCTAAAAGGACACACGACATAAACACAAGAAGCCATTAAATCTTCACACTTTTCTGGTAAAAAGAGAGAAAGATGGAAACGGCACTGCAAAACCTGATCCAGTATTTTTGTCTCGCTTTCCAGTAAAAATATCTAAGCATCTTTAAAACAAGATCAAATTACTTGAAAAGCAAAATTGCATTAGATATTAAGACTTGTTTTCAGAATCTAAATGTAATACTGTAACTTTGCTCTTCCCCTAAAACAACTTTCCTTTTCTGCTGATGTCACCTAGATCATGCAAGCTATTTTAACCAACAACCATAAAAGTACTTACATAATAATAAACAAGTCTTATTATCATACACATTTTTGCTTCTCTATTAAATGTTTCTCTAGGATGTTTCAGTACTGACAAATCAGACAAAAGTACTGATTAAGAAAATATATATATATATATATATATATATATATATATATATATATATATATATATATATATATTTTTTTTTTTTTTTTTTTTTTTGCAGTGTGACGGAGAGAGACAGAGTTGGAAGAGAAAAGAGAGGTACCCCTTCTATTTCTTAACAAGAACCAGGAGTGTGTTCTTTGATTAGTCAGATCACAGAAAAAGTAGGCTAGAATGAGAAAAGGCAGACAAACATGGACAAGGGGAAGAGTGGAGGAGAAAGAGGCACAAACAAACAGAGAGAATAAGTTTATAGCCCAGAAGTCATTTAAAATCATTAACATTAATGTTTATAACATTGCTCAAATAAATTGGTCTTAAGTGAATTTTAGCACACGTACATCTCTCAGACGTCTATTTGATGTGTGTGCTTACAACTGGAAGACGTATTTTTTAAGTTGTTTGCTCATCTGCAGTTCATCTGCAGACGTTTCTTCTCAGATGTCAATAAGACCTTCAGGAGATGTCTTTGAGACGTTTATAATTTAGAATGTTTGTAAATCTGATCTTTTTAAGATGTGTGGCAGATGTTCATTAGAATGTGATGCCTTCCAGATGAAACGTTCTTAAACAGACATCTTGGAGATGTACTTGTGCTATCTGGGTATTGAAATCTCTGATTTTGATTGTCGCTTTCCCTTAAAGCACACGTACATCACCCACACATCTATTCGATGTGTGTATTTACATCTTGTAGATGTATTTTTAGGTTGTTTGCTCATTTGCACTATAAGACTTATAAGTCTATAAGACGTTTGCTCTTGAGCAAATGTCTTTGAGACGTTTATGATTGAGAATGTTTTCAAACCTGATCTTTTTAGATGTTTTTCAGATGTTGATTAGATTGTGATGCTTTTCAGATGAAAAGATCTAAAATAGACATCTCAGAGATGTGCGTGTGCTATCTGGGTTGATTGATGGGCTTTGATATCTTTGCAAATCTAAAGAGTTGAACCATTGCTGAGATCTCTTCTGAAACTCTATTACTAAGGTCTTTGTGGAGCAGAAGACTTGAGCAAATTGTCTGTTTGACCTCCATTTTATCTCACTGGTGTCTTAAAAAAACCAACCTCCTTGGAGATTTCTCTTTCCCGTGGGAATATGCTCCATAATCCCTTACCTACTTTTGCACAAACAAAGATCAAACAAAGATCAATGTTTTTATGTTTTTTGTTTTTATTCTGCATGGCACTCTTGCATCTGATTGGTCAAATATATCTTTATGATGAGTTACTTGCCATTCAGCAGATCCTTTTCGTCCTCAGTGGTACTGTGCATTCATCACAAGAAAAATTGTGAAACAGAATGACTTTGGTCTAAGTACATCTCCAATTCCCATGACACCTTTACCTGGGTCTGAGCTCACACACTTTATATGACCATGTTATGTTTCTGAACCATTCACCATTAGGCTACCCAACAACCCTAACCTCCCAAATGTCGTCTTAAGTCATTTTCAGGGTCAAATAGCATACTGCAAACATTGCCAAATGGTTAAGCAACATATTTAAGAAAAAACAGTCACACCGAAACACGCGAACACACTCACACAATGCAACATTTCTCAACACAAGTTACTCAAAATATCCAAATACTCTGATAATGCTGATGATGATATAATAAAATCAAAGGGCAAATACAGTCAGCCAACAAAGACAACAAGAGAACAGAACATGATGAAAGGACAGTCTGAGCAGGTGGCGCAATAAAGGAGGTAGATGGCTACGTGTAAAGGGCTATCATATGCAATAGTAAATAAAAGTTTAAACAGTAAGATCATAAGTACAGTAGATCAGAATTTGAGAAAATTGCAGCTGATGTTGCTTCAGTTTCTGTCAAGTGATTCACATTGCAACATGGGATAGTGTATTGCAACACTATATGGCCAAAAAAGTAATATTGCAATTATTTTGTCAAGTAATGCAATTGCAATTTGAACTGCAATATGATAAACATTTAACAAAAGGCAACATTCAAACACATAACATATCATTGAAACAGCAGCTTCATATGCTCAACAGTATGTGGAAAATCTACATAATGATAAATGATGCCTTTTTATTCTACATGATTGTTTTGCCCATGTTCTGCTGCTAGCAGAGTTACTCTTTTATGAGTGTTCACACTTGTGTATACTCTTTAACAAACCAATTTAGACCTCTTTAAAAAAAAAAAAGATTGTGTTCTCTCTGTATTCACAGCTTACCAGAACTTTAAATTTACCAGTCTGTGCATTAACAATGTAGCTGGTATTTATCATAATTGCTGTACATGCCATCTTGCATGCATCTTGGTTGTAGATGAAGAGTGTTATCAGTGCTATCATCAAAGACAACTTACATAAATAAAGTTCCAAATGTAAGTTTAGGAGAAGCTTGTTCATCCAGGCCTGCCAATTGTATCCTAAGGATATTTAGCTGCTGCTTCCCTAGGATCGGTGATGATTCTTCTGGCATCTCTCCACCTCTCTGTCTTCACCTTTTATATTTTAGAGCACCTATACCAATTATTATTTCAGAACTATCTTTTGCATTTAAATTTATTCATTTAGCAGATGCTTTTATCCAAAGCGGCTATTACTTCTTTAGTCTGATAGTCTATTAATTTTCTTCTAACAACATTGTGCTGAATTGCTTCCCTTTCATGCACATTAGGGATGAAAGATGACTTGAGACATGATGCCATGTTTTTATGGTGCATTCTGGGAATTACTACAGTTAAAGCTTCAGTGCACTGGAACGATTTAGCAGGGAAGGCAAATAAAAAGGTTCTAAGCAAAAAGTTAAAAATAAAAACAAAGGTTATTGTCTAGACTAGAGACAAGGACTATAACTATTGCATGGGCTATTTCAGGAGAGAGACCGAGTCAGCAACTCCTGTACTGCAGAGAACAATAAGTATTGTTGTACTGATTACCACTGTCCCATGTCTGCCAAACATGTTGAGTGGTCCAAACATCATCTGTACCCTGAAACTGAACTTTTGGTTGGATTTTTAGGAGTGAATGCACTTAGCTGCAAACGAAAACTATTGGATGTTCCCTTGCTCCCTATTTAGTGAATTACATAACCACCAGTGTGCTGTCTGACTGCACTGGTCTCAGAACAGTTCGAAATGCACCTTATTTTCATCCTAACTCCATATAAAGCCTCTGAAAGTAATATTTTTCAGCTTTTGGTTGAACCCATTGATTCTCAATGTGATGATGGACAGTAAAAAAGATTTTCTAACAATTTTGTTTAACAGCACAGCGATTTGCAATAAATCGCAAACATTTTGAAAATGGCATATTGGATGAAACTAGAGACTCTAATATTTTGACTCAGACAGGTTTCAATGTAAAAACTTAATTAGGTTTCTTACCAGTAGGAATGGGACAATATGGTTATCTGACGATTCTGTTTGATATACAAAATTATTTACGATATTATCTCGATTCGATATGATAACACTTAAATGAAAGATCACAAATAAATAAGCCTTCAAAAATATTGGTACTACATTTATGCTGATCAGGTGCAGAACAAGCAATAGAACTGAACAGAACCCATCCCGAAAAAGTATGTGAACATTTTTTGTTTTTAAATAATTTTTTTAGAGATTATTGTAATCCTATTTTAACTTTTTAAAAATATAAAAATGTTACATTCTATCAATTAGTATTATTTCTTGAAATTGTATATAATGATGCTATTCATTCGGTTATTCGGAATGTTTGAAATAATATGTAAAATGTCAAAGAAATGACATTAAGTTTAGATTCATTTGTATTTCAAAGCACTATAATGGTACTGTCACTTTAAGAGTTTAATGTGCATATCACCTACTCACACAGACATTTCTGTTCATTCATTAAGGAGTGAGAAGACCATTTTTAGCACATCTTTAGTAGGCTCATTTGTTATTAAAATTTGAAAATGAAATGAGAGTAAAATGGACCATTTCTTCCATGTAATATGTATCCATCAAAGATGAACTCCCTCACTCCACTTTCAAGTACTTTTCAACAAAACAATGTTTCTCCTGTATGTGGTTCATCATTTTGTTGGGTTGTGATATATCGAAATTTGATATATCATCCCATCCCTACTTACCAGATGTATTTCTATTGGTGTTTCTCCCAAAGGCAAAATCCGCTGTGATCTGCGCCATGTTGTTTTGTCTCAGTGCGTCGAAAGTTTAACCCTTTACTGACAGCCCAGAGTTTTCTGAACTGAGATCAGTCAGTTTAAATTAATTTCAATTATGTGTTGCATATAGTGAAGCCAAAAGACAACATTCACGCATGTGTACGTGGGTTCGCACGAGAATAAGTACAAATTTAGCTTCAGAAAAGGTGGCTTTGGACTTGTAATCAATGTATTTTTGTCCTGCCTGGAAGCCTGTATGATGATTGGTCAAGCTCTCAAATGTGTGGGACTTCACAGCAAACAATTAAAATGATGATGTGCATTTTTGACAGGGTATGAAATGTAAAATCTCTTCTGTCAAGCACAGTGTTTGGCCGCTCAGAGATACACATATGACGTT
The DNA here is from genome assembly GCF_025860055.1 of Xyrauchen texanus. Lineage (NCBI taxonomy): Eukaryota > Metazoa > Chordata > Actinopteri > Cypriniformes > Catostomidae > Xyrauchen > Xyrauchen texanus. The sequence goes on from NC_068279.1 coordinate 49,377,452, forward strand.
GCACATTTATTTCAGCTTTCATAATCTGACATTTTGCTTTGTTTTCAGTTTAGTTCATTATTTTAGTTTAGAAATGTCACTATTTGATTAGCAGTTTGAGCAGGTTTATTAGAGCAACATTGCAGATACTTCAAACAATAATCTGTGCTTCCCCATTTTTGATAATCACCAGCCGCCACTGGTCCATTTTCACACACAAGCCATACACTCAGAATGCATTTCTCTCTTACAATGACTCATTAGGGGGCGCACAACCTTCCAATTTCACAGAAATGCAGACATAAGTATGACAGTAATTCAAGTTTGAAATGTAATCAACATAAATAATACTACTGTAATGTAATTGAATGTAACTGTAATGATTACAAGAATTTAACATGTAATCCAATAAAAAGTCATTTGATTGAAGTAACTAATTATTTTGTTCACCAAACACTTATGTTACACCAAACACTGCTGATATAAAATTATTTGAGACATGTCCAGTATACAGTTCTCACAGCTAATAAATTAGGTACCATTAATGTTTAATGCAATAAAGAAACAAAGATGGCAAAGGGAGTAATAGAATGCATCAAACTCACCCTGGACTCATATCAAACCCATTCTTATTCAATGCTTGATGTTGATAGAGATGCTGTTCACACAGTCTTTCCAATGCAATTTTAACTAAGCAAACTGTGAAAGTTATGTGGTTATTTTACATTAATTGTTAGTGATGAGAAATTAATAAAGATGCAAAGACATAACATTTGCAATGGAATGTCATTTTTGACTTTTGACACAGATTGAATACAGTGAATCCGGAAAGTATCCACAGCGCTTCACTATTTCCACATTGTGTTATGTTACAGCCTTATTCCAAAATTTATTAATTTCATTATTTTCCTCAAAATTCTACAAACAATACCCCATAATTACAACGTGAAAGAAGTTTGTTTGAAATCTTTGCAAATGTATTAAAAATAAAAAACAAAAAAAAATCTCAGAAAAGTTTTCACAGCCTTTGCCATGACACTCAAAATTGAGCTCAGGTGCATCCTGTTTCCACTGATAATCCTTGAGATGTTTCTACAACTTGATTGGAGTCCACCTGTGGTAAATTCAGGCACACACCTGTCTATACAAGGTCCCACAGTTAACAGTGCATGTCAGAGCACAAACCAAGCCATGAAGTCCAAGGAATTGTCTGTTGACCTCCGAGACCAGATTGTATCAAGGCACAGATCTGAGAAGGGTACAGAATAATTTCTGCAGCATTGAAGGTCCCAAAGAGCACAGTGGCCTCCATCATCTGTAAATGGAAGTTTAGAACCACCAGGACTCTTCCTAGAGCTGGCTGCCCAACCAAACTGAGCGATCGGGGGAGAAGGGCTTTAGGCAGGAGGTGACCAAGAACCCAATGGTCACTGTGACAGAGCTCCAGCGTTTTTCTCTGTGGAGAGAGGAGAACCTTTCAGAAGAACAACCATCTCTGCAGAACTCCACCAATCAGGCCTGTATGGTAGAGTGCCCAGACGGAAGCCACTCCTCAGTAAAAGGCACATGACAGCCCACCTGGAGTTTGCCAAAAGGCACCTAAAGGACTCCCAGACCATGAGAAACAAAAGATTGTACTCTTTGGCCTGAATGGCAAGCGTCATGTCTGGAGGAAACCAGGCACCGCTCATCACCAGGCCAATTCCATCCCTACAGTGAAGCATGGTGGTGGCAGCATCATGCTGTGGGGATGTTTTTCAGTGGCAGGAACTGGGAGACTAGTCAGGATCAAGGGAAAGATGAATGCAGTAATGTACAGAGACATCCTTGATGAAAACCTGCTCCAGAGTGCTCTGGACCTCAGACTGGGGCGAAGGTTCATCTAAGCACACAGCCAAGATAACAAAGGAGTGGCTACGGGACAAGTCTGTGAATGTCCTTGAGTGGCCCAGCCAGAGTCCAGACTTGGACCTGAATTACCCGATTGAACATGTCTGGAGAGATCTAAAAATGGCTGTGCACCGATGCTCCCCATCCAACCTGACGGAGCTTGAGAGGTCCTGCAAAGAAGAATGGGAGAAACTGCCCAAAAATAGATGTGCCAAGCTTGTAGCATCATATATCTCCAAACTGCCCGTCTTAGCTAAAGTATTTGAATCTTTGGTAAATTATTATTTAAAAAAATTCTTATATGATAATGATATCCTTAATGACTATCAGTCAGGCTTTAGATCAGGCAATAGTACTATTACAGCAGCTATGTTAGTCACAATTGATATGATTAATTCCTTAGATAGTAAACAGTCTTGTGTAGCATTATTTCTTGATCTTTTTAAAGAATTGTATTCTGTAGATCATAATTTATTATTACAGAGACTCAGGCATATAGGTCTTAGTGAAGTCACTCTAAAATGGTTTGAAAACTACCTTTCTGAGTGAACCCAATGTGTCTCAGTTGAAAATTATAGCTCATCTATTCTTAAAGTTAACAATGGTGTTCCACAAGGATCTGTTTTAGCTCCCCTTTTATTCTCCATTTTTATTCATGATCTAGGTGTTGGAATAAATATAGCTAAAATAAATTTGTATGCTGATGATACAATTATACAGTGGCTCCCTCCTTAAATCAAGCCTTGCAGCGATTGTAGAGTGCGTTTTAAATAATGCAGCATTAATTATTACATTTGAAACTGGTTTTAAATACAAAAAAGACAAAATATATGATTTTTAGTCGTGTTCGCTCAAAAATAGCAGATATGCCGATCTCGACTTTAGAAGGTATATCTATAGAAAGAGTTAGTTCTTATAAATATTTAGGTATATGGCTTGATGAAAGATTAGCTTTCGATGTACATACTGATAAAAAAAAAGGTAAGGCCAAAATTGGGATTCTTTTATTGATTTAAAAAAATGCTTCACTTATGGGGATAGAAAGAAAATAGTAGAGAGTACTTTTCTATCTGTAATGGACTATGGTGATCTATTATATATCCATTCAGCTGCATCTTTACTTAAGAAACTGGACTCTGTTTATCAAGCTGCACTACGCTTTGTTTGTGGTGCAGACTCACATACTCGTCATTGTATTTTGTATGAATCGTTAGCTTGGTCATCCTTATATCACAGGAGAAAATTGCATATGTTTGTATTTATTGCCAAGGCACGTTTAGGTAAATTACCCACTTATGTTTCTAATCTTTTAACCTATTGAACAAATAGCTACAGCACAAGATCTTCAAAGTACATAGCTGATCATTTTGATAAAGAAAACAACTGTACCTTTTGCATTTTGTAAAAAAATACTAATTTGTCATTTTAGCTGACTAAAGTGACTTACAAGTACACTCATTAGACAGAATGGTGATAGCTCAAAGATCACCCCTACTATGATCTACTATGTAAGTACTATAATGTGAGGTCTGAATATACTATAGAACCTTTCGGATGTACGATCGATGTCTTAAATTACAGTCTAATTGTTCTTTAAGCTAAAATAGTTATTTGCTCTGGCATATGCCATATCTCCTACTGTTATCATGCTTGTTAATGCTGCTAAAATAATGTTCAAAGCAATGTTAATTTTCCTACCCCATTCTCATGGTCATACACTTCATTTTGATATGTAATTCCTGTCTCCATTTCTGCCTTACACATTGTTATGAAAGCTACAGGTCAAAAACTAACCATATAAAACATTTTCTGGAAACAAGCATAAAAACAACGCTGCCCTTGATGTCACACACTTATCCTCATTCTCATCTTTGATTAATAATGCTAGTTGCATGCCTAACTCAACTCAACTTCAGCTCTTTTTCCACTCTCAGTCCACATTCATAGCATTATTTATTAAATCAAACTCGTCATCATGTCATTTACATGCAGCTCAGACTTCTCTTCTGAATTTGCAATTTATCATCATTCCATTAATTAATATATCAAGGTCACTATTCCACTAGAATTAAAACTAATGCATTCACAGCAGTTCCTAAAAAACTTGCTTGGAACAAACCCACCATAATAGGCCAATCTCTAATCTGCCTTTAGCTATAAATTGTTACCTAGTTACTATCATCTCACTTTATAAAAATCTGTATGAGGCTTTCAAATTTGGCTTTTGTCTATTTCATACACCTGAGACAGCACAGCTTAGGGTGGTTAATTATGTTTATCTATCTGTGGGCTCTGTTGCATTTAGTACTCCTCAACTTCTTGATTTTACTTCTGCTTTGGACACAGTCTGCCATTAAAAACTCCTTTCCTAAATATATAGGTATCATTCACACAATTTCCTACCCAATTAAAGAGTCCATTTTTCATAGCTTTCCATAGGTACAAATCCTCCACTAGCCATCTTACATATGGTGTCCCCCAGGGTTCTATACTTGGCCCCCTCCTTTTCTAAATCTACTTCCTTTTCCTTGGTGGTATAATTTGTATTTATTAACTACTACTTTTAATTATCTTCACAGTGCACTCCAATTTTCCAAACATAAAATTAACCCAAACTGTGACTACCAGTATGGTAGATATGAGTCCTAAAATAAAACAGACCTCCTTGGTTTTTGCCAAAACCTCCCACATTTACATTTTTCATGAGAGTGAAATCTCTCAACTTCCAAAAAAGTTGGTAAAAAAAGAGTTGAAGGAAATGCCAAAGATGTATAATAACAGTGGGGAAGGGGCTCAGCAGGGTTGTCACTATTGAATTATTCAGAAGTTGAAGCTGCCAACTCCTTGCACACTTACTGCATCAGCAAAAGGCAAAGAAGGCACAGCAGGCTCACAAACAGGCAGTTTAGGTGAAAGTACAGTAGAGAGAGGTAAAGGAGAGCTAGAGTAAGTTCTTATCTGTCGCTAAATATTCAACCTTGCAAAGAAAATACACAATCCCCTCATGAGGAAGCAAATGTGTATGACTACATACACGTTTAAAGTGTCATGTCATGAGAATTTCAAGAAAAAGTAATTTCAAGAAAAAAATTTTTAAACGACCCTAAAATCCAAATGCAACATCTCCCTTATAAGAATCTAAAACATGCACTTTGACTTTTTTTTTGGGCAAGCAATTCGTGTCAGGTTTTTATTTAGTCACCCACCAGTTTAGATATCTAGACTTACTGAGTTTGATTTGGGACCCTACATTACCTTCTGTTTCACAACTCAGACCAAACCCAGCATACAGGCCACTGACCATTTCCACTGCTATGACCCAGGAATTCATAAAAAATAGAGTATAAAATTCCCCAATAGCAGGGCATATTGTTACACTATATTGTGTATGTTTTTACAATGGAGCCTACCATTAAATAGCCTACATTTTGTAATAAATAAATAGTATAATCTCTTATATTGTAACATTTAAATCACATGGGACAACTTGCCCCAATAAACATTTTACTACTTGCCTCAACCTGACATTTAAGAATGAATCCCCTGGGGGGCCTGTGTAGTTCAGCCAGTAAAGACACTGACTACCACATCTAGAGTCACAAGTTCAAATCCAGGGTGTGCTGAGCACTCCAGTCAGGCTTATTAAGCAACCAATTGCTGATTGCTTAGGGTGGGTAGAGTCATGTTGGGTCAACCTCCTCGTGTTCACTATAATGTGGTTCTCGCTCTCAGTGTGGCACATGGTGAGCTGGTCATGGATGCCATGGAGAATAGTGTGAAACCTCCACATGCACTAGGTCTTATTCATGTGTGCATGCTGGATGGATTTTTTGAATTATTGCTATAGTCTGACTGAAGTTAGACTAAAGTGCACATAAATGCACTCAGTAATAACATGTTTACTTTATGTAGAACTTTCAAATGTAAAATTACATGTAACCAAAACAAGTAAACCAAACAATATAACAACAAAAACAATATACACATACTACAGACAACAATAGTGCCCAAGTCAACAGTATAGCCCAGACTGATAGTATGGACCTTGAGTGTGATGCACCAGACATTCTGTTTGAATGACTCTTAAAATATGATAGTTCTGGTAAAGTAGCTACAAACTTGCCTCATTTTTCCACTCATTATTTTCACATGAAAATGAGTTTGTGATTCACTGCAAATGTTTGTCAGAAGTATGCAGCTCTTCACTGGTAGTGTTGAACCTTTATCAACACTTTAAAGACAAATTAAAGGCTTTAAAAACTAAAGTTTTCAGTGGCGAATTTGTGGCAAGTTTGCAATGAACTCTCGATTTTTGTGAGGGGAATGCAAGTGGAAAGATACAATGGTCAAATAAGAGGTCCCAGATCAGGGATAAACTGTGCAACATCAAGCACCAAACGTGAGCATTTGGCAGTCACAAATGCCAGAGAGCTTGTGACTCCTGGCAGTCCAATCACAGTCCAGTGCACAACAATGCACAGAATTTTTTTGGATTGAATCCAAAAAGGTCCATTATATTGCTGTGTATCATATGAGATGGAGAAAAACACAGACTAAAAGTAATAAAACAGGAGTTTCCTCCGCCCATCTCTCAGTCTGTCCCATGTGCTGTTGTTTCCCTCTCTTTCTCGTATTTCTCACAGATGCTGCTCAGCAGCGGAATCAGTGTTGTTATGGCAGCGCTAATTTGTGCTGCTTATGATTATTGGCAGCACCTGTATCCTATCTCCCTTTCCTCTAATTATTCTCTCTTATGTCAGGTCTTCTTTGCCATATCGTTGTGTTTTGTTTCCAGTCTAGTCGTGTTGTTCCTGTCATTTCCAGTTATCCATAGTCGATTTGTTTTCAGTTTTATTGTAGTCTTGTTATACTTGTTTTCTCCATTGTGAGAGTTTTTGTTTATATTTTGTTTTGTTTATATTTTGTTTTGTTTTTTTCAATAAAACCACTTTCATTGCCATCCTGCATCTTGGGTCCTTCCTCAAAATACGTGATAGAATGATATAGGTGTTATATTTGATACCAATCTGTCCTTTGAAAATCAAATGACAATGCAAATCAGGTCACCTTTGTCCATGCTGCTGGTGTCAAACTGATCTGACCCACCAGCTCCTCCCTGGTCCATCTTGCCGGCACTATCCAGGTCTGTCCTTCGGTGTCTCCCTGGTCCGTCCCGTTGGTGCTACCCTTGTCCATCCCGCCGGCACCTCCCTGGTCCATCCTGCCGGCACCATTCTGGTCCGTCCTGCCAGTTTTACCCACATTATGCCCTGTCTGTTTTGTTTGGAATGTGTTTTTTTTTTTGTCTGGTCTGTGTTTATTTAGTGCTGTCCTCCTGTTTTTTTCAAGTTAGTCGACCTGAATTTGTGGGAAGTTTTGGCAAGCTCTTTTCATGAATGAGGTGTGCATTAGTACAGGAGTTTCCAACCTGTGGGCGCCTTTCAAGGGAGGCGCGAGATACTTCCGCAAGTGAAGAATAACTGAAACTGCTGTGAATTATATAGGCTAATTTCAAGACATTGTATGTTGTAACATCCTTTCAGCTATACTATTGTTTTGAGAGGAAAAAACAAACAAAAAAGCAGACCAAGCATCACCCACGCCGAGCGGGACTGCGTGAATGTCTGTCTGATTCTTTATCCTGAATTAATTCAGTTTCCCACATAAATGCTGCAGTGTCCAGATACTAATTATAACAGTGCTGGTGTGCCAAAAGGATTTTCAAGGACTTTATTGCAAATTCCTTGTTCTAAATATGATTTAATAAAATCCTCCACATTCACTTCTTGCTTTAATGAAACTGCTGGCTTGGCATCCGTTCAATCGTAATGATGGTCTGTTTAATCTGTTAAAATATTTTTACTTTATTCATGCAATATAATACATTAATTATACATAATTTTATGACATTAATCTCATAATGCTATGACTTTATGCTAATAAATTTTGACTTTATTCTAAAAATATAATGATTTTAATCTCTTGCTATGACATTATTCTTGAAACTTTATGACTTTATTCTCGTAAAAGGCATTTTATGAGATTATTCTCAAAACATTATGGATTTATTCTCGAAATCTTAGTTTTTTTTTATTTGTTTTTTTTTTTTTTACAGGAGCAGCATGTCACACTGGTGTAGATGGAATTTCCCAAAAGTATTTCATGTTTACTATCCATTTATAGATCATTGGATCCTTACCTCAGTTTATTGGGGAAAGCACAAACTTTATGTACAAAGTAAGTACATTTCAGTATAGCCTGTTTTTTGTACACATGACAATAAAGAACTTGACAAATCTAGACATTAATGGCTCTTTCAGGCTTTAAATTTCACAGGATTTTTTTATACACTCAACTGATCCATTAGAAAATTTATTTGGCAACATTAGACTTCATATACTACTTCAGTCCACTAGGAAAAACCATGTAATTGCGTCACTTTCAGCGAGTGGCGGGTTTGATGGCCACGGAAGCCCCATCACACCCCTAGGCTTGCTATGGATTAGACCTCTCCAGTGCTGGCTCAACTCAAGGGGCCTTATCATGCTTGGCCCTTTCAGTAAGTAACTCTGTTTAGAGTTCGGACCAGGGCTGTCATAGGCCATTCTTAAGCCCAGGGATAATTATGTGCCCAAAGTGCTGGCAACCCATTTTAAAGCTTAGGATGTTACCCTATAGGCATTCTCTCCTCCTACATTTGAGTCAGATAAGTCTAAGAGATTATACATACTCTGTCCATTGAGGGCATTACGCATGTACATTGACTGATCGAGTCAGTTCAGGGTATCAGAACTCTTTGTTTGCTTTGGAGGGTGAGCAAAAGGTTTGGTGGTTTCCAAGCAAAGAATGCCCCACGAAGTCATGGATGATATTGCGCACACATGATTCACAAGGCATAAAATATCCCATGGCAATAAAAGCTCATTCGACCAGGAGTACAACATCCTTCTGGGCATGAGCATGAGCAAAGGCCATTTCACTTGAAGACAAACTGTATCTGTTTATATGTCTGTTTGCAGGTTGTGCATCCCCTAACATCTTAGCCAGGTTTTACAACCTGTATTTATCTTCCCTCTTTTCCCAGATCTTTACAGGTGAAGAAGGTTGATACAATTGGTTAGTATTGTGTTAGAAACTATGGTCTCTCCATTCCCAGTGGTGTGAATGAGAACAATATAAGTGTGCAATATATACCTACCCTGTTGGCTTGTGTAATTGTACAAAGCCCTTGGCAAAAATGACAGCTCTACTCCCCTCCTTCCCACTAACTGGGAAAATGAGTTGAGATATTGCTCCACTACCCGGCATGGCTAGTGTATCTCTCTTGACATACAGCCTTTGGTTTATTGTCCCCAATTTCCTTCCTATTTTTCAATAAAAAGGGGTGGCTACAGCTATGCATTTTACAACCATATTTGCAAGTGAGCATTGCACATCAGCACTACAGCATTATGGTATACGGCCACAATAGCGTCAGCTTCTGAGACAGCGTCGAAGTTACTTTCTTGAAAGGGAGCATCTCATAGCCCTTTTCCACTGAAATGGTTCAGAGGCGTTTCCTGGGCCAGTACGTATTCTCTAAATGTTTTGTGCATTTCCACCACAGAAAAGGTAGTTACGGGGCAGAAAAGTTGGTTCCGCACCATCCCTAAAAGCTTGCTGGTCTTCGAACAGTAACTGAGTAAGTCAGGGTGCAGAGCATGGGAAAGTGTATCATCACCAGGTAAAGTCTTCCCAAACAAAAACAGTTTGGATAGGTACCATCTGCAGCATCTCAACTATAAAAAATAAAATAAAAAAAAACATCAAAAAGTGTTCAGGAAACACGGACGAAACGAGCACAGTATTTGCGATATGGTCTTCTACGTAGATCCATAATAAAGTATAGAGATCGCAAAGGAAAACAAAGTCTACAAGGAGATACCGCAACAAATGATGCATGCCAGCTTTAATTGGACGACTGACCAAATCATTAACAAATTTTAAAAAAAACTTAAAAGAGAGTACAGTGGCCAAAAGAATGACATAAGCAAAAGCGGAGTGGACGGAGCAACATTGTGCTTAGACAAAGACCAGCCAGCTAACTAACTGGGGCATTGAATTTAGACTGTCACGCTTGAGAAAAACACTGAATCACTGGTGTCTTCTGTAGCTGATCTCTGTAAGTAATTACATTTGCCAATGTTGTTAGATTTCCTTACTCCCTTCACATCTGATTTTTTGCATTGTTTTGTTCAGTAAGGGGATTTTTTGGCCAGCTATTCTGTTAGGAAGATCACAGATATCTGTTAAGTAAACTGATGGAGATTCTCAATAAATGTAATATTATATGCTTTGGCAAAAATCCAAATATATCCTCTTTTTTATAGTGCTTAACAAGATAAGCCACATAAAAATACCATACAAAATATTGTAATTTCATCACTTGGTGTGTTGGGCATAGATGTCATCTCTGAAAAACTTGATGAGCAATGTTAGAACGTTGGATTGCATTTTCTGTATGTATACATATGTTCTCAAAAACAGGAGTAAAAGATGTAAACAAACACTTCGATGTGCCATGTTTGTTTGTGGGCAGGTGAGGTAGCCACGTAACCTGTTGTGTCACTGTTCGGTTCTCAAGTAGACCTCAAGTCATTGAGAAAGCACATCCAGTTAACGGTAGGCTCTAGATTTCCCTGGCCACAAACAGCTGAGCACAGGCTCAGCACAAGAACCATCACCATTGTGGTGGAAAAGGTCTATCAGTTACTATGTAACAATGGTTCCCTGAAAGGAGGAAACAGGATGCTGGGTAGCTCTGCAGCAGCTTCTGATTTTTTGCTGATAAGTAAGTGAGAGATGCGTTCTCTTTCTTACAGTCAAAAAAATCTTGACATGTGAATCCAGGCTCCGGCTTATTCTTCATGCTCACTATGTCAGCCAAGCTTCACCAGCCTATCAAATAGGTGTGATGATAAAGGGTTTGAAGGTCACCATCCCTGGGAGGAGCTCCCATAGCATCAGCTTCTGATGCAGAGTCTCGTTTCCTCCTTTCGGGGAAGCAAGTTTACATAGTAACAGAGACATTTTACGCTTACATATTACATTATATGATTTCTATAAAAAGAAAGTGTTAACAGAGAAAAAGCAGTGAAATCTAAATGTTACAAAAAAGAGAGTTGCTGACAGAGGATGAGTGGAAATTCCTGCAGCCGTTGTTCATGGTTTATCGGTGACTTCCAGAAACAGCCGCGAGTCCTCCACGACACACTAATCGAGCTCTCGCTCTTTATCCGTGAGGGAAACCCCACTATCCAAAACTATTTTTATCAGACACTGCATTAGCATGATAAAGCAGTTCCAGAAGAATAGACTGTTACAAAGAAGCAAATGCACAGATTTTCAGAGCCTATTTTCATCTTTCCTGCCCTTTTTCCATGAGAGGCCAGGGTATTATTCATGCATCATAGTTGCCTTTCACACTACCTCTTTTGTGTAGCTTTCTCTCTCACACACTCTTGCTTTTATTTTCACACATGCACGCACAGACGCACACACATTGTAAATGGATGGATTTTTGGATGCACTAACTGCTGAATAACTCCATAAAATGTGGTATTTTTGAAAACAGTATATGATTGGTTGATGTATCATACATAGTTACGTACTGTAATAAATTGTCTTAATATATATGTTGATATTGCTAATCAAAAGGTACATACACTACAGTGCGATCCAAAAGTCTGAGACCACAAGTGAATATGCTTCTGTTTGTATTTGTTTCTTATATTAGTCAATTATTGATAACAAATTATATTAACAGACTAACAATTTGAGTGAAAATGTAAATTAAATAATTGACATGAAAGTCATGAAATTGAGATGGTATAGACTGATAGACCTGATGATTCATGTTATCCAGATTTCAGAATGTTCAATGGAAGCAAGTACAATTGAGCTTTCGATTATATTTTTATTATAACTGTACAGTCACTGTAATATATCACAACTGTTCTGGATTTGTTTTTTTACAAAACCTTTTGTTACTTTTTGAGTTGGTTTTTTTTTGTCCATTTTTAGCTGAAAATGAAAAAGCTCAGATTGTGTGACTGTGTGACCAAGGAAAAAAACTCTTCATGTTTTGCTCATGCAAACCTTGCCGCCACAATGCTACAGTGTTTGGGGGTTGCCAGGCTGTTGCAACAGTATGTTTCTAACTTATTCAGAATAATTTTAAGCTCATTACTATGCAGTTGTTAGGGGGTTCTGAGTGGCTGGCTCAATTCAAAAGAGTCCACCCCCAAGAGTCTGTGGTATACTGCTCTTTAGGTATGGCTCTGGTCCATCCTTCAAAGTCTAGGTTTTCACCTGTATTATAATCCACCAGACAAAAAAAAAACCTCTCCTCAACAAGCTACACAATATGAGGCTTTGCATGTAATGTTGCATTATAATTTAGCCACACCATAATATATAGATTGTATTCAAGATAAATAGCAACAAAGACTTTTTTTTTTGCATATTAGGTGAAATTTTAATCCTAATTCTGCAAATCACATTTTCTGTATAACATTTTTCAACCAAATACAAGTCTCCTAACCATATTCTGAAGAAGTGTTCTACAGTTGTTTTGACCTTGCTGACAAGGGCTGTATGTACTGTATGTGAAGAGCATCTTTAGTCATCCTAAAGGCCATCCATCAGCTCTTCTCTGTTTACAGTTTAAAATCAACACAGAACCTGACAGTGAGACACTGTAAGGATTCCAAGATAGGAGTGTTGTGATCACTTGTTCTAGCCTTAAACCCGCACTACCATTCACAATAAAATAATAAATAAAGAGTGAGATGAGTGGCAGCCAAACGCACCAGCATTCCCAATTAACATAAGCAGGGACGGTTTTTGCTTTTTGGTCTAAATAACATCTCGGTTACTGTTGTAACCTCTGTTCCCTGATGGAGGGAACGAGACATTGTGTCAATGTAGTGCCACTAGGGGTCGGTCTTGAGAGCCCCAGACACCTTCATATCTTTGAGAAAGGCCAATGAAAATTGGCGAGTAGAATTTGCATGCCACTCGGATTCATTCAGGTTTTGCACTGAGGAGCCGAGACAAGGTCCCGGCCATTACAGCGGTGTAGTACAGCCTGTGGTAAGAGGGACCCATCCATCAGGGAACATCAAACCCTCAATGCGGTCTTCAATGTGACTCTAGGGGCTCAAACGGGGCTCTCCGTAGGCCTAAAAGGACCACAGAGAGGTCCCATGATGATCAGGTTGTGCTTACCGAGAGACTTACCTTCAGCAGCGTTGTGGTGAGCTGCTATAGCAGCTACATAGACCTTGAAAGTGGAGGGGGACAGCCTCCCGTCCTACTTCTCCTGCAGGAAGGAAAGCACTGACTCGACTGCGCACCTCTGGGGGTCTTCGCTACGGGAAGAACACCACTTAGCGAAGATACGCCACTTCAGGGAATGCAGCTGCCTTGTAGAAGGAGCTCTGGCCTGAGTGATTGTTAACCACTGCGGGCAGTAGACCAGTTAGGTCTTCTGCGTCCTGTCCAGGGACAAGACTTGGATATTCCAGAGGTCTGGGCATGTGTTCCAGAGGATGCCCCATCCCTGAAAATGAAGGTCCTGCCTCAGGGGTATTTGCCAGGGTGAGGTCCTAGAATCAGGTCTGGGTGGGCCAATACGGAGCCACGAGAATTACCTGCTCCTCGTCCTCCCTGACCTTGCACAGAACCTGTGCGATTAGGCTCACTGGGGGGAATGCGTATTTGCGCAGTCCCTGGGGCCAGCTGTGTGCGAGCACGTCTGTACCGAGGGGAGCTCCCATCAGGGCATACCAGAGCAGGCAGTGTGAGGATTCTCGGGAGGCGTACAGGTCTACCTGTGCCTTGCCGAATCGACTCCAAATCTGCTGGACCACTTGGGGGTGAAGTCTCCACTTTCACCTGAGCATCACTTACCAAGACAGAGCAAATGCTGTGGCACTGAGGTTGCCAGGGTTATGAGTGACCCGCAGCGAAACCACCTTGGCGATTTATATAAGCCACTGTTGTCATGTTGTCCGTCCAGACCAACACGTGCTTGGCCTGGATCAATGTCAATAGCCTCTGCAGGGGAGCTCACAACACAACATCGACACAACTTTGTGTTATTGACAGGGGGGGAACCATAATTATTCTAATATTAGAGTAAAAAAAATATAGTGCAAATATAAACAAATATGATGCTTTGGTTTGAGTGGATGTTTTTTTATAATTCAGGTTCAGGTTCAGCTTCAATTTTTTTTTTTCTTCAATCAACGTTTCCTTTGGGATAATGTTTTATTTGGTATGTTATTCCTTTATCCACAAAATGACTTTCGATCCTGTTTCCATCCTGTCTTTTGTAATAAACAAAAGCCAGGAAGTTGCATTATTTTTGGTGGGCAAACAACAGCATTAACATCTGAAAGGATTAGCAATAAATGGTGATAGTTCTGTTATTGTTTTGGTATTTGTTGATTTGTCTCACTCAAAAACAATACACTCATTTTATATTCAGAAATCTTTATGATTATATCAGAATTACATTATTATAAGTAATAAACTAGCTTAGATTAAATATTGCAGCAATTCTGCTGTGAAATGTCCACTGAGTGATGCTAAAAGTGAGACCTTAAACCTAAACCTGATATAAAGTAAGTCTCATAAAAATCAAGCATGTCATGAAAAATGCAATTGCTGAAGCAACCACGTAATTTTGTGACTCTTCCACGACACTTTCACCACACATGTCGACTTGCATGCTCTTCCAGATGTACTGCAGTCCTTTGCATCTCAAGTGCAACCCTCTATCACCACCCAATTTAACTGCATTTGAAAAAGCCTGTAAATGTAGTTAGTTATGTAATGTGTACCTTAAAATGTATCAACTTACAAGTCATGCTCTATAGTAAAAGTGGTTCGATATCATATGATAGCATTGTGAGAGGAACAGAGCAAAAAATATGTGTTTATGAACTAATAATCTGCTGTTTTATGTATGATTTGTGTCAAAGTAAATAAAAGCCATTACTGTAGCACCCCTAATGTTTAGTCAACAGGAAACTGTCATTATATGTATATGGAGCCACACATAGACCATTTAAAATGTAGGTATAGTAACATGATTCAGTGAGACCAGGTTGACCTTAGAATGACATTCTGAAAGTCTGGTACATCCATTCATATAAATATTTCCTTAAATTACAACACAAGCGTTCATTAGGCTTCTTACCCTCTCTTACTACACAGAACATATTGAAGTGTATTAATGGGCTGTGCACTGCAGCTATTTTAGTCCACTGCAGTGAAGACAAACTACATACATGCTTATCAGCATTTTTCTGGTCACAGCTGAAACCATTATCGCATAGAGACTGATCCACACATGTATGCAACCCTGTACATGCTCGAATATGAATATCAATGGACATTCACTTCCTGATTTATGGAACAGTTTGTCTCACTTTAACTAGAACGTCCAGGCAAAGAGATTGATTGATTACCTTGCTGATAAATATAATTCAGCAAGTTTCTGTGAGCAACCTCCCTCACCACACACACACACACACACACACACACTTCAGATGACATTCTACCTAACATACCACCGTGGTTTCAAAACCATAGATAGTAACCAAAAGCTTGTTCTTTATGTAAACAATCTTGACCAAACAAGTTCACCTTGGGATATTATTATCAATGATATAACATCTGATGAATCATATATAAATAAGATTTATTTCTGCAATATGATTACTGATTTTCCATTTCTGAATGATTATTGGTGTTTACTAAGGCAAGCATCACTTTTGGGGGGAGATACCCTGTAACGATTCACAAGATCGGCAAGGAGGAAGTTAAGACTGCCTTAACAAACACATAGACATTTATTTCTTAAACATAACATAAAACAACTTCTCTTGCTGCTTCCCCGCAGACACATCGAACACACAAACAAACAGCTTCATACATCTCTCTCTCTCCATTTGCCGCTGTCTCCTCTCCTTAAATATTACCACCTCACTGGAACGCGAGACCGGTGTGGCACACAGGTGGAACTCAGTCACCACTTATCTTCCCGGCCTCACTTCCCGGCGCCATTCTGCCCCACCCTGCTCACCCCCATCGCCAAACTCAGGCTGAGGAATTCTCTGTGACCTACTCCCCCTGAGCATTGACGCATCAGGATGGTCTCCTGTCCAGCATCCCTCCACGACGTCAGGCGATGGCACTAGATTTGCCTCTTGGCGGCTGGCAGCAGTTCCACCGTCCTCTGGCAGATGGCAGCGGATTCTCCATCCCCTGGTGGACAGCAGCTGTTCCTCTGCCTCCTGGCAGACAGCAGCGACTCCTCCATCCCCTTGACGGATGGAAACGGCTCCTCCACTTTCAGTGGATGGCAGTGGCTCCTCCGTCTCCTGGTGGACCATTCCAGAACATTGTACCACTCCTCTCCTCAGCGTCGCAATCCTCAGCATCGAGGGCTCTTTGACAGCACGTTTTCCTCCAGAGAAATCTTGGACCAGCTTAACAAACACATAGACATTTATTTCTTAAACATAACATAAAATAACTTCACGTGCTGCTTCCCCGCAGACACGCCGAACACACAAACACACAGCTTCATACGTCTCAACCTCTCCATTTGCCGCTGTCTCCTCTCCTTAAATACTACCACCTCACTGGAACACGAGACTGGTGTGACACACAGGTGGAACTCATTCACCACTTAACTTCCCAGTCTCGCTCTGCCCAGATGCCACATTGCCCCACCCTGCTCGCCACATGCCCGCCTTAAGAATAATGTGCATTTACCTTTAAATTATATTTAAAATATTACAGTTTAGCATGTACAGGTTGATTATGCATCCTCCAATATATTATCATGGGAAATCAATTTAAACATTTACAAATGTCCCGTGGCAAGAAAAAGTATGTGAACCCTTTGGAATTACCTGCATTTATGGATAAATTTGTCTTAAAATCTGGTTTGAATTTAAGTTACAATAAAGGACAAACACAAACTGTTTTAAAAATAACACACAAATTATTGTATTGTTCTAGTACATTTTGAATACATCTTTCAAACATCCAGAGTGTATGTTGGAAATAGTATGTGAACCCATAGGCCTATGACGTCAACAAAAGCTAATTAGAGTCAGGAGTTGGCAAACCTGGCATCCAATTAATGGGGGAAAAAAAAATGTATTGATAGATTGGGGGTGTGGGTTAGAGATATTTTGACTTAGAATTTGCTATTCACAAGAAGCATCTGCTGACGTGGACCTTCCTCGCAAAAAAAAGTGATCTCAGAAGATTGAGAATTTGTACTTTGCGTAAAGCTGAAAAGGGTTGAAAAGTTATCTCGAAGAGCATAGATATTCGTCTGTCCACAGTTAGACAAATTGCCTATAAATGGAGACAATTTAGTACTGTGGATACTAGAAGTGGCCGTCCAGCCAAGAGGACTCAAACGGTACACCTCAGAATGCTCAATGAGGTAAAAAAAGAACCCTAGAGTGACAGCTAAAGACTTAATTTTTAAAGGAATCAATGGAACTGGTTAACAAATCAGTTCATGAGTCTACGATACAGAAAACCTTAAACAGGCATGTGTCCATGGCAAGACACCAAGAAGGAAGCCGCTGCTTTCCATAAAAGATATTGCTATGCACCCAAGACCACTATGATATTCCACAACGCTACTAGGAATATGTTTTGAGGTTATTTCCCACAACACAGTGAATGTTTAATGGGATGTGTTCAATAAAGAGACAAAATATTACAATTGTTTGTGTGTTGTTAGCTTAAGCACATTGTGTTTGTCTATACTTGTTACTTTGATGAAGATGAGATCACATTTTATGCTCAATTAATGCAGAAAAACAGGTAATTCCAAAGTGTTCACATTATTTTTCTTGCCAGTGTAATTGTCATTGCACAAATAAAAAATTACAAAAAGGAGCCATCTTAATCCACTACTAACTTGTATAATACATATGTGTAATACCAAAACATTCAAACATTAGAATCCCTGTCAAAGAGATTCATCTGAAAGGTAAACTTATTCTATGAATTATATTCTTGTCAGGCCTATGAATATATTAATATATAGACACCAACATTTTTAAGAAGGAATGTCATGATGACAACACTATACATTCAGATTTATAGGTTCCACTTAATTTGGTTATTTGTTTTATTTGTGCACTATAATGTGCTTTCAGTGTACTGTATAATGAAATGTTTTTCCTACTTAGAAATATAAATCGAAATGATTTTATATCACGAGAAAAAGGCACCTATGACAGCAGTAAGAGGTAGAAGAAAAAGCTATAATTAAAGGTCACAGTTGTACAAAATCTGCAAAGAGTCTCAAAAACTTGCATGGGGGCAATTAACATGCAGTATTTTCACAAAGTGAAATATATATATATTTAGCAGGGAAATACATTTACAGCACAATGGTTACTCCAGGGATGCTTGTGCATCAGCATTAGATGCTGTAAATGTCCAGTCCATTACTGAAATGGAAAAAGTTATTAGTTAGCAAATATCATATTGTGTCTGATATGAACGTTCTGATTGCTGGATCAGCTTAGTCAGACTGTCTGTCTTACCCACACCATCAGTTGTGCTCCCGCCTCCCACAGCTCCATGCAAATTCATAGAGAACCTTTGTACACTTAAAAAACAAAACTATTCTCTCATTGGTGCTGCCGCATCGCGTTAGTATTTAAATAAAGTTCTGGGTCAAAAGCCTACTCGTAGTTCTGGTGGCCATACATATCATCACTTATTTTAGGTAGGCATACGGCGTATGCCCTAGTCTACACTACTGGTCTATACCTTTTCTTGATACATTACTGTGTCTGCAAACCATAACTGAGTGATACCTCAAATGATGTGGCTTATTGAGGAGACATGTGCTATTTTTTATCTTGGGATCGAAATCATAGATGTGTGGTGGTCTCATTTGGCTTTGGCCATTAAGCTACCACATAGCAACCAGTCAGAACACCTTAGCAACAACCTAGTGATGCCCTAGCAACCACCCAAAACACCCTAGCAACCATCTAGCAATGTCCAAGAAATCAGTTAGAACCCCCAAGCAACAGCTTAGCAATGCCCTGGCAAATCCCCAGAACACCTTAACATTGTGGTGGTGATTTTTGTATGGGCAAGCACCACTTAGATTATGAAGTATCTAAAAATGTTGTATGTTTTGGAACCCTTTATGCAGGTTGTCAGATGCAGTTTTTGTAAAAGACAACTCATTAAATAGTTTACTGATTCTGAATGGTTTAGCATGTGTTTAAATTCCACCTCAGCTGCTTCCGCCCCTCTGCCTGTAATTGCATACTCTAAAGCCACATTATCAATGCATTAACTCATTTGAGCAATCAATGAACATTTTATTGCTCAGAGGAGACTTTATGGAGTACTCATCACTTATGTTTCTTTTAACAATCAACTTTGTCTCAGATGTTTTTTCTAGGATTCCTCAAGACAGATACATTGTATGAATAGACACAAATGAGACAATTGCTGATACGCCATGATTTAGATATTTGAGATCATATTTAAGATGGCAGATTTTCATACACTACATGGATGCATCCCCTTTTCTAATGAACTGGCTTGGCTAAGCACCAGGGAAGACAAATATCAATGTGACAGCACTCAGTGACATTCTTGAAAGTTGTGTCCTCTGTTAAGAAATGGTTTACCGTGTCTGGTGTGGAAGAACTTGACTGTCCTCCATAAAGCCCAGACTTGAAACCCACTGAACACCTTTGGAATGAATTGGAACAGAGACTGCGTTGCTCTCCATTCAACTTTATTGATGTCAAACAGTTGGTATGCTATTGAGATCTATGAGATTTTGTGAGGTCATCAACAAAACTGCAGGTTCCAAGACAACTTCATGACAGATGACAGTGCTATGAGCTTTTAAGGACGATTTGCTGACATTGTTAAAGCCTGAGAATAGGAAGCACGCTGCAAGCGAGTTGAGCTGTGAATTAATAATAAAGCCTCAATACAGTTATGAAGCACAGCCTCTGAAATATTCATGTGACTGTCAGGTCTGCTTATGTGACCCTTTATCAGGTATTTGTGAAGCTCTGAGAGTTTGCACTAAAGATTTCCTGTCTGTCAAACATTTCTCATAATGCTGTTGCAAAGTCAAATTAAAAGCAAGGACTTTTTGAAATAGCATTCAAAAATTACTCTACATCCTAACAGATATCACTGAAATAGGTGTCCCGAGAAATCATACCTGTCTCTGACAGCCTTAGACAGCACAAAAGAGTCAGGGGAGCAGCCCGCCATTTCTTAGTCAGTTAGAAATGTTCTCTCTGCCTGTGAATTACTTCACGCATTCGGGTTTGCTCGCATGTCTTTGATAGGCAGTGTTTCAAGTGCGATGGGCCATGGCTAATATTGTGGTTCCACTAAATTACGTTTCAGCTCTCCGTTCATTCGCAATTGAATGGAAGAGTATGGAACAGAAAGTCAAGTGTGATGGCATATAGGGTGGAAGTTGACAGTAAAACAGTAAAATCACATTTAAAATTTTGTTTTGTTTCAGAAAGCAATTCACGTTAAATGACAAAAAATGACTTGAAATGACTGAAAATTACTTATTTTGTAATTATTTAACCATTATCAAGAACTAAATTGGTCAAGGTATTAAATTATCTTAGGGAATCAACTTAAATACATAAAAAGAGGAAGTCATGTTCATTTTGCATTCACTTGGGTTTAAAATCTCAATTGTGAAATAAATATCACTGTCTTAGTGAGGTCATGAAGATGAATTTGTTTGGAGGGGAAAATCTGGAAAAGATTATTGAAGAAGCGAAGAGAACAGCTACAAAACTGACAAACTTGTGGAACTCTTTAGTTGAAATAAGGAGATCATGGAGATCATTAATCTGTCCAGACATCAACAATTTGTTCCACACTTCACAGATTCAGCCTCTCTCAGGGAGTGGCTTGAAGAAAAGTCAACAATAAGTTATACCTTGACAAAACCATGGGACAAAACCTTAAAACTTAATTGTGGTGTATCAGACTAAATTAAAGTGCAAACCAAATAAAGCTAAGGGTAAAACCAACCTAGTCTCACAGAATGAACATGAACAACAACATTTTTGCAAACTGACTTTTATGTGCCAAATTCTATATTTCACTGCAGTTTCCTGGTGAAATGAATACTAGAGGCGCTACAACAACAGTGCGTTTTATTCACTTTCACACAAATCATTAACTTATTTTTTAAAAAGTTATTTTTCACTCTATTATTCACACACTGCTGTGTTATGATATTGAAACACTTACTATGATGCATAATTTGAAAAATTGTAAATTTTAATGCTTGTATTACAGACGCACCTACAGTACATTCACACAATTATTCCAATGTGATAAACTTTGTTCTCCTTCTGTCACTCACTCGACGTTGTGTCGAAAGAAGTGACACAAGTGGTCTTCCTTGGGAGCCTCGCATACCTCTGAACTTGAGAAAAGGCCAATGAGAAATTGGCAGACAGAATTTGTATGTCCCGCCCCCGGACATACGGGTATAAAGGGAAGCGGGTTTGCGTCTGTCAGTCAGATTGGAGCCGAGCGGTTGTGCAACAGCAAGCTGAAGTTCACCACTGTTCCACTCACCTCTGTTGGCAAGAAGCACAGCTGTTGGATCTTACGGCACGTTTCCAGTGGCATTCTCTCTATCTGCACGCTGTGCAGTCCACACACCTGGGTGCATCGAAAGCAATGGGCATGGTGCCGCGGCACATGCCATGTGATAATCACCCCCTTCTGCCATCAGACTTTCAACCCGTGGACAGACCCTGTTTTCTGCGGACAGGAGTCCCCCTACAGCAGGTGTCCAGATGTGTCATGGTCACCACAGATGCCTCTCAACTGGGTTGGGGTGCCATGTGCAACGGGCACACTGCCGCTGACTCCTGGACAGGGCCCCGGCTGTGTTGGCACATCAACTGCCTAGAGTTGCCTTGCCTTGCGGAGGTTTCTCCCGCTGATTCGGGGCAAGCACGTCTTGATCCTTTCGGACAGCACCACAGTAGCATACTTAAATCGCCATGGCTTAAATCGTCATGTGTCACAACTTGCTCGCCATCTCCTCCTTTGGAGTCAGCGGTGACTCAGGTCGCTGCGCGCCACTCATATCCCTGGCAACCGCAACACGATGGCGGATGCGCTGTCATGGCAGGTTTTGCACAGCGGAGAGTGGAGGCTCCACCCCCAGGTATTCCAGCTGATTTGGGGCTGATTTGGCATGGCACAGTTAAATCTCTTTGCCTCCCAGGACAACACTCACTGCCCGCTGTGGTACTCCCTGACATAAGCCCCTCTGGGGACAGACATGTTGGCACACAGGTGGCTCCAGGGGCTGCGCAAGTACGCATTTCCGCGTGCTGTGCAAGATCAGGGAGGACGAGGAACAAGTCACCTTGGTGGCTCCTTATTGGCCCACCCAGACTTGGTTCTCAGATCTCAAGTTCCTCACGACAGCAATACCCCTGAGGAAGGACCTTCTTTCTCAGAGACGGGGACCCTCTGGCACCCACACCCAGACCTCTGTAATCTCCACGTCTGGCCCCTGGATGGGACACGGAAGATCTGAGTGATCTACCACCTGCCGTTGTAGACACGATCAACCAAGCCAGAGCTCCCTCCACCAAGCAACTCTACGCCCTGAAGTGATGCTTGTTCACGAATTGGTGTTCTTCCCGAGTCCAGTGCTTTCATTCCTGCAAGTGAGGCTGGATGGGAGGCTGTCCCCCTCCACCTTGAAGGTGAATGTAGCCACTATTGCGACCCATCACGACGCAGTGGACAGCAAGTCCTTGGGTAAGCATGACTTGATTATCAGGCTCCTTAGAGGTGCCCGGAGACTGAACCCTCCCCGGCCAAGCTTGTTCCCCTCCTGGGATCTCTCAGTGGTCCACTCGGGCCTTCAGAGACTCCCCTTCAAGCCGCTTGACTCAATTGATCTCAAGGCCCTCTCCCTGAAGAAGGCTCTCCTGATAGCGCTAGCTTCCATCAAGAGAGTTGGGGACCTGCAAACGTTCCCTGTCAGTGACACCTGCCTGGAGTTCGGTCCGGCACATACTCACGTTATCCTGAGGCCACGACCGGGCTATGTGCCCAAGCTTCCTACGGGAAGACATCTGCAGAGCAGCGGGCTGGGCACCCAATACCTTTGCAAGATTTTACAATCTCAGGGTTGAGTCGATCTCATACCGTGTTTTGTCAGGTCCGAGCCGGTAGAACTCGGTAATGTAGAACAACTGACCCTTCACCGAGTTGATCCAGTGCGCTTTCTCTCCCAGGTTAGCCACTAAAAGCGTTGCTTCCTGGATGTTCTTCCTCTCTAGCCTTCTGGACTGCGAATTCAGTGGAGCAATTTGCGACCAGACCCACTACGAGCCACAAGTGTCCTGTACTGGGGTAGGGCTCCACAGGCTTAATTCCCACTTCAGGCAACTCCCTGTGATGTATTTTCCACATAGCTGTCCCCCTGTCGGTGGACCCGCGTCTCCCTTGGGCAGTTCCACTGCCCCCGGTCACCATGTCTGTAGAGCTCCTCCCTCATCAGGCAGGACCTACCATGACACTGTTCCCACATGCGGTTTCACAACCCACGTGGTGTATTTGCCACATGTCACCTCCCCCTATTCTGGGCAGGATGTGGCCTCCACAGGGTCTTTCCCCCCTGAATGAATAGGATCGTGAAAGACTGCCTTCCCCGATGCATTTCATAGCATTAAGATGCGAGAGACATAGAGAGAAAAAAGGACGTGGCTGCCGGGCTTGCTCCCATGCTAGTCATGTAACACCTGTTCCCCTCTCAGGGGTGCTGGGACCTAAGGTCTCTATATGACACCTTTTCTGGGGGCGTTGGGGAGGGTTACGTGCAGCCGATACTGTTGCTTCTAGCACGCAGCAGCCTTTTTCCAGAAATATTTTCAATTGTTTTTTAATATTTTAAAAAGTTGTGTTTGTTTTTATTGTGAAAGTTACTGTGACTCATAGTCCATTGGATGTCAAACACACTGCACACCAAAACACATATGCTTGCACACAAACAGATGAAAAGCTCAGTCACAGAGATGGTTGTCCTTAACTCTCACCAATGTTAATGAAAATTATAAAAGCATATATTTCCCTAATAAAAAATACTACACAAAAAAAAAACAGTACAAGCTGATTGGGGCCGTGAGTGCCCCCCACTTCATCACACACACACAGTTACTTAAAGCAGCTGCTCCTGATTAAAACAAGCCCAAATACAATGACATGATGTGTGTCTCAAAATACAGTAGCTAATCTTTGCAATCAGACTTGACATGCCAAATGGCTACAGGGAAGGTCCTAATGCCTGGCCAACAGTGCAACATATCTTTGGGGGGGGGGTTCTCTATTTACTCTTGATAACGCAATTTTCCTCAGGTGCTAATTATTTGACTAAAAACTCCACAGAGATTTTTTTGGGCTTTCAAACTCACTCATTTGTCATCTCTCAGGGTTGTTGATGCTGTATTGGAAGGTTGCCATTATCTCAATGAGCCACTCTGCCATAGCTGGCTATCTCCCAACTAGATCTACCCCAGTTCTCATTCTATACTTCCATATGCATTGCTGCGTTGCTTTCTAATTAATAACACATATCCTTTTATGCCCTAGGGGAACCTCCCTTGCCATGCCCCCTCTCCCATAGCCCTAACATACCTATCTGCTTACACCATATCCACACCTTTCCAATCTGGGTGTCAATAATGGATGCATTTTGGGGTTACTAAGTCTCTAAAATTACAATTTAATGGCACCTTCATGCCTTTTATAACATTTGAGAAAGCTTGTCAAAAGAAGCTTGTGCTGCCAAACTGTAAATACAAATGCCTGGAATTTTCTAAACATCACTAGAAATTTGTGGCTTTAAAAGGTCCTGAAAACATTGCTAGGACACTTGGCATTATGAACTTAAATAAAATAGACACTTTAGATACTCTGGTTTCCTCTACCAGTTAGCTAAGAATAAGCTTTTTTTTTTTTTTTTAAAGTGCTTTTTGTATGACCTCTTCCAGTTATGTACATCAAACTATTTTTATCACCTTTTCCTTATTTATGAAGGTCCATGTCATATGATGTTCATAAGATCATATATAATTTAAGCTTCTGAAGCTTGTCGCAAAATGCTGATGTGCAGCAATACTACTGCAAAAAGTGCCTAGGTATTATTTTCAGTCATGGTAAACGTGTGTGTGTGCATGTGTGTGTCTGCATGTGTGTGTGTGTGTGTGTGTGTGTGTGTGTGTGTGTGTGTGTGTGCGTGTGTGCGATATGAGAAGCTAACATGTCTCCCTTTGATTTTTCATCTCTCTGCATCATCGTGAAGCAGCTTCGTGGTATTCAGAGCACACAAGCCCTGTTAAAATCCCTAGGGTACTGCATTTTCCAACTAGCAGGGAATGCATCTCACACATATTGAGTGAACAATCACAGTCCTACAGTATTAATGGAAATATTGATAGTCTTTTTTTCCTTATTGACACTAACAATTGCAGAAGGTACAGGGTCCTCCATGACAAGTTTAAGAGACAGGCTGTGAATTAAAGGACCACATTAGCAGTCACGTTTTTCAAACATGCAGCATCTCAGTCAGTCATGTGTTATACAAGAACCATTGGCGTTTGATATAGGTGATGTCAAGCATTTAAAGGCGGCACTTTTTAACTGAACACAAGCAAATAACATTTGATAGCTTCAGAGGGGTGATTATCAGTGAATAATTGTTTAAATTCGGGTCTATTTCACCCATAAAGTTATGATATTACTTCAGAAGACTTGTAATGTATTGTTTAAGTTGTATGGACTACTTATTTCATACTTTTATGTTTTGTTTTTTTTTGTTTGTTTTTTACTTGGCAGTGTTAATCACCATCCAATTATAATTGTAAGGGGGGATAAAAACAGCTCAGACTAAATCATAAACTGTTCCTTTTTTGGTGAGCTATTATATACTGTACATGTATATTGTATACTCCATATTCATAAAAAAAACCTCAATATACTGTATTACAGGAAGCTGCAGAAAGTGACTTTTTGTTTTTTAATTGTTCTCACTTTCTGCTTTGTTCTCATTTTAAATTTGATGATGTTTTATACTGTAAATCTTTGGTTGCTGTCTGGTAAACTGGAAATAAGAAATTTGAAGCAACTTTAAAAAAAAAAAGAATATAACTTATTTTCCGCCTTCACTCCAGCCCTCCTCTTCTCCTTTTACTCTAAGTGAATAGAGAAATCCATAAATCTGTACATAATTTATGGCACTGCATAAGTTGATTGCAGTTTTTTGATAGCTGAAGTGGAGGGAAAGAGTGGCTATGTGCCCATTCAATATTTAGTTCAATTTATTTTAAGAAATCGTTTCATTCTTTTTTTTTTATTTTTCTCATTTCTCTCTCTTTTTTTTTTTTTTACATTCACCAGCCAAATTGCAAAGCATAGGCCTACAGTGCAGACAAAAGTGTGGACACATCTACTCATTCTGTATTAATAGGCTATTTGTTTTACTTTTAATAGCACAAATGGAAGAATGAGAATATTTAATCAAGGCTATATTTGAGCTTCTTTTTAAAATTGTATAAGCCTCACTCTCCTGATCTCAAGAGGTCCACTAGCGAAAGACGCTAGAGGCTGTAGCCTTTAGCCTTCTTGTTAGCGCATCCGCCTCCCATGACGGAGAGACTGGTTCGAGTCCTGTATGGAGCTGGTAGAACAGGAGCATCACACTAGCAGCAATGAAAAGGCCATGCCAAGATTTACTGAGCCAGTGCAAAGATTTAAAGGTACAACTTTAAAAGTAGGCTGGGTTGGTTTCAAACTCCCAAACTTTTGAGCAGCCTTTCCAAAATGTAAGCACTTTACCTACTGTGCCACACCACCATGAACAACTATAACATCGAGACTGTACATAACAATTTGGAGTCCACTGCCAACTAAGACAGCATAACCTACAGTTAGCATGCTAACCGATTAGCATGCTAAGCTTGCATACTCTACTAGGAGATTATGAACATCATATTATCATATGCATAATATGTATGATGCATGACTATTTCATTTCATTCAAAGAGAAACTCCTCCTTAAGAAGAGTGTCTTTCAAGGCAAGTCAGTCCACTCAGCGGCCATTTTGGGGAAGCTCCTGGTCAGCTATTTTCTGAGGATACAAGCGGCATAAAGGCTCGCTCCAATATCTACTTTAATGGGGAAAGACTGAAATCTCCAAAACGGTTGGTCAAGAATACTGTCACGAACACAGAGAGCGCCTCCCCCTTCAGTCATCGGAGATCAGATTCTCTGGAGTATTGACTGATAAGACTACATTTCCCATAAGCCTGCATACCTAGGTCTGATTACTCCACAGCTGTTCCCTGTTTCCCACGTTCTATATAAACCACCCAGCTCAATCACTCCTTGCGAAGACTTGTTTTGCTCCGGCTACAATTCCAAGCGTTTACCCTGTTTACCTGTCTGTCTATCATGTATCGACCCAGCATTGTTCCTGTACCTTGTCTGTTTGCCGCCTGCCCCGTATTTCCATTGCCTGTTCTAAGTTTATTGATTGTTTGCTGCCTGCCCCGATCTTCTGCCTGCCCTCACGCTGATTCTGCCTGCCTCCTACATATCTGTTTACCTGTGCTTGACCATTGCCTGTACGACTACTGATTGTTTATTAAACACTGCTCATGAATCCCAACCTGCCTGAGTCTTCGTTACAAATACGATCAAATAAAATATTTAAAATCAGCATGAAAATCTGACAACAGTGGTATCATAAATTGTGCTTCTTTAGCTCGGAGCTAATTTGCATGCGCATTGTCAAGTTAGCTGACAGGTGACGTCTGTAATTCAAATATGATTGGTATTTTGTGGCTTTTTTAACTGTAAGGCAGGACTTCCTTTTCTACTGTCCTATTAGTTCTGGCTAAATAGTCTAGAGTTCAGGTCCAATCCTAATCAAATACAGCTGGATCAGATGTTTCAGGGTTACTTGAAAATTATAGGCAGGTGTTTAAGAGCAGGGTAGTAAGTAACCTAGGTAAGGCAAAGAATCCACCATTTTATGAAGCATTGCTGGTCACCAGCTTATGTTGTGCTTTGGGTGCTGGTCCCCCAATAGGGGATGCTGGTGTACTAGTGTCTCCACCAGGCTTTTTAATTAGCTTAACCAGCTTCATCCCAAAGATCACGCTGGTCAACCAGCTTCACCAGCACCAGACCTCACCAACCAACATGAGAATTGCATGATGGTTAAACGGGTCTTTTTTAGCAGGGTTAACGCAGAAGAATGGCTATATTATTATACAACAGAGTTAAATAAATAAAGTTACAAATTTTGTCCAGTATGGTATAAAAACTATGTGAGCCAAATTTGTTGAGAATTAGACAATATTTTTTGGAACAATTTAGCTGATCACTAGCTCGAAAATGATCAGGTATCCTCAGAAAATGGTGTTGATACTATTGCTGCATTCCACTTAATTCAAAAAGTAAAAATTTTCAACTTCCTACCAGGAAAAGTGCAATGGAACACCGTTTAAGAATTATTGCGGAAATCTTCAACTCCGATATCGCCGTGATGCAGGTTGGTGATGTCACACAAACATGTCGGCACCCATGTACAAAGTTAGTGATAAACATTAACTTTTATTTAAAAAATATAAATCAATTAGTCTTGGCCAGAGTTTGGATATATCAAGTAGAAATAATTCATATCTGACTTTGAATGGAACGCAGAATTGGTTTCATTCAATGTGGCAAAGTGTTTACAAGATGGACGGCAGAGGTTGGTAGTAACGCGCTACATTTACTTGAGTACATTTTTGGAGAAAATGTACTTTTAAGAGTAGGGTTAATAGTGGGTACTTGTTTTACTCAAGTAAAATTCCTTAATTGTGTTGCAATGAAGAAAGAAAGTCATACAGGTTTGAAACAACACGAGGGTGTATGATGAAAGAATTTCCAATTATAATAATAATAATTATTATTATTATTATTATACTTTTTTACATGTTAAATGTGTATTTTGGAGATTAAACATCCATATTGTTACATAAGAACGTGGCTAGTTACTCGCTACTTGAGTATTCTTTTAATTGGATACTTTTTTACTTTAACTCAAATAATTATTGACATCATTACTTCTACTTGAGTAGTTATTTTTTCAAGTAATTGTACTTTTACTTGAGGACAGTTTTTGGTTACTTTACCCACCTCTGGTGGACAGATAGTATCATACATGTTTTTTAATTATTTTTATACTCTTGACAAAAATAATGCAAATAGAGTGCAATCAAGATCATTTTTGAACTATTATTGAATCATTCTTCAAATTTGGACAATTTACTCAAAAGTTATGCAAATGTAAAATATAAATTTTGGGTATTTCTTGACCAGTAGGTGGCGCTGTCACAAAACTTGCCATGTCTGCTCAGATCGTAGTTGCACAAATACACAAAAATAAGGCTTTGATAAATGTTTCATAATTTTACACTTGAGCTTGTCTTCTGATGACTTTCCAGATGAAAAGTGAAAAGCCAATGCTCACAGATTCTTACGGAGCATTCTGTGAATTTCTTGGGAGTTTTATTGTATTGGAACCATTTTGACAAAGGGACAGCCCTATATCAAACTGTTTATCATACGGTGGATCACACAAGCTTCTGTCTGAACCATCATTGGTAGTCGTTGCATTGCGTCGCTGTACATTTACAACTATGCCACATCGCCATCTGTCTCTGTCACTCATGTCACCTCAAATCGTCAACCCTCATTGACAATGAATGACTCCAGTCGCTTTGTTGCAGCAAATCACTGTCAGTGTGAACACCGACATCATAGTGCAAATGTAGTGGAAAAGGCTTCATTGAAGGCTTCATTTATTATAATGGAGTAATGGAATGGCAATCTAGTTTTGTGAAGTTGTTAATGTAATAAATATCATACATGTATTGTAAATTTGGGGGGGATGGAAAGGGAGCCAATATGGACTCTATATCTGTTCACTGTTCATGTCAAAGCCAAACAGTAATTGATATATTTTACATTCCCTCAAGCACAATATCAAGATACTGGCTCATTGGTCAAACTGATACGATTACTCACAGTCTCTTTGCAATTAAACATTGTCTTACTAACATTTTAAATCATTTATGTATTTATTAATTAACTACATCATATTTGGTATGCGTACCTGGTGCCTTCCAATGTTTTCTCTAACTGAGCATTTTTTTATTGCCACATAAAGACTGCCTTTGTTTTTGGCTTGGTCACAGGGATTATTAAAGCACTATTTTCTGTTAAGCTGCTTTGAAATTATATGTACTGTGAAAAGCGGTGTACAAAACAAACTGACTAGACTTTACTTAAATTTGAGGGTCGTAAATGTGCAAATGTGCACACAAAATCCTGCTGAATGGAATTTGTTCACACAATTGCTATCTTGGGGGTGATCATGGGACACTCTGACGATGTTGTGCCGAAATTCACTGCCCTCCAGATTCTAACTCCCCGCTGCCTGATTGGCCCTTATCCCAAAAGCCCAAACCCACACCTACCCCTAAACATAAGAACGCTAGGTAGTCCAAATTTGGTATTGCACTGGGACTGTACAGTATCACCGTACCCCAATAACGTGATCGAGATACGTGAATCACAAACAGCTCTTTTATATAAAGTTAATTTTACTGCCTGCTTTTCTCTGGCAGTAACACTGTGATGTAAATGGCGGGTGCAATTTTTGTGAATGAAGCTCAACCTATAATGAGCCTAATTTACATAGAAAGGAGGCGTGTTTGCACAGAAAGGAATGCCATTGACTGAATTTAAATACTTAAGACGCAGTGTAATTTCAGTGCTGATTGCGCCTGCTTAAAGTAGCTTGCGGGTGGTTAAATGCAGCTTTGTGTGCTAAAATACCATGCTCAAAATTGGTGAAACTGTTTAGTGAATTTCTCCCTGACTTGAGTGTTTAATTTTGACTGAAAAGTACAGCCTACTTAAACGACTTTATTTTTTATTATTTGTATTATTTTCATCCCTCGTTATTCAGACTTATCTCAATGTGAATTAGGTAGCAGGAGGTTGAAATTTCTTTAGCTAAACCTGCTCTGTGCTTACCGAAATTCGAAGCACTGCCCCCAGTGGATGAAGCGGGAGTGTTTTTGAGTATATGGGCACGTGTGAGCTTCAGTTTCAGCATGAAATGCCCACAGAGGGGCGGCAAAAGCGAGTTGTAAAGATAATTATTTTTAGTTGTAAATTATGCAATACAGTGAAGAGGAATGCATATTCTATTAACTCTAACCCTAAGCCTAAACCAAATCATCATTGGAGTAAAAATGCACACTTAGAAGAAAAATGAAACCTCTAAATCGCTGCTTATGCAAACAGCGTCTCACACGCTGCAGATGCAACCCGCTATTAGTCGCATCAGAGGAGAAAGTTAACACACTTGGACTGATGCAAAAATATCTGATGGGAGATGGCACTTGTCTGTAACTCAGCAGAATGGGGGCAATGTCAGGGTACTGGAACATTCGGCAGCAACATGCCAACCTCCCATGTGATCATGTTGTCATTATTCACCTCTTCTGAATAAACAAAAAAGCTAGCCTTTGATATTAATCATATTACTACCTAATATCTACGTAGCAAGTTTACATAACAGTGAAATTTTATTTAATGATTGATTTGCATTATCTATGTGCACAGAAATATTCTGACTAGATTTTACTTCAATTTGAGGGTCGTAATTTGTTCATACAATTCAGAACATGGGGACCGATGCGCCATATATGTAGTAGAGGATTCTACAGACCATAGTGATCATTGCACACTCTTCCAATGTTGTGCCGAAATTCACTGCCTTCCAGATTCTGACTCCCCACTACCTGATTGGCCCTTATACCTAAAGCCCACCTCTACACCCACCTCTAACGCTAACCTTATTGGTCCCTACCCCTAAAGCCTTCACAAAGTGTTTTTGTTACACTCTCAGTTCCGTTTAACATATTTGACCATGTCATACATCTATTCCACAGATTTCCACAGAGTTTCCCCTAGAATCAGCACAAAAAATGTCTGATCATTGGTCATATTAATGGTTTGCAAAGAATGATTCCATGCACACACCATACATACGTATGTTCTTGTTATCTTTGATTTTCCAGAGTTGTGTTTTATCTAGAGATAGAGTGATTATTAGAAGTTTGGGCTCTTGCAGAGATGTAGAATAGATTATTTGCAGCAACGGAAAAGCCTTTGTCTATATTCTGCAAGCAACGGCAGAAAGATAAAAACATACAATCGATGCATTTATTTTTTTTCCTATTTCTCACTTTGTACAAAGATAACAAATAGCAAATGCAGCAGCCCCAATATACATATTTATAACAAAAATTAGTATACAAACTCTACACTTCCTGCACACAAAGGTTAATGTCTGTTCTTGCTGGGCCAGCTGCTCAGCCTGAGGGGGTGAATAACACTGTCCTGCCAACCTGTTGTGCTGCAAGGACATAGGAGGACATTTACACATCCAAATGCATAAAACTACTGGCATTATCAGTCATGTTGCAGTTCAGGGGCACTTTCATTGTAGAAGCAAGGGAAGTAGTGCCTCCAGTGATGATATTAATTGTTCCAAAATCTGAGATCAAATAGTGTCTATACTACACATTTTTCTAAAGCAACACCAGTGGATTAAGTTTGAAAGGGAGACAGCATAACTCTATTACTGTTCATATGTCTATTAATAATAATAGCCCAAAAATACTTATATTTAATAGCAATAAATAACATTTACATGAAATATGCTTTTGTAACAGTATTATTGTATTTATTACTTTTGAAGCAATGGAAAAATGTTGGTATTATGTGGTTTACGAGGACTCTCCATAGCCATAATATATTTTATACTGTACAATCTATATATTATGTCCCCTAAACCTAACTCTCATAGAAAACTTTCTGCACACCACGTTTATAGCATAATTACAGGTTTATAATCTAGAATAGTGCTAGTGAATAGTCCTCGTAAAAATATATATACCAGAACACACTCACACACACACACTCACTCACTGACTCACACACACACACACACACACACACACACACACACACACACACACACACACACACACACACACTCACACAATCATGCAACCAGAAACAGAAACAGAAACATCAAGTTGTATGGCCTCTCCAGTGCTAGCAAGACTCCACCTGTGAAGCAACAGCGTGTCTGACGTAAGCGAGAGCCTAGCTCTGATCAAAAGCAGTGTGGGGCACAGAGCTATCACCAGGACCATCTGGAGACCGACCTAGTACTGCTATATATGGACACAGAAGATTTGAAGGGATGGAACTGGTTCATTTACCCGGGAAAGATGTCTAGAAACGAGCGAGCAGAAGATCAAGAGAGGTATTTGGGCAAGCATTGCTTAGGCAAGCATTGCAACTATTGTGTTTATTGGTATACTTAGGGTTTATATTAGACACATTATCATCCAAATGGTTGACTTAGGGTTTTTTCAAGTATTAAAGAAATGTTCCGGGCTCAAAACAATTTAAGCTTGATTAACAGTGTTTGTGGAATTATGTTTATTGCCACAAAAATCATTTCAACTCGTCCCTCATTATTATAAAAATACTTTTCTTGTCTCTTTCTTCTGTGCTAGATTCTAAACTACGCCAGCTTTGTGCAACAATATTACTTAAGTTCCTCATTTATTAGTCGTTTTGGATAAAACTGTCTTCTTTGACAAAAGGTAAAAATAAATGACTTGCGCAGCTTCATTCATTGTAATGGGAGCGATCTACAGTATAGTCACTTTTAGAACTCTAACTCTCAAATGTACAATTAGTTGGCATAAATTGTCAAGACAGTGAGATCAAGACAAAGAGATCCAAGAGCAGAGGAACAGTTCAAAGGATTTACAAACAATAAATATTCACTTCAACTGCGCCGGCGAAGACTGAGGATCCCAGCACCGGCTACAGTAGCAGGGAGAAGTTTTTGTATGCAGGCACGCCAAGGCCGCACAATGTGAAAATCCATGAGTAGTGTGTTTGTAGGTGAATTTGTGCAACATGGAAGTCAGGAGCAGATTCTTAGGAATCCTCCATTGAAGCGTAGTGAGGTGCAGAGAACAGCGTACAGCAGTCCTGAAGGCAATCACTCTCCCAACCAATGGCCAGAGATGAGGAATCCTCCATTGAAGATTTGTGAGTGCAGAGAACATGCATACAGCAAACTAAAAGGCAACAACACTCCCGACACTCAGGCAGGGACGGGCAAACAAACAGATACACGAGACAGGACCAACTAGGCAGAGAGAGTGGGGTAAGTTGGAGTGGAGAACCAGGTGATACTAGCATGCTAATTAGTGTCATTACCAGCATTCCGCTGGGAGCAATCAATATTCTCATGGAAACACTGACCATGCATGCGGCAGAGCCTGCGAAACATGTAAAAAAAACACAGAACAAACCGACAAACTCACATCAGTTCTTGTGCGGGCAACTGAGGGGGCTAATAACTGAGGCTGCACTGGAAGGGGGATAACCCCGCAGAAGATGACTGCAAGAAGTTGTGGGCTATTCTACCCATACTTAATGATCACTCCAAGAAGATGGATTATGGGAGGCCATACAGCGCATGTTTTTTCTGGCTCCTGATTCACCTGCTTGCTGGGTGGAACCCAGAGGACAAATTCACTGTAGCCCCCAGTTGTTGACAGAATTCTGACCAAAAACGCGACACAAATTGGGGCCTCTGTCAGAAACCACAACGACTGGGAGGCATTGAATGCAGAAGACATGGTTTATAACTGCTATCGTGGTCTCCCTTGCTGTGGATAATTTGGGGATTGAGTCAAAACAACTGTGTTGCCATGGGAGGGGGGGGGGTGACCAGTTACAAAGTCCATGACTATGTGTGACCAGGGTCTCGAAGGGACAGACAGTGGTTTGGTGACCAGACGGGTGGTTACAAGAGGTTTTATTTGTCACGCAAATGGGGCAAGCAGCTACAAACCAGCGTACGTCCCACGCAAGCAATGGCCACCATAATCGCTGTCTAATGAGCGGTGTGAGTCACCCCTGGCACCACTGTAGGAACCCACTGTAGGACGTGCGTCGAAACTGATCACGGAACAAATAACCGACCCAACCATGACATAAACAATAATCAAATATTTGTACCAATTTACATGTTTTTACAGGTATATCATTTTAACCGGTATATTGATTTATGAGCTAAATCTTTGAAATGAAGAAAATTTTAACAGTTTTAGCCCGTTTCAAAACAAATCAAACAAGCTACAGGTCTAAAAATGCTCTAAATCTCTCTATTACAATTGTATACCCATGTGGTTCTCCTGTTATTAGTTCCATGAGCTCCATGTGACAGGGAATCAGAGAGAGAGAGCATTGGTGAGTTGGTATGTTTGTCACCCCTCCACCATTTTGTATCAGTAAGTGTGTTATACCTTCGACTGAAGAGAGTGAGATCTCAGCAAAACATGTGCATGTGTCACACCCTCGGCTAAAATCAAGTTGTTCGGAGTCGTTGTTGTAAAATCAACTAGTGTGGCGCCAGCTTTAAGTGACTGGATCACGATGATTACATGTTAATGCCAAATGTAAACTGGGCCATAGTTTTGTGAGATAAGAGGTTGTAGTCACAGTATTTAGCCTATTTATTTGTTGAATACCTGTTAGTTACCCTGTTAAAGGGCTGAGTTTAGTGTTCATATGTGCCTATTAAACTCATGTGAGTGGGGTCACATGGACATAATGCATCATAATTATACTTAAATGTTATTACGCTCAGAACATTACAAAAAAAGTAGCCAGTGGTACAATAAAAATAAAAAAAGAAAGAAATACTAATAATACTAATAATAAAAAAGGCAATTACAATCTTTAAAAAAAACGGGCTTAGCTCAGCAAGTAAAAACTACCACACCTGGAGTCGCGTGTTCAAATCCAGAGCATGCTGAGTGACTCCAGTCAGGCTTTCTAAGCAACCAATTGTCCTGGTTGCTAGGGTGGGTAGTCACGTTGGGTTAACCTCCTCTTGGTCACTATAATACGGTTCTTGCTCTCGGTGGGGAACGTGGTGAGTTGTGTGTGGATGCCGCGGAGAATA
This sequence comes from Xyrauchen texanus, assembly GCF_025860055.1. NCBI lineage: Eukaryota > Metazoa > Chordata > Actinopteri > Cypriniformes > Catostomidae > Xyrauchen > Xyrauchen texanus. The sequence goes on from NC_068279.1 coordinate 49,413,592, forward strand.
GCTTGAAGCCTCCACACGCACTACGTCTCCGCGTTAACGTGCTCAAAAAGCCTCTTATCACAAGCAAATGTGATAAGATGTGTGGATTGACTGTTTCAGATGCGGAGGCAACTGAGATTCATCCTCCTCCAACCAGATTGAGGCGAGTAACTACGCCAACATTATTAGAGTAACTACGGCGAAGGATTGGGTATTGGGCATCCCAAATTGGGGAGAAAAGTGGAGAAAATCCCCCCAAAAAATAAATCTTAAAACATCTTCACATGTCCACAGATTTAACAGCGTCCTTGTTATTACTGATCATAATAGAAATAAAATTTTCATTCTAAGTATACATGTATACATGGTTCTTAAAACTGATTGTTCGACTAGTAGCTCAGACAATGGACTGACTACTCGATTATGAAATTGGTGGTTTTGCACATCCCTACCTTTTTGCTGCAAATTCTGCATTACATAGTAAAACATATGTCATGTCAGTCTCAACTGTTCTTCAATAAACATTTCTTTCTGAGAAAAAAGGATTAACACAACTAAATATATAATAACAAAAAATAGCAATACTTACAAAATCGCAATACTTTAAAAATCTCGTATTCTCAATTCTAAACTCATATTGAGTATAGAATTGGTAGGTCTGTGGCAATTTCCGGCCCTAGTGTTGTGTCAGCAGCCTCAGAGACAGGGGTTCAGGTACTGTGTTAAAACCATAATGTTTATGTTCTCATGAACATTGGTGAGCGTAATTCAGAGTTTGCATTTTTCCTCTTAGTTTACATTTTCACTTTGATGGTTAGATTTTAGGTTTGGGGGTAAAGTTAATAAAATATACGTGTGCGATATGGCCCTACATCAGCACTGCTGTAATTAGGCCGTAGTTAATCAAATTAGTGCTGATGTAGGGACATATAGCATAATTGTGAGTGTTATATTGCCTTATATACAACAGCTCAATGAACAGTACATTTAAAAAAATGTGTGGTCACAAAAAATGCATTTGTGCATGGAACTACTTTCTTATGTGATGCTACTGCTTCAATCCAAATGATGCACTCAAGCTTCTCAAAAACATCACTTTAGAACTAGTATCACAGCTTGGGCTGTTTCTAACAAGTTATTGGAGAAACAAGGGTGTGTGTGTGTGTGTGTGTGTGTGTGTGTGTGTGTGTGTGAGTGTGTATTTATCACTTTGTGGGGACCAAATGTCCCCATAAGGATAGTAAAACCCGAAATTTTGGACCTTGTGGGGACATTTTGTCGGTCCCCATGAGGAAAACAGCTTATAAATCATACTAAATTGTTTTTTGAAAATGTAAAAATGCAGAAAGTTTTCTGTGAGGGTTAGGTTTAGGGGTAGGGTTAGGTTTAGGGGATAGAATATAAAGTTTGTGCAGTATAAAATTGCCTCTTATGTCTATGGAAAGTCCCCATAAAACATGGAAACACAACAAGTGTGTGTGTGTGTGTGTGTGTGTGTGTGTGTGTGTGTGTGTGAGCGTGTATTTATCACTTTGTGGGGACCAAATGTCCCCATAAGGATAGTAAAACCCGAAATGTTTGACCTTGTGGGGACATTTTGTTGGTCCCCATGAGGAAAACAGCTTATAAATCATACTAAATTATGTTTTTTGAAAATGTAAAATTGCAGAATGTTTTCTGTGAGGGTTAGGTTTAGGGGTAGGGTTAGGTTTAGGGGATAGAATATAAAGTTTGTACAGTATAAAAACCATTATGTCTATGGAAAGTCCCCATAAAACATGGAAACACAACATGTGTGTGTGTGTGTGTGTGTGTGTGACAAAGAAAGAGAGAGAGAGATTGATAGTGTGAGATTATCTGCATCTGTTGCCACTCACAGAGATGCTTGGGAGTGGTATTTTTTTCTTTGTGGAATAGCCGTCCGAGCGGGGGTATTCGTCCCTATTTCACGGTAGCTTTTGCTCAAGAAACATTCACTATAGAAACCGCAATCTCCTCCACCATTTTGTAAAGTGTATCATCTCCAATGTGGAAACACCGGTAAGAGGTAAGCACCTTGAATTTGTGTAATTAATCAGTCTGTTGTGTCTCTCAACTATAATTAGCCTTAATTCTGAAGTTGTTAATTTAAAACTGTTAAAGCTATTTCCCAGCTTTAGTAGTGTAGTAGCAATCCAAGCAATCACAGAGAGCCGATGAATGAAAATACTGACTGACTGACAACGCTGACTAAATATCCCTCACCTCAACTGGCTCGTTCACACACAAAAATGGTCTTTAGTTTAGAACAGCATGAACACAAGTGAAGTGATACAAACAGTGAAGTGTCCGAGTGCTGATGTTCTGTGACATCAGTACTCTTGGAACTTCTCTCCTCCAATCATATTTCGAGGACCGGCACTAACCGTTGTATATAACTAAAACATCTCACTCTGCAACTCGCTTTTGGCACCCATCTGTTTGACACCCATTTCACCTGAAAACAGGAGTTCACACATACCCTAACGTTCAACACCACTTCCAGCTTCGGCCACAGAAGGCCATTATTTGAATTTCGGTAAGCACAGGCAGTTTTCAGCTAAAGAACATTTGACCTTCTCTCGCCAAATTCACAGAGAGATCAGTCTGCATGTACATGCATTTTCCTTTGTTATTCAAACAAAGGGACAAGAAAAAATTATTTGTATTCCCACAAATGCAGATAAATTGCATTTAACCCAGTATACAACCAGGTGCATTGAATCCAAACACTAGTGGCAAAACTTGAAACAGGACAAATTCTATCTTGTATGTTAATTTATTTCTATAGCTGAGCATATAAAAGATACATTGTCAATTTACTCAGTTTAGTCTCTTAAATCTTATCTTAATATTATAATGCACAGCAGCAGGCTGATTTGTTAAGTGTCAAGCGCTTGTAGCTCATGTAGAAGTGGCAGATGAATTTCAGTGCAGACACAGCAGCTGTAGAGGAAGCACGTTTTACCTTAAGGGAATCCATTATCCTGCATCATGAGCAGATGAGGCGGGGTGTGAGGGGAGAAATCTGAGAGGATTCAGTGAAGACGCTGCGAGACCCTACCATTTTATCTTTTTCAAATTTCTCTTGCTTTTTTCTGATCTGGTTGATATGGGCTTCCTGTCAGAGAGTTGATTGCAGCATTTTACTATTTGGTCTACTGCCAAAACAACAAAAGAGTATGTGCTCTCCTCTTTGAATACACGGGGAAATTCACTAAACAGATGTGCATAACACCTGCAGTCCAACGTAACCAGGCGTTATATGAGCCATGCACATTTAAAGTAATTGTGAGCAAGACAAGGCAAAATGCCTTCTTTCTATGCAGATGTTTATTAAAGAATGCGCCAGATTCACTTTCATAGCAATTTACATTCTGCATATTTCTACCTTTGGAAAGAAGGTGCTAAACGAATTTCATTTAAAAGGGATGTTTATGTAAATTTTCTATTGATCTTGCAGCAGTAATTTATCAAACTATGATCAAATGTTGGAGAAGAGTTTTATAACTGGGTATATATTCAGACATGCTGTCTAGCTGAATATACTTCCAGCATTTTAAAGAGCCGGGTGCCTGGATTGCAATGTTGAACAACGTGATACAGTCCCAGCAAAATATATAAGTATATAAGTCATGATATAGTAAAATAAATCATGTTTTTCCTTTTGGTCCAGGAACAACAGTCCTATAAAACAAACCATTTCCATTAACTACTACTTAAAATCAGAGGGAAATTGTTGGTTGGTAAGAGTTGTTGTTCATGCTCAAACTCCAGCCAAACCCTAACCCTGAAATCGTCTCGGGTTACATGTGTAACCCTTGTTCCCTGAAAAAAGCGGAACGAGATGCTGCGCTGTTAAGCGCTAGGGGAACAACTCTAGCTGTGAACCGAGCTGAAATAGTGTGTGTAACACGTCAATGAACATTGACCGGAATTTATAGCCTCGGCTGATGTAATCATTAGATGCACCTGCGGCCAAGCTATAAATGGATATCACCAGGTGTCATCAGATACTTCTTTTTGAAGAGCAGTCCTGGGACGTCCCAGTGCGGCAAAGCAGCGCAGCATCTCGTTCTGCTTTTTTCAGGGAACAAGGTTTACACATGTAACCTAAGACGTTCCCTTTACAAAAAGCTTCACTACGATGCTGCGCTGCTAAGCACTAGGGGAACGCAATACCCACGCCGCCGCACTTGGGGCTGTCCGGAACCCTACGCTTGTGCAGTGTACTCATAAATACGCGAGAGGTCTCAGACATGAGCTAGAGATGTCGACTCAAGGGCATAAGAGCCTGGAGTGGCATAAACATCTAAACCATTCAATTTTGATGAATGTGTGCGGAGAGGACCAGCCTGCCGCATCACAAACTTGTTTAGGCATGGGCTGAGATGTCAACTCAAGGACATAAGAGCCCGGAGTAGCAAAGCATCAAACCCATAAAGTTCGATGAATGTGAGCAAAGAGAACCCTATCGCAACACAAACTTGTCATAAAAACTGATGAATGTGAGCGGAGAGGACCAGCCTGCCGCATCACAAACTTGTTCAGGCATGAGCTGAGATGTCGACTCAAGGGCATAAGAGCCCGGAGTAGCAAAGCATCTAACCCATAAAGTTTGATGAATGTGTGCGAAGAGAACCCTATCGCACCACAAACTTGTCATAAAAACTGATGAATGTGAGCGGAGAGGACCAGCCTGCCGCATCACAAACTTGTTCAGGTATGAGCTGAGATGTCGACTCAAGGGCATAAGAGCCCGGAGTGCAGAAAATCCAAACTAAAAAAGTCCAATGAATGTGTGCGGAGAGGACAACCTGCCGCATCACAAACTTGTTTAGGCATGGGCTGAGATGTCGACTCAAGGACATAAGAGTCCGGAGTAGCAAAGCATCTAGCACATAAAGTTCGATGAATGTGTGCGAAGAGAACCCTATCGCAACACAAACTGCCCCCCTCTTTGGACCCATTGCAGTTTGCCTACCGCAACAACCGCTCCACTGATGATGCCATTGCATCTACAATACACACTGCTCTCTCCCACCTGGAAAAAAGGAACACATATGTGAGAATGCTGTTTGTAGACTACAGCTCAGCATTCAACACCATAGTGCCCTCCAAGCTTGATGAGAAACTCCGGGCTCTGGGCTTAAACAGCTCGCTGTGCAGCTGGATCCTGGATTTCCTATCAGGCAGACGTCAGGTGGTTAGAATGGGCAGCAACACCTCCTCATCACTGACCCTCAACACTGGAGCCCGCAGGGCTGTGTTCTCAGCCCACTCCTGTATTCCCTGTACACACATGACTGTGTGGCAACACATAGCTCCAATGCCATCATTAAGTTTGCTGACGATACGACGGTGGTAGGTCTGATCACTGACAATGATGAAAGAGCCTACAGAGAGGAGGTGCACACTCTGACACGCTGGTGTCAGGAGCACAACCTCTCCCTCAACGTCAGTAAAACCAAGGAGCTTGTTGTGGACTTCAGGAAGAAAGACGGAGAACACAGCCCCATCACCATCAATGGAGCACCGGTGGAGAGAGTCAGCAGCTACAAGTTCCTCGGTGTCCACATTACTGAGGAACTCACATGGTCCGTCCACACTGAGGCCGTTGTGAAGAAGGCTCACCAGCGCCTCTTCTTCCTGAGACGGCTGAGGAAGTTTGGAATGAACCACCACATCCTCACACGGTTCTACACCAGCACTGTAGAGAGCATCCTGACTGGCTGCATCACATAAATAACACGTAAATTGTTTTGTGTAAGTATGTTGTTTATTGTAATTGGTATATGTCTCGTCACTGTCATGACTGCTATGTTGCTCGGAACTGCACACAAGAATTTCACCTACTGTTGCACTTGTGTACATGGTAGTGTGACAATAAAGTGATTTGATTTGATTTGATTGATTTGAACTTGTCATAAAAACTGATGAATGTGAGTGGAGAGGACCAGCCTGCCGCATCACAAACTTGTCCAGACATGAGCTTGAGATGTCGCCTCAAGGGCATAAGAGCCCGGAGTGCAGAACATCCAAACTAAAAAAGTCCAATGAATGTGTGCGGAAAGGACAACCTGCCGCATCACAAACTTGCTGCAGAGGGAGACCTCTAGCCAAGGTTTTAGAGGAGGAGAGCCCTCTGGTAGAGTGCACCCTGAAACCTACTTGCGAAGCTTGACCGCGCGCCTCGTAGGTCCGGGCAATAATGAGGATGCCTCTTTGAGGGCACCCCACCCACCAAGCCGTGGCAAACCGCAGTGGCCACATAGAACCTGGCAGTGGCGAGGCAAGTGCCCGCTGACAGTTCTTTCTACAGAAAATCCAGAACTGAAGCAAACTGGCAGTTAGCTGGTTCTGTAATAAGAACTTTAGTAGAAGGAAACGCATGCAGGCGCATTTGCGTTACTACGTTCAGCCCCTCCCGAGGGGGGGCTGGGTGACTCAGGGAGAAGTAGAGGAGACATTGCGCTATCAACAGAGGCGAAGAGGTCCTCTTCTGCCCTGTAAAATCTACCCAGATCAGTTCCAAGTGGAGGGAGCCCTAGCACTTGAAATGGTCTCGATAACCTCAAGAGAAAACCCTGTGAACCTCATTTGGTACCCTTAGGGGTCAGACATGAAAGGTTTCACAATTTGGGCCAAGGATGAGAAGGTCCTCCCTGTTCGGAATCGCTCAAGGCGAGCCGTCGAGGAGAGGAATTAACTCCGAGAAACATATCCTGTTCGGTCAAGGCAAGACCCTTGCTGGTGAACATTGCCAAGACTCCCGGGAGCAGAGAAACCGTGGAAAGAAACGCATACAGACGCATTCTGGGTCATGTATGTGTCTTAACGTCCAGACCCAAGGGGGCTGGGTGATTTCAGGGAGAAGTAGAGGAGACATTGCGCTATTCATAGAGGCGAGGGAGGTCCTCTTCTGCCCTAAGATCTCACCCAAACTTGTTCCAAGTGGAAAAAGCCCGGCATTTAAAAAGGTCTCGATAACCTCAGGAGAGAGCCCTGTGTCCCTCAGTTGGTACCCTTAGGGGCCAAACATGAAAGATTCCACAGCTCGGGGCAGGGATGAAATATTGCCCTGTGCCTGAGATAGAAGATCCTTCCTCTTCGGAATCGCCCAAGGCGAGCCGTCGAGGGAAGAAATTCGCTCCGAGAACCAAACCCTGTTCAGCCAGCGCGGTGCTATCAGTAAGAGGCAAAAACCCTTGCTGGCGAACTCTGGCCAACTACTACCTTAGGGTGGAGTTCTTAACTCCCCCGTTGGTATTTTCTGTCTGGACAGTAAATCTGCTCCCATATACGGGCATCCAGGGATATAACTGACCTGAGTGACAGGAGCTTGCCCTGGGCCCTAAGGAGAATCCGACGTGTCAGAAATACAGCTGACAGGAACGTGGGTCTCCTTGATGATTTATGTAAGAGGCTACCGCTGTATTGTCCACCCGCACCAAGACATGGCAGCCTCAGGAGGAGGTATTTCAGGGCCAGAAATATAGCCATCAACTCGAGACAGTGACTGTGACAACCGAGCTGACGACCCTCCTATCCCCTTAAGCTGGACGACCACTTAAGGCCGCTACCCCGCCTGTCAGGGAGGTGTCTGTCGTTAGCAGCCTGCGACAACAGGACACACCTAGAGTGGGACCCAAGGCAGAAAACCGGGGTCTGAACCACATAGGAAGGGAACGAAGCCTGAGGCGCGTAACCCTATTTAGCCTAGGGGTTTTGGCCCTTGGAAGAAATCCCCTGGCTTTTGGCCACAACAAAAACGGTCTCATGAGCAGAAGGTCCAGAGGGATCACCGTGGACGCGGTCGCCTTGAGACCTGGAAATCGTTGATACTGATAGCAGTGCAACCTTGACCTAGCCTGACTTTGCTCAGGGTGATCTGAATGGACTCAATCCTAGCGAGAGACAGTTGTGCCCGCATTGTGATTGAACTCCATACGATGCCCCGATAGACAGTGTTCTGAGTGGGAGAGAGGACGCTTTTCTTGGCGTTGAGCCTCAACCCCAGAGAAACAGATGAGCTAAGACGATGTCCCTGTGCTGAACTGCCAGTTCCTGGAACTGCGCTAGGATCAGCCAGTCGTCTACATAATTCAGAATGCAGATGCCCCGGAGTCGCAAGGAGCCAGCGCTACATCATGCATTGTGAATGTGCGGGTAAAAAGGGCTAGGCCGAGTGAAAGAACCTGATCCTGGAAGACTTCGCCCCCGGAAGCGAACCTCAGGAACTTTCCATGTTGTGGCAGAACTTCTAAATGAAGTATAGACGTGCGTTATTAGATCAATGGTGACCAGCCAAACAAGTTGTAGGGCTTGAGACATGACCGTCTTGACAGGCATCATCTTGGACTTGAACACCCACGGGCAGTTCAAGCTTTAAGACCTAAGCCAGACGCCACCCCTCACCCTCCATGGGAAATGGGAAGTATTTAGTGTAATAACCTAACTCTCTCTCTGGAAGGGGAACACATATCATGGCCCCTTTAACCAGGAGATTGAGGGGGGGTTTTTTACATAAAAAAGAAATCCGGTTTACGGTAGTGAGAACACACCGTGGAAACACGGAAAAGAGGCAAGTGAATTAAATCCTGACGCCCTTATAAGACCCACAGAAAAGAATATACCTGGCAGAAGTTTCCACGCTGCCAGGATCTCTGAGATGGGTATTACATTTGAACACTTCCTGTTGAGGGGTTGTCGAGTGTTTCGCGTCCTGAATAAAATGCAGGAACAGCGAAAACACCCAATTTTGACGGAAGCCTCTGCAACCCGAAACACCAAGAGGTGGCGGGAATGGAGGAGCTTCGAGGGGGTACCGGGAGGGGTGAAGTGAAGCATGCGCCCCGTCCCGAGGGGAGCTACCCCCTAATCTAGGCGCAAGACCATCAGGGTTTTCTCTTACTAGAAATGATAGCCCTGAGGTCTTGCTTCGGGGGCTGGCGAGGGAGGCGAGACTGTCCCCAATCCCTGGGAGGAGGAGCACGACTCGCCACGCTTTGCTTTTGAGCCTCCATTCAGACAGGACTGAGGCAGTCTGAGGCTTGCTCGTCAAGCGCAGAACCCACACTCAGGTCTTCCGGGAGGTCATTCTGGTATGCCTGTAAAACAGCATAGTGTGCAGAGCAGCACCAGCCTGACCTGCTGCTTGATAAGCCCTTCCCACTAAAGTGGAGGTTGTCCTACAATGCTTTGAGGGGAGAGAGTGCTTCTTAAGTGACGATGCCGAGCCCGGCGACAGATAGCCCGCAAGCGTCTCTTCGACCGGCGGCATCACTGAATACCCCTGTGCCTCAGCACCCACGATGGTCGAATATAATGACATCGAGGGTATGTGAACACGGGAAGAAAATATATATATTATTTATTTATTTATTTATTTTTTAGGGGTTACTCCATGAGCGAAAAAGCTCTTCATGGAGGTTATCAAAGAAGGGAAGGGACTCATGAGGCGTTCCCTTTCTTAGACTGGAAGATAAAATCTATCCCCTAATTTGGAGGGTTTGGTGTCTCTTTTTCGCGTGGCCAGTCCAATCTGGCAACCGCTTGAGTAACAACATCGAGCAATTCCTCCGCCTGTTAAAGCAAATCGCAGTGCTCGCACCCGCCCTGCTGCAACGCGAGAGCAGCGTGCTCTTACCCCCAAACAAACAGAGCAAAACTGATGTGTGTCCTCTTCAGCTATAGAGCAAGAAGAGGGGAACACGCACCGTTTGCGGCTTTCAGTCATTCTCTCTTTTTTTTTTTTTAAATATATATATAATATTTTCTAAACAGAAGAGAAAAGAGAACAACGTTCACTGCACACTGCCTAACTGATTCTAACCCCTAACAGAGGAAAGTAAGTTTTGACAGGGTTTGTGAAACACACAGAAACAGAATCGCTCTGAAAAAAGAGTTTCTGACGACACCTGGTGACCTATCCATTTATAGCCTGGCCGCAGGTGCATCTAATGATTACATCAGCCGAGGCTATAAATTCTGGTCAATGTTCATTGACGTGTTACACACACTATTTCAGCTCGGTTCACAGCTAGAGTTGTTCCCCTAGCGCTTAGCAGCGCAGCATCGTAGTGAAGCTTTTTGTAAAGGGAACTGATTGGCTGGTAGAAATGTTGATTAAGGATTCCTGAACAACGTTGACACAAGAACATATTGTACTTGGCCAAATCACAGTATGTGATGGTATGCACTCTAACATTATGCTCACAACACTACCCGATCCCATTCCCTTTTTTCCACCATTTCCTGTTCTGTCTCTACACTTCCAGTCTATTAGTTGCAAAAAGCCCCAAAATAAAAGGAAGTCAATTAAAGAAAGAAGCCTTCTGCACATTATTGTCAAGAGGGTTTACTTAACAGCACTAAATTTATTGAGCCATGTGTTCCCTTTATCTTGAACATTACACACGGTCATTAACCTCTTTAACATCTGACACTGCACTATTAACCGTGAGTCACTCGTGTGGAAAGCAAATGGGGAATTTCATGGAATGTGACCTCGGGTAACATACATTTACAACAATACTGGTAAAGGACTAAAGCTGTCAAATGTTGGTGGGTGACAATTATAAATTGTTCATCATATCTCACTCTTCAATAAAGTCTAGTGGCTTAAGGATGTTGGGGGTAAAGATGGGACTATTAGATGCCACTGTAAAAAAAGAAAATGAAAAAAAAAAAAGTCACTTGATCTTTACTTGTGGATTTGGACAAATCAAAGACTGTAATGAGAAATCTTAGAATCTAGTACTTGTTTTATAAATAATATGTGTCTGATCACCCCTGACATCCATCCGTCCATCCGTTTGTCCAGATATCATAACAATCAGCCCATATTGGACAAGGGATCTAGACCAGTATTTGAAAAAGTATCATGACCGAAAGCATGATTTAGAGTTTAAAAAAGTACTTACCATTTTCGCACCAAAAGTGCGTATCTCGCACCAAAAGTACGTATCTTTTTCGCACCAAAAGTGATCGAATCGCTCTTAGATTGTACTGCTTTAATTAAACCACTGGAGGCATATTGATGAAGTTTATGCTGACTGTCTGTGATTTTTGGAGCTTCAAAAGAGAAATCTCAATTCACTTGCATTTTAAGGACCTACTGAGCTAAGATATTTTCAATTTTTCTTCTTATGTGTTCTGGTGAAGAAAGAAAGTCATACACACCTTGCATACAGGGGCGGGTTTACGATTTCTGAGGCCCCAAGCAACCGATCAACCTGGGGCCCCATTTAAAAAATGTATGCTTAACAAATAACATAAAATGTATTTTAAATCATAATTTTAAATTCATCCTATCAGCCATTGTAGCCAAGAACATTCAAAATGTTTACTGAAACACAAAAATCTAGTTAAAGTTAATTAATGCATTTTTCACAATACAGTGATAAAAAAAAAGTTTTTTTAAATGTTTAAAAAAATAAAAACTATATTTATTTGCGTATATTTTTACAAAACACTCTTTTTTTTATGAACAGGGTTTGTAAAACCTACTACACTCCCTAACATTTTGGAATTCAGTTTTTATTTATTATTATTATTATTATAAGCCAATTATAATTTATCATTGTCCAGTTTGTCATTATAATTTGATACAGTATTATTATTGCTTTGAGGATTTGTTGTGTGGACATGCGGTTTTGAGGGCAATCACTGAATAGATAAGTGCACAATGACACACATTTACATTCCGTGTGTGTGTGTGTGTGTGTGTGTGTGTGTGTGTGTGTGTGTGTGTGTGTGTGTGTGTGTGAAAGAGAGTGAGAGACAGATAGACAGACATATAGCACGCAGAGAGAGAGAGAGAGTATATGATGCGCTTTCATTGCATTTTTTGTTGAGGGGTTCAATATGAAAACATTTAGGGAATCTAGAAATCCTTACTGGTTGCTTTTTAAGGTTCGAAAAAAGAGGAAACATCCGTGAAAAGAGGACGTATTGCCATAATAACATCTTCAGATTTGAGGCACGTACCTTTGCTTTATTTCTGCATTAACAAGTGCCGCTTTCTCATGCACTCTGCCGAGAACAACTTGGTCTCTCCCTCATTCACATACATTCCATTATAACGAGTTCTATGTGATATCGGTAAATGCAGTTAAGTGCGACAAGTGCAGTTTCATATTTGGATGGAGATTGGCTCATGCGATACGAGTTTATCCCAGATATAGGCTAAAACAGTTAAGTAATACCACTGTCATGAGGACAACCACATTTTTTATTAAAATAATGCTAAATACATTGTGTCGTTGTGTCAGCAACCAATTCATGACCCAACGCAAGTACCCGCTGCATTCTCAGCATTGCCGCAAGGGTACTAGAGCGGATTTTCTTCTTTCAATCATCTGTCATGATGGACTCGGGGCAGCAATTTGAGTTTAATCTTTTCTAAAAATATATATGACTATTTGTCCCCAGCCCATTCAAATGAACTTGAACTAGTCTCAGCATCCGAAAACGTAGGCAGCTGACTTACTGCCTAATCAGTTAATGGCTTAACTGACATCTGTTTTAAATGAATGGAATTCTTCAGGAAACTGGTCTTTGAAAAAGCAGTTTGAAAAGCATCTTATTTTCATCCTGCCACATACAGCCTCCGAAGGCAGCATTTTCCTGGTTTTGGTCGTAGCACCGGTTTCATGGTCATGCCTAAATCATTTGTTGTCCCCTTGTGATCTGATGTTTATAACCACCAGAGCAACGCAAGAGCGCATTACCAGAAATACTTACCTTTATTTGGATGAGATAAACAATGTTACCTTAAGCTACTTCTTAAAGTGTTAGTTCACCCAAAAATGAAAATTCTCCCATCATTTACTCACCCTCATGCCATCCCAGATGTGTATGACTTTCTTATTTCAGCAGAACACAAAAATAGATTTTTAGAAGAATATCTCAGCTCTGTAGGTGCATACAATGCAAGTGAATGGTGATCAGACCTTGAAGCTTCCAAAATTACATAAAGGAAACAAATGTGTGTTTTTATTTATCTAAATCTCCATTTTCACATCATAAATTGAAAGTTAAAGTGGAGATTTAGTGTACAATAGGACTTAAATATTGTTTTGTTTTTAACCCACACCTATTATATTGCTTCTGAAGATATTGATTTAACCACTGGAGTCATATGGATTATATTTATATTTCCTTTATGTGATTTTAGGAGCTACAAAGGTCTGATCACCATTCAGTTGGAATGCATGGCCCTACAGAGCTGAGATATTTTTCTAAAAATATTTGTGTTTTACTGAAGAAAGAAAGCTATACACATCTGGGATGGCATGAGGTGGAGTAAAAGATAAAAGGAAAGACATTTTTTTTTCATTTTTATTTTTTAGGTGAAATATCCCTTTAATACTTATGTTCCTTCCTGAAATCACAGCGGGTTATAGCAGAATTTCTTTATCTGTCTTCAGGATGGGGTCAGATTAAGTTGCATCATTCTGAGGCCAGCTCTGTGGTTTTATTGCTGAAACAAATGCTTAAACCGTAGCAGGTCAGGATAAAATGATTAAATTAAAAATAAAAAAATCCATCTTTCTATCTCCTCAACAATCACTTAAACAATACATTCATAATCTAAGGGAGAGACCAAAACCTACATTAAAAAAAAATTGCAGTTAACATGCATTTGACAGACAGTTTATTCCAAAGAAACTTACAGTCCATTCAAACTACACTGTAAAAAGTGTTACCCTGTGATTATTACATTGAGGATCTATTTCTACCTTATCTAACCCTTAACATTAAAACATTTAAATCTAAAATATTTAAATACAAAATATACATGGTTCGTGGACAGACAAATTATGAGATTTTGATGGGTGAATACTGTTCAGGGGGAGACATATAGTCACCTCAATATGTTTTTTTGTCAATATTTTCATTATTGACCATATAAAAATAGATGTACACCAACCATGTATTTTTTTTGTTTTGCATACATTGCAGGTGGGATGTTTTTTGTCAATATTTTCATTATTGACCTTATAAAAATCAAATGTCCACAACCATGTACATTTTTGTATTGTATACATTACAGGTTGTATCTCCTTATATCTCAGAGTTGGGAAAACTTAGAAACTTGAAACATTTGCTCATGCAACCTAATGTATTTACATTGATTCAGTGATGTTAAATATTTTTGGTTTGAATATAACTACTTGAAAATAGTTACTTTAGATGTTACTGTACCACATGAAGCACATGTTTTAGGTTATCATTTTTTTTCCAGGGTATACATTTTACCAGTATGTGTGTTCTCTGGGAATCAATGCTATTGCCAGCACCATGCTCTCCAACTTGAGCTACAGGGACAGTGTTTCCAATTGGAAAATCTAGCTGTTCACAGCTGGTCATTTATTATTTGCTGGTCTAAATTCATCTAGATTGGTCAAGTTAGTTAGGGATGGTTGAGCAGCAACAAACCAGCTACCAAACACAACTTGAGCATCTTAAACTTGTTTGATTTGATATTTCTGCAAGATTGAAGTGACCTATTGTTTAATGGCAATGGTAATTATTAACATGATCAGCATTTCCTATTCGACTACATTCCTATTCAAGTTTAATAGTCTAAATTATTTAATTCACTTTAATAAAATAGCTAACTAATCAATCTACTAAACTTATTTAGCCAACTAAAATACATATCTATCCAATAGCCACCAGTTCCAATGCTTCCTTGTAAACAATCAAATACAGTCATAAATACAGCTATTGTGGCCTCAAATAAATAGTTGAAACTAATGCAAATGCTGTAAAATGATGAATCCTCTAAAACCAATTGTGGCATTATTCTCTACCTCCTGTTAGCGTCATATCCATGACAATCTGTTTTGGTCAGTCTAATCTCTGTGTTCTTGCTACACAGCTTTATGAAAGGGTTAGAATATCAGAAAAAAAAATTCTAAGGAGGGATTATCATCCCGTGGCAGATGGAGTGAGAGGGGGTTGATAAGGTGGTTGATGGAGAGATGAATACAACAAGACATGCATGAAACTGACATGATGTGGAATACAAATGTTGTCAAAACTTACAACAAGTTTAAAAAGATTGATCAGGTGTTATTAGTTTAAAGTCAAAGTGTGTTATTGCTATACCATTAGCGTCACCAAACAGACTTGAAATAATAATGACCTGTTTTCAAACAGGTTCCCCCAATACTCCCACATCTTCCATTAGTATTACCCCAAACTCAGACCATTGGTTGAGCCAATTGGTTGTCGAGTCGGAGATGCTCAAACAAATAGAACAATGTTTTGATAGAGCCACAGACAATGGTGACAGTTTTTGTGTTTGGGATTACTTATACAGTAGTTGTCTCTGCATGTTAAGGTGGTATAAAAGAAAGTATTTTAATATTAAAGTTCACCCAAAAATGAAAATTCTTTCATCATCTTTCACCCTCATGCCATCCCAGGTGTTTGTGACTTTATTTCTTCTGCTGAACACAAACAAAAATATGTAGAAAAATATCTCAGCTCTGTTAGTCAATACAATGCAAGTGAATGTTGACCAGAACACAGAAGCTCCAAAAAATGACTTAAATGCTGGACTCCAGTGGTTAAATCCATGTCTTCAGAAGTGATATGATAGGTGTGATAGATCAGAAGTGATATGGTCACCATTCGTTTGCATTGTGAAGACCAACAGTGCTGAGATATTCTTCTAAAAATCTTAATTTGTGTTCTGCAGAAGAAAGAAAGTCATACACATCTGGGCTGGCATGAGGGTGAGTAAATGATGAGAGAATTAAAATTTTAGGGTGAGCTATCACTTTAATAATAATCATATATTCTCAAATCAATTCTAAAAGTGCATTAAGCTCTTCCAGTGGAAGAAACTTCATCAGAAAAGAAATAATCACATGTGATGCCAAGACCAGATTCAAGCAATCACTGAAATGTCTAGGTTACTATTGTAACCCCCTTCCCTGATGGAGGGAACAAGACATTGTGTCGAATGAAGTGACACTAGGGGTCCTTCTTGAAGGCCTCGGTTACCTCTGAACTTGAGAAAATGCCAATGAGAAATTGGCAGACAGAATTTGCATGTCCCTCCCATGCAAAAAAGGAGGGAATCGTGCATCTGTCAAGTCAGGTTTTGCACTGAGGAGCCGAGAATGAGGTTTGGCAGTTACAGTGGCTCGTACGTCATGGCCGGAGGGACAAAACATCTTGTTCCCTCCATCAGGGAACTGGGGTTACAATAGTAACCTAGAGGTTCCCCGTCTGTCACTCACTCGATGTTGTGTCGAATGAAGCAACACTAGTGGGTCCCAATTCAATCACACCATGCGCTGAACCGTGTACGTGAACTGCTAAGATCAGAGAACTATGTCTGAGTGGGCCAATAGGAGGCCAATAGGGGGCCACTAGGGTGACTTGTTCCTCGTCCTCCCTGGCCTTGCACAGCACCTGTGCAAGTAGGCTCACTGGAAGAAATGCGCATTTGCGCAGCCCCCGGCGCCAGCTGTGTGCAGGCGCATCTGTCCCAAGGGAAGCCTCCGTTAGGGAGTACCAGAGCGTTTTGACAGAGGTCTGCCGTTGACAATTTACTCATAAACACCTTATATAAACTCTTCATACTCCTTTACAAAAGATATATTTAGCAAAATGTCCAGGCTGCTCTTCCTAACAATGAAAATGAACGATCAACAGAGAATGTCAATCTTCAAATTAGACAAATATGACACATATGACTTTAATCTGTGAGTCTGTATGCAGTATAAGCCTTATGAAATGCAATAGCTTTGAGTGAAAAACAGACTGCACATTCACTAAATCTTGTTCACATTTTGCATGTTCAGAATCTGTGCATTCTTGAGTTGTACATAAACAATCTTCTCATATATCATGAACTTGTGAGCATAAATCTTGAGCAAGGAGATTTAGAGCAGAAGGCATGATTTTTACTAGAGCTTTCAATCGATAAACAAAAATGTTTCAAATTAATTACATGATATGCTGAACTAATTCACAATTCATCACATATTATATCAAAATATATGCAGAGAAAGTCCCCCAAATAAAATTATTCAATATAAAATTAATTATAAATACTTATATTTAAACAATTATATGTACACACACACACATGTATAAGTGCTGTCAATTGATTAAAATATTTCATCATGATTAAATGCATGATATTTCAAAGTGCTTACATTTGCCTCGCCAGTATATAAACTTCTTTTCCTGTCAAAAAGCATTTAGTTCCTTCTTAGAAAAGAAAACAATATAGCAATAATGTTTATTAAAATTATTAAAGTATTCCACTGTGTAAATATAGAAATGCACTAAATTAGCACCAATTCAAGCCATATTAAACTTGTGTGCATCTGTGTAATGACACAGGACACATCGCCAGTTCAGTGCTCACTTATGGAGCTGAATAAAATGTTAGAATCTTTTCTAAAAATTGGTAAATGCATTAATCACGTTAAAGAAAAACCAATGTGTTAAACATTTAAAAATAATCATGTGCATTAACGTGTTAATTTCAACAGCTCTAATTAAAAAACATTACATTATTGTTGCAGATGAGTAAAGCGTTTCTTATAATACAAAAATTGTTTTAAGTAAGCATTATATTGTTTATTTTCATTCTTTGAACAAAAGCCTATCATTGGCTATCTACAGTCTACAGCAATTTATTTAGCTAATAAATTTGAAAATCTGCCAGTGGTAGACTTATTATAAGGGCTTTTCAAAGGCCAATTCTATGAACACATGCATCAGACAGATGCTTTTGAAGCGTCTCACTTTGGTTGTGTTGTGTCATAACAAGCACACTGTTTTTAGGATGCACACAAATGTAAATTTCGTAGTTTGAGACTCCTGCACTTGAAGTTGCACTGTGTTTGAATGTCTGTTGTGGTTAAGTGTGGTTTGTTGTCTGTACAGCTGTGCGTTGCCTGAACAGCTGGATTGCGCTTACTGCCCCCTGCTGACTGGGACTCATAAAAACATGAAGGTGGTATAGTACTTCAAGCTTGAATTGATCCAATGGCAGGAATAATGGCAGGGCCGGGCGTGAATAATTACATTACTTCCTTTTCACACATTATTTTTTAGATAATCAATTGCACTTAATTAACGTATTAAATCAACAGCCTTATTTTCTTTCTTTTTTTTTTACTGAATAGCAACTTTAGTTTAATTTCAGTCTGTTTCTCAAACAATGTTAACATATGGCTTCAGAAGACTATTAATACACTTTAGTGTATTACTGGACAACTCCTTTTTGGAGTTTGACAGGCACTTGGTTGCCATCCACTTTTCCACAGATCATTGAATGGAAAAAAAACAGCATTGATATTCTGCTAAATATATCCTTTTGTGTTCCACAGCAGAAACAAAGTTAGTTTGAAGCAACATGAGGGTGAGTGAATGATTATAGAATTTGTATTTTGGAGTGAACTATTGCTTTTATTTCTGCATGGGTATGTGTGTGTGCATTGGTATGATTCATATCCACTGTTCATCTGAGTGGGTGAACCAATATTACATCATAATTCTCAACAAACTCTCATTTCCATTCAAATAATGTCATCCAGATAATAAACTCTCTCATGCACACACACGGCCTTATTCAATTAAAAGAGTTGTGAAAGGTGGAGTTTGACATAGACTTACACTCAGCTATAAATATGAGTGAATGATGCTCCGTGTGCTGAGTCATGAGTCTGCAGGACTCCCAAAGGACCACTAACAGAGTGACACACGACTGCAATGGAAATATACACATATCTATATATATATATATGTCTGTCTGTCTGTCTGTCCGTCTATCTATCTCTCTCTCTCTCTCTCTCTCTCTCTCTCTCTCTCTCTCTCTCTCTCTCTCTCTCTCTCTCTACTATATATATATATATATATATATATATATATATATATATATATATATATATATATATATCATCTGTCTGTCTGTCTTGATATCATTATAATCAGCCCATGATGGAGTATTGCTTAATGAAGCAACATATTATTGACAAGTCCATCAGCAACAGTAAGCATTATCTGGATTGATGATGATGCTGAGCTCAGCAGTGAGGTCCCCTGAGATGCGTCTGTGCTTATGTGTTCCCCAATATGTGAAGGATGAGCAGGATGTTACATGATAAAATGTGAACCTGATATGTACCTGTAAGGTCTACATAGACTAAAAGTGATGTAAATAATCAGTTAGGAATCATGAGATTCACACCATTTTAGGATGAAAACATGACCATGTAACAATGTAGCTAAACTAATATAAGTAAAATAAAACACGATAATGTAAAATATTTCCTATTAAATCCTATGTTGCAATCCTCCAAAATGAGATAAGAATATCATAACAGTAATGTTTTCATTGTGCAGCTAGGCAAAATGACACTATAGTGAGGTTTCCCGTATGAGACTGCACCTGTGATTTCAAAACCTGCACATTTGTTGGTCTAAACCACAGGACAAATGTACATAATAAAATAGTTAAATGTATTAAAATAAAGATATGACAATACATCATAATGCATTTGAAAAATTCACAATGATCTCACATTGCTCGTTTTGTGTGTGTTCAGTATGTTGCAATACAATGCACTGTTGTTGTTTGAAGAATTGAGGAGGGATACTATATATGGTGATAGGCAAGACAAATAGATGGTGAAAATGTTTTGCCCAAGGGAGGCTAAAAGCAATAATTCTCCATCACACAGCATATAAATCATTTGCTTAAGGAGCATGGAAAGGAAAATTGTGAAAATTGCTGGCTCAGCACAAAACTAAAAACAGGACAAAAACTGAAATAGCTTTACACTGAATATAAAAGTGTGTCTCTGTTCAGATTTTCACTTCAAAGCGCAGCATTGCATCAAACTGTACACTACCTGCAAAAGCCAAAATAAATACATAACCATCCGATCATGTGTAATTGTAAACAAAAAAGGTTTCAATTTAGGGGATAGAAAATAACATTTGCTCAGTATAAAACAGAAGTCAGTTGAAAGTCCTCACCATGATAGAAAGAAAGAAAATGCGTGTGTATGTGTCCATCTGTGAGAGAGTGGCATAGGGGAACACAGCGAATGTTTTCAGCTGCCTTATTTAAGAAGCTTTTGCTGGAAGGTTTCGTAAGTAACACAAGATATCCTTAAAACCGAACATGTTGAATCAAATGTGCACAGCTTTAGCACTGACCCCCAAAACAATCCTTGTCACTCATCCTCTAACTTCATTTTGATATAGTAGACACACTAAAACCTTTTGCATGTGGTAGTATTTGATTGCAGTTATTCAAAATGACTTTTATAGCATTCTGCATGGCTCAGAGCTGTTATGAGGTAACTATAAATGTCAAAATTATGCAAGAAAAATAAGTATGTGTGTGGCAGAAACAATGCAGTTCACTGCAGGTTTACCAAAAGCTCTACAACAGCTTGTATTTTAGCATTACATGAATACAGAATGATTATATAATGTATATAATGATTAGAATGTATATTTCATTTAGAAAGTAAGCAATTCGTTAACTTGTTATATGGTATATAACTGATTATTCATTATATTTACTAAAGCAAAAACATTTGTATATACTATACACTTTATTTAAGGCCCCATTTCCAACCTGTAAAACAATGCAAATACTACATGACTTTTAGAAGAAGATTCATGTACATGCACATGTACATTTGGGAGGACCTTTTTTATCTTTAGGATACTGCTGCTTTGTCTAAACATATTTTATCATTTTCTTCACAACATTAGATTTGGCATAAAACTCATAATGAACGAACAATCTAGCCAAGAACCCTAACGTGTATGCTATACATTCAATGCAGTACGAGAGAGAGAGAGAGAGAGAGAGAGAGAGAGAGAGAGAGAGAGAGAGAGAGATTTCCCCAGCGCAGATCCAAGCACATGAGAACCTTCTTAGCAAGGTGCTGTAATATGAAACTGCAGTGGAAATGGATTAGAAGTGTAAGAGCTAACGGCCACAGCAGCAGCACATCTCCATGCAGAATAAGTGCAACAAACTCTAGAGAAAAAAGTCTTATCCTAAGTATCAGTCTAAAATGCTTCTGAATTAAGCTTTTTCTTTATTTCAGAGAGAAACCTAAAATCTGTGTAATGTCTACACGTTATTAAGAGACTCTTATAGTACACACACACACATATATATATACTGTATATACACTGATCTGCCACAGCAATAAAACCACCTGCCTAATGTTGTGTAGGTCCCCCTCATGCCACCAAAACAGCTCTGACCCATTGAGGCATGGACTCCACAAGACATCTGAAGGTGTCCTGTGGTATCTGGAACCAAGATATTAGCAGCAGATCCTTTAAGTAATGTTAGTTGTGAGGTGGGGCCTCCATGGATCAGCACATCCCATAGATGCTCAATAGGTTTGAGATCTGAGGAATTAGAAGGCCAAGTAAACACCTTGAACTCTTTTTCTCATGTTCCTCAAACCATTCATGAACAACTCACGTGCCCATTGTAGGCACTTTCTGCGGTGGACAGGGATCAGCATGGGCACTCTGACTGGTCTGCAGCTACGCAGCTCCATATGCAGCAAGCTGCGATGCACTGCGTTTTCTGACACTTTTCTATCATGACCAGCATTACGTTTTTCAGCAATTTGTGCAACAGTAACGCTTCAGTGGAATCAGACCATACAGGTAAGCCTTCACTCCCTACGTGCATCAATGAGCCTTGGGTGCCCAGGACCCTGTCACTGGTTGTCCTTCCTTGGACCACTTTTGGTAGGTACTAACCACTGCATACCGGGAACACCCCACAAGACCTGCCATTTTGGGGATGCTCTGACCCAGTCGTCTAGCCATCACAATTTGACCCTCATCACAATCGCTCAGATTCTTATGCTTGCCCATTTTTCCGGCTCCCAACACATGAAATTCAAGAACTGACTTTTCACTTGCAATCTAATATATCTCACCCCTTGACAGGTGCCACTGTAACAAGATTATAAATGTTAGTCACTTCACCTGTCAGTGATTTTAATGATGAGGCTGATCAGAGTATGCACATAGGGCTGTCAATCGAATTATGATGTGCCGATTAATTAATCACAATTAATCGCATACCAACATTTACTGAGAAAGACCCCCAAATAAAGGTCATTTAAAATAATAAATATAATTATAGACCTAATAAATATTATAATTCAGATCATTTAAACACATTACATCATATTGCATCATAAAGCATTTAAACATAAAAAGTGCCTTTAAAAGTGAAAAGTAATGTTTGTTTTATTTCATATCATTGAACCAAACATTATTGTTGGCCTATACTTTCCTATGCACTATTTTATTAATTGTTGGTCTATGGAACGCTTTGGGTTGTGTTGCAGCTCACTAGTTTGAAGCATCTCTAGTCATAAGCACTGTGTTTTCAGGATGCTGTGGTCAAGTTAAACATAGATTAAAACTTTGAAATAACCATCTCGATATCCCTGCAATATCCTATTCTGTTGTGCTCTGTGCAGCTGTCATTGATTGCAAGAGTGTGACATTTGTGGAAGGTGCTGGCTGCTCCCTACTGCATCAAAGTGGTACATCAATATTTAATTGCTTCAATGAAAGGAATGTTAATTATTGCGGAATTTAGGTACAGGTCTGGGTTATGATTAATTTTGTAATTTAAAAAAAAATGTAATCAACATACTGTATGTAGCTAGTTTAAAAATAAACGATATAGTTTAATTAACATCTATGTCTATATACTATAATGGGCTTCAATCCAGTTTTTACTGAATTAATTGCATGATGTTCTGATTAATTAATTGAATTAATCGCAATTAATCACAAATACCAATATTTGCCGAGAAAGTCCATTAAATAAAATTATTCTATAAATAATTATAATTAATTAATGCATTACATTATTGTGGCAGACGAGTGAAGCGTTGACTAGGTGACACAAAAAGTGGCTTTAGAAGACAATATGCTGTATTATTTCCAAACCACTGAAAACCACTTTGGCCTACAGTACAAAGCAATCGATTTTGAATCAATCTATCCAAGGTAGGATGTATACACATACATCAGATGGACGCTTTTGGAGCATCTCACGTTGGTTGCGTTGCATCGTAAGACGCTGCTTCAAGTTAAACATAGTTTAAACCTTGTTTTAGAAAAAACACATCTCAAGAACTTCGTATTCAGAGTTGCGCTCTGTCAAGCTGTGTTTGAACTCAAGAACGTGTCCTTATGTGCTGTGTGCTGTCAGTGGCTGTTTCTAAATGTGCATTATTACGTTCTGTTGGACACGTTCTACGTCATCATCTACTGCCGAAGTTCAATTCCAATATTCAACAACGCAAGTTTTGAGACTGCATAAAATTACCCGAATGTGTTCTTGGTGAGGCTGAATATCGAGGATGCATCGATGCTGATTTGTGCGCAAGAATGCATTTGATGTCCCAGAAGTCACTACAGCACTATGTGTTTTCCCTCAAATGTTTCCCATTCGTGAGGGTCGCCACATACTGTCAACATTTGTAGTTTTGTTGGGTATCATTTCAATAAAGCAATAAACACATGTATGACTGTATGTTGCCTGTTCAGTTGGCGTTGTGCTTACGCCCCCCTGTTGACCGAGAGTCGTAAAAACAATAAGGTGAACATTCCTTATTAAGGTCCTGGGCTAGATTTGTTGCATTCATTTTATAGCACGTAATTTAAAAAATAAAATATTAATCACACTGAATTAATGCCTTAAATCAACCGCCCCAATATACGTACATAGTAATAAGTATATACTGTAAACAGATTTTGTAGAGGTACATTACTTATCTGCACATTCTCTGCTTTTCTGGACCATTACAGATTTATAAAATATAAACTGTTAAAATCTACATACATGTGATTAAAACAAGAGAATCTTCTGTTATGCTATTTTCCTATCTTTGACAGTGTGTCAGTGGAACTTTATCATGGTGTACCTCTTCATTGTAGCACCTCAACTGTGCATGCACGTGTTAACAGCAGCAGATGCTTGGCTCAGTGTCACTGCTGCTATCCCAGCATTAACACCTTCACAGTTGTTCCCCTCCCTTTCCCCCCATGTTTCTTCCTTCCGCTGTCAACTTATCTCTCTTCCCTACCTTGCGCTTTTTATCCCGTGAGCGGCTCCTTTTCTTTGCCTTCTCCTCCTCCTTTTCCTTCCTTTCTTGCTCGGCGAGAGCTTCTAAATCCTTATTCTTGCGCAGATGTTTGGCGGCTTGTGCCATAGTGCCGTTAACAGCCTGCAAGTGATGGCTCTGTTGCCCCGAAGATGGATGCTGGTAGGGATATTATCTCTGTTTGGAAGCACGTCGCTCTCATGCAGTCCTGCAGCACTGGAGTGAGCGTGTATGCCCCACTCCTGTGTGTGTGTGAGTTTGAGTTTGAGTGTTTCTCTCTCTCTCCTCCGCTGCAGCACTGGTTGGTTAGGCAGACAGACCTGAGAACTCTTCATTGAGGGATACTGCTGCAGTACTGCGCACCTCTCTCTCTCTCTCTCCTGTATTATCTTGTGCTTTTTCTATGTCGATCGCTCACTCTCACGTCACCCCTTTTGTGCGTTATCTTGTGCAGCGTGTAACTACACACTTTTTCCCCCTTGCTGACATGTTTCTGGTGTCCTATCTGTAGCAATAAAACTAAATAATGACAAATGCAGAGCCTTTTATTTCTTAAAGAGAAGCTTTCCTACTATTTCTTTTTTGGCTGCATTCATGTTTGGGACCCTCATTAACCAAGTCGTATTGTAGTAGTAGCAACCCTATATGTTATTACCAACAGCACACAGATTAGCATTGAACCAGTATGTTACTGCCTACATCCCTCAAGTCATTTTATGGACTTCAAAGACTACAAATAAATCATTATTTGTACAATTGATTTATTATCTTAAGTTATAGACTCATTAATTATAATGTAATATGACCAGTATCACATACATCATGTAACAAAAAAATATTTGGCATATAGGAGGTTGACGTAACAATGCTGGCAAGGACAAAGACGAAGGACCCAAGTGCAGTTTATTTAAGTAAACGTGAAACCAAAAATCCTGACAATAAACGAGAACTAACCATAAACTTGACCTAGACTAGACTTGGCATGAACATAACAAAGTTACACTTACAAACAATACTTGATAAAGACACAATGGAAAATATGAGGCTTAAGTACATGGGAAACATCAACCAATGAACAGACAGAACTATAAAAAAGACAATGACCATAGACTAATTACATAACAGAACTAATAAACTAAAACCAATGACAAACTAGAACTGATAACAACATAATGAAACAATGAAAACAAGACACATGAACATGACAAGAACCAGGAAATAGACTTTTCAAAAATAAAAGACATGAAAACATGAACCAACAGAATAAACATGAACACATATTAAACATTACATATGTTTGGCGGCCATGATGAGAAACTCTGGCTCGGCGGCAGCCATGACGTGAAACGCTGAGAAAATCTGGCTCGGCGGCGGCCATGTCGAGGAACTCTGGCTTGGCGGCCATGTCAAGGAACTCTGGCTCGGTATCCGCCTCCCTCACAGTGAACGTGGAACCAATGATCTGCAGGGCGAGGTTGATATATTGGGCCAGATTGCGACCACCAGGCATCAAGGAGGAGATGGGCTCATTAAGTCCGACCCGAAAAATGTCCTCGAGGGTGAGCGCATCAAAAGTCACCTGACAGGCTAGGGCACAAAAGTCCTCAACGTAATCCTCCAGGGGACGACTCCCCTGACAGAGGCTCAGAAGCTGAACTGCTGGGTCCATTGTGGGGGTCAAGTATTCTGTTATGATGCTGGCAAGGACGAAGACGATGACGAAGGAGTGAAGAACCCAAGTGCAGTTTATTTAAATAAACGTGAAACCAAAAACCCTAACAATAAGCGAGAACTAAACATGAAATGGCATGGCAAGGCATGGCATGAACAAAACAACAAAGTTACACTTACAAACAATACTTGACAAAGACACATTGGAAAACATGAGGCTTAAGTACATGGGAAAAACACACATTAAACATTACAGTTGACGTTTCTAAAATGCATCTAAAACTATTTAAAATGGCACATTGCTGATCATTTTATTTAATTAAATAGCCAACATAAATTGGCTTGTCAAAGACTATTTTCATATTTTAGTAGACTAAATACGTTACACGTATAAATTGTAACTCCTCCTAGACCTTGCAAGCCACATCCACCAAACTTGGCAGAGACCTTCAAACAGTTTTGACTGAAGGCCCCTGCACACTTAACACGAAATCGAATAGAATAAAATCTGGCAAAGCATAAGGTGTTTTTGAGTTTGTTTCGGTGGTTCATAACAGCTTGCCAGGGTGAACTTTCAAGAAAACTTCTTACCGGTTGCTAAACGCATTCTTACTGCCATGGGTCCACGTCAAATGTAAGTGTGACCTGGAGCTCCACATACTTTTAGGCCAACAGCTAATTCTCGTTGAGTCAGTTAAGTCAACATGAATACACACTACCTTAATACACAAGTTAAGGTGCAAATTTACCAATATCTGTACGATCGTTCGCATTGAGACATTTTCCAAGAATATCCCATGCTGTTTTTTGTTTGATTTGTCTACAAAAGGAATCAAATCTACTCAAATACTTTGAAGTGCCCATTCACTCTGTTGTTTGATATGCTGCTTCACTCATGTGATGTCTGCAGCAAAATCCATTCACACATCTGCCCAAGGTAAGATATGTCTATCATTAATCTTTTGTCTGTATTCTACACATTAATACTCTTTTATACACCCATCTTTGCAGTAGTTTCATAATTAATATTGTACACAATAAAATTAATAAATAGTTCACAATGTATGGCTGCGTACAGTGTCTTGGCGCATTAACTCCATGAATGCAGAATGTAAACATGACAAATTACACATCATCTACTGCATATATATTATTAGAAATCATTATTGAGCAGTTAATACAGCTTCTTCTTCTGATCTTGTGTGAATTCTACTCAGACATGAAGTCATTGATAACACATTTTAATATCATATTAGTTGATGTTTTACACGTAGTCTTAACGTGTTCTCATATTTAAAAGTACCTCTAAATGCCTCCCCCAGCGGTGTGGCCGGTGTCTGAATTTTTCTTAAACAGTTTGTCATTGCTTAGCTGTTAAGATCTTCTTTTTGGCTCCGAGCGAAGAAGCACTTCGCCGTGAGTGTGAGGGCCTTTATTGTGCTATATCTTTTTGATCCTATTCAATTTTTCCTGAATGTGGAAGTGTCAATATCTGGTCTCCACTGTTTTCACTCACATCAGCATAAATTCTTTGTGGGTAATGGTATGTATAAAGTATTACATGTGGCTTTATAGTGCCGATACTTCACAGAGTCAAAATGACCGTTTCTCATTGACAGTGCCTCAACTCACCAAAAGCGAGTTGTGAAGTGAGATGTTTTCAGCTGTAGAGGCCGTAATACAGTAAAGAGCAATGCATATTTTATAAACTTTACCCACCACCACAATACCCAAACCTAAACCTTACCATCAGTGGAGTTAAAATGTTATATTAGAGGGGAAAATGCAACCTCTGAATTGCGCTCGTCACTGATTATGTGAATGCCATTACTTCTTGGTTTCAACCCAGATCTGAACCTGGGTCTCCCACACTGCTGATGCAATGCTCCCGGTCATCCCATAAGTGTAGGTAAACACACTGTAGCCGAGGCAAAAATGTCTGAGAGTCTGCATAATGTGGCCGATCGTAGGGTGCCACAGCTCTCTGAAACAACATTCAAATTCTTGTGTGATCATGATGGAGGAGGATGGGCTCCCCAGGTTGTGTCTTGATTCCTCCCAAGGGTTTCTTCTACCTTAACAAAGTTTACTCACTGCCACAGTCAGCTTTTGCCAGCCAGCTCACTGGGGGGTTATTAGGCATAATTTTTTTCCTGTAAAAATACTTAGAAACTATATTGTGAAAAGCATGTTAAAACTGACTGAAGCTGAAGCCATTCTGCACTCTGCATACCTAAATCTCTCAAAATGAGAAAAAGCATTTTTAAAAACATGCTCATCTAATAACGCTCCCTCCCTCCTGCTACACTGTCCCAGCCCCCTCCCCTTTGTCCGATAATGCAGCGAGAAGGAACCATATGGAGACAGTGTGGACATGGATACAGGATTTGTGTATGCTGACACTGACATGCGTTTTGAGCATAAATGGACTTGATGGGAATAAAACAGTGTCGAAGGACCCAATACAGAGCTGTAAGCCATTGGAAAGGTTTCCTTTGGGATTGTCGTGCGGGAGGGAGGGAGCTTCTTTTGTTTGTTGATTTCAGACAGCATCTGCAGTGTGTATCCTGGAAAGCCTGCACCTGTTCTTGCTTCTTCCTTTCGCTCTCTTTCTAATTCTCTCTCTCTCCAATCCAACTGCAAGCTTGCTGATGCAAGCAAAATGAAGCCATAATGACCTGCACCCCTTTCCAATTGTTCAGAGCTTTAAAATAGGTATTTATATGAATTTGAAGATTATGTAACTTTGAGTTTACTTGTTGACACAAATTGTTTACAAAAATATGTTATTTACAAAGTTCCTAAACAGATGAAAGGAAAGTTAGGTGCCAACCCATAAAATGCTTATTCACAGAGTTTAGCACTCAACATAACACCAGACTATTGTCCAAAATGTTTAGAATGGGGGTATCCTATCGCAAGTCATGGGCCAGAGTTGTAGTCCAATCAGCCAATCTGTGCTGTCAGGGCATCATTTGACAGTAAAGCCCTCAATAATACTTTGGACTGGTCCAAAATGTTTAGCACAGGGGTCCCCTGACTGCAGTGTTGCTCAAAATAGCTCCTGTGTGTTGCAGACATGAAGGGTGGTCTGTAGACTGCCCAACCATTCACAAAACAGCACAGGAATGTGTAGTGTTTTTCTATTTTTGTCATTGGCCAAAATCATCAAGAAGCGGCTGCTGCAAACCAGAGAGTCTGAAACATCACTTGAGCGAAAACGGTAAGAGAGATTTTTAGTGCCCATATAGATGCCTGGTGCTGTCTCAGTGTGCAGTGACTATGTGGCTGCTGTTAATGTACCACAGACTCCCTCTCCATCCACATCAGCGCTGCACGTGTTCGTGAAATACTGGACATGAATAATAAAGTAGCCTACGTGGGATGGATTTTCAGACCCGCTTCCGTGAGATTCTGTCCCACTCCCGCAAAACATATGTAATATTTTGTCCCGCTCCCACCCGCAAGCCCGCAGGTACGTGTCTGCACACATTTTACAGTCTCCTAAGGTTCCGTCCAGCTGGGGAATCAGGTTTTTTTTTTTCCCACCCAGAAAAATAAATAAATAAATAAAATAAATAGAGAGAGAGAGAGAGAGAGAGAGAGAGAGAGAGACTTTGTTATCACTCTGGTTGGTTTCAAAAGTGTGTTTGTAGCCTACATTTCTTTAATAAAGCGTTAACATCCATAACACTTTCCATCGCATGGCGCACAAGGAATAATTTGTATGAATTTGCCACCAACCCTGCGCCTGAAATACTTTATATTTTCTTGGTCTTACGCAATAGACGAATAACACGAATAACCCTTTGTACCTTAAATACATTAAATTAATTTGAGGACCATCTATTTTGTTATTAAGATATATTTTGCGGGAGTCCCGCATGTCATTTCTTTCTCCTGCTCCCGTACACACATCATCCTGCGCACTCAGTTGTGCCTAATTCGGTCTGCACGGTTGAAGCCTACCCCGGCCCCGTGTTTACTAGATAGCAGTAAAAAAATAAATATATAAATATAAAAAAAGTTGGAATTTCGTCTTCACCCAACTCATCCGGAAGTTCAGAAGTTCAGTTCATTTTCCAGTAGATGGCAGCACAGACTCTGAAATTTTAAAAAGGATTTCAAACGTCATTTCCCAAGGTCCTTAGTTTCCATTCATTTTTTCGCGCTCTTTTGTTAAGGACGAAGTGAAAATGCGTCAAACAAACTTTGTCGCCTTCAGTTTCCATTCAAATTTAAATGTATCGATAAAATGGTGTGTGTGTGATGACGTCATGCCTAAAAAAAAAAACACTTCGTCGCATAAGTTGTGGTTTAGCGCAAAATAAATCTGCCCTGAAGCCGTTCAGAAATGTGTGTGTTTATCGCTAATTCATTTCCCAAGTGTCCCGTATTATTTTTTTCCTCCGAAGTTTTGGTAAAATGGGGAGAGTATTTAGACAAATCATTGAAATTAGCCAGCTTACAATCATTTTAATTTCACAAATAAAACCAGTCAGAAGAGGAGGAATTGCAATCAAAAGGGAGTTGCACCTATGCAGGTTCCGACCCGAAAGCGAATCGTCTCTGTTCTGGCACCCTGCACTAAGTAGTGGGGAATGTTTCTGGTAATTTCTTTTATTTAATACAGGGAGTTTTGCCGGCATTTTTTTCAAAAGTATACTAAACAATAATTGTATAGAATTGGGTTATATTTAAAACATCTTTGTGCACAGAAATGATGTTTTTGGTGGGCTAATTCCGTGACTGCCGTCTGTTATTTTGAATGGTGTTGAAAAGAAACTTTAATAAATTAATGGATGTCTACCATGATTAAATTAATGGCAAACAGTGGCCTCTCCTTTGTTCTCTGTGCACTTGTCGATGTGCATGATACAAGATATTTGTTTTGGCACTCCTAGAGTATCATGTTTGCAGATCGGATCTATATGCCCTTAAGATCAATCCATAATCACCTATAATAAATTGGCTTTCAAGGATGCATGCCTTGTCATCATGATTAACACAGCATAATGATTGGGCCAATTCTGATGTATCGACAGGGACGGATTACCGACCGGGCCAATGGGGCCAGTGCCTAGTGGCCCTTGACTGCCCGGGGGTGCCCTGGGCTTTAAGGCTGCCAATTTGGCTGCTTAGGAGACCTGGTTGGAGTCACTCAGCATGCCCTGGACTCAAACTTGTGACTCCAGGGATGGTAGTCAGCGTTTTTACTTGCTGAGCTACCTGGGCCCCCACAAAAAAATATAAAAAAATTAATACAATAAATCTACTCGAATAATAAACGAATAACAAAAACAACATAAACATGAATTCATATATATATATATATATATATATATATATATATATATATATATATATATATATATATATATATATATGTCTTAATATTGAAGAGGGTATTAAATGGGCAGGATCATTGTTACTTACCTGCCTTATTTGTGCCTCTATCATTCTTCAGAATGGAAATTATTATTATTATTGTACTGACACAAGCAACACAGTGCGTCCCATAACATATCTTATTCCATTCACTTAAACAGTTTTTTTTTTTCTTGGATATTTTAAAAACATTTTAGCATACAGTAAGTGCACACGTGTGTCAACCCACACAATAATGGCATTGCTTTATATTATTTGAGCAGGCAAGACATAGAAACACAACAAAAGGAAAGGAGAACATAAAATAGCCAGAATTAGATAACAAACATGACAGTAAAACCAATCATTAAAAACATTAAGCCCATCTGGATCCTGCCTCCCTCATTGTTCTGCATAGATACCCAAAAAGTCATAAAAATAGGTACGGTGCATTGACACAAGCAGCACTGCATATCCAATAACACATTTGATTTTATTGACTTAAACACCTATATTATTCAGGGGGTATTATCTAGGCAGGGCATTTTTTTACACCTCTGCCTTGATTCTACCTCCCTCAATTTTTCTGCATGTATGCTCAAAAAGTTATTAAAATAGGTATGGTGCATTGACACAAGAAGCACTGTATGTCCATAACACATTTGAGTCTATTGGCATCGTCTTATTGTTCAGGGGTACAAATAGGAAAAAAATTGAATATGCATAAACAGGAAAAAATGTATTTTCTCAATCATGAGCAAAGGGAACTCAAGCAAGTCCATTAGGACCTAAATGCTATGTTGTAGAGTCCAAGGAAGCAGCACAGAGACATTATTGAACAGAATTTTAAATTGTAGGAATCTTATGAATAATAATGATCTACAAAAGGCCAACAAACTGAATTATTTTTATCTTAGATTTGAAGTCCACGATTCCTGCCTTGAGAACTGAACTGTGCAGTCGGTCACTCTTCAGGAATGTGTGTACTATGAAATCTACAGGTCCAAATGGCATCTCTGCTTTTTTGTTGAAAACGTTTGCCAATGAACTTAACATGGCATCCCATTTTTCAAAAATCTTTGGATACATAGACCATTCCAACATTGTGGAAAAAAAACAAATATTTCCCTGTGCTTAAAAATATTTTCAGTTGAGAACAATGATTTTAGGCCTGTGGTTTCAATCAAATGTTATTAAATGTTTTGAACATTTGGTAGTGTTGTCCTCAAAGAAGGTATCAGATTATCACTTGACTTACTGATTTTTAACAAATCATACTCAGCAGGTCAAGATCAACAATTAATTTTCTGAAATAATTGTATGACAGTAGCTATTTGGCTCTAAATTATAAAAAGTTAGTTAAAATTATATTTGACCCTAGGTCTGTGGGGGACCACAGTCCTGTAATAATAGGTGACAATGCTATAACTCAAGTTTCTTCACAGAAGTATCTTGGGGTCTATATATATACTGTATTGAGCTGATTTGAGTCTTTTCAAATTAATAGTCTGTGTTCAAAATGGCAGCAGAGGTTGTATTTCATACACCAGCTCAGGGTATATGGGGTGAATAAGAAATATATGCTTATATTTTATCAGTCTGGTTTTGAGAGTTTAATGAGATATGATATAATGGCATGGTATGGTAATCTATCATTACAGTTCAAATCAAAACTTAACCGCTTGGTACACTCTGCCCAAAAAAATAATAGGCTTGAAAGAAAGTCGTTCAATTCAGTGGCTATATGAGCAATGTACTTTGAGGCAATAATCTAAAAAAAAAATCATACAAGATTGGACCCATATCCTAAATGAAGAATATCGATTTTTTCCTTCAGGTATATGGTTTCGCTTTCTATGTGTAAGGTGAATCATTTTAAAAACTCATTTGTGCCTACCTCAATTAGGCTGTTAAATAAGATTTCTTAAGAATTGTATAGAATTTTTATATTTTACTGTATATGTGTGCTGTGCTGTATAGTTCTTTAGGTTTGGCACTGTAAGTCTATAGGAGCTTGTATTGTATTTTGTATTTTTACATGGTGTGTAATGTACATAAATGATATTGTGCTGTGTTAGTACTTTTGAATTATGTTGTGCATGTTGTATGTGTTTGCTGTCCAAGAAAAATTTCCCTAAGTGGGACAGTAATGTATATTCAATTCAGTTCAATTTCCACCCTATCTGGATTCTACCTCTCTGTTCATCTGACTGGATGCGCAAATATTTTATGTAGTGTTGAACATTAAATGAGAAAAATACATGGGTAGTGATATCACATTCTTCACATGTGGTTTCATAAACGAGTGTTCAATCTTTTTATTTTGTTCAATAATAGCTACATTAACAAGTATTTCCTATTCGGAGATGCGGGTTGGTGCCCTTTTGGTGGCACGAGGGGGACCTACACAATATTAGGCAGCTGGTTTTTAACTAATTGGTGTATAGTATTGGTATACTGAATCTAAGCGATGTGATATACAGGTGTTTCTTCGACTTGCAGGGGTTGAGTTTTATTCAAACAAAGAGATTTCAGCTTTTTTCTTTTTGTTTTATGAAGATCACATTTGTGGCATAATTTTGATTTTGACTTACCTTTTCTATGTAAAGTTATAACCAATTTTACAGCTTCGTGACGATGGTCATGATGATGTAAACCTTAAAACTCTAAAATGAACGAAAAATTATTTAAACAACTTTACAGCACAAATAATACATTAATTCTGACAGAATAATTAATGTGAGTGCTTTATAAAATTATAAGTGTCACATTTCTATCTTTAACACCTCCCAAAATTGGCCCCATTCGCTTCCATTGTAAGTGCCTCACTGTAACCTCCATTATGCTTTTTAGATTTGACTGATTTAGCCTTGGCCTAGCCCCATATTGTTAACATAAAACTATGAAATTAATACATGTTTAAAACTCTGAAAATCTAAAGAGTAAAATAAGCATAAACTTAGATTTTTATTGGATATTTAATGGATATTCTATCCATTTTTTTCAAAAATTCTGACTTCCCCACAGGCATTTTTGCATTCATGCATCTCATCCTCGGTCACTGTGTGGATGAACCCACAATGACTAAGAAAATTCGTTTTTACATGAATGAATACATTAAGTGAAACTGGAGCACTTTACATTTACTATCAAAATCCTTGTTTACATTTTCATGGAAGTTTGATGTGAACCTCTGCAAATGCTGCATGCCTCACAGTGCTTCAAAAAAGGTTCATCTTGTGCTGTTCAGGAGCTGCTGTTGAGTGAGACCTCACATTATGCAATAACACCAAAACATGACACAAACACGTGCTGTAATGGTATTTCTATATTCACTCAAAATTCCCTTTTTGAATATCAAAATGTACAGTCAGGTCCATAAATATTGGGACGTCGACACAATTCTAATCTTTTTGACTCTATACACCACCACAATGGATTTGAAATGAAAAGAACAAGATGTGCTTTAACTGCAGACTTTCAGCTTTAATTTACATTAGTATTTTACTAATAAATAGAGAGTATTTACATCCAAATCAGGTGAACGGTGTAGGAATTATAATAGTTTGTATATGTGCTTCCCACTTTTTAAGGAACCAAAAGTAATGGGACAATTGGCTGCTCAGTTGTTCCATGGCCAGGTGTGTGTTATTCCCTCATTATCCCATTTATAAGGAGCAGATAAAAGGTCCAGAGTTAATTTCAAGTGTGCTATTTGCATTTGGAATCTGTTGCTGTCAACTCTCAATATGAGATCCAAAGAGCTGTCACTATCAGTGAAGCAAGCCACCATTAGGCTGAAAAATCAAAACAAACCCATCAGAGAGATAGCAAAAACATTAGGTGTGGCCAAATCAACTGTTTGGAACATTCTTAAAAAGAAAGAACACACCGGTGAGCTCAGCAACAGCAAAAGACCCGGAAGACCAGGGAAAACAACTGTGGTGGATGACCGAAGAATTCTTTCCCTGGTGAAGAAAACACCCTTCACAACAGTTGGCCAGATCAAGAACACTCTCCAGGAGGTAGGTGTATGTGTGTCAAAGTCAACAATCAAGAGAAGACTTCACCAGAGTGAATACAGAGGGTTCAACACAAGATGTAAACCATTGGTGAGCCTCAAAAACAGGAAGGCCAGATTAGAGTTTGCCAAACAACATCTAAAAAAGCCTTCACAGTTCTGGAACAACATCCTATGGACAGATGAGACAAAGATCAACTTGTACCAGAGTGATGGGAAGAGAAGAGTATGGAGAAGGAAAGGAACTGCTCATGATCCAAAGCATACCACCTCATCAGTGAAGCATGGTGGTGGTAGTGTCATGGCGTGGGCATGTATGGCTGCCAATGGAACTGGTTCTCTTGTATTTATTGATGATGTGACTGCTGACAAAAGCAGCAGGATGAATTCTGAAGTGTTTCGGGCAATATTATCTGCTCATATTCAGCCAAATGCTTCAGAACTCATTGGACGGCGCTTCACAGTACAGATGGACAATGACCCAAAGCATACTGCGAAAGCAACCAAAGAGTTTTTTAAGGGAAAGAAGTGGAATGTTATGCAATGGCCAAGTCAATCACCTGACCTGAATCCGATTGAGCATGCATTTCACTTGCTGAAGACAAAACTGAAGGGAAAATGCCCCAAGAACAAGCAGGAACTGAAGACAGCAGTAGAGGCCTGGCAGAGCATCACCAGGGATGAAACCCAGCGTCTGGTGATGTCTATGCGTTCCAGACTTCAGGCTGTAATTGACACCTATGGATGTGATCAAGTCTTGACTGCAGATATCAGGAGCTGGTGGTCATATGAACAGAGTCCTACACTGCATTACTGTGCGTGTAGAGGGCATGAGGGTGTTCTTTAAAGGGCTTCTTCTCAACAGGTTGAGAGCGTTCTCTTGATCATGAGAACCATGACTGATTACTCCCAGGACTGAGGGAGCAACCAACATCATCACTGTTGTGTGGAGGTTCCATGTACATGCCTATAAATCCAGAAAATTAATTGGATTTTCATTGGACAAGGCATTGGATGACCAACGATATCAGATCTCATCATTTTTGTTATTGGTCAACCAACATAGATTTTTTTAATTGACGATATCTTGAGTAGGGTGGGTGCTAGTGATATAAAATTATAAGATATTTTGATGAGATTAAGTAGATTTTTGGACGTTACATTTATATATGAGGATTCTCAAGACTACATGTAAAACAACATCAACTATTATGACATTAAAATGTGTTATTATTATGTAGTAATGTGTTATAATGTGACTTTATACCTCATTCTATTAAAATCATAAATGCATTATATGCAGTTGATAATGTGTAATTTGTCTTGTTTGGATTCTGAATTCATGGCCCCAACATGCTGTCTCTGTTATTGTACATAATTTATAATGACACTTAAACTACTGCAAAGAAGATGGGTGTATAAAAGAGTGTTAATGTGTAGAATACAGACAAAAGAATGATGATAGGCATATCTTCGAGCAGATGTGTGAATGGCTTTCGCTGCAGATGGCACATGAGTGCGGCAGCACATCAAACAACAGTGTGAATGGGCTCTTATGAGTCATAGAGTAGATCTGATTTCTTTTGAAGACTAACTAAACATAAAAATGACATAAGTTCTTGGAAATGTACATGATTTTACAGATGTTGGTAAATTTTCAGTAGCTCACTAATAACTCTGTTGGGGTGTTCATTTCGACTGTTCTTTACTGATTACTGTATGTACACATAAATTAGTTTTTGGCTTCAAGTAGATTGATCTCCAGGTCATACTTATTGATGACATGAATGTCATATGGCAGTAAAAATGTGTTTAGTAGACAGAAATATATTTTCCTTAAAGTTCGCCCTGGCAAACTGTCACGAATCCCCAAAACAAACTCAATCACCTTCGTTATGGCCAGATTTTGTTCCAAACTACATCAAACCAATTTCGTAGGAAGTGTGCAGTGGCCTTTAACCCTATTGTTCGGTTGAGATTGACTTACTGTTCTTATATTTGGAGTCCCAGTGACCCCAGTGTTGTATGTGTAAAAATAACAAGTCATTTCAAAATTAACCTCTTAATTTCCCTTCAAATTCTTTTAAAATGTTCTTCTGAATTAACCAAAACACAATTTTGATTAACTAATAACTTTTTTTAAAACACATTTTTCAATCTTAATCAGATACTACCCTGACTGCACTATTTTTTTTTTTATTATAAATATAAAATAATTTATTATTAATGAAATGGAACTACTTTCTTATGAGACAAATCAGAATCTACCATTGCTGGTAAATGATGCATCCAAGCCTCCATTAGTAATTCAAAAAGTTCCCTTCAGAAATAGTATCACAGCTTGTGCTGTTTCTAACAAGTTATTGGATAAACAAGAATAGCCGGCTGGATGTATGTGTGCGTTTGAGAGAGAGAGAAAACTGGAACCTGTGCAATCACCTGTTGCCACACCCAATCAGAGATGCTGTCAGCTTTTCAAATGGTAAATAGACGCCCAACCGGGGGTATTCCTCTCTATTTCGCGGAAGCTGGTGCGTGAGAGTCATTCAATATAGAAATGAATATTTCTATAATATATATATATATATATATATATATATATATATATACTATATATATATACACACACACACACACACATATATACACATATACATATATATATACACACACACACACACACACACACACACACACACACACACACACACACACTGTTTTTAGAAGAAAGGTCTCTTTAGTGTCCCAAGTTTTTTTTTTATAACCGTGACCTTATTTGCCTACCATCTGTAAGCTGTTAGTGTCTTAATGACCGTTCCGCAGGTGCATGTTCATTAACTGTTTATAGTTCATTGAACAAGTATGGAAAACATGGTTTAAAACCTTAACTTTACAGCTCTTTATTGTAATTTGGATTTTTACAAAATTATCTTTAAAATACAGTGTCCTGAAAAAGGGACACGGCCGGCCGGACGGACACACACGGACACAATTCAAGTAAAAGATTTCTGTGATAGCGCAGATATATTAATAATTCTTTGAAAAGGAAAATTAGCTAAATATTATCTTCAAAGCTTAAAATACAATTTCTAAAACTAAAAAGAGAAAAGGTCTTAGTTAATTTTTTTATTGGTAATTGTTTTTCATTGGTCAAGTTTTGCTTCAGGCAGGAAATTGGAAATTATGTTTAATAAGAACTTCATAGTCAAAAGGTAATAATCAATATACAGAACACCTTTTGGTTAAGGGTTAGTAAATTGGGGAAGACTTTATGGGGAAGACTTTAACACTTTATGTTCTTGACATCAACACTAAGCCAAATAAAAGTGTCCTAAATAAACTGACCACACTTGTTTTGTGAGGTTTTCAAATGGCAGGAAGGACCAACCTAATCCATTTACAAATTTGTATACCTATATGCACCAATTAATAATAATAATAATAATAATAATAATAATTAAGTAGCCCAGTCAATAACCCAATAAGAAAATGTAATACGGTTTCTCAGTGTAAAATGTTTTGTATTCCTGGAGGTTACATTTATTTTTATGCCAAAATACCTGAGACAAGAAAGTACAATCTTTAAAATCAACAACCTCTGCATTTTCAAGTTTTAACTTTCAACAAATTATTAAATTGCTAAATATAAAAGGAAAAATGCTAAAACTGTAGATACAGCCTATCATGTGAACTCGCATGTTCCTTGGTCCCCTACATTTAAACATACAAATACATCACTAATATATCTATTGCATTCAATTTATCGTAACTCATTCCAACAACAATATATCACAAATCTAAATTATTTCTTGTTCATTCACGTTCCATCTGGACTTTTATTTTTTTTTATAATGTTCCTGTATCTGAT
This sequence comes from Xyrauchen texanus, assembly GCF_025860055.1. Lineage (NCBI taxonomy): Eukaryota > Metazoa > Chordata > Actinopteri > Cypriniformes > Catostomidae > Xyrauchen > Xyrauchen texanus. Next base: position 49,452,677 of record NC_068279.1, read on the forward strand.
CATCATAGTGTTACCGCAGAAGGACGGTCCAGTCTGCCCCTGCATTGACCCCTGGTTTACGTAGAGTTAAAACTGTAGTCACAGAGTCAAAGTCAAACTCTACAGCTGACTCGATACCATCTGAAAACAGAAACAAACGTGACATGAGAACAATAACAGGAGAATATCTGAAAGCAAAACATATTTTAATATCACCTACAATAGGGTTGACCCCTAATAGTTGACCAAACGTTAGTCGATGAGATGGGTCTTGGTTGACCAAGTTTTGATTGGTCGCAGAAAAAAAAAAAATAATTTGTTGGTAAAGTCACACAGTCAGTGACGGACAGACATCATTATTTACACGGCTGGTCCATGCGGTAACTAATTATGTCGGGCAGGAAATGCAAAGTGTAGGATCATTTTGAGAGGGTAAATGATGACACCAAGATGGTGACATGCAAACTCTGCAGGCAAACGTTCACCTATCATTCATCGACCTCAATCAAGGCTTATCATTTGAAAAAAGCAGCATAACATTAGCCACTTAGGATGGCCGCTCGCTCTAACGTTAGATAACCTAGATACAGTGCATCCGGAAAATATTCACAGCACATCACTTTACAGCCTTATTCCAAAATGGATTATATTGATCTACAAACAATACCCCATAATGCCAACTTGAAAGAACTTTGTTTGAAATCTTTGCAAATGTATTAAATAAAAAAAAAAACAGGAAAAAAAAAAAAAAAAAATCAATAAATAAATTAAAAAATATATAAAAAAAAAAATAAAAAAATTTAAAAAAAAATCACATGTACATAAGTATTCACAGCCTTTGCCATAACACTCAAAATTGAGCTCAGGTGCATCCTGTTTCCACTGATAATCCTTGAGATGTTTCTACAACTTGATTGGAGTCCACCTGTGGTAAATTCAGTTGATTGGACATGATTTGGAAAGGCACACACACACACACACACCTGTCTATATAAAGGTCCCACAGTTAACAGTGCATGTCAGAGCACAAACCAAGCCATGAAGTCCAAGGAATTGTCTGTAGACCTCCGAGACAGGAATGTATCGAGTCACAGATCTGGGGAAGGGTACAGAAACATTTCTGCAGCATTGAAGGTCCCAATGAGCACAGTGGCCTCCATCATCCGTAAATGGAAGTTTGGAACCACCGGGACTCTTCCTAGAGCTGGCCGCCCGGCCAAACTGAGCGATCAGGGGTGAAGGGCCTTAGTCAGGGAGGTGACCAAGAACCCAATAGTCACTCTGACAGAGCTCCAGCATTTTTCTGTGGAGAGGAGAAACTTCCAGAAGAACAACCATCTCTGCAGCACTCCACGAATCAGGCCTGTATGGCAGAATGGCCAGACGGAAGCCACACCTCATTAAAAAGGCACATGATAGCCCACCTGGAGTTTGCCAAAAGGCACCTGAAGGACTCTCAGACCATGCGAAACAAAATTCTCTAATCTGATGAAACAAAGATTGATCTCTTTGGCCTGAATGGCAAGCGTCATGTCTGGAGGAAACCTCATCACCTGGCAAATACCATCCCTGCAGTAAAGGATGGAGGTGGCAGCATCATGCTTTGGGATGTTTTTCAGCGGCAGGAACTGAGAGACTAGTCAGGATCAAGGGAAAGATGAATGCAGCAATGTACAGAGACATCCTTGATGAAAACCTGCTCCAGAGTGCTCTGGACCTCAGACTAGGGCAAATGTTCATCTTCCAACAGGACAACGACCCCAAGCACACAGCAAAGATAACAAAGGAGTGGCTACGGGACAACTCCGTGAATGTCCTTGAGTGGCCCAGCCAGAGCCCAGACTTGAACATCTCTGGAGAGATCTAAAAATGGCTGTGCACCGACGCTCCCCATCCAACCTGATGGAGCTTGAGAAGTCCTGCAAAGAAGAATGGGAGAAACTGCCCAAAAATAGGTGTGCCAAGCTTGTAGCATCATACTCAAAAAGACTTGAGGCTGTAATTGGTGCCAAAGGTCCTTCAACAAAGTATTGAGCAAAGGCTGTGAATACTTAATGTCATTTTTTATTTTTAATAAATTTGCAAAGATTTCAAACAAACTTCTTTCACATTGTCATTATGGGGTATTGTTTGTAGAATTTTGAGGAAAATAATGAATAAAATCCATTTTGGAATAAGGCTGTAACAGTGTAGTGGTGTATACTTTACGGATGCACTGTAAATATGCGCTATTAGGCTTATCCAAGTGTTCATGGAGAGTGGGGAAGCTAAATTAGTACCTTGCTTACTGCATGTTTAACTTGATATGCATTTATTTATGAACAAAATGTTCGGACAGTCTCAGTGCTGTTTTTTCCCGACACGTTCAGAATCATTACTGCTTTTGCCGGTGACGCTACGCCTCGCTTTGTAATAATGAGCCTTTAAAATATAAATTTTACAAGTGCATGCACAGTTTATTATTTCTCTGTAATGTAGAACAGCGTTAGCAATGTTACTTATACTTTCTCAGCCCTGGAACCATTTTCTGATGCTACCCAAAAAATGTTTAAGTAATTCAATTAATAATAAATGTGTGACAACTAGTTGACTAATGGTTTAAAACTAATGACAACTAGTCGACTAGGAAAATCATTGGTCGTGGGCGGCACTAACCTACAATTAGGCTTATGAACTAGGTTACTTGATGGGGAAATTGCTTGTGTTTTTTGACCATGAGTAAAATATGTAGGGAACACTGCTGTTTTAATCATACCAACTTTTCAAGTCTTTTAGTTCAAGCATATTTTTCACACATTGCATGTTTATGCTATGGGACTAAAGATATATTAGATTTGTGACAGTGACACTGACCTGCGTTTCTAAGTGTGACAGAAGATGGCCGGCTGCCTCCAATAATGACAATCTTCTCTATCCATGAGCCAGTGGAGAAATGAGAGTCCGGGGCAAGATTTCTGATGAAAGAAAAAAGCATTAGAAAAATAGAGATTAAAAGATACAGTTTATCACTGATATGTGACTGCTTTTTTTCCATTGAAGTGCAATAAATCCTATAGAAACCTTTAAAAATATTCTTGCCAGTGTAAAACTCAATTTAATGATGCTAGGGTGTTCTGGGTGGTTGCCAGGCCATTGCTATGTGGTTGCTAGGATATTTTTTAGCCTTTTTAGCATGTTGCTAATCAGTTGCTATGGTATTTTGGGTAATTCCTTGATAGCTGCTTACTGGCCAAAGTCTCTATGCTATTCTGGTCCATAGATATGGCTTAAGTCTTTCACCTTCAATTTATAGATTTGTTTTGGCCCATTTTATTGTCTGGCTAAAAATGGTAATCCTCATAATTTTGAAGTCCAGTCACCGAGCACTTTATTAGATACAACTGTACACCTACCTATTCATGTGATTATCTAATCAGCCAATTGTGTGGCAGCATTGCAATGCATAAAATCATGCAGATACGGGTCACGAGCTTCAGTACATTTCAACCATGGCATGGCATGATTGTTGGTGCCAAACGGGCTGGTTTGAGTGTTTCTGTAACTGCTGATCTCCTGGGATTTTCACACACACAACAGTCTCTAGAGTATACTCAGAATGGTGCCAAAAACAAAAAACATCCAGTGAGTTACAGTTCTGCAGACAGAAACACTTTGACTGAATGCCCAGACTGGTTCGATCTGACAAAGGCTATGGTAACTCAGTTTGTCATGCTGTACAATTGAAGTGAGCAGAATAGCATCTCAGAATGCACATGTCGAACCTTGAGGTGGATAGGCTACAACAGCAGAAGATCATATTGGGCACTTTATTTGGACCATATTGTTCCTAATAAAGTGCTCGGTGAGTGTAGATGTAAAAGTAAAAGAAATAAGCAGACCCACCTAGAGGAGAGTGTGTTGGCAGAGAAAGACAGATGCCTGTGGATAAACTGCTTCTCCTTTTCAAAGTTGAACGTATGGAAGTCATCGATGTATAGCTCTCCGTCAGCAAAGCCCTAAACACAAGACATGATGGAATTTAGACTGTTCTTGCTGTGCAATGTCTCAAAATATTCTTTTTATTAAAGAAAAAGAAATGTTAGTTCATGCATTAATGTCTAGCAATAATTTAAAAGGGTATGAGGGTGCACTGAAATACCTGCAGACTGAGAGCCACATAGAGGGTGTATGGATCATTCTCCATACAAGAGGAAGATCTCCTAATACGTTCCTTCCTGCAGATAATGGAGCCTCCTCGCTGGAAAACTGGGATCTGAAACGTGATGAATAGAAGGAGAGAATTGGAATGCATTGGGAAGAGTGTTAGGAGCAGTGGTGTAAAAGATGGCTGGACTGAAACAAGCACAATATGCAGCCATTACTGGGCCAGCTAAACCAAGTAGGTAAAGCTGCAAGCCAGAGACCTCCAAATGGGGGCAGAATCTCCAAAAAAGGGTGGGGTTACTCCAGAAGGGGGCATGGTTACTCAAAAAGGGAGTTGCACCCACTCCAAAAGGGGGCGTCACTTCCACTCATGGTTATGGATAGGGAAAGGGTTTGGTAAGGGGCTCCCTATATCTTTAATAGCGGTTTGGTGCTCCTGCCCCTTTTTGGAGCAATGCCTGCAGAGCTATAGCCTTCTCAAGTAAGCATGATCAAAAGAACTATAGTGGTTTGACCACTAGGTGGAGCTGTCCTAAAATTTTAGAGTCCCCTGTGTTTCCCCTGTTGACAAGAAAAAGCATTGCCTAGATTTAGTTCCAGTTTAACAGATTTACAGTCAACTTTGTTTGGAATAATGGGCCGTCACACAAGGCTTTGAGCATGCAAAAAAAAATTTCGGACAGCACAACACGGACCATGATATGAGGTCACGCACAAGGAGTTCTAAATTTTAACAAATCATTTCATATTAACAACGTTAAAATATACCATCAACTCACCTTCCTGCAACAGTAAAAACACACAGCTTTGAAATATGTATTATTTGAATTGAGCCAAGAGGTTAGCATGTGGCATTTCAATCTTTTATTTGTCACACGTCGTGTCATCCAGATTAGCAGGTCAGAGTTCACCAAACCTGAACTTTTTTTACAGAGCGAACTGCAAAGTTTATTTTGCATGAGCTTGCGTCTCCTGCATTTGGATGCATTTGTTTGGAGAACAAAGTGTAGTGACACATTTGCTTTGTCAGTCCAATTTTTGTCAGGCATGTTCTGAAGATCACTTGATACACATTTCCTTTAGACTGGACACATTTTTTGTAGATGGAGTAATGTAAAATTATTTAAAAAAAAATCAGACGGTGTAAGTTGCATAGGTTAAATTGATTAATTTATTTACAAAGTTATTATGATTTTTACCAATTGTTAATATATATATATATATATATATATATATATATATATATATATATATATATATATATATATATATATATATATATATATCCCTCTACTGAATTTTAGGTCACATAGTTTAGTTTCAACAGGAAAAACCTTACCAAAGTACAACTACACTTCCTATTTGTATTCCTATCACTGTAAACTATATTGGGGCATAAAAGGGGAATAGTTTCCAAAACACAAAGAGAATATTTGTAAGAGAGCAGCAGTAAATAAGAACGTTTTGGAAAATGGTGGACAATATCGGCCCGAAATTGAAACTACCAGGTTCACTGAACTCAGCATGACCAAAGGAATCACATTTTTATTCATGTTGGTGGACCAAAGAAATTTGATGTGGTTGTGGAGAATGTTAGATGCAGAAAAGTGCAATTTTGAGCTCTAAGTGGTGCTACAGGGTTTGAGAGGGCAACCTTAAATATAGTCAAGAGTCATGATCAGACCCTCTACAATTAGTCTGCCAAATTTCCAAATATTTTACCATATGGTTCTAAGGCTGCCACAAACACCCAGCCAGAAGAACAATTGATGCCTAGATACCATCAGTGCTTTATTAATTTAAAAAAAAATTGTTTTAAGTTTCTGAGACCACTTGACAACTGTGAATGTAATTATTCTAAAAAATGTTTTTTTTTATTTTATTTTTTTTAAAGCTCTCCGTTCACTTTCCATTGTCACAGTGTCTCAACATCTAGTTTGAACTTTCTGGAACAAATCTGGAACTTTGCATCACTGCTTACCATTTTACAGTACCATTAGAATCAAACGCTGCTGTTGTAGTATTTCTCATTTGTAAGTTCAAACCTTAATATTTGCGGACTTACTGAGCTCATGGTGACAGGAATAAAGAGACTCTGAGACCCATCATGTTTCTGGAATGTGTGAACATCATACCAAACCTACAAAACAACCCAGAGGATTAGTTTCTGACTGCAGAGATAATTACAAAAATAAGTTTTTCCATTCAGGGAGATTAAAATGTTGAAAAATACAAAATTACCTCGCCTTTTCCAGGCAGGTAGGCAGTTACACCCATTGAACCCTCATCAGTAACAGGGTGCACCAGCAAATCCTTCCCTATATGATGGAGAAATTAACCCATGTCAGCAAGCTCTGCCACAACATTTTCTTTGGGTAATTTAAAAAAATCATCATCGAAAAGTAGGTGCCAAGGCACAATTGATTGGCAGTTTCATAGTAGTAAAATAGTAGCAATTAGGATTGCAAAACCACACTTATCTGAACTACTGCTTTCTGGGTACTTTCAGATGATTTTATCGATTATATATATATATATATATATATATATATATATATATATATATATATATATATATATATATATATATATATATATATATATATATATATATATATATATATATTTTATTTTATTTTTATTTTTTTATTTATTTATTTTTTTGAGCAGACAAAATTTTTTTTTTTCATCATTATTAAAAACCGTGTTTAAAAACTTACCAAGCAAGTACTCATCCTCAATCGAGAAAGTAGTAACATCCTCAGGATACTCCACCCATAAAGGTCTATGAGGAGAATTAGAGAGAGAGAATATCAATAATACAATCCTTTCATTTAAAAGGTGCAGTGAGCAATTTCTGTTACTTAACCATTAAATGCATGTGCATTTAGCGAAACATTACATACATCAGGTCTTCAGCGACCGTGCACTTATATCGATCACAAATGGATCTACAAAATGCCCAGATTGTGTAAAATTTTCAAAGCACTTTTAAGACAATAAATAGAAAATAGAAAATAATAGAATATATTCTATTGTGGAGGCCATGGGGTTTCATTTTTCATACATCAAAGAGATGATGCAATAAATGCTAGAACGGGATTCACTCCTTCCACACTGAAATGTTATGGGATGCAACTGGCCGTCAAATACATAGAGCTATACTTAACAGATAAGCTACACATTAGATACACATGTATTTTCTCAAGCACTTATGGAGTCTAAAAGGATGTAGAGTTTACAGAAATTCAACAGTACACCCACATGGCAACAGTCATTTAATTCTGTTCATTTAATTCTGTTCATGTGCTGTACTTGCTATAGTTTACTTCCATGTTGTTTAAAATAGCAATGTCAAATGTAAATCAAGTCAATCACTGAAACATCAGCACCACATTGAGTGACAAATAGCATGTATAATATATATGTGTACACGCATATGGGATACTGAAAATTCACCACAGTTGCGCAGAAATTCTAACGTAAAAATTATATAGTAGTCATTTGTGTAAATGTAGTACATATTTGGCATGTAATAAAGAAATAGATATCATGTTATAGTAAACTTAGACCGTTCTCACACAAAACCAACTGGATCACTTCAGAAGACATGGATTTAACCACTGGAGTCTTAACAAAATCTTTGTGTTCAGCAGTAGAAAGAAATTCCTCCACATCTGGGATGGCATGAGGGTGAGAAAATGATGAGAACATTTTAATTTTTTGGTGAACTATGTATTTAAGGTTAAATGGAAGACTTAAGTTGCCTTTGCATGTTAAGGTGAGACATGAAACATTATTTTAACTTTGAATATATTACATACTTCATCTTCAATACTGTTTGAGAATAGCAGTTTATTTGGGAGTCTTCAAAACCGGTCCTCATACTAAATTCTGAGATGCAATCTTATGAGAAGTGAAAAAGGTGAGTCAAAACAGGTGTTCCAGATGTATAATTTCAGATGATTTGTTTGTTGAATTTAAAGCTTTTTTAAAGTGTTTAAAGGTGCACTCAGTAACTTTTGTTTTTGGCCTCTAAGACTTGTAGGTAACACCTAGCAGCTAGATGCAGCATCAATTAAAACGTTTCAGATGCCATTGTAGAAATGTAGTATTCAGAGTCAGCCATGATTACTTTAATCAGTGAATGAAATAACAGGATGGTTACTGAAATTAAGCGAGTAGTATTCGGCTGGTCATGCGATTCTAACATGTGCGGACCCTCACGTATCCTCATCTCTGTTACATCAAGTATTTATCTCGCAATATCCCAAAATTAGCATAGAATGCCTGGATGGAAACACAGCTATAGTTAAATCAATATCTTATCACTGTGCTGCCTCACCTCATAACAGGCTGTCCGGTGCGGTGTGCATTGTAGAACAGCTGGTACCAGTTAGGCAGGAGGGCATATCGCTGGCGCACTGCCTCTCGGATAAGTGCAGTGATCTCTGGGCCAAACAGCCAGGGTTCCCTACGGGGGGTGTCCAGATGAGCATGTGCACGGAAAAATGGCTGATAAGCTCCCGCCTGGTACCACCGCACCAAGAGCTCTGCGCTAGGATGCTTAAAGAATCCACCAACATCAGCTGAGGAAGATAAGGAGCAAGGTACATAATAGAAGTTCAGAATAGAAGACCAAAAAAAAAAATGTAAATAGTTCATTTCACTTCTTTTTCCCCCCGTAAAAGCAGGCCTTTACGTTAAAGGAATAATTAACCACCCCTATAATAATTTACCCAACCCTATGCCATCCCAGATGTGTATGACTTTCTTCTGTGTAACACAGATTTTTTGAAGAATATCTCCACTCTGTAAGTTGATTCAATACAAGTAAATATCAGTGACCAAAACTTTACAGGTCCAAAAAGCATATAAACTATACACAAAAGAAATGTATAAAACTCCAGTGGTTTAATCCATGTCTTCTGAAGCGATTCAGTAGGATTTGGGTGAGAAACAGAACAAAATAACTCATTTTTACTACACGTCTTGCCATTGCAGTCTATGCATGATTATAATTTCAAGTTTGATTACACTTCCTACAGCTTGACCAGGCAGAGTGTGCTAGATGGCGATATGAAGTGTAATAGGTGTAAAATCATGATAGGCATGGAGACTGATGATGTCAAGATTTAAAGTGGAGGAGTTATATTTTGGTTTGTTTTCACCCCAATCGTTTGACTCGCTTCAGACAGCATGGATTAAACCACTGGAGTTTTATAAATTACTTTTGTGTTTTTTTTTGGGGCTTTTGGACCTCTAAAGTTTTGGTCACCAATCACTTGTATTGAATCAACTTAAAGAGCCGAGATATTCTTCTAAGGGTGTGTTCACACTTGTAGTTCGGTTCTCTTGGTTCGGACCAAAAATGAAAATGATACATTTAGTGCTGGTTCATTTAGCGTTTTTAACACTGAACCTAACGATACAAAACCAAAAGGCATCTGGGAAAATTCATTACCTGATTGGACAGCTTTTATGACATATTTTTTGATGGAACTTACTGAACATCCAAAACAATGCTGGCAAAATGCTCTCGTTGGATGTGTATATATATGGTGGTGTTTTTAACAGCTGAGAACAAATGAAGTTAATACAATTTGTAAACGAGTCAAATCAACAGCAGGAATTACTCCGTTGTGCACACAAACGAAGATATGCTGCAAGGACGGCTGACCCGACACCAGTACCGAACTATAATGGGCAACATGGCTCCTATGATGAGAAGAGGAGGTCAGTATTAGGCAAATTACTTCCTGTCTTTGGTCCGTTTAGACGTCTTTGGTCCATGTTGCATTCATATAATCAATCCAACCGCCCTGATGCCCTGGCCCGAGTCACGTGATTATTTGGGTGTCCTTAATGTAGTTAGATGTGTGTATAAACACATCTCATCAAGTCTGATTACTAGAGAAACCACTCACCCCCACAGAAAGAGATGCCTACTAAACCCAGACTCAAGCACATGGGGATGGAGATCTTCAGATGACCCCATTCAGCTGCATTATCTCCTGTCCACACCGCACCTGAGCGACAGAGAGAGAGGAATTCAACGCTAAATGCTCTATTACAAACATGCAAGGCTTGTGTCTGAAGTGAACGTGTCTCACCGTAACGCTGTGACCCAGCAAAAAATGCTCTGGTCAGAACAAACGGTCTCTCCACTCCTCCTGAACGCTGAATCAAACCATCTGCAGTCGCCTTTTGCTGATAAGAGAGAACATTTATTAAGAGAGAAAGGCCCGTTTTCATCACAACTTCTTTCTGTACTGGATTCTCCTCTGCCATATCTCTATTAGACACAACAATAATGAAAATTCTCATTTTCTACTCTTAATTTTTCTGAAAACCCATGATTTTATTTTGTTGGGAGCGATCAGTGGCTGTCCAGCTCCAAAAATAGGGCAGACCAAGGGCAACTGTAGTTTTTCCTTTTTTAAATATGTTTGTTTTTACATTATCCTTCATAAGTCACATACTACCATCTTATGGTATGAGAAACAAACATTTATATGTGCCTTAAATAATTGTTCCTTTAAAGCTAAAGTGTGTAACATTTTTGATGTTAAAATACATTTGTCCTATCCCAGCTTGTTATCCAGGGACAACTACAAGTAAACCATTTGTAGGTTGATTGAAAAATGTTGAGTGCACAAAGCACAGCACTAGACACAACTACAGTGCAACACAGTAAGTCTTATCCAATTTTCGAGAGCACTAATTCCAAGCGCAGATTCCATGCCAGCAAAAGTGGGCGTGTGTGGGAGAGTTTGCGCTATCTGTGGGTATATGCACGCAAACTATGGGTGTATTGTATGTTTATGAAGTGGCTCAAAGCAAAATTAGCTAAATGCGCTAAGGCATTTCAGATCCACATCTGTTTTCATCAAATTCATTTCCTGCATTTGTAGTTTGTAGATTCCACCAGCCGGTGGTTTGATCTATTTTGTATTGGTACTTTTCCACCTGTTGTCAGAGTGATTTTAAAGTCACTGCAAAAGGGGCCGGTGAAATAATATATGTTAGGTACATAATTTTTTTTTTTGTACCTAACCCCCACTGTTATTTGTATTATATTTTCATTCCGTTTGAAGTAGAAGAAAATTATTAATAATACGAACATTCTCTAAATTTTATAAGGAGCGTAAATTCAAATCCTGACGAGAAAAACCTTTTCCATGTGTTGAAAAGGAGCGGTCAGAAATATTCACCAAACCAAGTTACGTCTAGACTTGGCGCATGCTTGCACGAAAGTACCAAAACTTAATTGCCATGCCCATTGACTTTGCACTTATGACTAGAAGCATTGTGATGATATTAGTGATAGTGCTTTTAAGATAGGGCCTCATGTCTCTTTTGGGCCTATAAAAATGCCTCTGTTTGTTCTGAGTGGCCAGTCCAGTCCGACACAGCAACATCGGCCCAACCGATGGCATGAGTTTGAGGAGAGACTATTGGTTTGTTTGAGTAACTGTATAAATGAAAAAAATAAGTGAAAACAGTTTTTGCAATCTTTTAATCGTTTCTCATTCATCTTTATTGGACTTAGGTGCTTTTCCGCAATATGTCCTAGATGTCCTACTTTACTTCATCACAGAGCCATAGAAGCAGTGTTGAGCATGTGTGGGAAGTGTCCTTTGGTTCCAGCTCATTTATAATTGTAAGCGGACCCTTGCAATCTAGCTGTATATAGGATTTGTTAAGACATCCTTACAAAATTTGTAAGAGACTTGCATTGTTAGCTTGTTCTTGGTTTACATTTTAGTGAAATAGAAATAGTCACATCTATTTTTTTTATTTCATTTACATTTCTCACAATAACATTTTTGGTCGAAAAAATATCGATACATTATTCTGAGGTAAAATAATGCAATATTTGAAACATCAAACCTGAACCTCTAGCTTTGTCTGACTTGAGGGCGAGAATGACAGATTTGATTTGAATGATTTTCATTTTTAGGTGAACTATCCCTTAAATATATCATAAGGGGGAAATGGTCTCTCACCACATAGAGGCCATAAAGGTTGTGAACATCCCTGTGCTCCCAAACACCATGAAGCGCATCTTTGTGCATGGTCACCTCGGGCCCATTAAACACAGACGGCTCATTCATGTCGTTCCAGATGTACTGATTCTCCATGGATCCCTGGACAGAGAAGAATGTAAAAGAGGAAGAGACAAAAAAAAAAAAAAAAAAAAGAATGGGGGAGAAAAGTCAGGGCATTGCTATGTGGTTGCTAAGGTGTTCTGGGTGGTTGCTTACTGCCTGCAATCTAAAGAGCCCACGCCCTAGTCTTTATGATATTATGGCATCTAGATATGGCTTGGGTCCCTCCTTCAATGTAAATCAATGGGATTGTTTCACCCGTTTAATTGTACACCAGGGGAAAAGAGCTGCTCACCTCTCTTCAATAAGCCACATGAATTGAGGTATCATTTATGTCTGTAGCATAAACAATGCAGGATGAGTAACATGCCAAAGTTTAATAGTTAGGGGTGTATGCAAAATCTAAGTATAAGCAATTGTACTAGAGATGCTTGGCTAGGGTTGGGCGATTTCCGGTAGAAATGTAACAACCTGTATACATATTTTGGACTGTCATCTCCCATCGCGGTTTTGCAAAATCGCCATCGCAAGGCAAGAAATCCGCACCTCATTTTACTCACGTTACATGACGAAACTTGCGTGACCCATTTTAACTCTACTGTAGAGTTTTTTTTACCTTGAAGCGCTATGACGTACTGACATTGTGACCATCACTGACGAGGAAAACAGTGAAAACGACGTATCATGCCAACAATTACTGTATGTCTAAAGCAGGTTTTTTTTTTTTTAACTACACATTATCACCCATAATATAATTATGTATAAATTTTAGAAAACTATTTTTTTTTATAATAACAGTAGTCAACAATATCAGACTGAAATGTGGCATAATGCGATTTTTCAAAAAAGGTCCAAAAGAGAAAATTATAAGAGAAAGTGGTATTCATTTATAAAGGATTTAATATACATTTCAAATATATGCATTATATTTTATTAGACCAGTCAGTGAATTAAATTAAACACATTTTTAGAAACATTTTACTATATCGTGTTATTGTGATATAAATTATTCTTATCCAGGGTTCCCGCTCTTTTCAAGGCCCAATTTTCCAGAACATTTTGTGCGCAAAACGGTTTTATGTATAAAACAGTTTTTTAAAAAGGCCGTTAAAATCAGTTATTGGAGTGTTATTTATTTTATTCTGTATTCAACGGTTTAATTACATTTCCTCATCAAAACAGTGTCTAATAAAATGAATTTGTTAACTTAAATCAATTTAAAATAGAATAATTTAAATTAACTTTTCCAACATAACATTGAGGATTTTGTTAAAAGGATTTCATTTGATAAAAATAATGCAAAGCACAATCTGGAACGTGCTACACAACAGAACATCACTGATGTGAGATATTGCTTTAATACATTATTGTTATTTAATTGCATTTTAATAAATCAAGCTTTTATTTTGGCGTAGATTCTCATCTCCAGATAAGCAGTTTGTTACAAGACCCAGTGTGAATATTAAACCCCAAAAAGCTGTGATTTCATTCAACTAAATATATTTAATTATAAATATATTTTATATAAATTAAATTATTTAAATATATAGTCTGTGTGTGCTGCACGCTTCATAATGTGCTGCATGCTTCAGAGTGCTCTGCTCACTGTCATCTACTACACACACCCCCAGAGCATGTGTAACGATCATGATGCGTTTTCAGCGCATGAACAGCCAGCTTCACACATTGATTGTGAAGCACACAGCACAGTATATATTTAATTAAATTGCAGTCTTTTGCTGTTTAATAATCACTTGGACATATTGAGAATTCAACTTGGATCAATTGTGCATTAAAATATTAATTTCCAAATTTTTAATAATACCATTTTTTTATGACTGAATTCAGAGATCATCCGTGTTTTTTGCATTGCGGAAATTTGGCAACGGTGGTATTAAAAATGTATTTACATACCGAGGTGTAAAGGTCGAATCAACACACTACCACCTCATGGTGTGAATTGATTTTCAAATAAAATCTGCAGTCTGACCGTCATCGTTGTTTAAATTTAACTAGTTTACACTACAGCCGTGGCCAAAAGTATTGGCAGTGACATAAATGTTGTGTTTTGCAAAGTTTGCTGCTTCAGTATTTGTAGATAATTTTTTTCACACGTTTCTATGGTTTACTGGAAAACAATAAGCATTTCATGTTTTAAAGGCTTTTATTGGCAAAAACATTCAATATATGCGAAGACTCAATATTTACAGTGTTGACCCTTGTTCTTCATAACCTCTGCAATTCGCTCTGGCATGCTGGATATCAGCTTCTGGGCCAAATCCTGACTGATGGCGATCCATTCTTGCCTTATTAGGAAATGCTCGGAGTTGATCACAATTTGTGGGCTTCTGCTTGTCCGCTCTCCTTTTGAGGATTGACCACAGGTTCTCTATGGGATTAAGATCCGGGGAGTTGCCTGGCCACGGATCCAAAATTTAAATGTAATGATCTCAGAGCCACTTAATTATTAATCTTGCCTTGTGACATGGTGCTCCATCATGCTGGAAAATGCACGGATCATTATCAAATTGCTCCTGGATCGTTGGGAGAAGTTGCTCTTGCAGGACGTTTAAATACCATCCTTTATTCATGGCAGTGTTTTTGGGCTGAATTGTGAGAGAGCCCACTCCCTTGGATGAAAAGCAACCACACACTCGGATGGTCTCAGGATGCTTCACTGTTGGCACAACACAGGACTTGTCGTGGACATCTTTGAGAGAAGTGGCTTCTTTGCTGCCCTTCTTGACACCAGGCCATTGTCCAAAAGTCTTCGCCTCACTGTGTGTGCAGATGCACTCACACCAACCTGCTGCCAATATGGAGTAAGCTCTGCACTGGTGGCGACACGATTCCGTAGCCGACTCCTTAGGAGCACTGGCACTCTGGGACGTCCCGAAGCCTTCTTCACTGCAGTTGAACCTCTCTCCTTGAAGTTCTTGATGATCCGGTAAATGGTTCTTTCAGGTGCAATATTCTTTGCAGCAATTTCCTTGCATGCGAGTCAATTTTGATGCAAAGCGATGACGGCTGCACATCTTTCTTTAGAGGAAACCATTGCGAACAAGAACACAATGATTGGAAGCAGTTCTTCCTTCCTTTTATAGCAATCGGTCTGCTCTTATAATCCAATCAGAATGATAGAGTGATTTTACCGGACTAGTACTCGTTCACACTTTCCCAGGTGCTGCTGATATGATTAGCTGGTCATTTTGTGCCAGAGCCAAAACACAGTGAAATTTGGGTTTTTGTGATAAAGTAATTTTGTTTTGGCCAATGAAGCTTTTTGCAATTATTTAAAATGCATCTGATCACTCTGCACAATAATCTAGAAACAATGTGAATCAACACCACAACAACTGAAGCAGAAAACTTTGCGAAACACAAAATTTATGTCACTGCCAATACTTTTGGCCACGGCTGTACAGCAGTGTTGGAACAAAATATTTGCACTATATCAATACTTGTGCATGTTACAAAAAACCTTGTACAGCGACACAATCAAACATTTATAAACAAAATATTTTTCAAGACCTTTAGGTATTTTTCTCATTTTCCATGACTGGAAAATTGCATTGCAAAATTCCAGGTTTTCCAGGACACTTAGGAATCCTGATATCGCTATAAGATATTGGTCTTATCGCACACCCTCAATGCTGGCCTTAGCAAACACCACTATTTACCTTTGAAAGAGATCAAATCGTCAATATCTAAGACTTGATTGTAATTGTAAAAATGTATCTAATAAAAGGTCAGATAGGGTAGCAGGTCTTGACATTCAGAGTGCCCTCACCTCATACTGGTCATAGGCAAACATGCTGGACCACCACGCTCTCATCTCAGGATTAGTGAAGTCAGGATAGCCAGAATTACCTTTACCAGAAAAAGAAATATAAATTTTAGCACTGTAAAAAAAAAAAAAAAAAAAAAAAAAAAAAAAAGACATATTGACTGTTCGGAATGAAATTTTCGATATACAACCCCCTGTTGCTACTCACCTGGCCAGCACCAGCCTTCATAGTCTCCTCCATCTTTGTTTTTAACATAGAAGTTTTTTGAGCGAATCTCATTGTGAATCTTGTAGCCACTGTCCACCTTAATATGAGGATCTACAATGGCCACTAGCTGGGGGACAAAAACCACATTGCATGAATTCTAACAGAGTTGTTAAACAGAACATTTTCATAGTGTCTTTGCATCATCAATAAAAAGTCTAGATGAACATCCCTTATTATTCAAGACAATATCAAGACAGATACTCTATTTTACTACTCACATCAAACATTTTGAATCTACTATATTGAATGGCTTGATTGAAAAATTATTGATCCTCTAACTGAAATAAATGAATAAATATCAAGATAAATATACTGTACATCATCAGAAGGCAGACAAATATTGAGATATAATAATTTTTCTTACATCGCCCAGCCACAATTTTAGTCTCTCTCACACACACACACACACACCTTGCGTCTTTTGTCCATCAAACCCTGCAGCATGTCTTTGGGCTGGGGGAACTTGCTTGAGTCCCAGGTGAAGTAGCGTTTTCCATCTGTATGCTCAATGTCCAGCCAAATGAAGTCATAGGGAATGTCATGCTCATCAAAGCCCTGATCAACAGCCTTCACATCCTCCTGATCATTATAGTTCCAGCGGCACTGATGATACGCCAGAGCAGAGAGAGGAGGGAATGATTGAGTGCCTAAAGAAAAGAAAGCTTGTTTAATTAAAGGGTAATTAAATTTTTTGTAATCCTTAATTCATTAAATATTCCAGGTTATTTTCAACCTAATGACTACAAATCACATGTGTGACTACGTAGCTTGCAAAACGAATTTGAGCTTGTGCATTTTTAAACTTGACACAAACACATTACACTAGATTTGATGTCAATGAAATCAAAAGCAATTTGTTCTTGCGTGTCTACACTGGACAACTGGTGTTGAGCGGGTAGAATTGAATGAAGCTGTCAGCGGAGGACCTGAGAGGCATCTATTTCTCAAACTAGACTAAGATACACTTATCCTCTTGTTTAGTTGTACATCTGGCCTTCCACACCTCTTTCTGTCCTTGTTAGAGCCAGTTGAACTTTGTCTTTGTGACTAGTGTACAGCTTTGCAAGAAAGTTTTTTTGGTAATTTCAAGCATTGTATAGCCTTCATTCTTCAAAACAATGATTGACTGATGAGTTTCTATAGAAAGCGGTTTCTTTTGTCATTTTTTACCCAATATTGATCTTAAGACATGCCTCTATATTGCATAATGTGGCAACTCAAAACAAAGATAATGTTAAACTTAATTTAATGAACCAAATAGCTTTCAACGGTGTTTGATATAATGGCAATTGATTTTCTACAACCAAATTAGCAGTTTAGCATGATTACTCAAGGATAAGGTGTTGGAGTGATGGCTGCTAGAAATGGGGCCTGTCTAGATTTTATAAAAAATGACTTTCAAATGGCGATGGTGCTGTTTTTTCAAATCAGTAATGTCCCGATTATACTTTGATCAATTGAATGCCACTTGGTGAATTAAAGTATAAATTTCCTTCTGAAACAGCCAAATCTGTACATACTTTTGGCCACCAGGTGCAAATAAAATTTTAAAGGAGCAACTTAAAATGTTGTATTCCACACACAAAGCTATTGCATAGCTTTGGAAGCAGGTGTGTGGATTATTTATTTGGTACTTTCATTATGCTTTTTTATTATTTTTGAGCAGCAAAACCCCCTGTTCACTTTCATTGTTCTCCACTAAAATCTTTCAAAACATCTAGTTTTGTGTTCCACAGAACAAAGTCAAAAGGTTTTGAGACTACATGAGGGTGAATGAATGACAACAGAATTCTCAATTAAACTGAGTAAACTATTCTTTTAAGTTGAAAATAACTTTAAAATACTCCTTTAACAAAAATTATGTTGGTTATTCAGATAAATCCATTTTATGTTTGGTACGGACACCAATTCAGCTTTTTAATTTAATTTAATTTAATTTGACAAATTGTCACACATTATACATACATTTCTGCATATACATGGTGAAATTATTTATTTTTCACATATCCCAGCTAAGCTGGGGTCAGAGTGCAGGGTCAGCCATGATACAGCGCCCCTGGAGCAGATAGGTTCAAGGGCCTTGCTCAAGGGCCCAACAGTGGTGTCTTGGTGGTGTTGGGGCTTGAACCCACGACCTTCTGATCAGTAACCCAGAGCCTTAACCGCTGAGCCACCACTGCCCTTTTTTCAAAGACTGACACTGGTTTTTGAAAGACTGTGCATCATTTTAAATGCTTTGAGTAAACAACTTGTTCAGTCTGAAATGTGAAATCATTTCTGTGTGTTTGTGTACCTGTAAGTGAAGCATATTGAGTAAAGACATCAGTAGGTTTGGGTCCCAGCATGATAAAAACATCAATTATTCCACTCTCAGAGATCCAGCGTACATCAGTCTGAGCATCTTCACTGGAGTCCTGCACAAAGTCCAGCATTTTGTATTAGGCAAATCTATTTGAATGAAGACTGCACCGATAGTTTAGTTTTCACTTGCTTAAAGGAAAAGTTCACCCAAAAATTAAAATTCTCTCATCTTTTACTCACTCCCATGTCAACCCAGATGTGTATGACTTTCTTCTGCACAACACAAATATTTAAAAATAATATTTCAGCCCTGTAGGTCCTCACAATGCAAGTGAATGGTGATCAGAGCTATGTAGCTCCAAAAAGTTTAAGTCAGCATGAACATAATCCACATATTTCCAGTTGTTAAATCACAGTCTTCTGAAGTGATCCAGTTGGTTTTGGGTGAGAGCAGACAGAAACATAACTCCTGTTTCACTGCACATCTTGGCAGCAATCTCGTTGATGAACACAATATCAAGCTCGATTGCCTATAGCACCATCTAGCACTCTGCACATGCGTTAAGCACTAGGAAGTGTAACAGAGCTTGAAATCATGATTGTACCTAGAGACTAGGGATGGGCATTTTGGTCATGTTGTCTACTCAAGTGGCAATGACATGTACATAACTGATATATATATAACATGTCTAACAAACATCTTTGGCTGCTGCATTATGTCTTGTTCCAGTGTATCGTCTGTTCATTATTATTGACTGTTATAAAATAATCAGTTACACAATGTACAAAAGATTATATAATCATAATATAATGCATCCTATTTTGTCATTATGAGAAGATTCGCTGCCCAACTCAATGAAAGAATGTGCTCAACGTGCGTCTGGCTGTTCTTCCTTCAGGTTACCGTAGTAATCTTAGTAAACGCACACCAGTTTTTTTAGTGACTGTCTAAACTGTATTTTCAAATCTTGGCTGGCTTAACAGGAGACGCCATAACCATCATGTTTTTAATATGAGTGTTAAGTTGAAGTTCAGTTTTGAAGATGCTGCATTGTTCCATTTAGCTGAGCTCTGTCTAGCTGTTTGAAACTCGCATCACGTTGAGTCCACTGCCACATGCCTAGTGTGTGTGTGTGTGTGTGTGTGTGTGTGTGTGTGTGTGTGTGTGTGTGTGTGTGTGTGTGTGTGTGTGTGTCCCCAAGTGTTCTCTCCTGTATCTGTATTGGTGCTGTGATGATTCATGAAGCATTCCATTCACAAGAGTTGGAATTTCAACCTTTCAACTGCAGAAAGTGCAACGGAATGACTTCAATGACTTCTAACATGGAAACTCGTTGTGGAAATCTTCAACTCCCATTTTGCGCAAACATTTCGGCACCCAGGTCAGGGAGGTTTACGGTCAGTGACAAACATTCACTTTTATTGAACAATATCCATTAACGAGTCAAAGTTCTTAAATTAAATGATCATAAAACGTGTTTAGCAAACATTTAGCAGAGACATGTTCAAACCATGGTTAATTACACTCTTTTGATGATCGTAACAATAGCATCGCAGCGCTATTTATCAGTTTGGTTGCTATAAGACGTCTCTGACCAATAATGTACCCCTCAAAATCACAATGTAATCAATCTCAAAATTAAAAATAAAGCTCCCTCTTTGACACTGTGTTAAGTTGTCAGATAATGGTCACAGAATTTCGAATTCAGTGAAAAATCACATCACATATGATCACCATCGATCAATCATTGTTGCCACGTTCAAATACCAGAGTACTCATGCCCATCCCTACAAGAGACTGCAATGGCAAGATGTGCAGTGAAACGGGAGTTATATTTTGGTCTGTTCTCCACCAAAACCAAACACTTCAGAAGACATGGATTAAACCAATGGAGTCCAACAGATTACATTTATACCTATACATCTCCTTTTTGGAGCTTAAAGTTCTGTTCAACATTCACTTGCATTGTATGGACCCACAGAGCTGAGATATTCTTCTAAAAATAAATTTTTTTGTTCTGTAGAAGAAAGTCATACAAATCTGGGATGGCATGAGGGCGAGTAAATGATGAGAGAATTTTAATTCTGGGTGAACTCTTCCGTAAATGGCACATAATTGATGACCAATAAAAAGTAAAAGGGAAAACAAATATCATAGGCATTGGGCAATATTATAAACCAATACAGTTTTGCCTATACTTTTCTTAAACGCACATACTTGACGTACTTTTACTTTATGTACGCAAGTAAGAGAAAATAAATAAAGCTCCTCACTCTTACCTTTCCTGCAGTATTTGAGCTGATGTCCACCCATGTCTCTGCTGCATTAAGCCAGAAGATGCCCATTGTGCGCTCAGTACAGTGAGATATGAGCACAGGAACAGACCCATACAGAGCCATTGGATTGTGCAGCTCATACTGGAAAACATCCAAGTTGTACAGCCGATAAGGGTCTGATCCGCTGAGAAATACCAACAGAACAGACAACTTATTTTGCACCTATCTGAGATTTAATGCTATCGAAGTTAATGAACATGAGGAAAATGTTTAAATGAAGTCAAAAAGGCTCATAACATTAGTTGATTAATCTGATCATGTGTCTCGCATCAAGTTTGTGTATAAACTCACTCTGTGTTTTTTAGTTTTAGTGTGTCCGCGTGTTCTGGAATGCCGTAGAGATGTTCCACCTGAGGTAGAGAAAAATCTAAACTAATAGAAGTTGGACCTGTATGGGGATGATAATTTAAAAAAAAAAAAAATTAGTTTTTCTCCCCAATATTCTATTGAGTATGATTCAACCAAGACTCAAATGTACCATTGGGCTTTGAATCACTATGAGACTTAAACATTTCCTCCCACATGCCCGGTTTATCCTCCTCTTCTATAATCGGTCCATCCTAAAAGACAAGCAAGTAAGAAAAAAAAGGCAAAAGGTGATGTTTATCTAATGAAGGAAAACAGGTTTAAATTAGAAAACTAATGAAATGAATACTCTTCAATATCTGAGCTAATCTCAAGCTGAGCAATCATTTACCGGTCAAAGAGCTCAAAAGATCAAACTAGACCTTTAAATGAAAATCAAAAGTCACATTAAGGGCACACAATCTAGACGGTCAAATGAGTATACAATAGGGTTCTTAAAAAAAAAAAAAAAAAAGCACACCTTTTCATCCGCCCGCTGCTCCACATTCTCTTGTCCTGAATCTTGCTCCAAATTAGATTCACTTTTACTGCAGAACAGAAACACTCTTTTTCTAAATTGCCAGTCTGTGATTTTAAGACATATCTTTGCTGCAAAGACAACACTGATTTGTTTGGGTTGTTGGTTTAAAAATGGCAAACATTAAAATATTAATATTCAGAATGTACCATCTCTATATAGGATTATTCCCAATGTAGTATTTCAATATCACAAAAAAAGAAATAATAATTCTAAGAATATTGAAAAATATGTGAACATTTGATTAAAGAACAAATGGTCAAAGTTTCTTAGAATTTGCTGATATTGACACTACTGGCACACAAAAGAGAAAAAATACTGATAAACATTAAGATTAAGAACATTTAATAAAGAAACTTTATGCTTATGTGAACAATCAGGTCTACCCACACCCACAGTTAAGAACTTGTCAAGGGGATGTTACCTAGAGAAAATGCTCTTGAGTGAGTCCCACATGCTACCAACTGTGCTACTTATTTTATGAGAGATACTGCAGAGCATGACAGAAGAGGGGGAAGAGGAAAGATGAGAGAAAAGCGGGGAGGAAAATAGAATGTGATGAGAATTTAACACATTTACATTATTATAACTGAATGAAATGATCTCGAAAACAATTCAATTATATGCAGTCATTTGAAAGATACAAATCCCAGACTTAAATTTCAAATGAAAGTGTCATTTTATCTTGACGACTTTGTTATGCCAACATACTCAGATTAACAAAATATAACATTCGTATGAAATACTAAAGAAATATCATAATTAAAAAAATAAAAAAATCTTGCATCACAAAACAAATACACAAACCTAAAGTTTATTAAAAAGACAATTCTGCCAAATGTTGACCTAATAGAGCAGAACAGTTGGATCCCAAAAGTAAAAATCCAATTCAAATATTCAAGACAGACCTAACACATGCTTAGATGTTGCTAAATGATAATATGCTTCTACAAAACTGACAAGTCAATGTGACTTCAACAGTCCACATTATTTCGGTGGACAGATGGCTTCAGCAGAGGCAAATACCACTGATTAATAACCCTGGAGCTCACAAGTTATAAATAATCAGCAGTGACTAACCACTCCCATAAAGCATTGTGAATGATCAATTTTCCTAGCACTCTCAATCAATCAGTACCACATTTCTTCCAGCTACTAGAGCTATAGTTGACAAGAAATATAGTTATATATATTCAAAATAGTATATTCTAAAATGCCTATTGAGAAAATTAATTTGGAAGTTCACTGTTGTGCTCTATTGGGCGTGAATGGATGCAACCCTGCTTTAACAGAGTTAGTGAAGACAGCGGGACAGTAAGAAATGAGAAAAGAATCAACAGCAAGAATAAATGTACCGGTAAAGATCTGTGTATGTGTGCTCAAACTGATAGTTTAAACTATGACTAAACTCTGAAGAAACTACAAAGAGAATTGTCCTTGCATTACAGGTCCTAATGCACCCCATGATAATATTTTCTTAATTTCACCACTTTTACAGGGCTTTCTATTTATGGGTGATTCAATTCTCACATTTCCCCCTTAATTCTCATTACTGTAATGCAAAATCAAAATATAATTTATGATAACATGAACAGAAATGAAAAACATCTTGTCTGGACATGATGATTATTCGCTCACCGACCACTTTATTAGGTACACCTTTCTAATACTGGGTAGGACCCTCCTTTGCCCCAGAACGGCCTGAATTCTTTGTGGCATGGATTCAACTATATTCTGGAAACATTCCTTAAGGGATTCTGCTCCACACTGACATGACAGCACACAGAGTTGTTGGCTGCACATTCATGCTGCGAATCTCCGGTTCTACCACATCCCAAACATAATGGTCGTAAAAGGATGCACATGGTCAGCAACAATACTCAGGTAGGCTGTTGCATTTAAACAATGCTCAGTTGGTATTAAGATGCCTAATGTGTGCAAAGAAAACATTCCACACACCATAGGGCAGGATGCGTCCATGGCTTCATGTTGTTTACGCCAAATTCTGACCCTATCATCTGCATGTTGCAGCAGAAATCGATTTTTCAGACAAGGCTATGTTTTTCAATCGTCTACTGTCCAGTTTTGGTGAGCCTGTGCCCACTGCAGCCTCAGTTTGCTGTTCTTAGCTGACAGAAGTGGTACTCGAATGGGTCTTGTCCTGTTGTCGCCCACCCGCCTCAATGTTCGACATGTTGTATATTCAGAAATGCTTAGCAGCATAGCACTGTTGTACCACGTAATTTGGGTTACGGTCACCTTCCTGTCAGATTGGACCAGTCTGGCCATTCTCCTCTGACCTCTGTCATTAACAAGCCGTTTTCACCCACAGAACTGCCGCTCGCTGGATGTTTTTGGCACCATACGGAGGAAACTCTAGAGATTTGTGCATGAAAATCCCAGGAGATCAGCAGTTACAGAAACTCAAACCAGCCCATCTAGCACCAACAATCATGCCACACTCCAAATCACAGAGATCATTTTTTTTCCTCCATTCTGATGGCTGAAGTGAAAATTAACTGAAGCTCCTGACCCATATCTGCATGATTTTATGCATTGCACTGCAGCTACATGATTGGCTGATCAGTTAAAAATCGCATGAATAAGATGCTGTACAGGTGTACCTAATAAAGTGCTTGGTGAGTGTATTTAGTTCTCCATAAATTAAATTCAACAATTTAATTCTACCATTATGTACACTATAAATTGCACCATTTTAAAAATAATCAATATTTTTACACTACATTAATAAGAATTCAGGTGGGCAGGGATGTGCCTAATTGTCACAAAAATAATGTCACAATGCAAAAAATCTTAACCTAAAAATAGGCTTGTTTTCTTTATGCATAATTCTCTTTTGATTTTGGGGTGAAACATGTCCCTGAAATTTCTTATCAATCCCTAATGCTAAGGTATCACATCAATGATCATTAGGTTTATTCAATTGTGCAAATATTGATTAATGTAATTGCATGAATTATGCATTGTAGTTGTAGTTATTCTACTGAATCAATAAAAACAGGACAAGGCAGTGCATTGCAGAGCTCTACAGATTAAATATGAATCACATTTCCATAATACTGTTGTGCCATACTGTTCTGTTAAGACTAAAACTGTGTACTATGAGTGCAAGGCTTAATCAAAATATAAAAAGTAGAAAGAGAGTGAAAAATTAGTTTTAAATTCACACTTCATTTAATCAGTTCATTTGTAAAGGTTCTATAATACCAATCGAGAATCAGCTGCAGATATAAAATTATACAATTAAAAGACAATTTTATCAGCATCATTTTTAAGAAATGTGAACCATACTACCAAAAGTCAAATATTCTATTAGTCTGACTCCACGTAGTACTCCCAACTGGGCTACACTTCCTGAACACAATGCAGTATCTGATGAGTGTTTTTGGACTCACGTGTCCTTGCGTGCTCGGAGATGCTCAAAAGCCAGTAGACCACGGGAGTTGAGGGACACGAGCACTTGACGACCCTCGACGATGTCGAGCCTGAACGGCTGAGCACTTACGATGAGACGCTGCTCGTCTCCGCCCAGAGACAACACCAGACCATTCTCATCCTGGGTCACCACTGACAACCTGACCACACACACACACACACACACACACAATTTATTAGTACCACGATAATAACACATTCTCCGAGATTATAATGCATGGCTTAATAATAGGGATGGCCTGATGGCTCAAGAGAAAGTGAGATTTGAGCCAATTGATGGAACTGTTACTTGCCCCAATATGAACTCTTTTTAAACTTCTGGGTTTTGGAACACATAAGTTAATGGATGCAGGATAAACTTCCATAGCGGTGAATGGAACTAAATGGGAGAACGCTGCAAATATAATTTTTTGCTTACCCATTTGCTCCGATGTCAAAAGAAAAACACCACTATTATGTTTCCACAACTTTCCAAATGAAGAAAAAAAAAATAAATAAATAAATAAATAATGATGGATTACGACAGCCAGAAGAGAAAAGATGCTAATTTTCTGTCACGCTCTCAGCAACATCATCGCATCTGTGGAACTCGTATTTTCAAACTAATTCCAGGGTAATATTATACTAAGCATAATGTTAGAAATTTGCACTAAACAGTTTAAAATTGCAAATAAAAAAAGTTTGCTAGATTTACACTGCTTAATCAGGCAAAAACACACTATTGGAGTCTGTGAAAAGGGTCAATAGGGCCAGTGTTGTCACTACATATAATATGCGTTTATAAATGTACATTTGTGTTTAGGCTTTGCCCACTTCAACAGTTGGTTTTCAATGTGTCGTAAACAACATTGTTGTTGTAAATTCTGTTGAATTCTGATTTATTCATTTGGCAGATGCTTTTATACAAAGCAACTTACAAAAGGGGAAAACATTAGCGAATCATCTTAAGGAGACATTGGTACGAAAAGTGCCATACTATGAAGTTTCACTAGCATCAGAATAGCATTCAAAACAGATTAAAGTGCAACTATAATTATTTTTTTTAGTGACTGGTTAAGTGCTCATTGAAAAGATGTGTTTTAAGTCATTTTTTGAAGACAGAGAGTGAGTCAGCCTACTGGGCAGGGAGGAGAATTTATAGTAACACTTCACCCACACCTATCATATCATTTCTGAAGATTTGGATTTAAACCCTGGAGTCGTAGGGATTACTTTTATGCTGCCTTTATATGCATTTTGGAGCTTCAAAGTTCTGGTCATTCATTTGCATTGTATGGACTTAGAGAGTTAAAAAATACTTCTAAAAAAGAAGAAAGTCGTACACATCTAGGATGGCAAGAGTGTGAGTAAATGATGAGAGAATTTTCATTCTTGGGTGAGCCATCCCTTTAATATCTGACAAGACCTGTCTCTGTAAACTTCTATTCCATTTGTTTAATTTACTGAGGTTGTGTAATAATGGGGGTATTTACACTTGGTCACGTCAGGCCGTTTTAAATGCCTAAGTGTAAATAGGCTCATTGTGTAAAAAGCATCTTTGATGGTGTGGGTAGACTTGACTTACGGTTCAGTAAGTGGATCAGTGATGAGTACATCTGGAACCTCAAAGCGAGGCTTCAGTGGTTTGAGTTCATTAATCTTCACTCGTGTCATGTTCCCCTGCAGTCTGTACAACTCAAGCAACAAGCGAACCTACACAAACACAATCACCGATGGGATCTTATTAATACTGTAATTTTCTGTCCAAGACCACAAAATTTAATGGAAATAATATGCCCAGTTTTCACACATAATTATGGTAATTCAGATGACTTGCTGAACAATTGACACAAAGGAATAAAAAAAATACAAATGGACTTAGGTCTCACTATCAAGCATGTGATCGACAGAAGACAAAAAACAGCCATTTACATGTATATAATTTTAACCTGTATATCGATGTATGAAATAAATCTTCTAAATGAATAAAGTGCAACATTTTAACTATTTTAGCCCCCATTTTGTAAAACAAATCAGGCAAGCTACAGGTCAGAAAATGCCCTAAATCACTATTACAATTGTTTATGCTCACATGGTAATGGATTTCATACCAATGTATCAGAGGTCAAAGTCAGCAGTTTTTAAGAGTTTTGAATGATTTTCCCTCAACGTGTACTTTAAGGGTCACGCTGGTTTTTCCACATTAATGTGAAAATGACAATGACTAAAAATGTAATATTAAATGTTCTTAGGAATACCAATCCTTCTTCATTGAGTGACTAGTATTATTCTATATATCTGTACACCTTTCAGCCACCGTCTTGCACACTCAAAAAGTATTTGCATGGCACGGCAGCAGCAGTGGCATCTTCCGAGAGAAGGTTGAATGCACAGGACAGGGCATTCCCAATAAGATATTAAACCTCGATTAAATATTAACGCACTACCTCACCCTGGCCTTTTTTTTTTTTTTTTTTTTATGGATTTACACAATTCACGTGGGTCACATTTCTAGGTTGGAGATTAATCCGGAAGAATCACATCCCTGAACAATAAGGGTAGTTGACAAATAGACATGAAAACAAACTCTCAACATTGAGATTTAAGGTTAAAATATTTGTCACTAATTTTTGAAGGGTTAGTTCACCCAAAAATTTTAATTATCCCATAATTGACTCACCCTCAAGCCATCCTAGGTGTATATGATCATTTTTGGGTGAACTAACCCTTTAAGAGGGAAACCAATATGCTTAACATATTTTATTATTTGAGATCTTTCCAATGATGATCCGATCGAAGGACATTTTCACCAATTCAAATCATGATTATTATGAACCTATTTTATATATTATGAAATGTATCACTTGTAATTTGTCAGCCAATTAAAAAGCAGTAGTTAAGAGTTAGTCAGATCACCTATATGTAGTTTCAGATTCTAAGCTTTTAAATTACACCCATTTAAGTTAGTAGTTTTTCATTAAATTAGCTGGCAACTCCAGTTGAAAAGGTATGAAACACAGAGCAAAATTATTGGTTATCAGTAATGTCCACAATGAGCTGTGAATTATTGGTATCAGGGAGAAATTCCATATCAGTGCATCCCTAATATTTGTATAAGTGCATATTTTTAGATGCTGCAACTGTTCACCATTTTGAACTACTTTTAATTAACTTTTGGTAGTCACTCGTTCATTACAATAGACCTGAGGTATGACCAGTTATTTTTATAAATACAAATATTCCATGTAGTCTTTAAATTATTAAAATGTTTGTAAAAACTGCAAGCAAAATAATTGTAACAATTTTTGAATTGCTGATCACAGATTTTTTTATAACACACTTCATCTTTAATTTATAGCTGTACATTATTACTGTGCCTCAAACATTCTAATTTGTTTCGATTTTTATTCATCCAAACTAATTCAAGAGAAACATCAGAGACAAAGTTGAGATTCAACCAATGGTGTGAGTTTGAGGCAGGACCATCTGTTTGGTTGCAAATGGCAGACATAGGGGAGTATTCAGGAAAGAGGTTTAGTTATATAATTCTGCTTTGTGACATCACGCTAGTGGTGGAGAAACTGCAATACACCCTTCAGCTTTACCTCCTCAGCTAGAAGAAGAGGAGCAACCTGTAAGCAATAAACTGTTCATCCACAGACCTTGTTGTTGTTGTTGATGAGCTGCAGGGTGAGTCTGGAGTTGCTCAGCTCCAGTGTGTCCAACAGAGCTCTGTATGGAGACTGACCGGGCTTCAACTCCCTCTGACGCCTGCAAACACACACACATTATATATATATATATAATTTTTGGCTCTCTTTTGATTGGAGGGTACAATGTGACCAGAATATGTTCTTGACATGTTTCGTTAGGTTCCCACTTCTAAGGGTGGTTGCTCTTATTGGTTAAAGATCTGGGTGGGAGGATCAAACAACAGAGGGCATAAGAAATCATTGGGATTCGAACTCCAAGGGTGGTAGTCAGTGACTTTACTCCCTGCGCTACCCATGCCCCCAACTTTTCCCAATTTTGACTTCATCTCATAATTAGGATTTTTTTCTCTCAATTTTGAGAGCATCTAATAATTTTTACTTTTACCTCATGATTCTGATATTTTATCTTAAAATTAGGACTTTGTATCTCATAAATTTGACTGACCAAAGCAATTTTTTATGCTGCTGAAATGGGCTTCCATACTCAAGAGCAATGTGTCTTTTTTTTTCCTTTAAAAGATATTTTTACAGTAAAAAGTATAATTGTTTAAATCAATTCAAAAGGATTACTTTATGATTAAAAATAATGGAAATCCATCCCAGCAATCTGTGTGAAATTATCATTATTTATTCTTTTAAAAAGAAGCAATTTGAGTAACCAGAAGTCTGTTAATGATTCAGCCTGACCACTGTGAGTAAAGTAACTTAAGTCAAGTAAGTACTTAACTGATTTAAGTGAATAACACTTAAACAATGAAACTGAGAAACTTTAATTGCCATTGATTTGAAAAAAACAACAATTATTATTTAGACCAATTGCAGGTGACAAAGTAGAGACAACATCCGTTAAACACAGGACATTCTCATAACCCATTTCAGATAAACTGCTATTCAATTCTATGGTGTGACATGATACTGACTTGCAGAAGGTGCTCTTGTCACATGTTTTAAAGTTGCTATGGTCCACAGCATGAGCGCTCAAACAGAAGAACAGCAGAACCAGCGGAACAAACCTGAAACAAATAATCCTACTTTACAAGAAGGGAAAATGCAATACAGCAGAAACAAGTTGCTAAGTCATATGAGGAAAACATTAAAAAAACAGAACCAACATATTAAAAATGCTATTAATGAAAGGAACAATTCTCCTCATTCAACTATGCAATACATTTTTACTGCAGTTGTCAATCCATAGAAGAATTACATTTGCAAGCAGTAAGCTTTTAATTATGTTTGTTGGAGGAGGAAGACAATAAATGAAAGAACCGGTAAACCCCCTGAACACCTGTGACTTCACCATCAAAACAGTAAAAGATACCATGTTTGACAATGGTAGATACAGTATTTCTTGGACATTTACCATGGCAATGCCATGGTATTACTGGAAGTACCTCAGCGTGTCATGTAAATACTATGGTAAATTAATACATCATTCATTAAGTATCATTGTATTACATTGTACCACTACAGTACTTTTTGTAAGGGCAAAGACTTAATTTCTTCAGTTGTCAGGAATAACTCACATGCCGTGAAAATATGTACAGTTGAAGTCAGTAGTTTACATACACCTTAGCCAAATACATTTAAACTCAGTTTTTCACAATTCCTGACAATTAATCTTAGAAAACATTCCTTGTCTTAGATCAGTTATAGGATCACTATATTTTAAGAATGTGAAATATCAAAATAATCGTAGAGAGAATGGTTTTTATAGCTTTTATTTCTTTCACATTCCCATGGATCAGACGTTTACATACACTTTGTTTGGTAATATTGCCTTCAAATTGTTTAACTTGGATGAAACGCTTTGGGTGGCCTTTCACAAGCACAATAAGTTGCTGAAATTTTGGCCTTTTTGGTGTAAACGAAGTTAGGTTTGTAGGCCTCCTTGCTCGCACACATTTTTTCAGTTCTGTCCAAAATTTTCCATTGGACTGAGGTCAGGGCTTTGTGATGGCCACACCAATACCTTGACTTTGTTGTCCTCAAGCCATTTTGCCACAACTTGGAGGAATACTTGGGGTCATTGTCCATTTGGAAGACCCATTTGTGACTGATCTTTAACTTTTTGGCTGATGTCTTTAGATGATGCTTCAATATATCCAAATAATTCTCCTTCCTCATGAAGCAATCTATTTTCGTTTTACTGTGGATATAGATACCAGTTTCCTCCAGCATCTTCACAAGGTCCTTTGCTGTTGTTCCGGGATTGATTTGCACTTTTCGCACCACACAATGTCTCTAGGAGACAGAATGTGTCTCCTTCTTGAGTGAAATGATGGCTGCGTGGTCCCATTGTATTTGTACTTGCGTACTATTGTTTGTATAGATGAACATGGTACCTTTAGGCATTTGGAAACTGCTCCCAAGGATGAACCAGACTTGTGAAGGTCCACATTTTTTTTTCTGAGGTCTTGTCTGATTTGTTTTGATTTTCCCATGATGTAAAGGGGCACGGAGATTGAAGGTTGGCATTAAAATACACCCACAGGTACACCTCCATATCAATACACCTCCTATCAGAAGCTAACTGGCTAATTGTCTAAAGGCTTGAAATAATTTTCTGGAATTTTCCAAGCTGCTTTAAAGGCACAGTTAACTTAGGGTATGTAAAGTTCTGACCCACTGGAATTGTGATAATAGTCTTTTAAAAGTGAAACAATCTGTCTGTAAACAATTGTTGGGAAAATTACTCATGTCATGCATAAAGTAGATGTCCTAAACGACTTGCCAAAACTATAGTTATCCAATATGAAATCTGTGGAGTGGTTAGAAAATGAGTTTTAATGACTTCAACCTAAGTGTATGTAAACTTCTGAATTCAGCAGTATTTAACGAGTAATACGAACGGATTAATAACCTTAAAAGAAGCATTTTAAATCGATGCGTCTTGCAGAATACTTGACTCTTTTTATCCTATTACCCTGTCTGAGCCAAACAATACCTGCCACAGGAAGCCGCCATCTTGCGTTGTGAACTTTGCCCTCCGTTTAACGTCGACCAACGACAAATGAGTCGCTTTTTTAATAATAATAAAAAACACAACAGCTGCGTATTAGCTGCAGTTACATGGTCTTACACAGTAAAATGTATTTAAAGAATACAATGTAATTATGTTTCCATGACACGGCTAGAATGGCAGTTATAAACTGTTCTTAAAATGGGCGGGACTGAGCGTCATGGACATTCATTGGTCATACATGGTTGGTCTAAATAATAATTGTGTTCCTATTTTAACTTTTAACTGAGTGTTTTAGTACCATGGCTATTACGGTTTTTAGTGCAATTATTTTAATAAGCCAGGTGTTTATTATTGTCCAGGCCACCGCTGAAGTAGTAGTACATCGTGTTACTTTTCTCAGCAATGGATAGGGTGGACCAATCACAGTTGTTTGCGATTATTCAAGATACACGTGTTTTTACACACTGGGATTTGAATGCGGCTCTAGGGGAATTCGGCTTTTAAACAGCCAAGCGCCCCCTGGCGGATCACATCCGTTTTTAGGAAGCAGTAACTTAAGTCCACAGATGATTGGCTGTTTTTGTTTCACGCTGACATGACGACACATCTCGTATAAAAAGACGCGAATACTTCCGTTTCTTTCTCTCTGTGGACCTGGCAGCATTCGGAAAGTGTGTCAGATGGTATGCACGTTTTATTAGCGTGTTTTTAAGTTGTTTGTTTCAACGTCTAATTAACGTATTCTTTTTGGTCTTGTAGTGAAGCCCTCCATTCTTGGCATGCTCGTAGTTGTGTTGTACTCTTGTGTGTATGTATGGAGGTATATTAGTGTCAGTGCAATGTCTTCGGTGCCAGCATGTTCTCCATCAGCTGGTTCTATCCTCAATCACTGGAACACATTTTAACTGTTTTTCGTGTTAATGTTTTGTAGTGCGTGTTAAACTCTTGTGCGTGTGAATTAATAGTTTATCTGGTTTTAATTGTATGTAGGCTGTTGCATTTACTTTTCTAATAGTCAATTGTTATCTTTCAGGTTGTGCTTCCAGGAGACATTACACTCGATAAGTGGA
Source organism: Xyrauchen texanus (assembly GCF_025860055.1). Classification (NCBI taxonomy): domain Eukaryota; kingdom Metazoa; phylum Chordata; class Actinopteri; order Cypriniformes; family Catostomidae; genus Xyrauchen; species Xyrauchen texanus. Next base: position 49,485,666 of record NC_068279.1, read on the forward strand.
ATCGAGTCTGCATTATGTTTTGAGTCACGTGTGGCATCATGTAATAAGGGTGACATTTTTTTAGCAGTAATAAACCATATACATAATATTTGTTGCTTAGAATTATAATTTTTATGTCTGATGCAGTGTTTGGTGTAATGCATTAAGTAATAACTAAGTTCCCTTTAAAAAAAAAAAAAAAAAGTATTACTTTTAAATGTATGTAATTTAGTTAGTTTTGATGTTATTGCGTTGAATACTGTATAGACTAATAGAACAATTCTATATGAAACAATAGTGCATTTTAAAATTTAACGTCTAATGTTAATGTATGACTTTTTTTTTTTTAACGCTGCCCTCTTAAAATCTCTGGTCTGCTCTTAGTTTATTCGATTGTAGATTTATTTTAATAAATAAAAAAAAAATACAAAATATTTCATGTCAATTCTTGTATTTTTCATCTTGTTGAGCTTGATATGGGTTTTAGAACTTAGGTAATGCAGTTACTTTTCAAACCGAAATTGATATAGGAATTCAATTATATTATAGATGTAATTAGTAGATGGCAATTACTTGAAATAACTTACTGGTTATTTAATTAAAAAAAAAAAAATCTCGACCCTCAGGCCTGGCTTGATTCATTCTCTGCTTGTCTAGAACTGCAATTCCATGCTGACTGGGTACTTGCTCCTGTGAAATTAAGCAATGCAACCTTAGTTTTATGTAGTGATTGGAGAAAAGTGAGGGGGTGTGTGTGTGTATATTTTATATATATATATATATATATATATATATTTTTTTTTTTTCAAATAAATTGCTTAAGGTTAAGGTACTGTATCAAAGCAATGCATGTGAATGAGCTCATCTGAACAATAAGATGAAATGTAAGGAATGACAACACCTCTCCAATGGATGTTCTATTCTTATAGGAGCAATCTTCATACAGAAATGTACAGAAAACAATTTCATTTGAATTCTGTGTAAAGGTTTGCCACATTAATTACATGATTGTTGTGGAGTCATTTTTGTTGCAAAATTGCAGCATGGGCACAATAGAGCCAAAGGCACTGCTTAGGAATTTTCTTTTCTGGATTGAAATTGTACCAAAGCTAAATATTTAACTATTGGAATAGTTGGTCAACCATTCAATTGGTGTAAAAGTCTCCTGGGGTGATTTAAAGTTATGGAATTATGAACATTGGGAACCTCTTGGGCAAATGGTGGACAGGAAGTGTTTGTGCATAATGACTAATGTCAGCCCGTTCACACAAAAATCCTTCAGTGCTGGAAGACTGATGAAAGTTCATGATACTTTCATGTAACTTGTGCATGGAACGCCAGTTTCACCTTCAGTAGACCATCTGAATGTATCAGACCATCTTGTATTACTAAAAACAAAATCTATTTTCCATTCGCAGGCTTATTTATTGAAAGTTTAGGTGGGAATACACTTCAGGTGATCAATAGGAAATATTAGATCACTGACTGCTGATTAGCACCAACTTGTTTGAATCAGATTGTATTAAATGTATTTATGTAGCCTTAGGTAAGACACGTTATAGCCATGTGTTTGACAATGGTTGACTGGTTTACTTTGGGATGTTAGTTTTTTAAATGTGTATTTTAAGATGATGACAACAGAAGCCCAAATCTGATTGCGGCACTGGCACCACAGAACATGGTGTGACTTTGGCTTTTATAGGTCAGCCAGAGGGTAAAATGTTGCATCTCTATCTTAAAATTGCACATTTTGCTAGTAGAGCATAAATATGTGTTTGAAACTTCGCATACATGCAAATAAGATTGTATAATAGACTTTGATCTTATAGCATTATAAAAAAACAGGATGTCTCAATCTGATGTATATCACCGAACCTAACATCTAAAGAAATGCAATACAGAAAGGGCGTCCAAAATAATGAAAAGATATATATATATATATATATAATATATATATATATATATATATATATATATATATATAGATATAGATAGATAGATATAGATATATATAGATATAGATATATATACCCAGTCTTCGGTATTCTGACTTTTTTGACAGCATGGGGGCCCTCTGGCGGTTCGATGGTCCCAACAAAACTTAGCTACATTGTTTACAGAGCGGGAGGACCAGCACTGCGGTAGAATGCATAAAATAGGGTGGTCTGCTGCAACCATTGGGTGTCAAATGTCCCCTAGATGGAGGAAAAAAACCTCAAAAGTTTAAAGAAGATATCAACCCATAATGTTAGAAACAGTCATCAGAATACTGGAAGCATGGTTAATATATGTAAATGTTTCTGTGTAATAACGGGTCTAACGAAGTTTACAACAGTTACAGTTTGTGATTTGTGAAGTGTTTGCCTCACTGGTCATGGTTTTAAAGTACAAAGAAAAACTAGGTGGCTCATAATTTATGAATTCATATTTACTTAGTTTTTTCCTCTGACTTTTTTGTACTCTAAACTCAAATAGGCCTACGTTTTCAGTGTTTACCGTGCGAACGCTTTTCATGTGTTGGACTTGGACGAAGCTCCGCATGACGCTTGTGTAAAGCGGTGTGTTGACACCACTGACCTATATAGGCATATATATATCTATCAGTGGTCGAACCCCTGAAGCCCGTGACACGAGTGAAGTGAAACGGCCTTATCAGCGACGCGCCGCTCGCATCCGGTGTGGAAAAGAGTGATTCAGTGTCGGAACTAAATGTAACATATTTTGGATTCAAAACTGCACATTTCGCCGAAAGGAGGCGTTTGCATTAGCCTACTAAAAAAAATTCTGAAGAAGTAAGCTTATTCATCGTCCAGGTGGCATTACAGCAAAGCCAAAACTCACGAAGCTGGCGTGGCATCTTATAACAGTTGATGTCAAATGATCAGTCCAGTTCTGAATATGGAACGGTATGTTTGCACTTGGAGTACAGTAATGATAAAACACTAACACAATCAGCGGCTGGATTACACAAAAACGACTCAACAGAGAGAAAATAGCCCAATAAAATGACCCAACAGGCCCAACCCGTCGTTTGGGTTGAAAAAATAACCAGGAAGTTTTAGAGTGCATGTGGGTCCTGTATAACCAGTATGTGTTAAATGGTGTTCAATGCATTTAACACTATTACTGTGGTATAACAAGTTGTCATTCAGCTGATGCTTTTATATAGTGCATGACGGGAACCTGAGGTTAGAAGCCAAGTTTACTGCAAGGGCACAATCATAATCAACCATCCATCCATCCATCCAACGTCAACCGCTTATCCTGTGTACAGGGTCGCGGGGGGCTGGAGCCTATCCCAGCTAACATTGGGCGAAAGGCGGGGGACACCCTGGACAGGTTGCCAGTCCATCGCAGATAATCAACCATTTAAAATGTAAATTATTAATTAAATAATCATTACAGTTAATTTCCTGTAACAAATAATTAGTTTTATAAAGAACTTCTCCTGGGGCTTTTTTGGTTTGTTTGTTTTTTACCCACATATGCATTAGGATTCATGGAATTCGATACAAGTTAAGGTGAACTTACAGCATTTGCGGCATAATGTTGATTAGCAATGGCGTTGCTAGGTAAAGGTCTACAGGGCACAGACCCCCATTCCTCATATCGCTTTTTATTTTCTTGAAAGCCTGCTGTGTGCAAGAAGTGTGCAACACAATGCATTATACAAAACCTTGCTTAACCCACTATTCCTACACAGCAACAAGTACTGGGAAAGGTAAACATGTAGAGATATTAATCTTTACGAAAATATTTAAGTATCTTCAGCATACTGTACATGAACATTCTCAACATGTTTTATGGCATAAAATGCATATACTGTATATGCAAATAACAAAAATCTGATAAAACTTTCTTTTGCATTTGCATTCTTCTATATTACACATTAAACATCAGGAAAACCTCTGTCAAGTAAGTCTATGGAATTGCATTGTCCAACGTCAGGCAAAACAGCCTCAGACGAAACGGCGACAAAAAGGTCTCAGAATGAGCAGAGAATTTGTCTCTAAGTTGGCAGCTACTGAGCTGAGTTTGGTTGCTAGCTTGTGAAACTAGCTGAGCTATCTCTAACTTTATAAATGCAGAAGTGTCGTTTCTATAAATTAATAACTAGCTAGCTAACATAATTGGTGTAATTTTAAACTGACGTTTGAAATTCATCAAGTTTACTTGCAACAACAACTCAGAACAAGCCAAACTATTGTCGTTTCTAGTCCCTTGGTAATTAGCACACAGCAGCCATACTGCCAACTGTTTATGTCGTGTCCTAAACTAGTGCTAGTGAAATAAATTAATTTCATATCCGAAAGATTGATTCAATGTTTAATCAAAGACAGTACAGAACACAAAAATGTGTTTATTTTCTCTGCAATTCCATAGACTTGACAGAGGTTTTCCTGAGACTTCATGCTTTTTTATCTGATGTCTGAAACCTGTCTCTGACTGCTGGGGATGTAGTTTGTTTATCATAGTTTGTTTACCTCCCACAAACTCACCTCTCCTTTCTGTTTCCTATCCCTGCTTTGTCCAAATAATTTTCTGATGTCCATTTGTACACAGGAGCCTGTGTCAAAATAAGACCATCGTTATTATTTAGAAAGTTACTTTAGTTTCATCATGTTTTCATACCTTAATTCTGACTTGTGTGCCGACACATGGGTAGCTATACGGTTGCATCAGCTGTGCATCAGTTCTCACGTAAGTTAGGAGGTAAAGTTCACATTAAGGGATAGTTTGTTTGTAAAGTCAGTGCTTAATTTGGTTGCATCAACTGTTAAGGCAAGACTTAGGTCAATAAAGTAATTCGTAGTCGCATAATATGACGTTTACCTGTATTGATCCAATAAAAAGCCTTCAAATGTATACACAGAAGTGTTAAAAAGCCGTGAATTTCAGTTTTATCTCGCTGATGTTCAAACGTTGTCTGCTCATGTAACTGTCAGCTGTAATAAATTATATCCCCATTAAAATATTAGACGTAATAAAAGTAGGTTTAATTAATAATATATTTGCCCTGTGTAAACAATATATAGGAAGTGTATCTAAAATAAATAATGGGTGATAAATAAATGCTAGTACAACAGGCTGGAAAAATAGAAATTTTAATATCTTATATATTGGTATACTTCACGCCGGACGACGCACACTGAAAACTGCACCGTTTGAACGAGCCGCTTACAATTACGGTGTTCTCTCTTGCAAATGTAAATGAGTGTAAATGCCAACATCATAATATATGTCGAAACGATTAAAGACTATCACGCAAAACATGTAGGCTACACATTGATGTAATTAAATGAGACTGCTTTTTTATTCCAACCATTACTCCTGGTCGGAGTCTTCCGGTTACGTTTTACCTAAGTTTTATGGTGCAATGCTCAAATATTTATTTTGTGACTTAGTGCCCATTTATGCCACAAATAGGCTAAATTGTAACGTACATATAGCTGGTGCAACCGGCCCCTGGACTTGTGTGTGTGGCTGTGCGCGCTGCAGTGGCTTTGTTACAGCAAGCAGCAGGCGCGCGCCGCACTGACATGGATTTCTGCGAGCATGCATCAGATTTGTTTTTTCGTTGTTTTTAGATAGGTCCATTTCTTTTTTCCGGGATTATCAATCTAAATCAATGCACTGACAAATAAAGTAAATTGTTAAAACTCAAACTTGAGCTTTTACTGGGGTACAGCAGATTTATACATGGGGCATGTGCCCCAGGGGTTTAGTGACGCGCCTGGTATCAAAGTTTGAGAGACATACAAACAACCACTGAGTTACTGACGCTCAAACAAAAGGTGTTACTTTCATCCCCGATCTCCCACTATGCGACAATGTGTTTTTAGGCATAACGTCTTTACGCACACCATTTTTATCGACAAATGGCAATTTGAATGGAAACAGGCAGAAGACGCCAAATTTCGCAAAATTATTTTTACGCATTTTCAATTTGTCCATAACAAAATAGTTACAAAAAGGTGACTACAAACTACACTCATTTGAACAGCCTGAGACTGTCGATGCGTGGGAAAGACATCTGAGAGTCGTTCCCTGGCCAAGACAAGATTTATTGCGTAGCTACAAACACTTCGCGCTTCCCCGATTCCAACGGATGGAAATGCGCGTTCCGCAGCAGTTGACACTTGCCGGACAAAATTGTGAACCCAAAACGTGTTAAACCAGGTCACAGTTTAGCCTTTTGTCCCGCCATTAGCATCTCTCTTATGTCTGGCGGTCAGTAAATCAGTTGCATTAGTAGGGAAGAATAAATCGTATTTATCCTCGTCAAAACTGCCGTTTTGCAGCCGCAAATTAGTTAACACAAGAGCAGTAAAAATAGTAGGCTAATAATAAAATAAAAAGGCTCAGAGTTTCAATTATACATTTCTCTTTTTTGTCTAGGCTAGCCTACTCATAGTGTTCAAATGACTATACGTTTGTGTATATGTTTGTAAGTCTTAGTCGTCCATCAAAATGTAATCACTCGTTGTAGCATAATGTCAACACGTCTTTGGCGGATGTCGCCCAGGCGCGCGAGGCACGTGGCGCCTTTTCGCATTATTTATTATCTGCATGCGCCGACAAATGAGTAGAGGAAGCCAGAGGTGTAAGAACAGAAGTCGTATGGAAGTGTGCCAACAAGTGTAAATTATCTCGGGACGCCTCAAAGGCTGACACTTGCGCATTTCAAAGGATGTGAGGATCAAAGACGAGTGCTAGTCGTCTTCGACGCGTGGAGTTTAAAGTCCCTAATACCCTTAATGTTCATGCACGGCCTTGCAAAATGCCATTGCGCTGAATGTTATTATTAATAACAAAAATTATTTAACAATATAGAAACACAACAGGTTAATTTGAAAAGATTTTAATGATGGACTGTATTTACGATCCCAAAATATACAACTATATATTGGAGCATAAAAGGGAATGCATTAATAAATTAATGTGCAAAATAGATAGATAAATACACCAGTTATGTATTCTAAACGATCATACATTCAGTACAGATCATGCAAAAAAATAAAACGTTAAAAATATATTGACATCATTTATCATACACTATGTACATGTTTTACATTTGTGATGTCAGATGATAAAATCATTACACAACAACAATTTTGGAAAATAATCTTGTCTCTCTACAGCCAAATTACAGAATTTATTACACCAGCCCCAGCATTCTGAGTCCATTTCTCTTCAAACGTCTTTAGATTTCTCTTAAGGCCAAGGTCTCCAGACAGTTTGACTGTGAGAGGTTGGCTGAGCTACTGTGTGTGTTTGACATTCCAAAGCATTAGGCTCTGCGCTTCTGAATGGAATTCTGTTTGGGTGAACCACATTGTTCCTGCAAGCTGATGAAAGTTCTTGTGTGCAAACTGAATTCTGCTGCTGCTTCTGTCGTTGCTGCAGATAATGCTGTACAGTTGAACGTGGAACCTGAATTCTGGAGGAGTTCTGAATTCTGACAGGCATTCTGATGTTGGCTGGCACACAGGGCTGGCTCAGGCGTTGACACAGCGTGGCTGATATTGAGCCTTCTAATCCTCGAACCTCACCTTTGTCTAACAGGAAATGGGCAGCTTTCTGAAGACATGTTGAGAAGCCGTCAATAAACGGAAGTTTTTCTCCTCCTGCATCCTTTGGTTTCTTGGCCACGGCGACAGAGTTTTGCAAAAAGAGGACAGTGCATTCCAGGATCTCTGCTTTCTCTATCCTTCGGTGAGTAGAACTCTGGAATAGCAAGAAACATAATTCAGACAAAGGTCCGAAAATATTCAGACCCAGTAGAGAGCATGCATCTGTAGACAGGGCTGTAGCAAGGTAGCCCCCCAACTGTATCTTGCGGCCCCTTTCCTATTAAAAAAACAGTTTAGAATTTGTTGTGGGGCCCCCTGGACCTTTTGGCACCCTAGAATCTTTACCACCCAAGCTACGGCCCTGTCTGACAATGAAATGACATTATCGGAGTCATTCTTCTGGGAAGTGCTCTGTGTTCTTACATTGTGCTCAGAGCCTTGCAGCAGCAGAGATCTCAGGTTTTCCAGACTCCGATTCATCCTCTCTCTTCTTCGTCTTTCTACCTGAGGCTTCAACAGCTGAAAGAAACAAATGCAAAAGTCAGTGGACGGACCAAATACATGCCAGTCTGCTGAGTTGTTCCATTATCAGATAGGATTAAGATTAATGCATAGAAATAAACATGTACCTTTCTATCAATTTTTATGTTCTCAGATCCAGTTCTCATTTTCATCATGCATGTACTTCGAAAAACTGGTTATATCAGTGATTATATAATCCAATAAAGTTAAAAGTATAGGGTTGTACAAGGTATGCTGAAAAAGTTCACTCTTCACAGCACGCAGAAAGTTATGGTTGAAGTTGAGCACAGGTATTTATAGGCATTCAGACGAATGGCGTAACAAACCACGCCCACTGTCTGTCACAGACCAATCCCTGTGGTGCTATTATAAAGTATCTAGTAACTAAAAACAACAAAATCACAAACAAAACAAAAAAAAAAACAAAAAAAAAAATAATAATATATATATATATATATATATATATATATATATATATATTAAAAGGTCATTAAAATATTAATGGACATATAGGACATACTCATTTATTATTGTAGAAGGATATGCCTATAAAAAAATTATTAATATTAACTACTACTTTTTTTCCCATTTATGTTTAAGCAGTTTACAGTAGGCCTAGTTAGCCAATATTATCTGCATTAAATATGTAAAAGACATTCAGGGTAATCTTAGATCAGAAGGGTTGAAGGCACGCGCTGCTTAACACCTTGACTTCCGTTGGGGCACGAGTGTCACCCTGCCAGCGAATAAATGCATGTCGATAGTGAGATCGTCCCCATTCCAATACAATACATGTGCCACATGTTATGAAGACAGATAATTTTTTTTAATAAATAATCAAAAAAGACGTCATTATAAAATACGTTACAGGCCGCCAAGTAGTAATAAGAGGATGGTTTCCGAAATCGTTCACTAGATAATTCATTAACAATTCATAGGCTATAGCCCAGTAAATGCATTATATAGGAAATATGGGCGATTTCGGTCACAGAAAGGCTAACTAGGCACGTTGCGTTGTCAGCCATTAATAAGCAAATGTGTTGCCGTTCGTTTCTGCTTGGTCTTTGTACGCGTTCACAGGACAGTGAAATTCCAGAACAGCTTTAATAGAAAAAAGAAAGAAAAAAAGTGCCGGCACAGTTTATCTGTATTTTACAACCACTACAATATATAGATGTAATATTTTTTTCAATGATAACAGCATAAAATTGCGAAAGTGCCTTTGTTATGTAAAAATAGATTTTGATTGGCTATTTTTTTCCCCTATTTAAGCTTGTTTTGCTCAAACAGGCCAAAGTAGCAGTTGGTTCTAATAAAAGGTGTTAGCCATCAGGGGGTCTCAACGTGTGTTGACACCTCCTTGCACCTCAGATGTGCGCGTGGCAACCTCACACCTGTGAACAATGCACGCGTGCGCGGACAGTCTCCACGTGTGCATATGAATGAGCATGTGTCTAAAGAGGCCTATAGGATGTTTCAGAAAAGGTAGTGCGTCTGTTGCAAGCTTTTTTTTGAACGCATTGCTCACACTAAAGTTGCAGACAAAATCTGAATTAATTGCACCAGCCGGGCCTAAAAGCCCGCATTTATTCCAAAAATACTGCACGCGATCATTTGGATTTACATTTTATGTTAATCAACTTTAATGGTTTAAACGCCACAATTCCGCTCCATATCTTCAAAGCGTCGGAATGCTTTAACACTGATCACGAGGGCACGTGTCTAGCCTTTCCTGTCCCCAGCATGGAAATGTATGGAATTTTGTTACTAGTAGTTGCCAGTTGCATTTAGATTTAATTATAATGTTATTAAGTTCAGTAATTGCGTCCCCATGACTTGTAGGCTCATCAAGGTGAAAACTTCATGACCTGATGGTCGGCAGAATAAGAATTGTCACGCATCTCACCAAAGTGATGAAAATGGAGACCATATGTGAACGCATACTGCACTTTCCCATGCACTTACGTGTTTATTCGAGGGTAGCGTGGGAACCGTCTGTCTGCTCGGCTGATAATGTACAAATTCTGACAGGTAATAAAAAAAGAGTTGAGGTGTCGGTCCGTGTTACTGTGTGAGGTGTAAGCGGTCGGTGTTACTGGGAGAGCGTGGTTAATAGCTGGTTCCCACTGTAGCACCTTGAATTTACCTGTTGGTAACACAAACACTAATAAAACATTTAAAGTATGCCCATTTTGGGAAAAAAAGTCTGATGTGTTGGCCAGTGCACTTCATTGTCAATGCACGAACGCAAACCATAGACTGAAAGAAAGTCTACAATTTTGGTTTTTTTAAAGGGATATCCCCCCCTTACCTTCATGCCATCAACTATGTGGAGGCCCTATGACTTTCTTCTGCTGAACACAAACAAATAATTTTAGAAGAATTTCTCAGCTCTGTCGGTCCTCGCAATGCAAGTGAATGGAGACCAGATCTCAGATGGTCCAAAATGGGCATAAAGTCATCCATCCAGTGGTGCATGTTATGGGTCACTTTTATGCGGCCTCTTCGTCCATTTGGACCTTCTGAGTTCTGGTCACAATTCCCCTGCATTGTGAGGACCAACAGAGCTGAGATATTATTCTAAAAATCTAGTTTATGTTCAGCAGAAGAAAAAAAAAAAAGAAAGAAAGAACGAATGGCATACACATCTGGGCTGGCATGAGGGTGAGTAAATTATGAGAGAATTTAAAAGTTTGGTAGAACTATCCCTTTAAGCTGTACACCCTGTCCTCCCTGTCGAACTATGAAATCTTAATTATAGTGGGCAGTGATTTATTGCTACGAACTGTTTTGTTTAATATATATTTTTAAAATGTAAATATGTTGAACTACATAATTTATGCTAATATCACCCCATTCACCAGACAGACAGACATGTCTCACCTGCGCCATTCTCATTCATATGTTAGCAAATACATTTTCCCTTAGGCCAATATCACACTTAATGGTCGTGCGCGTGACATTTGCTTTAATGTGCATATCAAGACTCATTGGGTGTCGTTGAGTAAAAGACAGACATAAAGAAATTTGAGAAACTTTCGACACATGGACACTTAATATTTTGAAGACTTTAAAGAAATTCTGTTTCTATAACTTTTAGGCTATAAGGAAACACAGGCTTTATGAACTGATGGAATACCAAACACAACCAAGGTGATGGAATTGAAGACTATGTGTGACCGGTTGCATTGTCCAATTCACTCTCGTGTATATTGGAGAGTAGCTTGGGAACCTTCTCTGTGCTCAACTGATAATGTATACATTTTGGCAGGTAATAAAAATGAGCTGAGGTGTCTAGGTGTCCGAGAGCGTGGTTAATTGCTGGATCTCATCATAGCACTCCTGAAATTATCTGTTGTTATTTATTGTACAATTTTAAATATTTACACAACCACGCACCGAAAACCCAATTTTATGCCCATTTTGTGATGATATCCCCAAATATTCAATTTACGAAAGCTTATTTTCCATTTACGTGAAAGCAGTAGGCTACTGATATTTTTCTAATTGTGAATTTAAAATAGTGTGTTGAAACTCTTTAAAATATTTTTTTCAGCATTTAATTGCAGAGGAACTTGACTGACTGGCAAATCTTCAGTGACGCGGGCGAGGTCGAGGTCATGGTATGGCCCGTGCACTTCATTGCAATAAATGCAGGCTTAATAGTGGCAATTCGCAATAAGAGAGCAGAGAGAGAGAGAGAGAGAGAGAGAGAGAGAGAGAGAGAGAGAGAGATGTATCAATATGTATCAACATGCCACAACCTGAGGGACAGTGAAAGATCTGGTCAAACACACACACACACACACACACACACACACACACACAATGTGATGTGGTCAAATAAATAATAATAATAATAATAATTGAAACTTGCGTGCCAATAAAGCACATTGAATTGAATTGAGAGAGAGAGAGAGAGAGAGAGAGAGAGAGAGAGAGAGAGAGAGAGAGAGAGAGAGAGAGAAATGTGGTTAATAAAAAAACACTTTAAAGTAAACCATCCTATTAATGACCATAATAAACTGGCAGGACAGATGGGCGTATTTTTATTCTAATAATAATAATAATAAATATTTGTATCCTAACAAGAAAGAGCTCTTCGTCATTCAGACGGTTAAAGGAGCTCCGTCAAAATACGTTAGCCTACTGTTTACATAGCTTACATGGTAATATACGGAATATAATTAGAGAAGTCATTATATTCAAAACGTAAAGTAAATGGGGCAATTCAATTAATGCGAAATCCGTATTAGGCTCGTATCCGTCAATTTTAAGAAGATAGTAGGTCTATATTTAACACATTTGCAATGTTTTTGCACATTGTACAAATTATTGCTGATTAGTATAGAATGTAAACCTAATGTAAGACTAATACGCGACCACAAATATTTTACAATCAGCAGGGTGCGTTGACACTCTTCGCCAATGTCTCAACGTGTGAAGTATTGGGCGTTTGTCCAGAACACAGGTTCACCGACACACGTCGGTGTTAACAAGGTATGTCAAAATAAACATAATATGAAAGAAACCATGCAGAGAAGGACGTGTGCTCCCTCACTTTATAGTGAACTATTTAACTTTCCCACGGGAACTGTAATAGAGGGCATTCTTAGTAAACCATCCCAGCAAAAAAATAAAAATAAATGGAAAATGGAAAATGTAAGATTGAAATACACTAAGCATACAACAAGTGTATATCATATCAGTAACTGTCGACAGCCAAGTGTTCTGTGCATGTAGATCAATAAGGTTCAATTACTGACACAATTACTGAACCAACTCAGCGAGTGTCTATTTATCCATGTAAAGCTGCTAATTTTAGTGGCCAGCATAGAGCCATTTCTAGGTATAAGCGATATAAGCTGACCCTTAGGGCACCCGAGCCAGCAAGTGGCCTGCAAAGCAAAGTTGTTTTATATATATATATATATATACTATACTAAATACTAAAAGCTCGCAGCTTATATATATTTAAAATACTAAAAGCTGCGAGTAAGATTCAGGCAGCTGCTATGGCTCAATTAACAGTTATAGGGGGCCGCCTTGTGGCCCGAGAGGGAAGGGATAATGTACTGATCTCGGGTGGATTAGGGGCTTTAAAGTAGGATTTTGCTTGGGCCCACTATATGCCCAGAAACGTCCCTGGGGCAGGAGCAAAACATATATCATATGGAAATAATTGGTTGATGTATTTTTGACATCAACCAATTATATTTCACCAATTATATTTAAAAAAATATTTGAAATGATGCAGGTGGAAAAGTGAAAGGCCACATGAGTCATGACCAATGAAACAGCAGAGATTAACTAAAGATGCACAATCCTAGATAAACGTACATCTCCAATATAATATATTTGTTTAACAGTGCTTACCCTGGAAAGACTTATTAAAATCTGATAACTCAAAAGCATCTGTTGAATGTCTTATTTACATTCGAGAGGAACGTCTTGAGTAAAAGTTGCAGATGAGCATAGAATAAAAAATGTCTTCTAGATGTAAACACACCCAGATAGCACACATAGCCTAAATCTCTGAGATGTTTGTTTAATAGTGTTTCATCAGGAAAGCATCACAATATAAATAATATCTGGTAAACACCTTGAAAAGATCAAATTTAACATCTGCTGAATGTATTATAGATGTCTTATAGACGTGTTGCAAATGAGCAAACAACGTCAACAAAATGTAAACACACACATCAAATAGGTGTACATGTGCTATCAGGGGCACATCAAATAGATGTTTGGGTGATGTACATACCATCATGTATTCAATTTTATTGTTTCTCCCCGGGTTCGACCCTTTTCGCCCCAATTTGAAATGCCCAATGCGCTCTAGGTCCTCATGGTGACGTAGTGACTCGCCTCAATCCGGAGGACGAATCTCAGTTGCCTCTGCCTCTGAAACTGTGAAACCGTGCATCTTATCATGTGGCTTGTTGAGTGTGTTACCGCAGAGACTTAGTGCATGTGGAGGCTTCACGCTATTCTGCGCGGCATCCATGCACAACTTGCCATGAGCCCCACCAAGAGCGAGAACCACATTATAGTGACCACGAGGATGTTTACCCAACATGACTCTACACACCCTAGCAAGCAGGACAATTGGTTGCTTTAGAAGCCTGACTGGATTCACTCAGCACACCCTGGATTCAAACTTGCGACTCCAGGTGTGGTAGTCAGCATCTTTACTTGCGGTACCAGGGATCATGTTTTCCTACAATATTTATCTTTTATGCACTATAGGGCCTATAAAAAATGCAAACCTATTTGCACTATCCACCTTACTTTTCAATGTAACTTCTCTGCCATTTTTAAACTTGTGAACTGATTCCGGTATAAGCCACTTCCAGCTATTTCAGCAATACAAAAATTTAACATTTTGCTACTTTATACTGCTGGCTGGCAATTTATGCCATCATATTTTTACCATTTATTGTTAATTAAGTAAACACATTGTTTTGGAGCACATATAGATTTACAGTTTATTGCACTTTGCCAGTGTTTCATCACAAACTGTTGCACAGGCAGACTGTGGGACCTGAATGAGAGATGAGGCACTGAAACATACAGTCCACCATCTGTTACAGCTACTAAAAACTTTACACAACCAGGAGAGAGCTCAGCTTGCATTTTTGTTGCTGTTTCAGCTTTCTCCACTCCAAATAAATTGCTTTCACTATCGTCAGTTTTACTCAATGCTCATATTACTCAAAAATACCATGCAACCAAGGGAACCTTTTTTGCATTGAGACAACATAAATAGTTTTTGATAGATTAACTGAAACTGGGCAGAGGATTACTAGTCCCCAACATATGCTGCATGGGGCTCGACAGGGAGAGTAAATCCATCCATCCATCTTCTATGCAGGGTCGCATGAAGTCCTGGAGCCTATCCTGTCTCGGGCAGAAGGCAGGGAATCACCCTGGAGAGGTGGCCAGTCCATCAAAGGGCAGGGAGAGTAAATTTAAAATTGAAATGTTATTTTATGGTTCTTTGTGCAAAATTAATATAAATGGGCAGACATTTTGGTTAAATGTTTTGTTTTGTTGATATTAAGGAGAATTTATGTTTTATTATGTAAAATTTTAACATTCCACCATGTGTGGAGCTTGAGCCTAGTTTGAGGACCAATATAGTTTTAGTAATCTACATGATGCTCAATCCATTGAACAATTGCTGTGCTACTTCTACTTGGAGTACTGAAGTTGAACATGCTAATTTTAATTTAAGAAAACGCATATCAAACTAGTGGAACCAAAGTCCACAATGGAATCTAGTTCAGCCAAATATATATATATTTTTAATGCAAATTGGCATCTTGTTTCATCTTGACAAAATAATAAATGCATTAAACTCTCCTTTCTTAGTGGTGAATAGTAAACAGACACGCATATCATACCACATACCATGTGACTCCAATTTTCATTGAAGTGACTCAGGTGATGTGTGAGCTCCTCTGCTTTCTATTCTATAAAACATATTGCTCTTATATGAACTTATATTTAATGATCCAGTTGGGTCATTAAATCTGTCAAGTCAAAATCAATAGTTACTGAAATCTGTTACACCTCTTTATTTCATATCATGTGGCTCTAATGTTCATAAAAGGGATTTCAGGCTTGTTCTCGGGCAAACATTTACTGAACAGCTCCCCACAGATTTCTACTGTTCACCGATTTCGGCACAATACTGGAAATGCAGCCACATAACTTGTATTTGACCACTGGAGAGAGCTTAACGATCAACTAATGAGTTACGACAGTAAGTCACCATTTAAGGATACCATACAAATGAATGGGGTTGGCCTTTATCCCTTTCGGAGGCTCTATTAGCCTCAGGCCCAGGAGCCCCGGCATGACGTTCACCCACCCCTCTTTCCTCTTTGTCTGCCAGCAGGTCATCCCCGCCTTCCTGAATCTGGGAGGGGACAGGGGGAGGGAAACAATAATAATTAAAAACACAGGGGGTACTCCCTGTAACAGTGCAGTACACCTTAAAATCCAAAGTAAAATTTAAAAGAGAGGGAAAGGCCAATGCGTAGCGGCAGCGTGAATGAGAGAGGAAAGAGAGACAAAATAAAAACACTTACTCGCCGGTTCTCTGATATGCCGTAGCTTGGTCCCCGGCCACTCCTCCACCCTCTAGTGGATGACAGCTATGCCTCCCCGGGTAGATCGGAGGCAGTCCTCCAGTCCCTGGCAGACAGAATGCCCCGCCGCATTTTATGGTGGACGGTAGGGGGTCTCCCCCGCCCCTAGCAGCAGTAACCGCTCCAGGCGGTTGGTTGGGAGGCCATTTGTCCCCTCACAGTCAGCGGCTTTTCTTTCGCTTCCAGGTGGCTGTTCTTTCGCTTCTCCGGCTTGACAATATAAATAATATTTTAATATAAAACTCAAACAAAAAGACAAACACACACAGGTGCCGGACAGCTGTCTGTAAATCTCTCTCTTGCACTACCATCCTCGATCGGCCTTCATCCCTCTCGGAGGCTTGATTAGCCTGATTATGGGCCGGGTGTGCAGCATCATGACCCAGACCCGCCCTCTGTAAATCTCTAACTAACCTTTTCTTGGTAAAGTTATAGCCAATTTAACAACTTGGTTACCATGACGATATAATGCCAACAAACCCTAAACCGACTGTAAATATGACAATTTAAACAACTTAAAACACAAGTTTACACCAAAGACTTAATTCAAGTACTTTTATAGAATTATAAGCTTCACATTTCTGTTGAAACCCTCCAAAAATTGGACACATTCATTTTCCCCATTTACTTCCAGTTGTAAGTGTTTCACTGTAACCTTTTTTTTTTTTTTTAGAAAAGGAGGGAGGAGTCGAAATTAAATTTCTGTGGTAATCTACATAACGCCCACACATGCTGTCGACTGAGCTTAACTTGTATTGAATGTGGAACATTATTTTAAGTGTTGAGCTGTTTCCTCAAAACCAGTTTATTCAGCACAACAAAGCATCTCCTCCATAGACATCCATAAAAAAAAAAAAAAGGGGGACCTCTTGTCTACTTGCCAGGGACTGCCACACAATGCTTTGCTAATCTTAGAAGGGCTCTATACCCGCTTCGGATCCTGCAATGAAACAAGTAATTGCGTTTGCATAATCAGTGATGAGCATGATTAGTAGTTTGCATTTTCCCTCTAATATTACATTTTTACTCCACTGATGGTTAGGTTTAGGTTTGAAGTTTGGAATGGGGGGGTACAGTTTATAAAACATTATTCCTCTTCACTGTAATACATCATGTTCAGCTGAAAACAGCTAGCATGTGGCCCCCCTCTGTGGACAACTCACCTGAAAAATGGAGTTCACTCTTGCCCCTATGCTAAACAACAGTTACCACTTTGGCCACTGGGGACAGCGTTTCACATTTTGCAAGCACAGGCCGACATTACCTAAAGAAATTCAACCTACTGTTTCCGTATAGGCAATATTTGCAAAACAGCTATAAACATGTTTTGATGCTATCAAGGTGATATTCTGATAAAATAAACAAAAGTAACAGTAACATAGATTTGTGGTGTTACAACCCTTGATAACACTTACAGTACAAGATGCTTATTTAGAAGAGTTTCATCACGAAACTATCACATATGAGAGAGTGGCATAATACCCTGCTCACGGGTGTAGATTCTGTGAAGCATTAAGGGGGGTATATACAGTATATATAGTATATACAGTACACACTATATAGCTAAATTATATTGGCATAAGTACATTTATTGCAAAGCCAGGGGAGGATGGACTGCTAAATCCTCTCAAGTTTTTTTCTCCACTAACAAAATCTTATGGAGTTCTTGTTCCTTGCCACAGTCACCTTTGGCTTGCTCAATGGGGGCATCTGGGCATGATTTTCTGTAAAACTGTTCACTGGGGGCTTTAAAATGCTTGTTAATTAAACACTGACCGCTACGGTTAGAGAACTTGTGTAGAGAATTTCTGGACACTCACAGTCGTTTTGAAATACCAATAATATTGCCAAATGAACTGAAAATAATACTGCACATGTTTTCATTGATTATTGTATTAATATTAGGGGGTTGTAGGCTTCTTGCTAGTTTTGATTATTGGGGTTACTACCCACCCCCAAAACCCCCACCCCAGAATCTACAACCCTGCCCCTTCTCCCTTCAGAGTCCTTCAGAGTTTGCTGTAGTGTGATTCATTCGAATGGGAAGTTTTCACTATATTTGCACATAATGAGTTCATTAGAACAAAAATGGGCATTCAATGTTTTTATAACCTGTTAAAAGTATAGGTCAATTGAACAGCTGCATATAACAGTATACTCTACAGTATATAAATACTTAGACGTTTATAAACCTTTAAAATATATTTTTTACTTTGTCCCATGCACATCAGAAACTACATACCCTGTCTATTGAGGTGACACGTGCTCACACCTTGCTCTAAGCGTGGCAGATTCACACTTGGGCGCAACAGGCGCTCAGGTGCCGAATGTTTCCACGTGGCCATTTGTGGCGTTGTTCGGTGATGGTCCAGCAAGTGAGCTTGCGCCTAAAATTGGCCGAACTGATCGACGGCCATCAGACAGTGCGTGTGTATCACAAATCAACGTGTTACTTAATGGTTTGGAGTGAACAAGGTGGAAATGATTCTAAATTACTCAGGCACTTTACATATTCTTTACAAAGCATCTCCAAAGACTGATTTCCGAATTAATATCCTGTGATTAAAAAAAGAGCAATTGTAGCCTCAAGTAGCCTACTTGAGAAAGTTTCAAAATAAATTTCTATCGTCCAGGACCATATTCTTAATATGATATTGTTCTTTAAACTCAAATACAGACAACATAGGCTACATTTAACTTAAATTACGTGACTAAAGACATACACTGTTATTATGGACAGTTTGTTTTTGTCTCTGTTCATTACACTAAATGAGAACGTGCGTGCGCGTGTGTCGTGAAGCATGTTAGCCTATTGCCGTGTCCGTTTGTCCATGCAAAACCCGTGCGCCATATTTACTCTTAAACAGACGTGTTAAAAGAATCATAATAGTAATTGAATTATGAGCAAAGGTGTGCATGCCATCACTCTGCTCGACCAAACATTAAACTTTCCCACGGGATTTTTCTTCAGGTTATTCACGAGGCACGGTAGGCTACCCATACAAGGGTCAAAAAGTGAAGAACCACATGGCCAGTGCAATCATTTCATATAGGCAAAATTTAGCCTATTTTTGATCGAGCAACATTTCTCATCCATTGAAGTGCGCATGAATTGAATGGAAACCCAAGTATTGGTAACACCATCTATTTGCCTTGCTTTCGTTGAAAAATATTAGTCAAAATGTAAACTTTGTGTTGCATATATCTCAACATGCTATTTAGTGGAAACCTTCGAATTATGACTTCATTAAATTCCATTTCCACTCTTTAAGCGTCACATAGGACGCATCATAGCAACAACATTGGGATTTTGAGATATTATTTATACCTTGAAAGTCTTCAATTGCTGCCTTCCCCAAGTCATTTTATGATCGACAATCGGGAGATTGTCGTTAGGCTACTATAAATACAAGGGTCAATAAAGAACTGTTTTATTATGATTTACTGTTGTTTCCTGTAATAAGTAACATATAAACACGAACAAGTATAAAAATTGGTGTGGGTGTGCTTAAAGGTCGTGAACTTTGTGAGGAGCGTGCTGGGTAACTGAATGTCAAGAAGTCTGTCCTCAAAATGCATTGAATTGGCTCTGTATTGAATTATTGGTCCAATAAAATGAACAAACTAGTCCATAAAAGCATAAGCGTTCTAACTGATATTGGTTATTCTCATCACCCTCCAAACAGCAGTTAACATAGGTCTAATCGGAAAAAGATAAAGCGTTTAAAACGGTTTATTGTAAAACCATTTCTAATTCTAGACATAAAGAATATTAGGCTATGCGAATTCTAATTCTATTCGCTAGCACAGAATGTGCAGTAACGATCTTTGATTTGCCTTAATCGATTTATAGTTTCTTATCTTGGAATATAGTAAAAGGTTAATAGGGACCAGCAAAGATAACAGAGAACGCGACCATACGGTTAGATACGTCATTAACACCTCGCCACCAATGACAAGCCGACAGGCAGCCCCTATAAAAACTCGCGTGAGCAACATAGCCTACTTCATTATTTGAAGAATATTCTTACATAGGCCTACGCAAGACCAACCGGAATATACTACACTTTTCCCCCTCTCAACTCTCAATTTGGGCTTTAACTCGAATATTTGGTGTTGCTAACTACCGCAAACAGATAGGCGCCAGATTACTCCAAAAATGGCAAGTCGTCGAGTAACTAAACGAGTGAGTTATTAATTTTGTTACTTTTTTCTGATTTGTGATATTCTTTGACATTATTTCTGATCTTATTGTAGCCTACACATCTTAATATTAATTACTTTAATTTACTTTAATTTGTCAAATGAACATTTTAAAATGTTCAGGTTCCAATATAATAATAATAATATTAATAATAATCGTAGCCTATGTCCTTCTAGATCTTGAAACCGGTTATAGAGAAGAAACGGAGAGATCGGATTAACCAGCGTTTAGAAGAGCTGCGAACGCTTCTCATGGATAACACTCTCGATACGGTAAATTCAGCTTTTAATTAATTATTTGATTATTATCACTATCATTTTACTTTTAAAAATAAAAATGTAAACTGCAATGTTTCAAACACGTTAACATAATGCATTTACATTTATTTTTTACAGCGACTACAAAATCCTAAAATGGAGAAGGCTGAAATTCTGGAATTAACTGTTGAATACATCAAGAAAAAAGCGAAAGGTGCGAGGGAAAGTCAAGGTAAGTTTTCTGTCTACATTTAAAATAATTTAAAATGTGAACTAAACAGGCTAAATAACAGTTTAGTTTGGGCACACTACTATGAACACATTTAGTTGCATTTTGTAATAAGGTTTCACATTAGTAAATGCATTAGGTATTATGAGCTAACAATTAAATTATATATACACACACATATTTACATACACACATTCATCTTTGTTCAAGGAATTTTGTGGCATAATATTGATATACAAAAATAATTTGACTCCCTCCTTTTCTTAAAATAAAAAAAAGCTAAAATGGAGGTTACAGTGAGGCACTTACAATGGAAGTGAATGGGGGTGATTTTTTAAACGTTAAAATACTCACTGTTTGAAAATTTGTACAACAAGACATAAACAATATTTGTGTAAACCTTACTTTAATGTGATAAAATCGCATACTAACATTTTCTGTGTAAAGTTATAGCCAATTATAGAACTTCCTTGTGACGATGATGTAATGTCAACAAACAACAGTTTCAACAAACAAATGAATGCAAGTGCTTTTATAAAATTATCAGCATCACATTTCTCTTTAAACCCTCTAAAAATTGGCCCCCATTCACTTCCATTGTCAGTGCCTCACTGTACCCTCTATTTGTGTTTTTGTTTTTTTTAAAGACAAGGAGGAATTAATTAAATTATTTTATGTGGTAATCAACATTATGCCACAAATGCTCTCGATTGAGCTTAAATTGTATTGAACCCGGAATATTTCTTTAATGTTAGTTAAATTTACACAGGATAATGTTTTGAGGAAAGATTCTAATTAATTTTTATGTCTCTGTCTCTCTCCCCTCCTGTTTATATCCTTCTCTGCTCCTTAATCACTATGCAATTCTAACCTGAAATTAACTCCATATACCTAACTCTCTGACTCATTTTGGCAATCGATAACACCATTGTCCTCTTACCCCTGAACACTTCTCTGACTACCCCATTTGTTGCAATCGCTTGATTGTCTTCTCAAATTTTCTTGACCACCCTTTGAATTGACCCATTAATAACAACAATCAACCATTATTAACTATTTATCTCAACTGAACACTGCTTTTCAACCCCCTTACTCTTTGAATATTTTCAACATTGCATCCTCCTACGTATGCTTTCCCCTTTCATCTTTCTCTCTTCTTTTGACTGTTTTTGCACACCTTTAACTCCATACCCTTCCCCTATCATTAACCCCACCCCCACCTCAGAAGATTCTAACAGGTCCTCAGGCCCACATAATGCTAACCCTCCTACTCTGCTCTCTGGGATATCCCGTGTACCATTTGCTTCAGTCCACGAGCCCGTCAATGCACAGATACCCTCAAATCCAATCTACAAAGCTGGTTTTGAGGAGTGCGTCTCTCGCCTGGCCAGCTTCATTGACTGCGTAGAGCCTTCTCAGAAAGACAGCTTCGTTCAGGGGCTGTGCCACCACCTTGACTCTTACAGCAGTGCTCTTCCTCAGGCCAGGATCTTTGGTAAGGCCGCCCGCCATCCTTGGATCCCAAGTGCAGAGTTGATGTGCAGGACGGACTTACCTGCAATTGGACCCTCAAGAGCGAACAACGAGTCTTTTTCCTACACCAACAGTTTGTATCCCAGTTCTTTCATGCTTCACCACCCTCATCCCAAAGGACTGCCCATGACACACCCCTACCTCTCTCCACCATACTCCATCTCTCCTCCACCCTCTCCTTGTTACTCAAGCAGCTCTCCCCACTTCTCCAGCTCTCCCACATACCTCTCTGTACCCTGCCACTTCCCTTTCCCACCTACCATCTCCCCACACTCCTCTGACTCTTCATCGTCATCAGGTTCTCTTAGCATCTCACCTCCTGCAGCGCCAGTAGTCTCAGGACCCCATCTTCAGGCCTCCATGGGCTCCCCAACACCAGAGCGAACCAATGGTTCAGTGCCCCCCTGCCAACCCCGGACTCTTAGACGAGCTCTTTTCCACAACCAGACACCGTCTGTCTGGAGGCCCTGGTGAGAAAACAAAAAACAAAAGATGTGACTCAAAACATAGCAGTAAAATACAGAGCGTTATTCTCTGAGTTTCCATCAGATTGTTGTGACAAAGACTGGGCTTCTCTTCCTAGTCTTCTTGGTATTATCAGGATGGGAGTGTTCTTTGCACCTCCATGAGTGACATAAGGTGAGAGAGTACTATTAGGAGGTCTGTGCTAATCACCAGTCACACAATGTCAGAGGATTCTACTAAAGAAAGCCGTTCTTAAAATGTATAGGTGCATTCTGAAATTGTTGTACTTGCCACTGTCACATTCCTTTTTGTACTGCAAACCATCTTCCTGTCTGAATCCTTTATTGTATACAAAATGTGTAAATATATTTATATATTTTCCTCTTGTACATTGTAAATTAATTGCAATTTTGTTTTACTTAATAAATCTATATAATTTTGTTACATTGTATGAATTTTTTCATTTTAGTATTTAATTTCTCAATTACTATGAGGACAAACCTGCACGTAGGATAACTATCTTCTTATGCTTTTTAAAGGTGCAATATGTAATTACTGTACTAAAGCATACAATTGTCATATGTTATCAGAGATTTAGGAAACATGCTAAGTTGAAATACTGGCTTCTCCGAAAACAATGCTACAACCAGTAGATTCTACTTTGAAATGTCAGTTCCAGGACAGAATTTCTGTTTGTGTTTTGGCCTGTGTGATCCCACCCACTGCCCATTTCCCAATAGTATTTCGACACCCCGGGTTGCCAGATTTGAAACAAGTTGGTGGGCAAACACAGCATGCTGCAGCCATGGAAGCCAGCAATACATCTAGCTGACATTGACAGAGTTATAAAAAAATCTACATGGGCTGGTCTATAATTTGCTATAAGCTAGAAAACATTGCAAACGTATACATTACCTGATCAACTTACAGTGTGAAGCTCATCGCATGCCATTGTCAGTTTTTTTGTTCCTGTTGCGTGTCTTCAACCTAGCAACCCACATGAGCTTGTCTGTGGAGGAGACGCACCACAATATTTTGAATTTGGACTGCAGTACCCATTTTAAACGCTTGATGTCAATGTTACATACAGTACTGCTCCTTTAAATTTTGGTGAATGTGAGCAGTACGGTAAGTAACATTGACTTCAAGCATTTAAAATGTAATAATTTAAAACACAGGTTTTTAATAATAGCTAAAAGTATAGTAATTAGACTTTTAGCTATTATTAAAAACCTGTAGACTTATTCATTCTTGTAAAGATTGCATAACAAATTGTGCTATTTTTTTTGCATGTGTTTTTGTAAATGCAGACTATTAAAATGCTTATAGTAAATAGTATATTTATATTGTTATTGCATGTTTTTTTCTAGTAAAATAGTAGCTATATGAAAATATATTTCATTCACAAAACCATTAAATGTTCTTTTATTAATAAAAAACAAACAAACAAAAAATAATACGATTTCATGTTTGGAACCCTTTGAAAACTCACAAAAACCTTTAAATATAAGCCTTTTAGAGGTTTTAGAAGTTGTCACAAGGGTTGTATAAGGTTCTGAGAAAAAAAATCTATTACACAAATGTGTTTTCCCTAACAGTGGTTTGGTAAAATCATAATTTTGTAAAAGACATTTGGTAAACAAGGGAGATTTTAACCTAAAGTAGGACATGGGGATTTTTTGTGTCAGGTCGGGGGAAAGTTGTCATATACCTTATATGAGCAAAAAACATCTGTGGTTTTAGAAACTGATACAGAAAGCTCTCAATTTATGTTCAGCGAGAACATGCCATGCTGGATAAGGATGGTTACTGCTAAAAATTTTACCTTCACAAAAAGTAATGGTTCATAATTTTTCACTTAATTTACATATGAACATGATTTATTTGAAGATTCATGTGGAAATCTTCTAGACATATCTGTCAATCTCAATTCCAGAGCTCACATGTCCAAGCTCACAAAACTGTCACAT
Source organism: Xyrauchen texanus (assembly GCF_025860055.1). NCBI lineage: Eukaryota > Metazoa > Chordata > Actinopteri > Cypriniformes > Catostomidae > Xyrauchen > Xyrauchen texanus. Next base: position 49,510,555 of record NC_068279.1, read on the forward strand.
CTAATATTCTCATTACTTTCACTGTTCCTACTTTTAGGGAACTTGCATAAACAGAAACTGGTTGACAGTTAAAGGATTTATATTGTTATCTAGGCTAATGCCCCTGATAGCACTTATTAACATCTGCAAAACATCTTAAAGGAATAGTTCACCCAAAAAGGAAAATTCTCTCATCATTTCCTCACCCTCTTGCAATCCCAGAAGTGTATGGCTTTCTTTCTTCTACAGAACGCCCATTTTATTTAAGTATATCCCAGCTCCGTAGATATATTCAATGCAAGTGAATGGCGGCCAAAAATTTGAATGTCCTAAAAGCACCTAAAGGCAGCATAAAAGTAATCCATATGACTCCGGTGGCTAAATCCATGTCTTTAGAAGCAATATTATAGGTGTGGGTGAGAAACAGATCAATATTTAAGTCCTTTTATACTATCAATCTCCATTTTCACATTTGTTTTCTTTCGTTTTTGGCGATTCAAATTCTTTGTGCATATCGCCACCCACTGGGAAGGGAGGAGAATTTATTGTAAGAAAGGACTTAAATATTCATCTGTTTCTTACTTACACCAATCATATCACTTCTGAAGACATGGATTAAACCGCCACATCTGGGATGGCATGAGGGTGAGTAAATCATGAGAGAATTTTCATTTTTGGGTGAACTATCCCTTTTGAAAATATCCGATATGCAAACATTCTCAATCATTGACATCATTGACATGAGAGGAAATGTCTTATAGACATATTGTAAATGAGCAAACAACATAAAAAATAAGTCTTCCAGATGTAAACACACAAATCAAATGTTTGCTCATCTGCAATTCATCTGTAAGATGTTTCCACGCAGATGTAAAAAAAAAAAAACATTCAGAAGATATCTTTAAGATGTTAAGCAGATAATTATTGCTTTCCAAATGAAACATCTTGGAGATGTACGTGTGCATTCTGGGGTAGGCCTAACAAGCGCCGTTGACAAAGAGAGTTGTGACACTGCCATAGACTTCTGTTGTTATCAGAGTATCTAGCCAATAGTGGTATTTTATGTAGCCAGCACTAGTTAATGTTTATTGTTAGATAATAGCTAGACAGATTCTAATAGCAGTTAGCTAACGTGAGCAAGACTTCACAGCTACCATAACTAGATGTCAGTTGGCCTACATTTACCTAAAATTAATTGCAGTTATTGGCGTTCGTTAAAATACAATGTTTATCTTCAGTGATTAGATTTGTTGTTAAAATTATCAACACTTTGTATAAGACCGTACCATATTAGCAGGGTTGGGTGGGTTACTTTTGAAATGTATTCCACTACAGATTACGGAATACATGCTGTAAAAAGTCATCTGTAACGTATTCCGTTAGATTACTCAAAGTCAGTAATGTATTATAAATAATTTGGATTACTTCTTCAGCTTCAGTTTAACTTGTTTTGACAGTAAAAACTCATGCTATGACAAAATAGACGTTAAAAATACATTCTCAGAAAAACCTAAATATCTGATGCAGTGCTGTTTCTCAAACAAGATAAATCAAATTGATCTTGTTCTAAGGATATTTAGATATTTTTACAGGAAGATTTTTGCCCTAATATCAAAGGTCTTGCTAGAAAAAAAGAAATTATGATATAATGTGAATTTTCTTGATAAATAAAAATGATCGTGACTGGTAACATGTGCATGTAAAATGGCTAGAAATAGCATATTAGCTTAGCGTAAAGCTGACAATTTACACAAGGTTTATTTCTATTTCTTCTGCTCCAAACTTACTTCAAACTGAATTATCTGTCTGCTCGTATGAATGTAACACATCAAAAGAAAGTGTTTCACCGCTGTTCAAATGCACTTTGATTGGCATTATTTATATGTATAAATGTTTAAATTGTAACTGTAGTGGAACACAGTTACTTATATTTTGTATTTTAAATACGTAATCCCGTTACATGTATTCCGTTACTCCCCAACAGTACACCTAATTTCAAGGAATGGTAGCTAGCTCAACTAGATAACATGATTAGCAAGGTTTTTCCTTGGTTAATTCAGTCATAACACACATCGTTTGTTAGAGAGTGCATCAGTGACAGGTGATAAGATCAGCACCATAAATATTGATGATCATAGTAAAAAGAAAGTATAACTGCCGATAGCTAATTAATTTACATATTTTTCTGTTGAAGAGCTGACATGTGAAACCATGGGAGACTGACTTTGATGACCTAGCAAGCCAGTTATCTACAAATGATCCAAAAAGCAATAAGGTATGTAATTGTCAGAAACAGCTTTCTGTATCCTCCAAAATAATCATAAGAGTTGAATCAACGCCTCTAAACAACAAAAACTGAACATTATAACCTTCGTGAAGGTAGAATTTATTGCAAGACTGTTAGACTGTATTAGTTTGATCTCATGTACCTAATAAACTGGCAGCTGTATATAAATAAATGTATATAAATACGCCTATATGCTTATAGGCTTCACTGAAACACCAAAATTGTATATTGTAAGAGTAGTGCAAACATAACATATTCATACATACAATAACATTAATAAACACTGCCCTCCCCCACCCCACCATCAACATTGAACATTCAGGGGGAAAAATAAATAAATTAAAATAAATTAAATAATAATAATATATAATAGTATTCTTTTTTTTCATAGGCGCTGTCATTTCATTTATCATCTTCACTCATTAATCTCAGCCTAATCACTTTCCAGGAATTGCATAAAAGTGATCCATATATGACTGAATTTATTTAATTTCCCTCTGACATAGGTTAATTTCTCTAAAGCAAGGCAGATCGATCTATAAAAGTTAGATGTTATGAATACTACTACTTCAGTTTCCAGAGAAGGGGTGCCAATTAACCCCTCCCTGCAATTCTAGGGTGAGTTTTTCCCTATATCCTCATGCTAAAATCGACTGTAAATCCACATTTCAAAGCTGATATATGAAAAAGTTTGTTCCCGGGGGACCATGCCCCCCAGACCCCTGATGAGTTTGCACCCCTGATAATGAATAGTTTCTGTGTTGTTACTTTTGTTATTAGGGAGATTGCTTGTCACCAGGCACATCGGAATGGGGATGCCTAGCAGTGGTCACGAGTAGAGGGAAATGCTGAAATGTTGCCAGAGATTGACCCCTGATTCCTGATGGTGAAGAACACACCCCATGTGCACAATGTCCAAACCCTTGTAATTGTAGGAAGAAGTTTAGGTGTTGGGCTAGCCTACAGGTGTAAGGTTGGTTTGGGATTGATACAGATTGGTCATTGTATTTGGACAATGACACAATTTTTGGTTATTTTGGCTTTGTCCTTCAGCACATTGGATTTGAAATGAAACAATGATTATAGTTTAAAATGCAGACTTTCAGCTTTAGTATGAGGGCATTATTTGGTCATCAAATTCAAGGAATGTGCAACAAATTACTAAATATGATCATTTTAAGTTTAGGTTTATAGGAACTTGTGCAATAACTTTTTGTCCTCTGAAATTGGCAGTCTGTCAAATGGCTATAATAACTACATGGTTCACTTGATACATCTGAAAATTAGGGATGCGCACGAGTAGTCGAATACTCGAGTATTCGTTCTGCAATAATTATTTGAAAAGTAAAATCACTATTCGAATTTCACAAAATGTTGTTTTGCTGGACATATACTATATACTAAATCTTGAACACACAAACTAAAACTGGCAGTTATAACTGAATACACTGGGTGGCGCTGTTAGGTGTGGACAAAATGTTATCACATTTGATGAGCAAACCGTTCTGTCAGTACGTTTAGATGGACACCAAAAAGCGGGTTATTGGCTGTGGCTTACTGCGAGAAAGCTGGTTTCCTGTTTAAATGTACTGTATAAGCGATGTACTCTTTACTCCCATATATGTGCAGCTCATCTGAAAGCAGCGTCCCCGTAGCAACATAATCCCCACAACGCCTCTGCAATCAACAAACATGGCATTCAAGAAAGACTTTGCATTTGTACTTCTCATTAATTACTATTAATTTAAATAATAGAATATTCGAGTTTTAGTTATTCATGAGCCAGTGTCAAATTAGTGATGTCCAAATTAGTGATGGCCAAATTAGTGATGGCCAATTCGTGAATGAATTGTTCTTTTGAACCGGTTCTTTTTAGTGAACGAGTTGAACAAGTTCACCAAATCGAACTGAATCATTTGAAAAGGTACGCATCTCCAGTCAACACTTATCCACAAGTTACTCTATCTTAACTTGTCTCTCGATGTGTCTGACACTCAGAATCATCGTTTGCAGCAGTTAACAAGTCAATATGACCATAGAAGCACAAGAAAAATGTACCGAAATTTGTTGCAAATATAGTCGCAGATGCTGTCTGTCCCGCTTAAACCCACTCAAACAGGTTGACAGCATGGTTTGGAACTATTGAGTGCAACATGTACCATGTGACCACGTGGCAGTGAGTTCAAAAAGTGTCACAACTCTCTTTTTCAACAGCGCTGGGCTTAACTAGCCTTTGTATCACTCTAGGTCAGATCTAGTGGAAATTGACATATTTTTCTCACCAGCAATTTCGTTGGTGCCTTCTTCTGTGGTCAAAATAAGTAGAATGTTTGTGGCCACTAACTTTGTTTTTGTACACGTTTAACGTCCGTTGCAATCACGAAAAACTACAAATCCCAATGGCTCTATACGCACTAACAAGCGGGGGCAGGAACCGACAGCTTCTGCTTTCAATACAACTGAAACACAAACAACCTCAGAGGGCAGAAGTTGCAAGATAAATCATTAGTCTTCTCCCGAAAGATGTGCATTTTAAAATCCTGTCTGTACATCTAATATTACAAAATTTAAATGATTTACATGCTGATAGAAAGGCTGTGGGGGAATTGTGTGGCTGCCTGTTAGGAAATGTGCAATGTTTGAATAACAACCGAAAGCACGCAGGTGCAAAATCATTCATTTACATGGGACTGTGTAAACAAAACACACGACATATACTGGTGGTTTTAACGAGGTCCATGAAGCGGTCAAGTCTGTTGAGGAAGTTTGCTTTTTAACTCAGGCACCTAGTTGAGACACCCATACAGTGGAAACTAGGGTAATCCCTCCCTGAAATGTATATCATTGGACAGTGAAACGAGCGTTTTCCAAGCATTCGACTGCTATTGGCTGCCTCAGCTGCTTGTCCTGACGTCATCAGTTTGCTTGGTGTATATAAAAGCTGAAAGCCCCGTTCCTCACAGCGAGAGTCTGCAGCTCATTAGTAAGTTCGATCGCGCTGTAGTTCTGTCGAACAGTTAGGCTATATAAATAATAAAAAGGAAACTATTGAGAACATTTTGATCCTTACCTCCACACAGCCCTGTCGATAGTTTAAGGGAGTAATTCTTATATTTTAATACGCTTTATTTTTAAGGGGTGTGTCCTCAGAATTTATTGTTTTGGTTTTGGACGTGACGTCAGCGGACAGCTGTGCATATTAAGGCGCTAGCGCTGTCAGTGCGGGATGTGCAAGGACACCAGTCGTTACAGTGACCGAGCTGCTGTTGGGTTTTTTTCGTCCGCCGTAGAGAAATACTGGCAAGGGAGGGAGGTAGTTGGGTTTGTACCTTTAAGAAAGGGCGGAGAAAGTAGAGCCCCGCGGGTTGTGTGTTGAGCGCAGTGCTGGTCCTGTTTAGGTACTTCGTTATTTACTCTGCTATTTTCGTTGTGCTGATCTTACTGCGTTATGTGTTATTTATGAAGGACGCTTGGAGGCGTGGTTCGTAAAAATTATCAATTTATTACAACAGTCTCGAGGAGGCGGGCTCGGATACAGTAAAGGTGGGTGGACGTTGTGCTAACGTACATTAACTTCACGCACACTTGAGAAATGCCAGCATCACCTGACATCACTCAACAGTTGTTTCATTTTTGCATTGTAAATGTAATGCAGTATGAGTGATTATTTATCATCTCCAGTTCTATTAATCTGTTGAAATCTCATTATAATTAGGAGCCAATACTGGGGGATAATAAGAATGCTCTAAGATAAAAATACTGGATCAACATGAATTCCAATTGTTTTCCACAATCTTTGCCAGAACTCTAATTGTAAGCGAAACGTTATTGAGATAACGTTTTGCATTTAAGACAGTTAAAGGGAAGCACGTGTGGAACTATATGTGTTTTACAATCCTGAGAGATTTTGCGTTAATTCCTTTATATGTCATACAGGGGTATTTAATTCTATTGATAATCTTAATAGTTCTATTGCAAACTTTGTGTTCTTAAAGATGTAGTTTTTGTTTTATGTTGTAATCCCCCTGATAGCACATGTGCATCACCCAGACGTCTATTTGTCATTTTGTTAGGTTGTTTGCTCCTCTGCTGTATGTCTAGAAGATGTTTCCTCTCGGATGTCAGTAAGACATTCAGCAGATGTCTTACAGACGTTTATAATTTAAAATGTAAACCTGAATTTTACAAGATGTTTAGCAGATGCTGATTAGAATGTGAGGCTTTTCTTGCTCTTAAACAGACATCTCGGAGATGTACGTGTGCCATCTTGGCCTGTAAAAACAATTTGCATTTGGATTAGTGGTGGACTGATAACAACATAGAGCAAGGCAGTTAAAATGCTGGTCAAATTTATTCATTTGACAGACGCTTTTTATCCAAAGCAACTCACAAATAAGGAATGCAACTTAAGCGATATATTACAAGGAGGCAATAACATGAGAAGTCCTTCATTATAAAGTTTGAAATTGCTCTGCAAAGTACAGATTAGAACAGAGATGTATATGAGATACAGTGAGCATGTTTACATGTGCAACAGTACATGCTGATAACTCCCAAAATCCTAACAAAGCAAGAAAACCATGTTTCTGTGAGATTTGAAATAATCAAGTTATTCTCTGCTTTTGACAGAACAGTAAAGAGGCATCCAGACAACACTTACACATCTTTGATAAGACAGACTCCGTAAGACAACAGATACTTTTTTTTTATTATTATAATTTTTTAAATGAAATATAGCAATGCATTACAATTTAATGATAGCAAATATGATGTAATCAAATGTGCAAAATTTACATGAACACTTATTTTACATAATATTTACTCAAAATTCTGAAAAATGGCTATACTTTGGAATGACCACTAGGTGGCAAGACCCTTTCAGTTAATAAGCCTATAGTGCACACTTATTGACTGACGCTGCTTGAAAATGGCAAAATATTGGTAAATAGAGAGAGGCCTATAAATTGTCCATCACTTGGTAGGTTCTTTCAGGATTGCTTTAAAATAGTGATAGCAATTCCAGTAGGAAAATATAATATTTTTTGATTGAATTAAGTAATTATTTTGTGTTTGAGTGCATTCCTGCATGTGCACATGTCTTTTTATGTAATTGCTTTGTGCTTTCATTTTCAGATTCATGTCTCCTCCAATGCTAGCCTGAAAAATGATAGAGATGTCACTTGACAAAGAAACTGTTTTATCATGTGAGGGGCAAACAGACCCATCTTATCAACAGCACTCAGAACATTCTCGAAACAATACCAGCATACCCGGAAAGACCACAGGTACAAGTTTCAGCAAAAAGGATAGTGAAGAACCAAGAAATGAGACATCACAGGAGCACAATGATAAAAACTCCACAACAGGTAACGGAGCAGTGAGTGAATGTAGCGTGCTTGGGGCCGAATCTGGGTCTACAAAGACCCAGAATGATCCTCAACAGTCAAAACCCCAACAGCAGAGACTCAACAAACGACGCAACACTATGAGTGCTGGCTTCAAGCACCCTTGTTATGGGAAGCGACGACGGCGTGCCAACTCCGAAAGCGAGTCGGTCCTGCCAACTAACTTCCTGCTGGGCGGGAACATTTTTGACCCGCTCAACCTCAACAGCCTTCTGGATGAAGAGGTTAACCGGGCCCTCAATGCAGAGACACCCAAGTCTTCGCCATTACCGGCCAAAAGCAGAGATCCTGTAGAGATCCTGATACCAAGAGATATCACAGACCCCCTCAATCTCAATTGCCCTAGCACAGGAGGCCGCAATCGGCTGGTGTCCCCCTTGAAAAATGGTGGAGGCAAGCGAAGACATCGGAACAAGCACCATGGAGCAGGTTCAGGAGGAGGTGGAATGGTCACACAATCTGATTTACCGGAGTCTAAATGTTGTACAGAAGATCAGACTGGAACCACATCACATTTTAAGTCAGGCAGTGTGGTGGACAGCCTCGTCCCTGAGGCCCTGAAAGAGGACAATATGCTATTGATCTCCACTTTTGAGGTTCCATGTTCAAAAAAACCTAATTTATCTACAAATGGCGGTGAACTGAAGGAAAAAATAGGATGTGTTCCACCCACCAATGACAATTCTACGGTACCGCCATCTGCAAACCCCACCAACCCTTCATCAAGCAAGCAGCGCAAACGTAAGCGGGCTATGGGGAGATTGGAGGATGGCAATGGTTCAAATGGGGCGAGAAACTGGGCTCCAAGATCCGGGGGGCATTCTCAGCCCTTTTACTCCCCAGGGCCAGGCCCTCGTACAGGTGGTACAGACAGGCCTCAACAGCATCTAAACCATTGGAGGTCACAGAACAATGACAACCAGCACCAACAACAGCAGAAAAAGAAGTTTCAGTTCGGCAACTATAACAAATACTATGGTTATCGGAACCCAGGGCTGACCGAAGATCCTCGTATCTGTGTTTTGAAACCTGAGTGGTTCCAAGGAAAGGTTGTGCTGGATCTGGGCTGCAACACCGGCCATCTGACGTTGTCCATCGCCAAGAACTGGCGACCGGCACGGATTGTGGGCCTGGATATCGATGGAGCCCTGATACATGCTGCCCGACAGAACATACGCCACTACCTCTCTGAACTCCACACAGAACAGGCCCGACGTTTTGGGGAAAATGGAGAACAGAATAGAGTAGAGTACAGCAAATGGGATGATTTACCAGAAGAAGAAAAAAAGAGAAAGGAGAAATATGGAGAAGGGTTTAGGGGAGAAAAAGAGGAGCATTCTTCACTTGAAAACAAAAAGTGTTCAGATGGAAAGAACAAATACATAGACAAAGGAGGGATGGTAGATTGTGGACTTGCAGAAAGAGAGAACGACAAAGGGAATGATGCAGAGAATAAGTCCACAGAGGCTGATCATGAAGGAGTGAGAGGGAAAATAGAGGATGGGGAATGTGTTGGCCTCCCTGATGGGAAGCATTCATTCCCTGTTTCACTCCGAATCTCAAGAGGACCCATAGCTGGCCCTCCTTTGTCTGAGACGAACACAAACATCCTCCCTCCTGGAGATTTCCCTGCCAACATCACCTTTGTCAAGGTAAGACTGAAATCGTGTGTGTGAAGCAGATTTTTGCTGTTGTTATTAGAATTTGGATTTGTATTATATATACAAGGAATTTAACTTGGTGGTTTGCTAAAAAAATACCTGGTTAATATGCTACATGTATTAATTTTAAGGGTCATCACAATACCAAAATTTCAGTATTCTATTCCAGTTTCATGATTCTTTATCCCAATTTCGAATAATGAATAGTCTGTTGAATACACTCTTGTTTACTTGGTTAAATAAAAGTTAACAAAATTAAGAGCCTCAATTATTTCTCAAAGTTAACACTGCTTGGTTTTTCAAGTAATTATTGAAAAAACAGTCACTAATAAAGAACAAAGAAATACATTAAGTGCTATAAGTGAGTGATTCATTGTAGAAAGACTGGCATCGTTTAATATATAAAAAAAATAATTTAGTTTTGGTTTAGTACTTTTGACTAGTGGTTGACTGATATCGGTATCAGCCATTGACAAACCCATATCCAAAGAGCAGGGTGGCCAATACAATGCCGATATATTATATAATATAGTAAATAACAAACATAAAATTGCAAAAAAATGTAACACATTATATGAGTGCTAAATATATATATATAGAGTGCTAAAAAATTTTCTTGCTGCCTAATCAGTTAATGGCTTAACTGACAGCTGTTTTGAATGAATGGAACTCTTAAGGAAACTGGTATCCAAACAGTTTGAAATGCACCCTCTTTTCATCCGGCCTCTGTATACAGCCTCCGGAGGCAGCATTTTCCTGGTTTCGGATGCAGCTCTCTGGTGCGGATTCACTGTGAGCTTCAATCTCCTGACAATTTAAACGGCATGGATCGCCTGCTTGGTTTGTCACAGATTGATCTTGATTTGTGAATCAGAGGAACGTTTGATCCTAAAGTTTTTGATTCTAGCTGATGGAATACGCGATTCAGAGGAAGATATTTGAACGCTTGACTGGAAGAAAACGCTGGATTTCCACATGATGCTGGATCTGCTGAAGATGTGTGCGGTTTATTACATCAGTTTTAATGAGATATGTGCATATTTGCAGATGATATGATATTAGTTTTATAGCTATTTTCCTTTTTATCATTAGGTAAGACAGTTAAAAGATACAGGGAACTGTTGAGGGGAGAGAGGGAGAATGAAACGGGCAAGCACTTTAACATAATGAGCTCAAACGCGTCTGCCGCAGCTCTGATATGCAGACTGTGTTGCACACCGGTCTAGTAACATGATGGCACATAACAACAAAACGAACTGTGACTGGTCATTTACATGTCTCAGGTGCTTCACATGCAAGCAGGTGATTTGTGGCACCCTCAAGAAGAAAAAAACCCTAAATGGGAAAATATATCGGACAATATCTGCGATCTATCGGTTGACAACTACTTTTGACATCCGTACTCATTAAATAAATACTAGAGTTTGTACACAGATTGAACAAAATATATTACAATATATGATATGAAAACAATAATATATATATAGAGCATTGTATATACATACATACATACATACATACATACACTCACACACACAGTGCCTTGCAATAGTATTCAGACCCCTGAACAGTTACCAGCTTTGCACACAGTGACAAAGTGATTTTTGGCCCATTCATCTTGGCAGATTTGCTTCAGGTTGGTTGGGTGACGCTTGTGGACTGCAATTATCAAATAGTGCCAAATATTCTCTGTAGGATTGAGATCAGGACTTTGACTGGGCCACTGTAGGACATTTATATTTTATCCTTGTAACTGCGTAGCAGTTTGACCAACAGTGTGTCTTTTCATAAAAGTCATGAGGGTAGTTAAGAGGTCCTCTTGGTTTTATGGCTGTCACACGACAATAAAATGACTATCTTTAAGTTCAATGTTCACCTGACTTGGTGGACAAAACTGTTTCATATATTATAATAAATAATATCTGCTTAATTGTCTCAAAGACATCTGCTAAGCGTCATTCTAACAATCACTTGGGAACATTTTAGAGACATGAGATGAGCAAATGCTAAAAAGTGCATTTTTCAGATGAAAATGTACACACCAAATAGTCTGGGTGACATATTTATGCTATCAGGGTTTTGTCTGAGCAAGCACCACTTGTGGTGTGGCAGAATAACTTTTAAAGATGTTTATGTGTGAAATCAAATGCTACTTTTAGGCACTCTGCACTTGTTTATCTGTCCTATTTTATAATTCTGTCTCTAACTTGTTCCCTCTTACACACACAGGGGAACTATGTGCTGGAAAGTGATGCGCTGCTGCAGATGCAAAGGGAAGAGTATGACGTGATCCTGTGTTTGAGTGTGACAAAATGGGTCCACTTGAACTGGGGTGATGATGGACTTAAACGGCTCTTCCAAAGGGTTTACAGGCACCTGCGGCCAGGAGGACTCTTCATACTGGAGCCTCAGCCCTGGAACTCCTACAGCAAGAGAAAGAAACTCACTGTAAGGCTCTTTTTACACCAATTCCTGAATGATTTGAACACAAGTGGTCAGCCAAGATGGTTGATGTTTGTTATTGAGATGCTTGGCAGAAAGTCATTCTGCCTAACATCTTGTGCCTCAAATGAGTCTCCTTTCATCGAACGTAGTATAATTTTTTTTTTTTACTACATACTCATGCTAGGCATGCTAAAGATTTACCATAATGTCTTTTCGATGTATGTGTCCTTGCCCAAATGTTTTCAATCGGGTGCTTAATATTGCTGTCAAAGCTTTGCTGTTTTATTTAGATATTGTGCAAGACCTTGGGTGGCTTATTGCTTAAACGGCAGCAACAGCATTATGAGACCCCAATGTTCAATAAGTAATTACATTTTGTTGTAATTTCACAGGATGCCATCTATAAGAATTATCATAGCATCTGCTTCAAACCAGAGCAGTTTTCCTCCTACCTGACTACCGAAGTTGGCTTCTCGAGTTATGAGCTCATCGGAACTCCACAGAATTTTTCTAGAGGTCTGAACCTTGACATTCTCTTAATTTTTTATTTAATTATATTTTGATAATGTTGTGATATTAGTGCCTTTCATGCTCTTCTCTTAGGTTTTCAGAGACCAATCTACCTTTTTCACAAAGGACCCTCGCCTCAAAAGTGACTCCGCCAGTTAGGACCGCCAGATTGAACGAGAAACCACAATGCTTGGATATTGAAAACAACCAGCATTCGAAGCCACTGGAACTTTAAAGAATTTTTCATATTTCTTAAAAATTTAAATAAGACTAGGACTGAATTTGACACTTTCAGTATTTTGAACTCTTACATGAAATCTCATTGGTGCTGAAAAAGGTTACATTTCTTCCCCCTGCCATTAAAAATAAAGGAAAACCTCCATGATATTCCTGCAAACTCAAAAGCTATAAATACAGACCAGAGTTTTTCTGCCATCCCAAAGAGCTGGTGTTACTGGTATCTCTCATAAAGAACAGACCTTGGAGAACTACATAGTTAAATCGAATAGAATCGGATCCCATCAAGTAAATCCTAAGATCCTCGTAAACGCAAGTTGTATTTCATTTGCAATGAAAATGTGGACTTTTGAACATTTTGTCCACATTTGAATTCGTGAGCAAATCTGCCCTCCTTTTAGCACACAACTGATATGTAAACACCTAGGATTTTAAGATTTCAGGATTTAAAATGTCTGGAGGTTAAGTTTTAAAGAATATATTTTTTTGTTTCAAAAGGAAATATTAGAATGTTCATTCGAAACTCTGTTTTTTGTGTTTTGTTATTGCATTGTCATCTTTACTCTTAAGTTTAAAACAAAGTATTGCTATTAACATAAATAGGAAGTACCTTTTTACATGCAAGCTGTTAAAAGCATGACAATTTTAGCATCTCCCCATCACCAGGTTTGCATTCAGACAATGTCTAATATGGTGGTCCAGTTTGACCAAGCTGGTAAAGCTGGTCTGTTTTGATGGTTTTAGATGGGTTTGGGGTATTTGACTACTGGTCAGGCTGGGAGACCAGCCTAGAATGGCTAAGACCAGAAAACCACCATAGACTGGTTTAAATTGGTCTTTTCAGCAGGGTTATGGGCACTACTTTTTTAATAGCAAACCGTTTAATAAGCTGTATTTCCTGGTCTAACAGGACCACAATTTCAGTCCTTGAGATATTTGATACTGCTGGTTTGTTATGAAAAAGTGAGGTTTATCTCCATTTGATGTATCCAGTAGGCCAGGTAGATATCAGAAGGATGTGATTCATTTTTTTATGTTTTGCATCATAGAGAATGAACCTAAAACATTTTTTTTAATATAAATGTGTTCTTATTTACCAACTCTTCAAGTGTATCAATAAAGAGGTACATTTTGTGAATTGTTTGTCCACAGTTCATGTCACCACTGAGGTATGACACCTTGTTGTTTTATTTCAATTGAATGGTTTGCACTAAAAAGAAGGGTCAAATTGGTGTCCCATATTTATATTGTATGTGCAAATGTAAAGTTGGTGTATCTCTGAAAAGGGCCATTTTTCATTCAAGGGAATAATTCAGATCATTCGCAAAATAAACTGCAAAATAACATGGAATCGTCTTGCTGGTCTGTATTTTTTGCTTTGAACGGATGAATCATGACCTGAAAATACTTATTTTTATTACATTGATAATAATTATAGAGATTGATCGATTATGCTGATTTATTTAAGACAGTATGAATTGTGTCTCGTCTCCATTTTCCAACGTCTCGTCGCTTGAATGTTGCCCCTTCTCCTTAGAAACTTCGATGGTTATGATTAGAACAGTCCGAAATATTATATGAGGTAAGGGATGGGGGAGGCACAAAAAGTAAAGTTATAATGGAAGTTATGCAACAACATGGGTACTTCTTAGAAATTGAGGATGTGGTTACAATGGCAATGTACCAGGATTTTGACGTGGCCCGGACGTTGTCTTTTGTCAAATGTGTTTGTTAATAATAGTAATTATAATAAAAAAATTATTAATATTTTAACTCTTCACTGAGTGTTTTAAATTCAACAGCGCTTCGTCACATGGTGCCTGTTACATTTCTCAGGGTCAGAACTGACCAATCACAGTCTGTAATTACTGAAAATAATAATAAAGAATATTTTATAGTAATTCTTGGGACATATTTCAGTTTTCCCGTGGGTACAGAATCCTTGTAATCAACAGCTTTAAATTATTACAAGTTTTAGTGTACAAATGTCATCAGTAAGACACAAAAATGTTCTGAGATTAGCATGAGAATCAATGGAGGATCCATGGACGATCTTGCTTGATGAGCCTTCAAGCGCCCCCTGGTGGAATAACAATTTTTTGATCTCAGAAAATTTGATCTCAGAAAATTTGTTGAACATTTGCTAAGCAGGATTTTGGTATTACTGCTTCAGTCGAAGTACAATATTTATTTTCAACACATGATTTCACAGTTTGTTACATAGCATCATTTGGCATGTGAAATATGAACAGTCGGTTTGTAGAATACACGCTTGTCAAGGGGCAGTGGTGGCTGAGTGGTTGAGGCTCAGGGTTACTGACCAGAAGGTTGGGGGTTCAAGCCCCAGCACCACCAAGATGCCACTGTTGGGCCCTTGAGCAAGGCACTTAACTCCAGGTTGCTCTGGGGGGATTGTCCCTGTAATAATAAGTGCAATGTAAGTTGCTTTGGATAAAAGTGTCTTCCAAATGCATAAATGTAAATGTGAACTACCCTGTAAAGCCTAAAATGACCAGAAGATGAAGCAATTGTACAAACAAACAAGCAGACAAAATAAATAAATAAAATAAATAACGCGCATGGAAATTGTTATCTGCTGCTGCTCAACGTAATGAAATTTAAAGTAAATCTAAACAAACTTTGAATGTTATCTTAACAAAGACTTGACTTGAAATGTAACGCTCTGTAAAACCTTAAATTTCAGGCTCTTGAAACATAATTGCTGTGTTATCAGGAAGAGAGTGTTGAAGTTTGATGGTTCTACTTTTAATACTTGAGTAGGCCTATCTCTTAGAGGAATTTGAGGTTTGAAGGTTATAAGCACTGTGTAGATTAAATAGGCTACTTAGACATTTTTAGGTGAGATTTGAAGTCTGAAGGAATGTACAGTAGCTATAGGCCCAGTTTCTAAGTGGTTAATTTGCAGTTGCAAAGGCTTTCACGGTGGTAGCTAGGGTGTTGCTAGGTAGTTGCTATGATGTTCTGGTTGAGTTGATAGGTCATTGCTTGGTAGTGCTGTTTGAGTTTATTGGTAGGCAGTCACAAAGGTGCTATTTGGTGGTTGCTAAAGCTGTGGTGTTCTAGGTGGTTTCTAAGGCGTTGCTAGGTTGTTGCAAAGTGTTCTAGGGGATTGGGGTTTTCAGTGTAACTGTTTGATGCTAAGGACCCACAAATATGATGAGACCCCTTTCCTAAAATATACAGGCAGCTATATGTATATTTGTATGTACAGTATAAAGACTCATTTATACTGTGTGAGAAACATATAATGTGTGACATTATATTGTAGACATTGTAGATGCAAAATCATTGGATTTGTTTAAATTATTATTGTACTAAATCTAAAAGAAAGTATTAAATATGATCTGAAATGGACCTTATTCACAGTATTTTACATTTTTTATGGGAATGACAATGAGGCTGTGAGGGATAGATATATAGTTCAATGTGTTGTGCTGTTGTTATAGCATTTTGTATCATTCTGCTAAAGAAACATTGAAATAAAAAATATCTGTTGTCCTTTTTCTTATTCTTTAGTTAAATTTTTCAGAAAGCAGAATGAATTTCTAATATTTTAATTATTATTATTATTATTATTTTGTTTCCTTTTTCAGTGGAAGACCTTCTAGCACCCTCTTGCTGTTCCTGAACCCCAGTTTGCTCGACAGACAGATAGGCCCAATTGCAATATCTCAAATGACCAGCAGATAGAGCAATTTCACCATAAAATGTATGTACCTACTCAAGGAAAATTGCCATCTCCTGCTGTTCTACAGCACACACATTTTATATATCTAAGTATGTATACTTATATAAATATTGTAACATATTTTAATGAATGTAGCACCTCAGTGTGTCATTTAATATGCAGACACCAATAGCCCTTTAAGATTGTAATTACATTACAATGTGAGTGTATAAATGTACAGTAGGCTACTGTGCGTGTGTGTGCGTGAAAATGCTTTTGAATGAATGTATGTGTTTTGGTATGTTCATGGCTGAGTTTGCATAGTTTTAATTATTAATGCCCCAAGCCCATCCAACAATTGTGTTTGTGCATGCATTTATGTATATGTCATTTTATTATTATAACTTGTGTAGTGCTGAGCTACTCACTCTTTTCATATAAAACTTCATACGTTAAAATCCAACTGAGACTCAACATCACTGCTCCACTCTAAAGCCACTGTATGTGTGTCTTTCTTTTATACACAGCCCCAAACACACACTATTGCATAGCCTACAAACAATTAGAACCACACATCAATGCATATGTTTATGCACAATCAAGCAAACGAATATACATATGTGCACATCGGAGCATACACAATTCAACAGACACACACACAGCCTTATGTAAGAGTGATGTAGGAGTGAAAATTTAAACAGGTCAACCTATTTATGGGTAGATTCCGACTAAACGAATAAAATAATTTCGTATTCCTTATTCATTGTCTCATTGCTTTTTTATTAACACCTGTTGTAATGAAAGCACACATCCTCTCTCCTAGCTCACTGCCAGCTTTCTCCCATCCCTTTCTTTTCTAGAATACACCCATTTCCCATTGTGTGCTCTTGCAACATGCATGAAAGTCATAGCCGCTCTACACGACACACTACTCTACAACTATAACTTGAGTACTTCATTAAATTCATGCTGTGTGGCAGACACAGATGGTTTGGCTTACAGTCAGTTCAGGAACACAAAAACTTGACATATCTTCTCCTCTACCACCCATCCACCCACTTATCCATTCATCTATCCACCCATCCATCATCCATCCATCAACCCACACACACCAACCCATCCGTCCATTCGTCCATCCGTCTCTCAGCTCTCACTGCAAACACAAACTGATGTTAGAGATAATTTCCCACAGGTGTCAATCATTACCGTTCTTCCTCTCGTGGCCTCGCTCTCCACAGATATCGCTCGGCCACGCCCCATCACCACATACCCCCATCGCCCAATTTAGGCCAGGGGAGCCTTACTTAACACCCATTTCTAGAGGGGACAGCCATCTGCGCCCCTGGCCTGTAGACCAAATCGAACTTAAAAGGCTGGAGAGCTACCGAAGGGTGAGGAGCACCCACTTGATGGTCAAACACTCCTTCTCTATCGTGCTGTACTTAAGTCTCCCTCAGTGAGAGTTTGTGACTAATGTACAGCACAGGGCACACCTCCCCCTCCACCACATGGGACAGTATCACTCCCAAACCCCTGTCCGATGTGTCTATCTTCAAGATAATAGGGAGAGAGAAGTCAGGAGAGTTCAATAACAGCCTGCCACAAAGTACAGCTTTCACCTGCGTGAACGCCTGTCCACTGGACCTGATCTGGTGCCCCCTTTTTAGTAAGATCAGTCAGTGGGCTGGTGATGGTTGAATAGTTAGGCACAAACCTATGATAATATCCAGCTAGCCCCAGGAACTATCTCACCTCCTTTTTGGTCTTAGGTCTCGGGCAGGCTGCAATTGCTGTGGTCTTATCAATTTGGGTCTGCACCAGTTCATGACCCAAGTGGAAGCCCAGATTCCATATTTCCACCCATCCAATTGCACAATTCTTAGGGTTTGCCATGAGTCCCACCCATCTCAACAACTTCAGGACAGCCCTCAGATGCTGCAGGTGCCGCTGCGGTGTAAGCAGCATGTGGTCTGAGGATTCTGCCCATGAGCCACTGAAACGTAGCCAGGGCCCTGAATAAACCGAAAGGAAGGTTACAAATTGGTGTGACAAATTGGTGTGAGCTAAACGGTGTGGAAAATGCAATTTTTTCATGGGACATGAGAGTTAAGGGGATCTTCCAACATCCCTTTATCAAATCCAGTGTCGAATAAAAGCGAGCGTACCTAATTGATCGCGCAGTTCATCAATCCAAGGCATTGGATACGCATCAAATTTAGACACTGTATTGACTTTTCTATAATCCACACAACTGGATCAAGCCATCACTCTTCGGAACCAGCACCACTGGGCTGGGTCCATCACTGTGGGATTCTTATATTACCCCCCATATTTAGCATGGCCTTTAATTCCTCCCGAACCACTTTTTTGTGTTTGGGTAATCGGTAGGA
This sequence comes from Xyrauchen texanus, assembly GCF_025860055.1. Lineage (NCBI taxonomy): Eukaryota > Metazoa > Chordata > Actinopteri > Cypriniformes > Catostomidae > Xyrauchen > Xyrauchen texanus. The sequence goes on from NC_068279.1 coordinate 49,529,157, forward strand.
ATGACTGCGTACTAATACCCCTGGGATGGTTTTGATATGGTGCTCTATATGATTCGAATGACCAGGAAGAGGCGAGAACACATCAGGTAATTCTCCTTGCAACCTGGCAACCTCCGTAATTTGTGACCGTGAGAGGTGGTCTCCGCAAGTGACCAGGGTGACTCGATCGGTGGCTTTTAAGTTCACCTCCTGTCCTTTGTGACCTCAAAGGGCCCTTGCCAATTGGCGAGTAATTTATAGCTCGATGTGGGGAGTAATAAAAGGTATTTATCTCCCGGAGCAAATTCCCATAGCCGAGGACCCCTATTATACAGCCGGCTTTGACGTTCTTGAGCCTGGAGCAAAATCTTCTGTGTTAATTGCTCCAGTGTGTTGAGTTTTGCTCTCAGGTCAAGAACGTATTGAATTTCATTTTTGCTGTTCACAATTTTCCTATAAGACGACAAGCACACTGTGTTGTCGATGCCCGTGCAATAATTCAAATGGGGAGAACCCAGTGGAGGCTTGCGGTACCTCTTGCTCTGCAAATAATAGGGGCTCGAGCCACTTGTCCCAATTCTGAGAGTCTTCATGCACGAACTTACGAATCATATTCTTTAGTGTCTGATGAAATAGTTTGACCAAGCCATCTGTTTGGGGGTGGTAAAAGCTGACATAAACATTGTGCCCTGATCAGTGAGGATTTCTTTCGGAATCCCCACTTGGGAGATTATTCTGAAGAGTGCGTCCTTAACACTATGTACTGAGATGTTGCATAGAGATACTGCTTTTGGATATCTCGTTGCGTTTCTGAAAGCGAACATCCCTGTGAATGCCTGGCCAATGGAAACGGGCCATCAGAGAGTCTAGTGTTTTTCCTTTCCCTAAATGACCCGCCATTTGGTACTAACAATTGGGTTGTATCCTCCTTTGTCTGAGCATCCTGCGTCACTCGATACATCCGTTCCTTAATAATTGAAAAATACAGATATGCGAGTGTAACGTCTGGCTGGAGGCACTGACCATCAAAGACCTTCACTTGATCAAAGGTGTGCCATAGGGTCTCGGCTCTTATCTGCTCCAGAGGGAAATCTACAACAGGGAATCCTCTAAGGGCTAGGAAAGATGAGAAATCCCCCACCCTTACATCCCACTGACGTGGATCCAGGCTTGAAATAGCAATAACACACTATTTGAGTAACATAACCCTATTTGTCAAATGTGTACTTTTGTGAGTTGCATGCTCACAGAGAATATTTAATCTGTGTTTGTGTACAAATATACAAACATGTACACAGCAGGCTGGTTGCTTGCCTGTTCTCTCCACCCTATGGAATGGGATTGCGTGCATCAATGAAAACAGCTTTATTGCAACACCACTGAATCCTGGTTGAGTGGAGTAACAGATTGCAGGGGTTGGGGTGGGGGTGTGTCCAGTCACAGCACTCCTGAATAAAACACTTTAAAAGCTTGGAAACACCCGTTAGCTGACTTTAATGGTACAGTCCACAGTTTTAAAGGCAAAAGCTGAGTTCGGATTGGCATACTACCATACGATGGCAGAATGCCATCCTGAACTCAGCAAAAGAGATTTGTTGTACACCTAAAATTACCAAAGTTTTAAAACACACTCAGTGTGCTTTTTGCTTATAAAATGAAATTAATTTGTACCTCATCCCACCATTTTCTATCCAACTTTGTGAGGATTTTAATGTATGCCTATTTGGACCATACTGTGTTAATAATAATAATAAGTGATAACAATACAAAGGCTTAAAAAGAAGCAAATAAGACGACAGCTTCACTAAAAATAGACTACTCTACTGAGTCTTTCACATTCCCTTTATCTTTCAATGCCTCTCTCTTTTTCCTCTTCTTTTAGTTCAGAGGAATGAAAATGAATGGACTGCCGTTTTCCTGACAGCCTTCCTGCTGTCTTACAATGGGTATGCTCAAAATGGCATCCATGATCTTTGCTAAATTATATTACTTGGTTGATTACAAGTATCAAGGCAGTTCCGATTTTAAATGACCACTGTGTGAGTTGAAGCAAGTCAAATATTCTCCCAAACAGATAAGGTTTCTCATAAAACTCAATCGTGTTTTACATCAACAAAACCTACCTACCTACCCTAAACATTAATACTAAAACCTAACCGATAGTGTCATATACTGTAAAGCAAATGGGTGATGTAAAACATGATTGCTGAAGCAACCACATAATGTAATGGCGCTTCTCTGACACTTTCGGCTCACATGTCGGTTTGCATGCTCTTCTGGACTAAACTGCATAAACTGATCCACGTAAAAATCATTTAGCAAAAAAAATATAGTATAGTAATGTGATTCTGTGAGATCAGGTTGATTTCTGCAGTACGTGGTATATGTATGCTGTGCCGATTTTCTGTATGCATGGAATACTACATTTGCCAAAATGTGCTGTATATAACCAAAGCACACTGTGTGAGATATTGCGTCAGATGTACACTATCCCACTACTGTGTAGTGTGCAGTACACAGTACATACTGTGTAGAAGTATGCTAGTATTCCATTCCGAACACAGCCTCTTGGCTCACTGATTTCACTGCTCTCTACAAAGCCACGTCCACATGACAACAGCCCGGCTATTTACACAGAAACAACTCTGCAGCATTGCCAAGGCAACGGTTACTGAAAGCCATGATATCCAGAGTACCCTTGTTATCATATTACACATCCTTCCTTTGTATGTCCATCTTTCATTCTTCTGTTTTTGTTTATTCCTATTAATTCACCAGTTCAGTCACTATCATTTAAACTGTTGATGACATTTAGTGAGTAATTTTGCTCTTTAGCTTGCATACTCCCTCTCTCTCTCTCTCTCTCTCTCTCTCTCTCACATCTTCACCTCGCCTTCCATCTTTTTATGTCCCCTCCCTCTGCATGCTCTCTCTCTTTCCACATCTTCTGCCGATTCAGTCATTCCCTCTTTCTTTCTCCCCCTCTTTGTCACCTCTCTTCTCTGCACTCATCCTTCCCTGCCCATCTCCTTATATTTGCTCATACACTCTCTTCCATCTCTCCGTTCCTTTTTTTGTATCTCCCATAGGTCTCTCTCTCCTCGTCCTTTCCAGGTTTGCTAAATCTTAAAGCCAGACCTCTCTTATTTTCTCTCTCTCTTCCTGTCTGTCCCTCCCCCTTCCTCTTTACGTTTCCCCCTCCCTCCATACTCTATGTTCCTCAATGCTTAAGTCAGTCAAAAGAGATACTCTGAAGAAACAAGGGGCTAACGGCGGGTGCTAAGAGAGTGATAGGAGAGGAGAGAAGGAGAAAAGCTGGAGGGAGAGAGGGGAGAGGGGGGAACGGGGGTTTGGATACATCTCCACCTGTCTTCACTCTGCCATGGACTGCCTCTGCATAGTGACCACAAAGGTAAGACTATTCAGCCAGGAAATATGTGGTTTGGATGCAAGGGAAAAAGTTTGTTCCTATCTATCGCTCGCTGACAGGCTTTTGTTTGCTAGTTAACCTCCTCCTGCCAGTTTGATGCATTAATGTGAAGGGAGCACGTTGTTCTAAGCCCCCTTTGGAGGGATATCTATTGGCTCAGCATTTATTTGCTCTTTTAACTGATTGTCAGAGCTCAGGTTGAAATTCCAGGTTGAAGAAGCAGCATGCATTTCAATCCCCTTCCCTCCCTGTGTGTTTTCTGTCAGTGTGAAACTGCAATTTGCATTTGTGTGTGCTGCGGTGCAGTGTCAGAAATGTACTTTTTTAAATGAGGATAAATATTTACCCCCTGCAATTTATAGCATATTGTTTTTCTAACCAAATCAACAAAAAACAAGTTGTTATTTCAAATAGTTCAATTCAATCAAATCAATGTCAAATACAAGTATCTTTATAAAGTGATAACTCTGACCTTGAATCCTGACTGGACGAGTTGCGTTCGAAGCCTTTGTAAAATACCAATTTCCTCACACTTGTGACCACACATTCTATTTTAATGTGCAAAGTTGCATACTTGGCAACCATAAACAGCCTACATTTAAAGAGCAGGCTAATGAACTGTATTACCTGGTGAAAGAATTGTTCATTATGATCATTGTTAATAATAAATTAGATGATGAAAAGCATTGAATAGCCAATAGGTGGCTTTAGAAATCTAAATATTGTTTGTTTTATATCCACATCATTGAATATATGTCTATCACTGGTCTGCAATCTATTTTATAATTGAGTTTGCCAATCTGGGTAGCTCAGTGGTAAAAGACGCTGGCTACCACCACTGGGGTTTGCTAGTTCGCTAGTTCAAATCCCAGGGCATGCTGGGTGACTCCAGCCAGGTCTCCTAAGCAACCAAATTAGCCCGGTTGCTAGGGAGGGTAGATTCACATGTGGTAACCTCCTCGTGATCTCTATAATGTGGTTCGTTATCAGTAGGGCGTGTGGTGAGTTGAGTGTGGATGGCATGAAGCTATGTGCTATGTCTCCATGGCAATGTGCTCAACAAGCTACGTGATAAGATGCGCAGGTTGACGGTCTCAGACACGGAGGCAACTGGGATTCGTCCTCCGCCACCTTGATCGAGGTGAATCACTACGCTACCACGAGGACTTAGAAGCACATTGGGAGAAAAAGGTAAAATAAATAAATAAATAAAATTAAAAAAAGGTTTGCCAATCTGTCAGCTGTTCTCACAGGATGTGTTTTTGCATTCCTATCACCACTATTTTTGTTGGTCTGTGTACACATGTATCAGATGGACACTTTTTCTCAATTTGTTTGCATCGCATCTCATTAATATTAATTGTCTTGCACAATTACTCCGCATTTTAGGATGCTATGACAAATTAAATGTAGAAAAACATGTCTCGAGAACCCACCCTTTAATTACGCTCTTACTTAAAGCTGTATGTGAACACAAGAATGCGTCCCGTGTCCTGAGGTTCCTCATTGTGCCTGTAGAGCTGGAGTTGTACAGACTGTCCCCTGCTGCTTGCTATTTGCAAAAACATAAAAGTGGTATTTCAAGCTTGAATTGCTCCAATGGTAGGGAAATTCCTTTTTATGCATAGTCAGGGGGCATGAGCACGGTGGCCCAGGGGCGCACAACAAAACCAAATAATAAAAGGAAATAAAAGCTGAAACCACAATGGAAATAAACCACAGCATTTTGTAAATACTGTGCTTCTTTTCAATCAATTTTGTTATGTTGTGCCTTAATTTAGTTGTGAAATGGCTTAATTTCATTGTGGTTAATTTCTGACCTTGCTGGCGGTTCAAAGTCCAGTGGTGCTGAAGGAAGAGAATAAGGAAGGGCTGAAAGAAATGAGAAGCAAAGGAGAGTAAAGAATAAGACAGATCTGTTAAATTATAGAGGGGAGGAATTGTACAGTATATGTGTGGGAGAGAGTGTTTAAGAGGTTGGCTAAGCTAAAGCTTTCATTAATAAACGTTCACATGCTTGTGTGATTTGTCATCTGAATGCAAAGCCTTGAGGGCAGTCTGTGTGTGTGTGTGTGTGTGTGGGTGTGTGGAGGTAAGACACATCCCACTGCTCCTGACGGTATGTGCCTCTTTGCCCATTTCATGTTGCTGGCACTCCGAATGGTTTATGTAACGTTGGCTGGTGCTTTCTCCCCTGCGCTGGTGTCTATTCTCTCACTTTTTCTCTCGCTCGACGTCTTCAGATTGGATTGACTCCCGCCTCGCATGCTCCTTCTCAACACTACTATGACCTCACTCCCAATAGACCAACTGCACAGAATGTATGAGTGAGACTTTGAGAGCTACAGGAAGACAAAGATGAGAAGAGAGAAATTAGCGCAGTGGCTTATGTGTGGGCTGAGATAGAAAAGCTGCACTGATCTTTGGATGTACGGTTAATAATGAGGAAAAGGATCATTTTTGGAAGTGTTTAAGCAAAAACTGGAACTCAGGAACTCACTGATCAGGAGAATTAATGTAGTTCTATGTTATTTTTGTCTATGGATCAACTTCCTTGGAAGTCCTTGGAAGAAATAAAATATACACAGTTGAGACTTTCAGTTAGAGTACATTAACGTGGACAGTATATATCTATGATTTGGTCTTGGAAGAATATGATGAAATGTGACTTCATCTTCATGCTGAAAATACCAGTTTCAAAACAGCCTACATTGGTTTGCTGGATTGGCATGTTTTGGCAGGTCTGGTTGGTTTTTGTTGGTCAAACTGGTATAGCTAAGTCTGTCCAGCTGACAAGTGCCTAACCCCCAGTCAAAACAGACCAGGTTTTGTCAATAGCGTCTGGCTGCAGACTTGCACTCTCAGACTTGCACGCTCAGACACGAGCGCTTCCGCTGCAAGTGACGTCACTTGCACGCTCAGACACTAGCGCTTCCGCTTCAGCGTAAACTATTGACTTCTTAAAAGTTTAAATAATGTAACTCTGTTTACTTTAAACGAAGCCTGGCTGTGTCGGATTGAGAACAGATCATTCAAAAATCGTTTAGTAAACATTATATATATATATATATATATATATATATATATATATATATATATATATATATATATATATGCTTTTCCGTTACATGATAAGATTTTTACATTTTACCTTAATATACGCTATTTTTTATCTCTGATACAAATAAAAATAAATTAATGTTATGCCTAACAACCACTCACGGTATTAAATACATAAAGGAAACTATTTAATAGAGTGCTATTACATGGTTTGCACGTTGAACCCAGTGTAGTTCAATAGCGTTTGGACCGTCCCGTCCTGTTTTAATGTCTACATTTTTCGTAAAATACGTACTGTAAAATACATGCAATATTCGGTCATTCGACCTTGCATCTCAGTTCAGTTCAGCACAGCTCATTACATTAGCGGAAGCGCTTGTGTCTGAGCGTGCAAGTCTGAGCGTGCAAGTCTGAGAGTGCAAGTCTGCAGCCAGACCCTTCTCGGTTTTGTTGCATTCTAACATTTCATTGCTAAATTTGGTATCATAAAATCTGAAGCTCTAGAGGAGACTTGATTACTCTGAGCCGTTTTTTCTCAGAAGAAAAATGAGAGAAGCTGGAGACTTAAGCAAAAGTAAATTTGCACCACTGAATCTCACTGCAGTCTATGCTTTCAGTGTCTGTGAAATGCTGTCCAAAAGCAATCAAACACTGTTAACATTATTATTATTATTATTATTATTATTATGCTATTCCCTCTTAAAGTTTTTCTAATGACTAATCTTCCCTCCTGGCTACACATTAAAGATGTCATGAAATCAAAGTTTTGTGGCTTTTAGTTCATGTCTGTTAGCTCTGAGCAATCTACTGTATATGCTAATGTAATCGTAAATGTTGCCTAAACTTACTTTTAGCCGATTTACTCATTTAAAAATAACAGTCTATCTCTTCCGGAAATACTGACCGTAAATATTGATGACTTAAGGCTACGATTTACTCAAGGCAGTTTTGCATTCTTCACTCAGAGCTAGAAAGATGGTCAAAACAGCTGAGCAATGGTATAGGGTAAAATGGGGCTAAAGTTACCCCTTTAGGAAATTTAGCTTTTTTTCTGGTCACAAATCAAGGTAAAACAAATATTTTTTTATTTTTTATTTTATATACTGTATTTGATGGAGCAACAGAATTTGTGTGACAAGAAATAATAATGGAAGTTTGTTTTGATTAAAATTCAGTTTGAAAAAAAAGGTGGAGAGGGAGCCTTTTACCCCATACCTTGGGTAAAAGGCTCCCTCACTTGGGGTAAAAGGCCCCTAGCAGGTTTAAAGTGATATTGTGTAGATACAGGGGCAATAGTTATTGTGCAAAATGTGTTAACTATTCCAAATAATTGAGACAGCAAGATGCTTTTTTGAGTAAGAAATTCTGATGATGCTCATTCAAAATAACTAAAACAAAATCAACCATTTCCTGTTAATTTCAAACATATAAGGCATATTAATATATCTCAAGTATTCTATAAACAAACTAATCTCTATTATGATTGGATAGTCAATGTGAGACCACTTTGAAAATGGTTCATAACAAATCTGTTCCCCCACTAAAGAAAAACAATGTGTAATAGGGACCTTTAGCCCCAGCAACAGGGGGTCTTTTTACCCCAAACATTATCCTTTCACTTATTGAACACTTAAGTTTTTGTTGCTATTTTGTGATTTGGGAGAAAATAAAATCAATGGAGCCTTTTACCAGATGGAGCCTTTAGTCCCGTTGTACCCTACTGTTTGTAAACATTTGGACACTGCCTACATTGCTAGCGCCAACATTTAAAGGAGCATTGAAATACGAGACACGCACAGTCAACAAACTATTTATAAAACATTATCCAATGCAACATCAAATGTGTTATCCGTGACTCAAAAAGTTTTATGTTAAAAGATGCTGTTTTAACCATTCGGTAATGATTTAAATATATGCAGTAGATTATGTTTAATTTGTCATGTTTACATTCTGCATTCATAGCACAAATGCTAATGCTAACATGCTCTAGTATGCACTGGTTACTATTTTTGTATTTTATAGAAATTCGTTTTACAGTGTTTAACAGTAAAATTCAATTTTTGGCCTAATGTCATTCGAAATGATGTCCCCCTGTTTTTTTTATTTTCCTAGAAGTATATTGGTCCCTTCACACTTCACTCACTCATTTTGTCCCATCAAATGCTCTCAAGAATGAGAATGGTCCTCCCCTACTATCTACTACTTCTGACTAGCAAGTAGCTAATGTTTGAAGTAAACTAAATGATATTGACTATTAAAAAAAGATGAACTGTTCTATATGTCCCACATGTTTCTGGATAAATAGGAAATATGTCAACAAAGGAAAGACATCTGTGCTCATCAAGCCAATTCACAGGGACTTTGCCAATTGAACTCAGTCTAACAAACTTACCAAACAAACTAACCAAATCTTATTTTCTTTATTATTCTATTTGTACACTTATTAGCATGCTACTAAACTCAACACTAATAATTGGCATACATGTCAAGCCATTTTTATTTGTATAGCGACTTTCACCACACACATTGTTTCAAAGCAGCTTTACAGAAAATCATGCATTAACAGAAGATAAAACTGTAATATCTATAAAGTCTATGAGTCATGATTGTGTAGTTTCATTGTGAAGTGTGTTTAAAAATATGTAATTACATAGTAATTGTGTTTATAACCCCAGTGAGTAGGCAAGTGGACTATGGCAAGGAACACAAAACTCCATAAGATGTTTGTTAATGGAGAAAAATAACCTTGGGAGAAACCAGACTCATTGTGTGGGCCAGTTCCTCTCTGGCTAACATCATGAATATAATGCCAACATGACTTATGTATAGGGCAAGTCTTGGTTTAAAATGATTAAACTAAATAAGTGTTTAAAACAAAGATTTTGTATGAACTAAGATTAATATCTATTGTCTTTGAAGTCCATCCTGGATTAGATGCAGAAGTTCACATAGATGCAATTGTCCTTTTTAGTTGGCTGATGAAGGGTTTTGTTGGCAATTAATTGATAGCCGATGTATTCTAGTTCAAGAGTGTAGTCCATTATCAGACCGAGTTGATGCAGGCAGAGATCAGTGAGGTGCATCGCAGTTCAACCTGGCCAGTAATTTCTGTGAGGTCTGTCCTAAGTCCAAGGTTCAGGCAATGGCATATGAAGTATCCCATGTCTTATGGTTGGAGTTGGCATCAGTTCATCCTCTGAATTCCATTGTAATAGACTGAAGTGATGTTTGGCTGGCACCGGCTTCTATTAGTCATCACCACACAGCGACACATAGCAGTGGAGTTCAACACAATGCAGGAATGGAGCTGGATCCAGCTGGTTCAGGAGTCCTAAGGTTGAGACAGGTAAACAAATAGAATGATATTAGCATAGATGCCATTCAATTTATTGCAGAGTTATAGATCATGATCAATGTTTATGGTTTCTGGTTCCGGCAGACCTAACTAAAGCAGCCTACTTGTGAGTTGATGGATAATTTAGGTGTATGCCTGGCTAAATAGATGAGTCTTTAGTCTAGACTTAAACTGAGTGAGTGTGTCTGTGTCCCGAACAGTGTTTGGGAGACTATTCCATAGTTTAGGAGCTAAATATGAAAATGATCTACCTCCTTTTGTGGATTTTAATATTCTGCGATCTAGAATTTTTGCAATGGACTATAGCATGGTAGAAGGTCACTTAAGTACTGCAGAGCTAGACCCTTCAAAGTTTTGTACGTAGTAAACAGATTAAAAAAATAATAAAAAATTTACCAGGTAGCCAATGTAATGATGATAAAATGGGACTAATATGATCAAATTTCTTGGTTCTCGTTAGCACTCTATAATCTAGTCTAGAGGTCATGAACGCATTAATTAGTTTTTCGGCATCAGCAACAGAGAGCATGTGCCGTAATTTAGCAATATTTCTTAGGTGGAAGAATGCTGTTCTACAAACACTGACAATTTGATTTTCAAAGGACAGATCGGTATATAACACCTAAGTTCTTCACTGTTGAAGATGATGTAACAGTACATCCATTGAGAGTCAGATTATATTTTAGCGGCTTATTTTTAGAGGTTTTTGGTCCAATAATTAGTACCTCTGTTTTGTCAGAATTGAGTAGAAGGAAATTTCTGGCCATTCAATCTTTTATTTCATTGATACACACTGCTAATTTGGAGAATTTTGAAATCTCATCAGGTTTTGAAGAAATATAAATTTGGGTATCATCGGTATAACAGTGGAAACATATTCCACAATTCTTGATAATGTCTCCCAGGGGAAGCATATATCAGTAGAAAAGCAGAGGCCCTAAAACTGATCCCTGTGGCACTCCATACTTTACTTTTGTTTGGTTTGATAATTCTTTATTTACAAAGACAAAGTGGTAGCAGTCTGCTAAATATGACTTAAACCATGCTAATGCAACTCCACAAATGCCAACATAATTCTCTAGCCTATTCAAGAGAATGTTGTGATCTGTCATGTCGAATGCAACACTAAGATCTAAAAGCTCTAGAAGTTAAATGCAGCTGCGATCAGATGATAAGAGCAAGTCATTTGTAACTCTGATAAGTGCAGTCTCTGTACTGTGATATATTTGGGAGGATACTACTTTTTCCTAGTATTTTCAACATAAACCGGGAGATTTGAAATCAGTCTATAATTAGCCAGTTCTTCAGGATCAAGTTATGGCTTCTTAATAAGCTGTTTGATATCTGCCATTTTAAAGTTTCTTGGGACATGTCCTAAGGATAGCGAGGAGTTAATAATATTAAGAAGAGGTTCTGAGATTACAGAGAATTCCTATTTTAAGAGCTTGGTTGGTCTTGGATCTAACAAATATGTTGTGGCTTTTGATGTATTGATAAGTTTTGTTAGCTCTTCATGACCTGTGACAGTGAAGGATTGAAGTTGCATATGAAGAAAATTATTAGACACCGTTTTCTGAGGTACTGTTACAGATGATTGCATAATTCCAATTTTATTTCTGATTATTTCAATTTTATCAGTAAAAATATTCATGGTCATTACTCTTGTGCTGTGATGGAATATCTGGTTCTGTTGAGGCTTTATTTCTAACCAATTCAGCCACAGTCCTAAAAATGTTTTGCTAAAATATGCTGACCTGGCAGCTTTTAGTGCAGACACTATCCTTCCTATACTTCATATCATTCCTATACACTATACATTTGATATATTGTATGGTACTGAATGATTAATTGCCACATATTCATAATGTAAAGGCTGAAAGAATACAGTGAAATTACCACAATACGTCTCCAAAAAACTTTGCTTTAGCATGGCACTTTTTTATTTTTAGTACAATAGCCCTGTGTCTTTCTGTAGGACTTAACACATGCTCTACACAACTGTTGCGAGGCGATGTGATTACTTTTTGTTGTATCTTTTTTTTGTGTTACACCTAGTTTGTAGTACGCTATGTTCCTGTGTTCTTGCCGAGTTATATTCTAGATGAGTTATGTCTTGTGGTTTAAATATAGGCATATTTTACGTTTCGTCAGCATGCATGCCTTATTTTATTGTGTTTTTTTGTTTTTGTGTGTATTAACTCATCTGCGGCCACAGATGTATGTGAATGTCACTCAGTTCTTGTTGGCTTTATTTGATTTAAGCCTGTTCCCTTGGCAACAGATGCGTGCGCCTGTTCGTCAGTTGACAGAAGCAGACAATATGAAGTGGGTGGAGAGATGAGCGAAAAGAAGGTTTTTACGTATTTGTAGAGGTATATACAGTGTGTGATAACTGATAATCTGTGTGTCTGTGTATAATTGCTTGTGAATGCTTTTGTTTGTTGGTGCGTATGAAGATGGCCCATTTGTGTGTGTGTGTTCACAGAAGTACTGTAGAGGTTTGCCCTTTGAAAGCCTCTTCAGTTGTACTGAAACTGGATCTCTCCCAGAGCCAAATCTGGCTCCACAGACACACAGTGACTAATAAATGTTCTCTTGCTGTATTAAAATGGTTACTTTTTGTTGCAAATGGAGTTTTACATGTATATATTTGGCAGACACTGTTAAAAGCAACTTGCAGTTGCAGAATTCCAACAAATCTGACTTCTTTAGATTCTGTAAGCAGAAATTTCTAGATCCCACAGTTAGTTTATTGTATGAATGAAAACAAACCTTTTCTATGTGGATTGTTCACCAATTTTGCACCGATATGATTATGCAAAGGTACTGCGAAGTCTGCTTTCTTAAACAAACATTTTTATCAAAGATTATTTGACATTATTATTATAAATTGTCAACCAAATCTAGAAACGAACACTGAGAAAATAAAGAATAAATTAAAATAAAATAAAATAAATAGCTAAATAAACATCAGTACTGTATGTTCAGTATCAGTCAGTTGCTGACTATTTTATACTGCCAGTCAATTCTGGGCAGGTTGTAAAACAAGAAGCATTTACACCTGCCGAGTCAAGAGATAAACAGCGGCAGCGGTGTTACACTTTATTCTGCTATACAAGTTCAGGGGAAACTTACAACAGTGGAAAACCAGACTTTTAAAAATGACTTTTTGTAAATGACTAGAATTGTTTGGTTGAAGGGAAACCAAACTGTGAATCCTGAACTAAACAGTTTGATGAATACATGTTTACACATTAGCTTCCACTCAGCTGACAAGCAATGGAAGTAGCTACGTTATTAGCTAGTTAGCTATAAGCTCATTGTCATGGAGAGTAATAAAGACTTTTATTTACTTTCCAAGATTGCATCTCATCAAATAGGTAAGAATGTAGTGTGAAATCAACACTCAACAGACACTATTCACCACTGCACCGTTGTCTGCTGAGGTGCAAAAATATGCTCTGATGTTTACCTTTCAATATGCAACGTTACTGACTGCACTGACAAACTATAGCTGGCTAACATTGCAAACAGATGTGATAAACATGAGTGACATGGTTGTCACTATATAACTATATACTAGTTATATTGAAAATGGAAAATGATGGGGTCATTGTTTAATAATTTTCCAGTATGTATTTCACGAACTAGTAAACAACTTACCATGAAGACACTGCTTAACTCTGCACCGCTTAACACAGCACCACTCCACACTGTCAGCAGAGCCATCGTCAACTCAGCTATCAGTCAGCGCGTGCTCTGCTGGACAAACTACATTATGACACCAACTCTAAATCAGCCCAAACATTGTTTTCAGCATTATGTTCTGAAAAAAAGTTTTCATATCTGCGCATATCGGAAAACCTATATGCTGTAGAGTATCCAGGTCAGGTTTGGGGAATGTACAATTAATTTTAAATGATCGTAATCAATGATTAATCATACGGTTTGAACCAGATAACAATACATACAAAAACGCCCCAAAAAGAGCTTATGTAGTCCAAGAGTCTGCTTCAAATATATATAGATCATTAAACACAACAAATTATAATTAATTAGGAATATACATTATATGCAGACAGGCTATATTAATTTTAATAACACCTTAATGGAATTGACCCGTAGGCTACCGCAATCAGTCAGTTCGTCCAGCGAACTGCTTTGCTAAATACTCCTGATCAATTCTCTTGAAGGTTTATTCTTAGTTATAAGCCTACTCATCAAAGCACGTTAACTTACTTTGATAATATCAGCTCATAGCTTTAGATCGCACATTAAAGAGGCTTTGTTTTATGACCAACAAACACAGACAATCACGCGTATAATTGGGTTTAATACAAGGAACTAGGATATATCACTACATTTAACATAGAATAAACATAAAATAAACAGAGTAAACACAGTAAGGGAAAATAAAGAATTATTAGAAGTATGGCAAACTTATTTCAGCAATTAACCCTTTGGAGCCAGCACGGAAATTACACACTGTAACGCCTTTGAATGTCAATGAAATAATACTTGCACAATGGACCTTTGTGTGTCTGAGCAAGACTGCGCTTATGTTGTGTCCTCGTGGCGTCCTTGAGATGGCTTGTGTTTCCAGAGCGTGGGTGGTTCGCGGAAAGTTCGACGCGTCTTAGAGGGTAACTGTTGAAGAGTCGACGGGTGTTCCGGAGGGTTGCAGAGGAGTCCAAGGGAGGAGAGTTGAAGGGTTGTTCCGAAGAGGTCCAGAAGAGGAAGAGGAGATGATAGAGGTGAAGTGGGGGCAGCAAAAGAGAGTGAGTCAAAGTTGGAGCTTGACTTTTAAGGCAGGGAGGTCACACCTCCTTTGGGAGAAGTGACCCAATGAGACCCCTCCGTTTTGGGCGCGAGTTGGTTTCTTTGTTCTGCCAAGGCTCTTCATTTGCATACTTATGACAGAGTCCTGGATGTGGTTTGAATCACTCAAACGATGGTAACACATAGCAGAATACGTTTTAATTGACCATATAGATATATTCAGCTAGGACAAGTAGTAAGGTTTAATTTGATACCAAGAAACGTGTATTTAGTACACTTAAAAGTGGATATACACTCTTAGGCTATTAAATATAAGGCCTCAGAGTTTAAACTACACAACTAAGCAGTCTTACTAGTTTGATCTAACAGCAGACATACACAAACATACGGGATTGAACATATTTACTTAAAAATAAACCTTTCTGGGTTTTACTTGAAAGACACACATTCTGTTGCCAACCTTTCACATGCCTGGCTCATATGGTACAGCCCGAGGATTTGGAGTGTAGATTTGAGTCACATGGAAAAGGGGGTTTGTCAATAGCGCATTATACTCCACAGACTAGCGGGCGCCATTTCAGTGATCTTACAAAGGGGTTCTTTGAATTCAGAATCGATGAGTTAATGATTATCCCTCATACTCTACAATGCCGATACGATATATCTGTGAAAGGCTAATATTGAAAAAAAAATCGGTCAGGCACTAATATATATAATTTAATATATAATTTGTTAAGGTGATTATTTTTATTGATAACCTACAGTATCTACATTTTCATATTGATTAACTTCATTCATTGATTAAATTGAAGTATTTGACCTAAAAGTATGACACTGTCATTTTTTAAGGTTACGGGAAAAATATTTTTCAGGGGACAATATTGCACCCTAATGGAGTTCATTCCTCCCAGTCTTGGTGAAAAAGCTTAATAATAAGGAAGTAGGATTAACAGTATTATTCCTAAACATCAGAACTAACAATAACAGTAAAATGTGTGAATGTTTCTCAACCCTTATGTTGTTCCTGGCTGTGTGAACTGGCTGTGTGATATCATTCTTAAGAATCCCAACATTAGGAAAAAGTGGCTAAAGCTTTTTTTAAAATATCCCTACTCATATCAGGATTAATTTAACAGTCGGAGCAGCACATTGCACTGCATATTGTTTTGTGAGCCTGTCACAATCTAATGCAGGCTTTGCAAAGAGGCTGTCATTGAAGGATGAGCCTTTGACACCTATGTGGGACCCGGCAGTAAACCTGCAGCTTGTGTGAGCGCAGTAATGTGCCATTTCTCATTATCACATGCAGTCATAGCAGCAAAAAAGCAAAACAAAAACAGCCATTTAATTTTAAGGGAATAAGATAGAGAGTGGAAAACTGTCAATGAAAAAATTAACTATGGCTGTTTGTGATTACATATAAAAAGACAGAGAAAATTATGAAAATATAAAAAAAACATTTGAACACAGCATGCTCCCTTTCAAGGAAAATAAAACACTTTTTATTATTAATATGTGTGAACAGGGCTGTCAAAATTATGAAATGATGATTAATTGTCAAACAAATAATTGCTATTATGTTCATTTTCTGTTTTAGGGCTGTGATGATTAATTGTCTCGTTAAGGGCTTTCACGATTAATTGTCATGTAAATTATAATATATTTTAAGGTGTAGTTTTTTTCTGCATGTGTGCTTCATGCACCTTAAGAAGTCATTTTTACATTTTTAAATCAAATATTAAAATAGGAATAAACTACAATTTCCTTTTAAGGCTTTAAATTCATGAATGAGATAAAATATATCAAAATATTCCTAAATACTTAAAATATGTCTCTCTATCTGGTAAAATTTAGTTTTTTTAATTTTACATTTACAGTAGTTTTTTTTAAATAAAAAATAAAATCTAATTTTTTTTAGATATTTTATTCGATTTAAATTATATATGTTTATTAAATTATGCAATATTAAAACATCTCTTCCCTAATTTCTCACTTTCACATGTTATTTTAATGGTCTGATTAACCCCTCAAACTCTTATTTGTCATAAAGCAAAACCTATGAGATTTCGTTCACTCCACAGACATGGTAAATCGTCTGCACTTACACTCACCTAAAGGATTATTAGGAACATCAGCCTTCAGAACTGCCTTAATTCTACGTGGCATTGATTCAACAAGGTGCTGAAAGCATTCTTTAGAAATGTTGGCCCATATTGATAGGATAGCATCTTGCAGTTGATGGAGATTTGTGGGATGCACATCCAGGGCACGAAGCTCCCGTTCCACCACATCCCAAAGATGCTCTGTTGGGTTGAGATCTAGTGATTGTGGGGGCCATTTTAGTACAGTGAACTCATTGTCATGTTCAAGAAACCAATTTGAAATGATTCAATCTTTGTGACATGGTGCATTATCCTGCTGGAAGTAGCCATCAGAGGATGGGTACATGGTGGCCATAAAGGGATGGACATGGTCAGAAACAATGCTCAGGTAGGCCGTGGCATTTAAACGATGCCCAATTGGCACTAAGGGGCCTAAAGTGTGCCAAGAAAACATCCCCCACACCATTACACCACCACCACCAGCCTGCACAGTGGTAACAAGGCATGATGGATCCATGTTCTCATTCTGTTTATGCCAAATTCTGACTCTACCATCTGAATGTCTCAACAGAAATTGAGACTCATCAGACCAGGCAACATTTTTCCAGTCTTCAACTGTCCAATTTTGGTGAGCTCTTGCAAATTGTAGCCTCTTTTTCCTATTTGTAGTGGAGATGAGTGGTACCCGGTGGGGTCTTCTGCTGTTGTAGCCCATCTGCCTCAAGGTTGTGCATGTTGTGGCTTCACAAATGCTTTGCTGCATACCTCGGTTGTAACGAGTGGTTATTTCAGGCAAAGTTGCTCTTCTATCAGCTTGAATCAGTCAGCCCATTCTCCTCTGACCTCTAGCATCAACAAGGCATTTTCAGCCCACAGGACTGCCGCATACTGGATGTTTTTCCCTTTTCACACCATTCTTTGTAAACCCTAGAAATGGTTGTGCGTGAAAATCCCAGTAACTGAGCAGATTGTGAAATACTCAGACCGGCCCGTCTGGCACCAACAACCATGCCACGCTCAAAATTGCTTAAATCACCTTTCTTTCCCATTCTGACATTCAGTTTGGAGTTCAGGAGATTGTCTTGACCAGGACCACACCCCTAAATGCATTGAAGCAACTGCCATGTGATTGGTTGATTAGATAATTGCATTAATGAGAAACTGAACAGGTGTTCCTAATAATCCTTTAGGTGAGTGTATATAGCGCCTTTTTTAACCATAGCAGCTACCAAAGCACTTTACACTGTGTCCCTCTTAGCTGTCCATCGTGTACGATGATGACGCTTGCTCTGGGGGTGGGGGTGGGAGGGGGGGTGGGTTTAGCGACCTTGTCGCTGGTGCCACTTCTCGTGGGCGTGGAGTCCGATCCTTGAGCCGCACACTCGTCCGCAGATGGAGCAAGGGAAACCAGATGCCAGGGGGGTACCAGCCGCCCACTGGTGTCTCTTGATGCGCCTCTCGGATCGTCGATCTTGGTTGGTTTGGTGTATTTGAGAGACTGCAGAGGCACAGGTGACCTGCCAGGCAGATCTGTCGAGTGCCAGTGATTCAAGCTGTGTGAGGGGGATGTTCGCTCGCTTTAGGATGTCCCTGGTGTAGTCCTTAAAGCGCCGCTTTTGCCCTCCAGCAGACCGTTTTGCGCCCATTAGTTGACTGTAGAGGACTTGGCGGGGCAGGCGGTGTTCAGGCATGCGTATGGTGTGCCCTATCCAGCGCAGATGTTTTTTGGCCACAGCTGCTTCCATACAGATTGAGTCAGTGTTGCTGAGGATGACTGTATGGGGAATTCGATCTTCCCAGGACAAACTGAGGATCTTCTGTAAGCAGCGGATATGGAAGGCCTCTAGGTTGATGATGTGCTGACGGTATGGGGTCCATGACTCTGCCCCATAAAGCAGAGTAGAGACACATACCGCGTTATAAACAGCGACCTTAGTACTGACCTTCAGGTTACGGTTTTCAAAAACCCTGCTGCGTAGGCGTCCAAAAGATGATGAGGCTTTATTTATCCGGCTGTGTATTTCTTTGTCGAGGGAGCAGAATGAGGACAAAATGGAGCCAAGATAGGTGAAGTGGTCCACTGTTTTAAGTGGAACACCGTTTATATGAAAACTGGGGGGTGTGAGGGCAGGGGTAGTGAGATGAGACATGACCTCGGTTTTTTGAATGTTGACCTGTAGGCCAAAGGATTGGTACAGACTGGATATTGTGTTAAGGGCGTGCTGCATAGAGTCCGGGCTGTGAGCTAAGATGGCACAGTCATCAGCATACTGAAGCTCACAGATTTGGCGGGTCCACATGGACACCGACTTCATGTCCCATGACACGGTGGAAGAGGCAGGTGATGGCAGAGAGAAGGATGTTAAAGAGCACCGGAGCCAAGACACAGCCTTGCTTCACCCCAGCTTTTACCTCGAAGGACTCTGACTGGAGTTCTCCCGTGAGTACTCTGGTGTGCATCCCATCATGCAGCTGCTGTAGGATGCAGAGAAACTTGGGTGGTACCCCAAGTTTGGAGAGGTGTTTCCAGAGCAGTTCACGGTTGATGGTATCAAAAGCTTTGCTGAGGTCGACGAAGGCAACGTAAAGGTCTTTGTGGTGTTCTCGGCTCTTCTCCATCAGCTGCCTCAAGACAAAAACCATATCTGTCGTGGATCTAGTCTTCCGGAAGCCACACTGCGTTTCCGGAAGCACAGCTTCCGAGATGTGCTCAACCAGTCTGTTGAGCATGATCTTGGCCAGGACTTTCCCTGCGATGGAGAGGAGAGATATCCCGCGGCTGTTGCCACAGGCTGCTCGGTCTCCTTTCTGTTTGTAAATGACCACGATGTTAGCATCCTTCCAGTCCTGTAGGAGGGTCCCATGTTCCCAGATGTTTTGGATCAGGAGGTGCAGGCGACGCGTGAGGATGTATCCTCCGTGTTTGAAAACCTCTGCAGGGATTCAATCGGGTCCAGCGCTTTTGTTGTTCTTCAGCCCCGCAATGGCTTGCCGGAGTTCTGAGTAAAGTGGTGGGGTGTCCAGGTGCATGGTAGGTGGCAGGTCTGGGAGATTATCCAGAATATGTGTGTCGACAGGGTTGATGTGGTTGAGGAGACTCTCAAAATGATTTGCCCAACGGGCAAGAATCTCGTGGCGGTCCTTGAAAAGGATGGCGCCGTCAGCTGATCGGACTGGGGCAATCACCTGCTTCCTGGGGCCATACAATGCTTTTATGGCATCGTAAAAGCCTTGAATGTTATTGCAGTCTGCCATGTTCTGGATTTCTTGCACCTTTTGCACCCACCAGGTGTCCTCCATAATTCTGAGGGCTCGCTGGGTTGCTGTTCTTGCAGCAAGGAAGGTAGTTTTAAGGGTGGGAGATCCTGGGCAGGACAGGAGAGCTTTGTGGGCCTCATGCTTGATTTTTAAAAGTGACTGTATCTCAGCTGAGTTACAGTCAAACAGTGTGTGTGTGTGTGTGACTTGGCACACAGGGCATGTGATGCGTCAGTGCAGCAGTGTTGGAGTAGTAGTGCTTGTAGCTAGTGCATGCTGCATGCTGCATGCTGCTTCTGCTTGTCACTCTCTGCTTTCAGCTACTGCCACCGGATAGCCTTCTGTTTTCAGGGGTGAAAAGTGGAGCCGAGTGTGTAAGCCTCCTCAGCCGGTACATAGCCTCTCCATTGCCAAGATCTCGTACACGCCTCCCCGTGGCACACATGGTAACTGGTCCCTTGAGGTTCCAGGCTAAGTTGTACGGGCTCTCGGAGCAGCAGTGGGCCCCAGAGATGCGGCATGCAGGCCCATCGGTGAGTGGAAATGCCCTGATGCCCGTCAACCTCTGTCCCAGTTGTGGGTAAATAGCCCCAGCTATGGGTAAATAGTGAAGACCCCAACGGTGATGCAGGCGGAAGATGGTGTTGTGAGAACCACCACAACGGCTGGCAAGGTGGAAGAGGGCAACCCCAGGCCACGTGGGTTAACTCGGGAGGGTACAGTGGCTAGGGGAGCAAACCCCGAAGACAAACCTGCACCTGGGGACAGGCACAGGCGGAGTCCAACTGACCGGACCACCGGCAGCCCCCTGCAACTCCTGCCAGACGAAGGTCATCATGGGTTCCCTCATGCCACTGGAGGTCATCTGGTTAGGAGTGAAGATGGTGGGAGTGAGGTCTGCGCAACCACACCCTCACCTTAATCCACACTTATGCGCAAGCTTCTTGCCCCCCAAAAAAGTCCTGTGGTGATGTGGAATGGTGGTGGGCACAGGCCAAGGATGTGGCTGGAAGTGTCTAGCCAAACCATGCACACAGGCGGCAATGGAGTGATGGTCGCTAGGACTGCGGGATGGAGCAGCGCGTCTTTTCGGCAGCTTCCACTGTGACTGAGCAGCCCCACACTGCTCACATCTGTGATGGGGAAGGACCTGGAAAAGGTGGTCCAAAAATTGTCTGCTTCCCACACTCCGGACGGTAAGCCGCAACCGTCGGAGCATCCCCCCTTGCGGTCGAAAAATCAAAGTGAAAAATAAGCTAAGCATTGCTTCGTGGAACGTTCGCACACTGCTGGACCTGGTCGAAACTCCTGGCAGGCCCCATCGCAGGACAGCACTGGTGGCCCTGGAGCTCGCCAAATATAATATCGATATAGCAGCTCTCAGCGAGACCAGATTACATGGGGAGGACTCCCTGGCAGAGGTTGGTGCTGGGTACACCTTCTTCTGGAAGGGGGTCCCCGAAGGCACTCGTCGTAACCATGGAGTTGGCTTTGCTGTAAAGTCCAAACTGCTGCAGCACATTCCGGAATCCCCCATCGGCATCAATGAAAGACTGATGACATGGCGCATTCCCCTGGCAAAGGAACGCTTTGCCACTCTCATCAGTGCATACGCTCCAACTCTTGATGCCGAGCACAACATCAAAGAGGATTTCTACAGAGCTCTTGATGCCATCTTACAGAAAACCCCGGCTACAGACAGGCTCATACTCATGGGAGATTTCAATGCTAGAGTGGGCACGGAGCACCTGGTATGGAATAAAGTCATTGGCCAGCATGGTGTGGGGAAAATTAACCACAACGGGCTCAGACTCCTCTCCCTCTGTGCAGAGCACCAGCTGGTCATTACTAACACCGTCTTCCAGATGAAAAACAGGCTTAAGACCACCTGGCAGCACCCCCGCTCAAAACACTGGCATCTTCTTGACTACGTGATTGTCCGTCAAAAGGACCGTCAAGATGTCCTCACCACCCGTGTTATGCGCAGAGCTGAGTGCTGGACTGACCACCTCATGATCAGATCCAAACTACTCATGAGCATTCAACCCCGTGGCCCGAGGACAGCTCCAAACAAGAAACTCAATTGTACAGCGCTGAATAGCCTCACCACCAAAGACAACCTCCGACGGCTGCTTGCTAAAAACCTCAACAAGATCCCGGAGGAATCAACCGACTGGCCAGCACTGCGCCAGGCTATTCATAGCGCAGCCTCAGAGGCACTCGGCCAATTAAGGAAACACCATCAGGACACTGTGTCCCATTCACACACACACACACACACACACACACACACACACACACACACACACACCAATGATGACAGAGCTGCCATGCAAGGCGCTAGCCTGTCATTGGGAGCAACTTGGGGTTCCTTGTCTTGCTCAAGGATATGGGGCCAGAATCGAACCGCCAACCCGCTCTACCACCTGAGCCACATCCACGTGCATCTCCTCCTCTTTGTCACTGCGTGTCATTAACACAGCGTGTATGAACCAGGAACATTTGACATTACACAATCCTTTAAACACCGGAGCACTTTGCGTTTACTATCAAAGTTTATACTTGCTAGTTTATATTTTTGCGGGAGTTTGGCACAAGCCTGTGCTAACAGCACGCGCATCAGAGCAATTCACAAGCTCTTCCGGACAGGAGCTATTTGACGTCTGCGGTGCGGCTCAGTGACGTTCGGACTGAGTTCAACTGAAAGGCACAAGAACGTGCTGTTCATGGCATTTATACAGTATATTCGCTTAAAATTTCCTTGTTTGGGCATTTAAATGATTGAAATTTGAATGGCCAATAACCGCGTTTATTTGAGACAACCGAGATTATTGGTTATTTAATAATCTTGACAGGCCTACTTGTGAATATGGTTGTAGGTGTTTGTTAGAACCATAATTTGCCCACCACTGAATAAACCTCAGCTTTTGAAGCAGAACACATTTTACTCAGCACCACCAAATTTCTGTTTAACAACTATTTTGAATCAGATTTCTTTACGTTTTCTTAAACAAGCGCCATTCTAACTGTTGCCTGAAGATTTTTATGCAAACAGGAGCAAAAAAAAGAGTAGACAGTGTGATTTGTTCACAGATTTTGTTGTTGGTAATGAAAGAGATTGTTTAAACAAGTGCTGCTTGTAATGGTGGCGGTTGGCTCTGTCTCTCATCCACAGCTGATTTGGTGCAAACAGCGAAATCCTGTTTTTTTCCTTAGCCATCACAAGGCAGATTTATTTCATGCTAATGACTGTGAGTGAGATTTGCTTGTTTTGAAACTAAATGATCGGTTCAGTTTGATTAACCCTGTGAAAGATAATTTAATGTATATTTCATGTAGCTCTCCATGTGTGTTCAAAATACACGCAAGAACATCTTTCCATAGTAAGGAAAAAATCACAAATGAGATCTCAACTGTAATATCTCAATTGTTTCTCCTAGACAGAAATGGTTCAATGGAGATTAAATGGGTAGCAAAGACAGACTTTTGCTTATGTTATCCTGCCTCCACAAAGACCCTAGTAGTCTCAGACGTCTCAGAGTTTCAGAATAGATCTCATCAATGTCTCAGAATATCTCAGATTTGCCAGATTTGTAGAATGGGTTCTTACCTTATGGGACACTGCATGCCTTACAAAGTATGTGAGGGTCCACAACCTAATGAGAGTCTCATTGGAGATGGTCAAACCCTTTGCTCTATCAGTCTGAACCATTTAGTCTTCATGGAAAAGCAGACATATTTACAGAAAAACTTTCCCCAGCTTTAAGCTTCCCAAGAATTGGAAACTATACTGAGTGCGTTCGTCGAATGATGTAGCGACATGTCCATCGAGTCATGCAGTGTATGATGAATCACAGTGGGGTTTAGAAATAAGTTATATTGCAAGTCTGTATGAGCATGTTATACAAGGGGTAGCAAATTAGTTGGAACATGACAACAACAACACAAACAGAAACACTGTCTGGAACATCTTCACAATCCCAGCAATCAGCGGCAGGGAGAGCGAGGAAAAATCTGTGAGGACACAGAGAGACATGATTGGGGCCTCCTTTGGAGTGAACAGTTCTGTGGAATCTAGTCCCCACTTCAAGGTGCCAACATCATCAGGAGCTCTTGCTCGGCTGAGAAGGAGCCTTTCCATTGGGAAAGAAGACTGAAAGCACAACTTTAAGCCACGGGCATGGGCGTTGAGGCCTGATTGCTGGCTCAATCTCTACTTCCAAGGGAGCCAGAGCGGACTGAGCAGACCTTGACAGGATGCTGCCCTGAGAAACAGTGTGAGCAAGTGGGATACTTAACAGAAAATTGTGTTTGAATGCTTGTGACTGCTTCTTAGCTGCCTGGAACCTCTCGGTGAAAGCTTCAATGGCATCATTGAAGAGGCCATGCTGTGACACTGGGGCATCAGGTAAAGTAGCTTTGTTCTTGTCATATATCTTGGTGAGGTTGAGCCTGAGATGGTGCTCTAAGGACACCAGGTGACCCATGGACCTGCTGATGGACTGGGCAGTTACCTTGGTTACGCATGAGCGCTCGTGCCCATCGGAGTTTGGGATATAATGCTTGCATGGTGCAAAAACATTTGCAAAATGCCATATTTAAAACGTTCTTGTGTAAACAGTTAAGAAGAAAATTATGGTGAAATGGCACTGTGCTCCCACTTCTGTGCCTGTAATGCGTGCATTGGGGGCAGAGCGCCAAGCGCCATCTGCCGCTGCATTAAAGTAACTGATTTGAAAGGGAACAAAATTTATTCACAGATATTGTTTTCTCAAAATAAAGTGTTATATAGGAGTGTAGATAATATGTGATGCCTGTGCTGTATGAATGAGAATAAAAATATTAGGAGAGGAGGTGTAACGCTTGAGTAACGAGGCAGACGAGGAGATGCGGATCCAAACGCAGTTTAAACTTTATTTAATTAACAAACAGGTAAACACAAAAGAACAACCCACAATGGGGAAATCAAACATAAAAACTGTTAACTAAACACCAGGCTAACATCAAACAACAATAGACAAGGACTGAACAAAGAAACAGGGTATAAATACATAAACATGGGAAAAAGGGGCCAATGAACGAACAGAACTCAAACAAGATAACAAGGTGATTAACAGAAGCAAAAGGCAAACTAATGAGGACAGGTGAAAACAATGACAGAAAACACGAACGCTAACAAGGGGACTATGGAGTTACATAAGGGACTACAAAAGTGACAAAAATGGCAAACAAAATGGCAACAGTGAAACAAGACAGGGTATACATAACAGGAGGGTAAGAATATCTTATTCTCTTGATCTTATTAAAGTGACTCAATTTAATTTATATCTTTATATCTTTATAGACATGACATGAGTGAATTCACTCAACCTGACTACATTGGCATATGCCTGAATTCTTTAGCTTTTATCAAGTGACATATGAAATTGTGCCAATATACCATAGAGTTTGATGCCAAAATATCATAGCGTTTGAATGGACACACAGCTTTTGATGTCATCAAATGATATGGGATGCATTTTCTCTTACCTTTTTAAAAGCTGACAAGGCTATTTACTTTGTTATCTTAACTACGCACGATTAAATGGTTAGTTTAATGTTATCATTTATATTAAGCTATGATTTTCCTGCTGTCCGTGACCCAATCAGAACAGACCTGCAACCCATTTTTGGGACGCAACAAACCAGGTGAGAACCATTATAGTAGATTTCAGGAAGACCTGGAAATCCTCTCATTCTGCCCTCTACATAAATGGAGAGGAGATGGGAAGGGAGTATCAAATTCCTGGGAATCTACATCACACAAGATATAACATGGTCCCTGAATACATCACGTTTAGTGAAGAGGGCCCAACAAAGACCGTTTTTCCTATGGAATTTAAGATGGGCCCACTTGCTGACCAAGTTACTCAGGAATTTTATTGCAGTACAATGGAGAGTACTGCATTCTTTCATACTGCATGACAGTGCGGTATACCAGCTACACTGCTTCCGACCGACGGGTAGTGACACGCGTAGTGAAGGCAGCACAGCAGGTCATTGGATCAGAGCTCACAAGCCTGGATGAGTTACATTCAAACAGACTCCTTAAGAAGACTTGGAGCATTAGAAGATCCAACTCATCCGGGACACCAACTGTTTGAGCTGTTGCCATTGGGAAGGCGGTTCAAAACAGTGGCAACACGGACTGAAAAACAGCTTTTTTTTTACAGGCTGTAAATTCCTTAATCTCCTGTAGATCTGTTATTGGGGGGAGCACCTCCACCTGTGCTGCTATAGATCAACCCCACCCATCACCATATATACTAGGACTGATCTATGATCTATGGGCACTTATTATTCTTTGCACTTTCCTAGGTGTAGGCACTTTGTGTGAGCTATTTGGAGGAGATGATGCTACTCAACATTTCATTGTAAAAGCAATATCAATCAATCAATCAATCAATCAATCAATCAATCAATCAACCAACCAATTACTCAAAAGCTCTCTTGAATTTCTTCTAGATCATCAGATGTGGCATTATGATGCCTTGGAGGCTGGCCTAAAACTATTTTACTGAAAAGGTACCTTCTGTTAAGCCAGTGACTGACAGCATTGTGATAGAGAGGCAGCCGGCTTCTGTTCCGGATGAATCCATTGGCATACCCAACTATGAAGAGGAGGATGTATGCAGTTCTGTGATGTGCTGCGGTAACAGAACTTTAAAATGATCTGAGACAGACTGAAGTGCGTTTCCATGAATATTCACCAGCGTTTTTTAAAAACTGTTAACATGTCTGTGAGAGTCAGAAAAGGCTGGAGATTGGCACAGAGTGTAATTTCATAGATAAAAATACCTGTGTGTGTTTGTCAGAAGACTGGCTGTGACAAGGCCAGTTTAGCTAACATACAAGAGGTAGATGCCCTATTTAAAATGGAATGGACTTTACCTTCTGGCTAAGTAAACTGATTTTCATCCTCCATTATTAGGTTCTAAAAACAGCCCATCAGATCCACACCCAGGATATCACATTTCACACACTAATATTAACATTTTGCCGAAACATTAGGGAATTTTGAAAATTGTGTTTTCCAGGCCAATAACATGTTAAAAGTCATGGAAATTTCTATAAAGAATAAAATAAAATCTAGTTATGCTCAGCTCTAAAATACTTCAGCTAAAAATAGCTTTTGGAATCAAGTTTTTTTACATACCTGGGGTATTCAGCAACCGGGCTTATATATCTAATATAAATGGTTCTACATAATGTCCAGATAGTGTAAAATTTTCAAATCATATTCAAGACAATTAGAAAAATATATAGGATAGTATATACAATACCATATTCTGTTATATTTTGCTGTATTATATTTCATAAATTAAGAGACTAAGATTCAACTTTATTGTCATTGTGCAGAGTACAGGTACAGGGCCAATGAAATGCAGTTGTTTTCGCATATCCCAACTAAGCTAGGGTCAGAGCGCAGGGTCAGCCATAAAACAGTGCCCCTGGAGCAGATAGGGTCAAGGGCCTTGCCCAAGGGCCCAACAGGGGTATCTTGGCGGTGCTGGGGCTTGAACCCCCGCCCTTTCGGTCAGTAACCCAGAGCCTTAACCGTTGTTCCCAAACAGCCACCACTGTTCCCAAATCAAAGAGATGATGGAATAAATGCAAGAACGGGATTCATTACTTCCATGCTGAAATTTTATGAGATGCAACTGGCTATCAAACACATGCTGAGCTACACTTAATTTACACTTATGTATTTTCACAGGCACAAATTGAGTCTAAATAGATGTACAATTTACAGAATTTCAGTAGTACACCCACATGGCAATAGGTCTATGGTTGACCCTTAATGGGATCAAGTACAAGAACTTACTAAATTATATCACCAAAAATAGAACGTATATGAATTTACATGACAAATACATTAATTGTTATCATTAAAACACATTTCACCTTGTCATCTGATTCTGGTCCCCATCCCCCACTGTTATTGGTATGGGGGGGCCCAATTTGGAAAATGTTGTTCCCCTGTCCATAAATCCTGATGGCGGCCCTGTGTGATAGTAAACTTATAAAGATATGAAACAATTATGAGGTGGTGGTCTAAAATATAACAAACCAGACTTTCTGGTCATCTGGCCTAATCAGTTTGGTTTCTGGTTTTAGAGGATTTGGACAATTGTCAGCTGGTCAGGCCAGGCTTTGAGACCAGCTAGCCAGCCAGCTAAACCAGCTACAGTAAACCAGCTTATACAAGCAAAGTAGCATAAGCTTGGTTTTTTAAACAATGTTATAATAAACATTTCTCTTGCTTCATCCACCATCATGAATGGATTTTTATTCCATGGAGTTTTTTGCAATGCATTCTGAGATTGACTTCTCTGTGAAATATTTAAGTGATGCTGCCTTTGGTTGGTTGTGTTCCCGGAGTATGGCAATTCTGCCTTGCACTTTTTACACACTGTTTTTGATTTATCCATGTATTGGCCAGGTCCATCAACCCAGAATCCAAAATGACTCCAAACAGTGCTTCCTTTGCCCTTTCCCCTAAGCTGTCCAATTTCGAAACACCATGCAAAACACCAGCTGCACAAATGTAGGGATGCCAGAGGTGACGATAACTTAATATTAAGTTGAGTAAATACTATATCACCCCCTTGTGGTCTCCCAAAGCAATTATGCCAGACTTCATTAAACGGAAGGCCAACTGACTGTGAGTGGGAAAGCATACAACTTTGTCTTTAATGGCAGCCAGTAATTCGATCAGCAATAGATTTATCGACATTTTATGATGTTCCTTAAAATGCAACCTCTGTCTAAATATTTCCCCCCTTTTTTTTCCATTAATATTCTTGCTACTCTCTCTTAGCATGCTCTCTCCCCCTCCCTTTCTCTCTCATTATAGCATGTTTAGATGAATAATACATGTTAGAGATGTAGTCGGTGAATGTCAGCATTTGTGCTGATCTGTGCTGTGTCCGCTCATATATTAGACAGCTTCGTTTAACCACTAAGCCAACTTGCACGCACAAAATTAGCCTACACTACATACCAATCCCAGTTTTGTTAGAATGAGAAGTATGGGTACATACTAAATCAAAATTTCTTAGGTACTGTAGCATACTGTAGCATGGTATATTTAGCTACCACCTCCAGTGTGTGAGTGTGTGTGTGTGTGTGTGTGTGTGTGTGTGTGTGTGTGTGTGTGTGTGTGTGTGTGTGTGTGTGTATGGTTATGTTCAGAATGTTAGCTTAATACTTACTGAATACTCAAAGTAAACTCTTTACTGCCAATATTTTTTATTGTATATTTATTGTGTTTTTTATCAATATTTAAATTGTAAAAGACTGCATTATATAATGATGCATGTTGCATGTGAATGGCACCCAGTTATCATATTATAAATCATCATAAATACAGCTATTTGGCATTTAGTTTTGTAATGTTTAGCAGTCCTATTGCATGCAGTGTGCTCTCTAATATACTGCACATTTTAGCAAATGTAATAGAACAGGTCATCAGGGTATTCCATGCACAGAGAAAATTTGCATACTGTGCACAGTACTATATTCTGCAGAAATAGTAGGATTACAATGTTAGTATGCTATTCTAAATATAGCCTGTATGTGTAAGAATGGGTACTGGAGCATAACATCTAACAGATACAATCACATAAGGACTGCAGCAAATCTTAGCCTTTCATCACACACACACACACACACACACACACACACACACAGTTGTGTTTCCATGTTTTATGGGGACTTTCCATAGACATAATGGTTTTTATACTGTACAAACTTTATATTCTATCCCCTAAACCTAACCCTACCCCTAAACCTAACCCTCACAGAAAACTTTCTGCATTTTTACATTTTCAAAAAACATAATTTAGTATGATTTATAAGCTGTTTTCCTCATGGGGACCGACAAAATGTCCCCACAAGGTCAAAAATTTCGGGTTTTACTATCCTTATGGGGACATTTGGTACCCACAAAGTGATAAATACACACACACACACACACACACACACACACACACACACACACACACACACACACACACACACACAATTAAATTGCATGGGCTAATTATTCATCTATACCTCCACAGCTCTCAGCTCAGTTTAGGTTTGCATGTGTGTCATGGAATACTGTGTCAGAGTTTTTCCACATGTGCGTATACTGTATAATAGGGCTTGTTTAAGTAGTATGTGTGTGGGTGAATGTGTGCGTGTGCTCGTGTGCATGCACTTGTAGGCAACATGGCCAAGTCTGTAGGCAGCAGTGTGTTGATTCACAGAGGAAAGTGTGTGCACGTTGAGATGGGCTTGCTGCTGCGTTTAGGGCGTAGTGAAATTGTAAAAAGGATCGAACATTAGCTCATGTATCAGGACACATGATATGGCTGTGAGTCAGATTGTGTGTGTTTGTTTGCATGTGTGACAGTAAGGCCTTCTTTTGTGCAAGATGTTTTCAGATGTGAGAAACCGACTCGTAACATTGGACAGCAGGGCAGTCAAAAGAGTTTTTTTACTTAAATATTACCAAAATTTGAATTCTATTTGTATTATATTATTATAGACATTATTGTAGTAAAAGCTGCAGAATATCAGTGATGACAAGGTATTTAAATAAACGTTGTCTACTAAGTCCACATGATGGTGCAATGAATACATTTGGGCACCATGCTATGTTGTACTATTGCAAAGAACATATTTAATAATAATGTTTTCTATTTTAAAAAACGTATATTAAGTAAAATGATAAAATCAAAGGACTTCTAACCAGTAGCCTACATATGCTCAAATTATAACCTGTTCACATGGCCCCGTTTTCTGGGCTCAGGCCTGAATTAGACATACTCAATAGTAATGGCTGTAGTTCATCACCTCTTTGTATTACAGTCATTATTGTGGTCTGTTTGTTGCCCAGATGCCAGAATTGATTAAAATTACAAAGAAAAACAGTTATAAAAGCTAAAATATATAGGAATTGACCTGGAAATTGTTTTCATAAATACATTTTATGAAAATATAAATGACACTGGCCTTATAAGCACCAAGAGACACAATGCAGTGCAAGCCACAAGTCTGATAATGTTGTATTCCATATCTGATTATGATAACTTTAAAACTCAAGAGTTTTATTAAACGTTGTTGTGCTTACTATGGTGATGGTTAGCATGCTAGTATTAGCTTAGCTCCATGACAGCAGCATGTGAACAATACAAATTAAACATAACATAAAGGCATATATCTTAGTTTCCATTATCATTGACTGGTTATAACAGCTTCTTTTACTGATCAGAATCAGATTTTATTGGCAAGTTACACACAAAAGGAATTTGTCATGTTGACAGAAGCTTCCAGTGCAAGAGAGTGCAACATATATACATACGTAGGTTCCATTATATGGCCGTGTCTCGTTTGGAAGTCTGCATCCTCCGGAGGTCACATTTGTCGGTCGCATACGTCAGAGGCTGTCTCGTTTCATAAAAGCGAGTAGGACACTTTGAATGCAGCCTTCGAATATGACCTTCTTTCACGGGAATTCGGAGGATTCATGAGGTGTATCCTTTGGGGCCACTCACAACCCACAATTCTTTACTTCAACAGAAAGGTCTAAAAAAATTACGCCAATTTTCCCGTAAATATGATGATCAAACGCAAGTAATGTTAATTACCAAGTTAAAGTACCTCAGTAGACGGGTTCAGAGAATATAATATGTATAATTATATTAATATAATTAAAATAAAGTCTCTTTACATCATTATAATTCTCCTAAAATTGACCTCATACATTCCCTTTCTAAAAGGATTTTTCTCCCTTCTCACTCAATGTGCTCGTGCTTATTAAAGAGTGGTGTGCTGTCATAGCAACCATGTTACGTTCCGCTTGTTCTACAAAGGCTGTCTCGTTTAACAAGGCTTGTTTAAAGGAGGACGCTCAGTATACTGCAGCCTTCAAAGGACGCATCCTACCTAGCACGCAGCTTTCCAAATGAGACACAAATATAGAATGAAACAAATATCAAAATATTTCTAGTAAAAGCAGCCTATAGCAAACAGCAGGTTCAGTGACAGATGCAGAATTCTTCAAGTATACAAAAATCCATAATCAAATTAAAATGCCAGTGAAAATATAGGCAAACCATATATTTTCATAATCTTCTATATATTTACGACTTATTTCACAAGTCTAAATATTATTATGATTTATACAGAGTTTTAATCCTACTATGGTGAGGGATGAGGGGCACCTGTCAAGTGATCTATGAGGTAGTAAATTATCTTCTTCTACACTCCATATATGGATCATATATTGCTTGCAGCTCTCTCTGTCTTCCTCGTTCAATAGAACACACACTATATAAGAATATTAGAGTGCTGTTGTGCTTCAAATTGCATAATTTTGGTAGAAAATGTACATGAATTGTGTTTTTTGGCTAAAGAAAAATTAGGAAAACATAAAAATCCATCATCATTTCTTCAAATGTGCACACTATTGTACTAAAAGATTTAATGGAGGTTGTTTAGTGAAGCCATAAAATGAAAGTACTATATACTGGATCTTACATGATTGGAGATGTGTTTGCAGAATTATTACATAATGTGGGATGTATCATACAAATGTTTTGATTTTCACTCTTTACTTAAATTATGGAAATATATTAGTTATAACCAGTGTTGGAGAGTAATGGAATACATGTAACGGGATTACGTATTTAAAATACAAAATTTAACTAACTGTATTCCTCTACAGTTACAATTCAAATCATTGGTAATTAGAATACTGTTGCATTCAAAAAGTAGTTTGATTACTGAAGAGATTACTTTGCATTTTATTGTCATTCATAATGCGAATCAAAGTGCATTTGAACAGCGGTGAAACACTTTCTAATGATGTTACATTCATACGAGCAGACAGAGAAGTAAGTTTGAAGAAAGTTTGGAGCAGAAGAATAGAAATAAAACTTGTGTAAATTGTCAGCTTTACGCCAAGCTGAAATGCTATCTCTAGCCATTTTACATACATAAGTTGTATAAACGGTAGTAATATTTCCAGGTAGTACAACTGACTTTACTCAGACCCTGCCTAACCAGGGTAACAGCATGCATTTGAGCCCAGTGCTGTAATGGGGGGTTTTCAAATATGATGCTAGGGAGAGCACAACAGAAAATCTCAGGGATGTCGGGACATGAGACAAGACAAATAAACGGTTTAGAACATTCTCTTCGACGCATCCAGTGTAGACAACCTCAAGCTGTTGCATCATGTTGCAGCAACGGACGCACCCGGTGTAGAGAGGCGTTATTGGACAGCATGCACATTTGTGTTTGGTGTAGGAGGAATCAAAAAAAGATTCAAAGATGCATCATGAGTTAGATCAATGATCCTGGAATCGCTCCTCAAATTTTTTTTATAGGATTTTTAAAATATTTTTTTGTACCTAAAGCAAAATCAGAGAGAGAACTGGTGTGTGATGCCATGTCGAAGAAAATCTGATAAAAATTGTGGTGTTTTTATTGTAGTGATTCAAAACATTTTGCCAGCGCAACCCTTCATGAAAACTTTTTTACCGCCTGTTTACTGTCATTGATGAGCATCCTATTTCCTGTCCAGTGAATGTGAATGTGAATGAACAATCAAAATTCATGTATGATTGTTTATTCACGTGCAGTTGCAGTAGTTTGTCGGTGTATGACACATTTAGTCATATCAGTTCCTTCCCTGGGATCTGAAGGAATTCTCTATTCTAGAACTTCTGCTGTGAATCGCTTCCCTCTCATTTATTTCACAGCAAATGTTTACTGATTTGGGGTAGGCCACTGTGTGCAAAAACGGCATGGGTGGCACATCTGCAGTGGTGTTAATGCCGTGAAAACACACGCTTACATTGTGCAAACAAACATAATTGGGATTCAGAGCAATTCACATAAATTTAACAGCCTAGGACAAAACGACTGAATATGCTTTTTTTGACTACATCTTGAGAAAACAGCCAACCAACCCTGTGCATCTTAAATATATGCGTCAAATTAATATCATTAGAACTTAAATTTGAATTCATGGTCTTGGAAAGTAAATATAATTCAATGTCATTATTCAACTGGTGGATTTCAGGTTGTGAAATTTAGGTCGCAATATTTAGACTGCTATATTTTTTCAAGAATGTCATCAAAGAATTCAACAGTGCACCATCTTAATTTGCCAAAGAGTTGTCGAAAATTTTAGATGCATGGAGAATTGTTTTAGAATTGGATTGTGACTCCCTAAATTAGAATCGATTCATGTGCTTGGGTATGAGTGAATGCAGCATATTCTTATAAGGTCTGTTCCAAAACCTTGTGAGCTTCCAATGGAGACAGCATTTCAAAGGCATCAAAGGAGCTCTCGAGATAAGTACTGTACGCTGTTACAAAAGGTAGGCTACTTAACTATGCTGCCTTCTAAGACACCTTGCTTTGGCCAAATTCTAAGAAAGCATAGCATGAATTTTTTTGTGACAAGCTCGGTAAATAAATAAATTCAAAGATGGCGGATGAGGCAAGAATATACATCATTCAATACCAAAACTATCAATGTAAAATAGTTCTGTTTGATCAAATATTGATTATTTAACCTAAAATGTGTGTGTGCTATGTACAGTATTGTTATTAGAGCTGTGGAAATTAACACGCTAAAGCACGCATTTGGTATATTTATTTATCATGAAAAAAAAAAAATAACGCGTTTAACATTTTACATTTACATTTTATGAGTGCTGAACACTGATTGGAATAGGATGGAAACTTTGTAATGTGTCCAGGGTCAATTACACTGACACACACACCACAAACACACACAATAGTCAACCATGTCAATGATCAAGTGATGAAGAAAGGACCCCTAACCATAAGGTTTGTTTAAAACAAAGCAGGATGGAACTTGTTGACTAGCCATATTCACATGACCCGCTGGTGTGAAGCATCATCATTTCACCAAGCAAGCGGTTTTCATGTCAAGTTCAAAGTGGAAAATCATGTAAATGAAGCTTCACGATTGCTGTAGCAAAGTGGATAGCCACTATTAATATTGTGGAGGATGAGGGTTTAAGAGATTTAATGCCCCAATAGTTTAACGCAAACTATTGGGACTAGATATTTCAATTAGTGAACCTCCCTCCCAAATTAAACAAAATCCTATGATTAATTGCAATTAAATATTTTATTCAACTAATAGCATAATTTTGGATGCTTATTAGATAATAGCATCAATTCCAAAATTCTTCTTTGTGCCTGCAACATGATCACAAGAAAAATAATTCAACCTCCTGTTACCAATTTTTTTGTGTGATTTGTCTAGTAACATGCTAATGGTAAATTCTATTGGAGCCAAGGTTTTGAAACAGACCCCATAATGTGTCTCTGATGTCAGCAGATAAAGTAGAGAGGTCATACAGTATTTGATCTCCACTCAAGGACACCTTTCTCTCTCTCGCTCTCTCTCTCTCTCTCTCTGACAAAATCTGAGAATCATCCTGCTAGTAGTGGCTCTGTATGTGTTCACGTGGAGCCATCTCTAAGCCTGGACCCCCACACTTCATTTTTTATGATTAGGTGTGCACACACATCACAGAGATTACACAGAAGTGCTCAAAACTCTAACGCTGCACTCAAATTCTCAGGAAGTCATACAAACGGAGTGATGTGCGATTTGGTATGAAAATAATGGAAATGTTGGGCAGTTTTGTATGTCTTTCTCTTTTTCAAATACACATCCATTACATGACCAAAAGCATGCGGACACCCCTTTCTAACGAACAGGTTGTTTGGCTAATTCCAATAATTCCAGTGAAGACTAATCTTAATGCTTTTCTGGCCATTTTCTGTCCAAGCATGGCAATACCTCTGTGCACAAAGCAAGGTCAATAAAGAAATTGGTTGATTGAGTCTGGTATAGAAGACCTTGACTAACTTACACAAGCCCAGACATTTTGGCTATTATATAGCTTATTATATAACTTAAATATATAAAATCCATCCCTCCTGAACTTTTGGCTTCTAGCCAGTGAGGAGGCTTTTCAAACAGAGAGATGCACAAGTGAGATGAACCCATAGGCAGGTAAGTTGGATATAGCACAGGGAGTGACAGTGTTACTTACTAGGATAATATATTTTGAACAAAAGGACCGAACAGTCACGTAATTTAGTGCATGAGCACGACACCAAACTGGAACGTGAGAATTGAGAGTCCATTTGTGTGCATTTATCTGCCACTCTGCAAAATCTACACAACGGCACAATCCGGTGCCAAATTTCAGGCCCTGTTAAACTATGGTTACTGTTGTAAAACAATGATTGTTATTTAAAGACAAACCTGTTGTGGTGTTTACCAACTAGATTATTATTTTTCTGAACAAATCAAAAACCATACCGAAACCGTGACCCTAAAACCGTGAAACAAACCAAACTGTGAGAAATTTGAACCACTACACCCCTAATGATAACATGCTAACATTCTTGCTGTCAAGCTCCAAAAAACTTGAAAGAATTCCAGATATCTCGGCACTATACACCAAGTCTTCTAAAGCCACACAATGCTCTGTGACTCAAATACATATGTCAAATGCAGAAGGTGGGTCCGATATTCTATGCATACCTACTGCATAAATAATAAGAATAGTATGCTAGTATGCTATTCTGGACATAGCATGCCACATTCACATGGTTACCTGTCAAACACATGCTAACACACACCTTATCTTTCTTGGGCAGTTCTCAATAGTGCTGTGTTTGTGTAATGAGCAGCTCCCACTCATCTAACAGCCCTTCTCTCCCTCATTTATTTCACTTATCTCTCACCCACCCATCATTTCTTTCTTCTCTGTGACTCTCCTACACGCATACATCAACCTTCAGTGCACACATTCACTGCAGAGGTGCATCCTCCATATTCACACACCACACACGCTCGCTTTAGACACATGATCAGTCTTCCTCACACTCTCTGCTGCAAGACTGATCACACATATAAAAGCATGTTAACAACAGTGCATTAAAACCATCAGTCTTACTTGCAGGCCTTGTAATACACTCTTAGAATTACTCACACACAGAAACAATGTTTAAAGTAAAGATAAAAAATAGATGTGAGTGGAGGCAAAATTCTGGACACTTATAAGAATATAAAGAACAAGGTTTGGCTGGTTAGCATGATCCAGTTGGCCCCTGCAGGTAGATGATATAACAACACCATTCTTGGGGTCAAAACATTAAGTGCAACAACCTGGTTTTGGAAGTAAAAATGCAAAAATATAATAAATAAAATGTATAGGGAAATTGATTACATTTATAAACTGAGGTTATTAATCAATGTCATATTCTTTTATTTAAGCTATCAGTCCGTGTTATAGCAATTTCCGTTTTAAAATATAGTGTTTAGTAGCGGAATTTCTTGTGTAGAACTACATTACCCATGATCATGTGACCACTCAGAGTCTTGGCCAACAAACCTTGGCAATTTGTTGTATAAATGTGCCTCGATTTGTTCCTGGCAGGGAGCAGATGCCCTAACCCCACTAACATCCCTAATCCTAACCATGTGGATCCTGTAATGCTGAGTAACCATCCAGGAACAACCTTAGGCACCTTTCTCGAGCTCAGCAGTGACCAACCACTCACATGACACACACACACTGTGAATGCGATTTTCAAGTTGGTCCCCCTACACCCTCAAACTACTTATATATTTATCTAAATATTTGTCAATAAACTTAAAATATATTGTTTATGTAAATTGTTTTATATTTTCCATTGCTTTTATTTTGTTTACAGCATTCACAATGCTTCATGAGATAATAGTTAATTCTCCCATTAAAGAAGTTAAGTGCACAGTCTTTTACCTTTGTCTTTGTGATTCACCATGATGCTGGTTGGTTTGCTTCCTCATTAAGAACTCTTTTATGAAGGATTTTATGAAATCCCTTTCCCTATGGAGAAAATCTATGGGAAAATACTTGAGGAACCAAGATGCCTGAAAAAGTGTGCATGCACCAGGGCCATTTCTGTATAGGCAACCTTGCAGTCGCCTAGGGCACCACCTTCTGGGGGAGCGCCAAAGAGGAGGCCACTGCCACTGCCACGCACCCCAACCCCACAGGGCACCTATGCTGATCTTGCCTAGGGTGCCCGAATGGTCTGAAACAGCCCTGGCATGCACTGTTGCACTCTATTGACGTTCATTCAAAAGCAGCCATGTATTTTGATTAAATAACTACTAATAATGGGAATAGTGCAGAACTTCACCACAAAGCATATACTACATCAATGCATGTGTATTTGTTTCTAAATAGATCTGTCTTTAAGAGTTACTGCTAAAAATCAGTTTTGTTTTTGAATGGCATTTACTTTTCCTCTATAGGTCTTGTAGCTATAGGTAGTGTAGCCATTATTAGCTGGCAGAACTCCAATCTTCCCTCTATGTATGTGATTAAACCACCAACAATTTAAGGCAGTACTAGAAGAAAATATACATTTGTTGAGTGTTTTTTATAGAACTGCACAACATACCAACATGGTAGCCAACATTGCATATGCATTATCTCCAGTGTAAAGAAAATGTAATTCTAAAATATTATGTGTGTGATCTTTTTTCTTTTTTTTGAAGGTCACGCTCTCTTCTCAATAGGCTTCAGTGTATGTTCTGTCTAGGCAAGGTGAGACAGGGCTCACTTTTTAACAATGCAAGCTGCCACTGTCATACCAGGTGCCCATCTGGACTTTCCTGTGATGAAGACTAGAAATGTATCAAAGGACAAAAAGATGAGGAAGACTTTGTCCTGATGCCTTTGAAGGTCAAATGCCAGTTATTAGTGGTGTTTGCAAAGGCAGGCATTGTAGCTGTCGCAGATAGTGTATTTTCTTGCTGAATATTCATCATCTTTTGAAAGTTTTTTGTTTTTGTTTGTTTTATAAATGTTGTGTAATACTTATTTGGGAATTGTATTTGATTTGCATGATAGTTTGGCAATAGTGACACCTACTGGAGAAAATTAGTGACATAAGACGTACTGGTCATGTGATTTGATTATTTGCGTGAACTCGGAGAAGAAGCTGAGAAACATGAGGTGTTGCACACGAATTAAGAGGTGTAAAATTGAGAAGAGTGTTTGATCAGAAAATGTCTCCTGAATCCTGATTGGAAGGCACACGGTATGTTTGTATATATTGGTTATCATTTATTTATAATTTAAGGTACTGTGTGTATTGATTTCAATTTAATAAGCTTTATATCGAACGACGTCATGGCAAAATCACTTCATCACGAATTTGATTGTAATTTTGGTTTATTTTCAGTTTTTTCACAGTGTCCATTTGATGTTTGTGATGTTGATTGTCCTGATTCTTGAGAGAAAGACATTAAATAAAGAAGACATCGAAGGCATCAGTTGAAGCGTGTTTTTTTCTGGTCTGGAGAAAACATTCAGGAGCCGTTATAGGCATCATTATCACTTTTGCTCATCCTTAAAGGTGCACTCAGTAATTGTTTCCACATTCAAAAACGTTTAACTCCTAAAGACATTACTTGAAATTTTGCAAAATATGCAGGAAATCATGAACACACATTAAAATGAAGACTCCAGTCATATCAGG
The DNA here is from genome assembly GCF_025860055.1 of Xyrauchen texanus. NCBI lineage: Eukaryota > Metazoa > Chordata > Actinopteri > Cypriniformes > Catostomidae > Xyrauchen > Xyrauchen texanus. The sequence goes on from NC_068279.1 coordinate 49,568,749, forward strand.
TACCTTATAAAAGCTGTTTTATTCTACATAGAGAGGATCCGCACATGGGGCGGGCGGCCATGCTAGTCACATGACCAGCCAACTGCTCGCTTAATCTCAGTAACTGTCCTGTTATTTGAAGTAATTATGGCTGGGGAAGTGAGGACGCCATGCGAGAAGCAGACATGTGAGCGGCAGCTCTATGCACTTTCCTAATTTTTTTTATTGTTTCATGCTGTAATCCGGTGAAATTCGATACACCCAGCAACACATTTGCTTTTTGAGGTAATCATGGCAAAAAAAGTCAAAATCCTCAGCTCTGGAGACATTAAAAGACACTTACGTGTTCAAGATGATAGCTCTAATGGGCCTGTAGACTGGGGACTCGATTTGGATGGTGCAGCCAGGGAAATTCAACATCAACTGTCCAACATGTCAATGATGCTGACAAAGGGTGATGCTGACTTGGAGGATCTCGCTGTAATACGCCGATTGATTATGGCAATAGAAATACAATTCTCTGAGTTGTTAACAAGAGTGGCAGATGTTGAGAAACGGACTGATTATCTGGAGTCATTGGAAAGGGAATTATCCGCTAATCTGCCAAATAGATTTGGAAAACATTTTGGAAGAATTGGAAGATTTGGAATATAGGAGCCGAAGGAACAACGTACAGATTGTTGGAATTCCTGAGCATGAAGAAGGCAGAGATAAGGTGAAATTCCTGGACGAGCTCTTCCCGAGTCTGCTCGACATAACAGGCCATAAGCTGGAAATCGAGTGAGCTCACAGATCGGCTGAGGGATTTGTGGAGTATTTTGCAGGACATTGGTATGATTACATCATCTGCTGTGCTCATGGACAGCCGGCTCACTGAACACTTGTTTGTCTGTCCGAGGAAACTGAACAGCTTTATATCAGTTGGAATTTGTTTTGTGGAGGATCACACCTTCGAGACAAGTTTGTGAATGAACCTACACATTCTGTGTGTTTATTCTGCCTATTGGCTGGGTTTGTTTTACAAAGTATTTTCTGTTATGTAATTTTGCCTCACTAATTTGTGAGGCAAAATTGAGCAATCTGATGACAACGTTGTCGAGGGGGTTCTTGTAGGTGTACATGGACCTTTTGAGTTTAGAGGGATTGACACCGTCGTGCACGGGGTTAATGCGCACGTTTTTCTTTTTTCTGTTTGTTTGGTTTGGGGGGAAGTTCGGGGTTTGATTGTTGCACTAATGGGGAATGTGGTCTGTATAATCTTGTTTTTGACACACAATACATTTTTTCTAATATATGAAAACGTCAAATGTTAATATGAGTGGGTTATCTTTCTCCACATGGAATGTGAATGGGTTGGGGCACCCCATACAAAGAAGGTAGGTTATTTCTTTTCTAAAGCATTAGAAATATGATATTGTGTTTCTTCAAAGAAAAACACATTTCTCTGCAGGAAGTCATTATATTGTTAAATAAACATCTACAATTCAAATATCTAAAACAGATTAAAAGATAAATTAGGAAGAGTCATTATTGTTTTAGCAGAAATTCAGGGGTAAAGGTTGATTTTGGCTAATAATTACGTACCTAACGCTGATGATCAGGGCTTTTTTGTAGATCTTGAAGGGATGTTGCAAGCTGCAGGCACCGCTCATGATATGATATTGGGAGGTGACGTTAATCTTTTGATGGACTCAGTATGTAAAACCTTTAGAGCAACATTGACACTTCACAGGATGTGTAAAAATCTTGGTCTTGCAAATATTTGATAACTTTTGAACCCATTTTTTTTTATATCCAAGTCCCTCATTTCATCTGATTTCTCAATTGGAAATATCTTAGTCTCAGATCACACCCTGGTGAGTTTAGAGGTGTTGCCAAATACAGAGAAAAATAAATCATATATTTGGCACTTTAATGTATCCCTTTTTCAAAATCCTGATTTCCAACAAATGTTAAAGACTGAAATCAATGTTTATATGGAGATCAACTGGTCCTCAGTATCTTCTATGGGCGTGGCTTGGGAGGCACTTAAGGCGGTTCTTAGGGGTCGGATCATACAATATGCCTAATTTACCAAAAAATCCAAAGCCCGAGAACTTGTGGAGTTGGAATTGAATATTAAAAGTGCCGAAGCAGAGCTGAAGTGCAGAATGTCGTCTGATGGCCTCAGAGAATTGACTCGATTAAAATACAGATATAATACTATTTTGTCACGGAAAGTGGAGTTTTGGTTATTCAGGGCAAGCCAGTCAAGAGACAAAGCAGGGAAGCTTTTGGCTAGATATATAAAGCAGAGAGAGTCTTTTCCTACCGTATCCTCAGTGAAATCTGCTGGTGGTCAAATGTTTACCTCGGCCATTGATATTAATAATGACTTAAATCTTGATCTCTATAGTTCCATGTCTTTGTCTACTGATGAAGATTTTAGAACATTTGTGGAACCATTAGATCTCCCTAAATAGACGACTGAGAAAAGAAATTATCTTGATTCTGAAATAACTTTGGAGGAGCTTGAAGAGGTAATTAAGGCCTTACCTACATGCAAGGCTCCGTGGCCAGATGGCTGTGCTGCTGAATTTTTTAGATCTTATGCTACAGAATTGGCTCCACTATTGTTGGAAGTTTATACAGAATCATTAAAGAATGGAAAGCTTCCACCAAACATGACACCAGCCCGGATCAGTCTGATTCTTGTAAAGGACAAAGATCCAAGCAAGTGTAAAAGTTACCGTCCAATTTCCCTGATTCAGATAAATGTTAAAATGTTGTCAAATTTTGGCTAACCGGTTAAGTTAAGTTATAAAATCTCTTATACATATAGATCAGGTGGGTTTTATTCAGGGCCGCAGCTCTTCTGATAACATTAGGCGTTTCTTTAATATCATGTGGTCAGTAGCGAATGATCAGTCTCCATTTGCTGCCATCTCACTTGATGCTGAAAAGGCGTTTGATATGGTAGAATGGGATAATCTTTGTAAGATTTTGGAAATGTATGGGTTCAGGAGTATATATATTGGTTGGATTACGTTTCTTTATAGACACCCTGTAACAGCGGTACAAACAAATTGATTAATTTCAGATTATTTTACTATGTTGTTCTGTCTTGCCCTGGAACCATTAGCAGCCGCAATAAGAAAGGAGGATGACTTTCCAGGCGTGACGTCGGGAGGAGTGGCGCATAAGCTTCTACTTTACGCAGATGATATGTTGTTATTTGCCTCTGACCCTACTAGATCTATGTCTTGCCTTCACAGAATTATTCATTCCTTTTCCAAGTTCTCAGGGTACAAAGTAATTGGTCTAAATCCGAAGCTTTGATTCTGACAGTGTACTGTCCGTGTACTGTGGCCCAAACAGGGCATTAAGTAGATGGGGAAAATATTCCCAGAAAATTTGTCTGATTTAGTTAGTGTTAATTTTGACCCTTTAATAAAAAGTTTTTTGAGCGATGTGGGCAGGCGGGCTTCATTACATTTATCGATGATTGGGAAGGTTAATGTATTTACAGTAAAATTAATTGTATTCCAAAATGTAACTACCTAGTACAATCTCTCCCTGTAGATGTCTCTCTCTCTTATTGCAAACAATTTGATAGCATAGTGAAGTCCTTCATTTGAAATGGTAAGCGTCCCAGATTGCATTTCAATAAGTTACATTGGCTGATTGAGAAAGGTGGGCTAGGCTTATCCAATATTTTTTATTATTATGCATTCATTTTTAGACATTTGCTCATTGGTCTCTTCCACCTGAGAGAGCCCCTCCCTGGTTAGGAATTGAACAGGAAGTTCTTGTCCCTATTTCGCCACTGCAAAGCCTCTCTATCAAACTAATCTTTAAATTTAACTTAAAGTTAAGTCACACACTGTTATTTCACATGTACCCTCGGAATGGACAAAAGTGTACAGAATGTTTAAATCAGACATTTATTTAGGGTTGTGGGGTTTAAATGTTGATTGTATGTATGTATGTATGTATGTATGTATATATATATATGTTTTGCATTTCTTTGTTATTGTATGATTTAATAAAAAATATTAATTACAAAAATTAACTGTGAATACTACATTTCTACAATGGTATCCAGTGTTGGGCGGATTTCTTATTACAGGTACTTATAACAAATTACATGATAAAAAAATTTAATCAGTAACGTAATCTCATGGATTATATTTTTATAATCCATGAGATTATATTCTAATCAAATTACTTTTGGATTATTTTAAACCTAATTCTGCTTTGTTTTATTGTTTGAGTCGTGCTTCTGTCGACAAATTCAGAAACATTATTGCAAAAGTAAAAATATGAAGGAAGTTTTCATATTTTCCTGTGTTCCCCCGTGATATTGATAGAGGCCTAAACCTTCCATCAATGACAGACTCAAACATATTTAACAGGAGTTTAACAGGCATTTCTTATTGGAGTTTCGAAAATTATGGACAGGTTCCCAGGGGATGTTAACACAAATGTAGTCATGCAGTTTTTACATTTTACAAATGCCATCCACGTAGTAGAGATCAGACCAGCTATATTTGTGAATCAGCGTCACAAAAAGGTCTCAAATTTATTACTACACCAAAAGTGCATTCATTCGAGAATCAGATATGAATGCAATACATACAACCCTCCTCCACTTCCGAAAACACTTACTGAACGTATACCAGTGCTGTGCTGATTTAGAATGAAAAATGTAAAACATTGAGAAAAGAAAAATGATTAGCATGATCAATAAATTATTAACAATTTACTGCCATTGCCTTGTTAATATGTAATCATGTAATCAATAAGTAACTGTAGTCCGATTACGAGTATTTTAAAATCCAATTGAAGTACTTGATTTTTGTAATCTAATTAATGTGATGGTTTCTGAAACTGAAAACTATTGATTTTAAATTATGCTGCATCAATCCGCTAGGTGTCAGTGTAAGTCCAAGATGACAAAGACAAAAGTTACTGAGTGTGCCATTAAGGGTTAGAGATTTGAACAAATGAACCAAACTCCCATGCACAACTTATCCCGCACCGTTTCTATTATGCATATGATACCTCAGTGACACCTCAAGTTACGCGGTTTGTTTATGAGAAGTGTGAATTTACATTTCTAAGCAATCAGATTTAGGATTTAAGCCTAGCTTTGGAAGATGGATCCCGCAACTGAATTTAAAAAGACATAAAATAGGTAATTCTACCTAATTCTTGCAATTGCGAGGTATAAAGGGTTAGGCTTAGGGTTGCAATTGCAAAAATGAAGTAAAAATTGTGAGATATGAAGTCGCAGCTGTGACATAATGCTATTTTCCCTTAGAAATCCTATATTATAAATACTATAAAACTGTCCATTATCTCATTATAATGCAGCCAATATAATGCAGCCAAGTGCAGTCACTCCTTACATCCGACCAAAAGTTCAGTTTAGGTTGCAGATGATGTTTGGACCACTCAACATTTTTGGCAGACATGGGACACTGATAATCAGTACATAGATTCAGAATATATAATCTATAATTTTATTTTAACATGGTTGGCAATGATTGGATGATGCTGGCCATTACTTTGAATCAGAATTACTGATGCTAATTTCTAATCGGTAAGATGCTTCAGCACTAACTATCACTTGTTTATTTGACAGTGACAGACTCACACCCCAAAGATACACATACACAAAAATACACTAGAGACTGTTGTGTTGAATTAGATGGAGGGCGATGGGCCAGCCTTGAGCATTTTGCCGTTCGACTCTTGAGTGTTTTGAGACACCATACTGGTGTTGTATCGAAATGTGTTCCCCATCGGAATCTGTTTCTCCCTAGCCCCGATAGGGTATGTGTTTATGGTTATGGTTGAGGTAGTGTACGGTAGGGTAGGGAAGGGTTATGCTTAGGTTTGTGCATGAGGGAACGCATTCTGAAAGCGGAGAATGTTACCGTCAGATACTGTTCCCCCCATACAGATCTGCTGGGGGGAAACAGATCCCGACGGGGAAATGGAGCTTGACACAACACCGGCCATTATATGAGAATACATGGGCTGCTCTTTGAACATGCGGACGTCTTTTGCCGAGCCTAGGGCTGTTACAGGGACAGGTGTGATATTTCATGTCACCTTTTTCAGTGATATCTGACAGGTAAAAGGGACATTTTCAGCAAGTCATTTAATAAAAATGTATTTACAGCAACTTCTCTTTTTAGGTTGTTTCAAAACATTTCTCAACGTCTCCATACTAAACTGTGGTGTCTGTACAAGCCTATATTTCAAGCTCTGTGGTTATCTTGGGATTTGACATAACTTAATAGTGTAACGCTCAGCAATCACACACACACACACACACACACACACACACACATTCTAAGACCATAATTAAGAGATCAGTAGCATGTATGCTCGTGGAGTGAGTATGCAAAGATACTGCTGTATTGCTGAGTCACGCACTGCCACTCAGTGGTCCTGTACAGAACTGTAGCATCAGCAAGCTTCGGACCACAATCAGTAATGTCTCTCCACTGATTAAAACAACTCATTGCTGCTTCTTATAGGGGAAGATGGGGGATATTTCCCTCCTGAAGAACAAAGTGCATTTACTTTTAAATTGCAAAAAAGTTCAATATGTAATCAACATAGTACGATGGTACAAACAATCACTAATTTACTTATATATAAAATAATAATAAAAACGTGCATTTATTTACATTTGTTTTTGTTTTTTGTTTTTACAAATAAGGACATTTCCAAATGTCTCCAATGTCAGATGTCAGATTAAGTTACATTTTGGTAACAAATTAACTATAACTATAAATAAGTTCCCTAAACTATAAATAAGTATGCACACACATTTAAATAGGTATGAATACATCTATCATTGTGAGGACTTTCCATTGAATTTGTTTAATCTTTTTAATGAGCTAATTATATTTTCTATGTCCTATCTCTGATAGAAACCTTTCTGCATTTTAGACTTTTTATTTATTAAGATGGTTTCCTTGCAGGGATTGTTGGCCGGTCACCATAATGTAAGAAATTTCAGGTTTTACTGTCCTTGTGGGGACATTTAGTCCACACAATTTCATCAAAACCAGACCTAAACACACAAACAGTACACCAATAACGAGAAAACCATCCTTTGATTTACATAGTTTGTTTGTTTCTGACTTTTTATGATCTTGTTGCTTTTATGGGTGATGTGAGTTGCCTAGCAACCAAGCCCTCGGGTCCTGAAACATACACAGAAAGAAACAGGAGGAGAATTCAATGAGTTCCAGGAAATAGCAAGACAGGGGAGCTTCAAATTTACATACAATCACATCTCAGCCACGTGGGAGTGAATAATCCCAAATGAGATCTCAACTGTTTCTTAATTGTTAGACAGCAATGAGATTAAATGGAGAGCAAATGGAAAAATTAGCATTTTCTTTTCCTGATTTCACATGTTTCTCCTCTAGTCTTTCAGAAGAGATCTCAACAATGTCTCAAACTGTGCTCAGATTTGTGTCAAGATACCAAAGTTTGGAGGCGAGTCACATGATTGCTTGAAGTCGTCAGCCTGTTGGCACATTAAAAAGCTCTTACGTTCTCAAACGTTGGACGCCTCGCAGGATAAAGATGGCAGAGATCCAGTTGATAGTGACAGTAAGCTTCATGATGTAGTTCAGCATCTCAAACATTTATGCAGCACTAACGAAATCTCTAATGAAATCTCGACTGACATGTAGGGCCTCGCAGAATTACATTGAGTTACATTTGAATTACATCTATGGAAGCAAGACTTTCCACCCTGATCACAAGAATGAATGATTTTGAAATACTGGTCGAGTTTCTTGAGTCATCCAAAAGATAGCTACAGGCTGGCCCGCCTGCTTCCGAGGCTGATGTGGAACAAGTGTGGGAAAAACTAGAGAATATGGAATATTGGAGCTGACGTAATAATGTGCATTTCATTGGAATCCTTGAAGGAAAGGATGGTCAAAATATGGTGAGATTTTTGAAAGGGCTTATTCAAAATTTGATCGACACAGCGGGCCAATGGCTCAAGATTGAGTGAGCGGACAGAGCTCTCGGTCAGCTTCTCAGGGCGGGTGACAGACCCCAATCCATCCTGGCAAGATTCTTGTGGTTGGCAGACAGAGACTTTGTTCTATGTGTTGTGAGGTATAAAGGCAAGTTGTGCTGGGAGGACCACAATATCATGGTTTTCTGGACTTTGCTAGAGCGTCCCAAGCAAAGCAAGACGGTCTCAAAGAGTGTAAAAATTACTGGACCAACAGAAGGTAAGCTTCACAGTGCTTTTTTAATTTTCATCACTAAATAACTTTGAAATATTTTTTTTCCTTGCTACAGTCACTTCAGCTTGATCTCTGGGTGCTTTAAGACATAAAGGCTTGATTTTCTATAAAGCTGCCTGGAAACAACGTGTATTGTGAAAAGTGATATACAAATATAAATGACTTGAGTGTAGACAAACATTTATTTCTGAAGAAAAGCTTAAAAGTTCATATTAGATTTTCTCATTACAAACAAGAAGAATAAATGCAGTGCTATTGTTTACATTACTTAATTATGGAGATCTGCTTTTTATTGCCAATGTCAGACACTGCTGTGTCATTTATTATTTAAAAGACATTCATGTTGAATTCTTGAATAAGTTTGAGAGAAACATTTCTGGGCACTGTTTTTTAGTTGTCATATTATATATATATATATATGTGTGTGTGTGTGTGTGTGTGTGTGTGTGTGTGTGTGTATATGTCAAAATAACCAGACTTGATCTGAAATCGTGTGCCTGCATGGACCGTCGGATTTCTGAGCGATGGACACCAGTTGGGACTGTTATGAGCGAGGTTGAAATGCATTATTTTTCTGTTCTGTTTAGCCTTGGGAACACAATTTCTCTTTGCATGTCAATATGTCACTCTTTAATATAAGTAAAATATTTCTCTCCATGTGGAATGTTATTGGGCTGGGGCACCCTTAAAAGTAAAAAAATTTATATAGTGTTCCTTTAAGAAATGCACCTTTCTCCACAGGAAGCTGAAAAACTTGGCAGGGCATGGGATGGGCACATGTTTTGTAGTGCTGTTTCGAGTAAGAGCAGGGGAGTCATCACACTGATAAGTAAGCATTTACAATTTAAATGTCTAAAACAGATCAAAGATAATTTAGAAAAAGTAAAATATTGTTTTGGCTGAAATACAGGTGTTATGAATGCAGACGAGGGCAGACAAGGAGTGGGATCTAAGTGCGGGTTCTTTATTTTTAATCAAAGTGAAAACAAACAAGCAGGAACAAAAGAAACATCCAGGGGGGGAAAACTGAAACTAAAACACGAACACATCGGAGGAACACGGAACTGGGAAAACACGGCAGGATGAACACGGCTGGACGGGTAACGGAGTAAACGTGGGAACATCAAAAACATCCAAACAGCGAAACATTAAACACATGAGAAACATTCAACAATCGACAGGGGAATGGAGAAACAGCAGGGTTTAAATACACAGGAGACATGATGATGACAAACGACAATCAGGTGAGAACAATGACACAGGGTGGCAGTGATGAGGGCCGGGAATCATGGGAAGTGTAGTTTTTTACAAAGGGAATAGGAGTTTGAGACAAAGACTAGTGAAACACAGGGCAGACAACAAGGGAATCGTAACAACAGGGGCAAAATCTTATTTTGGCAAATATAAATGCACCCAATGCTGATGATCAGAACTTTTTCATAGATCTTGAGGAAAATTACAAGATGCTGGGATCCTTCATGATATTGTTTGGGGTGGAGACTTCAATATTTTAATGGACCCAGTCATTGATCATAGTGATGCAAAGGTATAAACCCTTTAGAGCAAAGTTGACACTACAGAGGATGTGTAAAACTCTTGGTCTTACAAAAATTTGGAGACTCCTGAATCCATCTGGGAGGGACTACACCTTTTTTTCATCAGTTCATAAGATTTACTTTAGAATAGATTTTTTTTTTAGATATATATATTGTGAAGTTACCTATTACATCTGCCACAGACAGCTCAATTGGGAATATTTTAGTTTCAGATCATGATTTGGTGTTTTTAGAGCTGTTGCCGCATATAGAGAAAAAAAAATCATATAGATGCAGCTTTGATATATCCCTTCTACAGGACCCAGCATTTCAACAAGTACAAATGGGTCCCATTATTTCACACTTTCATTCGGTATGAACAAATGCTTCCCATATGTTCAATTTTTATACTTACCTAAATATGTCCTCAAGCATATGTCTGAACATCAAATTGTGTATAAACAAGTCCCCATTTTGCTGGAAAGAATGGATTGAGAGGGATGTTGCTACACTTGGTGACCTTTATGAAAATGGAGCTTTGAGATCATTTGAATATATAACAGCAATTTGGGATTTCTAGGTCTCTATTTTTCAAGTATTTACAGTTGCACCATTTACTTTCTACTATTTTTAGGGGTAGTACACAAATCCCTAAAGCTGCAGACACCCTCTGTATAGTGTTCACAGCCTTTGGAAAGGGGCATGAAGTGTCAGTACATTATTCCTTGTTGATTTAGAGTCTTGGTGACGGTCCTTAACAGCTCTTAAGAGGTTATGTGAAAGAGATTTGAACTTGGTATTGGAGGATGGGGAGTGGGATTTTTTTTTTTTGTATAATGTTAAAACCATGTCTAGAGTACACCTTAAGATTTTGCATTGTTTCTACTAGACTTCCTCTAGATTGTTTAGGCTAGATTTAAAAGACACACCAACCTGCTGGCGATGACAGCTGGAGGATGGAGACATTGCCCATGCTCTGTGGTTTTGCACTAAGATTCAAGAATTATGGGTAAGATTCCAGAATTGTATCTAAGGTTTTAGATACTCAAATTTCATTCAGCCCCAGAATATGTACTGTATATTGGGTGATGGGACGCTGATAAAAGTAGGTGATAAATATACAAAAAGTTGGGTCCAAACTAGTGTAATGATTGGCAGACAGATAATTCTTAGACGAAGGAAGTCAAATATTCAATCTCATTTCAAGATTTAGGCAGGGTGGCGGCATTTGAAAGGATGTTGTATAAACAGTTTGACAGATTGGACTTGTTTGGTAAGAAATTGGACAGGTATTTGTCCTTTCTGGAAGGCTCTCAATGAGGATCATGTGGAGGGAGAAAAAACTGTGTTAGTAGTTGTTGATTCTGTTATTTGTGGATTTCTTTCTTTTCTTGTCTCTTTGTTTTTTTATTTTTATGTTTTTGATTATCTCAAATTTCTTTTGTTTGTTTACTTTCTTTTTTGTCCTTACCACCCAGCAAAAACTCATTGAAAAGTCCATTTTGGCTGACGTCTCTATAATGTTGACATTTGGTTGAAAAGTGAAAGATGAAAAGCTGTCTTTTTCTAATCGTTGATTATAAAGATGTCCCTCTACGTCTAAATTTGGTTGCAAAGTTAATGTTTAAAAGACAACTTTTTCAGGCTGTTTCAATGACTTGAATTCAGTCATGAATTCATGATTATATATTATATTCATAATATTATTATGTCATCATATTATATTCATAATTACTCTCAAAATAATAATTAACACAAAAGTACAAATAAAACATTTATTCACGCTTATTCAACTGTCCAGGGGCATCTTATTGTATTTACAATAAAAAATAAAAAAATACCTCAAAATATTCTCTGAGCATGTCTTGAGTAGTCACAGCCAGTGACTAGAAGAGTTGGAGCACTCCCTTATAGAGCTAGACTAAACCAAAGGAGACAGGAAAATGCTTAGATATGTACTGAACTAAGAATAAATTGCTCCATTAAAATGGACTAACTTCACACTACAAACCCAGCTGCCTCAGAAATCCAGTTTAATTACAATGAGAAAGCTAGGCTAACATGGTGCTATAGCTGCTAACAGAAACCTAGCTTCTTCAGCTTAACTTGCAACTGATTATCTAGACTAAAGTTCAGTCAAACACGCATTTCTGTATTATCCAAATAAATTATAATTACTTAATTCAGTTCAACGTGTCTGTGTTTCCATCTCCTTCCTTCTCTGTTTCATAATGTACATTAGAGAGTAAGAGTCTTGCCCACCTTTTTTCACTACCCCTGCCCTTCTACCCCTCCACGCCCACCTGTAACTATTTTGAATTTTGAGTGACCAATCAGTCAAAACAAGCCACTCTGGCGTTCTGTACTGCTGTTACCCAAAATTCATATCCTCTGTGTGTCTGCGTGCATGCGTGCGTGTCACATTTCATATTTCATAACGACGCTCCACATTTCATTTCATAATAATAAGCAGTAACGTTATGTTATTTGTATGGCATGTTTTAAACAAATTTATATTTATATAAATATATGTACGTTTTTGAACACCAGTAATTATGTAAAAAAAAACTAATTTTTGTTTAGTGTACACAACACAACACTCTTTATCGAGGTATAATCCCCCACTTGCTGCAATGTGATCTTATTTTGATGGCAGTTTTAAGGCTATATGTGGTCTGAAAAAAAAATTCCATCTTGAGTTAAAATTGGACCAAATTAGACAGACTAAACAAAGCCCAATTTTCAATGACTATTTTTTGGGCTAACTTAAGGCCATGATGGGCCGACCAGATTTTGCCCAAAAAACATCGTCCGTATGATGTCTGGTGCTTGGTGGGTATGAATCCCATCTCATCCCATCTGATGATCCCATCCTATTACATTCTGTCCCATCATGGGCTGTTCAGTGCTGAGCATTGCTGTATGGATCTGTTGTTTTTTCAATGTGGAAAATGTTGGAGGCAGAGTCATGGGCCGCAGGGCGTTAGGCCTGTCTCAGTGTTTGTTTATCCTCAGTTGGTTTTGAATTGTTTACTTTGCCTTCTGTGAGTGTTTAACACTGTTTATGTGGTTGACTTTGTTTACAGAGGTGGTCATTAGTTATCACCCCCACTGACAGGCCACTCAGAATCATTAGACCCCCGCAAATACACACACACATGCACAGAATGAAAGAAAAAAGAAAAATGCTTATTTGTTTTCATCATTTGAATTGTTAAATTCTGTTTACATCTATCCATGCTCACCTGAGTTGTATTTATTTTCCAAAGGTCTCAAAGGACATATCTACATATTCAAATGTAAGTCTGTCCATCTTACAAATTTCATTTTCAGTTTCCATACGGTTTTTGTAGGAGGGTGTTGTTTTGGTCATTGTCATGTAATATCGAACTTACAAGCTGCTGGTGATATACATACTTAGTTTTGAACATACATAAATTTTGCAACAAGTTTGAATGAATAGATGAGTTCAAGGAGGTTCTTATGAGGTATGCAGGATAGTAGTTGCATCTCTTTTCAGAATTAATGTATAATTGGATATGTCCAAAGGTAAAGGTCAGCCATTGGTGTTTGACATAATCTCCAACGAAGCTGTTAGTATAAAGTAGCAACTAGTGTTCTATGTGTAACCCAGTTACAAAATAAAAGAGTTTAATATATAAAAAGAGAAAGTTATAAAAAAAATACATGTTTCTCACACTCTAAGCCAATCAGAATGCACTAGAGCACAAGGTTCCGCCTTCTGAAGCCAATGATAGGTTGTGCCAGCTAGGTTGTGTGAGACTGCACAGATCACGCTAGAGAGCAAGTATAGGGCTGAGTTTGGAACTGCATACCACCATACTACTCATGTACTACTCAGAAGTAGTATAGTATACCATTTCAAACTCATCCTAGGTCTCTGCAGAACAGTAATGGGTGTTTTCACATCTGTGTGCATTTTCAAACCGAGATGGGCGTTTCTAAACTATCCAAAGAAAGTAGGGAATCTCAGTGTAGAAATTAGAAGGCATTTCCAAACCAGGATGGGCGTTTCTAAACTATCCAATGAAAGTAGGGAATCTCAGTGTAGAAATCAGAGGGCATTTCCAAACTAGGATGGGCGTTTCTAAACTAAACAATGAAAGTAGTGATTCTCAATGGTTTGAAAATGCCCACTGATTGGGAAAAGCCCATTTTTGTTCTGCAGAGATAGAAATCTCCTAGAGAGAGCATGTGTGATTGCTGGTTGGCAGGTGTGAGAGAGATGTGGTTGAAATTGTGAAAAGTCTTGTCTATTAATTGAAGATTACAGCAGATCAATGTTTGATTGTTCATTCACTTAATGGACAAAGTTTCCTGTATTTCTTTGTGAGTTGACATTTTGAGTATTTGTCATGATAAGTGATTTGTTTTATCGAATTAGTTTTACTGGCTAAACGATGTGCCATCGACCACACGTCTCAAGAGCTGATCAATATTACATGACTAAAGTCACAATATCTTTATAATTACTATATTTCCAAGTTACAAGTACCTCAATCCCAAGGAGCCGTATTGCTGAAAGATGGACACCTGCATGTCAAAAGGCCTTTGAAACAATCATTCAAAAGTTAACATCCTCTCCAGTTTTGGGATTTGCTGATCCAGAGTTACCTTATACTTTGCACATAGATGCCAGTACAACTGGACTCGGGGCAGCATTATACCAAATCAAGATGGACAGAATCGTGTCATTGCATATGCAAGTAGGGGCCTGTCGCAGATTGAAGCATGATATCCAGCACATAAATTGGAGTTTTTAGCCCTAAAAAGGGCTGTCACAGGCTACTTGTATGGCAATGTATTCGCTGTTGTAACTGACAACAAACCACTAAGTTGGATACTGTGAGTTATCTCTGCTCTTTTTTTTTTACATTTACATTTGATATCAAATATAGAGCTGGTAAGCAAAACCAGGATGCGGATGGTCTTTTGTATAGGCCACATGGTGAGTTGGAGAATGACATGCATTCTCAAGAGGAGAGTTCTAGGATACATGAGTTTACCTCTCATCATCTTACTCCTAGTCTCTGTCCTGTTGAAGCAGTCCAGGCAAACTGTCAGAAGCACATCATCACAAATGAATGTGAAGGTGCACCACCTTGTTTAGTAGAGTCTCTGGCTATGCACTAGTGTTGTCACAGTACCAAAATTTCAGTAGTCGGTACCAATACCAGTGAAATATCATGGTACTCGATACCATTTTCGGTACCAAAGCAAAACACTAAAACAGGTTACTAAACAACCCTCTTTTAATAACAAAGTCTACAAAACATTAGCAGCAGAACTAAGAACAAAAATATGCCATTGAGCAACACTTTAATATATTTTTAATTATAACAAAACTGAATAATGTATGCTTAAAGTATTTTTGAACACTTATATAAGATTTGCTTCAACTTTTAACACAAACTTTTTACCAAGTACTATAAAACAAAACCTAAATAAACAAGCATACAATAGAATGAATAAAAAACTATTTCCAAACTAATGTGCAAAGTGCTCTCTTATTAATAAAGCTGCATTTTGCCATTTTGCTTCATGATAAGAAATGCATAAGGACACACATATATATATATATATATATATATATATATATATATATATATATATATATATATATATATATACACTCACCTAAAGGATTATTAGGAACACCTGTTCAATTTCTCATTAATGCAATTATCTAATCAACCAATCACATGGCAGTTGCTTCAATGCATTTAGGGGTGTGGTCCTGGTCAAGACAATCTCCTGAACTCCAAACTGAATGTCAGAATGGGAAAGAAAGGTGATTTAAGCAATTTTAAGCGTGGCATGGTTGTTGGTGCCAGACGGGCCGGTCTGAGTATTTCACAATCTGCTCAGTTACTGGGATTTTCACGCACAACCATAGGGTTTTCAAAGAATGGTGTGAAAAGGGAAAAACATCCAGTATGCGGCAGTCCTGTGGGCGAAAATGCCTTGTTGATGCTAGAGGTGAGAGGAGAATGGGCCGACTGATTCAAGCTGATAGAAGAGCAACTTTGCCTGAAATAACCACTCGTTACAACCGAGGTATGCAGCAAAGCATTTGTGAAGCCACAACACGCACAACCTAGAGGCGGATGGGCTACAACAGCAGAAGACCCCACCGGGTACCACTCATCTCCACTCCAAATAGGAAAAAGAGGCTACAATTTGCAAGAGCTCACCAAAATTGGACAGTTGAAGACTGGAAAAATGTTGCCTGGTCTGATGAGTCTCGATTTCTGTTGAGACATTCAGATGGTAGAGTCAGAATTTGGCGTAAACAGAATGAGAACATGGATCCATCATGCCTTGTTACCACTGTGCAGGCTGGTGGTGGTGGTGTAATGGTGTGGGGGATGTTTTCTTGGCACACTTTAGGCCCTTAGTGCCAATTGGTCATCGTTTAAATGCCACGGCCTACCTGAGCATTGTTTCTGACCACGTCCATCCCTTTATGGCCACCATGTACCCATCCTCTGATGGCTACTTCCAGCAGGATAATGCACCATGTCACAAAGCTCAAATCATTTCAAATTGGTTTCTTGAACCTGACAATGAGTTCACTGTACTAAAATGGCCCCCACAGTCACCAGATCTCAACCCAATAGAGCATCTTTGGGATGTGGTGGAACGGGAGCTTCGTGCCCTGGATGTGCATCCCACAAATCTCCATCAACTGCAAGATGCTATCCTATCAGTATGGGCCAACATTTCTAAAGAATGCTTTCAGCACCTTGTTGAATCAATGCCACGTAGAATTAAGGCAGTTCTGAAGGCGAAAGGGGGTCAAACACAGTATTAGTATGGTGTTCCTAATAATCCTTTAGGTGAGTGTATATATATAGATATTATGATTAAATAAGTTCTAATCTAGCTGCATTGAGCGTGCACGCTTGAGGGATGAGTGTCCCCGAGGTAGAGTCTTTCTCAGCCGGGTGCAGTTTCAGTATCTCCCCCTTAGATTGGGACATTCGCGCAACTTATAGAAGAGGCACAGACCACACAGAGAAATGCCAGTTTCTGAGTTTATAGTTATTAACATGATCTGCTTCTGTATAATTTGAACTTTGATAAAGCTATAACGCCGAGATGTTTCCTTTAAAGAGCTCCACCTCCGCTTATTCCACAAAGGTACATGCTTCTGAATGTACTTTTTTTTTTTATAATTCCCTAATACTTGTGGGATCTACATAAAATAAACTGTGAAAGTTTAGAGAGCATCTGGACTGATCTGTGTAATTCTTCCTCCATCAGGCGTGAACTGCAGTGCTGCTCTCACGCGTCATCGTTACAGTTTATTGTGATTTCATGTTACTTTAAATGAGATCAAATGACTATTCAACAACGAACATTTTTCTTGTCAATTTTGTATTTTCGACGATGTCGATAATGTCGACTAAACGTTTCAGCCCTAATGCAAATGATAATATGCTTTTAAACTCACCTGCTTTAGTTACTTGAATAAATCCGGGTGTCTGTCTTTCATGTGTTTTTAAGTTTGATGTGTTTCCTCCTTTCGTCAGAAAACTGCGAAAGCAGCGTTTACAAATAGGTTTTTGCTGATCTATTATGTTTCCCTAACCTATGAATTTCCAAACCTGGCTTTTTCCAATTTTCTGAAATTTTGAACTAAGGGATCTCAAGATGTGTTTTAAGTAATTTTATGTTTATGATGCAACGTACCCGAGACGCTACACAAGCATCTGTCTGACGTAGATGTACATTGACGGGTCCTTAAACAAGCCCTCATAATAAATCTCGAACTGATTGACAAATTCACTTGTGAAATGGATTGCTGTGAACTGTATGCAAACGATTGGCTTATGTCCAATAATATGGTAGCAGGGCTTGAATTTCGGTGCGGGAATGCGGGGATTGCGCATAATTTAAGCCATTCCCGCAATGTTAGCTTTTGTAGTGCGAGAAATTCCCGCACAAATATATTTGCTTCATCTCAGAGCAAATGATTAAAAAATAAATTCACAGATGCGAGAAAAAAGATGTCAAACTGTATTTTATTTTCGAATTTAATACCTCAATCAGCGCTGGACCGGCATTCTCTTCCGCTGAGCCCTGGCTGTTACAGACAGATCACGTTTCACGCTGTCAATGCAGTGGTCTGCGTTGCGCTGATCTTATCCACACTGTCGAGTGTAGGTACAGCATTCTAACATTTTGAGTCATAATGAGCTGTTTGTGAAGAAATTATCCACTTCCAAATAATGTCATTTTAATCACGCAATTGAAACATTAAAAACCATTTTGCTTTTTATGGTGTGCGAGTGATAGAGCGCGGCAGCAACGAACCAACTGATCAGCTTACAGCGTAACAACACTGAATTCTCGGCCGAACAGCTGATCATGATAGCTGTACAGGGCGCCTTATTATTCATCTCCATAAATATATCTAGTAGTAAAGCAAGGGCTAGAAATCAATTAATCTTTTGCTGATACTTCCTTGTCATCATGGAGAGCGCAGTTCATGGTTGCATAGCAACGACAGACACCACGGGAGAGCACGCGCTTGTGGAAAGGAGACAGCGCCGCGCCCGCGCTTTCCACTTGTATTTACACATCTAGAGCGATGTTGTTGATTGTTTGAGCATGTGACTGCGCGTTTCTCCTTGTTTTCTTGTGTTATGCGCAGCATATTTCCCGCGCGCACAAACACGGCCACAGACAATGAATTGTCCTTTCAGCAGTTTGCAGAGACTGTGTTAAGTGAACATAGTCATGTTTTCACTGAAATGGAGAAACTCATTCAGACAGCCATGGTCATACCAGTTGCCAGTGTGTCGTGTGAACGTGGATTCAGCACACAAAACAGGATCAAAACCAAATTCAGAAATTCACTGAATAATACATGTCTCACAAATCTAATGATCATTTCAGAGCTTGGACCTTCCCTTGAGCAGTTTGACTTCAACAGAGCCATCATCAAATGGAAAGAGATGAAGAGGAGGAGACAGATGAGAAACTTAGAATAAGTCCCATGAAAAAAGTAACAAGAAATGGAAAAAAGTGACTGAAATTGAACTGAAATACATTAAAAGACTCTGAAACTGATAGACATAAATACATATAGTTTAAACTGAGTTCTTAATACCAATTTGAAGGAGAGCATGGCGTATTTTGTATGAAGTTTAAAAAAAAAAGCAAAGAATTGAACTGAACTGAAACACATGAACGACACTGAAATAGAGAGACATTAATATATAGCCCTAGGCCTAGTTTAAACTGAGGTCTTAATGTCAATTTGAAGAAGAGCATGGTGTATTTTGTATAAAGTTTTTTTGTTGTTGTTGTTATTAACCGTTTTGAGAACTGGAAATGCACAATTCATGCATACAAATCTGTATATATTAATAAATGAAGATGATGAAATTAGCAATGCATCAAAAGTTACCCCCCATAATATTTAGATCCCCCCCCCATGTGACCCATGTAAGGGGAATTCCCCCAGTTTAAAAAAAACGAAATTCAGGCCCTGTGGTAGTAAACAATACATTGTATTCTAAAGCCACTTTTTGTATTGTCTTATCAATGATTAACTATTCTGCCACAAGAATGTAATGCATTTTAGTTATCTGAATATCTTTTTATTGATATATATATATATATATATATACACATACACACACACACACACACACACACACACGCACGCATATAAGAAGGGACCCAAGTTTTCAATTTCTATTCATCTTATGCAAGAAACTTGTGTGCAGCCATCTTGAAATTGTTGTTTTTTAACTTCCAATATAGCGGTTGCTGTGGTGTAAATGTCAAAGTGTCATTAGCTAGCGAAGTGCAATTACAGGTTGTCGAGTTGCCAGAAGTTATCCTGAGTAGATTAATGTGTTCTGCCAGAAGATGCCATAACAACTGGAAGAACAGGGAGAAGATTTTGAAACAGGATTGCTTAATACATCCAAAGAGTTTGGCTGTGGCTCAAAGCACCATCAACTCAACCCTGCATTCCAAATGGGATAAATCCACCTCTGAAGGGCACTTCTAAGGAAGAGAATAGAGTCATTCCAACCGACGTGCTTAAAAATACAACATAGTGTCATAGAATGAACGTTACTATAATTAAATGACAAAACTGAATCTTACGTGCCAAGTTTTGCTGCAGTTTCCTGGTGAAACAAACACTAGAGGCTGCAAAACAACAACTGTGTGTTTTGTTCACTGTCACACAAATCATGAGTGCAATGGCTGATTGTGACTTTATAAACACTTACTTTTCACTCCATTACTCATACACTGCTATGTTATGATATCGAAACACATATACTATAATGCATAATTTTAAAACTATTAATTGTAATGCATTTATTACAGACCCACCTACATTTACATGCGTATTGCAATGTGATTAGCTTCCGAGGTAACTCACCTCATAGCGGGTTGTACTTTAAACTTGGAAGACCGCGGTTCAAGCTCAGTTAATAATGCCCAAAGCGAAAGTGAAAGTAAAGCCAAAGATCAAAGTTCATTATGGTAGTCTTTACACTAGGTTCCAGTTATATTTAGAATTGATTTTAAAGTACTATTGCTCATTTATAAATCACTCAATAGCCTAGGACCTAAATATATTTCAGATATGCTTGTTGAACATAAACCTAACAGACCACTCAGATCATTAGGATCAAGTCAGTTAAATCAGTTTAGCATGGCTGGAAAGCTGCATTGACCAATCAGCATCCAGGACTGGAATACTTGCATATATAATGTTTATAAAGCAACACCAAGAAATCTGTTAATCTCCAAAGAACCCTATAGCCAACTCAAGAACCTGTAAATATTGTTCTCAACCAGAAGAGGGTTCCTTGCTTCACCTAAGGAAATTGAAACCATGAAGCTTCATTTTAGCCTGTAAACAGAATGTATGAAGGGGAAATCTTCCAGAAAGCATAGGTGGTATCCAGTGACGTGCGGTGATGTCTTAAAGAGGCTAAGCACTGAGTTATGAAAGCCAGATTACCTGATTTATTGTTTAAGCTAATAATACGTAATAACAGTGAACGTTACACACAAGCGCGGCATATCAAGAAATGTACAAATCAGGATGTATATCCAGGGGCGTCGGACTGGGGGGGCCTCTTAGAAGTCAGTTTTCTATACATACATATTTGGTACGGGGGCCCAGCAAGATGGTTTGTACCCAGGGCCCAAATTTTGGTGCTACGCCCCTGTGTATATCGTGTACTCTCTCTCTCTCTCTCTCTCTCTCTCACGCACGCACACACACACACACACACACACACACACACACAAGTGCGTAAACAGTGAACGTTATGCATTTATCAGATCCTTCAAAACCTCTCGGTTTTCCTTTACCTTTTCATTGTGGTAGGTTATATTCAGCTTCCTTTGCTCGTCAAGTGCAAGGTCGAGCCGAGATTTTCCAAAGGTTTTCAGTGTAATTTGACACTGGATGTGAGCTGACGACTTTTCATGCTTGGTTAAAGCTGCGGGCAGGTTGTTCAAATCACAATATCCCGCTGAAGTCCAAACAGTCTGACTGGTTGAAAAAAGCAGGCAGGGATAGCAGTACAGCCGCTGATTGTTAGCGCAGCCACATAGCCAATCTTTTTTTACATGCCAATCAGTTTGAAATGATCGGATACTTTTTGGGCCCTTTTGCTGTACTAGTCCATCTAAGGCTAGCGTAGACCTCCCTCTTGCAATTAACTCCTATTTGGAATTAAATCGAGTTTGGAAAAATTTCTTAATTCCGTGATTACGGCTGGTGCTGTCTGTGGCAGCGGGGGCGTGGTCAAGCGCCCGTCCGGGAGAGAGAAGCGGTAAGGGCGCTCACACCTGGGCCAAATTATGACTAACACCTGTCTCTAATTGCAGTAGAGTGAGGAGAGCGGTTAAGAAGCCAGCAGCCTCAGAGCAGAGGGAGCCCCCGACCAGAACAAACCAACCCAGTGCGCTTGTGTTATTATATGTTTGGTGTGTAAATTGTTGGAAGAGATACGGCAATTAAAGCCTTACCCTTTTTGTTAAAACCTTTGTTTCCTGTCCTGCTTCCCGTGAGAGTCTCACACTGGTGCCGAAACCCGGGATATTAAATTAATAATGGAACAGAGTCGCCCCATAGAGTCCTCCCAGCTGGCTGAAGTCCTCCAGTCCCTCGCGACACTCCACCAGAGCCACCAACAATCCCTGCTTGAGCTCCGGCAAGACCAGGATCGCCGTTTTTTCGAAATCATGCGGGCTCAAGCAGAGGATCGGCATGCCATCCGGAGCCTCCTCAGCCAGGAGGCCGCTCCAGCCGCAGCCGCGACCCCGGACACCAGCGCCACATTGCCCCCACCCGCGTTACAGAAAATGGGGCCGGCGGACGACCCAGAGGCCTTCATCGACCTCTTCGAGAGGACGGCGGAGATTTGGGGGTGGCCCCAAGACCAGTGGGCAGCCCGATTAGTCCCTCTCCTGTCCGGGGAAGCACAACTCGCGGCCCAACAACTGCCGGCAACAAGCCTCCTGGCTTACAACGATCTGCGAAGAGCCATCCTGCAACGGGTTGGTCGGTCCCCAGAGGAAAGTCGCCAACTCTTCCGGGCCTTAAAACTGGAGAAATCCGACCGCCCGTTCGCGTTCGCCCAACGGCTCCGTGATGCGTGTCGGAGGTGGCTGCTTGCGCGGGACCGCGGCGTCGAGGAGCTCGTCGACCAGGTGGTACTGGAGCAGTTTGTCCAGCGTTTGCCCCGGAAGACGGCCGAGTGGGTCCAGTGCCACCGCCCGGCGTCGCTGGAGGAAGCCGTCCGGCTCGCGGAGGACCACATGGCGGCGATTCCGAGGGCGGATGAGCCCTCTCTGTCTGTCTCCCCTTCCCCTGTGTCTTCCCCTGTTTTTTTCCCTCCCCTCTTCCCTCTCGCTCTGCTCTCTCCCCAGGGTCCGTTCCTGCCCCCCGCAGGCGTGGAGCGTTCGCGCGCCCAGCTCCCCGGTCTTGGGAACACCCACCAAGCCCTTCTCCATCCTTCAGCCGCTCTCCTCCTCAGGTGGGGCGCCCGCCAGCACGGGTGCGGCCGCAGCGTCTGGGCCGGTCTGCTGGAGGTGCGGAGACCCGGACCACTTCCGGGATCAGTGTCCGCTGATGGAAATAGGGGCGGTGGTACGGGTCTCCGATGTTCCACAGACTGCCCCGATCGAGCTGGAGCGTATCGGATTCCGGTAAGAATCCAGGGGTACATACCAAGCTTTGTTGGATACCGGCTGTAACCAGACCACCATCCACCAACGCTTGGTTCAACCCGAGGCTTTGGGCTCAGCTAAACTGGTGAGGGTAAGGTGTGTGCACGGGGATATTCACAAATATCCCGTGGTGACTTTGGCGATCAAATTCAGGGGAGAAAAGCATAGTGTAGAGGCAGCGGTTAGTCCCCGCCTCACCCATCCGCTAATTCTGGGTACAGATTGGCCAAATTTTAGGAAATTATTGGAGGGAGTTTGCGCGGATGGGTCCTGCGTGAAAGTGAAGGGGTGTGTGATGTGCGAGGCTTTGGCGGGGAGGCGGAGCCAGGGCCGTCCTCTGCTGCTCCGAGTGACGTGGGAAGGGGCGAGGTGGACGCTCCTCCCCTCGGGAGTTCCCGGAGGGGACTTCCCTTGGAGCAGTCGCGGGATGAAACCCTTAAGCACGCCTTTGACCAAGTGAGAGTAATCGATGGTCAACAACTCCGGCCGGGTGTCGCCGTCTCATATCCGTACTTTTCGCTGATCAATGATCGCTTATACAGGGTGACGCAGGACGCCCAGACAAAGGAAAAAGTAACTCAATTGTTGATTCCACGGAGCCGTCGGGAAATGGTTTTCCAGGCGGCTCACTATAATCCTATGGCCGGTCACCTAGGGGAACGAAAAACACTTCTCCGTCTAATAGCCCGTTTCTATTGGCCGGGCATTGGCGGTGACGTCCGCAGGTGGTGTGCGGCGTGCCGTGAATGTCAGCTGGTAAACCCACCGGCCACCCCAAAAGCGCCATTGCGCCCTCTACCATTAATCGAGGTCCCCTTCGAAAGAATTGGGATGGACCTCGTCGGGCCATTAGAACGGTCGGCACGCGGACATCGCTTCGTGTTAGTCCTAGTGGATTACGCGACGCGGTATCCGGAAGCAGTGCCTCTGAGCAACATCTCCGCACGCAGTGTTGCAGGGGCACTCTTCAAGATAATCTCCCGGGTGGGGATCCCGAAAGAGATCCTCACCGACCAGGGCACAACGTTTATGTCACGAACACTTCGCGAACTTTACGAGCTCTTGGGCATCAAATCGATTCGCACTAGCGTTTACCATCCTCAGACAGATGGCCTAGTGGAACGGTTTAATAAAACGCTCAAGAACATGATTCGTAAATTGCGTACACGATGACGCTAGAAATTGGGATAAGTGGCTAGACCCCCTGTTATTTGCAGTACGAGAGGTCCCGCAAGCCTCCACCGGGTTCTCCCCGTTTGAGTTGTTGTACGGACGACGCCCACGCGGGGTCCTCGATGTCATCCGTGAAAATTGGGAGGAGGGACCTTCTAATGCCAAAAATGAAATTCAATACGTTCTTGATCTTCGAGCAAAGCTCCACACACTGGGGCGATTAACACAAGAGCATTTGCTCCAGGCTCAAGAATGCCAACGCCGGCTGTATGACAGGGGTGCTCAGCTACGGGAATTTGCACCGGGAGATAAAGTGCTTGTATTACTCCCAACATCGAGCTCAAAATTACTCGCCAAGTGGCAAGGACCGTTTGAGGTCACACGACGAGTAGGGGATCTCGATTATGAAGTCAAACGTACCGATAGAGGGGCGCGCGTCAAATATATCACCTCAACCTCCTGAAATTGTGGAGGGAGGAGGCGGCCTCTGTGACGTTGGCCACGGTAGTTCCGGAGAGGGCGGAGCTCGGACCGGAGGTAAACAAAAACTACAATCTTAACACTCCGGTCACTTGTGGGGACCAGCTCTCACCGCGGCAGCTCACAGAGGTTTCCGAGTTACAAAAAGAGTTTGCGGACGTGTTTTCCCTCTCCCGGGCCGTACGAACCTCATACAGCACCACATCGAGACCGAGCCGGGCGCGGTGGTGCGTTGCCGCCTATCGCTTACCCGAACATAAAAAGAAAGTCGTTCGGGGAGAATTAGATGCAATGCTCGATATGGGCGTAATAGAGGAATCCCACAGTGATTGGTCCAGCCCGGTTGTTCTTGTTCCCAAGAGTGATGGGTCGGTTCGGTTCTGTGTGGATTACAGGAAAGTCAACGCGGTGTCTAAATTTGACGCGTACCCAATGCCCCGTGTTGATGAACTGCTCGATCGGTTAGGTACTGCTCGATTTTACTCGACCCTGGATTTAACAAAGGGCTATTGGCAGATCCCCTTGACACCAATGTCCCGCGAGAAAACAGCCTTCACCACGCCGTTTGGATTACACCAATTTGTGACGCTTCCTTTCGGTTTGTTCGGGGCCCCAGCCACGTTCCAGCGACTCATGGATCGGATCCTCAGACCGCATACCGCGTACGCCGCTGCCTATTTGGATGACATTATCATCTATAGCAATGATTGGCAGCGGCACATGCATCATCTGAGGGCCGTCCTGAGATCGCTGCGACGGGCGGGGCTCACGGCAAACCCTAAGAAGTGTGCGGTTGGGCGTGTGGAGGTACGGTATCTGGGGTTCCACTTGGGTCATGGCCAGGTGCGTCCCCAAATTGAAAAGACTGCGGCGATTGCGACTTGCCCTAGACCTAAGACCAAAAAGGGGTGAGACAGTTCCTGGGGCTGGCTGGCTATTACAGAAGATTTGTGCCTAATTATTCGGACGTCACCAGCCCGCTGACTGATCTCACTAAAAGGGGGCTCCAGATCCGGTCCAATGGTCGGAGCAGTGTCAACAGGCGTTTACGCAGATTAAAGCTGCACTTTGTGGGGGCCGCTTTTACATGCACCTGATTTTTCTCTCCCTTTTATTTTGCAGACGGACGCTTCAGACAGAGGGCTGGGGGCCGTACTCTCGCAGCTGGTGGAGGGGAGGAGCGCCCGGTGCTGTACATTAGTCGGAAGCTCTCCTTAAGGGAGACTAAGTACAGCACCGTGGAAAAGGAGTGTTTGGCCATCAAGTGGGCGGTCCTCACCCTCCGTTACTACCTGCTGGGGCGGGCCTTCACCCTCTGTTCGGATCATGCCCCACTCCAGTGGCTCCACCGCATGAAGGATACTAACGCCCGGATCACCCGTTGGTATCTCGCTCTCCAGCCTTTTAAATTCAAGGTGATCCACAGACCGGGGTGCAGATGGCTGCCGCCGACTTCCTCTCCAGAAATGGGGGAGTGGTAGGCAGGCCGGATGACGCCCGGCCTGAGTCGGGCGGTGGGGGTATGTGGCAGCGGGGGCGTGGTCAAGCGCCCGTCCGGGAGAGAGAAGCGGTAAGGGCGCTCACACCTGGGCCAAATTATGACTAACACCTGTCTCTAATTGCAGTAGAGTGAGGAGAGCGGTTAAGAAGCCAGCAGCCTCAGAGCAGAGGGAGCCCCCGACCAGAACAAACCAACCCAGTGCGCTTGTGTTATTATATGTTTGGTGTGTAAATTGTTGGAAGAGATACGGCAATTAAAGCCTTACCCTTTTTGTTAAAACCTTTGTTTCCTGTCCTGCTTCCCGTGAGAGTCTCACACTGTCATTTTGAATTTTGCGGGGATTAGGCATGTACGCTAGCTGTGGTGTAATGACGTTAGCTACGCAAATGTCCAGGAATATCTCGATTTTAATTGGTCCATGTCTGATACGTAACGGATTTGATTACGGGCATAACATATTTACGTCAAAAGGCACTGCAGATTTGTGCTTTTTGCCGTACATGTTAAAGAATACAGGATCGAAGTGCGCATGCGCAACATGGGTTTTCCGCTTGTCGTCTGCAATGAATGGACCGTGAAAGCACTGCTTATTCTACCATTTGTTTTTAGTTGATTATGCGTAACTGCTACATTTGTCATCATAACGTCTAAACAGTTGGAATAACACACATATTGCATGACAAATCACAAGAATAAAAAGTAAAAATCCAAATACAAGTTTATTATTTAATAAACATTTTATTTCTGAATTTTGGCAGGGTAGGCAGTGCCTAGTTTGCCTACCCAGACCGCACGTCAGTGGTGGTATCGTCTCTCATATCCCTCCCATCATCTTTCCCTCCCTCTCTGCTTTATTCTCTCTGTCACAAACCTGTTCAGTGACACAGAGGTAGAGCATTCTGCCAGATTTCCAGGCTAGACCTACATCTACTCTCTCTCTCTCTCTCTCTCTCTCTCTACCACTTCACCCCCTCCCTTTCCCACTTGTCCAGCCACTGTCTCCCCTCCTGTCTCTTTCCCTCACTTTTCATCCCTCCTTTCGCCCCCTCACTGCGGGCGTTTTGGGCTGTTGTTTGTGTCTGATGAGGGCTCGTGCAAAGCTTCCTCTTCTGTGCTCATGTGTGGTACGTACATTTTTTCGTCAAAACGTCTTATGGTGCAGGGCTGCTGTTGTTCGTGTTGTTTATATCTTGACTGCGTGAATCTACAGTATGTGTGTCTGACTAACTGCCACTTGATTTATGATGTTGGAGCATGCATGTGTGTGCGTGCGTGCGTGTCAGGAAGAGCATGACTATTTACATGTGTGCATACGCGTGTGTGTGTTTATATGCTCTGGATAAATGTAAAAACAACTGTGGACTGGGTCACAGTGTACAAATCTGTTGTCACAGTATGCACGAATATCTAAGTGCATATGGGTAGCTGACACGTATCATGACCATTAGAGAGGTTTTGAACACTTGTTTAGTGTTTCAGCAGGGAACCCTTACAATATTGACATATTATGGTATTTGGGCAGTTGATGCATGACATGTCCATGGACTATTTTTTCTTTTCTTATTTTAAATCAAATTCATTAAATGTACTCATTTTGAATCACCTTTTGCATTCACTAGTTCATTTTAAATGGCCTTGCAGTGTTAAAAGTACAAATATTTCATTTAATCTCTCGAGGACATTAATAAAATGCATGTAAATAATAACACTTTTTAAAGAATTAGCAAAATGCTGTCACACCACAGGACACTTTTCAGAAGTATTTCATGTCATCTACCCACCCATACATGACGAGTATATTGTGCAATATGTGTGTGTGCCTGTGTGTATATGCTCTTGGAATCCGTAAGTTTGCAGATCTTGATTTTACCGAACAGACATTATTTAAAGGGACAGTTCGCCTCAAAATCATTTACTCACTGTAAATATGTGTTTGGCTTTCTTTCTTCAGTAGAACACAAACGAAGATTTTTAGAACTATATTTCAGTTCTGTGGGTCCATACAATGCAAGTGGATGATGATTAGCACTCGAGAAACAGATCAACATTTAAGTCCTTTTCACTCTAATCCTATACTTCTGGTCTCTCCAATGCACGTCCATGAGGGGATGTCCAGAAGTGCAGCTCGGTTTATTTTCAACAGAACACTGTTATCAAGCTTCATTGGTTTTGCTTTCTTTTGAACATGCCAACGCACTTGACTTACGTCACTGAGTCCCCTCATGGACGTGCGTTGGAGAGCGACCAGAAGCAATTATATTATATTATATTATAAACAATTATAGTTTTCTAACCCAAAGAGATCGTATCGCTTCAGAACACATTCATTTAACCACTGGAGTCGTGTGGATTATTTTTATTTTTCCTTTATGTGATTTTTGAAGCTTAAAATTTCTGGTCATCATTCACTTGTATTTTATGGACCTACAGAGCTGAAATATTCCTCTTTAAATCTTCAATTGTGTTCTGCTGAAGAAAGAAAGTCATACACATATGGGATGGCATGAGGGTGAGTAGATGAGAGAATTACAATTTTTGGGCGAACTATCCCTTTAACAACTTATTGGATATTCATGCTTGTGTGTGTGTGTGTGTGTGTGTGTGTGTGTGTGTGTGTGTGTGTGTTCTAGACAGTCTAAGTCTGTGTCTCTCTTTGTATCCCTCTCAATTATGAATGTGTTTTGTGCATGTGTTTAAGTGAATACATGGACGATTTGACTGACAAGAAACCATATGCTTGTAAATAAGAGACCATATGCCTGTAAAGATAAATAGATTGATCTGAATATATTGCTATGCCAATGTAAGTTATCTTAAAGGGACATAAATATGTTTGTATGACAGCTCAGAGGGGTGAGGGGTGATATCCATGAAACTCTAAAGCTCCCAACCCTTAGAAATTTTTCTGATAAAATAGCATCACTAATGTGTGCATAATATAATATTCATTGGGCTCCTCATTACTGCTGCAGAATGATGTAAAAGTACTGAGAGAAAGACAGAGAGAGAGAGAGACATTTTGTGCACTTAGCTGTATGCTTATTATTATTATTATTATTATTAATATTTTATTATTTGACTTTTTCATGTATGCAATACATGTTTTTATTCTTAGTTTTTTTTGTTAATGAATGCTTTGGTAACATTGTACATTGTATACGGTCATACCAATAATGCTTATTTGAATTGAATTGAAAGGTAGAGATAGAGAGAGAGAGAGAGAGAGAGAGAGAGAGAGAGAGAGAGAGAGAGAGAGAGAGAATTTGAATTTTAAAAATACTTTTATTACAATTTATTCTTTGTAAAGGGATCAATGGAAAGGAGGAGGCGAGAAACCAGCTTTTCAATATAAATAATAGTTTTAATGAAAAACTCAAAAGACCACATAAACACACACATGACGGACATGTCCATAAACGATCTCTCTCTCACGCACGATACTCTGCAGTCAACCTCGGAGGCTTGAATAGCCTAATACGGGACCGGGTGTGTATGATCACGACCCGGTCCCGCCCTCCCACATTCTTCAATTATAACATTAAAAAATAGAAACAAACACACATCCCCCAAATAAATAAATACAATTGTAATAATTAGACAATTTGTGCAAAAAAAAGCTCATTCTCAACAACACAGCACAATGCCCCCTCATGACACCAAATATCTTCGAATGTTGCTAAACAAGCAATTGTTTTATAAAAGCGAAAATCGATTAGTAGTCTTGACTTTATCATAGCACTAAAAACAGATACAACACTGAAATCATGATCTTGTTGAACTTTGTCTTTTCTGGTCATATATATTGCCATTTTAGCTTTGCCTACAACAAAATTTAACAATTGACATTCCCTCTGTCGTCTCAATGTATACTTAAAACCAAAAAAAAGGATTTGCATTGAAAATTCTTCATTAAAACACTTAAACAGTTTGTGTAAGACATCAACCAATGGTTTAAGTCTGCAACAGTACATGAAAGCATGAAAGACAATTTCTCTCTGAGAACAAAAAGGGCAATCTTGTTTAACATCTGGGTTCAATACAGATATAAAAAGCATTTACAGCAATAATACAATGTAAAATTCTCCACTGTAAATCTCCATTTTTTTTGTAAGTGGTGGCTTATAAAGAGCTCTCCATTGTGGTTTTACATCTTTGTTCAGCCCTAGAACAGTGCACCAAGGAGAATCAACTTTTCTATCCAATGCTTTCTTATTAAAATATTTTACAAATTATTTATATATCTTCTTACCATTAGTTTCTTTAAAATCCATATCCATTAAATTTTCTGACTCCAATATAATTCATCTAAATTAGGTGATATCAGCAACTTTGGAAAGCAGTCTTTATCATTAGGAATAAGTTTTCCCACACAATATTCCCTAAGCATATTTTTTTCCTCTAATGCAAGAAAATTTTTTGTAGTAACTTTGCAATCACCCGAGTGGATCTAACTCCTAAAAAAGCTGCCACTTTATCCACTTGTCCAAAATTTGGTCCTGCCAATCTGATTAAATGACCAAGTGTTGTTATTTTGGCATTAATAAAAGCTTCAGTCAAAGAAACACATGTCTCACTTACATCTAATCTTGCACCATACACCAGAGGTTCTTTAAGAAGCCAATATAAGGATGTTGTGTTACTTGTCCTTTGAAATTGAAAAAGGTTCCAGACTTTGAAAAGGTTTCGGTAACAGGCAATTTAGCTGTGTTGAAGGTTCCAGAGTTCATTAAAAACAGTGATTTGTCCAATCTCATGCCTCCAACAGTCTTTAAAATAGCACTGGCCACTGGTCTCCAATTTACGAACTCTGGTCCTGTCAGAAAACGCTGTATAAATTGTGTTCGAAATGTAGCAGTCCTACTCTGCAAATTCACAAAAGTCCTTGACCACCTTCCTCTTTAGAAAGATACAAAACATCATGCATAACCCAGTGCATTTTATCCCAAAAGAAGTCTTTAAGCATTGATTACATTTTTCCAAGTAAAAGTGTTGGTGGGTCAACGCAAGTAAGTCTATGCCAAAGGGAGGAAGCAACAAGATTATTGATAATCAGGGTTCGGCCACTGTAAGACAATGTTGGTTTGATCCACTTCCATTTATCCAGACGTCCATTCAGCTTTTCAAATATCCCTTCCCAGTTCTTTGACTGAAATGTTTCATCACCCAGATAGACTCCTAAATATTTGAAGCCCTTTCTTGTCCATGTCAGTCCATCTGGAAGTTTAGGGACCCCAGTTGTCCACTTCCCCACCAGGACTGCTTCACTCTTCTTCCAATTAACTTTTGCAGCTGAAATCATTTTAAAATCTTCCAACGTTTTCCATAAAATATCTACATCAGCTTGTTTCTTAGTTATTACAACAATATCATCAGCATAGGCTGACAAACAGAGGGTATTTTCACAGTCATTCAAAGAAATGCCTTTTAAAACTTTTCTTAACCTGTGCAGAAGTGGTTCTATTGCCAAAGTATAAAGCATCCCTGATAATTAGCATCCTTGTCTCACCCCACGCTGAACTTTGAAAGGAGCACATAAGCCACCATTAACTTTCAATAAACTCTCAATGTCACAATACAATACTTTAATATAATTTATAAAATCCGAATTAAAACCAAAAGCATCTAGAGTTTCCAACAAATAATTATGCTCCACTCGGTCAAACGCCTTTTCCTAATCAATGGAAATCAAGCCAAAATCTAAATCACCAATCTTTGAAAAATCCATTAAGTCTCGAATTAAATGAATGTTATCAAAGATAGATCTACCAGGCACACAATATGATTGGTCAGGATTGACAATGTCTTCCAAGACTTTCCCTAGTCTAATTGCTTAAACTTTAGAAATAATTTTATAATCGGAGCACAATAACGAAACAGGTCTCCAGTTTATAATGTCACTTAAGTCTCTTTTTTTGGGTAAAAGAGTAATAACTGCCATCCGACTACTCAGTGGTAGAAGCCCTCTTGCTAAACTATCACTAATAACTTCAAGCAGATCTTCACCAATAATAGCCCAATATACCTTATAGAATTCAAAAGGGATACATCTATCCCTGGAACCTTCCCATTATCCATACTTTGTAAAGCTTTATGAAGTTCTTCAAAGCTTCTAAGCCTTACTAAGTTTAGCATTATCTTTTTCAGATATTTTTGGAAGCTCTTCAAAAAAAGATCTGACCAATGCCCCTTGCGTTTTCATTCTATATAATTCAGACAAAGCAGATCTTTTTGAGATGAGAGACTCTATGTGGTCATGATTTCCAGATGTCTGAATTAAACTGTCTGAGTTAATTGTTTTGTGACATTTTGAGTAAATTGTTGACATAGTTGCTTAATTTGCACTTTGCCAATATCCCACCATTCCTGTATAGAAACAAAATTAACTTTTTCTTCTCTAAAATTCTTCCAGTAAAACTCAAAAACACCTTTAAACTGTATATCACTCAACAAAGTTTTATTGAAATGCCAATAAGCACTGTTTAATTTTACAGAACTTAAAGTTATTGTACATATAACTAAGCTATGGTCAGAAAAGCCTACTGGAACAATAGAACAATAATAAAAAAAAAAATGATACTTGATACAAAAGAAACATTTGAACCAAAAAAGAAAAGAATCAAAGGAAAAGCTCTTTTTTGCCACAGCGGGCAAAAAAAAAAAACAAGCACTCACCAAACGCACACTCCACTCACTCAACAAACGCTCGCACATGCGCACAGACAGAGAGAGAGAGAGAGAGAGAGATGTTTTTCTACACCACACACATATGCGAAGGGGACAGTTTGGAAGGAACAAAAGGTTAAAGATAAAAAGTATTGTACATTGTGCTAACAATCTTGTTTTAAAGTTCCTTATGTGAAGTCAGTGTTCCAGGCTGGTTTGTGCTGGTTTGTGAATGTCAAACCAGTGGTCCAGTAAAGATATTAGTCAAGGTAGAAGGTGTATTTCAATTTCAGGATTGAAAATTAAGCATTCAGAGATATTTTAAATTATATTGAACCTTTTAAACAATACATTTTGTACTGAATGAACTATAACTACATTGATACATTTATCTCGATTCTATCCACCATCTTGGATAAAAAAACTTTTTCTTCTCTGTAGGATACCTTGAAGGATACCTCAGAATTTGGTTAAACAAGGTATCTTTTGCACCAGCCTTCACATTGGGAGCACACCTAAATGCCTTAAAATGCTGCCTAGGTGAGCAGTTCACTAGGTAACCCTCAAGATGGCCACCTTTTGTTGTCTTTATAATGTACCAGTTTAAACTCTTAATGACGGGTGGTTAAAAAACTGTCCATTTGCGTATTTATTTACATTTAATGCATGTATAATCTGTGACATTTTAAACCAATATTGACATCCAATATATCATTTGAAAGATCTGGGTCTCAAGATTTTATAATTTAAAGAGATTTTGATGATCGCAAAGTTATGACAATAAGATTTTATTAAACTTGTCAAGAGTGAAATTCAAAACACTGAAAATGAAACCGGAAGTTCTGACATTTATTGTCTTCCAGCTAAACAGAATTGAGCACAATCCTCCAAATTTCATTATGCTTTTCATTGCAAGAGTCCAATAAATAAAATCCATTAGAGATTTTAGTCCAAACGTTTACAAATATGAAGAAATATTGATCAATCTGTGTTTATCCAGGTTTTACTTATTCAACATGTTATCATTTATGTCCATTCTCTGCTAAATCTTGCACTCCGTTTAGTGTGTCAGTAGCAAAACACCCACAAATTATATTTGGGAGGCTCTTATGACAGAAATTAGACCTCTCTTAGTTTTTTCTGTGCAGTTGTGTTTGGGTAGTGACTCAAAATGGTCAAACAGAACAGTCGACATGAGTAATGTAAAGATTTGCATCATCCATGTTTGTCTCTGGATAAAGCCGGCCACTGAAAAGCTAGATAATTTTTGACTGATGGGTCAGGTAGATAATGATAAGATGAAAACAACAATATGAGGGTTGTATATATCCCTGATGCCAATTCACGAAGTTTCGGGGAGGAAAATCGTGGACTGTGTTTGTTTCTGTTTGCGCTTTATGCACGGTGTGCAGTTATAGCTGTTACTGCCATACTGTCGACAAAGAACTCGGCTTTTGTATCCGCGATCTGATCCACCCTCCTATGCTTCAGTCACTATCAATGAGGGTTTGGTGAACATGCTCCTAACTGCATTTTTTCATCAAACCCCCTATTCAACTGCACATCCATGGGGCTCGAACATGTCATTCAAGCTGAGGTGAGCCACCCTGCCTGGCTTCGCTCACCATGAGTTAGACCCTAGGCCTTTAGCTTTTGCTTCAAGCCAAGAGGTGCTACCCTGCTTGCTTCAGTCACAATCACAGAGGGCCTGGAGTACATTTAAATGGCTCAGTTTTGCTGACATGCTTGTTTTTTTGAAGCACGCTGCAAGAGTTTTCACTGAAACCCACCTCCACAGGCCTAGATCTGCTTCATGGGGATTATTTGTAATATCTATTTGTGCAGCATAAATTAATAAATGCTGTATGCAGCTGTCATGACAACTAGTAGAGTATGGTGCTAGCTACACCAAATGGGGTCAGTTTCCAAGGGAGATATATATTGATAAAATGTTTAACTTGAATGCACTGTGAGTCGCAAGTTTGGCCTATAAGAGGTAAAAAAATACTCAATAGTTTATGCTTTGATTCACGAGACTGAATGCAAGAAGGTAGAAAAGAAAATACTGAATGTGCAGTGATGACTAGCAAGACTAGCAAAATCTGCATGTCCTATTTTAGAGGTGGTTTTGAGCCAGTAAGCTTGAGCAGTGCAACAGTGGTCTGAGCTCCATCTGTAGCAGGCCGAAGAAGATGAGGGTGAGGAGTTATGTTGGTTTTAAGGTAAAGTCAATGCTCATCAATGTGGTGCAGCTTCAAAAAAGCTATGCTGGAAGGGTTGATGCCAAAAGAATCGCTAAAACAAACAAACAGCTAAAACAAGCCTGGTCTGGATGGTAAGTTGGAGTTGTATTCACTCTTCAAGGGACTTTTGAGGTTTTGAATGATCAGACAGCACTTCTTTGGATTACATAACCAACTACATTTACAACCTTGTTCAAGGAAGATCAATTTGTGCAGCTGTTCTACATCTAGACGATCGGATAAGGTGCTTGTCGCTAAAAATGCTAGAAGTTCGTCAAAGTTATAGACTACACACAACTAGCCAACTGAATCATACCTTTAGGAAGAATCAGTAGTCTAACTAGCTATCCAGCTAATATGATATAATTTTGTACTGAACAAGACAGCACTGACAATGCAGTATACAGCTATCAACTGAACACAAACGCAACTCTGATATCAACACCATTGCTTTTTAATTATGTACTATTTAGTTAAACGTTTTATCATGATCCATAGTGCTGTCAAAGGCAAGAAGTGTTTCTTCTTTTTGTTATGTTTAATGCAGCTTATAGTGCATTACCGCCACATACTGAGCTGGAGTGTGGAGTGTCACAAGAAAGTCTTTTGAAGTCAAACATCTGCTGAAGATGAAGAAATTGGCCAAATTTAATTGAAAAAGAGCTCACAAAACTTACTTAAAAGGTAGCTTACCCTCTGGCCTTTACTTGTAAACAAACAAGTTATGTTAACATTCAATCTTGAGGTCTAAAATGTGGAATGCATTTCCTCCCACATTAATAGTATGAAATGTGTACCATGATAATTACCGATATGGAACGATATATGGCCATACTGCCCAGCCATACAAGACATGGACACATAATGATGTGGCTTAGTGATGTTACGTTCGTGAACGAATCGTTCTTTTTGAACGAATCTTTTAGGTGAACGAATCATTCTCGTTCACGTTATCCATTGACTCATATTTCTCGTTCACTGAAATTCCTCCCTCCACCACTGCGCGCCGCTATTGCGCGCATGCGCAGCTCAATGAACCGTGTAGCTCTGTGGACCGTTTCATCTGTCAAAGACAAAGAGTGACTAAACCTCGAGCCAATAGCCTTCGAGTATGATACGAGGACGGAGCATGTGATTTGTTGAATCTAGTGAACGAATACGCCCTTTATTGAGTTGCTTTGAGTTTGAACGAGTCAAATGAACTGTTACATACATCTCGTTCGTGAATAAAAATGAATATAAAAATATATATGTTTGAGTCATGTCATGCACTTTTGTTTGTTTAAAAACTGTAAAACATAAAAAAAATTTAGAGTATTGATTATTTGCGTCACGTCATTCCATCTCATTTGCGTCACGTGACTCACGTCAGCTAATAGCATTTCAGCTCGGGCTTAGAAGGGGCATGTAATTGGTTGGATCTACTCTGCTGAATGAATATCATATTGCTCTGTTTTGAGTCTGAACGAGAGAGAGATCTCCCGTTCGTGAACGAATTGAACGAACTGGTTGCTATACCCAGTTCGTGTACCAGGTCGGCCATTCTGTCAATCTAGTTCATCAATCAGCAGAAAGTGAATGCAAAGCGCAGGTATCCGTACTGTGCACGCGCAATTCATATCTTACATACAGAACATAACTCCTCGTTTAACTCGTTCTGACCAAACAAATAAAATGTTAACTAGTCTGCCTAGTATGCAAACAAATTAAAAAACACATGTGATTTGGTCATCCGAAAAGAGTGTAATTTAAAAGATAAAAAGAGTGTAAAGACTTTGATCACTTATTTAGACTTATTTTATCCATTTAATGAGTAGGGCACCATTTTTAATAAAGTCAAATCAGTTTTTATTTTGTAACAAGTAAATACGTTAGTTGAACAACACATTTTGCCGCACCTGCTGCTGACGTATTTGTGTAATATGGAAAAAAAAAACTGAACGAATCAGTGAACGAATCTGAACGAATCATTTTGGTGAACGAACTAAAAACGAGTCTCTTGAAAGAATCAAAATTTCCACCACTAATGTGGCTGCGTTTTTCCTCTCAAATTTGTTTTTAGAACACTATCGGTTAGGTTTAAGGTTACTGTCATACAATGTGCACATGTAAATGTGGCTTTATACCTTTAAGGGCATTCTGCTACGTCCCTACAGGGGGCGTTCCCCTAAGTGAAGTAAAAACAACTGTGTAGAGTTACGTTGAGCGTTTTCCTATATGTTACATGCAGGTTGTTTAACAATACAAGGTGTTCATAGAAATCACAGTGTGGACGTTTGAATTATTTACAGTTACGGTTTAGGGTGGTAGGTTTTTGTTGTTTTAAAACTTGAACATTCCTTTTTAAACCTCTGTGTGGAAGAACATTTAACTTGCTTTTAATGCTACACTGTGGACATTTCTCCCATGATGCGAAACAAGTAATGAACCACGTAACCACGTAATTTTGCACAAATTTTGCGACAGTCACATAATTTTCATGAAATCAGTTGACCAGCAAGGCATGTGTTAAAGCTATCACTTCATTACAGAATATTTTCACTGTCGACCTCTCAAACAAATCATGCTAATATGCTGTGATGGTACTATGCGCACCGCCAAAGCTATCCCTGTTTACCTAATGGAGCAACAGACTGAATAGACTTTATCAATCACTGAAGAACAATTTAAAGGCAGAACAAATAGTTGTTCAGAAATAGGCAAATTGTGCCAAAGATTGTGGCAACTAGGGATGGGATGATATATCGATGTATTACAAACCATATCGAGACAAAACTTGATATTTCAAGTTTTCTTTCTATGTGATCGTAAATGAAATAACCCATCAAACACCATAATCTCCCTGTTGCTTGATTTTACACCTACTGCACTTTTTTCTACAATGAAAAAGAGTTCTTGAAGTGCTTAAAGAGTCTGAATTTAGCTTTTAGAAATTTAAGAACTGGAATACCTGAAAAATCGTCTTGTTTCGTTGAAAAGTGCTTGAGATTAAAATAGAACATTTCTTCCGTGTAATATGTATCCATCGAAGATGAGATCCCTCAAGCCACTTGCGTTGAATAATGTGTTTTTTAACATCCTTTCTGGTCTTTAAAGTCAGATAAAAAAGTTAAAAGAAATATAATTTTAACAATAGCATGGATGCGCTAAGAAACCGAGACCTTGCTATTGTTAATGAATGAACAGAAAAATCTGTTTGTATGTGAGATGCACATTAAGCTCTTAAAGTGACAGTACTAATATCCATCCATCCATCCATCCACGTCAACCACTTATCCTGTGTACTGGGTCGCAGGGGGCTGGAACCTATCCCAGCTAACATTGGGCGAAAGGCAGGGGACACCCTGGACAGGTCGCCAGTCCATCGCAGGGCCACACATAGACAGACATACACTCACACTCACCTCCACACCTAGGGCAATTTGTTTTGGAGACACCAATTAACCTAGCCTGCATGTCTTTTTGGATGGTGGGAGGAAGCCGGAGTATCCGGAGAGAACCCACGCAGACACGGGGAGAATATGCAAACTCCACACAGAAAGGCCAGGGCAACCAGGGTTTGAACCCACGACCTTCTTGCTGTGAGGCGACAGTGCTAACCGCTGCTTCAAACTTCAAACATTGACAGCTCATATCATTATTACATATGCGATTTCAATAGAATGTATATTTTTTTAAGTTAAAATGTGATTATAATAATCAAGACAAAACAAAATATATAAAAAATGTAAAATTTTCACATACTTTTTCATGACAGGTTGTGTTCAGTTTTATTGCTTGTTCTGCACCTGATCAGCCTGAATATAGTCTTATTTGTTAAATTGATCTTTTCTTATAGTGAAAGGTATATGAGGAACTCTATTAATTCAAATTTGAGCAATTAAATTGTGTATTAAAAAACGTTAATTTGATGAGACATTAGAATGTGCGTTTTACACAAGCAATTAAAAAAATATATTTTACAAAATTGTCTGCCATACCTTGTCATTTAAGTGTTATCATATCGAATTGAGATAATATCGAGTTACCCTAGTGACAACCTTAGCAAAATGCTTACATTTTTAGACTTGGTGCTTTGGTTCTGCAGTATTTTTTCTTCAGATGCAGCATCTATGCCATCTTCGCAATGAAAAGATATTGAAGACATACTGCATTTACATAGAAGCATGTATAGATTCTATTGAGTCACTTAATATATAGTATTTCTCATACTGCCACTGGAATAAGTATTTACTTAACATTTATGGGTCTTTAATTCAGAGGAGTTTTTTTTAAGCATAAAACATCTTCTTTCAATAATCATGTTGCTATTTTAGTCTTTCATGTTTTGCTTGTTGCTCATTTCCTGTAGCTGCAGTCTGCCATTAAATATTTAAAAGATTTAGTTAAATTTTGTTGGAATTTAATAGAACTAGATAAGAAAATGCAAATTTCTAAGAATGTGGAATTAATGAATATTTCAGCAGTTTTCAAATGGAACGCAGTTTTAGTGTGTATATGTTTGTAGTTCCATTAAAAATGAGTAAAAGACTGTTTTATTGCTTAGATATGGGTCTTTGATTGTACAATATATATAATTTTTAATCTCGCTCTCTCTCTCTCTCTTTCGGTGCAGAATTTCGGTGTGCTATTCTGCAAAATCTTTTCTTATAATGACAGATTCACATACAGTATATACACACAAACACATACCTAAACATATAGCCAGCCAAATCACCAACCAATAGGGAATCCCCACCCCTGCAGATGTTACTATGGAAACGCTTTCTGGACTAGGGAGGGACTCCCTCTTTTATGGCTCTTTCAGTTGGATTGGAAATATATTTACTGCCAGATGCAGAGTGCTCTGACCTGCAGCAAGGCATTACAGGACAGTAAGTAAGTCAATGTACATGAAATATACAGGACAATATACAGCAATTCTGAGCTCAACATTAAGCAATATGGTTATAGTCGCAAAAATGTAACTTTTTCTACAGCAAAACCTAAAATTGTGGCAGTGAGAGAGACTGAAAACAATTTACAACATATTGTAACAGGAGTTCTGCACAGAAATGAGATCTGGAAATATCAGGGAATTTTAAAACTGTCTGATTTCATGGAAATTAATCAAATCTTAAAGAGACGATGAAGTCAAATTTGGAGTTTCATTTGTTTGTTAGATTTGAGTCTATATCCAACTCATAAAGGTTGACAAAAAAATGTGAATGCCTTTAAGATTTATAGTCTGTCTCTTCTGGGTAAACAGACCAAAAATAAATTGCAACAGTCCCATTCAAAATACAAACTCCCATTCATTTTTTCAATAGGTGAGTTGATTTTTAAAGATAACTTACTAATTGGTATTTGGTATACGCTTCTAATTAAGCCATCAGTCTGCGTTATTTCAAAATCACGTTTTTAAAATACTTGTTTAATAGCAGAATTCTGGTGTTAGAAGAAATACATTACCCATGATACTGAAAAGAATGATGCACCAATTATAGAATCACAGCCAACAAGGTTGCCAAAAGAGCTCTGCAGCGACCGCACTCTCACATGACACACTGTGAATGGCACAATCGAGTCGGTCTTCCTTAAAATGATACCCGAACTCCACCTGTACCAGAGACCATGGGTCTGTTCCAAAACTTCCTTGCTGTCTCCTGCCCAGGCAGCTGTCTTCTATGACAGCAATCTAACTGAAATGATGCCTCATAAGTGACCGAATTGGAACATTCTACAGATCTGCGGCAGATCTGTACATAATTTAAATAGCGCCCCTCACGCACAGCGCATGGGACACTAAACTCGCAACTGACTTCAGTACAGATGATGCGAGAGAAGCTACACGATCCTCTAATGAGCATAACATTCACAGCATACACACATTTTGGGTAAAATAATCAGTTTTGTGTCATATTAACCTGTTATTTATCGATACTTTTCAGTATTAAATGGATTCTAAGTATTTTTATAGTCTAAATTTCTATCGCTTCATCCACCATCTTGGATATATTGTTCCACCGAGCTCATCAAGTTGCATTCTAGGATCGCCTACCCAGGGAAGGATACATGCGATGCTACCTTAGAATTTGGCCAAAACGAGATTCTGGCAGGGCGGAGGGCGGGGCTGGGTCGTGATTCTACACACCCGGTCCCGTATCAGGCTCATCAAGCCTCCGAGAGGGATAAAGGTTGACTGCGGAGGATCGTGCGAGAGAGAGAGATTGTTTACGGACATGTCCGTCATGTGTGTGTTTGTTTAAGTTTTATATTAAAAATATTATTTCTATTATCAAGCCGGTTCTCGCCTCCTCCTTTCCATTAAACCTCTTTACAGAGATATCTTAAGAGTCAGCATATTCAAGATACCTACCATTTGAAACAGCCTTCCCATCGAGAGCGTACCTATGATGTCTTAAAATGCTGCCTCCAGAGGACGCTCACTAGGTTTTGGAACAGACCCCATGTGACCCAACCCTACCCGACCTGACAGATTTTAAGCCAGAGTCCGACCCGAACCAGAAATCTTTCACTCTCTCTCACAGCAGAATTTTTTCATAACTCTTCAGCGTCGTTTACAAAACTTAAACAAAACTGAGCTATTAAAAACTGTGCCGATTAATTATGCAGGAAATATTAAACATGATCATATACTGTATCTGTGATTATAAAAAGAAACTGATTGGAATATCTGGCTAAATACTACAGAACACGACAACTTGCACAGGATTAATATTACCAGGGGTTAATATTAAAGGGCGTATGTTATTTTTACCAGCGCGAGAACGCATACTACGTAAAAATCCAGAAAAATTACTGACATGACCGATTCGCAAGGGATTAAAATAACTGGTAATGTAATAACTGGTAATTATTACATTACCCACATCCCCATATAAAACTAATCCCATCAGAATAGGGCTTTAAACTGATTGTATATTTAAAAATCCTAGTTTTTAATGTTGTGATTCACATACTTTGGAACCAAAACAGATGAAAAAATGTGCAGACACTGTTGCGCTCTATCGATGACTCATGAGTCATATCGATGACTGTATCGATGACTCATCAGGACTCATTTTTGATAAATCACATGTGCTATTAAATGAGAATGTTCCTTCTGATTATACCAACTTCTGACTAGCAATAGCAAGTGTCAAATCATGCTTCATTTCTGTGACGTAAAAAAAAAAAATCCATTCTATGTATCCTGCTCCAACTTCCTTTATCAACAGGAAATTAGTCAAAACACAGTGATGAAGTAAGCCTATAATAAATTACATATTATTTGATGCAAATGCATAATTTTCTGTATAGAAATGCTTTTTTATTGTCACCGAACACACAAAATGATAAGACTTTGTAACACTGTTTCATTTGTTAAGGGTTTATGCAGTTGTTTATCAGTGACTAAGCCCGTTAAAATGCACTGTAAATCATTGACATGAAGAAAAAGGCGACTTTAATGCAATACTTTCCAAACAGTGAGCATTTAAACTCACATGTAATAAATAAGGGTATTTATTCATTTAAAAACATACAATTCTAATTCATTATTATTGTCACAATGTAGCAGAAATAGACTATGATAGTGAGATTAAAAGGAGTGATTAAATCATTTTGCCACAGTCCGCTTTGTGTTTAATGAATTACTGTAATGCTTTGACTCACTTGTAATGTATTTTTCCTTGTCACATTGATGTCAAAAGAATGGTGATCTAACTAACCAATAATCCTAGTTAACTAAAGTCCTCTGCAAAAACTTTTTTTAAGGCATTCACAGCATGTGATAATGCCTTATGGCCATTAAATCATACTGAAATTGATATGCGGGTGTCATATTCCCTGTTGTCTTTTGTTTTTGTACTTTTATGTTGAAATTCTTGTTTAGTCCCTGTTTCCTGTTAGTTTTGTAGTCCTTTGTAGTTTTATTCCTTGATTGGTTCTCCCTGATTATATCTCATTCCCTGATTGTTTTCACAGGTGTTCTTCATTCCCTTGTTTTTTTTCCCTGTTTCCTGTGTCAGTTCTTGCATGTATGAATGTTTTTGTCTATGTGCTGTGCCAGGTTCCCAGGTTTTTCAGTTTAATAAAGCTGCGTTTAGATCCTTATTCTATGCCTGCCTCGTCACAGACCTCTGTGACCTTATAAATATTTTTTTATGAATTATTTGTCATTTATGCACCATGTTATAAGCCTTATCAAAGGGAACCTTAACGTAAAGTGTTACCCACAAAATGTGTCTTCGTGACGCAAATGGTAGCCTTTATAGTCATGGTCTGATGTACGATTCCCAGTATATTAAAGGGATAGTTCCCCCAAAAATGAAAATGTTATCATTTACTCATACTCATGGCATCGCAGATGAGTATGACTATCTTTCTTCAGCAGAACACAAACAAAAATATTTAGAAGAATATCTCAGCTCTGTTGGTCTATATAATGCAAGTGAATGGTGATTAGACCTTTGTTGCTCCAAAAATCATTACATTAAAGTAACATAAAAATAATCCATATGACTCCAGTGGTTAAATCCATGTCTTCAGAAGCAATATAATAGCTATGGGTAAGAAACAGATATTTAAGTCCCTTTTTACTTTAACTATCCACTTTCACATTCACTTTCAGATATAAAAGTGAAACTAACCAGGCGCCACATGTGACTTTCAGATGTAAAAGTGAAAGTGGAGATTTAGAGTTCAAAAAGACATAATTTTTTTATCTGTTTCTCACCCACACTTGTTATATTGCTTCTGGAGATCATATAGATTATATGATATAGCTAAACAGTGGAGTCATATAGATTACTGTGGCAGGGCGGAGGGCGGGGCCGGGTTGTGATTATACACACCCGGTCCCTTATCAGGCTAATCAAGCCTCCGAGAGGGATAAAGGCAGACTGCGGAGGATTGTGCGGGAGAGAGAGATGTCCGTCGTGTGTGTTTGTGTCTTTTAAGTTATTCATTAAAATATTATTAATATTATTTATATTATCAAGCCGGTTCTCACCTCCTCCTTTCCATTGAACCCCTTTACACTGGTGCCCTGCCACAATTCCTTTTAGGTTTCTTTTATAGGATTTTCGGAGCTATAAATTCTAAACAACATTCACTTGTATGGTATGGACATGCAGAGCTGAGATGAACTATTCCTTTAATATCCATGGAAGCGGAGTGTTCCATTGGAAAGATCCATGCCATTAACATACACTTGCACAAAGCGTACTACAGTATACCTCTATCTACAATTACCGAGATTTTACCCCACATAAAAATGTATGAATTTCATTGCATTAGACAAAAAAATAAAAAACAAGTGGCATTATTGTAAAAATATATAGCACACTTTTCAGG
This sequence comes from Xyrauchen texanus, assembly GCF_025860055.1. NCBI lineage: Eukaryota > Metazoa > Chordata > Actinopteri > Cypriniformes > Catostomidae > Xyrauchen > Xyrauchen texanus. The sequence continues at coordinate 49,613,177 of NC_068279.1, forward strand.
TAAAATATTTCAACAAGAAATGATTGGGGTTTAAATGACAACTATATATTTTATTGGTTTGCCATTTTCATATTATTGCAATTGAAGTCATATAATAATAATAAGTGTGACTTAAGTGTTAAATTACATTTTGAGGCTGCTTATTTTGTGATTTTATTTATTACTGCTTGTGTGTGTGATAGAGGTGTAAAGGAACAATTGGATGTCCTCGTGTAACCGCAGACACTGGAGCTGTCTTTTGTGCACTTACGTCACCAACGAGCAGAAGTCTCGCGCCGCAGTCGCTCCTGAGATGAATGCACAATGCTGTCACCTGGCTCCCGAGCGCCGCCAAACGTTGTTGAAAAAAAAAAACCTGTTACAACTCGCTTCTTAGTGCTTAGTAATGGTTTATGAACGAGCCTGAATCAGACCAAATTTGTCCAGTGGTTACATTATGCATCAAAAGCCAGGTTCGATGCTAAGAGCGCTTAAAAACTTATTTTTGTGTGGGTCATGTTTCGGTTCTAGTCATACCACCTGAATTGTCAATGAATAGTGAAGGGTTCGTGTTTTTACTGCGTTTCCGTGTTTTAAGGAGCTCAAGAGCAATGGAGATACTGAAAGGGGCGCGCTGGTCTTGCGTGGTCACGCAAAAGATCACTAAACACTTGTCTTTCAGCACCACGGACAGTTCACAACGTATTTCTGTCAGCAGAGGGCGCTCTAGACACACGGCACGCATCGATAGTCAGATCAGACCTCTAAATCTGCATTGTTTGGGGAAATTTTGTGTAGATGAATTAAAGACAGATTCTTTCACCTATTCCAGACCACTCCTTACACCGGAGTAACCATAATTTCCACCAAAGAAGTACCACAAATATCTCCTTTATAACAGTGTAATAAAATGTTATGATGGCAGTGGTGGCTAATACTAGGCAGTTTTACAGTAGGCCTAATAGCAATAACTAAAGTAGGCTAACTATGGTATATTTGGGATTTGAGACTAGTTAAAAAAAGAGAGAAAACTCAAAAATCTACAAATATACATGCTAATGTATCTATTCTAAACCCAGCTGAAAGGAACAGAAACATCAACATATAGTATGTGATGTTTTGACTAATAAATGGGCAAACAATTCTACACAAATGTTTTCATTTTTTCACAAGTTTGCAGAAAGATTCAAGATTTATATGAATACTTTGTTAGTAACCTTTTCGAAGTAGCTGTGGCTATATTTAACACTTATTGTGCTTCTGGCGTCATCTCAAATTATTTTGTAGACATAATTTCCACAATTTGGAACTGGTCATTTTGGGATGTAATAAGAGTCATCTATTGTAGGAATCACTGCAAAAAATGATTTAGCCTTAAAATGTAGATTTAGATTAACTGCCCTGGATTGATCTTGTTGAGATAACTCCATTATCCGAGTTTTTGTTAAAATTGTGATAAGTTATTGAACTTAGAAAAACTATTGAGCTGAAATTAAAAACGACTCTTATCAAAGCTCACGTATTAGAATTCCAAATATGCACTACGGCATGAATATATTATGGACATTGCAGTATGACTGTCTTGCCTTTTAGTTTTTCTGTTTGCTACTTATGCTGGTTTGTTGTTGTTGTATTTGTCACTTTCAGTTATTTGTCGTGTAGCAATAATTCAAAGCTCATCTCTTTACTCGGTTATGTGTTTGATGATTGTCACCATCATTGTGATTTGCGTGTAAAGTGTTGAGGGCCAGACATGCCTTCCCTAAGGTTTAGTTTGATAAAGGAATCAGTTCTTAAGCTCATTTAGAATTTATAATGATTTAAGTCAACTTTTTGTTCAGTTTAAACAACATTTAAGGCAGCACAAACACTTACTTTTTAGATAAAATGCCAAGATTTTTTTTTTAAAGTGTACTGGATGAACTAAAATACCAGTTTATTTTCAGTGAGTTTCAGTTTATAGGATCTTGTTTGATTTTGAATTAGTATAGGCCTATATATATATATATATATATATATATATATATATATATATATATATATATATATATATATAAATTTATTTATTATTTTATTTTTACAAGTGTCTTTGAATCTGAGAGAGACTGAAGAACAGCCAATCGATTTCACACCACTGGTCGTCAGTCTTGAGTTAGTGCGCTTAGTCAGTGGCGTTTATCCAGACAAGCTCGTCAGCACACGTCACCGTTGAAACCTCCCACTCAGCATCAGCAGCACTGAGTATGAAAGAGTTCAGAACTTCTTCCGCTTTTTGAATGCATCGCGGTTCACGCAGACCGTCGCTTGACACATCACGGTGCTTCTTTGGCCTCGCGCTGAGCGGTGTTCGGCGTGTATCGTGTCTATGGGTATCGACGTGATGTCACCTCCTCTGAGGAACCTCAAGTGCTTTTCTCCGGTGATGTGCCAGTGTAAACTTATATGTAGCAAACGGACGCTTTCGCTCATGTTCGGCTGTAAGGTAAGCTTGGAGCGCGCGCACCCGTACGTTCCTGTTTTCGTGTGGAAATGGGATGTTAGAAAGGTGATACAAATAATTACGCTTGGTGATATAATTATCTCCACGCGTCGACCCAAATTATGTAAACAGTGTTTAGGAGGAGAAAGAATGATATACAGAAAGGAAAAATGTATAATAATAATAATAATAATAAAACAATAATAATAATAATTAAAAAAACAAACAAAAAAAAAAACACAAGACTTTGACAATACTGTAAGCCTACATCATCGGTTTCGATGGACTGATAAAATTATTATTTTTTTTAAATCTTGATTCCACATTCAATGCAACAGCGTTGTAAAGAACCAACCTATTAATAGCTTTTTGTTCGGTAGGATTCCACTGAAAGCCACCTGCCTCTCTAAAGCTGCATATAGCCGCTGCTGTTGCAATATGGCTCTCTATTCTTCAGTACACCATAAAGAGCCCTATCTCACAGCTGAATAACCCATACAAGCAGATCTGAACGATTTAGTGTGACACAATCATTTTTGCCCAGACTAAAAAGAAAGTCTAAAGATTTATGCATTTCAATTCTAAAACAAAATTCCATCAAATTGAATTGATTAATCTTTAAGAAAATGAAATAAAAAAACGAAATATTTAAAAAAAATTAAAAACAGTCTAATATATATATGTACACACAAACACACACACAAATTTGAGAAGAATGTGAATTTATATTGAAATATGAAATACTTCCTGAAGAAAAACAGCCATATTCTGTAGTATAACTTCAGTAAAAATGTAATCTAAGACATTTAACGGCCTTTCGACATTATCATAACAGAATTAGAAAACACAAAACAATGAAACAGCAAAAAATTTACAAACATATTATACAAAAAATTATGGATAAGGTATGCTGCAGTTTTCTTCAGTGTCAGAGTACTGTGCTTTGAACAGGGTTGATACTTCCTGTGTGAAATAGATTGAGACACAGATAGTGGCTGAGATGATGACCTTGGGAAACTGAGGATGTGGAGAGGGTCACGTTACTGAAAAGCACTGACAAAGAGAGAGTTGAAGAATTCTGACTATTGCCTTTAACTATGTTGTAATGCATGCATTTATCTTATAGTTCATATCTCACTTTCCTTTCACTTCTTTTTCCATTTCACATTTTGTGCATATCACTATATTCACAAGACGTTTATTGTCATACTGATTTTCTATTTCTTGGTGCAATTTTAGGACACTAATTCATTGAAAGTACACAATCAACCAAAAGGTTTGGGCACCTCTCATAATCTGAAAAACCTTTTGATCCAAAGGTGTATGCTTATAGGGATTGTTCACCCAAAAATGAAAATTCTCTCATCATTTACTCACCCTCATGCCATCCCAGATGTGTATGAATTTCTTTCTTTCGCAGAACAAAACCAAATAATTTTTAGAGGAATATTTCAGCTCTGGTGGTCCTTACAATGCAAGTGAGTGGTGACCATAGCTTTGAAGCACCAAAAAGCACATAAAGGCAGCATAAAAGTAGCCCATACATTGGATATTAAACCACTCCAGTGATTTAATCCATATCTTCAGAAGCGATATGATAGGTGTGGGTGAGAAACAGATCAATATTTAAAGGAATAGTTCACCCAAAAATGAAAATTCTCTCATTATTCACATACCCTGATGCCGCCCCTGATGTGTATGACTGTCTTTCTTCATCAGAACACAGATTAAGATTTTTAGAAGAAGATAGAGCTCTGTCAGGTTCTTATAATGCAAGTAAACGGGTGCCAGCACTTTGATGGTCCAAAAGCAATATTAAGGCAGCATAAAAGTAATACACGCGACTGCAGTTGATCAATGTCTTCTGAAGTAAATCGTTATGTTTGTGTAAAAAATAAATTGATCATTAAAATGTTATTAACTTTTAAAAAGCACTTCCTGCCAGCAGTTGACGCATCACGTATCTGTTGTGTGACGTAAGCGCGTTGGCGAGTTCACGTGAGAATTCGGAAGTGGCGCTTATTTACAACCGAAGAACGATCGTCACACGAGAGTTCGGCCATTTCAAACAGCATCACAACCCTAGACGTAAGCGCTGATTTAAAGTTAAAAACGTTTTAATTATCGACTTAATTATTCGTACAGAAACCTATTGATTTGCTTCAGAAGACATTAATTGATTTACTGGAGTCGTGTGGATTACTTTTATGCTGCTTTAATGTGACTTTTGGACCATCAAAGTGCCTGTTTACTTTTGAGGACCTAGAAAGCTCTATCTTCTTCTAAAAATCTTTATTTGTGTTCTGCTAAATAAATTAAGTCATACACATCTGCGATGGCAGCAGGGCAATAACTGAATAACAATAGAATTTTCATATTTGGGTGAACTATCCCTTTAAGTCCTTTTTGACTATACATTCTCCTCCATGCCCAGTAGGTGGTGATATTCACGAAGAATGCAAAAACAAAAGAAGCCCAATGTGAATGTGAAAGTGGTGATTTATAGTAAAAAATGACTTTAATATTGATCTGTTTCTCATCCACACATATTATATCACTTCTGAAGATATAGATTTAACCATCAATACATGAAGTCATATGGATTACTTTTATGCTGCCTTTATGTGATTTTTGGAGCTTAAACATTTAGTCACCATTCAATTGCATTGTGTGGACCTACAGAGCTGAGATATTCTTCTAAATATCTTCATTTGTGTTCTGCAGAAGAAAGAAAGTCATACACATCTGGGATGGCATGAGGGTGAGTAAATTATGAAAGATTTACATTTTTGGGTGAACTATCATTTTAAATGCTTGAAATCAGTTTTATAGAAACTAATTTTGTCTCTTTCCACAGTTTTAATTGAGCTCATCTCTCTTTGGCTGATGGGTAGTGGCTTCAGTTTAGTCAAATACAGCCAAACATCTATGCATGTCTGTGCTAACATATTGAGTAATCATTCATGAAGTGTTACTTAATTGGGTCTTAATTCTGAGTAAAAGAATGATTTAAATGATTGGCAAAGAAAGGACACAATGGAATATAAAGAAAGAGTAGAAAAAACATAAACTAAAAGAAAGTGGCAGAAAATAGTATAGCGTGTTAGACTGAACATGCTAAAAACTAGAATAGAGATCTGATACATTGCCTCTTATTGATATATAAATTGATAATGATTAAACCTATATTGATATATACAGTTCCAAAAGAAAGTGTTCACCCATCAATTATTTTTCAGTCTGTTGTGTTGCAGACTCTAAAGCATAATTAAATCAGATGTGTTTTTGGCAACATAGTTTCGTGACAGTTCATAATAATTTGTACGAGACGGTGAAATCGATAGGTACAACTATTATTCCCATCGAGACCATCCAATCAACAAGCTGAATTTCAAATCGATACAATTCAGGTGTCAAATTTGATCTATCCTCCTATGCAATACAAATGACTGATATATGTCCATAACATATGTCCAAAATATAGGAGATTTGTTACCAGGCACAACAGCCAGATATACAGTTCCGAGGTCAAATGAATCAATCAGGATCAAGTATTCCAGAGAGTCGTGTAATACTACTAATGCTTCATCCGAAATCGCGTAGTGTCAGATTATGTACAGCATTTGATTACTTCTCGGCTGATAACAAAGTACATTCTTCAGATATGCAGGCGTGTGGTATGAACACATTCCGGACATACTTCATCTGGAAACGTGGGCGTTGCATCATGACCCGAATACATGAAATAAATACAACAACCATGAAAATGATCTATTCTGGTTTTGTTAAACAAGCACAATTAAATATTTGGTATACAACTTTATTGGTATATATAGCACTTACAGTTAAAAAGAGCCATACGAATCGCAGTCCTTTGCCTTCTTTTTACAGTATCTTCAGCATTTTGAATGTGACGTCTCCTCGGCTGCAATGGGATTATGGGATAGTAAAGTGTCCTGTCAATGTGCACTTCAGAATCATGCCAAGCTGGTCACCCTTGCTGTAGATTGTTGAAGATTCTGACATATGACTCCATTGGCATACTGTTTCTGGCATACTCTATAGTCGTGAAGTATGCATATTTGGATAAACTCAATATTTTGAGCATTTCATGCACATTTCTATAAACATATTTCATAGAGAGTGATATGTGTGCTGTTTTTAACCAAAAATATCAAATTTTCACTCATGACATGAACACTTAAGAGAAAAAAAAACAATAAAGTATTTGAAAATGAGAGGCATAGACCTCAACAATTGGTTAATGAAACAATCAACAAATTGATAACGTTATTAGGGATACAAACTCACCCTGAAATCGCAAAAGAACAAGTTACCTACAGTGACAGATAAATCAACAACAACAATGTAAATAAAACTGCAAATAACCAAACAATGCAACCATATTATTCATGCCCCAGTGCATGCTGGGAAGAGTGTAAATGGGACTGAACCACATAAACATTTTGTATTGGCCAATTATCAAATATAATCTAACTCGCTGCTGTGCTTGTTTGCTTGACTTAGTATGTTGGAATTGAAAAGCTGCATTGAGATGCATTACTTGAGTTCCTAAAAGTTGGTGTTGGTGCAGCTATCCTTATGAGGACTCTCCATAGACATAATGATTTTTATACTGAACGAACTATAGATTCTACCCACTAACCCTACCCTTAAACCTAAACTTAATCCTAAAAAAAAAACGTTCCGCAACATCCTTTAGTATGTTTTTTTTTTTTTTAAGCGATTTGAATAATGGGACACTAGAAATGTCCTTGTAAGAGGGATTAGATGGGCAGCTGCAAGTAATTCTATCTCTCTCGAACTGTCATCCTCGGCCGCCGTTATCCCTCGCACACCCCATCAGGCTGATTGGGGACCACACGTGCGCTGTTCCATCCTGGCCCCGCCCTCCTCTGCTCTACAGTCCTCATTAACCACATTTATAGCATAATTCCCTTGCAATTACCAGTTTGTAACCTAAAAAAAAGTCCTTGTTAACCACCCAAATCCGCCCCCCACACACACACATAAATCGAGAGAGCAGAATCAGGTTTCCCATGAATAATGAATGATGTTGGATGAGTAAGTGATATCTATGTCTATCCCTCTGTCTGCCAGCGTTTATATTCCACAAAGTAGGCTACAGTTATGAAGGCTGTATACTCTTGCTGTTAGTATTAAAAGAGCTTTGTCTGTTAAGAAATTAACAAGGAAATCAAAATGAGAGTTAATAGAGTAGGAGAGAGACAGCTCGATATTTACAATGCTGTAACTCACATGCTAAAGCAAAAAAGATCTGACTGTAACCTTCTTAAACATATGAACAGCTGTAGACACATTATAAACCCATCTCTTTACTGGTCAACCCTTACAGGAGCGTTGTTTGAACATGCTGCTACGATAGTGATACCATGTGTTGTGGTGTGTAATCTGTGTTGTGATCTTGTGGAAATTAGTTTTCCAGAGACTATAATGACACTCAACAGAATGATGCAAACAGAGTGTTATGAAATGCATACAGTGCACAGTTTAGGACAGACAACCTTTAAATGATGGAATGGGTTGTATTTGGTGGCATATTCTTATTGAACTACTGATCCATTGATCATTTTTTAAGAATTGATCAGATGATGTGTATTGTAAACCAGTGGTTCAAAAATGGTTGTTTTTATTAGGTCATCAACAGTATGGGGGAAAAAAACATGCTAAATCGAATAATAAACCATATAATAAAAATAAACAAGATGCAAATGCATCTACCACTTGTCAATTGGCCCTAGCCAAATTAAACAAATGCCAACTGGATGGGTCACATGACACCCCCTCATCCTCAAAAACTATGACCAAAACCACATGAGGATAAAAATACCATTGAAATTAATATGTTTTTAAGAAAAAATGTTTTACTATGTTGGTTCACCACTTAATGTCCAATGTAAAATCTGGGTCCTGAGGCAAAACCAGTTGAGAATGACCGATTAAAACCACGGTGATGCTGTCTCTTTTCTTATGTGTATTACATGTGTTCAGCTTCACTGGTGTTTTTGGAGTCTTTTGAAGTCAGTGGCTAATAGTAAAATGTTAAATAGTTTTTGCCATGATCTGCTAACTTAGACAGGAAGAGCAACTACAGTTCTTGCTGCTTTTATATATGCTGTTTAGGGGCAGGGTCAAACAGAAAAATTGCAAATGTGTGAAAACTTTGTATTCAGAAACCTTGTATCTTGCAAACGTTGGACTTTGAATGGCAGAATGGTAAAAACCTGTGCACTCCCACCCTCCTGAAGCTGTGTAAAGCAAGCCAATTAGATTAGAGCTTGCCAGATTGAGAAAGCACATTTTGTGTGCTATATGCATGCATCAGATGGTCAGTGAACGGGCCGTGCATCGGTTTCAGCATGTTTACATTACCTTGTGGCACAACCGGAAGCGCACTTTTACTCCACTGATGGTTAGGTTTAGGTTTGGGGTTAAGGGTTGGATACACGGTTCTTAAAATATTCATTACTCTTCATTGCATCACATCCTGTACAGTTGAAAACAACTCGCTTCACAACTCTGTTTCGCTGCTCCTTCATGGATATTTCACCTGGAAAATGGAGCTCACACGAGCCTATGTGGCCAAAAACAGTTTCCACTTTGGCCACTGGGGGCAGTGTTTGGCATTTTGGTAAGCACAGACTGCTTTTAGCTAATGAAAAGTCAACCTATTGTTTCCGATTTCATTGGGAGATCAATCTATTGAAACAGACCCTGTGAAATGATCAAACAGTTTAGTGATATTTTCTTTGTGTTGTGCTCTTCTTTTAGCATTTTTAGCATCCCTGTTTCCTCTCTCTGATTAAATTAAATTTTAAATTACACAGTCCTCTGTCACCTCTCCCCCGCCCTTTCTGGTGAATGCTGGGAGTGTGTGTGTGTGTGTGTGTGTGTGTGTGTGTGTGTGTGTGTGTGTGTGTGTGTGTGTCAGACAGTGTATTGCAGACTGTTTGGTGTCACTCTTGATGCTGTGATGCATTTTTTTTTATTGTGTTTTCCACATTTCAGTTATTTAGTACACAAAAGGGTTTTGTTTTTGTGTACAACACAGTACCCACCAAAGTAGTTAGATGCTGTCATAGCATCTGTCCCTGTAGGGATAATACTGCTCCTATCGCTCCACGATGGGTGTGGGTGTATGCCAGTGGTGTGTGTTTTTATTGTGTTCCTATTGATCATCTGACCTGGGTTTCCCAATTATGTTCATGCTCTTAAAGGTATAGTAGAGCCAAATAAATTAATAAATAAATATTAAATTCTGTCAAAATATTCTCACTTTTGTGGTGTTGTTGTAAGTCATACAGGTTTGGAACAAATGAGGCTTAGTTTATGATCGATGCCTTTTTAGTGTTGGGTGAACTATCTTTTTAACAAATGTTGTAAAGGATCAAAGAAAGAAACACAATGGATTTACCTGTGGTCCGAGCCTCTCATTAATCAATATACATTTGTACATGCTACTTAGATAAGGATGCTTTTGGGAAATGTGACATAGAAATGAAATACTTGTGCTTCGGGAAACCCAACAATTTTAACTGAAACATTATTCAGTCATGCAGTTGAAAGTTTAAAGTGAAAAGTTTTAGATATTTTTGGAAAACATGACCATTTTAAAACAGCTAGTATAAATTATCAAGGGATGGACTGTGTGCAAATTCATATTTATTTTTCAGCTGTATGCCTTAGCTAGCACAGTGATATGCTATCTTGGGATAGCAGTCATTACGGGCATTGCAGATGACTGTAGAAGAGATGGCTTCTGTTGAAAGCTTGCTGTGGACTTCTACTCTAATTTATATGTGTTGGGAACTCCTGAGAGACTCGCTGAACACAGAAGAATAAATCATAGAAACTGTCACATCCAAAAACTCTAGAAACTGAGCTCACCCTTCAGGAGTTGACAGCAAAGGTACTAAGAAACTCTCCTCAGGCTGTGCCTCAGGAATGGATGGACTTTTTCTGAATTCTATTATTCCAAAGTGTCATTGGTGCAAAATAATATAGAGGTGTTGCTGGAATTCAGGTAGGATTAGTGTTGGTAACTTAGCGACTTTGTTGCTAGATTTAGCGACTAGCGACAAATCTAGTGACTTTTTGGAGAAACCTTAGCTACTTTCGTAGAAGAAAGTCGTCAGTACTGCCCCGTGAGCACGTGGACTTGCTTTCCTTCCCAGACTCGGAGGCACACCTCTCTCTTTGTCTACTCTGTTCAGTACGGCAGCTGAGTTAGACGTGAATGAGCTGCATGTGCAAACAGCGTTGTCAAGGACCAATCACAAATCTGTATTGTTTGGTCCCCTTTAGTTTTACATTTAAAGAGTTTAATTTGACCGTTTATTTTCATTCTTTTCATGCACTTAATCACTGGAGATTTTTAGATGGTTGTTCATTCCTGTTTCTGACCTCTGAATGCAGACATTTACTTAGACAACTCTGTACATTGTACTTTATTCAAACACGTAACCAAATTTACATTTTGCTACATCTGTATATAGGGAATTAATAGGGTATTACAGTATGTATGGTAAGCACAGGGAAGCAAACACATGTAATGGGCGGACACTATGCAAAATACAAAATGGTGACGCGGTGACGTCACAAATGTTAATTAGCGTATGACGTCATCTAGCAACATTTAGCAACTTTTTGAGCAGGCTTTAGCTCCTTTCCATTGAAACAAGTTGGCATCACTGGGAAGGATCACTTCCCAGGAGCTACAAACGTGCAATTCTGACACTGCTACACAGGAAGGGTGACTTAGCACTTTTGAAAAATTTGAGATCTGTTACAGTTTTGAGCATTGATTACAAAATCTTGAACAAATGTCTTGCTAACAGATTGGACAATATCTCAAATACAGTTACATCCAAAAGTCAACTGTATGGTGTCAAAGCAGGTCATGAGTTTATTGTAACTGGAACAAGAAAAAGCTTTTGACCAGGACTATCAAAAGCGCTGAGAAGCGTATTTTGAAATCTCCACTTGATATTATAAAAATGTAATTATATTCAAATTATATTTTAATTTTAAAGAGATTATTTCAGTTAGGGAAGAAGCTACAGGACATCAGCGATCACCAGATTTTTTAATTGCCATTGTTTCCTAAGCCCATAGAGAGGGCACGATATAGACATTTATACCAAGAAACATCATATTATTTTGTATTATTGCAAAGAACATACCTAATAAAATACATTCCATTTTAAACTAAAGTGCATAAAAATGTGCCTCGTCTAAGTTTTGCCGCAGTTTTCTGGTGAAATCAACACTAGAGGCGCTACAACAACTGTGCGTTTTATTCACCTTCACAAAAATCAAATGTACAATTGCTGATAATGACTTAATTAACACTTATTTTTCATCCTATGACTCACAAATTGCTTTAAGATATCATAACTGTTTTACTCAAACAAATATTTTGACACTTGTACATTACATTTTGTACATTATATTACACTACATTTACAGGGCATGCAGAGGACGCAAACTGGCACGTGAGACAAAAATGTCATAGTAGTGACGCGAATGACATGGTTACTTCAGAAAATGTGCTTTTCATGTTGTTTATGCTTTTACAACACTTTCAGTTAGGTTTTGGCATTCAACGGTAAGGTTGCCTGTTTTTTTTACTTCTCATGTGCTTTAAGAACCCTAATGGGTGGCTAACACTTTGCTTTAGAGATCATAAATTAGACACTAATTAGTGACTAATAATTTGACTCATAAGGGACTAGTTATGGACTTGTTTGGAATTAAAAGGTATTTATTAGTGCTTTGATTTCTTACCCTTGCCTAATAGCCTCTTTACATTTGTTTTTTCCTTGCTATTAACTTATTAGAAATAAAGAATAGACACTAATAGCTATTAAGGTGAGAAATACATCTTTCATATGTTCTCATTACACTATGTGTATATGCAGCTTATAAATATGAAATAAATATTGAAGGCAGAGACTTTTGATGCTTAGTGTTAATAGCAACATAAAAAACATCCTCTTTGCACTAAGGGCAAATAGTGTTAGATGCTATTTGCACCCCTAAATAAAAACTACCATGCAGTATATAGGCATCACAGCAGCATGTTTATTGTGTTTATTTAGAGTCCCACAAACACCCCACCCCAACCTCATGCACCTAAACCGAACCTTAACCTTCCCTGCGTTGTTGAAATACTGTATGCATTCTATGTGTATTTCATATTTATGCCGCACATTCCCACATAGTACTGAGAACCTATAAAGGATGTATTTTGTATCATACTAGCTATTGATATGTTTTGTTTTTAGCTAAGAAATTCATTGTTATGACAAAAGCAAATATAAAGGGGTTATAAAGCAAGAATTCAAAACCAGCCAATAAAAGCTTAATAAATATTTTATAATGACAAACAAGTCCATAAATAGTCACTTACAGGTGTAATTATTAGTCATGAATTACTCTCTAATTTCTGATACCTAAATGAAGTGTTACCCACTATGGTTTAGGTGTATGCTAAAGTTTTAGGTAATGGAAGTACGCTTTACTAATTAAAACAAAAATTCACCTTAAAAACCTTGTCTAATTACAACATAATTTTACTCATTTTTGATTACCATAACAGGGCTGCCCTAAATGGTCTGCACTTATATAGCGCCCTTTTAGCCTTAACGGTATTCAAAGCGCTATACACTGTGACTCATTCACCCATTCAAACACAGATTCACACACCAATGATGGCAGAGCTGCCATGCAAAGCGCTAGCCTGCCATTGGGAGCAACTTGGTGTTCAGTGTCTTGCCTAAGGACACTTCAGCATGTGGAGTCGTGTGGGCCAGGAATCGAACCACCAACCCTGCGATTAGTTGCCAACCCGCTCTACAACTTGAGCCACAGCCGCCTATCTGAGTCAACTGCACTGCATAGTTATTGAACCTCTGTGCTGTAGGTGATGCAGGCAGAGATCAGGGATGTGCATCGTAGTTCAACCTGCAGGTCATTTCGATGAGGTTTGGTGGGGTCCATCCTAAGTCCAAGGTTCAGGCAGTGGAAAATTAAATTTCCCATGTCTTACTGTTGGAGTTGGAATTAGTTCATCCTCTGAAGTCAAAATACTGAAGTGATGTGTAGCTGGCACTGGCTTGTAGTTTCTCATCATCTTTCAGCAACACGTAGCAGTGGAGTCCAACACAAAGAATGAACAGTGCTGGATCTGGCTGGCTCTGGTAACCTTGGGATATGAATCCCAAGGTTGAGAAATGGAAATAAATTTTTTTTTATCTGCATTGATGTCATTCTATTTTATGCAGAGTTATAGATCATGATGGATGTTGCTGGTTCCAGTCATGAATGCATTAATTAGTTCTTCGGCATTGGCAACAGAGAGCATTTGTTGTAATTTAGCAATATTTATCAGGTGGAAGAATGCTGCTCTACAAACATTGGAAATGTGTTATTCAACCATTGATTTTCAAAGGACGGATTGGTATCAAATATAACACCGAAGTTCTTTGCTGTAGAAGACAACATAACAGTACATCCATTGAGAGTCAAATTATATTTTAGCTGCTTATTATAGGTTTTTTGTATATTAGAGTTTTTCTATATAATAGAGGTCATTAGTACCTCTGTTTTGTCGGAATTGAGTAGAAGGAAATTTCTGGCCATCCAATGTTTGATTTCATTGATACACTCTGCTAATTTGGAGAATTGTCAATATTCATTGGCTTTAGAATAAATATAAAATTGGGTATTGTCGGCATAACATTGGAAACTTATCCCATGATTCCTGATAATATTTCCCAGGAGAAGCATGTATAAGGAGGGGGGCAGAGCATATTACACTGTCTGACATCGTTTTTCAGAGTTCACACATCTCTTTAACATTATCTCTAGTGATCTCTGACTGGTGAAGCTGGATATCATTAGTTCCAACCCTGAAAATCTACATTAATCGTTAGCCAGAACTTGTAAATTTGATCTGATGTCAGATCCTCTGGCACCCGAAATGCATTTAACAATAGTGGCTGGAGTCTCTATTTCCACGTTCCACAAGCAATCGTGCAGCATGCTGTCAGGAACAGGACAGGAAGTGATGAGACATGATAAGCTTGTGTATCTTGTATGTGGTTGTTGTCAAATATTCAAAAGAGGTCAAAATGTTTTAACTGTTCTTTGAATGTCATTTTTTGGATTGTGAATCATATAATCAAAATGGTGAAGTCAGTTAAACAAGGAAATATAAATCTGAGAAAAAAATGGTGATAGATGCCAAAGTGATTTCAAAACAACAATCTAAAGAATGCTTTACTTAACTTCTTTTGGACAACAGGAAACTAAATTTGTTTGCGCTGTGTGAACGTGAAAACTATGTTTCCTATAAGCTCTGGCTCTACCAAAGGTCTTTGCTCAGTGGTACGGTTTGGTGTCTGTATTTGCATAAAGCATGATGTAGCTATCATCAATTGCTGCAGAACAATCAGCCAATCAATACTGTTATGCACCAAGCCTATAGTTTAGATGAGCATGTTGAGCTTCTTAGGCAGGAGATTTTGTGTGTGTGTGTATGTGTGTGTGTGTGTGTGTGTGCGTGCGTTTGTTGTCACATGCTCAGCTGTGAATGAGGGGTATTTTCCTACTTTAAAAGCTTAATAGATGCCAACACACACAAGCCTCTTTAGGGATGGACTGTACTTTGATTTATATTATGTATTTAGACAATATGTACAATATATCATCTTCTCAGCTTATCTGTTTCTCTATTTTCAGTGTGTGTTCATATTAAGCAAGCCACATGTTTAAAACAGTGGCAGGAAAAAAAAATCTTTAATTGAAAGGACAATGTCCAATTAACAATCTGATGCTTTTTCCAATGCGAATAGCACTCATGATGCTCCCATAGACCTCTAGTGAAGCACAATAACTGGGCAGGACCAACATGACTTGCCTCTTGTCCAGAAAACATTGATCTTTGCTCCATTGCAGTATAATGTAATGGTATCTAGACTTCGATTAAAGCATAGCTTCAGTAGGGCTTTATGGGCCATGTGCCCAATGACTTCAATAGACATTATCATGTAGTATAAAAGCAGATCACGTTACTTGAAGAAACAGCGTGATAGTGACTTTTTTGTGATGTTTGAAACTTTTATTCAATATAATAGTGAAATGCACCCAGAGTGAAATGTAATATATACATTAGGTTACATTATTTATATTTCAAATATTAAATACATAATTTGTCTTAAAGCTGATGTGTGTAATTTTTCTTTTATCCCAGCGTTTCTTGATTGATTTCACCAAAAACATTTACGCTATGGCTATGAGGTTCTTTTAAAGGAATAGTTCACCCAAAACTGATAATTCTCTCATTATTTATGCTGTTAAACTTCTATGAATTTCTTTGTTCTGCCAAACATAAATGAAGATTTTTTTCATAGATGTGACATGTTTATTATATCCATGCAATGCAAGTTCATACGGTCCAAAACTTCCATGTTCCAGAAAGGACATAAAGGCAGTATAAATGTAATCCATACATTTTGAGCGGTTCAAACCACGTTGTGGTATGATCGGTTTTGGATGAGTAACAGACTAGAGGTCTGCACGGCCCTTAAAATTATTGCCCACTAACTTTATTATTGCTTCTCCTAGCAAGTACTGTTGCAATAGGCTGTATTTTATAAAATCATATAGGCAACATTCGTAACAGTATTAAAACAGTAAACATACACAGTTTTAACAAGGCACCGCAGCTCCTCAGTACACTAGAGCAGAAGGGAAAAGACATTGCTTTACTGTTTGTGTGCTGAAACTCTGCTTGGTGCAGAACAATCTGGAATATTGTTAAACAATGCAACAGTACTCTCTATGCAGCCTGAACTTGTTTAGTACATTGACAGTGTAATGAATGAAACAGAGTGCATGTTCCTCTACATGCATTTTAGAAAATTTTAAGATTATCTAAAATGTGCCTGTCCTGCACGAGAGGCTGAAGAAACAGCGAGATGCGGTGCGACATTCATCCTACATGTGTTTACATAGGAAAACAGAATAGCCACATGCAAAAACAGGTTCTGTGTGAACATCTCCTAAATCGTTTGTTCGTGTGTGCCTGAGAGTGAGAGCATGTGAGGAAAACAAGCTTGGTAGGCCGGTTTATTTTTTCATTAATTACAAACCCAATCCCAACCGAACCCAAAGTCCTACTTGAAAAACTGACTTGACCCGGCTTGAAACCTTTCGGAAAATTGTATGTCTTTTTTATTCCTCATAGAGGTGAGGTTCAACACTGGTGTTAGATTTCCAAATATTGACTCATATCATTTTCCTTTTCTCATGCTGCAGATGATTTCTCATAAATGCTATTTATCACACACAACACTGTTTGACACTGTTCAACAAAACCTCATAAAACTACATGTTATCTTATGATTTTAGGATGATTGAAAAACTGTTGTGACAGGATTAGGATAACAGTTTAAGATTAAGGTTAGGGTTCATATTTCCACATTGCATGGACACATTTTGCAATACTTCTTGCAAGATTTATTTATCTTTGCTTTTTGCACTAGTCTCTTGCATTTTCTCTCTCTCTCTATCTCTATCTCTATCTCTCTCATTCGCTCAGTAGTGCTGGCTATTGGTAATGTGAGCTTGTTGACTGTTATCTACCCCCAAATCCTCTCTTCACTCTCCTCTTTCCTGGTTGGATTGAAGGATCCTATTCTATCTGTTCTAGACACGAGTCCTTCTAAGGCCTCGTTTACACCTGGTATATTTGGCCATTTTGAGCGATTTCCTTTTGAAATGGGACTTCACTAAGACAGGTGTAAACAGGGTCCAAAACATTTGAGATGTTCTAACTTTATCCACATTTGGAGGTGGTTGAAAAGGCATGGGACCACATTGGGCTCGAAGTGTAAACACTCAAATTTTTCCTGTTACGTGCCGTTTTTAAAGGAAATAACCATTCATAGACTGACGTAATGATTGATGTACAGCATGTTGTCATAAAATCAGAAACCCTACCCTCGAAATCCAAACAAAAGTGCTAAAAAAGACACATATTACGACCAGGTGTTTATAGTGATGTGTCTTGATCATCCACTTGTGATCAGATCTCCCAAAATGAGGTGTGAACAGGGTGTAAAACATGTCAGTTTACTTGCTGGCCATCTTGGTAACACCTCAAGTCAGCTATCTCGTACAAGTACAGCTACTTGAATGAAGGCAGACTGAAATCTCCAAAAACGTTTTCTGAGCTTATTAATCAAATCACCAATAAAATCTGATGTTGTTATTATTTTTGTCCAAGTCTCACCAAATTTGGCTTCAAAGATTTTTAGACCATGCCAGACAAAAGTTACAAACTGGGTTTCAAAAAGCTGTAGGATGTGTTGCACAGGGGGTTAAGCAAGAGACTTGTTAGCCTCAAAATGGACCACATGTATTAAAATGAGTGGGAGAAATTGGAATGAAAGTAACTATGAGGAAGTCCTGCCTTATAGGTAAAAGAGCCAATCACCTTGAAGTTACATACATCGCCTTTTAGTTAACTTGAAATGAACATGAACATGAGCTGCCTGAAAAACAGTTTTTTTTTTGTTTGTTTTTTATGTAATCAGAGCTAAAGAGGGACAATTTATAATACCATTGTATTAAGATTTTACTGCTGATTTAAAAAAAGAAATTCATCATAATCTTGACTAAACGTTTTGAAAATTTTGTTCTTTCCCCAGTGTATTTTTATATTGTTTACATGGAGCATTTCCAAGATGGCCGCCAAAAGAGAGTTTGCTAAATCTCTGTGGTGAAAACCCAAAGTTTGTTGGCTCGAATCCCACATGAGTTGATCAGAAAGTGGCACCTCTGTTGTCCTAGACTCCTTGTATTCACTTAATGAAATGGTTGTGCTTGACTGCTTCTTGCAGCTACTCTATATTCAGTTTACATCTTTTTACCTTGTATTTAAATATGTCCACATTTTTTCACCTTATTTCACCCTTTCTGTGGACTTTCATTGTAGGAAGTCTTCTAATGTTTGCTTAATCTCCTTCTATCTCCTTTTGATGTATCTAGTGCCAAATAAATGTTTTTGTGAACTTTACATCTTTTCATTTGCAAAGCTGCAGAATGTGTTTTTGAGTGCATTCTCTCTATTTCTCTCCTCGTTGTAGAAATATCGATATCAGGATGAAGAGACTCCGCCCCTGGAGCATAGCCCCGCCCACCTGGCTCACAGTAAAAGCGCTGAGATGCTTCACATGAGTGATAAGAATCTGGCTGCCATGGATTCCTTGCACAGTTATGCCCCCCACACACACATCTCTCCAATAAAGGTATGGATACTCACACACACAAAGACTAGTTGTTGGCGCTATGGTATTGTGAAGACAATTCGCTATCTCGTAAATATGTTCTAAGAGCAGTGTATGCAGTGAGGTCATCACTATCACAGAGCTCTGTGAGCTGTATACAGTTTACATTTGCAACAGTATTATTTTTGCAGTATTCAGTCGCAAAATTAACAAAAGGCTCTGGGGAAATGTATCTATTTTATCATTTTTTTAATTCCCTTTTCTCCCCAATTTTGGAATGCCCAGTTCCCACTACTTACTAGGTCCTCATGGTGTCACGGTTACTCACTTCAATCCAGGTGGCAGAGGACAAGTCTCAGTCGCCTCCGCTTCTGAGACCGTCAATCCGTGCATCTTATCACGTGGCTTGCTGTGCATGACACTGCAGAGACTCCCAGCATGCTCATGCTATTGTCTGCGATCCACGCACAACTTACCACACGCCCCATTGAGAGAGAGAACCGCTAATTGCAACCACGAGGAGGTTACCCCATGCGACTGTACCCTCAGTTTGGTTGCTTAGGAGACCTGGCTGGAGTCACTCAGCACACAGGATTTGAACTTGCAACTCCAGGGGTGGTAGTCAGCGTCAATACTCACTGAGCTACCAAGGCTATGCTATTTCAATGGCATTAATCCGCGTGTGTTATTGACGCTCGTACGCTCAATAGAAAAGCCACTCGAGGAAAAGGAAGAACTTGCGTGCACGTTGTAAACCCTTGCGTGCATTATTGACATTTGCGCACAGTAGTTCATTGCCACTGAGGAAACGGGAAGATCCGGGAAGAAACGGGATTTCCTCAAAGTCTCCTGCTCTTTCTAATCTCATCTAAACTTTCAAAACAGCTTCAGGTGATACCAAATAATCATTAGTTGCAGCCCTAGTGTGTTTGTGTGTGTGTGTGTGGACACACACACACACACATATTGGTGCAGCTATCATTATGAGGACTCTCTATAGACCAGGGGTTTTCAAATTGAGTGAGCCTCCCCCTAGATAACTTGAAAATAGCTGTGCCCCCCAATGCACCCCCCCAACACCTCCACACAACCACTACTTATGCTATTATTATTGGTATTACTAGGCTACAACTATTAGGAGTAGTAGTAATAGTAATACTATTATTAGTATTGCTAAGCTATGTTCCACTTAATTTATTTAATCAATATACATAATTTGTTTTAGTAAGATATACTTTTTTATTAAGCTATCATCATTCCATTTTAAATTCGGATATAATTTTGAAATAGGTTATATTTTTTCAAAACATTTCAAACACGTTTGTCTTTCTTTTTAAAACATATTGTGAACACATAATTTGCAACACATTTTTACGACATAAAGTATTCTCAACAGCCCTATAAACCTAAGAGCCAAAAAAATCTGCCATTCTGATCACTGAACAGATAACCCTCGACTGTCAAATAACTAAACTGGAAAAATGTTCATTAACAACCACAGGCTATTCAATTATCTCAATTAAATAAGAGATATTTTGTAGATTTTAGGCTACTTAAGCCAATTCAACTTTGAAAACATCAACATCAGACATCAAACAACATCAGCAAGATATGCGCTGTTTTGTCACAGTATCAAATGCATAAAAATCATTTGCAGATAGGCCTACGTTAAGCAAAAAAGAAAAGAAAAAAATTGGATTGCAGATTTTGCCTCTTCATTTTCATCGCCCCTACATCAGTGGGAACAATGAGTCCGACTATTTAATGCATACAGGTGATCGATGCGGGGCTGCGCGGTAAAAAGGAATAAACATAAATCGTCCTCCACCTGCAACCTTGATTGGTATTTGCTTTTAAGCAGGTCAAAGCGGAATACCCGCACTCACATAATTAAGTGGAGGTGAAGGGGATGAGGACTTTCATAGCTTTTCAAGAGAGGTGGGGAAACGCAGTCCTATACGTAAAGCAATGCTATATGATGCTTCAGTTGCCTTAGTATTAACAGAATATTATTTTACTCTCCTATATTCCAGTACATGATACACATATAACATGCATTACAGAATGATTAATAATAATAATAATAATACTATTAATTTATTGTTATTAATGCAAATTGTCACCATTCACCACCATGTTGTTCCGAACCCATATGACTTCTTTCTTCCATACATCAAATTAAAGGGATATTTCACCAAAAAATTAATTCAAAGCTCATTTCCTCACCCTCATGCCATCCTGGATGTGTATGAGTTTCTTTCTTCTGCAGAACACAAATCATTTTTAGAAGAATATCTCAGCTCTGTTGGTCCATACGATGCAAGTGAATGGTTTGAACGTTGAAGCTCCAAAAAGCACATAGAGGTAGCATAAAAGTAGTTTATAGGACTCAGAAGCAATATGATAGGTGTGGATGAGAAACAAATATCCATCCATCCATCCATCGTCAACCGCTTATCCTGTGTACAGGGTCACAGGGAGCTGGAGCCTATCCCAGCAAACATTGGGCGAAAGGCGGGGGACACCCTGGACAGGTCACGAATCCATCGCAGGGCCACACATACACTCACACTCACCTCCACATCCACACCTAGGGCAATTTTTTTGGAGACACCAATTAACCTAGCCTGCATGTCTTTTGGATGGTGGGAGGAAGCCAGAGTATCCGGAGAGAACCCATGCAGACACGGGGAGAATATGCAAACTCCACACAGAAAGGCCGGGGCAACCAGGGTTTGAACCCACGACTTTCTTGCTGTGAGGCGACAGTGCTAACCGCTGCACCACCATACCGCCCTGATATGCACAAAGAATTGAATCACCAAAAGCATTTATTAGTTAAAAAGGATTTGATCTGTTTGTCACCCACACTTATCATATTCCTTCTGAAGACAGATTGAACCAGTGTCATTTGAATTCCTTTAATGCTGCCTTTATGTGCTTTCTGAGCTTCAAGGTTTTGGTACCCATTCACTTGCATTCTAGTGTAAACTAACAGAGCTGAGATATTCTTCTAAATATATTTGGATGGGATGGGATGAGGTTGAGTAAAGGACGTGAGAATTTTCCATTTTGGAAAAATTATATATGGAGATGTTAGACATAATATTTAAACTTAATAATTATTTACTTACACTGCATGTTTTTTCCTCTCCATATTTTGAAAGGGAATAGTGACTGAGACTATCAGTCCATAAAATTCTGTCTTTTGAGTGCTACAGAATACAGAATGTTTCACGGGTTGGAAGAACATGAGGTCAGGGCAATTATTATATAATATTAATTAAAGGCTGAACTATCACTTTAAGGATGCTTTTCAGATACAATCGTGATAGGCAGGGAAAAACATTTGAACTTAACGCAGATGTTTACAAGGATTTATACAGTAGGCACTGATATGTTGCAGCGCTGATATAAAAATGCAAACTTAGAAACTGAGGTCATAAGAGCCCATAAGTACAGATTCATAGGCTGAATAGGTTTACATGCTTTAATGTTCAAAGAACACATTATTTTCACCCTCTGTCTGAAACACTCTTGCTCCTGTCTCTTTAAAGCCCCCCTTTTCGAAAAGCCCAGTCTGCTCTGATTGGTCAGCTGGCCCAATCTGTTTTAATTGGTCAACTGCTTATAGCATGTATCAGAAATGTAACGCCCCTTACCATAACCGAGTTTCAGCTCCCGAGGCTTCCTGAGCAGCGCATTCCTGAGGTGGCCATTATGCAAATGTGATACATTGTAATGTAGCTATGCCACAGAAGCCATGGCTGGACGGTAAACCAGGTGTTTCAGGCAGTTTAGGAGCAGTGTTTTCTGTGGGACAGAGTAGTTCCCTTTGGCGTGGACTTTGTGCTTTGTAACATTGCAGACCCTTTACATGCACAAACAGCTATATTACACACTAACTGAAAGGTAAAATCCCAAAAAGCATGATAAAGCCTCTTTAAAACAGGACTGAAAAGCAGAATCATATATAAATTCAACTCAACGAATGAGCGGAGGGTGGAGTAGCTGTGAACATATTGAAGATGAGCAGATGTTAGATTGGATGGGGCGCTTCATTCATTTATAATTATTTCTCTTTATCATCTGCAGATTGACAAGTTCTGGGTGTTATTCGTGATCGGAAAGATTATATCGCATTAGTTGTCAAGACAGGATTTTAAATATTTGCCTCCCCAGAAAATGTCCTCATGGATTGCCACTGCGTGTGACAACCAGCCCCGTCTCCCTTATCTATAATCAACATTTCTCCTGCTTTATCTGTGACCATGTATGATTTTTTCCCCACTGAGCTCGTCGCAATGCATTCTGGGATTGCCTTCATCTTAAAGGATACATGCAGTGCTGCCTTAAAATTTTGCCAAAAGAAGGTGTCTTAAGAGGCAGCATATTCATGCTATACTGTATATGTTCACTCATGTTAGTATGTATTCTGTAAAAGCATTATAGCATGAAGCTCATTTACTGTACATGCTAGTGTTAGCTGTGTTCAGTGTGTCAAGGGCGTTTGGCTGCATGTGAAGGTCAGTAACCAAATGCCGCCTCCTCCACCCAGCTTCTCTCTCTCTCTCTCTCTCTGTGACACCATCTGTCTTCATGTGAAACATGCCTGTGAAAAACAACACACAAACATGCATACCACTGTGGTTACCTTTACTGTACTGATTTTATAGCATATTTATTTTGTCAGATAGTAAAGAAAATCTCTAAATATCTAAATTATAATATAGATGAGTTTAAATATTTGCTCTGACAATGATTTGATTAAAATTGTTTATGACTTGATATTACATGACTATCACTAAATTATATTCCTTAGTAATTATTTCAGAAATTGTTTACTTTGAAATTTGGTCAAGCCTGGGTTAAATTGGATTCGACAATTTATTTGTTGTTATTTGTTTTCAAAATATGCTGAAGACACAAATATAGGGGACAATTTAATGTAGTCGTGCTGGAAGTAGATTGGGCATCAGGATTTGGTGTATTGTCAGAAAATTTCAAATAGGTCAAGAATTGTATTTTTGATCAGAAATTAAAGTGTAATAAATAGATTATTAAGTTTCACACCTCTTATCATTATTTACAGTATTTGTACCCATGGCAATGGCTGTAGAACTGTGACCATTGCTGTAAAATTGAAAACATTTTTAAGCAACCATTATGTGTATGCTGTAGGTAATACGATCTTGATATATTGTATTTGTTATTTATGTATTTTTGTCTTTTTTCTTGCACTTGTCCTTAATGCACATATGTGACATTACATACACTACATGCAGTACACTTTGCTTGCAACACACACACACACACACACACACACACACATATACACATACACACACACACACACACACATAAATACACACACACATATATACACACACACACACACACACACATGTTGGTCTACCGATCATTATGAGGACTTTCCATAGACATAATGATTTTTATACTGTACACACTATAGATTCTGTCCCCTAAACTTAACACAACCCCTAAACCTAACCCTCACAAAAAAGTTCTGCATTTTTACATTTTCAATAAAACATTGTTTAGTATGATTTTTATGCGATTTAATTTATGGGGACACTAGAAATGTTCTCATAAACCACATTGAGAGCATAATAACATTGTAATTACCAGTTTGTAACTTAAAAAATTGTCCTCGTAAATCACATAAACATGCCCACACACATACACACACACACACATACACACGCACACACACATACACCCACACGCACACACATATACACCCACACACACACACATACACACACACACACACACACACACACACACACACACACACACACACACACACACACACACACACACACACATACACAATAATTCAGAACCTCTAAAAGTATGAAGGTAGATATGTAGCAAAACTTGAGTGCTTGCATATTTGGATTTGAAAACTTGTACAATACATATTTGTACTCATGAGTTGAAATTTACACTCACCACACCAATGTGAAAAAAATGGTCTCACAGACAATTCAAAGCTTGTGTTCACAATTGCAGACAAGTAGTCACAAATGTGTAAAATTACATTCACATAAATACAACTACAGACACAAACTTGTCTACACATTAACCTTTGTGCTTTAATTCATTTTCGCAGTACAACCACAAATCTGCACTTACAACTTCTCAAATCTGGCACTGCAACTTTAGATCTTCACACTTTGACTTTTGCAACTACTTTTGCAAGAAACCATAGCAGAACTCACTTGTGCACTTGTAAATACTCATGCGAGAGAGCAAGACCATTGCTTGGCAGGGGAGGGGGAGGGGGAGGGGAGGGGTCAATGAAGTCGATTTATTAGTTGATGCCTAGCCAATGAAACGGGACATTATGATACGATGATGTCATGCCAAAGTGGTATGTTTTATTTATAAATAATTCATTAAAAGTATTAAAAGAAGTTTTGTAAAACTCCCACACTTATCAATAAATTTTCCTTCACAGATATACTCAGCGTGATAATAAAAGACTGCTTCACATTGGGGGTCTGGCTAATGACCGGCTGACTGTAAATCTTCCCTTAATTACTGATCATCATTAGCGAACTTGCTTCAGCTAAAAAATAATGAATGTTGGTTAGTTAGACTTCACACTAATGGACAACTACCTGTGCAATACTTGGATGCCTGGTAAAACTTTACATTGTGAAAAGTGGTTTTCATCAACAATATACATTAGTATATCAGTAAAGGAAATCATATTGATAAGTGTGAAAGTTATACAAAACTTTTTTTGAATACTATTTGATAATTATCAAAAAAACATACCCTCGGATGTTAGATCTCTCCATCGCGATGACCAGCTCTGCTTTGCCCTTACACATATTTTTTTTAATTGAAGAAAAAAAGGTTCAAATGAAAAAGTGCAATAAAGGAGTATCAATGCAGACTTGTATATTTGTAGCTAAATAATTTACATCACTTGTACACTTGCATCACAAAACGTAATGGGAAAAAAGGAAATAGAAAGGAGAAGAAAACTAATTCACATCAAAAATCTTATCAGAACAGGCAATAAAAGAAATACATTTTTTATCACTAATAAATCTCTTAACATCTATTAAGCACTTAACAAGCACTTAAAAAAATAATTTTTTTTGTATTTTGTGTATTTAAAATTTTGCAACCAGAATAAAAAAAAATTGACAGTGTTTTCCAGAGATCTGTTTTCGTTATATAATATATAATATAATGTATTTGACAAAAATATATATATATATATACAGTGAGGAAAATAAGTATTTGAACACCCTGCTATTTTGCAAGTTCTCCCACTTGGAAATCATGAAGGGGTCTGAAATTGTCATCGTAGGTGCATGTCCACTGTGAGAGACATAATCTATAAAAAAAAATCCAGAAATCACAATGTATGATTTTTTATCTATTTATTTGTATGATACAGCTGCAAATAAGTATTTGAACACCTGAGAAAATCCATGTTAATATTTGGTACAGTAGCCTTTGTTTGCAATTACAGAGGTCAAACGTTCTGTGTCACACACTGCAGGAGGGATTTTGGCCCACTCCTCCACACAGATCTTCTCTAGATCAGTAAGGTTTCTGGGCTGTCGCTGAGAAACACATAGTTTGAGCTCCCTCCAAAGATTCTCTATTGGGTTTAGGTCTGGAGACTGGCTAGGCCACGCCAGAACCTTGATATGCTTCTTATAGAGCCACTCCTTGGTTATCCTGGCTGTGTGCTTCGGGTCATTGTCATGTTGGAAGACCCAGCCTCGACCCATCTTCAATGCTCTAACTGAGGGAAGGAGGTTGTTCCCCAAAATCTCGCAATACATGGCCCCGGTCATCCTCTCCTTAATACAGTGCAGTCGCCCTGTCCCATGTGCAGAAAAACACCCCCAAAGCATGATGCTACCACCCCCATGCTTCACAGTAGGGATGGTGTTCTTGGGATGGTACTCATCGTTCTTCTTCCTCCAAACACGGTTAGTGGAATTATGACCAAAAAGTTCTATTTTGGTCTCATCTGACCACATGACTTTCTCCCATGACTCCTCTGGATCATCCAAATGGTCATTGGCAAACTTAAGACGGGCCTTGTCATGTGCTGGTTTAAGCAGGGGAACCTTCCGTGCCATGCATGATTTCAAACCATGACGCCTTAGTGTATTACCAACAGTAACCTTGGAAACGGTGGTCCCAGCTCTTTTCAGGTCATTGACCAGCTCCTCCCGTGTAGTTCTGGGCTGATTTCTCACCTTTCTTAGGATCATTGAGACCCCACGAGGTGAGATCTTGCATGGAGCCCCAGTCCAAGGGAGATTGACAGTCATGTTTAGCTTCTTCCATTTTCTAATGATTGCTCCAACAGTGGACCTTTTTTCACCAAGCTGCTTGGCAATTTCCCGTAGCCCTTTCCAGCCTTGTGGAGGTGTACAATTTTGTCTCTAGTGTCTTTGGACAGCTCTTTGGTCTTGGCCATGTTAGCAGTTGGATTCTTACTGATTGTATGGGGTGGACAGGTGTCTTTATGCAGCTAACAACCTCAAACAGGTGCATCTAATTTAGGATAATAAATGGAGTGGAGGTGGACATTTTAAAGGCAGACTAACAGGTCTTTGAGGGTCAGAATTCTAGCTGATAGACAGGTGTTCAAATACTTATTTACAGCTGAATCATACAAATAAATAGTTAAAAAATCATACATTGTGATTTCTGGATTTTTTTTTATAGATTATGTCTCTCACAGTGGACATGCACCTACGATGACAATTTCAGACCCCTTCATGATTTTCAAGTGGGAGAACTTGCAAAATAGCAGGGTGTTCAAATACTTATTTTCCTCACTGTATATATATTTTAACTTTAACTTAAATAATGGAGACTCATGGAGATCATTCCAAAAAGCAGATACAAGATCACAAAATAAAAACATATGATCAAGAGTTTCACTCTTGTTCCCACTAAAGGTACATGAGTTATTTACATCAGAATACTTCTATACAATTTATATTTATGTATACACAATATGTATTAGGTATCAACCATGTTTTCCTCCAATTTCTGTTATTAATGATAGAGTTCCAGAAGAATTTTCCTCATGTGGAAATATAATTTTGTGATTGTAGTAGTTGAAGAATACATTTTTACAGGTTTTACTCAGTAATGAAACTCCTTCACTTTGCCATAACAGACAGTTTTTACATCGGTGCTGTGAGTGTAAATTTCAACTTACGAGTACAAATATTTATTGCACAAGTTCTCAAATCCAAATACTTAAGCTCTCGAGTTTTGCTACTGATTTATCTTCATATAAAGGGGACAATCAGCCTTTGTGGTCAAATATGTTCAAAATATTTTAAGAAATATTCTGGGTTTAATACATATTTGTGGCGTAATATTGATAACTAATCTAAAACTTATTGAGTTTTGTTAAAACGAATGTCTTATTTGAGCTATAACATTGTTTAAATTGTCATTTTTACAGTTGCTTGACAGTTTACAGCTTTACCTATCTATCTATCTGTCTATCTATCTATCTATCTATCTATCTATCTATCTATCTATCTATCTATCTATCTATCTATCTATCTATCTATCTATCTGTCTGTCTGTCTGTCTGTCTGTCTGTCTGTCTGTCTGTCTGTCTGTCTGTCTGTCTGTCTGTCTAATCTGTCTGTCTGTCTATCTATCTATCTAGTCTGTCTGTCTGTCTGTCTGTCATCTATCTATCTATCTATCTATCTATCTATCTGTCTGTCTGTCTGTCTGTCTGTCTGTCATCTATCTGTCTGTCTGTCTGTCTGTCTGTCTATCTATCTTTCTGTCTGTCTGTCTGTCGTCTGTCTGTCTGTCTGTCATCTATCTGTCTGTCTATATATCTATCTGTCTGTCTGTCTGTCTGTCTGTCATCTATCTATCATTCTTTTTTATCTTTCTATCAGTCCATCACACACATACACACACACACACACACACACACACACACACACACACACACACACACACACACACACACACACATATATGTTGATATATATATATATATATATATATATATATATATATATATATATATTACCCTTATGATCTACTTTTACACAGCAGGTTCTGTAAAGATGTGATAGAGTGTGATAAGTAATATTTGTATGTAGTTCTTCAACAATTTAAATTTAAGTTTTTGATGTATTTATACATTTATGAGTAAAGGAGCAGGGTAGGCTAGAAAATAAGAGAGACGTTCCTGAAGGAATCTTTCAATCATCAAATTCTCAGTATGGATTTGGGTCATGGGTTTAGAAAGAGCTCAAGACGGTTAGCAACTGTCCTACAGCTTCAGGGAATATGTAGTGCGAGTGGTCTTATCTTCACAGTTTCCTATTTATTTTTGGAAACCACACCATGTCTTACATGTGATGGATTTGTCATGCTGAGGAGCAATAGCTGAGGTGATATAATGGCTCAAAAGTTGGACTGAACAACATCGCCACCTGCTGTTAATACATAGAACTGCGGATGTAGCTCAGGACCATGGACAGCTCCAGGCTAGAGCATTAGTTTTGTTTTTTCACTCTAAAGGGGCGTTTGTTTATCAGGCAAACACACACAAATGATACAGACTGTGCTCTTGCATTCTTTTGTTTTAATCTTCTGGGCACATGCTCCTCAGTTTCAATTATCAGTTCCTCTCTTCGCTTTTCTACCCTGATCAGTTTTCTTGCTCACACACCCATTAATTTAATCTGTATCCTTTTCGGCCTGTTAAAGCCAATGTAAAAAAATCTGTTCATTTACATAATGTGACATGTTTCTAAGTCAAACAGGATATTCAATAAGTAAAAAAGTAGAGTGAGACTTTATTTTATCATCAGGAATTGAGAAAAGTGGGCATTACATACGAGAATGAAGCTAGGTGTTTGGAGAGGAGGGGCTGAAAAACAAGAGGGCTTGGTGATGCCAGATGACAAGGAAAGTCATTTCAGAGGTGGAGGAAGTTATACAAATTTTACAAAAGATTATTACAAACATAAGATTAGAAATGTGCAATAAAAAAGTAAATAGGTAAATTCATGTTGACTCTTTTTACTGTAAGTGAAAGCCCTAAAATGACCTACTGAAAAAAATGGCTTCAGCTCTTCAGTATTTTTAAACCATTTTATACTTATCTAAGACTTCTGCTACCATTCCTAATCCAATTTACAACCATTACAATAATTAGATACATAAACAGGTCTTCGGTTAGTACCTGCTGGACTTGTTTATCTCCTGTTTGCCCTTAACAGTTATTTTCCATATCTGTTTTCCCTCCCCTGTCCAAAGTCTTTGATGGAATGTAGCAATTATATTATTATTGAGCTTAGAATAGTTTCTGAACACTAATTAGGAATTTCTTTAAACTCTCAGTAAAGTTTGCTCACAGATTTGCAGGAAATATTCTTATATCATAGCAATCTATATGGTAAACATTCACAGCTTATAAAACAAATGCATGGGTATACAAAAGTTTGATCTGACAATGATTAACATTCTTGCACTCGATGAAACAATTCATAATGAAATCTGAATTTTCATTGGGTTTGTTTCAATTTGATGATTTTTTGCATGATTCATAATAATGTTACTCATGAAAATAGGTCACTAATTTGTAAATGAATGCGTCATACATTGGGTTTTGTCACAGCAATAAAAATCAGTTATTCAATTCCTTAATCGATGCATTGATTTTTCATTGTTACATATGAGATGCAATGCATTCATAATGTATTGTGATGCATAAATGCATTGTACACCCCTGTGCGTATAAATCAAAGACTTTGTTTTGATGTTTTCTGTTATCCTATAAGTTTATAATTTGCTACTTTTCCAGCTGTTGAGTTTTCCTTCCTCCTATGCTATTTTTTTCACAGCCAGTGTTGCTGTCCTCTGGTCAAACCCCTATGTACACCTCTGCAGTCTCCACACTGGTAAGAGCACTTTTACTTTGCTGCCCCTGCTGTCCAGGAGGCAGAACTCCATAGGTGGGCTCTTATCACTAACTGGTTGTGTATGCGATCATTTTCATTGTATTTATGGCAATTCATCAATGACTGCCTTATGACATCATTATTAGAATGTGTCATTTTTGTGTCTTCTCCATCGTGTTGACTCAATCCACATCAGGGGTGGGGATCTTAAGGAAATCTGATCGATTCCACTAAACGGTTCTAGTTCTTTAATTGATCAATTAATGATTCATTTAGTTACTTGAAGAATAATTCTTCCATATACCAACAAAAAAGATACTACTTTTTATTGACAAATGTAAATATTTTTTTTGTACTTTAATTTAAATTAATTCCACTGATTTGTAAGTCTCATAAGCCTTCAGTAAAAATAACATAGTAACAGTGCTCGGTTCATTTTGAGTTGGACATGACAAAAGTATTGTTTTGCAGACTAGTCAAGGACCACTCCGACCGATAAAGTGAGAGAATAATTAAGACCAATTTATACTTCTACGGCGAACCTACGCCACAGGCTCCGCATAGTGGAACGGAGTCAGGAACTGCGTTTGTGAACCGATAATCTGTCATTTACATGTGATTTGTGTTAAAGTGAATAAAAGTCATAGTTGTTTAGTACCTCTAGTGTTCACCTCACCAGGAAGCTTC
The DNA here is from genome assembly GCF_025860055.1 of Xyrauchen texanus. NCBI lineage: Eukaryota > Metazoa > Chordata > Actinopteri > Cypriniformes > Catostomidae > Xyrauchen > Xyrauchen texanus. The sequence goes on from NC_068279.1 coordinate 49,644,622, forward strand.
TGCAATACATACAAAGAGCCACACAAAAAACATTTAGCAAAAATTTAGGTATAATAACATGTTTCTGTGAGTCCATTGGCACCATTGGCATCAAAGCACTCTTTGCTTGTTTTTGCATGCAACCAGCGAAGACAGCGCAAAAGAAAGACTAGCCGTCTTATTTATTGTCTTTGTATTATTTTGTAGTGCACAGTCTTTATCTCTCAACATCACATTTAGTTCAGATCGCAAGCTCACATCTCTAAAACATCATTTACGTCAGAGTATTTTGGTATTGTGTTTCTCCTTTGTGACATTGTCCTTAACAGTGACATCCTCATGAAATCATGATTCTGGTTGCCACGGTTCTTCCTTAGCATATGACTTGTTTGATTGTCATTATCTTTGTAATTATCCATTCATTTCCTGTGTTGATGCATCATTTTGTGCTCTCGTTCTGTATTTGTCTCCATTGCATTGATGTCAGGTTGTTTTTACAGTGCTTTCTCAATGGTATTTCTGTCACCTGAAGTCATCATTTTATCTGTACTGTCATATCCACTGCAGCAATATCAGCAAACTCATCGCTTTGCTGCAGAGTATCAACTTTAAACCACACACACACACACACACACACACACACACACACACACACACACACACACACACACACACACACACACACACACACACACACACACACAGCTGTATCCAAACAGGTACACTATATTCTTTCTGAAGTTTTATCTTATTATTTTTGACAGCACATAGCTCGCCCTGAACAATGTTGTTTCCTTCTATTTCTGCTTAGTGTCACTCTGACTTGTGATCTGAGAGCTTCAGTGTTGACTTGGACATTATTGTCAAAACAAGTGTTAAACTGCTGAATGTGCTTATTATTTCAGTATTTATTTTAAAGATTGAAAATGAAGTAGCTTAAGATAACCTGCATGTAGAAGAGAGACAATTTTGTGTGTGAACATGTCTTTCTCTTTAAATTAGGCTTGCTTCTGTTTAATGAATACATGCAAATTATAATGTTAATGTAATGCATTAACACCTCCTGTACAGGACATTGTGTTGTCAGCAGTTTCATGCCTGGAGCTCTACAGCCAAATGCTCTGATGTCAACAGAAAATGATCAGCCAATCACATGAATCCCTCTCTAGCACACAGTTAGAGCTCCTCCCCCTAGAGGGGAGTCTTCAAACTTAAAAGCAGAGGTGGATAGTAACGAATTACAGCTACTCTCGTTACAGTACTTGAGTACATTTCTTTAATTTTTCTAGTATTTTAAGAATAAATAAATAATAGTACTTTGAGTGGATTAAAACGCTTTTTTGAGAAGAAGAAATTGGCAAGTTATAAGTGCTAAATCTGTTTATGAACTAAAACGCGCTGTGCACGGCACAACGGAAGCCCGCAAGACCTGCGCCCCTGAGTCTTCTCTTTTCGGTATTGTAATCCTGCAATAAATTCCATAACCGTTCGACCCTTTTGTTCAAAATAAACTATCCTAGGGGGTAACACTCTCGCTCATGGTGCTCTACTGTATTTCCCCACCCTGTGCTGCTGTTCATCTGTCTGGAAAGCCTCACCCGCTAAAGGCCAAAAGTGCGCAAGGGATGGATGTTATATAAAGAAGGTATGAGAAATCACAAAACTTAATGTAAACAAATGCTACAATTTACTTAATAATAATATCTCAAAATGTTAAATAACCATAATCTTAATTAAGACTTTATTATTACAATTGTAATACAATAATACATATACAGAACAACCACTTTTAGTGTTTATATCTGGATAATTGCTGCAATACGATACATTTCTTCCTCTATGATATTGCATTATTTTAGTTTTGTACAGTATGTTAACATAATTGACTTGGACATACGTGAATGAAAATAAACCTGAAATGGAAATGTGTTTCAATCACAATGCACATTATGTAGTTTAGAGACGATTTAGAGACATTTAGAATGTTACAAATGGCAATTACTATTTAAATAAATATTGTATGCTTAAAATGTTCTGTTTGTCCAAGAATCCTCTAGCAGCAATGCAGGTCTTTGGCATTTAGAAGCTGTTAGTTTTGGACCTGGTAGGAGTCTGTTTCTCAAACTAGAGACTGATTTACTTGTATTTTTGATGTGCATCTGGCTGTCCACTTCCCTCTCTATCCTGCTTAGAGATTCTTTTTTCAAAACATTAATGCATGGAATAGCCTTTATCTCTCTCTAAAAAATAGAAATTCAGGAGACAATTCAGGTTTCTTTTTGCCTATTTTTAAAACCAAAATTGACTTGCAAGTGTAAAGCAACTTGTAAGATCTCAATACCTTGGCAAATGTGGAAAAAAGCCACTGTATTGTGATTTCTGCATGGAACATTTTCAATTGTTCTAATAATAAGAACATTTTCTTGAGTACCAAATTAGCATTTTACAATGCTTTTGAAAGGAATAGGTGACACGATATATGTTTGCCATCACAGGTATAGAACAAATGCAATAAATACCACTTAAAACAATTATTTCAAATTAATAATTTTGATCAATTTAATGCATCCTTGGTGAAAGGACGCATCTTTGTGTTTTAAAAATAGAAGCATATATACTATATATAATATAATTTTCATAAAGAACTGGTAACGTAATTACTTGAATCATAATATTTCTCAGTATTCTACTTATTTCTTCAGTAGCAGTGCTTTTACTTCAGTAAAAAATCAGTGCTCCTTCCACCACTGGTTAAAAGTATGTTAAAAACATGTGTAACGCCTGCTCTGGGATCCTAATAGGGAAACCTGGGGCCAGAGAAGATGCCTTAGTATGCTAATAAACTGCTTTTGCATGAATTGGAGAATTTTTATTCAAACACAGTCTTGGTTATGTTGCATTGAGTTTTCAACTTGATTTCAGATGTTAAAATTAAAAAAGTTTACATTACAGAGTTAATGTGAATAATTTTAAAGAGATAATTTTTAGAGATATAGAGACAATGTGAATAAAATGTATGTGGATAACAAAACATCTAGGTTACTGTTGTAACCCCCGTTCCCTGATGGAGGGAACGAGACGTTGTGTCGATTGAAGCGACACTAGAGTTCCTACTTGAAGGCCTCTGAACTTGAGAAAAGACCAAAGATAAACTGGCAGACAGAATTTGCATGTCTCTCAAAAGAGCGCACGTGTGGAGGGGAAGGGCGCTATGTGCAAGTGGAACACCCGGTCAGCCGCCACGCATTACCGAGTTCTACGTGCTCAGACCTGAGAAAATACGGGACAAGACTGACTCAACCCTGAGATTGGAAAATCTCGTAAAGGTATTGGGAGTTGCCCAGCCTGCCGCTCTGCAGATGTCTGCTAGGGATGGTGCCCCATCCCTGAGAAAGAAGGTACCTTCTCAGGGGAGAGTCTCAGGGAGGTGCTGTCGCGAGGAGCGTAAGATCCAAGAACCAAGTCCGAGTGGGCCAATAGGAGGCCACTAGGGTGACTTGTTCCTCGTCCTCCCTGACCTTGCACAGCACCTGTGTACACTGCCTTGACGATTTATGTACGCCACCGTCATGGTGCTGTCTGAACGGATCAAGACGTGTTTGCCCTGGATCAGCGGGAGAGACCTCTGCAGGCCAAGAAGTACAGCCAACATCTCTAGGCAGTTGATGTTCCAACGTAGGCGCGGTCCTGTCCAGGAGCCAGCGGCTGCGTGCCCATTGCACACGGCGGCCCAACCCAGTTGGCACTTACCTTGCTTCTCATACTCGGTTGAGGGCGGGAAAGTGACTGAGGAGGAGGTCCTATGGACCTCTACTCTCAAAGGCGTGGAGGCAAGGGGACCATGTCCATGGGGCCGTGACTGTAGGTGTGAGAACGGCATGTGGGGGCACCGGTTAGGTGACCGAAGGAGTGAGGAAACTGCTCTCTTTTTCAAGAGATTTCCCTCCCGGCCCTCCACCGGGGGATGGAGTGGTCTAGATACCAACTCCATAGCGGCCATCTCACTCCTTGGTTTAATCGTCTCAGGAATGCTTGGGAGCCTTCTGGGTAGTGGTTCGTGAGACGGGGGCATCAGCTTCCTGCAGGGAGCTTTACGCAGGGGCTGAGAGCTGGGCACAGGTTGAAGCAGAGTTGCCTGTTGTTTAGAATTGTTTAGGGGATGCCCTCGGAGGGCAGACAGAGCACAGCTCACGATGGAACGGTGGTGAGGCATGATGTGGGATATCCGTTCGCTTCCTCACTGCCGAAGACAGTCCCGTGCTCACGGCGGCCCGGGCAAGCATAGCGGACATCAGACTCAGGCTGGACGAGCAGACCCGAAGTTGGCAGCCCAGTCGAGTCATCAGCATCAGCCGCCGCTGTGACGCTCTCCGATGCAGCGGCAAAATCATCATCCAGCTCGTGGGGTCCGAGGGAGACATCAGACTGGCCGTGGGGCGAGCCAGTCTTGCGTCGGACCCGGACAGAAGCAAACGAACGTGCTGAGGGTGGGTGGTTCGTGGGGATTTACCCAGTGAAACCGAGCCCGGTGCAATCCCCAAATCACCTTCATCGCCAATCCCGACATGGATTTAAGCACCAGAGTCATCTGGAGTACTTTTATGTTTCCTTTATGTGGATTTTGGAGCTTCAAAATGTTCACTTGCATTATATGGACCTACAGAGCTGAAATATTGTTCTAAAAATCTTAATTTGTGTTCTGTTGAAGAAAGAAAGTCATACGCTGGGATGGCATGAAGGTGAGTATTTTCATTTTGGGGTGAACTATTCCTTTAAGCAACTGTCTCCTTTCACCCTCTATTTAATCTTATTGCTGCTTAGGAGAAACAATTGAGATACTAAAGAGATCTTATTTAGGATTTTTCTTTTCTACGAACACACACATGCGCACCAACACACATATACTCTAAACAGGACGTTGAGACTGTGAAATTTTGGTCACCATAACAATGTGACTGCTGCTGATGAAATTAACACGTTTCAGGAGTGCCAAAGGGGTGAATGATTGTAATCCTCTATGCTTTCTCTATTTTCTAATGCTATATGACAGGCTGTGGGATGAGACATTGTGTGATAAGGAGAGCACACACACACACACACACACACACACACACACACATACATGTAGACATCTATCGAGTCACAGCAGGAAACTGAAGAAATTGAAGAGTAATCCATAGAGAACATGGATGGATAGATAGACATAATGTGTCGTACTTATGTTTCTGGAACATTAGCTTGAAATATAAAATAGGAAAACTGTTTTGCTTATGAAAATGACTGTGTGAGAGTCTGTGGGTGTTGTTATTGCTACATTAAATAGTATAAGGACAGATGCATCTCTGTTGTGTAATTGAAGTTCTGTTATGTGCTACTGCTGAGACTGAAGCTCTTATTGGCTGCTGGGTTTGATAATTTGCATATGTGTATTAAAGTAATGGTACACAACAAAATGCTTTGCACAAACCGACCTAAAAAAACAATGTTGGCCTCACATACACATCCATTGAGCTTCTACAGTGTACTCATCCTGCAACAAATAGTGAGTTATGTAATCAGTTAGCTAGTTGATTAAAAAAAACAGGCTAGCAGTGGTGTTGAGCAACTATTAAGATTGCTCATAGACAGGGTTGTGGTAGAAGTGGACCCTATTGGATAGCTGATTCTGATAACTAAGGCAGTGGAAAAGGCAGATAACTGATTTTATTGCCCAATAGTTTTTAAAATCGATTTATTGAATGTTAAAAAAATATCTAAAAAAAATCTCTTTCCTTACTGTGGCAGACAGAGTCTATAAGGTGCTTTTCCACTATTATATATTATATAAAACAGACATTTTTCTTTTCTCTAGGGACACCATCAGACAAAAAATCAAACTGAACTAAAGGTTATACAAATATAAATGTTCAATGATGTCTACTGCATGTTTCTTTTTTATCACTAATGCAATTGTGCCAGGCTCCGAAGCTGTACTCCTCTGCTAGCACATAAAACACGGTAAAGTGTACAGTGTACTCACGAGAGTGCATTTGCTACTAATGGTATGGTTAGGATGAAACTCGTGAGAGTTTTGCAGATTCAGGTTTACGCATGTTGAACTGGTGCACACACCTGAATGTTTTCCATATGTTGTGGTTGTAAAGAGACATATTCCAAGACAATTTTACTGTGTACGTTTTCACTGGCAGACGATTAAATGTTAAGAAATCCCTTAGGCTCACTGAAAGAGACATATTTACCAGAATATTATACATTAGCATGTGATCTTCTGACTTGGGCCAAGAAAGTAACCACTTGGCAACCATCCAAAACACCCAAGCATCCATATAGCATGCACTAACAACCACTTTAGAATACTTTAGCAACACAGGATGGAGTGAAGGATGTAGGTGAAAATGAATCCATTAGGAAATTGAGCAAGTTAATAACAGCCTCTTATTTATACACCACTGATACATTAGATCAATGTTTGTAGCTGAATTTCTTGATGTGATTATACTCAGTAGCACAGGCGTGTAGCAAGTACTTTGGCTAAAATTTTTATATCAACATTCAGAAGAGAAATTTGGCAATGAGAGCTACAACAGTAATGGTCTTTGTCTTTTTTTAAGAATTAAAGAGATGAAAGTTTCTCTAAAAGATGGGAGGGAGAATATATATACATATTCAACTTAATAGGTTCAAGCTTAGCCAAAAATGGACTTTTCCTGCTTTGCATAGATGATAAAACCTGAAATACCTCTTCACATGATATTGGACTATCCAGAATACGCACCATGTATGGTCTTGTCTGAGGTATATTAAATGTTGAAAATACTGTACATTTTAACAATCTTTAAGATTATCCCTTTGTTCAGAAAAATATAGCCTCTGATTGAATTCTCTTATTGTATAATTAATTTATTGGTAGTAATGGGAGAGACCATTGGTTGTCCTATTTTCAAAAATGATATGGGATGCAGCGGATTGTCTGAGCTGCTATGCGAGAAGCCTACTTGCCTTTTCACCAAATTCTTAAGAAGTGTTCCGTGATTTAAGCAGCCTTACTTTAAAGTCAATACTCTCTCAGCTGTATATCGAGGTCTGAAATATTATATGATAATGTGCAAGAGACTTTGCATGCTGTTTCTTCTCAAAAATTGACTGCGAAATTATTTGACCCATCATAAAGGCCTTAGGGTGTGTTCACACTTGGCAGGTTTGGTTCGATTAAAACAAACTCTGGTGCGATTTCTCTGTTAGTACAGTTCATTTGAACAAGTGTGAACGCTGTCACCCGAACCTTGGTGCACACTAAACAAGTGAACAGTGACCACCTGAAAAGTGGGTCTCGGTCCACTTCCAAACGAACTCTGGTACGGTTCGATTGATTTATGAATGCAGCAAGAACCAAAGATGTCTAAACGGACCAAAAACAGGAAGTAATTTGCCTAATACTGACCTCAAGCATACCTGGTTCTTCTCATCATAGGAGCCATGTTGCCCATTATAGTTCGGTACTGGTGTTGGAACCGCCGTCAGATGTCCTTGCAGCATATCTTCGTTTGTGTGTACAGCGGAGGAATTCCTGGTGTTGTTTTGACTCCTTTACACATTTTATTAACTCATAATTTTTTCTTAGCTGGTATAAATGCTACCATATATATACATCCATCAAGCGTATTTCGCCAGCATTGTTTTGGATGTTCGGTAAGTTCCGTCAAAAAATATATGTCATAAAAGCTGTCCAATCAGCTTGTGACTTTTCCCTGATGCCTTTGGTTTTGTATCGTAAGGTTCATGTTAAAAATGCCAGTGTGAATGCTAAATGAACCAGCACTAAATGTATCATTTTCATTTTATGTCCGGGCCAAGAGGACCAAGAGAACCGAACTACAAGTGTGAACACACCCTTAGAAGCTTCTGAAAAGGTGCTATGAGATGTGTCCTTGTTGGTATTGACACTCATCAGGGACTATAATGGTTCAAAGAATGAAAATCGAAAATGAAAGGATTTTTGACAGAATGTAAACGTAAATAATGTGATTTTCAATTGTTCCGGAGTGAAAACGTTATTTATAAATACTGATTACCGGTTATAACTGGTTAATTTTGTTCCAATATTTTTTTCATGAAACCAAAGGCCAAAGGGTTTATTGTAGTACATTTTTGGAACTGCACCACTTCGTTTTGCCCAAAGAAATTAAACATGTGCTTTGATCCTAAAGGAAACTGACGCATCACACATTTATCTTCCTATTGCTCGTTGTGAATGTTGCATTCTGTGAATGAAGACATTTTAAACAACTATATATATACATACTGTATACTGTACATGCACGTCTAATCCAGATACAAGGAAAAAATTAAAGTTAGAGTTAAAAAGTACATTTCTCAGTTGTTTCCAAGTCTTAAATTAATTATTGTTTGATATTGAGGCTGCCGGGTCTTGACTGAGAATCAGATTTGTAGTTAAAATGATACTTATCTGTTAATTAACTGTATGCTTGTTATGAAGTCTGTGCTGATAAATCCATCACACAGGAAAACAATTTAATAGGTTTGTTTTTGTTGCTTATTTTGGTGAAGCAAGTGGCTTATTTTGAGCTTGTTTTTCCAGACCAGGTTGCTTGTTTCTATTGCAAGATCTGACAAAACTACAATTGGTATTTCACCCACCCCTTAGCAACATCAGCCTGCAACCTCTCACTGCTGCTTTAATTTTAGCGCATATGTCTGCTTTTAGTAATTGCGCAATCTGTCTTATTGGTCAATTTACCCTTCCCTGCCATTAACTTACAGCCTTAGGATCCTAAGCAAAGTTAGAAAATCATATTAAAATAGCTTATATAACGAAATTTGTACAAAAAAGGTCTGTTTACGAATTGAAATCGCAAACATGTCTACATCTACGAGCTACCCAAATGTGGCTCATTCAATCAGACTTCAGAGCTGAAACAATACATATCTATTTTCTTTAATCGCTGAAGTTGCAAATGCACTTGTGGCACATTGAACTGTGATTAAGCACGGAAAGTTATAAAAAAAAAATATTAAACAAGTAACTTGGCCTTTACAACTGGGCATTAATAAGGCCTGTCCCTCTAAATGTGTGTCACATATGGAGTGCCCAGGTGGTTAAAAGATTGCGTCTGGGCATCAGTGTGTACTGTATGTGTTCGCCAGCATGGATGTCTGTGTGGCAGTGGGGGGCACTGAAGGGACGCTGCTTTCCATAATGCTTGCATGGGCATCACCAGTGCCTCAAGATGTAAAGAGAGAGAGAGAGAGAGAGAGAGAGAGAGAGAGAGAGTGAGTGTACTGTAGTACATTTTTGCCCTTATGGTTTCATGATTGAACAAATGCAGATCCGTTACATTTTCAGATCCTATTTTAGCTTTGGATGTGTTGGAATATGTCTGGAAAATCTGTGTTGAAAACTGCCCAAATAGATATGATGTATTCGTTCAAAACTATGAGCGCGAAATGAGAAATATCGACAGTTTTAGTCCCAAATGCCTGCTACTTTACTAGTTTTGATGGTTATTAATGAGGAAGTAAATTCACAAAACCAACAACCTTACACACTTTCTTCAGAGCTTCGTTAAAATTCAAGAGTGCCTTCTCCCTTCAAATACAATCCATTGAAAGCAAATTGAAATTTCATCACAACTGCCACTAGGGGGAAAATTTTGACTTTTGTATACAGAGGTCAAAGATAATAAAAAGCAGCTCTTTTGAACAAACCCCTAATCCTGCGTACAATGTACAATTTTTGCGCAAAACCCGACCTGCACTGTTGGATCCACAGACGTGAATGATAGCCTACCTCATATAATGCAGTTTAATGAGAAGAGGTTTACTTTAACTTTTATTAGCAATTGGACTTTTTAGTTCACCTGGTAGACAATAGCATGAATGAAACTATACCATAGGTTTACATTAAAGGAGGGACCCAAGCCATTTATGAACAAGAATACCATAGAGACTTGGTGCTGAGCTTTTTTGACTTGGACCAGTAGCAACCGCCATGAACACCCTAGTAACCACCAAGAAAAACCCTAGCAGCCACCATGAACACTCTAGCATTTATTAGACTAAATGTACACCTGTAAAATCTATTTTCTTTTCTCTTTACATCATTATAACTCCTCAATTTTACCTTATACATTCCCTTCTAAAGGGACTTTGTTCCATCTCACTCAAAGTGCTCGTGCTTGTTAAAGAGTGGCATGCTGTCATGGCAACCACGTTCCGTTCCGTTTCTGTTTGTCCTACAAAGGCCGTCTCATTTAAACGAGGCTTGTTTAAAGGAGGACACTCTGTATACTGCAGCCTTCAAAGGATGCATCCTACCTAGCATGCAGCCTTCCAAACGAGACACAGCCTGTGAATGGAATCCACATGAGATCAGTAAAAGAAGCTTTTATAATCACTCGATGATAATTGAAAGTAAGATCTTTGCAGTAGATAATGTGTAAATTTGTAATGTTTACATACTACATTTATGTCACTAGTTCTAATGCTAGTACGCTAACCTTGGCCATAGTATGCATCTGTTACCCTCTTTTATTGTATTTTATGATGGAATGTGTGAAAATAGTCCACATTATATCATGAAAAAAAAAATGTATACATGTTTTATTAAAGAAAGACATTTATTACTACTGCAAAGATTGGTCTTGGGTGACATTTACAAGTAAATGAGTTTTACTATGGCAGACAGATAGGAGGATTTGTCAATTGACATTGGAATTAAAAGAATTAGAATGAAGAATTGGAGGCACATCAATGTGTCACAAGTGTGAATGGTTTTATAGACTGCTGATCCGTCCAAAAATGAACATTTCTAGCATTCTCCGTGTGTTACAAACTAGATAAATCAGCCTCCAAAGGGCACTTTGAAGTAGGGTTGGCACCCATCCTTTAAAATACTAGATTGTCCCATATTTAAAGATGAAATGATGCATCCTGTATCGAATCACTGTTTGTCCTGTATTTAAGCCTGGTCAGATGCCGTCATAGTGAAATTGTTCCAGATCGCTAATTAAATGTTTATATTAGTTGAAAACATTTTCTAGGGTGTAATATGTGTATATTTTAATCACATTTAAGCCTCTTAAAAATGTGGGGTTAAAAAATGTATTTCCTTTTAATGTCACAAACTTGTATGTAAAATAATTCGAGCTGTCCTGTTTAAAATTTCATGTCAAATACAAATTTTCACACAAAATATTAACAAGTAGATACCTAAAAATTAAGCAGAATTACATGTATAACATTTAAATGCTTGTATCATGAAAAGGTGCAGTGTGTCATAGCTGATGTAATCTGCCAGGTCCAATTTACTTCCGTGGGTGTCGGAAAAAACGAACATTTACTGTGTCAGAAAAAAACACCTCACGAGCATTTTCATGTAGTAAAGGGTCACGTTGAGTTAACCTCCTCGTGGTCAATATAATGTGTTCTCGCTCTTAGTGGGGCAGGTGGTGAGTTGTGCGTAGATGCTGCGGAAAATAGCGCAAAGCCTCCACACGCGCTAGGTCTCCGCGGTACGTGATAAGATGTGTGGATTGATGGTCTCTGACGTGGAGGCAACTGAGACTCGTCCTCCGCCACCCGGATTGAGTAACTACACCAGCACAAGGACTTAGAGCACATTGGGAATTGGGCATTCCAAATTGGGGAGAAAAAAACCCCAGAAGGTTAGATGACAAAATTCGAAAGAGCAGAGCGCGGAAAAGGGGCAGCCCTGAATAAGGTGAATAGTGCACCGGCTACCGTGAAATAGGGAGGAATACTCCTGCTTGGACGGCTATTTTTCCACAGAGAAAATAAGATGCATTTGGCAAAAATGACATTATATTCAGAAAGCTGAGTAACACACTACAGCATCTTTCCTTTAGAGTGGCAACAGAGACAAGCGATCGCACACTCTCCATCTCTCTTTCTATCTCTCTCTCTCACACACACACACACATACATACATCCTTGTTTCTTCAATGACTTGTTAGAAACAGCACAAGCCGTGATACTAGTTCTAAAATGACATTTTTGAGAGGCTTTGACGTATCATTTGGTTTGAACCAGCAATGGCAGATTCTGATCCGTCGCATAAGAAATTAATTCCATGCACAAATGCGTTTTTTGTGACCATACACAGTTTTTCCTCATTTAAATAAACTTGTTCATAAAACTGTTGAATATAAGCAATATCACACTCTCAATCATGCTATATGGCCTTGGAGCGTGTGTATAACACAGAGGAGTATTATGGTCCGATTGACGTGTACATGCTGGACGGAACCGAGCTACAACCCCATTATCTAGGTCTGTTCGATTTCGCAAAAAATGGACTAGCAACCACAGAACACTAGCATCATTCTACTTTTGCAAAATAAATAAATATATTTTTAAAAGTTGAATTTGTATGCAAATTTAATTTGAATCAAAATTAACACGTTTTTGCGATTAATTTAAAAAGTTTTATGCCTTACACTGGCTGTAAGGGTGGAACCTTGGTGATGTGTCTGCCCGAAGCCAATACACTGACCACAATACACCACAACAAATAAAACAGCAAATCTGTGTTAATGATAAAGCTATTTGATGTACAAAATGTTCCCAGATGGAACTTGTGACATAAAAGTATTTTTCAGCCTATGTAAGGTGCATTTTATTTACCACAGAAGTACGTCAAGTCTTAACTGTCACCAAAACGCGGAATGGGACATTTTTGTCTGCAAGCATTTGTCCTGTGGAGTTCAAAGTGGAGCTTGATGCTGTGATGCGAATCATGAACACGGCTTCATGATTGCTGTAGCAAAGCATATAGCCACAGTCTGCTGACAGATTAATATTGTGGAGGATGAGCCTTTATGAGAATTAATGTCCATTGCAATGCATACTTAATCTATAGGGACTAATTCTTTCAATAGTCAACCTACCACTTAGACTTTGGGAAACGTTTAATGTTACTTGAATTGGTGTTATTTTAGTGCATTTCTATCTTTATACTCTGGAATGCTTTGTTTGGAAAATATTAATAAAACATTATATTGTTGCATATTTCAGCACTTTCAAAATCTGCGATAAATCCCGATGAACTATGAAGAATTATGTGATTAAACGCGATTAACAATTTAAACAAATTTAGGGTTAGAGGATAGAACCTTTAGTTCGTACAGTACAAAAATCATTATGTCTATGGAGAATCCTCATAAGGATAGCCACACCAACATGTGTGTGTGTGTGTGTGTGTGTGTGTGTGTGTGTGTGTGTGTGTGTGTGTGTGTGTGTGTGTGTGTGTGAGCGTGTATTTATCACTTTGTGGGGACCAAATGTCCCCATAAGGATAGTAAAACCCGAAATTTTTGACCTTATGGGGACATTTTGTTGGTCCCCATGAGGAAAACAGCTTATAAATCATACTAAATTATGTTTTTTGAAAATGTAAAAATGCAGAAAGTTTTCTGTGAGGGTTAGGTTTAGGGGTAGGGTTAGGTTTAGGGAATAGAATATAAAGTTTGTACAGTATAAAAACCATTATGTCTATGGAAAGTCCCCATAAAACATGGAAACACAACATGTGTGTGTGTGTGTGTGTGTGTGTGTGTGTGTGTGTGTGTGTGTGTGTGTGTGTGTGTGTGTGTGTGTGTGTGTGTGTGTGTTTATACTACATTGTGGGGACCAAATGTCCATGGAAGTACATGGAAGTTAACGGAGAGTCCCCAAAATGATATAAAAACAAGTTTGTGTGTGTGTGTTTTAGGCTTCTATCTTTATTCAGAGGTTCTTGCTCACTAATGAATATTTAAAGTTATCCCTGCAGCTCTGAGGTAATTACTGAACAGACATTTTTTTGAGACAAATGGTCTGGGGGATCCAATGCAATACAGAGAGAGAGAGAGAGAGAGAGAGAGAGAGAGAGAGAGAGAGAGAGAGAGTATGCTAGAGATGAAATGCAGGAGAATGTTGGACTAAGCAAAAGAAAGGGGGATGAGAAAAAAGATAGATCATGTGAGTTCTCATTTAGGTGAGTCTTTCAACTTGGAGTGTCTTACATAGTACCTATGTACACACGTTGGATGAGAGTTTCACAGTAAAGCATTGTGAGGCATTTGTGTTTGTATATCCAACTAAATCCAGGTCATATATTTAGTTCCCCTTCTGTCGCTCTCTCCACATTGTGTCAGAGAAGCGACACTAGGGGTCTCTCTTGAGCGCCGATATTCACCTCTGGACTATGAAAAAAGGCCAATGAGAGTTTCCAACCAGTATTTGCATGTCCCGCCCCCGGACATCTGGGTATTTAAGCGGCGCAAATACGGGAGTTCATTCAGAAAATTTCTTCGGAGCCGATGGTCGTGCATGAACTCTGCTGCGAGTTACACACCAAGTTCCTGTTTTATCCTCTGACGCTCTGCATGCTGTTGGATCTGACGGCGCATAACAGCGGCTTTCTCCTTCGTGCACGGCTGTGCATTCTTGCCCCTGGGTGCTTCGACAGCGCAGACAACTCGAAAGAGTTATTCTAAAAGAGTAATTTCGCTCTAAAGAGCAAAACACAGCGGCGTTGAACGTCCTTCTCAGGACGCGTCTTTTTAAAGACGATATTTCCGCCCCTGTGTAGTTTCTGGATGTGGTTGATGTCTCCCCACCTCTGATGGTCATAAAAACTGCCTTGCATTCCTGGGTTGCGATCACACGCAGGCAACGTTTTTATGAATGGTCTATGTTTTCAGTGTGAGAACATAGCCATGGCAGCATTGCGGTCGTAGGCTTTCTCTTGTAGTGAGAGAAACCGCTTCAGCCGCCCCCCCCGCACCACGGCTCCTTCCCACGGGATTGAGGCAGGCGCTGCGGTGATGAAAACGATCTGGGGACAATGACGGGCTCCGTTTCGCCGGGTGAACCCCCTCGAAACCCCCCGCCTCCCCAGCACGCTTGCTTGTTTCTGTCCGAGCTCGGGATGAGCATTCTCTCCAATGGGTTATGTTTTCAGTGTGAGAACATAGCCGCCGCAGCGTTGCAATCTCTGCTTTCTCTTGTAGTGAGAGAGAGCCATCTCAGCCGCCCCCCGCGCCTCGCATCCTTCCTATGGGATTGAGGCAGGCGCCGCGGGCGATGGAGAACGATCTGGGGAGAATAACGGGACGCTTTCGCGGGGTAAATCCCCCCGAAAACCTCCCGCCTCCCCGGCACGCTTGCCTGCTTCCCTCGAGCTCAGGATTAGTGCGGTCCGCTTAACGGCCTACCGTCCGGTCCCTCGAGCTCCCCAGCATTGGATGATGACATCACAACTGCATCGGAGAGCGTAACAGTGGCGTCGATGCGGATAACTCGCCTGGGCCGCCACCTTCGGGTCTCCGCCCAGTCTGAGCCTGACGCAAGAAGGCCGCTATGCTTCCCGGGCTTAATTGGTTCCGCGGGCATGTGCGCCGCTCACAGCCGCGCCCCCCCCCCGGATTCCTTCCCGGACGTGCATGACGAGCTGAGCAAGCCCAGCTTCCTCGCTCCTCCGCTCTCGCTACCCTCGGTGGTAGAACGGTCCCAGACCGCTCCCCCCTGCACGCCATGGCCCCCTCCTGCAAGTCCACCGGGCCAGGGCACTTCAAAATCTGCACTTGGGTAGTCCTGTTCTTGATGTGCTGCAGGAACTGCACTCGAACAGGCGATGGCCACTCCGTGGTCCAGAAACGCAACGATGGACAGGCAGTACGGGAGGCAGACAAAGCACGCTTTCTCAAATGCCCCCGTCTCCCAGCTCCGTCCATTCGGCGACACCACTTGACGACTTCGCCCAGCAGTCCTCTGTGGTGAAGAAACAGATGAAGGCTATTTTCAAGCAAAGAAAGCATCCTGCCCTGCCGCAAACCTGCTGCCAGGGGCCATGCCCTGTCTGCTCGCCGAGGGCGTCCTCCTGCGGCTTTCAAGAAAGAAAGAAAGTGGTGCTCCGCCCCAACTAACAAGTGAGTGGGCCCAGCTCTCAGCCCCAGCGTTGAGCCCCCCGCAGAAGTTGGACGCCCATCGTCTCACGGACCCCCTTGAGGACCCAGAAGGCTCCCAGGCGCTCCTGAGATGACAGACCCAGAGACCGAGACGTTAGCACCGGAGCTGGTAAGACCACTCCGTTCCCCGGTGGAGGGCTGGGAGGATAATTTTTTGTTAAATTCGTTACAGTCTATAGAGCTATTTCCTTGTTGTCTCTGGGGTCACCTTGCCCGCAAATGCCGTTCTCACGGCACTCTGCTTTCAGGCCTCAACAGTCCCGGCTCCATGGACGCGGTGTCCCCACCTTCAGCCTCACGACTTTTCCCCGGCCGGCCGGTTCAGACGAGTCCAGAGGACGCCAGCATCAGACCTCCTCCTCAGTCACGAACCCGCCCCCTGCCGGGTGCGCGGAGCAAGGTAAGTGCTTTGAGTTTATTCTCAGCACCGGAGCCTCGGGACGCCACGTTGCCTCCTGACGCCGTACCCAAGAAAGGCGGCGGCTTACGACCGATCTTGGACCTGCGAGTTTTCAATCGGACCTTGTCCAAACTCCTGTTCAAAATGCTCACCCAGAAACAAATTCTATCTGGCGTCCGGCATCTAGATTGGTTCGCAGCGGTAGACCTGAAGGACGCGTACTTCCACGTCTCAATTTGCCCTCGACATCGACCCTTCCTACGGTTCGCGTTCGACGGCCAGGCGTATCAGTACAAAGTCCTCCCCTTCGGCCTGTCTCTGTCCCCTCGCATCTTCACGAAAGTCGCAGAGGCAGCTCTTGCCCCGCTCCGAGTAGCCGGCATACGCATACTCAATTACCTCGGTGACTGGCTCATACTGGCTCACTCTCGAGAGTTACTATGCGCACAAAGAGACCAAGTGCTCAGGCACCTCAGCCGTTTGGGGCTTCAGGTCAACTGGGAAAAGAGCAAGCTCTCCCCGGTCCAGAGCATCTCTTTTCTTGGTCTGGAGTTAGACACGGTCTCAATGACAGCACATCTCTCCAACGAGCGTGCTCAGTCAGTGCTGAAATGCCTCGCTTCCTTCAAAGCCAGGCGCCGTGGTCCCGCTAAAACGTTTCCAACAGCTCCTGGGGCATATGGCATCCTCCGCAGTGGCCGCGCCGCTGGGGTTGATGCATATGAGACCACTTCAGCACTGGCTCCGGACTCGAGTCCCGAGATGAGCATGGCGCCGCGGCACGCACAACGTAAAAGTTACCTCTGCCTGCCGCCAGACCTTCAAACCCTGGACAGACCTTTGCTTTCTAAGGGCTAGAGTACCCTTGCAGCAGGTGTCCCAACGCGTTCTGGTCACGACCGACGCCTCCAAATTGGGTTGGGGCGCCGTGTGCAACGGGCGCGCAGCCGCAGGCCGGTGGAACCGAGGCCTGCTGCGCTGGCACATCAACTGCCTAGAGCTGCTGGCTGTTTTTCTGGCCCTGCAGAAGTTTCTTCCGTTAATTCAGCACAAACACGTCTTAGTCAGGACAGACAGCACCACGGTCATAGCCTACGTAAACCGCCAAGGCGGAGTACGCTCCCTCCACATGTCACAGCTCGCCCGTCGTCTCCTCCTATGGAGTCAGCAGCGACTGGAGTCACTGCGCGCCACTCACATCCCCGGCAACCTCAATGTGATGGTGGACGTGCTGATGTGTTTGCCTCCCAAGAAACCTCCCACTGCCCGCTCTGGTATGCCCGGACAGAGGCTCCCCTCGGGGCAGATGCGCTGGCACACAGCTGGCCCACGGGGCTGCGCAAGTACGCATTTCCCTAGTGAGCCTTCTTGCACAGGTGCTATGCAAGGTCAGGGAGGACGAGGAGCAAGTTATTCTGGTAGCCCCCTACTGGCCTACCCGGTCTTGGTTTTCGGACCTCACACTCCTCACGACAGCCCCTCCCTGGCGAATTCCCCTGAGGAAGGACCTTCTTTCTCAGGGACGGGGCACGCTCTGGCACCCGCACCCAGACCTCTGGAACCTCCACGTCTGGCCCCTGGACAGGATGCGGAAGATCTAGCCGGTCTACCATCTGCCGTCATAGATGTAATCAATCAAGCCAGAGCCCCCTCTACCAGGCATCTTTACACCCTAAAGTGGCGTCTGTTCGCAGACTGGTGTTATTCCCGAGCCGAAGACCCACAGAAGTGCGCAGTTAGGTCAGTGCTCGTGTTTCTTCAGGAGAGGCTGGAGAGGAGGCTGTCCCCCTCCACCCTCAAGGTGTATGTCGCCGCCATCGCGGCCCACCACAACACGGTAGACGGAAAGTCTCTTGGTAAGCACGACTTAATCGTCAGGTTCCTAAAAGGTGCCCGGAGGATAGCTCCCTCCCGGCCTAACCTGTTCCCCTCCTGGGATCTCTCGGTCATCCGTACGGGACTCCAGAGACCCCCCTTCGAGCCGCTTGACTCAGTTGGACTCAGGGCCCTCTCTCTCAAGACTGCCCTGCTGATCGCGCTCGCTTCCATCAAGAGGGTCGGGGACCTGCATGCGTTCTCTGTCAGCGACGCTTGCCTGGAGTTCGGTCCGGCAGACACTTTCGTGATCCTAAGACCACGACCGGGCTATGTGCCCAAGGTTCCTACCACACCCTTCAGGGATCAGGAAGTGAACCTGCAAGCGCTGCCCCGGGAGGAGGCAGATCCAGCCCTTTCACTGCTGTGTCCAGTACGTGCCTTACGTATCTACCTGGACCGCACACAGAGCATTAGACGCTCTGAGCAGCTCTTCGTCTGCTTTGGGGGACAGCAGAAAGGGAATGCTGTCTCCAAGCAGAGACTCGCCCACTGGGTTGTTGACGCCATTTCCCTGGCTTATCACACCCAGGCCGTGCCCCCCCTTGCGGGTCTGAGCCCACTCCACCAGGAGTGTTGCGTCCTCATGGGCACTGGCTAGGGGCACTGCCCTAGCAGACATTTGTAGAGCAGCGGGCTGGGCAACACCTAACACTTTCACGAGATTCTACAATCTCCGAGTTGAGTCAGTATCGTCCCGTGTTCTCTCAGGTACCGAGCCCGTAGAACTCGGTGGCACGCCCAGGATCTGACCGAGTGAATCGCTTGCATCTAGCGCCCTTCCCCCTAACCAGAGGAAACAGTGCGCCTTCATTCCCAGGAGATCTCAGGTTTGGGACACTGGTTGATTCCTCCCTAGCCCTCGTGGGTCGCAGTTCAGCGGAGGAACTCGCCGACCCAAGCCACTGTGGGTACCGCAAGCTACCCTGCACTGGTATAGGTGCTCCACAGGTAAGGCCTCCTTTGGACTCCCCCTGTGTGTAACGCCACGGTTCTGTCCCCTCTGGCGAGTGCACTCCCGTGCTTCCCCTAGGCAGTCACGGCTGCCTCGGTTGCTGTGCTGTATGTTCCCCCTATATAGGCTGGATCCACCACCGCACCGACTTTTCCACATAGGCCCTAAGTCAGGCCTCTGATGGTTTTGCCACTTAAACTTGCCTCCCCTCTCGGGTAGGCGTGGCCTCCGCAGGGTCTTCTCCGCCCTGAATAAGGGCTAAGACCCCCTTCCCTCAATGTGTGTAAGGGCCCCGGCCTAAGTTGCTCTATGCGAGAAACATAGAGAGAAAAGAGGCCCGGCCAGGCTTGGCCCGTTCCCAGGTTGGCGGCCAGCACCTTGTTCCCCTTCAGGGTAACGATAAGGAATCCTGATGGCTTAAATGGGGCATTGGGGAAGGGTACGTGCAGCCTGATACAGTTGGTCGTCCTGCACGTAAGAATACCTGCTCGCTCCTGTATCAGCAGTTCACGTACACGGCTCAGCGCATGGCGCTTTTATAAGTGGACCCCTAGTGTCGCTTCTCTGACACAACGTGGAGAGAGCGACAGAAGGGGAACGTCTAGGTTACGTATGTAACCTCCGTTCCCCGATGGAGGGAACGAGACGTTGTGTCTCCCCTGCCACGTCGCTGAGCCGAGCCACTGTTGTGGCCGGACCATTTCGGCTCCTCAGAAAAATCTTGAATGAACTCCCGTATTTGCGCCGCTTAAATACCCGTATGTCCGGGGGCGGGACATGCAAATACTGGTTGCCAACTCTCATTGGCCTTTTTTCATAGTCCAGAGGTGAATATCGGCGCTCAAGAGAGACCCCTAGTGTCGCTTCTCTGACACAACGTCTTGTTCCCTCCATCGGGGAACGGAGGTTACATACGTAACCTAGACGATTACAGCAGTTAAGATGGAATGCTATTTTAACAATAGCGGTTAGAACCTATAGTTCGTACAGTATAAAAATAATTATGTCTATGCAGAGTCCTCATACAGATAGCTGCACCAACACGTGTGTTTGTGTGTGTGTGTGTGTGTGTGTGTGTGTACATGTTTATACTACATTATATGCCCAATCATGATGCCCAATAAAAACTGAGCTTGAAACCACTGCAGAGAGGATTTCTAAATGAAAATCAATATGAAGTTCTATTCTGAAAATGTAACAAAATAGATATGCATGTGTTCCTACTATCTGCTAATGAGTTGAGTTTGGAGTGTTAAATAAGAGAGACAAGCAAAATGTTGAGCGTTGAGGGTACTCCAGGACCAGGATTGGGAAACACTGGTGTAGGCTAAATAAAGCTCTAAGACTATGAATGGGATTTGGGGATAATATCGCGAGAATAGCGCCCCTGCGATTTTAGATCGGTGGGAGATTTTAGATCAGTGTGTTTGTAGTTCTGGGGGAGAGAGAAGCATAAGACGCACACTTTAATCCGGTGGGATAATTCACAATGTTCACCTCTGATCGTTGAATAAAATGAGTGATCCGATCACAAGAACTCCTCGTCTGTTGAGTTGTGGTGATCAGAATAAGCCAAGAGCCCATGATAAAGTGCTTGTTAAGAACTGTAAAGTGCTCGTTGTGATGTTAAACTTATTACTTCATTAAACCATGCAATACACTAGTAATACAAATTTATATTTATTCAATAGTAATTGCATTATATTTGAACAATATCTCACATATGTGATGCTCTGTTAAGCAGCACTTAATTTGACAAAAAATATGTATATTTTCATTTAATAATATTTATAAATCATTCATTTATTTAGACACCATTTTGATGATTCAGTTGAAATAAAGGCCCTATTTTAAAAGGGCTAGTGCAAAGTGCAGTGCTTTTGCTTTAATTCATAAGTGCAAAGTCATGGCCATGAAGTTTTGTGCAAGCATGCGCTTAGTCTTGGCACAAGTGGTTTTGGCGAAATTGCATGCACAAAGCGCTAATGGGCCGAGTCAAGTGCAATTTAAATCTGAGGTTCCTCTCCAGTAATTGCACTGTCTGTGTTCTATTATATAGTCCACAGACAGTGGATATAGACATAGACAGCACATTTATAAGAAGTTGTATTGTAAATGGGCTGTATGCTATGAATTAGAACAATAGAAATATGGATTTACGTTCTTGTGTGCAATAAATGTGTCCTTGTTGATTGTCAGGCATATTTCTGACAGTGACATGATTCTTTAATACACGTGGAAAATTTGTTTCTTGTCAGGATTTGAATTTATTCTCCATTAAATGTATTAATCATTTTCATCTAATGACACACAAATCAGGGCTAGTATGAACAGTGATTGTATTGGACTACACCCACATTCTGTGCACATACACCCACAGATAGCACAAACACTTGCGCTTTACACGGACACAAAAATTGTATATCTTTATCGGCGAGTACCGAAAAGGAAGTATCTGTACTTGTACTTGTAAATAAAATGGTATCGGGACATCCCTACTGCATTTAAACCCCTGACATAACAATACTTTAGAGATATACACAACAAGGAACTTTTAACAATTCTTAAATGCCAATTCTGATCATTTACACAAACTAACCATTACACATAATATAAAAAATAATTCTGGTTATTTTGGCAATGAGATAAATAGTTTATTTTGTAATAAAATTTGGTGAGTAATGTTTATTTGTTGGGAGCCTTTACTAAAATTATTTATTGCTTGTCATATTTTTAGCCAAGGTTTTGTGTGTTGCAGTAATGAGAATTTATCTGGACATGCTCCAGAAATTAAATGTAAACAAAATAGTACAATATTACTTGATTTTTCTGTTTACAATGGTTGGGGTCTGACAGGGAGGAAGGGCAGCCGGTGGACTTTTTGGAGTCCCGCTTGGGTAAGATGGGGCCCCACTGTGGTTGGTGTTGTCACATGACCTAACTACTTTGCATGTCAAGTCATTAGTCAAGTCATTTTAATTTGTAAAGTGCTTTTCACAACACGTTTCAAAGCAGCTTTAGAGTAAGTCATGCTTTAACAGAACATTTCACTGTAATATCTATAAAGTCTTCATTGTCAATGAGTCATCATTGTGTAATTGAAAATTGTGTATAAACATAAATAATTAAATTGTTAAATAATAAATGTATTTAGAACCCCATTGAGCAAGCCAATGGCGACTCACATTAATGAACATAACATTAAATAACATTAATTAAATATGTAAATTATATTACATTTTATGTAAAAAGGTTGCAACTTTTGGCAGTGTGATCAAGTAATCATTGAAGAGGAATTTGTAAAAAAAACATAAGCTGTTGATATCACTTCTGATTCTTTAGTGGAAGTGCATAAGAGTGGAGCATTGCATTGCGGAATACAGTATTTCATTATGTGTGCTCTGGTTGTGAAATTAAGCTCTCAAACAATGTCATAATTGTAAACATATTACTTGACACTGAGCCACTGAAAATATGATACATGAAGTGTGATTTGTTCTGCTAATACTCAAGCATTTTTTTCATCATAACCTTCCACTATTTGAGCAACTTGAATGTATAAGTGAATGGAGTTAAAAACAGGACATTTTCATAGGCCTTATTTCCCAAAGGAGATTCCTATTGTGCAGTGCCAAGCTGCGCAGGATAATTTAATGTTCTCGTGAAATGCTGTGTGTTTTGAGGATAGTGAATGGTAACATTGCCAGGTTATAAAGCAGCATGTGTAGTATTCTGAAGTACATTGAATTTTTAGCCAGAAATACACAAGAGATGGCATGAAGTGGTAATATCATGGTACATTGATGTACAACAGTTCATACCATGGTATTTGTGTGTTACTCTGAGGTACTTCAAAGAATACAATTGAATTACCATGGTACATGTCCAACAACATGGTATGTATTTGTCTTCAATTCATTAAAACAGCACCCCAAGACACTCCCATTTATATTACCATATTCATATACCATGGTATTTACATGGTACTGTACTTAAAATAAAACCATGGTACCATGTCCAAATAAAAATAAAAATAAAAAAGTAATAGAATGGTAGAATGTTTTTTGTTAATGTGCCTTTTTTCTGTGCGGTTTTTAATTGCGCTGATAAAATGTGTATATTGCTCTCTCTCTCTCTCTCTCTCTCTCTCTCTCTCTCTCTCTCTCTGGTGCATGCTGTGAGTGTGGGTAAGGAGTGAGCAAGTTGCTGAGAGTGAGTTCGACAAAGTTTAGTGTTTTCTTGATTCTTTGTATGCGTTTCTTGTCTTTCCCCCTTGTTATTAAGTCTAAAATAAAGTTGGGAAATAAAGCTCCATAGCATGGCCGCGGTTTCAGACAACGGAATGGGTACAATATCACCTCGAAATGGGTACAGGACAGGTGTGTACCAGAGCCTAGAGTGACAATGGAGGAGATGCTCTTGGTTTTAGAGGAACAAGTGGGGTGTGAGAACATATTTCAGCCTCTCGAATGAACAAAGTGGTTGTTTTCTTGAAATCTGAATCACTGATCAATCAGTTGACTGTGATTGGATTATGGGTGAAAGAAATTTTCATTTCGGTTACCAGCACTGGAAATCCCCATCTCTAATGTTCAGGCCCGCCGTCAGGGGGGTCAAAGGGTACAGATGACCCCGGGCCCAAGGCTCAGGGGGGCCCATGCAAAGGACTATAGTTGACCCTTAATGGGATCAAGTACAACAATTTACTTACTGACTTATGTCACCGAAAATAGAATGCATATGTATTTACATGATAAATACATTTATTATTATCATTAAAACACATTTTAACTTGTCATCTGATTCTGATACCCCATCCCCCCGCTGTTATTGTGAAAATGGTTCGGTTGAAACACCTGATCAATCAGATGTGCGGAACACACATGATGTGCATTGTGCTAAGCGGGGACTGACTAGAGAGTCAAAATGGGGCACAAAAAAGAAAAGAGAGCAAACAGAGAGCAAAAGAGAACGAAAGAAGCAGAGAGGCAATGGCCAAGCATGAAGCACACAGGCGAAGCTGAATGTGGCAAAAGCTGTTGCTACTCTAGAAAGAACATATTATCATATATTGATAATATATTTGTATCAATTATTTAATATAATATACCGATAAGGAGTATCGATCAGAGTAATAGTATTGATAAAATCCTAACGATACCCATCCCTACTTATAAGGCAATTATATTGCAACCTGCTGGAATTACTAAAGCTTGCAATTAGCTCATTGTTAGGCCTGAAGTCAGCAAGAAAATAATCAGATCCTTCCTATGATATCACCCTCTATCAGAAACCGAGGGAGAGACGAGCATCCCCACTATGCAGAGCAGGTCCACTGAGGGAGAGACTAGCATCCCTAAACAGTGAGTGAATAACACAAGGATGGGTGTGTGGTGGTGGACGGTGCTGGAGTGGGTGTGGATGAGGGCAGTGCCGCAGTAAGTAGGGGTTGCTGTATTTTATTTTATTTTTTTTTCAAAAATCATTAAGAGTAAGAAAACACTCTTTATTAGAATATTCATTTTTCATATTCAGGTTGGCAATGAGCATGTACAAGCAGCGTACAAGCACTTCACACAGTCAGAGTCTGTCGCATCTCTGTAGCATTGGGATGGGGGGGGGTCCAATTTGGAAAATTTTGTCCCCCTGTTCATAGATCCTGATTAGCCCTGCTAATGTTCCACCTTTTGTCTGTAATGGCACTATCATGAAAGAGCTGCAAAGTTTTACATGTCCGCATAAAGATGACCAGCGGCTGTCTACGTTATGTGGAGATGTAAACAATGCGAATCAATGGGGCCTGGGTAGCTCAGCGAGTATTGACGCTGACCATCACACCTGGAGTTGCGAGTTCGATTCCAGGGAGGGCTGAGTGACTCCAGCCAGGTCTCCTAAGCAACTAAATTGGCCTGGTTGCTAGGGAGGGTACAGTTACATTGGATTACCTCCTCATGGTCGCAATAAGTGGTTCTCGCTCTCAATGGGGTGCGTAGTAATTTGTGTGTGGGTCGTGGAGAGTAGCATAAGCCTACACATGCTGTGAGTCTCCGCAGTGTCATGCAAAGCGAGCCACGTGATAAGATGTGTGGATTGACGTCTCAGAAGCGGAGGCAACTAAGACTTGTTCTCCATCACCTGGATTGAGGTGAGTAACCATGCCACCACAAGGACCTACTAAGTAGTGGAAATTGGGCATTCCAAATTGGGGAGAAAAAAAGGTGATCAAAACAAAATTTTAAAAAGCAATGCAAAACAACATCAAATACAGAAAACAATGAACTGAGATGCAGGAGAAAGGAGCTACAGAGGAGGTGAGTGATGATAATAAAAATGCTGGGAGTAGTGAGCAACCTGCATGCAGTTCTGTTCCCGAAATAGCTGAGACTGTAATTGATGTTACTGATAAGAGTGAGGCTCAGAGTGGTATTGAAGAGGTGGACAGGCAGGAGTTTTAGAAGATAACACAGCTGATGACTTAGATGGGTTGTCTCAATGTACTAATGATGGAATGAGTATTTAAGAGCAGTGGTCAGATGTGTCTGATATGGCAAGAGTGGCTGAAAATTATATATATATATATATATATATATATACTGTTGAACAGAATAACACATTTTTAGATGAAACAAAAGATAAACTAGGTGTTGAAGTTGGGGATTTTTCCCAGATCTTGATAAGTTTGTTTCTTCTGTTAGGTGGGCAAGGAGAATGAGCAGCTATGAAGAGCTCTCACAACAGAAGAGGTTTCGTCTAAAAAAGCACATTAATACTGTTAGACTGGGAAAGAAAGGCAAAAAAGAACATTACTACTATTAGACTGGGAAAGAAAGGCTAACAAGTGGAAAAGCAAAAGAAAAACAAAATAGCAATGCTGGCTGATAACACTTCTCTTTACGTTTCTTTCATTATCTTTCTTATGGAGGTCTTGTGGGTGGGATCTCTTAATGTAAATGGAATGAAGGATGGGAGAAAAATAGGTTACTATCAGAGGTTATATGTTTCGAAGATCTAAATGTTATTTTATTGCAAGAGACTCATCGTGATCAAAACAGTGAGATTGACTGGGGCTAATGGTGGGAAGGAAAGTAAGTCCTTAGTCATGGGTCCAATTTGAGTGCTGGAGTGGCAGTACTGTGGACTGAAAAAGCAAACCAGCTGAGGTCAGTTTTAAATGAAACGGTGAAAGGAGCTCTTGTAAGGAGTCAGGTTTTAACAGCAAGAGACATGGATTCTCCTACATCATTCTTTTTTTAATCTGGAGCGTAAAACTGATAAAAGGCTGTAATGGACATGACACTTCTAACCCAGTGGAGATGCGTAAACTTGCTGTGGATTTTTATCCTAGTTTATATGCTGCTGACAACTCAGATGAACAGTGAAGAAATGAACTGCTTCAAGATCTTCCAGTTTTAACTTCAGAGCACACATTATCTCCAGAGACTGAACTTACCTAAGAAGAGGTTACTGCTGCTGTTATGGGACTTTCCATAGGTCGCACACCAGGAATAGATGAACTGCCTGCTGAATTCAATAAGACCTTTTGGCCTGCCATTGGACACGATTACTTTGAGGTTCTTCAACGATGCATCAGTGAAGGACTCCTTCTTAAGAGCTGTTTATGTGCAGTTTTAATGCTGTTCCCTAAGAAGTGTGATTTAACACTTTTAAAGAACTGGAGGCCCTTTGCAATTTTGTTTTCTGTGTATAAAATTATTTCCAAATGTTTGGCAAATAGATTTAATTACGTACTGCATTGTAACACAGTTAAAGGATGGGCAAGGAGAAGGCGAGAACCGGCTTGTCAACATAAATAATATTTAATGAAAACTTAAACCAAAAGCACAAACATAAAAACACATGACGGACGTGCCCGTAATTCTCTCTCTCTCTCGAACCCGTCCCCGCCCCCCTCCACTCCACACTCCTCACGGCGTTATCTCAGGCCGGGGTGCCACCGACATGACGTACACCCCCCCCATCCCTGGGGCGGGGTGTATCTTGCGTCCCACGTGGTCATCCCCTTCTTCCTCACCCTGGGAGGAGACAGGAGGGGAAGAAAACAACAACAAAAAAAATAGGCAAGGGAAAAGGCCAACACGGTGCGAAAGAGAGAGAGAGAGAGGAGAGAGAGAAAAAGCTCACTCACCGGTTCTCTGATGTACTGTCGCGTGGTCCTCGAACACTCCTCCACACTCAGGCGGACGACAGCCGCTCCAACCCCGGGCGAACCGGAGTGAAACCTTCGACCCCCAGCGGGCAGAACGCACCTCCGCTTTTCTGGCAGCAAATGGGGACACTCCTCCGCCCCTGGCAGCAGCTCTACCGCTTCGGGCGGTCGGAGAGTTTCTTCCCTCCTCCCCTCGCAGACAGCAGTCTCCCTCGACCCCTCCACGTCTCTGGGGACGGTAGGGCACTCCTCCGCCCCCGGCTGCGGCTCCCTCACTCCAGGCGGTCGGGTTATCCAGTCCCCACTTGCTCCGTGGACGACGGCCGTCACCCGGCAGATGGCAGCGGCGCTCCCCAGGGTGAACGGCAGTGTCGAGGACTCTGCGACGGGCATCCCTCCTCCTTCCCGGGTTTCGGCACCAATGTAACACAGTTAAAGGATGGGCAAGGAGAAGGCGAGAACCGGCTTGTCAACATAAATAATATTTAATGAAAACTTAAATCAAAAGCACAAACATAAACAGACATGACGGACATGCCCGTAATTCTCTCTCTCTCTCGAACCATCGTCACCAGCTGCCTTTATCCCTCGCGCGCCTCATCAGGCCGATTGTGGACCGGGCGCGCGATATTCCGAACCGGCCCCGCTCCACATGCATGTAATCATTCATAAAGACTGTATAAAAGACCGATCTATTGCAGATATTCTGCACTTAGTAAGAGACCTTTATGATTTTGCTTTTTATAACAAAATTGATAAGGGTTTTCTGTCTTTAGACCAGGAGAAAGCTTTTTTATCACATTTTTCTTTTTGACATCTTTAAGGCTGTTGGTTTTTGGGATAATTTTATTTCCATGATAAAGTTGTTATATCCTGAAGCCACATATATGATAAAAATGGCTGGTGGTTTAAGTATTCCTGTGAAAGTTCAGAGGGGAATTAGACAGGGTTGCCCTCTTTCAGGCCATCTTCAGGCATCTATCAAACTTTCTGCATATGCGGATGATGTCAGAGTTTTAATCAGAACTGGGGTAAAAGCGATGCTTTGTAGTGTGGCCAAGCTTTTAAAAGTTCATCACTTCCTGGTGGTTTGCAGTAGGGGAGGGCAGGTTTTATATATCTGGGAGTGTTTTTAGGGACAGATGTGTATAGGAAGCAAAACTGGGAGGGCCTGTTGGAGAAGGTGTGTGCTTGGTTGTCTCACTGGAAATAGTTGCAGCCCCAGCTGTCCTACAGGGGAAGGGTGCTGATATGTAATAACCTGGTTGCCTCCTCTCTTTGGCACATAATGATGATTCTTGAACCTCCAGAAAACTTTGTGAGAGAAATTCAGCGATATCTGGTGGACTTTTTCTGGTAAGGAAAGCTATGACTAAAGGTGCAAGTGATGTATCTGCCCAGACAGGAAGGAGGACAGGGACTGGTCGACATCAGATCCAGAGTTAAGAACTTCAGACTTCAAACAGCTCAGAGACTTCTCTATGGGGATGATGTGAGCTGAGCTGGGGTAGCGTGCACCCTACTGAGGAAAGCGGGCAACATGGGTCTAGACCTCCAGCTGTTCCTTATGGATATACATCAAGCTTGACCTGACAGGATTAACATCAATTTACAGGTCACTTTTAATATCATGGACACTTTACAGGTTCTCTCGGGAGCCAAATGGTGCCCAGAGTCTGTGTCAGAGGGAAGAACCGCATTGAGACCTTCAATGGAGGATAGTTCATGGTATAATAGCTACAAACAGGCACAGAGCACACTTTGATCCATAGATGGGGAGGGATGTCCTTACTATGGTATACATTAAACAGTTTTTCATTTATTTTTAAGTTGTGCTAGACTACATCCTTTGTTTAAAAAAAATGGAAGAGTGGTGCCAGACACTGTGGGAAGCTTTTTCACATATATGGGCCTAAATATAACAACAGTCGAAAGGAAGTTAATCTTTTATTATACTTTTTATTCGAGCAAGCAAACATGGCTACATGGGTGTCACGTAAAGGAAAACTGTGTGGTACTAGGTCATGTGATGGTGTATCAGTCGTAAGGGGTTAAATAAAATTGCTTTTAAAAATTGAAAATACATATTATAAGCTGGTTGATGACTTTGAAACTTACAAATGTAAATGGGAGTAAATCTGTGCATTTGTGAAGTAGACCTTAGTGGCCTTCTGCATATTTTCATTTAGTGTATATATGGAAATATAAATGTTTTCTCTCTCTCTCTCTCTCTCTCTCTCTCTCTCTCTCTCTCTCTCTCTCTCTCTCTCTCTTTCATCAATGTGGTCATGTTTTGTTTTTGCATGCCAGTATATAAAAAAATCATGAATAGACAAATATTTTAAACTTTGGTAGTAGTGATCTTAAATCTGCTGCTCAGACTCATCCTCTCATTAAGTGAACATCTGTCCATTTTTCCACACTTCATCCTTCTATCTCTCTCTCCATCTCTCTTCCCTTATTAAGACAGCTTGTTAAGCTCTAATGTAACCTTGTCACAGAAAAAGAAGGAGAGAAAAATAAAATTTCTAGAACTCCATGGTCACATCATTGGACAGACATGCATATCTATAAAAGGAGGCTCTGATAGATAAAATTAGAGCAAACAGCTCTGAAAAGCTGTTTCACTGTGTTCAGTGTGTGTGTGTGTGTGTGTGTGGTTCCATGAACTCTCTCCAACCCCCCTCTAGTTTCAGGAGGGAGAGCATACAGCTTGATGATCATTTATGTCCAGCGCGCGTGCAGTGTACACACTCATCGGTTATTAAAACCTGCGCGTTCTAATGTCTTGCTCTCGTGCAAAATCAATCTTAAGAAAGAGACGATTTACTACTCCATTTCAACTGTGCGCTCCTTGTAATGAAAGTTTTTGGACGCACGGATGTGTCCTGTGTGAACGCCCCCGCACAGTGCGTCTCTCCTCCTCCTCCCATGCGCTCGGTGCTGTCGGTCTGAACGCTCGTCGGTGTGCAGCGCTCGGCCAGGATGTTTGTGTCCGTGTGGTACGCCAAGAAAATGGGCCGGCGTTTCATCAACAACGTCCGGAAAGCTAAAAAGCAACGCCATCGCATCATGGTAGGAACTGACGTGTTTAAATGCTGTCTTCTGGTTATGCGGTTTTTATGTATCATGGAAATAACATATACAAATAAATGTGCAGTGTATATAATACCAATTTATAATACTTCTAAGTAGACCTTAGAAGAGTGCCTCTAATTTGAAAGTCTTTATAACAATCATTTGGTGCTCAGAGCCGCTTAGTGCGTCAGAAGTTGCAAAATGTGGAAAGTTAAAATTAGGGCGTCTCTGTGTGTGAAATGGTGCTTCCGATTAATGACCCAGCACCTTAAATAATAGATAAGGTGATTAATGAAACTAGGATGATTAATTAAAATATGAAAAAATGGGGCACCTTGTAGCACTTGTCTATAGTGTCAGATTTGGGATTGGGTAATACTTTAAAATAACTTTTATTATAAAGTCCTCATTACTTACAATTACAATGTTAAAAAGATCAGTAGTTAATTTACATTCAAATATCAATAAAATATTTAAATCAAAGCTTTATGACATCTTTAAATATGAATTATTAATTAAATATGAATATAATATAATATTTACATAATAATTTCTTATATTTGTTCTGCAGTTTTTATTTTAATTTCTTTAGTTCATTTCAAATGCCCACACAGTGTGACAAATAAATGTTTTAATGTACAAATATTCTAATCTCTTAATTAAGTTGAGGTCATTAATGCTCCATGCAAAGTAATTATAATAGAATTTGCAAAATGCATTTTAAGATGCTTTATTTAATGTGAACTACCATTAAAAATAGATGTAAATAGCCACATTTATATGGATTAATTCAAGATTCCTGCATTTTAACTTAAGATCTGTGGACATTTATATTATATAATAATGTATAATAATGAAAGTACTGTTACCTTGTTACTTTGTTGTTATAAAGTGTTACCTTGGATCCATATAAAAAAAATCTCTTTATGTTGATTATCTGTATTACTTCTAATGATTGGATAAAGCTATTCCAGGCAGAGATGTACAAATTCAGATTATTTCCATATTCTTAAGAAGAGAAAGAGACGAGGAGGAGTGAGAGAGAGAGAGAGAGAGAGAGAGAGAGAGAGAGAGAGAGAGAGACTGCTTCATTAAAGCAAAACTTGTAATACTCTGTCAGTGGAGGATAAAGAGAGAGAAAGACAATAATAACTGCCAAGAACAGATCTCTTGTGTTGCTGCCCTGAAGTGTGTGAGTGAGTGGGTGAATGAGTTTCTCTGCTCATTGGTTGGTATCATAAATTGTGGGTGTCATTTCTGTCAGAATTTTTTTTGTCAAACATTAATTTATTTATGAGAAACACACAGTCAGAGAAACACTTTTAGAAAGATAGATAGAGAGAGAGAGAGAGAGAGAGAGAGAGAGAGAGAGAGAGAGAGAGAGAGAGGGTTTACTGTCACCGTTACATGTCAATATGAAAGAGATGGCAACAAAAAAATGTTGTTGAAAGTGGTCATATCATGAAAAATGTGTAAGGTTGGGACATAAGTTCAAACTAAGGGCCTTAGTTATTTGTAACTAAGTCAGTGCTTAAATTTACTGCACCACCTGTTTTTAAGGCATTATTTAAAAGGATAGTTCACCCAAAAAAGAAAATGATTTAATCATTTGCACACCCTCATGCCATCCCAGATGTGCATGACTTTCTTTTCCTGCAGAACACAATGTAAGATTTTTAGAAGTATATCTCATCTCTGTAGGTCCACACACTACAAGTGAATGGGTGACAACATTTTGAAGCTCCAAAATCCACATAAATGGAGCATGCAAGTAATCCATATGACTCCAGTGGTTTGATCCATGTGTTCAGATATGATATGACAGGTGTGGGTGAGAAACAGATCAATATTTAAGCACATTTTTTATAATATTCCTTGAGCTAATATGTTGTAAGCTCTCTGTAAAGTAATACAAATTACATTTACCTTTATTGATCCAAGAAGTAGCCTTCAGATTTGTAAACAGAAATATTGAATAGCGGGGGATGTTTTAACCTTTTTTGTCTCATGTAACTGCCAACGGAAATAAATGACATTTCACTTGAAATATGATATGTAAAAAAAATCTATAAATATAATTAAAAAGTACATTTAAATAGGTAAATAATCAGGTAATAATAATATTCAGGATCTGTAGCTAAAATTAATAAGTGGCCATAAATAAATACTACCATAACAGACAAAGTTTACATGTAATAATTTGAATATCCTATATATTTTGCACGTGTTGAAACTTGGCATGTCTGTTTTTTACATAATGCTCTCTCTTGTAAATGTAAACGATTTACATCTGGTTGGAGGCTTCCGTAAGTATTTAGATTATACTTAAGGTTACGTTTCCCCTAACAGTGCAACGCTCAAATATTTAGCAGTGTGTAAATTGTAACTTAGTGCCCATTGACGCTATGACTAGTCTAGGTTTTTAACATTTACCTTGCGCAAGACTGGTACAAGCAGCCCCAGAGGAACTAACACATCTCAGTGTGGATTGCTTTGTAAATTTGTCAAAATGTAATGCAGGCTTTGCAAGTAGGTTTTTATTGAAGGATGAGGCAACGCTAACTATATTGCCTCTGACAGCAAAACCGCAGCTCATTTCACATGCAAAGAGGGCATTTCACAGGCCTCTTAAAGGTACAGCAGTAAAAATGATCAAAGAAAGAGTGGAATATGGTCATGAGAAACTAAATTATGACTGATTTTGGCACAAAAAAACCTCAGGAGAAAAAAAAATTATTACAAATATATGATATGACCCCTTTAAAGTCTAATTGTATGCCTGTATGTACATTATGTTTGAATATATGTGTACAAAGTAGAAAAGGTTCACATATTTGGGGTTTTGTCTTGGAAGAAAAGATTCAGAAAGATCCAATGAATGCCTAAAAAAAAACAATATTATGTCTCCTCTTCACATTCTGGTCTGATTGGCTCTTAAATCATTATTGTAATTACCCGATGAGTAGTTGTTATCTAAACAGGGACTGTCCATTATTTGCATTGGTTTTATGGTTATATAGAGCCGTTTTGATTGTTTGAATATTGCTGCCGGTTTCAGATGCTTGTGTGGGGTGTGGGTGGGGATTTCATTCTTTATTCTCCACACACGCACGCATACACACACATGCACAGAGCCTATGAGTGGGAGTTTATATAAGTAGATTTTGTGCAAATTAGTGTTTTGTGTGTGTGTGTGTGTGCGGGGGGTTTATGTGGTTTACGAGGACAATTTTTTAGGTTACAAACTGGTAATTACAAGGGTATTATGCTATAAATGTGGTTTATGAGAACATTTCTAGTGTCCCCATAATTCAAATCACTTAAAAAACATACTAAACGATGTTTTATTGAAAATGTAAAAATTCATAATGTTTTATGTGAGGGTTAGGTTTAAGAGTATGGTTGGGGTTAGGGCATAGACTCTATACTTTGTACTTTGTAAAAATCATTATGTCTATGGAGAGTCCTCATAAGGATAGCCACACCAACACCAACGCTCTGTGTAGTACCCTTGAAGCAAATACAAAACCAACAAATGTGTTTGTGTACTATATGTGGTGTGTGTACATCTGCATATTTTGTGTGCATATGTCCTATTTTCTGTTTTGATAAGCGAATATAAAAGTGCTGGCTTTTATACTGATTATAGTTTAATTAATTTTGTGCATCTCATTTTATGGATTAGTTGCTCTCTCACTTTGGATTAATTTGTTGAATCAATGTTTATTAAATGTGAATTTTATTGTTAACTACCATACAGCTTAAATCTGTGCCACCCCCACTTGTCTGCTCTGCATAACTGAACTGACAAAAACATTCAAATCCTTGGAGCAAAAATCAAAATTAGACAAGATTAAACAAAAATAGAGATTAGAGATGGTCATCTAACACTCTAAAACCTCCAAAAACAGAAGAATTGAGATAAACTGTATTATATATATATATATATATATATATATATATATATATATATATATATATATATATATATATATATATTAGGGCTGTCAATCGATTACAATTTGTAATCAAATTAATTACATGGTGTCTTGATTAATTAATCGCATTTAATCGCATATACAAATATTTGCTGAGAAAGCCCCTCAGTATAACAATAATTCCATATAATTAAATATATAATTATGAAATAATTATACATAGTTATCTTTAAATATTTATTATTTAAATATATAATTAAAATGCATTACATTCTTGTGGCAGAAGAGTTGATAAGACAATACAAAAAGTGGCTTTAGAATACAATATATTGTTTATAATTGAACATAAGTCAATCATTTGCATACAGTTCACA
Organism: Xyrauchen texanus; assembly: GCF_025860055.1. Classification (NCBI taxonomy): domain Eukaryota; kingdom Metazoa; phylum Chordata; class Actinopteri; order Cypriniformes; family Catostomidae; genus Xyrauchen; species Xyrauchen texanus. The sequence goes on from NC_068279.1 coordinate 49,679,377, forward strand.
GCAATCCATTTCAAAGTGAATTTGTCAATCAGTTCGAGATTTATTATGAGGGCTTTGTTTAAGGACCCGTCAATGTACACCTGCATCAGTCATGCTTGTGTAGCATCTCGGGTGCATTGTATCATAAACATAAATGGTTTAGGTCACTGTGTCAAGTTAAATATAGTTTAATACTTAGAACACATCTTGAGATCCCTTAGTTCGAATTTACGCTCCATCAAGTGTTTTGAACGCAAGAATGTAACACATGTTTGTGTTCTGTCTGCTGAAGGGTTGTTTTGTTCTCTGTATAAACTGTGTGTTGCTCATACAGCTGAATTTTCACTTACTGCCCTCTGGAGTAAACAGGTGGTACTACAAGCTTGCATTTCTCAGGAATCTTCCTTATTACAGTGCATTGTGATTAATTGTAGTAAATACTGTATATAATTTTATTTATTATTGATATGTACCTTGAGGTTCACTTATAATCTAAGGTAAAGTTTTTTGCACAAAAAACTGTCATATATTTGTAAATCATAATCATTTTCTATTCTCATTCTGACCCTCTGTCAGAAATGCTCAGTTTGGTGCTGCTGCTCCTTTAAGACTTGACAGTAAATGCCCACTGTTATGATGGTTCTCACCTCCTCCTTGCCCATCTATTTATAGAGAAACAAAACACACAAACATAAACACACACATGACGGACATGCCCGTAATTCTCTCTCTCTCGAACCGTCGTCACCGGCCGCCTTTATCCCTCGCGCGCCCCATCAGGCCGGTTGGGGACCGGGCGTGCGACATTATAGTCCGGCCACGCCCCCCCTCCGCTCAACAATCATGTCCTATTTTTTTATTCAAACAAGCCATGCGTGAAACAAAAACAAAATAGAATGAAAGCATTTAAGCTCACGCAAACTGAAGAAAAAGAAATCGCTAATGAAGTAGACTGACACAGTTAACGTATATGATGACGTACAGGCGCCACCCAGTGCATTCTGTATTAACTGCCAGTTTTAGGTTGTGTTCAGGATTTAATATGCATCTCGCTGTATATGTGGCCAGCAAAGCAAAACTTTGCGAAATTCGAATAGTATTTTTACTATTCGAATAATTATTGCAAAACGAATATTTGAATATTCAACTACTCGTGCACATCCCTAATGTGTTGTTGTGGAGGCAGTCAGATGCAAGTGTCTAACACAGTGTGGCATCACAATGTGGAGGAAGTAGAGAACGAGACGTTTTGGCTGCTTTGTTTTAACAAACGTGTTTTTTTCAGTGAGAAGAAAGTTTTAAGTTCTGAAACATGCAGTATGCTTTTAATGAACTCTTATATGTCAAAAGATCAAGGAAATTTAAATTTTTCATGTCATGACCTCTTTAACTCTTTCCCCGCCAAACACGGAATTTTCCGGGTTTTATGAAAAAACGCTTCCCCGCCAAACACGGAATTTTCCGGGTATCCGTGTTTTAGGTGGTATACGGTAAGGAAGACCCGCACGCATGTTTTGAAAGAGTACGCAACTCTTTGATCAAAGAAACAGAGTGCGATCGTCTCAAACGTGAAGTGGAACACCATACTAATACTAAAGCACTTGTTTGATAAAAATGCCTTTTTCTCAGCTTTTTGTCCGAAATGTTGTTTTTGACAAAACCTACCTCTGTTCAAGTGGCAATAAAAAAAGAACAAATGAAGATAAAATAAAATCGTTTTTTTTCCTAAAAGCAGAGGCTCAGATCTTTATTTTGATGTATAGCATCTTCATATATTCATGGAAGAAAATATTCTGCGGGCCATTAAAGTTTAGCGAAAATCGTCAAAAACCCTGGCGGTGGCTGGCAACTTTTTTTTAAAAACGCTGGCGGGGAAAGAGTTAATGCCACTGTTCAGACAGGCAGCGAAAATCAGATTTTTTGCATATCTGATTCAAATCTGTTTCATTGTTTGAACTGCTAAAAACAATCAAACAAACAAAAACAAAAAACCAACATGAAATCTGATGTTTACTAAATTGATCCAAACTACCTTAGTATGTGGTTTGAAATCCAATTAAAATCTGATTTTTTTTTTAATTGTCTTAATGGTTAGATCGGATTGCATATATTTTTTTATGTGTTGTGACTTTTTAATTAAGATATTTTTATAAATACCTCTAATTACAACAAAAGTTATAATGTATATCTTGAACTACAAATTGTCATATCAATAACCATTTAGTAATTACACTTCTATCGGGAAGACACGCAGGCTTGAGTGAGGTTTAAGGTTTGATGTAGGCACCGTCTGGCGGTCCGAGGGAGTTGTACTCGGAACCGTCATATCCTGCCGGAGATAGGAGGCAGGGGCGAGGAGCCTACCCCCGTGCAGGACGGGACTCAACTGGTGGTGGTGGGGTGGTGGAGGTGGCTGTGTTAGCACACTGAAACAGCAATGTGACAGATTGTGAGTAGACTTATAAAGCAATGGCTTACATGCGATTGGTTAGGAATTACCCAGCTAATGGTGTGATGATGAACAGCTGCTAGTCTTCCCACTAGAACTACGCTGGGCTTACATTGATTTAAGTCTCATTATCCTTAAATATACGTAACTTAGTAAATGTTCTTGGTTCATTTCCCCATTCATTAGCCCAAAATAAGTTCTTCATACACTAAAGTACTTGCAAATTAGAGTAATTTGTTCAGAAGGTAGTGCTGCCTATTTTGCTGTGTTGATTCAAAATAACTGACTTTTGACAGGAATCAGAATATACTGGTCGCATTGTTTGTTTCGTGCTGTAGATTCAAAAGAACCAACTCATAAAAGTCATTCGTTTGGGAATCGTAATGAAACCGGTTTAGCTGTGTGTTTTGTGCATTAGATTAAAAAGATTTGACTCATAAGAGTCATATGTTCTGGAATCGGACTACACCAGTCGCACTGTGTTTCGTGCTCTATATTCAAAGAACCAACTCATAAGAGTCATTCGTTTGGGAATCAGACATCTCTGGTTGCTCTGTATGTTTTGCACTTAGCATTCATAAGATCTGATTTGTAAGAGTAATTCGTTCAGGAATCTGACTACACTGGTTGCGCTGTATGTCCTGAGCTGTAGATTCAAAAGAACATACACATAAGAGACGTTCATTCGGGAATCATAATACACTACATCATACTTCACTAGATGTGTTTTGCACTTTAAATTCAAAAGAACCAATTCATAAGAATCATTCGTTAAGGAATCAAACTACACTGGCCAGTCTGTATGTTTTGAGCTGTAGATTCAGAAGAACAGACTCATAAGAGTCGTTCGTTCAGGAATCGGGTTATAGTGGTACGCTCTGTATGTTTCACGCAGTAGAATCAAAAGAACCGACTCACATCACTTCAAATACAACTTCAAACTATTTGACCATTTTTGCCTTACTACAAATCTCAGAATCAGAATCAGAAAAAGCTTTATTGCCAAGTATGTTTTTTACGCATACAAGGAATTCGTTTTGGTGTTGTAGGCCCATGTCACACGTTCTCTAAATATAAAAAACAATATTAAAATATAAGCAATATAAATATAAATTTAAAATCTGGTGAAATGCTGTCATATCCTCCTTTTCTATTATACTGTGTCACATTTATAGATTTGTATAATAACTTTACTATACATATACTATATAATAAAATATATATTAGCAGTTACAGATGTTTGGAATTGCGCAAAAGTGTGAACTTGGAGCATTTTACTTTCACAATACATGCAAAAGATTCTGAGACTGCTGTAATCAGTGGATGATCATGAGCCCTGCGTGTGCATGAAACAGTGCATCACCTTTTCATTTTGAAGCGCACAATAATTGTGCAGCCAATGTTTACAATTTTGCTTAATGTTGTATCACCAGCAAAATAATCGTGAATATTTCATATCACCCACCCCTAATATACAGTACTACCATGCAAAGGTAGAAATTTGTGTACCTGTTAAGATTTGGTATATATATATATTATATATATATATATATATATATATATACAGTATATTTACCAAATATATATATTTGCGAGGCTATCAGTGGCCAGGACTGGTTTACATTATTTACACGTGAGCGCTGTGAAGAAAACATGGAAACAGAGACCAAACAAGTCAAGACAAGGAAGAATATGTTACTTGTAAAGAACTAGACACCAAATGAACTAAAGTTTATTTGTCATGTTATGTTGCCAAGCTACAACGCAACTTGATGCATTTATATAGAATTCCATACGAAGCCATACGATAGCTTTGTGTGAGGATCTTCCCCTCCACCGATACTCTCAAATCCCATTTGTTTTCATGTTCAGATTCAATGCCAGTGCATCCGTGCATCCGTGCATCCGCTATGTTTGACACACTAATCTCACAGTGAAATCGGAAACAAGAGGTAGACTTTTCTTGCAAAACACTGCCCCCAGTGGCCAAAGCGGTAAATGTGGGCAGGTGTGTGCTTCATTTCAGGGAGAAATGTCCAAAGAGGGGCACCAAAAGCGAGATGTTTTTTGCTGCACAGGCTATAACACAGGGAAAAGGAATGCATATTTATCATATTTATTATAAACTGTATCCCTCAACCCAAATCCCAAACCTAAACTTTACCACCAGTGGAATAAAAAAAATTATGTTAGAGGGAAAAATGGAACCACTGAATCACGCTCATCACTGATTATGCAAACGTGATTACTTCCTGGTTTCGATGCAGTATCTGAACCCTGGTCTCCCACGCTGCTGATGCAACGTGCATCTGGTTGTGCCATTTGGGATGGTAAGATATGGCAGTTGTCGGTGAGTCGTCATAATGTGGACGATTCCAGGGTGCCGGAAATAACATGCCGACTTCTTGAATGATCATGTTGTGTTTGATATTATCGAAGCCAAAGCGCCATTGTAACAAGTTCACAGGAATGAGGAAGCAGGAGATGACAATTTTCAAACTCAAACTTTGTCTTTTAATCAGAAGACATGCTGCTTAACAGTGAAAAAAAAAACCCAATGCAAATAACAATAAATCCAAAAGGGGGAATTCAATTAGGGCAGTGTTCAGTATAAATCCAATGGCCAACACACAAACAGCTTGTCAGCTGGATTCTCTCTCCATGGTTTTAGTAGGTTGAGGTGGTAAATCTGACATGCCCCACCCCAATCCGTATGCACTACCTCATAGTCGACATCCCAGTAGTCCCCAACTCGCCATGTGACCTCAAAGGGCCTTTGCTACTTTGCAAGTAATTTCGAGCTCGATGTGGGCAGCAATTCAAGTACTTTATCTCCCTGTGCAAACTCCTGCTACTCAGTTCCCCTGTTATACAGCCGGGACTGACGTTCATGGGCCTGTAGCAAATTCTCCTGTGATATTTGCCCCAGTGTGTGCAGTTTTGCTCTCAGGTCAAGAACATATTGAATTTCATTTGTGCTCTTTGAAGGTCCCTCCTCCCAATATTCCTTCATGATGTCTAACACACCATGGATCTTATGCCCATATAACATTTTTATTATTAAATCGTTCGACCAAGCCGTCCATTTGTGGATGGTACACGCTTATCCAAATCGATTTAAGACCCAATAATTTGTACAGCTTGCGAAGTGTACGGGACATAAAAGCAGTGCCCTGATCAGTGAGGATTTATTTCGGAATCCCCACTTGGGAGATAATTCTAAAGAGTGCCTCAACAACACTACGTGCGGAGATCGCATTGCATAATCCACCAAAAGTATTGCAAAGCGATGCCTGTGTGCTGTCCATTGTAATGGCCTGATGAGGTCCATGCCAATTCGTTCGAAGGGGACCTCAATCAGCGAGAGGGTGTGCAATACTTCTTTTGGAGCGGCCGGCAGATTCACCAGCTGATATTCACGGCATGCTGCACACCATACCTGGCCAATAGAAAAGGGCCATGAGACGGCTTAGTGTTTTCCCTTCTCCCAATTGACCTGCCATTGGATTAGAATTAGCCACCTGAAATAAAATTTCCTGAAGGTCCTTTGCACCAACAACTGGGATGTATTTTTGTTTGTCTGAGTGTCAAATCAATCTTTTATAATTTAAATTATGGATATGCGAGGACCATGCCCGGCTGAAGACGTTAACCATCAATCACTTGGTCAAATGTGTGCTTCAGGGTTTCATCTCATGACAGCTGTAAAGGGAATTCCTCTATCTGGAATTCCCTAAGAGCAGGGGAGGATGACACCATCCCTGATGTCAGCCAGACGCTGATGGCCCACGCCTCCCCAGCCTGCACTTTGCCCATCTCACATGACTCACTTTCTTACAGAACCCATCCTCACACAACCATATCGACCTTCAATAATAATCGAAAGCCAGCCAATTAGTTTCCAAAATTAGTGGATGGATGAGGCGAGGACTAACCACCCACTCGACATTATGCTTTTGTCCCCGGAACATTATTGTGACAGTCACTACAGGATAATCCTGAATATCCCCGTGCACACACCTCACCATTATCCAATTATTTGCATCCAATGCCCTGTTTTAAATCAAATATTGATGAGTGAAGATTTGATTGCAACCTGAATCCACCAAAGCTTGGTATGTAACCCCCTTGATACTCACCATATCTGGTACGTCCCTGCTCAATCGGGGGCAGTCTGTGGAGTGTCTGCGACCCGGATCAAGGCCCCCAACTCCATTACTGGCCACAGATCTCGGACATGACCATCTCCCTGTAACTCCAGCAGAATGGCCAAAGCCTCCCACCCCCACCCATGGCAGCGGGTTCCCTCACCAAAAAGACCGGTTTCGGGGAGCTTGTTTCGGGGGAATGTTCCCCCGTTTCCGGGGAAACGGAACAGGGCAGAAGGGAAGAGTGGGGAGAGAGAGCGCTGGGAATGAGACAACAGGGGGAAAAAGGGCATAGGGTGCACTGGCTCCCGGATACGACGCCAGATGCTCTTCCGACAACTGGACAGCTTCGTCCCTAGCCAGCACCAACTGCCGGCAGGTGCTGAGCAAAGGCAAATTGGCATGCGACTTCACTCAGCGTCAAGGAGCAGAAGCTCTGGCCGTGTTCTTCTGGCCGACCCTACCCGTTGCAGGATAGACTTCTTCAACAACTCGTAGTCCAGGAGGTCAGTGACCAGAAGTTGTTGGGCTTTTGGCCGTGTGCTCAAAGAGCTTGAGGTAGGCCTCCCGATTATCTTGAGGGCCCATCTTTGTGAGCAACATGAGAGGGTTTGCTGCTGTTGGGGAAAGGGTAGCGGCCGCACCCTCCTGGGGTATTAAGCTCCGCAGCACCTGCTGTTCATCCTCCTGGGCCCGAAGGAGCACCTCAAAACACTGCTGCTGCTCCATGCGTAGGTCCAGGAGGACCTGGTTTTAGGCCTGGTGGATGTTGGCCAGCGACCTAAAGGCAATCTCCAACAACTCCTCTTACTCATTTTCCTGGCTTTCCGCACTAGTGTAATAATTCAAGTAATGCATTGGAAAGGAGGAAGCTGGGACCGGCTTAACAAACGTTTAATTAACATGTTTTAATATAGCATAAAACAACTTCACGTGCTGCTTCCCTTCAGACACACCAAACACACACACACACAGCTTCATGCGTCTCTCTCTCCCGTCTGCTGTCTCCTCTCCTTAAATACTCCCGCCACCCCTCACTAGAATGCGAGACCAGTGTGGCACACAGCTGGAACTCACTCACCACTTATATTCCCAGCCTCCCTCTGCCCAGACACCGCACTGCCCCACTCTGCTCGCCACAGCCATTGCTTTTTTGTTTTGGTCAAAAAAGATGAATGTGAAATGAAATTTGAGAGCTGGAATGGAGGGCAAGACTTTCTGTGAATAACTATTTAAATTTCGATATGTTCCTCACACAAAGCTATCGTATGGCTACAGAAGTTTTGGAATATACTGCACAAGTTATATGGACTTTTTTACATTGCTTTATGATGCTTTTTTGTGTATTTTAGAGTCTGAAAACTGAAGAAAAAAACATATTGGAAAACAGGTTAGAATGACATTAGAGTGAGTAAATAATTACAAAATTATATTTTGGTGTCTACTATTCTTTTAAGTTACAGTAGTAGTGTCACTACTTTAAGTTACTCTCAACACTGCTGAGCCTCATACACTCCCATTCTTTCCTCCTCCTCCTTTCACTCTTTCATTTTTACATTTATCTACACATCCTCTCCTCTTCTTTTCCTGGTTCTGTCATTTCTCCAGTTCTGTCTCTATTAATTTCACTAATATCTACTCAACCTCCTCCTAACCTTCAAATCCCTCCTGGGGGCTCTTGCCAATGCTTGCTAAATAACGGCTGATGGTCAGCAATATTTGAGTGTGTGTGTGTGTGTGGCAAGTTTGCGACCTGCATTTTTATGTGTATATTCACATTTCAGCCTATGCTAAACCTAAGTAAATTCTAAAACATTTAGGGTGCTTTCACACAAAATTTTGTATTCTGTTTACATCAGATTTCGGTTCATTGGTTTGTGAGAATGTGATTTATCTAAATTTATTTATCAGACCGTGACCTGCTCTAAACCTTACCACAGCCAACAGACTGAAATAATGTTTTTTGGCAGTAAAACTGCACACCACAATCACACATGCATGTACACATTATTGTGACAGTGGCAAATATAAATGCACACACTGATATGTGTTGAAAAGCACACTGACATTGATGTACCACCCACCTCTCTCTCTTTCTATCTATCTCTGTTATGTAATGACTCCTCTGTAACGTGAGAAATCAACATCAATCTCTCCCGTCACCTTACCTCCAACGCTCTCCGGCTTATCAACACTCAGCATTCTTGCCAGCTGTGCTCGTATTTATCAAACCACCTTCCCTCACTAACTAGCTCATTTTACTTTCTTCTTGTAGGTTCTGCATCCATCTCCAGAGTGTGAAGTTAAATCATTATATTTGTACGTAATGAGCAAGTTGGTTTAGATTCCATAACAAGTTGAAAGCATAACAGTGGTAGTATACTGCATGCTGCCTTAAAGTCATGTCCCAATGATTGTATTTACATAATGACCACGTGAATTCCACCATAATGTCGTAATTGCCAATGGAAAACTCTGAATTTTCTTTGAGCCAAGATTTTTTGGACTGGGAGCATGCCTAAAATCATGCTAATTTGTATTGGTTAAGATTTCATCTTGAATGGTGATTGTATATTTTATTTTGTCTGCACTTTTAATGATTAATGGTTATACATTTTTAATGATTAATGGTTATAAATCTCTGTAGAAAATTCTAATGATCAGCTGATTAGGGCTTTTTAATGGTTGACACTGAACGAATTCTAGTGAACAGGGTATACAGTATAGAGGACGACTGATAGTGAATTCTGGCGATACGATAACTAACGTAGTGGAAAAGACAGATGACTTATTAATCGGCCGATAGTTCAAATCACTCTATATAATAATTAAAAATATCTTAATCTTTCCTTACTATTACAAGCACAGATATTGAGACTGAAAAATGAATAAAATCCTAAAAGCAGTTTATTGTGCAAGCCCAAAATACACTGGGGACTCTTATTTTGAAATTACAGAGATTTGTCTCTGTTACAATTCTCTATATGTTAGAACTGACCAAATTAAGCTTTTATAGCCTATAAAAGCTTAAGGGTTACTGATAAGGATAAGGACGAGTGTCTACCTCTACTACAGTATACAGTACAGTATAGTCAGTGTTGCTTGTAATCTAATTTCAAAGTAATTAATTAATGTAATATAATTACTTTTTAGTACAAACAGTAGTGTCCCATACATAAAATGTACAAAGCTGTTTACAAGGTAGGTTTATAGCTGACACTAGTTGGAACGACCATCTTTGTTAATCAGCCAAGTGGGCAAAATTATCACTGATCTCAATAATCTTAAAATCAATAAACCGATTAGTCGGCCTGGGTGATATTTTGGTCTTACACTATAAAGTGGTATATGAATGTGGTAATATAGCGAAGTATCATGGTATTTTTTAATTACTTTGAAGCACCATGTAAATACATCATATATGGTAATCATATATCAAATTACCATGGTAGCAACATGGTATTCTTTTAATTACTTTTAAGCACCATACAGAATACAGAATGGTGCATAAATAGTTATATATCAAAGTACCATGGTATTATCATCACATTGTTATTGCCCAGATGTGCTCTCTCTCTCTCTCTCTCTCTTTTTCTCACACACACACACACACACACACACACACACACACACACACACACACACACACACACACACACACACACACACACACACGTTGTGTTTCCATGTTTTATGGGGACTTTCCATAGACATAATGGTTTTTATACTGTACAAACTTTATATTCTATCCCCTAAACCTAACCCTACCCCTAAACCTAACCCTCACAGAAAACTTTCTGCATTTTTACATTTTCAAAAAACATAATTTAGTATGATTTATAAGCTGTTTTCCTCATGGGGACCGACAAAATGTCCCCACAAGGTCAAAAATGTCGGGTTTTACTATCTGTTACGCTTTTCGATGGGAAGGAGGACAGGAAACAGGTCTTAACCACAAGGTAAGCTTTTTTAATTCTCTTTGGTTCTCACAGTATTATTATCGCACACAATACAAATGTCAAACACTGGGTTTGCTTGTCGTCTCTCTCCTCGACTGGAGGCTCTGTGTCTGCTTTTATGCCGCTCTACTCGTGCTCACTGGAATCAGAGACAGGTGTTAGGCATAATTTAGCTCAGGTGTAAGCGCCCTTACCGCTTTCCTCTCCCGGACGGGCGCTTGACCACGCCCCCGCTGCCACATACCCCCATCGCCCGACTCAGGCCGGGGCACCATCCGGCCTGCCTACCACTCCCCCCCATTTCTGGAGAGAAAGTCGGCGACAGCCATCTGCACCCCCGGTCTGTGGACCACCTTGAATTTAAAGGGCTGGAGCGCCAGGTACCAACAGGTGATCCGGGCGTTAGTATCTTTCATGCGGTGGAGCCACCGGAGTGGGGTGTGATCCGAGCAGAGGGTAAAGGCCCGCTCCAGCAGGTAATACCGGAGGGTGAGGACCGCCCACTTGATGGCCAAACACTCCTTCTCCACGGTGCTGTACTTGGTCTCCCTCAAAGAGAGCTTCCGGCTAATGTACAGCACTGGGCGCTCCTCCCCCTCCACCACCTGCGAGAGTACGGCCCCCAGCCCTCTGTCTGAAGCGTTCGTCTGCAAAATAAAAGGGAGAGAGAAGTCAGGTGCATGAAGAAGCGCCCCCACAAAGTGCGGCTTTAACCTGCATAAACGCCTGTCGGAGGTGGCTGCTCGCGGGGGACCGCGACATCGAGGGAGTAATCGACCAGGTAGTACTGGAACAGTTCGTTCAACGGCTGCCTCGGAAGACGGCGGGGTGGGTCCAGTGCCATCACCCAGCGTCGCTGGAGGAAGCTGTTCGGCTGGCGGAGGACCACTTGGCGGCGATCCCGAGGGCGGACGAGCCCTCTTCTTCGTCTCTCTCCTTTGTTTTAGCGTCCTGCGTCACTCTATATAACCGATCTCTAATCATGGCAAAGTATGGGTATGCAATGGCGATGCCCGGCCGGAGCTTGTTGACCATCAATTACTGTCACTTGGTCAAGAGCATGTTTAAGGGTTTCGTCCCGCGACTGCTCTAGAGGGAAGTCCCCCTCAGGGAATTCCCTGAGAGGAGGGGCGGCCACTCTCTCCCCTTACCTTGTGTCTGCCCCTGCCCTCGCCCCCTCCCCTATGTTCTCTCCTTCTGTTCTCTCCCCAGGGCCCGTTCCTGCCCCACGCAGGCGTGGAGGGTTCCAGAGACCAGCTTCCCGGCCTTGGGAGAATGTACCCTCCCATTCCCCGTCTTTCAGCCGCTCTCCTCCTCAGGTGGGGGCGCCTGCCAGCACAAGTGCGGCCGCAACGCCTGGGCTGGCCTGTTGGAGGTTGCGGAGACCCGGACCACTTCCGGGATCAGTGTCCGCTGATGGAGGTGGGGACGGTGGTGCGGGTCTCCGACGTCCCGCAGGCTGCCCCTATCGGGCTGGAGCATACCGGATTCGGTAAGGATCAGGGGGTATTTACCAAGCTTTGCTGGATACCGGCTGCAATCAGACCACCATCCACCAACGCTTGGTTCAACCCAGGGCTTTGGGTTTAGCTAAACTGGTGAGGGTGAGATGTGTGCATGGGGATGTTCACAAGTATCCCATGGTGACTTTGGCGATTAAATTCAGGGAAAAAAACCATAGTGTGGATGCAGCGGTTAGTTCCCGCCTCACCCATCCGCTAATCTTGGGTACTGATTGGCCGAATTTGAAAGATATTTTAGAGGGTATTTGTGCGGATGGGTCCTACATAATGAGGTGTGCGGTGTGCGATGCTTTGGCAGGGGAGGCGGAGCCGGGGCCGTCCTCGGCTGCTCGGAATGACGAGGGAAGGGGCGAGGTGGCCGCCCCTCCTCTCAGGGAATTCCTTGAGGGGGACTTCCCTCTAGAGCAGTCGCGGGACGAAACCTTTATTAACCTCATAACATGCTATTATTATCGCACACAATACAAATGTCAAACACTGGGTTTGCTTGTCGTCTCTCTCCTCGAATGGAGGCTCTGTGTCTGCTTTTATGCCGCTCTCCTCGTGCTCACTGGAATCAGAGACAGGTGTTAGGCATAATTTAGCTCAGGTGTAAGCGTCCTTACGCTTTCCTCTCCCGGACGGGCGCTTGACCACGCACCCGCTGCCACACTATCCTTATGGGGATATTTGGTCCCCACAAAGTGATAAATACACGCTCACACACACACACACACACACAAAAGGAATTTGTCCTCTTACCAAAAGCTTCCAGTACATATAGAAATACAACAGCTAGATCTGTATTGCACCTACTGTATACTGTATTGCAATATACTGTACCATGGCTTTGATAAATGTCAATACGTCTTTTAGGTGCTTTGTCTATGACGGTATGCTCTGTGCATCTGCAATTGAAAAAAATTCTAAAGTAGCTTAAATGTAGCAAGCTACTTTTGGCATGTTGGTTTAAGTGTAACGCTTACTTTCTTTGCATTTTTCTGTTGAGAAGTTGGTAGCTTAGCTAGCTACATTTTTTGAGTAGCTTGCCCAACACTGATACTGAACATACTGAAAGGCTGCTCTTAGGCCAGAAGTAGGCTATGGGCAAGTAATAAAGGTTAAAGACTACCAACTTAAATGCTGTAAATAGCTGTTATAGAGCATGGACATTACTGTGCTCCATGGGTGGAAAGACGTGTGCAGAACGGCACTATGTAATCCACTTGAGTGTTGGAGTACGTAGTTACCATGCAAACCTTTTCATCAACAGACAATGACGAGAACCTTTCAAAGACCCCTTTTTTATTTATATGTTAACACAGGATGATGCTGCATGCTGTAATGGGAGGTTGCATCAGGTTACATGTGCACATCATCCAGGAAGATGATTGAGATGGTGATGACGAGGGTCTGGGGGTAGAATTACCTTGAGAAATGAATGATTGAATTGGTGGCTACACCTGAAAGCATACTGTATCTCAGTCTTAGAACAAATCTTATTCCCAGAATGTACATATAGGTTTTTTTTTTATGTTGGAGTTCCTAAATGTCACTATTTGAGTGTTATCACTGTCAGTTGTCTGGTTTATCTCTTAAGAGTTTATAGTGAGTTTTAACCATGTAAAAATTACCTCTTGTAAAGTTTAACATTTTTTTAATGTGGAATTATTCTAATTTAATTATTCAAATTATATTTGTGCAAGTTTTAAACTATAAACTTAAGTTTAAAATTTCAGATTAAAGTTTTAGCAATAAGCTTTGAGAGGTCATGCCTTACAGTGATATTTCTTGCTGTATTGTTGAGTACTTTTATAAAACATCAAGCCAACAACAGCAGTGTGATACAAAACACCAGTGATTGGTGTTAATGTCATGCCTAACAACACCCTTTACAATTTGAAATGATCACAATTTCACAATATTATAGCACGTAGCTTATTGCTTAATTTTTACAACAGCTTACAATGAGGGTCATCAGAAAAGGTAAACCGAACTGCTGTGTGATGAGCCAATGTTGTGTTCAATAACAAAATTCTCTCAGGATGCCTTGGCCCGCACCATACAGCCATACTCTGTAGGGAACTAAAAAGTTTAATCAAGAATATAAATTATAGTGAAATGGCAGGCAAAGGCTAGTGTGAAACCAAGGGGCTGCAAAGACATTTACTGGATGTCTTCATTGCTCAGCTGTTGAAGGAAGCATTCAAGCAAAACAAAGTGGCATTATGCAGCTATTCTCTTTTAAGAGGTTTAGTGTAAAGTTTACTCAACTGTATTCTGTCTCTGTAGCTCTGTTGCACTTTTGCTAACTACTGTAGAAACAAATTGTATTAGAGTTAGTTGGTAAGTTATCTTTCATTTTCATGAATCAGTTCGATCTGTTTCTTCATCTCTCAAATTGTTCTCAAAAGTCCCTACATGCTTCTTACATTTACTTACTTCTGTTATGTTTTAAATATGTTTTTGTAAATATATATATATATATACTGTATATAATGTAAATATGTAGGCAAATGTTGCTACTATGCATTATTATATTGGGGCATAGAAATTAAAATAATTTAATAAAAACTTTCCTTTTGGTAATTTAGTGAAGAAAAAAAAACTGAATTTTAATGTTAAAAGACTGTAAAAATGCTACAGTAAAAAACTTTAATCGTTAATTGCAGTTATATACATACAGTTATTTATATTATATATAAAATATACGGTACATTTTTTAAATATATTTTAAAAGACAGGACATGTAATTTCTATAGTACAAAGTATGATTTTACCTTATAATTAACTGTAAACATTTATATGATGTTTAGCAAGAGAGTAAATTAAATTTTTAACGGTAAAATATTGTTAAAATTACGGTAAAAAAAACTATAATCTGGCTTTCCCAGAATTCCCTGCGTTACCCATCAAATTTGATAATATTTTATGGGAATAGTTATGTTTCTTATTTTTAATATCAGTTATGTACTTATGGGTGTTCTGTGTTATAGCTGATGTAGTTTAGTTTAGTTAATGTTTACTGCATTATTTAAATTTCACATGTGTTACGCTGATGGTGTTTAGTGTTTGTGTGAGTGACACTGAGCACTGTCTCTACATGTTTAATGGTCATCGCTTTTGGAAAGGCCTTTATTGATGATCTTCATGTTATCATGTGCCTTTCAATAATTACTACGGCAAGTAACTACTTTATAAAGTGAAAAGCTGATTTTTACAGTTTCAGAATGTTAAAGTATTAAGTTTATATTATTTAATAATATAAACGGTAATGCAACGTAAAATATATAAGCATCAAAATTACATCCCGTAATGCCTGAAGCGTGGTTACCGTATTATTTACAGTGAATTTCTGCCAACCACAGCTGCCAGTTTTTACCGTAACTTAACAGGATTTCTTTTTACAGTGAACATTATTGTGGAGTCAGGAGGTGTCAAGCACAAATTCTGAAGTGAATAATAAATACAAATTCAAACATTAAAATAAATGAAATTAAAATCAATATAGCCTACACACAGGTGAAAGTCTCATATAAGTTTATCCAGAATTTGTATGATACGACACCATTATTTTGTTGAATAATAATAATAATAATAGTAATAATAATAATAAATAATAATACATTTATATAGTGCCTTTCCAGAGTTCAAGAAAACTTATTTTCTAAAATTTTGCATAGTTTAAAGAAAAAAAAAGACAGAGTTTCAGTTTCTTCATTTTACATAAGGAGGAATATTCCTAATGCTTATGAAGCATTTTAACTTTTTTTATTTTTATTAAAATGTTGCTTCATCCTTGTGCTTCTTGGTTAATAAGTCAAATTAACATCTTTTAAATTATTCGGATGAATAAGTTATTCATTTTGAAGTAATTATTCGTGCCTTTCCGAATAAGGTATTCGGCTTCGGCCACATGCCTAGTATTTTACGTCATACATTAAACATCTTGGATATAATTAGTTGTTTGGTTGACTGTTTGTTTGAAATGATGGTTCCTCTGACTGAAAATAAATCAACAATTTAAGCCATTTCAGAGCAAATACATAAATATTAAAATGGTGTATATGCTGAAATGCTGAAAAATATTACATTAACTAAAATATTAGTTAAG
Organism: Xyrauchen texanus; assembly: GCF_025860055.1. Classification (NCBI taxonomy): domain Eukaryota; kingdom Metazoa; phylum Chordata; class Actinopteri; order Cypriniformes; family Catostomidae; genus Xyrauchen; species Xyrauchen texanus. The sequence continues at coordinate 49,695,528 of NC_068279.1, forward strand.
CACTTTACATCTGTGTTTTTCCAAATTTCAAGGGATCAGTTTCTCTTACAGTACTCTAGACAAGAACACTGTACCACAGGATGAAATGACATCATGACTTGATGTTTAGCCATTAAAGGCACATAGAAACACACACACACACTGAACACAGTGAAACAGCTTTTGTTCTGTTTGCTCCAATTTTATCTCTCAGAGCCTCCTTTTATAGATATGCATGTCTGTCCAATGATGTGACCATGGAGTTCTAGAAATTGTATTTTTCTCTTCTTCTTTTTCTGTGACAAGATTACATTAGAGCTTAACAAGCTGTCTTAATAAGGGAAGAGAGATGGAGAGAGAGATAGAAGGATGAAGTGTGGAAAAATGGACAGATGTTCACTTAATGAGAGGATGAGTCTGAGCAGCAGACAGCTGTTCTGTCCTTCCAACAAACAGACTTCTCTAAACAACAAAATAATTTACCTAAATTTCACCTTGTCCTGCACCATACAGGCATACTTGAGGGTTGCACCATCAAGTTCAATACATCTGCTGATTTCTGATAATTTTAAAGGGAATGAAAATGCCAAAAATTATCATAGAGTAGTCTGTATTACTAGCAAGCCAGTGTTGTCACGGTATCAAAATTCAGTAGTCGGTACCGATACCAGTGAAATTTCATGGTTCTCTACTTATATTTTGATATTACCAAAAATATACTAATATGATAATGTGCTATTGAACACACCAATGTAATTATTTTTAATAATTTAATAATTATAGTTAATAGGGGGTCTGGGTAGCTCAGCGAGTATTGACGCTGACTACCACCCCTGGAGTTGCAAGTTCGAATCCATGGTGTGCTGAGTGACTCCAGCCAGGTCTCCTAAGCAACCAAATTGGCCCAGTTGCTAGGGAGGGTAGAGTCACATGGGGTAACCTCCTCGTGGTCATAATTAGTGGTTCTCGCTCTCAAAGGGGCATGTGGTAAGGTGTGTGTGGATCGTGGAGAGTAGCATGAGCCTCCACATGCTGTGAGTCTCCGCGGTGTCATGCACAATGAGTCACGTGATAAGATGTGTGGATTACGGTCTCAGAAACGGAGGCAACTGACACTTGTCCTCTGCCACCCGGACTAAGGTGAGTAACCGCGCAACCGCGTGGACTTACTGCTAGTAGTGGAAATAGGGCATTCCAAATTGGGGAGAAAAAGGTGATAAAATAATAATAAATAAATAAATAAAATAAAAATTATTTTATTTGTATAGTTTATTAAATATTTTTATTTTCCAGAACTCATTGTTTTAAAATTTAATTTCATCATCAAAATGGTGTCTAATCAATTAATTATTAAAACTTTTAGCAAGTGAAAATAAAACTTTTCAAAATGTCATTGCATTTTTTTATGATATGGGCTATTTCTTGATTATTATTATATTATTACAGTTAATATAACATTTTACTATACAGTTCTAAAATATTTCTGTCATAATTTCTTCAATTTTAGGCATCTAGATTTTATTTTGAATCATGCTTTTATTATGACTAGGGCTGCAACAAACAATTATTTTGATAATCGACTAATCTTACAATTATTAAAATGATTATTCGACTATTTGTGCGATTATTGCAAGGATTAATCATTAGCTCTTAATTGACTCTTCAGCTTGTGCCTTGATTTAAAATGTTGTATTAAACGTGCTTACTAACAATAAAGAGGATAACATCGTATTTAAAAAATACCACTAAATGACATTCACTGAATTCAAGATTTTTTTTTTTAATCAAGTTTAGCTCAGTAAAAAATTCACTGCAAACAATTTTTGTTATGAAGTGTTTTTGTCTTGTTTTCCATCTAAAAATATCTAAAAATCCTTAAAGGAGACCTATTATGTCCCTTTTTACAAGATGTAATATAAGTTTCAGGCATCCCCAGAATGTGTCTGTGAAGTTTCAGCTCAAAATACCCCACGGATCCTTTATTATACCATGTTATAAATGCCTCTTTTTGGGTGGAATCAAAAACAAGCTGATTTTGTGTGTCTCTTTAAATGCAAATGAGCTGCTGTTCCCTGCCCCCTTTCCAGAAGAGGTTACAGCTTGTGTTTCGATTACTACAGCAACAACAAATCAGAACCAATATGACTGACAGCGTAAATACCGGAGTTCAGGCAGGGCTGGACTTGGAAGAGAAATGGTCCTGGGATTTTACATAGCAACTGGCCCAAAAGTTGAGCGGGAGGGTGTTCGCTGTCCTTTTCAGCATATCGCGGTGCCGTTTTGTGGTCTGTTCTGCATAATGCAGTGGCAATATTTTAGCTTATCGCGGCCCATTCGGCCCGTTATGTGGCCAACCCACCGGCCCACACAGTTCTGACGATGGCCAGTCCACCCCTGATAGGCCCCAATGTGTGTCGGCTTACCAGGAAAATGCCTGGTATGCCAGATTACCTGTCCAGCTTGTCCACTGCGTCTTCAGTGGCTCCGATGTCGGGAGTACATGAAGACTCTTATGTTCACTTTTACAGCCAACAACAGAACACTTATGATGCTTACGAAGCTGAGACATTATTCTTTTCCTATGGAAAAAAATGACGGACTGTGTGTAGATCACTCAGGGGAGGAGGGTGAAGTCTGTCACCAGTCGTGGGCGAGGCCTGCTCTAAAGTGACATCACTTTCGCGCCACTGAGGATGATGCATATGAGACTGGCTTCAGATTCGAGTCCCGAGATGGGCATGGCGCCGCTGCTGAAATAGGTCTGTGCTTAATTAAATTTAAACCACTTCTCCCAGTGGCCAAAGCTGGAAGTGTTATTGACCAGTTTTTGGGTGACATGTCCACAGGGTTGCACCAAAAGCGAGTTGTATTTTTAGTTTACAGTCAACATGAATGCATGTATTATTAACCCTACTCCCTTACCCAAACTCCACCCTAAACTTACTTATGAGTGAACTAAATATGTACTTTTAATGTAACATCATGTCATCGTTGTTTATGTCATTGCAATTACTTCCTGGCTTCCATGGTAACTGAAAGAAGAATTTCTGCCTGTCAATCACTTTACATGTTCACAGGGCAGCCCAGAAATGGGAAGCAGGAAGCTAATTCAGTGACTCAATCTGTGTCCGAATTCACATACTTTCAATAGTGCATTTGATGAAGAATGTACTTGTCAGCCATTAATAAAGTACATTCTTTAGGTATGCATGTGAGAATTAATTATGAATACTAGGGCTGGATATTGATACAGATTTACTGATTCATTTTGATACAAATACACAAGCTCTTGTCTCAATTCCAATTTCCATTCAATTCCAATTCATTTAGGCATTTTTCAGTTAAAATATCCAATTTGGTTACTCTACAAATTATGAATTAAATTATTTACATTGATCTGTAGAACAAGTGCTGAGCTGGTACTTTCTCTTTAAGAATAGCGTCAGTTCTGTGAGACGCTTGAGTGAGTGGAGTTGAATTGCTTCTTTACGCATGCGTGCTGCCGCTTGCAACATCCGCAACTCTATCGTCACTGTCAAAACTTTGAAAATCCATGTTCTTGGTCAACAGAAAGGGTATTAAAAGAGGCATTACTCACTGACAACAAGCAGTGAAAGGATCGCTGTGATTAACTTTTTTGCCACTATACTACTCAATCATTGGTGAGTGACATTTGAAAATGAAATTGTGGAAGGTTTCTGCAAAGAGTAAAATATTGGTCTTGAGATTTAAGAATCCATATTGACAGTAGATGTATAATGATATAATGGTTTTACCGATTAAACAGTGCTGATAGTTGCTTTTTGGATCTATCGGTTATCGGAAAAAATCTTTGCCAATAGTTGGCGATATTTAATTTACAATCATTTTTTTTCCCCTCAATTTGTTTTTTAATTCCATATAAAAAAAAACTGGTGAAATGTATACATAAAAACTTTTCATGTGGTGAATATATAGGCTATAAAAACTTAATTTGGTAAATGCTTATGTATAGAGCATTATGAAGTAGCCAAGTCTCTATCAATTCAAAATAAGAGTCCCTAGTGTGTTTTGGGCTTGTTTATAGGAAAAAGTCCCGCTTTATGCACCATAGCTTAATATCTCTGAATATTATTGGGATTTTAGTTGTACAATATACTGATTTTGGGATTTTATTAATTTGTATATTTTTTAGCCTCAGTGTCTCAAAACAGTGCCATAGTAAGGAAAGACGAAGATATATATATATATTTTTTAAAGTATCGGCCGATTAATCGGATATCAGTCTTTTTTCACCACCTTAGTTATCTGTATCGGCAAAATCCACTGTCGACCATCTCGGATACGAACATAACCTTGGTTCCCTGTAAGTGGATGAGACATTGCTTAATTACATAATTGGGACTACATCAGTGGTGATTGTACTTAAGTGACACCCATAGGGAGCCATGTCACAGGCTCTATATAAATCTCACCAGATTTTCTGTCATATGCACGAGCCTATGCAGCATCTAGAGAACATGGCCAAGGTTCAGGGAGCCATGCCATCTGTTGCAGGGCTCCTTGTTCTTCTATTGTACTCTGTTTATAAAAGGGATGTTTGGGAGTGTAAAATGTATATTTCCTATTGACACACTAAAGCTGAAGATATTAATAACCATCTTAAGACAGATGCTTTTGTAAAACACTTTAAGCATCGCTGGGGTAACCCCGGCCCCAAAATGCTCTTTTTTAAAAATACAGCACTGTACTGAATTTAACTAGATCCTCACTCCGAGCTGCGCCCCAAGAGGCAAAAATATGCCATTTAAATGTATATAACCTCATTGATGGAGTTCTAGAATTTTAGATGGCATCAACCACAGCGGTTGATCATTCAAAAAACCCACAATTTCCATAACTCTGGCAGGGGGTGCATGTAACATGTCCATTCTGACTGGAATCTCCAAAGAAATTCCCTCCAGGAGAGAGAGAAGCTGAACAACATCCTACTGAACCCTCTGTAGCACCGACTGCAGAAGGTTGATCGGTGAAAATGCTTAAAGATGCACTGATGCGCTAGCACATCGATTCACAGCGATGCCAAGAGAGAAAACCAGAGAGGACAGTGTGATGTCTCGCTTGATGTTAACTTCCACTCTGCCGAACCTCATTCAGTGTGTTCTACAATCTGCTTTTCCAAAATAGCAGACAGTGGACTACCTTGCTAGAAAGACTTCGGTCCTTCTGAAGTGTGCTTACAGCAGGAACATTTACAGATTTTTTATTTATTTCCTGTTGTTTTGAAAGAGAAAGAGTGTATGAACATTGGGAAGAGCACTACTTAACACTGATTATTGTACATCGAATTCTATTATGTCTTTCCCGAAAAACTTGACCATGGGGACAGAGGCCGGATTCAATCAGGCAATTATAAAAAGAGGTCACAAAGAGGTAAAGGTATTTACAGCAGAAGATGCCAGGTTAACCATCATCCCTAGCATAGAACAGGGAAGAATGTGCGAACATGGAGGGAATTGAGGGCAAACATGGGCACAATGGTCCTAGGGACAGAGACCGAATTCGATCGGGTAAATATAACAAGGGGTCACTGAATGTGTCAGCAGCAGAGGACGCCAGATAAACCATCTTGGCTTCTCTGGCAATTTAGAATGTGCGAACATGGGAGGAATTGAGAGCAAGCAGGTTTGCCACAAGGGCCCCAGCATTTATTATGGGGGGAACAGCATGTGACATTACGACATTTGAAACAAGGAAAGTCTCAATGCTCCTTACAAAGACCACATGGTTTGACAGAGCCTCGATGAAGCACCATTGGGCCTGTTTAACAATGCGGTTGAGAACATAGTCCTCGCTTAAGCGTGAGTCACTAGTAACCAACACAGGCTTAGACAAATTTGTGAACTGATGTAAGAAAATCTGGCGAGATTTAGCCAAGTGCTCGCCTATATAGAGCCCGTGACGTGGCTCCCTATGAGTGTCGCTTAAGCGCCATCAGCCAATAAATTGCCTTGATTGCATACAGGCTTCAGACCATGTGACGTCAATACGAGGATCGCGATTCATTTGAAAACATATATTTTAACCCACCCCTAATGAATTCTGAAGACTCGGACATACTACTCTATTGGCATACTGCTTTTGACACAGTGTAAGTTGAAGTATTCATATTCAGATGCAAGGCATGTCTGACAGAGATTCCAAAGCAGCTAACATAGCTTACAGTACCTTTAACAACTAAAATAAAAATGCTTTTCACAAATAGTTTGCTGTGCTTCAATAAATATTACGCTGTGCTATAAATCATTAGAGACAGATGTGACTCCTACACTAGTCTGTGTTTGGTAGTGTTATAGTATGTTAGAGTGTGAAAGACTGAGTAAAGAATCACTGTTTCTCCCTGGAGCAAGATAGAAATGCTCTTATTTGGAACACTAACACATCTTAGAAATCTTTATTTACATTGTCATCATCTTCATTATAAGACTGTTTACCCTGCGTTGAACAGAGGGCTGGGAAATTAATCTTGGTGGAGGAATGGACAGAGAAAGAGAAATTAAATGAGAAGGAGATAAATCATGGTGTGAGGGTTGGAGGCGGCATTCATGCTGTTGTTTCACGCTTGCTACAGAGAATCCCTCATGCTAATCAACCGACTGCTGCAGCACAACATATAACAGAAACCAGCGATAGAATGAAGGAGAGCTGAGAAGAAGATAAAGGAGAATGAGGTGAAGAGATATCCAGTGGAAAGACAGAACAGAGAGCGAGAGAAGTGACATGGACAGAGAGAAGTGTGTAGTGTCACCACCCACACACACCAGGAATCAGTCCAGCCTCTCATTATACTCTCTCTCACTTCGGAAGGAATATTCTGGGTTATTTTCAAAAATGACAGCACAGCATCTGAGACATGCTGTTGATTACCACAGACAATAATTACGTCTTAAACTTTAGTGTGTTAAAACAAATGTGAAACACATTTACAGTTATACACTTACAATGTTAGCTTAGCAGGCAAGAGCTCAGGGAGGTTTAAAATCAGAAATGTGAAGCTCGTATTTTTATTAGACCACTTGAATGGATTATTGAATTAAAAAAACTGAGCTGTCCTGGCTACTTTTCTAGGTGATTAATATCAGGTTATGCATTACTGAGATAATGACTTTATGTGCTGTTTGCTCTGTGTAAACCAAGGAGCTCTAAAATATCTGGAGAAAACTATATATTAGCATTTCCATCCATTTCAATCGCATCTGCTCGTCTAGCACAGGGACATGCAATATGGAGGCTGCCATCTTTACTCATGGACACTCAGCTGGAGTATCATCTTTCACATGACCTGTCACTCGTCAGTGGAAACGGATGGGGAAATGGATTTTACATTTTTAAGAGCACTTCAAAAACAATCCGTCACTGGACAAAAATGTTGGCCGACCGATGGTGTATTTTGCCGATACGGATAACTACAGTGGTGAAATAGGCAGATAACCGATTAATCAGCCGATAGATTTTAAAATTGAGTGATAGAATTTATGAAATGTTAAAAGTTGAAGTTGAAGACTTTCCTTGCTATGACAGGCACAGACATTGAGGTGATAGGAGTCCAAAATGAATAAAATCCCAACAGTTTATTGTGCAACCAAACTCCTAATATAACCAGTAAAAAAATTCAGATTTGGTGCATAACAAGGGACATTTAACTCAGTGTTTCCCCAAAAAAAATTTGCCACGGTGCACTTTTTACAACTAAAATATTCTACAGCACACCACTATCCCACATAGGCTAACCATCGGCAATATTTTTCCTTTTCAAGAACTTGTCCATGTTTCTGTCCATCTTAGTAGCATAATGTTTGAAATTCGGCTATGCAAAAAAACCCACAAAAAATAGTCACAGGTAGGCTAGGCTGTGTGAGGTCACAGGTGACAAGAGCACTAAATGGGTACTGAAAAAACAGCAAATGTGCTTATTTTCTGATTTGTAGATGTGTTCTTGCAATGCCACAACAAATTACAGGGATGCAAATTCATGAGGGGCGAAAAAGGTAATGCAATCACTGGTTAAGTGAATATCTTTTTTTTTTAAGAATAAGCTAAAAGCACCAATTCCAGCTATTTTATTGATTCAAGTTTCATATTGTGCAGAATTAGCTGCAAAATAAAGAGTATTTTGGTGAAGCTTGATTCTGTTTCACACATTTGTTCAAGTTTATTAACTGATTAGTTCAATGACCCCTAGGTGGTGACAAATGAGCCATCTTATGTGCTATAAGTGAGTCAGTGAATCATTTTGAGTCGTTCATGACAGAAATCTACCAAAAGACTTTATATAGTGAGATTCAATAACATCCTTATCTTCTCCTTTATTAAAACTTGCATGGCTACAAATCTACTGACTTCATTATAAGAACTATAAACACAAAGCAGATCTACGGTATATTTTCTACATTAGCCTATTTAAACTGCTGAGCATGGCTTTTATCAGAAAATACCACAATAATAGACAAATAATAATAATTTTGAGTTTCAATGATGTTCTTTCGTCATTGTAAAGTGCATTTCACATGAGTTGAGTCGAGGCGTCAATGCTCCGTTCAACGCCAGCGTCAAGCGTCGCATTGCCCTCCACATGACAAGAGTGGCAGGAAGCGTCACAGAGGAGCGATTTTACAAGTTTGCCATGTAAAAAAGCAGGAGGTGTGCACAATAAATATTGAAAATATTTGGTTGCTTTGATAGCAGAAAGTAATAAAAGGACTCGTTTATATTTAGGTCTAAGCGTTTTCTTGGAGAATTTCAATTAGGTCAATAACTGGGGTCTCTGATATTTGCAAACAATAAGGTAATATTTATTTAAAAGAAATGATAAGACATTCAATGTCTCATCATAAATTTGGACAGTTTTTAAATATTTCTTGTTGCTTAGTACTCTCAAAGACATTATTGGTGAAGCAAAAACGTGTGTGAAAAACACTTTGGTGTAAAGTGACGTCACTTCATAGACTTCAATGTATTCTGCAGCGCTGACACGAGTCACGTGAAAGACCCATAACGCGTATAAATATCACTCACTTTTGCACATTAATCATTGCTCTTCACAATCACAAAAGTGACCGATTATGATTTCAAAATGGCAAATTTCAGGGGTTTTTTTCATGCATTTATTTATTTTGTGAAATTTTATAATTTTCCACGGCACACCTGACAGTCTTTCACGGTACACTAGTGTGCCGTGGCTCAGTGGTTGGGAAACATTGCTTTAACTGTAAACAATCCTGGAGTACACTTACTTATTTTGAAATGACAGAGACTTGGCTCCATTACAATTCTCTATTTTTAAGTATTTACCAAATTTACCAAACTTTTTATAGCCTACATTCACTATGTTAAAAATATTGTCAACTATCGGCATAGATTTTCGCCGATAACCGATAGTTCCAAAAAGCAACTATCAGCACTGATTAATCATAAAAACGAGCTATCATCTACCCTAATTGAAATGTTTCTTGGGGGAAAAACATATGAATGAAACTTTTGAATGGCTGTCAATGGAGAAACAGGCTTCATTCCATCATAAAGTGTAACTCCAGAACCTACCAGCAAGTGCTAACGGGAACCTTCTAACCAGACAATTCCTGACCCCTGATGTGAAGCTATTTCTTTAAACAGCTTAAATATGGTTGCTACTTAATAAGTAGCTTGTTCGGTTTCTTTTTAAAAGAGTATTAGTAGTGTATAGTTTGGGAAGCTACAAGTTTCAAAGTGGCTTCCCCAACACTTATGTAAACAGTGCATAATGGATAGTTAAGTCCTATAGCTTCCTATTATCTTATGATAACTTGTGAGTGTAACTTGGTTTACTTTTCAACTGGTCATATTATGTTGACATGTTTACAAATAGTTGAAAAAATTGTGTATAGCCTACCTGTGCACAGACAGAGCTGATAAATGATTATTTCGCACCAGTCTCATGCAACTCGTGTAATGTTTCAAAATGCTTATACTTTTGAAACAGTGTGATAGCATATTTTAAACATTTATTCAGTTAGCATACCATTTTATGTGTTTGTACAGTAAATGTGATTCCCATTTGTTTATCCACATTTAAGGTCAAGTTAATATTGTTGTTTGGGGTTGTTCGGGTTTCTACGGCATTATATAGTGTGTTCAAACTGAAAAATGCAACAAGAGAATGAGTACTACAAGTTCATGGATGATGTACTTCTTCAACAGAAAATATGAAGTGTGGAATGTTGCACTACATAGCAGAAGTGTGCAGGGTTACCTTGTGGTGATGTTGGACTGACAAAACAACTGTAATACTGGTGACTGTGTCAATTAGCAAAACATCTATGAAGATAGCACCTTGCTAATGATATGTTATATAGATCTAATTCATGCTAGATTCATCTTAAATGACAACAAGGCTGTGAGGGATAGACTTACAATTTCTTCAAGGGCACAAACGGTATAAAGCTCGTAGATCACATCTGATTTTCCACAACTTATGTTGTCTGGAATTCTTTTTACACTGATGTTCTTGGACAGATATTTTATTAATGTTTTGTGCACGGAACAATCCAAAAACACGTTAAACTGCAGTGCAGCCCATTGAGACTGTAAGTCTATCCCTTACATCCTTTTCGTCATTCCCATTAAAAATCAAAGATGGCGCTTGTGTGAATAAGATCCCCTTACCCTAACCCTACTCCTAAACCTAACCCTCACAGAAACATGTGCACATCAGTGGATTTAAAGCTAAACATGATTTGGCTGATTATTAGCCTTTATTTTACTAGTGAAGACCACCTAAAATGTCCTCACTAGTGTGTTGGACTAGTGTTTTAGTATATTTCCTCTATATTAGTGAGGACATTTTCATAAATTTGGCACTCACAAATATAGTGAAACCTGTACAAACACACAAACTTTCTATTCTATTTCCTTAATCTACTTGTTTTATTCAAAAGCTTTGTCCAAAACACATTTCATCTAGAGGTGGGAGAAAAATCAATATGTTAAAGTATTGTGATTTGATATTATCTCGATATTCACATGCCAAAAATGGATAGTATGTAAATTTTTCAACATCTACGACACAGTTGGCATGACGTAGTGCGGCACAGTTATTATGCTTTACCGCTGAGACAGAACAGTGCTCTATCCCACACTGTCCCACAGTGTTTACAGCATGAGTTGCATGATATATAAGTTGTTTAAAAGTGTAGGGAGACTTTGTTGGTGTAGCATTTCTCTTCAGGATTTACGGGTAGTGGAGTTCTTTCACCAGGAAATCTACTATTTAACAGGATGTTTTAAAAGGAATAATGAGTACAATTCGCTTATGGAAAAAATTAATGGGATTTTCTCTTCTCAGAACCAGACTGTTGCGCTCTATAGACGGAGGTCTATAGCATATTAACCTCAAAGCTAAAAGACATGTACTAAAAGTTACAAAATTAAAGTATGATTTGATGGGGTCTGTAGATGTGAATAAAGTAACCAAACAGTACCATGGTATGTATCAAACTACCTTACCATATGAGAGCATCACTGAACCGCCTGACCATCACAGTACATTTGTGACTTACAAAAACATATCACCATGGTATTTTGAAAATGCTACCATTTTACAACTATTTGTTTTTGGACATTGTAATGGAAGTTATGGAAAGGAGGAGGCGAGAACCGGCTTGACAATATAAATTATCTTTAATTAAGAACTTAAACCAAAAGACACAAACACACACATATTACAGACAGCTTCCCGTAAATGCTCTCTCTCTGTCACACCACCATCCATAGTCGGCCTTTATCCCTTGATTAGCCTGATAAGGGGCCGGGTGTGTAGAATCATGACCCGGCCCCGCCCTCCACCCTGTCACATTCCTCCCTCGTTCTCTCAGGCCGGGTATGACGTACACCCCCCGCCTTTCCCTGGAGGGCATGCCTTGTGCCCCGTCTGCCGGCAGGTCATCCCCGCCTTCCTGAATCTGGGAGGGGACGGGGTAGGGAAACAATAATGATTAGAATAGGGGGTACTCCCTGTAACAGTGCAGTATCCCCAATAAAAAATGCCCCGCCGCATTCTCAGGAAACAGTAGGGGTCTCCCCCGCCCCTGGCAGCCGTTCTCCTGCTCCAGGCGGTCAAGCCGACAATATAAATGATATTTAATTAAGAACTTAAACCAAAAGACACAAACACACGCATATGACGGACAGCTGCCCGTAAATGCTCTCTCTCTCTCTGCAGGACCACCGTCCGCAGTCGGCCTTTATCCTTCTAGGAGGCTTGATTAGCCTGATAAGGGGCCTGGTGTGTAGAATCACGACCCGGCCCGGCCCTCCGCCCTGTCACAGACACGTACTATGATACTTCCGTGAAATTCTAAGGAGTACCTTGGAGTACCATGGTATACAGGTATTTCAAAGTATCATGGCATTACCATTTGACACCATCACTGTACCATGATTCTACCACAATACTGTTTTGTAAGGGGAATGTCCCATTTTCTTTTTCATATATATAAAATGTCTTTGGAAGTAGCCTGTTATGAGAATGAACTATGTGTATAGGATGGGGCAGCCATAAAAATGGTTGCTCAGTGTTTATGTATATTGTTGAGGATCAGAGCGTGCTCGCCTGCGGCTGCAGAGATGTGTCTCACTTTCATGTAACCCGCAGGGCAGTGAGCACATGAATGAGTTTCTGACAGCGTGTGTACTTGAGTGTGCGTTAATGTGATGATGTGGCCGGCTGCGGTGCATGTGATAAAAGGCAGTAGTTTGGAACAGAGCTCAAAGGAATAACTGCTTGGTGTGTGTGTGTGTGTGTGTGTGTGTGTGTGTGTGTGTGTGTGTGTGTGTGTGTGTGTGTCTAATCACATTTATTGCAAAGCAATAGAGGTGCTGGCAGATGTTGCAGCTGTAAATTGCTTGTAGTTTGCATGTAATTTGTTACTAATAGAGGGTAGTGCACTTTTGCAGAACAGCTCATCAGTCGATTTACAGTATTAGCTATTTGCAAGTATGAGTGGCTTGATTTCAGTGGGGTGTAAATGTTAGAGTTTGTTGCTATTCGACTAATTCATGTTCAGGCTATTTAAGACATTGGCTAGCATACTGCTACTGCATACTTTGCGGCATATACTGTACTGCCCATATTTTATACAGTATGCAGTATGTTATGTTAACTATTTCAAACAGTAATATGCTACGTTGTTGCCACATGACCTCGTTATATTGCATGTTTAATTCAGTGAGTGGATTCCATTTATAATCTCAGAAATATAAATGGTAATTTTGCATTTTTAATTCAACTATGTATAAAACTTCCTTCACTTTTGGCAGTCTGATCACATTAGTCAAGATGTTAAAAATCATGTTTTATATGACTCCCGGTTCATTTGTCCCACTGGAAATTGAAGGTGAAGTCAAAAGTGTTCTGTGTGTGTAAAATGTGCATATTGGGCACAGAATACATATTGCATATTGCAGAAATAGTGTGGGTAGCATGTTTTTTTTCTGAATTAGCCCTTCTCTCTGTTCCCTAAAAAGCACTGTTCTAAAAATTATTTGTTTCTCTTTTAGGGGAACTCTCCACCTGTAGTGGTAAATACAGATACACTGGATGGCTCACCTTATGTAAGTATTAGAATCAGAATGCAGATTTTCAGTGTCCATTTTATCTTGTTAAGGCAAGATACCGCCAGTACCGATCAGAAACAGAAACGGACCATGCATTCAGATGGTCCCTTACCACAATCTTCACATTTTTAGCAATAAAAGCTTTTTGAGTTATTAATAATAATATGTGTATCTCTTCTTATATGCTGTGAACTTTTCTAACGTATAAAAAATATAATTATTTTTATTTCTTCCATTATTTATCTTTATCTTATTTATGTAAATGTCTGTGTTTATTTACATATATTTTTAAATTTTTTATTTCAATTATACATTTTTTCCTTCACCTGTATTTCATGTCTTAATGACTCAGTGATTGTGTTCATACATTGTTGGATCATCTGTGTAATTTTGTACATCAATAAGAACATTTATTTTGAACCTTACGTTTTTCAATAAAAAAATCTACAGTTTTAGCACAATGTGTGGACTTTTCAGACGGTCCCTTACCACACACTTCACAGTATTAGTATGTTTCAGCAAAATGTGTGGACATTTTAGACGACCCCTTACCCACTGTATGAAAAATGTCCAACATGTATCAATGTTAAATCAACAATCAGGAACGATTTACGCTGTGATACCACCTGACCAGCTTACGGGACAAATCATGTGTTGATTCGATGCGAGACGCATCATTGCATATTTAAATACTAGGCAATCCCGTATTTTACAGGACAGTTAGGGTTGCCAACTCTAAATCGGGAGAACAGCGGGAGGAGTGGTGGAAAAACGTGAGAAACCGGGTAAAATTGGGAGTGTTAGCAGCCACCTAGCAACACTTAGCAATTTGCTAACAATCACTCTGAAGTCCCAGAACATCCTGACATCTGTCTACTATGCAAATACCTACTAGAGACTAACATTCACCTCCAGTGCTAAAATCAGTCAGTTTGAAGTCAACATTACAAGCACTTTCACTTTAATGCACAATTAAGTGCCGGATGACAGATTATGTCAGTTCACAATTTCAGCTAATATGGTTTCTATGCTGTTAATCACTTGTGTTGTTGTGTGTGTGTCATAGGTGAATGGAGCAGAAGGAGAGATTGAATATGAAGAGATTACGTTGGAAAGGGTAAGATCATGAATTAATTATCCTATAGAAATGTAAGCAGGAATTTTGGTAGAATGTTCATGTTAATGTGTGTTTGTGTAGGGTAACTCTGGTCTGGGCTTCAGTATCGCTGGAGGTACTGATAATCCTCATGTAGGAGATGATCCCAGCATATTCATCACCAAGATCATTCCAGGAGGAGCTGCAGCACAGGATGGGAGACTCAGGTAAAACACACACACATACAGTAGACACCCTCAAAATATCCATACATCCATTTATCCATCCATCCATCCATGTGGTTCCTGATAACTAATTCAGTTTTACCCTAGAGCACACCAGCACACACACACACACACACACACACACACACACACACACACACACAAACTCACACTCTAGAACAAATTAAGCAGACAGAAATAGCAAGGAAGAGAGAAAAAGAGGGGAGAGAGACAGACATGATACCTCACATCTCTGGACTTTCATAACCACACAGCCTGAGGCAAATGTGCGCACACACACAAACACAGTCAAAGCTATTCCACTGTCAGCTATAATATGCTGTACTCTCTTTCCCTCTGTGAACAGGTGGAGTTTATTTTACGCCTTATGAAAAATAGAAGGGTTTCATCAAGATTGTAGTGCCAAGTGGACCCTGGTTTAAAGGCTGTTTTCAGACTTTGATTACTTGAATTGCTTTATATGAACCCATTTTCGATTCCACTACCTCCCACTGCTGGTCTCTTTTCACACTGTATTATCTGGGTCTAAAACATTGCATGTGTGTTACTGAACAAACACAAAGTTTGTTATGATTGGCAGTCAGTGGTGTGCACTCTCTACAATGTTTGAGGATTTGTATGTAGAAGAGATAGGAGAAAGAGACATTTATATTTTTGTGATATTTAAAGGATTACATCACCCAGATATAAAAATTTTATAATTTCTTCACCTCCAGTGAGCTGTTAACTCAAGAACCGTTTCTCAAGAAATGTCAAGAGGACGCAAAGCTTGCGCCAGCAGGAGCGTCCTTGAATTCTCCACACTTCATGTCTGAGCCTCACACAACAGTTGCGGGAAACAAAGCAGCATTCTTTAAAAAGAAGCTTTAGACGTTCTGAGCAGCTCTTTGTCTGCTTTGGTGGACAGCGGAAAGGGAACGCTGTCTCCAAACAGAGGCTTTCCCACTTGGTCGTTGATGCCATCGCATTGGCCTATCACACCCAGGCCGTGCCCACCCCCTTGCAGGTTCGAGCACACTTGACGAGAAGTGTGGCATCCTCTTGGGCACTGGCCAATGGCACCTCCCTAGCAGACATATGCAAAGCAGCGGGCTGGGCAACATCCATTACCTTTACGAGATTTTACAATCTCAGGGTCGAGTCGGTCTCGTCCCGTGTTGTCTCAGGTCCGAGCATGTAGAACTCTGACATCTGACCGGGTGTTCCACTTGCACATATCGCCTCCACTGAGGTGATCACGTGCACTCTTTTCCCCCAGGAGAGTCCACTAGATTCGTGCTCCCTGGATGTTCTTCCTCCCTAGCCCTCTGGTCCGCGAATTCAGCAGAGGAATTCCCCGACCAGACACACTACAGACTCATCCCTCCTTTTCTTTAAAATTGTTTTTTTTTAAATCGAGGTGACAGTGAGACACTTACAATGGAAGTGAATGGGGCCAATTTTCAACATTTCAACCACAAGACATAAACAATATGCGTGTAAACATGATTTTAGAGTTATAAAATCGCTTACTAATGATGTAATGTCAACAAAAATTCCACATAACAGTAAAATTGAAGATGTGAACTGTATTACAACAACAGTTTTGGTGAGAACATTTGCATATTGAATGTCACAGTTTGCTAAAGTCTCACAAAATCAAAATGTTTTATAATCAGTGGCTCCCTAAATACACTGTAGAGGAGGACAAAAGAAGATATATCATCAATATCAATGCACAGGTATCTCAACAGCCATTTAACCTTCAATCTAAATTAATATTGTAATTGTGAGTGACAACTGTCAGTTCAGGGGTACATTTATGGGCAGGTACAGCCAGAATCTTACAGGTGTCAATCCTCAATACTGATGCTAAAACTGCTGTAGTATTTGCTTGCTTATTTCATTTCACCTCTCTCTCTTTCTCTGCTCTCTCTCTCTCTCTCTCTCTCTCTCTCTCTCTCTCAGAGTAAATGATAGTATTCTGTTTGTGAATGACGTCGATGTTCGGGAAGTGACCCACAGTCAGGCGGTGGAGGCCCTTAAGGAGGCGGGTGCTATCGTCAGACTTTATGTATTACGCAGAAAACCTGTCACTGAGAAAGTCACTGAAATGAAGCTCATCAAAGGGCCAAAAGGTGTGAACTTGTGTTTGTGTCACAATATTTTGCATTGAAAAAATATCCAAAAAGTATTGAAGGTGCACTAAGTAGATTTTATACTGAGGATTTTATACTGACTCCTAGTGGTGTGGATGCAGCATAAAGCAAAAGCACTCAAAAGTACTATAAATATTTTTTGTGGTTAAATGTTTGTACTGTGGAAAAAGTTAATGCATTTTTAAACTAAAATATGAATGAAAAGTCAAAAAGCTTGTTTCAGTGTTCTTACTTTCTTCTATATCTTTGTAAAGAGGTATCTTGTGTGTTTGTCTCTCAGGGCTAGGGTTTAGTATAGCAGGTGGTGTCGGTAACCAGCACATCCCTGGAGACAACAGCATTTATGTCACAAAGATTATAGAAGGAGGAGCGGCGCATAAGGATGGACGACTACAGATTGGTGATAAGATACTGGCGGTAAGATAACACATACACTTCTGCACTCACAGAACTCCAAAGAAAGTTTGCCTGATTTCCATAGAATTCCATAGAACCTGTCCATTTTTTTGTTCTCACCTTCCATTAAGGACTGTCAGCATTGTTTAACACATTTTAGCATATCTAAATTAATTCCACAGAATTGTCCCAAAATCAGAGATTTTGTAAATAAATGAGTACATTTTTTTAGTTTGTCTAGGCCTGCTTATATAATACATAGATGTAAATATAGATAGCAATTATGAGAATATTATGGATTATTACAGCTGTACTAGATCTGCATCACCTAACCATCCCTTTGTCGTAAGTAACGTCACTTGAATGCTCACACCTGCTGGTCAGTTGAGGGACTGTAGGCTAAATTATTCAGCATTATTCTGTCGATTACTGCAGAATTTTTTTTGACTCGTCCTTTGGTTTTGTGAAAACTGGCACATTACAGCAGATTTCTCCCCTTTCTGCACTGGTGGACTGCAGAGATCGCCCTAGGGTGCTCCGGCAAAACCAGAATATATTCTAATATTTTTTTTTTCAAACCTAAAAAGTATATTCTAAAAGGGTGGCACACAACAGAACGTCTTTTTAAAGCCGCGTCTTTTTAAAGATGCCCTTCCGTTTGTGTGTTATTCCTGGGTGCGTTCGTTATCTCTCGCCTTCAGATGGCCACGATCACTGTCTTTGTGCCTGGGCGCTGCCCACACGGAGACATCCTTCATGGATGCGTCATGTCCTCATTGCGAGGACATGACCATGGCAACTTTGCTCCACACCTCGCGGACCTCCCATTCCCCAGCAAGCTACAACCCCTTGTTTGGTGCAAACATGCCCATGCCCAGACGGTTTTGACAGACCGGGATGAAGCATGGCCACAGGGCCCAAATCCCTTCAATGTGGCCTCTCTGGCTCCACCCCACCGCAAGGCCACACCCGCCGGTATGTCCGACGAGATTGTCCCCTTGGTCCCCCTTGCACGGAGCTTGGACGCGTGGCTTGCGCTCTCCAACCAATCGCGATGGCTGGCCCGGACCGTTCGACTTGGCTATGCGATTCAGTTCGCCATGTGCCCGCCCAGGTTCAGCAGCGTACACTTCACCTCGGTGAAGGGCGAGAACATCGCCACCTTGCGCGCGGAAATCACTACCCTCCTACAGAAGGGTGTGATAGATAGCTCATCTCCATCAAGAGGGTAGGTGGCCTGCAAGCGTTGGCCTGCTCTGTAAGCGAAACGTGCCTGGAGTTTGATCCGGGCTACTCTCACGTGATCCTGAGACCCCGACCGGCCTATGTGCCCAAGGTTCCCACAACCCCATTCAGGGATCAGGTGGTGAACCAGCAAGCGCTGCTCCGGGAGGAAGCAGACCCAGCCCTTATGTTGCTGTGTCCGGTGCACGCTTTACGCATCTATTTGGACCGCACGCAGAGCTTCAGAGCCTTTAAGCAGCTCTTTGTCTGCTTTGGTGAACAGTGGAAATGAAGCGCTGTCTCCAAGCAGAGGATCGCCCACTGGATCATTGACACCATAGCTATAGCATACCATGCTCCGCACGTGCCACCTCCTGCAGGGCTACGAGCCCATTCTAGTGTGGCAGCCTCCTGGGCCCTGACCAGTGGCTCTTCTCTAACAGACATTTGCAGAGCAGCGAGTTGGGCAACCCCCAACACTTTTGCGAGGTTCTACAATCTCTGGGTTGAGCTGGGTTCATCCCGTGTCTAGCAGGAACAAACAGGTAAGCCCGGGACAGTTGACTGGGTGTATCGCTTGCGTATAGCGCCTTTCACCTACACTGAGCTGAAGACGTGCGCTCTTGACTCCCAGTAGTGTTCACAAAATATGTTCCCTGGATGACTTCCTCCTAGCCCTGTGGCAGACAAAGTTCAGTACACATGCTTTCTAAGCCCTGTACAGGGATAGGTGCTCCGCATGTGCTGGTTCCCCGTAGTTAAACATATATCTTCCGCTGAAACGTTTCCCTGTTGGTAAACTGCATCTTCCTTTGGCAGAGGCCCCTCTGCCCCATTAACCAGGTTTTTAAAGTTTCCTCCCCATTGGGTAGGACCTACCATGGGACATACTTCCATCTACACTCGGCAAGGCCATGTGATGTATCTCCACTCAACATGCCCCTTCCCCTCTCTCTGGGCGGGGTGTGGTCTCTGCTTTGTCTTCCCCTTGGGAGTGACACCTGCCGACGTGGTCACGGTTGAAAAAATGTCACTCTTTTTGGTGAGAAAAATGAAAAAAGAGGGAAAGGGCACAATTGGGCTAACCTGCCTCTATTTTTTGAGCAGGCAACTTGTCCTCGAAGGGCCGTTCGACACTCATAGCAGCATTGGGGGAGGTTATGTGTCGGCCTGGTGTGCTGGCTATGGGGCACACAGTAGTCTGCCCATCTCGCACCGCCGGTCCACGTAACACTGTTCAGCTACTTGTGGCGTTTTTGTAGGGGACCCCAAGTGTCACTTCATCGACACAACGTCAAGTGAGTGATAGCTAGGGATTGTCCTGGTTATTTCCGTAACCTCCGTTCCCTGATGGTGTGAACGAGACGTTGTGTCCCTCCTGCCACAACGCTGAACAATCCACTGAAATGGACGGGACCTTGCTCTCAGCTCCTCAGCACAAAACGTGAATGAGCAGTATGCGCGCCAGCTCCTTTATACCCGTATGTTTGGGGGAATGGCATATAAATACCACTCGTCATTTCCCATTGGCCTTTTATCAAAGATCAGAGGTGTCTCGGGCTCCCAAGAGTGACCCCTAGTGTCACTTCATCGACACAATGTCTTGTTCCCTCCATCAGGGAACTGAGGTTACGGAAGTAACCAGGACGTTTACATTAAGCTAATTCCATCTATGGGAATTTTAAAAGGTTGGTTACGCATAAACAGAAGTGTATCCTTGAAAAGTAGCCCCACTTCTAAAGGACAATTTAGACAATTTTACATGTCAAATATTGACCATTTGGTATTACAAGCTCTGTGTTTATGCTGGTATACAAACTGAGTGATTATTTTCTGTGGTAAATATTGCTTAAGGTGTATTTAACCTGGTATATTCCTTTAATAAAATGCTTTGAAACTTAAAGGGATAGTTCATCCAAAAATGAAAATTCTCTTATCACTTACTCACACTTATGCCATTCCAGATGATGCCATCCCCGATGTGTATGACTTTCTTTCTTCAGCAGAACTCAATGAAGATTTTTAGAAGAATATATCAGTTCTGTTGGTCCATACAATACAATTGAATGGTGACCAGACCTTGTAGCTCCAAAAATCAAATAAAGGCAGCATAAAAGTAATCCATATGACTCCAGTGGATAAATTCATATATTAAGAAATGACATTATAGGTGTGGGTGAGAAAATGAACAATAGTTAAGTCCTTTTTTACTCTAAATCTCCACTTTCACTTTCAGATGTGAAAGTGAAACTAAACAGGTACCACTTGTGACTATCAGATGTAAAATAAAAGTGAAGACTTTTTTTTTGGACACTTTCCCTATTGGATTAAACAAACCATGCCTGACTGTGAATAATGAATTTCTACAATGTCATCCGTAACTGAAATCTATTGCGTTTGAATGAAGATGCATGCATGCATGCCTCTAGGTGTCAGTTTAAGTCCAAGATGACTTATAAAAAAATACTATGTTTAATTTTTATATTAGCCAAATTCCTCTATTCTAATCTCAGCCTCTGTCTGTAATGTGAATTGCAGGTGAATAATGTGTGTTTAGAGGATGTGATGCATGAGGATGCAGTGGGGGCCCTGAAGAACACAGCAGAGGTGGTCTACCTCAGAGTGGCAAAGCCAAATAACCTGTACCTTACCAACAACTACAACCCACCAGACCTCACAAGCAGTAAGTATATATCACTATCTATCTTAGTTGTATATCTTTGTGAAAATGGTATAGATAATAGAATTTCTAAAAAATATTGTTTATGTAATATTTCCAGTCATGACAGTGCAGCTCCTATTTACTTGAATGGGGAAAGACCAAAATCTCCAAAACGTCTGGTCAACATTACGATCAAATGCCATATTTCAAATCAGCAGTCAAATCTGACAACACTGGTATCATAAATTGTGCCTCTTTACCTGAGGTTACGCTAAAAAACACAATTTCAATCTAAAAGTTGATTGGCTCTTTACCTGTAAATCTGAATTTCCTTTCTACATCCGTTCTTCCATTCTTTCTGACAAACAGATAAAAACCTGTACCTGTCTTCCAGAAGTTACATAGCAGCCATTGAGATATGAACAGGTGGATCCTTAGTAAAATCAGGTATATTTTGTAAACTGCAATGCCATAATGATTGTGTCTGTGTTTATGCCCCAGCATACTTGCCTCACATGGACATGGATCTTGGACATCCAAACTACCTGGGTTCAGATTACCCACAAGCCCTCACTCCCACCTCACCAAGCCGCTTTTCTCCTGTGCTGCATGGCATGCTGGGAGATGACGACTTACCCAGGTAAAGCACTCAATGATGGTGATTCAACAGAGGGTTCAAAACAGAGTTCCGTCACCTTGGAAAAATCTAAAATGTAATTGGCAGCAGAGATGGAAACTCTGTCACGCTTCAGTTCTAAAAACTGACTTGGACACAAGATTAGAGACTCTACCAAGGTCAACAAGGAGACATATTTGCTCAGAATGTTGCTACACTGTCATGTTATTCATTTTTAAACATACAAACAAACAACATAGTCTCTCATGTGTTTTATCATTTTGTGATGTTGCCTCCTATGATGCTAGGCTAGCATATTAGCATAACATTTGCCTACTTATATAAATTGGCTTCAGAAAGTCACAGTCTCCAATGATACCTTGAATGATTTTGACTTGAAGATATATCATTACACCAAAAGGTGTTTATGACTCAAAGGATTTAGTCATTGTATCGTTCACTTAAAACAAATGCTCTTAACAACAGGGTCATACAAAAAGGTGCCTTGCTTAAATTTTGAGATAAAATTA
This sequence comes from Xyrauchen texanus, assembly GCF_025860055.1. Classification (NCBI taxonomy): domain Eukaryota; kingdom Metazoa; phylum Chordata; class Actinopteri; order Cypriniformes; family Catostomidae; genus Xyrauchen; species Xyrauchen texanus. The sequence goes on from NC_068279.1 coordinate 49,718,043, forward strand.
GAAAAATGCATTGCCCAGTATTTTCTCCACAAATTATGACAAAGCAGATTTGTTATTTTTTGCTTTAATTTGTCAATGGCAATGTTTGATTTTTACACAGTTTATTAGTTACCAAGCTAAAGCTTGTTGGTCTTTAGAGAAAGGATAAAAGGTACAGCTCCATTAGTTAGCTAGCTAGTTGTGGTGGGAATTATTTTTATTTAAAAATGGCTATACCAAACTTATAACTTAAATACTATTATAATCTTAAATGAAAGAAGCATTAAAAAAAATATGCATGCTAGTTTGCTCACATAAATGAGTATTGAATTACTTACCATGTCTGGGGCGGCACGATGATGCCGTTCTTCATTTGAGTTGAAATCATAAACCACAATGCAATGCAATCCAGTTATTTTTACAGTAATCTGCTGTGTTACAACAGAACATGACTTATCCAGCATTGATCTCACAGTCAAATTCTAAATACAGTATTTCGTTGAAAACAATGAAGGGCCCTATTATAGTGTAGGACCGCTAGTGCTATGTGACATCATACAAGCAAAGTCAGTGGGCATGGCCATGAAGTTTTTATATTTTTGTGCAAGCATGTACTAGGCCTAGGCATAAGTGGGTTAGAGAAATCACATGTGCATAAAGACAGCCAATTCATACAAAGGTGGTTCTAGTGTAGATAGACTGTATACATTCCAAAAAATAGAAATACAGACAAATTGTGTCTTTACGTTACTTTGCGCAGGACATTAAATGTGTCCTTTTGAATGTAAGATATACCTCTGTGACTCACTCTATATATATACATGGAAAAGGTGGTGCTAGTCAGGACAAATTTAATTTAGGGATTGGATTTTGAGAGCACCTGCTGGTGAAATCCTCAAACTGAAAATACATGCCTAGACAAAAATTACTTAGATTTAGCACTTTTACGAAAATTGGATGAGATATAACGCACGGTCTTTGCACATAGCCCTGCGCCTAACACAGGTATCTTGAAGTCTTGAAAAGGCTTGATAATATTTTACAATGTATCTCTCTCTTTGTTTCTCTCAGGGATCCGAGGCGTGTTGTGATCCACAGAGGATCAACGGGTTTGGGCTTTAATATAGTTGGAGGGGAGGATGGTGAGGGAATCTTCATCTCTTTCATCCTGGCAGGAGGCCCTGCCGATTTGAGCGGAGAACTCCGCAAGGGAGATCAAATCCTGAGTGTGAGAACATGCAAACACATACACAAATGTACAGATGTATAAACACATTTATTTTCAGTATGGAACTGGACCTGTGAGAAATCTTGTGTGGATATACAGTACTGTGCAAAAGTCTGAGGTACTTGTGAAAAATGTTGCATAGTGAGGATGTCTTCAAACATAATGACAAAAATAGTTTTCATTTATCAATAAATGTCATGCAAAGTCCAGTTAACATAAAAAAGCTAACTCAATATTCTGTGTGACCACCTTTGCCTTTAAAACAGCTCCAATTCTCCTAGAGACACCTGGACACAGTTTTTCTCGGTTGCTGACAGATAGGGTGTTCCAAGCTTCTTGGAGAATTCACCACAGTTCTTCTATTTTGGCTCTCTCAATTGCTTCTGTCTCTTCATTTAATCTCAAACTGATACAATGTTCAGTGGGGGGGCTTTGTGGGGGGCATGACATCTGTTGCAGGGCTCCCTGTTCTTCTATTCTACTTTTTTCTATTTGCAAAATAAATGTTTAGAGAGTCTAAAATGTATAATTTCTATTGACACACTAAAGCTGAAAATATAAATAACCATCTTAAGACAAAAGTTATTTTGAAGCATCTTTTGCACTGTACTGTATATACAGTATAGATTAAACAGCCAGCTGACGTTGTTGATTTTATGCATTTAAATTTCATAATGCAATTTCATCATATTAAATTGTGTATGGTTAAATATGAGTATGGTAACAGTGACAGTAAGGCCTCTTAAACATTTAGGACCATTAGGATTTGCATTGTGACATTATTTTTGTGAAAATAAAGACCATATCTCCAATTTTCTCACATTGCTGCAATGTGATAAAATCTCATTCTCATTGCTGTAAATATAATAGTGTATTATTCAAATACTACTACCATGATGCATATTTGCATAAATATTTGAAGTGATCATTTAAATGTAAAGTACATTTGGAAGGTCCAATTTTAATTATACACTACCGTTCAAAAGTTTGGTTTCTAGTTTGAATTAAATTGATTTTTTTTAAAAAATAGCAAAAACATACGCAATGTTAACAATGATTATTACTGTTTGAAATAGCCGTTTTATATTTTTATTCATTTTAAAATGAATTTATAGTCCATGATGACACAGCCCCATTTTCAGTAGTCATTACACCAGTCTACTAAGAAAATCATGTCACCTCATCCTTTAGAAATCATTATAATGTGCTAATTTGGTACTAAAGAAACTTTTCTTATAATTAAAACATTTGATAATGGTTGTGCTATTTAATGACATTTGAACATCACAAAACAGTGTCTTTTTTCAGATGCTGAAGTATTGAGGACACTTGCATTTCCTGCATGTCACTTTACCAAGTCAATGTCTATAAAAATGCATCGGCCTATTATTCTCTTAAGAGATTAAAGTTGGATATCACCAGGATAAAGAGAGAAGCGGATGACCCAGCTGCATAACAACAAGATAACAAATACATCAGAGTCTCTAGATTGAGAAACAGACCCATTGCAGGTCCTAAACTGACAGACTGAGAGCCAAACACCAGTTTCATCTACAACACTGAAGAGAAGACATTGGAATGCTGGGTTTCAAAGGAAACACCACAGCTGACACTGGCCAATGAAAAGAGTAGAATAGGCAAAAGAATTTTAAAATTGGATGGTAAATTATTTTAAAAAAATTATTATGGATGGATGAGTATGAGCTTAAGGTGTTCAGCTGCTGTTAGAAGAGTCTGATAAATGTGTCCTACAAATAAATGACATCTTTGGAAAGTTCTCCAGTCAACATGAAACTTCCTGATATCATTTATTTGTAGGACACTTTTCTCAGATCTTATGATCAGACTCATGAAACTTCATCTCAATATCTCAATTAACTGAACTGATCTAGAATGTCTGAGGTGTCATTGCTGTAAGTGAAAGATTCTTGGATGAACAGAAAGTTTGAATAATACACCATATATTTAAACTGAAATAGTCATTTGTAACATTGCATATGTCTTTACTATTATTCTTTCTTAAAGGAACATTCTGGGTCAATGCTCAATGCTCAATGGACAGCATCTGTGGCATAATATTGATTACCACAAAAATGAATTTCGTCTGTGTTTGTCAGGTGAATGGTGTGGATCTGCGAGCAGCTACGCATGAACAAGCAGCGGCTGCTTTAAAGAATGCTGGACAAACTGTCACCATTATCGCCCAGTACAGACCAGAAGGTAAGAACACACACACACACACACACACACTTGGCTGGACAATCCCACACACACAGACCAAAATTAACACTCAAGGACAAATCTGAGTAAAGATTAGCTTTGGAGAGTAAATAAAGCAGTTGATCAGTTGAATTTTTTGGATAAATATCAAAATATATGCATCAAATTACAAAGGAATGATTTTCTGACCATCACTATCATAAAGTTTGGAGACACAATATACAGCTAAGCTATCAAAACAAAATTCTGGGAACAAAACAGAGTTTCAATGTTTTTGTGAAAGGTAGTGTTTGAATGCGAGACTGGATTGAATATGATTCATAAATGACACAATGGCTTGCTATATTTAAATTAGAAATATACAATACAGCTAAGTAATTCAGTCGAAATCGAGTTTAATATCTTCATCTGTACGGTTTGTGACCCCCTGGACACATACAGAGCACATTAGGGTCTAAACCAGCATATGCTTGTGCTCTGTTGGGTTTGATCATGTTTGTGTTTGTTTGGGCAGAGTACAGTCGATTTGAGGCAAAGATTCATGACCTGAGAGAGCAGTTGATGAACAGCAGTATGGGCTCTGGAACCACAACATTACGCAGTAACCCAAAAAGAGGATTCTATATCAGGTAAACATACAACACAAATGCACACACACAGGTCCTGGAAAATCGGAAAACCTGGAATTTTGCAGTGCAGTTTTCCAGTCATGGAAAATAACTATTTGTCCATGAAAATGTTTTAGTATAATAAAACTGTTTGACTGTGTCGCTAACAAGGTTTTTGTTACATGTACAAATTAAAACAGGGTAACAATCGGGACTCAGGATGTCAAATGTACAAATTCGTATTCGCAAACAACATCAACAGTAATGAACGAATCACTGTCGCATACATTTTCTGCACATATGCTGTCATCTCTGCTTTGTGCCGATAAAATAGTTTAAGTATTGATAAAGTGCAACGTATATTTTTACCATTTTATTGCTGGTGTACGGTTTTCCCTTGTGACCACTAGAGATCACATGTAGGTTTATTGTTCATCTCTTGTCTTGTGTTTTATTATGGGTTTTGTAGTTCTTTTCATGGTTTATGTTCATTGTTCTCTGTGGTTATTAGTTCCAGGTGTTCCTCGTTATGCCCATGCGGTCTCCCTTCCGAGTACTAACCAGCCCGATCCCGCTTAGCTTCCGAGATTAGAAGAGATCGGGCGTACCTGAGGTGGTGTGGCCATGGAGCTATAAAATACCTGAAAAGAGCTTTTCGTTTGCATCCGCATTCATCTCAATGACTGTGCTCAGCTAGCGCAGGGTTCCCAGAAAGCTAGCGAAATGGAGGCTGCCATCTTTGCTCATGGGCGCTCAGTTCTGGGATCAGGTGTCATGTGATCACTGATGGGAAAAGTATATATAGTAATATATAATATAAATACATTTCACGCTTTTAGGAGCCCTTCAAAAACAATCCGTCACTGGATGATTATGTGCTATAATGTACTGGAGAAATGTAAATTGAAATGGTTCTTGGAAAATGTTTATTTCGTCATAAAACACGGCTACTTTTGAATGGCTGTCTATGGAGAAACATGCTTTTTGCCATCGGGTGGTGTAGTTCCAGCATCTATCAGCAGGTACTAACAGGGACCTGCTAACCAGCCAATTCCTGACCCCCTGTGTGTGGCTCTAGGCAACATCTGGAACTAATAACCACAGAGACCAATGAACATAGGCCATGAAAAGAACTACAAAACCCATAATAAAACACAAGACAAGGGATGGACAATAAACCTACTTGGTGACCTCTAGTGGTCGCCAGGGAAAACCTTGCAGCTGTTGTGTTATCTACAATTTAGTTTTTGTATAATTTAGTACGTGACTACGATCGGACGACAGATTTTTTTTATTCACACACCGAGGTGGTAGCATGGTGATGCAGCCATTACACCTCGGGATATGAATACATCTGCTTATAATGAGGATCCCACATTTATGGCCCTATGATTTCTACAATGCAGAAAACACAGATGGAATCACTAAATTCGGTCCAGTGTTGGGGAAGCTACATTGAATCTGTAATTTGACAAGCCGGAAGCTACTCATATTTTAAAGTAGTTAAGTTACAGTCAAGCTACTCTTTTGAAAAAGTAGTTAGCTACACTACAAGTTACTATCAAAAGGTAGCTAGCTACATTAAAGCTACTTGAGGCTATATTTGTTGTTTTATAATTTTACTATCAAACCAATAAAATTAATAACACAATAATCACTAATAACATATATTAAGAAATAAATGTATTAAATACATTTAATGAATAGGAACTTATTTCAACTTAATTATGGACGAAAAATAAAATACAACAATGTTGCCATTTAAAAATAATTTTTAAACCATATTTCACACTTTTCAGTCTTCATTGCTGTGCCCAGGTGTAGCCTACTTTCCTGAAGATATATTTTTATAAAAAATATATATATATATATATTTTTTTTTTCTTCAAAACTCTCTTTGGGCTGAAGTTTTGTGCTTGTCACATAATATTTAGTGTGGATAATATGTGAATAGACTCAGCGCTTGTTTCTCCCCTCAATTGTGTTCTTGTTCATTGTATTTTCAGATATTTTTGACATTGACGGGCAAGTGCCAGCTTTACAGGTCACATACAGAGGTCCACACTAAATATTATGTGACAAGCACAAAACTTCAAATATCTGATGGACTGAGTTGTAAAAGTTCCTGCATGACCTATTTTCATCCGTTATATTTGTTTAAATATCCCTGATACTTAGTATAGGCTGATTGATATTGTCTCAATATTGTCAACATTTTTTGTTAAAAATGTGTATTAAGAGTGAGTCTGATTACACAGGTGTTCAATTTAATAAATGGCAGAGTTGGGGTATGTTTTTTTTAAAGTGTATTTGCGTTATTGATGTTTCTTGCTGAGAGTGGCAGAGGACATCTGGCGATCTCATCCTACACACACATACAGCACGCGGAGTGCGAGCGGACGGGCGACAGAGAGAGAGCGTGTAAAAAAGTATTTTGAGAGTGCGTGCTCTGGCGCTCTCAGCCAGAATAATCACATAAGGACATGTGTATGTGTGAAAACGTATCGGTTACCTAACGTAACTTCGGTTCTCTCTAGATGAGGGAACGAGTATTGCGTAAGCTAGCTTACGCTACGGGAAAGATTAATCTTTTCTGAGATATTGAAGCCAAAAAATTATCCTTAATTTTGTATCCATTGTCAACGCAGTGCGGCAGCTGCAGACCTTGAGCGGGCTAGCTAGCGAGCTCATTGGTTGCTCTGCGGCAACTGCTGCAGCCTATAGACGAGCTTGGGCGAACTCGCATCCAATGAGAGGTGTCCACGCGCTCACTGCATCAAAGCCCGCCAAAAAGGGCATGACTAGAGTGCATATAAGCGTAGTTCGTAGGCTGGAACCCTGATTTTCATTGACTGAAGCGAAAAGTCGCTCGTGGCGCTAGCACGGCCGGCTACGCAATACTCGTTCCCTCATCTAGAGAGAACCGAGGTTACGTTAGGTAACCGATACGTTCTCTTACGAGAGGTTCTCTCGTATTGCGTAAGCTAGCTTACGCTCACGGGAACCCATTGTCAGCGCCGTCGTGCTCAAGCATCCACTGTATGAGCCCCAGGGAATTAAGGGGAACCGGGGAGCCCTTATGAGAGGGAAATAAGATTTGGCCGGCAAGAATGCGGGTCAGTGTTTGTGTAATATATAAGCACATAGTGGGAAGGGAACGACAGAGCGGCGGTGCCGGTCTGTGTGGAATGTGTCCCATCAGTGCAGCTCAGCAGGGGAGCTGTAGCGTATTAAACCGCTAGTAGTTTTGCCTGCAGAGCGGGCACTTCCATATTGTAAAATCTCACAAATGTGGAGGGGGAAGTCCATCCCGCTGCCACACATATGTCGTGAATGGGAATCCCGCTGGACCATGCCCACGAGGATGCCATGCCTCTAGTGGAGTGAGCCCTAATGCCCAACGGGCATGGCAGGTCTTCTGACGCGTATGCAGCAGCAATAGCGTCCACTATCCATCTAGATAGTGTCTGTTTCGAGGCGAGACCTTTGGTGCGCCCTCGAGCGAAATGAAAAGCTGCTCAGAGCGTCTGAAAGTGGCGAGGCCGCGGTATACAATCTCAGTGCTCTGACTGGGCAAAGGAGATTGGCGTCGCGTTCGCTATCGGATGCTGGTAGTGCCGATAGGGAAATGACCTGTGCTCTGAAAGGAGTACCGATCACCTTGGGAACATAGCCGTGTCTAGGTTTTAAATGACCTTGGAGTCACTTGGTCCAAACTCAAGACACGCAGCGCTGACAGACAGCGCTTGAAGGTCTCCCACACGTTTGACTGATGACAGGGCAGTCAGAAAAACGGTTTTGAGTGAAAGGTATTTCAAATCCACGGATTGAAGTGGTTCGAAAGGGGGGGCTTTCATAGTTTCGAGAACTATAGAAAGACCCCAGATAGGAACCGATGGGGGGCGCGGGGGTTCATCCTTCTAGCTCCCCTAAGGAAGCGGATGACCAGCTCGTTTTTTCCCCATGACTGGCCGTGCAGGGGTTCAGCGAGCGCCGCAACAGCTGCCACATACACTTTGGCGTGGATGGGGATCTGCCCTTATCCAGCAGCTCTTGTAGAAATACTGAGCAGCGGCGACACCCCACATGTCCACGGGTCCAGGTCTCTGTCGGTGCACCATTTTGAGAACACAGACCATTTTGGCGCATAGAGTCTTCTTGTGGAAGGGGCTCTAGCGTGTATAATGGTATTTATTACTCCTTCTGGCAGAGCGGCGGGTAGTCGTTGATCACCACGCATGCAGCCCAGCGCTCTGGGTGGGGATGCCAGATTGTGCCGGAGCTTGAGAGAGGAGATCTGCTCTCACTGGGATGGGCCACGGCGCTGTCAGTGACAGCTGCGTAAGCTCCGGGAACCATGTCTGATTCTCCCAATGCGGGGCTATGAGGAGCACCGAGTGGCGCGTTCCCTGATCCTCTGCATTACCTGTGGCAATAGCGAGACGGGGGAAGGCGTAAGCGAGCGCCTGGGCCAGTCCTGGGCCAGCGCGTCCTCGCTTCGAGAAAAATATCGGGCAGTGAGAGTTCTCTTCTGACGCAAAGAGGTCTATCTCTGCTCTGCCGAATAGGTGCCATAGCGTCTGGACTGTTTGAGCGTGCAGGGACCATTCCCTGGGGAATATTGTCTCTGGACAATATTCTCAGCGAGCGCAGGTGGCACTGGGACCAACTCAGTATGCATTCCGTCAGATGGAAAAGGTTCCTGGATCTGACACCGCCCTGACGGTTTAGGTAGGATACCACAGATCTGTTGTCCGAAGGACCAGGACGTGGTGACCCTGAATGACCGGGAGAAAGCGCCGGCGGCGTACTCGACCGCTATCATTTCCAGACAATTTATGTGAAGGAGCTTTTCCTGAACTGACCATAGGCCGAAAACCGGAGAGCCCTCGCAGACCGCACCCCAACCCGTGTTGGACGCGTCTGTCGAGATGAATTTTCGGCGAGATACAGCTCCCATTGCCACTCCTCGCTGATACCACTCGGCCACTGTCCAAGGCTGCAGAGCTGAAATACAGGTCTGAGTCACCTTGATGGGCTGGCGGCCTGTGGCCCAAGCCCGGCGAGACGCGCAGGTGCTTAGCCAATGCTGAAGCGGGCGCATGTGCAGTAAACCCAGCTGAAGTACTGCTGCGGCTGAGGCCATGTAACCTAGCACTCTCTGGAATTTCTTCAGAGGCGTGAGGCTGTTCATCTGAAAAGATGCGGCTAGTCGCTGAACTACGCGCTGTGTAGATAAGCGAGCCGTCATTGCCACGGAGTCTAGTTCTATCCCAAGGAAGGAAATTGTCTGACTGGGCTGTAGTGAGCTCTTGGTCCAATTGACTGCAAGACCCAAACTGTTCAGATGGCTGAGGAGAACTGCTCTGTGAGACAGAAGCTCCATATGTGACTGAGCCATAATCAGCCAGTCGTCCAAATAGTTCAGAATTCGCAAACCCTGACTCCGCAGGGAGTGCGGCGCCGCATCCATGCACTTCGTGAAAGTACGGGGTTTTAAGGACAGGCCGAGCGGAAGGACGGTGTATTGATAAACCTGGCCGTCGAGGCGAATCTCAAGAATGGCCTGTGATGGGGATTTATCTGAATCTGAAAGTATGCATCTTTCAGATCGAGAGAAATAAACCAGTCCCCTGGCACACATGCGCGAGGAGTTTCCTGATTGTAAGCATTTTGAGCGGTCTTTTTGCAAGCACCTTGTTCAAAACCCTGAGATCTAATATGGGTCTGAGGCCGCCGTCTTTCTTGGGAACAAGAAAATAACGGCTGTAAAGCCCCGACTCAGCTCAGAGAGGGTGGCACTTTCTCTATGGCCCTTTTGCACAGAAGGCTTGCTATTTCTGAACGAAGCATGCACGCTGCTTCCGTGTTCACAGTGGTTTCGAGCAGCTCTGAAGCGAGGAGGGCGGCGATCGAACTGTAGCAAATAGCCCTGTTGTATTGTGCTTAACACCCACTTGGATATCCCTGGAATAGCTTCCCACGCTTTGAAGCGTAACGCTAGAGGGTGAATGGCCAATTCGCTCTGATTGCTGCACACAGAGCTGAACAAAATGTGTGAGCGCGTTCAGTGTGTTTATGCATGATTGCTCGCAGACAGCATGAACAGGCTGTTTTGTGAGTGACTTCCGATTGGAATGAATGGGGAAAGAGTCACATCTGTTACGTGATGCGCAAGCATAGTCATGGGCACGGGACTTACACACAGAGGAATGTTTGCTGGCCGTGTAACAGAGCGGGCAGAGAATGGAGCGCGCGACGTATTCGTGGGCGCATTTATTGACTCTAGCGCTCGAGCGGTTCAGTAACCGCTTTATGTGAGCGTGCTCTGGTGGGGACACGAGACATGCAGTGCTTGTGTGCAGAAGTGAACACTGGATTGTGGGCACGTTTTCTACACATAGGGCTGGTCATGTGACAGAGCGGCCAGAGAATGGGCGTCGCGCGCATTTGTGGGCGCCTTCATTGTCTCTGATGCTCGAGCGGTTCAGTAACCGCTTTATGAGAGCGTGCTCTGATAGGGGCACGGGATGTGTTATGCTTGTGTGTAGGGGCTGAACACAGGGTTGTGGGCACATTTTCTACACATAAGACATGTTTGCTCTTTACAAGATTTATTTGGGTCGCCGTGAAAACGGCGTTTGAGTGCTGAGCAAGCGGGCAGTGTCACCGGCTTGTTGGCTGCTAAATTCACCACTGCAGTAGCCTGAGAGAAGGGGACTGACAGGGGCGAAGCTTTGATGGTGGTCCGCCGCGGCGGACTGAGCCGTCGTTTGTTCAACAAAGCTAGGAGGACTTCGGTTGTTCAGGTTTCAGCGCAATCCTAGGCCGAGGCCCGCGGGGGCGGTGGTCTACGGCGGCTGTCTGAGCGCGATCTGGGGCGGCCGCCCTGTCGGCGCTGGGAAGTCTGGCTTTGTTGAGCTGGGCGCTGTGAAGATGCTCGTGCAGGAGGCTGGTTACGTGGGCGGCCTGCAGAGGAGCTAGCGGCGAGGCAGGAAGAGATTCATGGCTTGGGTGGCTTTCTGGACTTCCGAAAATGGTCAACAATGCCACTTACCGCGGAACCGAAGAGACCGGACGGAGAGAGCGGCGTTGAGGAACGTGGAGCGCTCAGTTTCTCCCATATCGGCTAGCGTTAGCCACAGGTGTCTCTCGGTTACAGTCAGCGAGGCCATGCACTTCCCTATAGCTTGGGCTGCAGCTTTGGTGGCGCTGAGGGCGAGGTCCGTCAGCGCTCCTTAGATCTGTAACAGCCTCTGGGTGCCTGCCTCTGTCATCCCACTCCCGAAGAAGGTCCGCTTGGAGGATCTGCAAGACGGCCATGGAATGCAGAGCAGATGCGGCTTGGCCGGCGGCGGAATAGGCGCGCCAACACAGGCGGAAGTAGTTCTGCAGGCCTTAGACGGGAGCACTGGTTTAGACCGCCATCTCGCGGAGGGCGGGCAAAGGTGTACTGCTACCGAATCCTCGACCGGGGATGGAAGAGTAGCCCTTCTCGGCGGCGCGTCCACTGCAGCGAGCGGTGGAGACGTGGGATCGAGTCCTGGCCGAGAGGCGCTGCTCCACGATTTAGAGAGCTCGGCGTGGAGTTCCGGCAGGAAGGGAGCGGCCGGGCATGGCGCCGCTGGTGACGGCTTTGAAGAAAACAGCCGTCGAGTCTGTTGGGAGCCTGCTCAGGGGGCGGTGACCACTCGAGCCTGAGGCGGTCGACGGCCTGTGTGAGGAGGCGTATCAGTTCCCCTTCGACTCCGGCGCGGGTCCTGCTGGATTCCTGGGCCGTTGAGGAGGCTTGTGACCACTCCTCGCTGTCCGAAGCCATGATGGAACAGCAGCATTTGTCCTCCACCTCGCTCTCCAAGGTGGCAGCAGTGCGGCCGCTCGGCGGCAACTGCGCGTCCCGGGGGGGGCGGGGAGGGTGAACGCGATGCTCGAGGGAGGGGCTCCGGCGAGACAGTCGCTTCTAAAACCGGTTCCGGCAGCCTTTGGGAGCGGCGCTTCTTCTGGCGCGCGAAACAGAAGGCGGCGGCAGCTCGGTTTTGCATACTTCGAGTCGAGCCTGCAGGGTCGACATCGAAGCTCCTCGCAGAGGTCGCATCCGCCGTCAGCGAGGGCGAGCTCTGCATGCCCCAGTCCCAGGCAGAGAGCGCCAGATGATGTGTCGGTCTCCGGCGCTGAGAGGAGCGCGGCATGAGCCGCAGGAAGTCGCGAGGCATCTTTAAAAAGACGCTCGATACTCTTTTGTGAAGTTCGCTGAGGAACTTAGCTTGCTCTAAAAAGGATACGTCGCCGGATGGCGTAGCTCGCAGGATGGCTGAAGGTGGCGAAGACGGCCGGCTTCTTCGACGCTGTCCACGCTTGCTAGATGCCCCTCGAACGGCGACGCGGCTTCCAGTTCAGAGATGCGAAGAGCTTCGCTGAAGAGATGAAAATCAGGGTTCCAGCCTACTGAACTACGCTTATATGCACTCTAGTCACGCCCTTTTGGCGGGCTTTGATGCAGTGAGCGCGCGGACGCCTCTCATTGGATGCGAGTTCGCCCAAGCTCGTCTATAGGCTGCAGCAGTTGCCGCAGAGCAACCAATGAGCTCGCTAGCTAGCCCGCTCAAGGTCTGCAGCTGCCGCACTGCGTTGACAATGGATTCAAAATTAAGGATCATTTTTTGGCTTCAATATCTCAGAAAAGATGAATCTTTCCCGTAGCGTAAGCTAGCTTACGCAATACGAGAGAACCTCTCGTAAGAGAACTGATGCACAGTAGTATCAAATACACAGAATGTATGATTGTCCTAACAGTAGAGAGCAAACCAATATGAAGATAAATTCAAATCTCAGACCTTAAAAAAAAAAAGAAAAGGAAAAGCTGGACACTTTTTTCATGTCCAAAAAAGAGGACATGTCCAGGAAAAAGAGGATGTATGGTCACACTATAATGTATAATATAATATGAAATATAATACATTCCATAATAAATTATTTCTTTTACCAGCAATTCTGTTTATTTAACATGATAAAATAAAAGAAATCATAATTAATAAAATGCTAGGAAATGTGTTATCAAATAGTTCAAAAAGTAAAGATAAATATGCTGTTGTGTTGTCTATTAACAGCAAAGTGTCTGAAACATTCCTATCCATGTGAGTTGTAATAAGCGGCCAGATTTAACAGTAGATATGTATAATATTTGCAAACTGCTTATCTGGAGGTGAGAACTACTGTCAAAAACATACAGAAAGGCAAAATAAAAGCTTGATTTAAAAGGATGTGTGAAATCAACTATATATATATATATATATATATATATATATATATATATATATATATATATATATATATATTACTACTGTATTGTAATGTAATGTTTTCTCTTATTAAATAATAATAATGAATTAAAGCACTTCATTTTATAATAATCAATGCAATGTTTTTCATTTGATTGAAGTTTTAATTAATTAATTCAATTAGACACCATTTAATAGTAACATTTTAAACTTAAACTGTCAAATGCAGAATTCAGAAAAAATTATCATCCAATAACCAGTATACATCATGAACTCTCGTGTATTTTTGCTTATATATATATATAAAAAACAATATCCTGGACAATTGTGTCTTGAAAAGAGCAGAAACCCTGACACATTAAAAAACACAATTAGACATAACTCAAAGTTAATATTATATAATAAATAATAAAAGAAATGTCAAATGTAAAGCACTTCAAGAGCGGAACGAAACAGTGCTACTCGGTTCAGCATGGCTCAATGGACAGCAGTTTACTTGCAGACCGATCTCGAGCTCTCCACCACACAGTGCAGATCATTATAAGCAGCATGGTGTGGGAACCTATATAAATTCGGCACAGTATTCTCTGTTGCAAACCCATACGAAAACTCCAAATGTGTCTGTGATTAAACTAGTTTTAAACCATATCCAGCCCGAATTTCTAAACAGCATGGGTATGGCAAGCAAGGCAAACATTGCGCCATGCAAAGCCACAGACATAATTTAAAAGGATTTTCAATCTTACAAAAGAATTTGCCATGGATTTACCATACACTAACTGCATTAACTACTGTATGATATTTTGGCAGAAATGTGGTATAATTATATATTGAATTATATTATTTATATAGCTCTAGTGAGGTATTATAATTCATTTCAGCTACCAGTATAGTAGTTTTAACATTTTATATTTAAAGTTCTAAATGTATTTATTTTATAACAAAAATGCTAAAGTTTGTTAGTAGTTACCAACCATGGTAATGAGGAGCCATGCATGATTTATGGTATCCATGGTTTTACAAATACCATTTTTAAAACTATGGAAGATCTGTACAAATCTATCAGCTTTATTTCTGTGTAAAATCTGGTTACTACTATTGATTGTAGGATAAAGTAACTTGTACTGGCAGAATATTTCACTTTAGATAAATTAGTATATGAATAAGTTTTTACAGACTGTTGTTAATATCAGTAAATTTTCATTTGCCTCAATGTTTAACTGTCAAATGTGCCTTTCATACCAACAATGCAATATTATTAGTAATTGCACTTATTTATACAATGCAATAATAATAACACTATGATAATTATATTCTATAGTTATTTTTTATTTTATTTTTTTAATTAAAGACAGAAGCAAATAATTTGTTCACCAGTGATACCAAATCAGGTGCTGGTGCCACCATCTGTAGAACTTGGTGGCACCGGTCCCACTGCTCTCATACTTTGTTAGTCTGGAGCCCTGAATGAATTGTATTCATTTCTATGATGATAACTGCTCATCACTCTCTGAATTGCAGCTGAATTAATTCATATGGCAACAAGGTAGCATACTACTCCTCGAAACCATTATTTTTACATACTGTGTGCTGTTTCACAAACATAAAATTGGGCAGCACATACATTATATACTACACAGTATGCCGTATGCAAGTATTCCAGTCCGAACATACCCAATAAATCAAAATGGTAAAAAATAAAAGGTCTGTGTTGTCTAGTTTCCATCCAATCCCATGCTTTACAACTCTTGTTCCTTTGATGTTCCTCCTTTTCAGCCTCTCTCTCTCACTCTAAGTGACCTCCTTTATCTTCTCTTTTTTCCCCATAACCAATGCTCTCTCTCTGTCTGTTTCTCTGGGCAGGGCTCTGTTTGACTATGATAAGACAGCAGACTGTGGTTTCTTGAGTCAGGCCGTGAGCTTCAGGTTTGGAGATGTGCTGCATGTTCTGGACTGTGGAGATGAAGAATGGTGGCAGGCCTGCAGAGTCAGCCCACAGGGTGATGAGGAGGAGGTCGGCTTCATCCCAAGCAAGAGGAGGTGTGTGTGTGTGTGTGTGTCTCCACTGTTGTCCTTGCACAGTATAATATTTAAACACAATGCCAACACTTTACCTCCAGTCTTTAGCACCCTTTTATCCATGCACATTTAAAAATGAAAAAGAAGTTAGAAGCATTTTCAATGAGAAACCCTCAACTTTTAATGTAAATATACCATTATGGAAACGTTACAGTCAACTGATCTACCTGCTTCCTTTTACATGTTTGTAGTTGCTTTCTGCTACCAGGCACATTGAATTATGTTAAATTTGAGTGTGTGGAGCTATTATTTGTTATTGGAGCTATTTCCTTATTCTGTGTCCTTCAAATGTAATTGCATTCGTAATCCCCCTTTATGTAATCCACAAAAACAATGTCAAAGTTACCAATGAGAGAGGTTTTGGTTGTGCATGGCTAAACATTGCTAGAGTGACGTTTCCAAACTGATTTTGTTAAATTCTTGTCATTCATCCAAACCATCTTCTCATCCAGGGTTGAGAGAAAAGAGTGGTCGAGGTTGAAGTCAAAAGAAAGGGTAAGCTGTCTATTAAAACACAAAAAACTTCAATCTGTACATACAGATTACTACAAACCCACACAAGACACACATTCATTCTCAGCACATACACATTGCTGTTATTGAGACATCCTGTGACCATGTTACATCCACATTATTTTCCAATTAAAGTTAATAATCTGTCCTGGGCATGCTGAGTGACTCCAGTCAGGCTTCCTAAGCAACCAATTGGCCCAGTTGCCAGGGTGGGTAGAGCCACGTTGGGTTAACTTCCATGTGGTCGCTATAATGTGGTTCTCGCTCTCGGTGAGGCACGTAGTGAGTTGTGCGCGGATGCCGCAGAGAATAGCGTGAAGCATCCACATGCGCCAAGTCTCTGCGATAACACGTTCAATTAGCCATTTTGGTCTCAGACGCGGAGGCAAATCCACTGCCACCTGGATTGAGGCGAGTCACTACGCCAACACGAGGACATAGAGCGCATTGGGAATTGGTCATGCCAAATTGGGGAGAAAAGTAGAGAAAATCAAAAAACAAAAAAAAGGTTGATAATCTGGTTAAGCTTTTATTCCAAAGAGGTTTACATGCTGTAGAGCTATTCGAATATTCCTCGGTTCATGGTAATTGGCCTAATCCGAATAAGACACAAGCATTGAAAAAATGTTTTTGATAGTTTGACTTTACACTACTGCATCTATCTTGTATTGTCCACACCTACTTTCATATTCATTTCTGTTCAAGTCGATATTCTGAATAAGGTTCCGATAATTCTCAAAATGTTCTTAATACAGACATATGCCGGCTGTCTTTTCCAGATTTCTAGTAATTGGAAAATTGGTTTAATCAGGTCATGACAAGAAGGCGATTATGTTCACATGATATGTACGCACATAACCGGAATATGGCCACTTTCTGATTCATTTCGGAGTATTCTTGTGCATGTAAACACAGTCGGTGTCTCTACTTTAAAAATCGACACTTTTTAAAGTACAAACCCTGTAAGCCAGGACAAATAATGAAATAACTAGATTATGTTTACTTCTAAGCTCTATTGCAATTTGATTAGCATTGTTCCCTGTATGTCCATTTACCTTAGGACCAAAGTCGAGACAGTACAGGCTCCCTGGGTGAGTAACATCTAAACGTTTGATAGCTTACAGCACAGAACAGCCTTAAATACTGAAATATTTTTTTATATTTTGTTGTATGTTTATATATCAATAATAAATTGATGCATGTGTATGTGGTTTCTTTCAGGAAGGGAAGATACAGTACGCAGTTATGAGACAGTTGCACAAGTGGAAGGTGAAATAACGCAACTGAATCACCACATGTTGTGTCATTTATACTCTTTATTTTAAACCCTAGTGAGCTGCCTTGATGTCTACATAGGCATTCTAGTTGAATAGGAACTTGATAAGTGACTGAATCGAAATAGGCAGCAACTTACTATAGGTACACAAGAGACTTGACTAGCACTCACAATAGACTCCAACAGACTCTGATGTTAGCAAATTGCTAAGCTAACAACTTCACACTCCAATAATCACAAACAATAAATAACACGAATATTGGGTGAAATAGTTCACTTTAATCATTAGATTGAACAATTTTCTATCAATACTTGTCACTACTGAATAAAATAGTTTTAAAATGGATGTTTCCCTCAACTTAATCTGCCATTTTGGCTAATATTGCACTGGGCTTGTCACAGTTAGAATTTGGTCAAGTCATGGTAACTTATAAGGTAACTTAAGATAGCTTAATCTTTATACAAACAACTAACTTTGGAACAGAACCATTGACTTTCTCCCTCCTTCCTTCCTTTTTTGCTTTGTCTTCTAGTGTAAGTACCCATAAATTCGCTGTCTTTGTCTTCTTATGTAGTGCACTACGCCAGGCCGATCATTATTCTGGGTCCAGTGAAGGACAGAGTGAATGATGACCTTCTCTCTGAGTTTCCAGATAAGTTTGGCTCTTGTGTGCCTCGTAAGTATATTTTCTCATGGGTATTTCTTATTTTTATTTTTTTTATCACTGCTGGTCTTCTTTGGTCTTCTGATTACTGTAAATCAAATTTTGTTAAAAATATATATATATATATAATGTTGGTCAGATGGTTTCTTACTCTCTAAGTTGCATTTCTAGGCCAGAATAAGCTGTAATGGGGAGAAGACTTTATACTGATAGTTAAAGGTCTGGCTGTGTGAGACTACAGCTACATTAATGACAGTGTTTTTTAACCTCCCTCCCCCAGTCTTAACCTTTAGAAATTCTTGTTAAACTTGTAAAATAAAAATAAAATACAAAAACTGGCTAAACTTTACAATAAGCATTAATCACCTCAAATGAAATAAAGCATTTTGAACACACCTGGCATGTGCTGCAATTAAATGTAACTGATATTATAGTATCGAGATGACATCATTACTCTTTCCCAGATACAACAAGACCCAAGCGGGAGTATGAGGTGGATGGGCGGGACTATCACTTTGTGTCATCTCGGGAACAAATGGAGAAAGATATTCAGAACCATCGATTCATTGAAGCGGGCCAGTACAACAGCCACCTGTACGGAACCAGTGTTCAGAGCGTCCGAGAGGTGGCTGAACAGGTTAGAAAATAATTCTGCATAAAACAGCTTGTGTGTCCTTTTTGCCATTCTTAATATATTTATTTGTGTGTGTTTGTGAGCAGCAGGGTAAGCACTGTATTCTGGATGTGTCCGCAAACGCTGTTCGAAGGCTACAGGCTGCACAGCTCCACCCAATTGCCATCTTCGTACGGCCCAAATCACTGGAAAACGTCCTGTACGTAATTGCAAACAATAACACTTTCCAAATGCTTAAAGGCAAATTGAAATCAAATTTGAGGGGTTACAGTGAGGCACTCACAATGGAAGTAAATAGAGGCCAATCCGTAAAGGTTAAATTACTCCCTGTTTCAAAAGTATAGCCACAAGACAATAAACAGATTTTAGTATGATCAAATTGCTTAATAATCTTTTCTGTGTAAAGTTATAGCCAATTTTACAACTTCATTGCTAGTCAAGAAACCTCAAAACCCTAAAGTGACTGTAAAAATTATGATTTGAAATTTACAGCTCAAATAATACATGAGTTTTAACAGAAGAATCAATGCAAGTGCTTTTATAAAATTATACACGTCACATTTCTGCTTTTAAACCCTCCAAAAATTGGCCCCATTCACTTAAGTGCCTCTCTAAGTGCCTAGTTTAACTTGTATTGAACCTGGAATATTCCTTTAATTCAAGTAATCATTAAAAATGTTATTGACAGCTTTACTGATCTCATTATGCTCTATTAAAGGTGCATTCAGTAACTTTTTGCTCATGTCATCTTGGACTTATGACACCTAGTGGTGTGGGTGTAGCAACATTCACACATTATATACCGAATAGTTTTCAGTTACAGATGCCATTGTAGAAATTCACACTTTACAATCAGCCATGATTAATTTAATCCCTGCCCCATGTGGAATTAAACAGCTTTTAGAAGGTTACTGAAATGACTAGAGTCCTCATCTCATGTAGGTGGTCCTGATTTTATGTTTCAAAATTACAATTAACGTATTTTTTAATCAGGAAAAATTACTTTAATTAGTTCACGTTACTCCAAAGAAAATAAAATGTTGGTCTTCGAAATCCTTCATCCAAACATTATGACTTTCCAATTCATCTGACATCAAATAGGCTGTGTTGGCTGTTGGTTAAAGTTATTTATGCATCGTTTTAGGTTACTGTTGTAATGCAGCCTTTCTAAAAATCGTACAAATAGTTAACGCAGTAATTTAAGGCTGGTTAACATTAATGTAATAAAGATTGCCAATAATAGCAAATAGTAAGACATTTGAAAAAGAAGCGTTACCATTGGATGTGTTACTTCAAAAAGTGTCCTCAAATGTGGGTGCCAAGGAGGGAATGTATTTTTCCAAAATCCACTTCATCTGCACATTCAGGTCTGTCTCCATTCTGGTATGGAAAGCCCACTTTTCACAATCAATCAATTCCAGATGGATAAAATCAAGTTCTGTCCTACATTTTTCCCCCCATTATTGAATATCCTGTTTTACTTGGAACTACATTGCATTACAGGAGTAAACATGGTTTCTGAATTCTGTTTCATCATGTTACTTTGAACACAATACACCTCAATACACAGTGTGTTATGAAGACTGAAACTGACAACTCCTGGTATCTCTGATGTTTTATCCAGAGAGGTAAACACACGACTAACTGAGGAACAGGCCAGGAAAGGCATGGACCGTGCTATTAAACTGGAGCAAGATTTTCTGGAGTGCTTCTCTGGTAAGACAGTTCCACACACTGCCCTCTAGTGTCCTGGAAGAAAACTGACATATAGACTGTACATACTGGCTTTTACTGCACAATGGACTTTAAAGTGGATATTGTAAAATGTGTTCAACTGAGTTGAGTGTACTACACTTTTAGGCCTTTCACACTACACTTGGTTAATCGTTTTCACAATTTCTTTCTTTGAATGAGGGTTAGCATCACGTTTAACCCTGGGTTATGAAGCCTTGATAAGGAGAGTTAACCCAAAAGTGATAATTCTCTTATCATTTACCCACTCTCATGCCGTCCCAAACTCGAATTTTGACATTCTTTCTTCTGTGAAACACAAACAAAGATATTTAAAAGAATGTATCAGATGTGTCAGTGGAGTTCAAACCTTTCAAGCTCCAAATACATAAAGGCAGCATATAGGATATCCATAGGATTTGAGTAATTTAATCTTCTTCTGAAGTTATATAATCGCTTTGGGTGAGAAACAGATCAAAATGTACACTTTATTTACTATAAAACTTGACGTCCTACTCAATTGAAACAGTGCAGGATTCAAGACGGTGATTCTCTATGCTGTTGCCAGGTACTCAATCCTGGTATCATTAACCCGCATCTGCATTTTCAATATAGCCCAGCTAAGTGTGAAAACTGCAACCCTGACAACACTGTGTCTGGTTTGTGTACAGTGATCTGCACATATGTTAAGCATGAGGAAGTGTGGAATGTCTGCGAATGTCAAGATTTATAGTGAAAAAGAAAAAAAACTGTTGTCTGTTTCTCACCCCAAAGCTATCATATCACTTGAGAAGACATGGAATAATTTTTACTGCCTTTATGTCCTTTTTGCAGCTTGAAAGTTTTGGACCCAATTGACTTGTATTGGCAAAAATAACTCATACATTCCACAGAAGAAAGTCGTATGAGTTTGGCACAACATGAGGTTGAGTAAATGATGATAAAATGATAATTTTGGGTAAAGCAATTCCTTTCGATTCCTTTTTTTGCGAGAGATGTTTACCAAACTGTGACTGCAAAGTTATACTGGAGTGATGAAGAGAATTTCTACAATTAATCTGACAAAAACATTTATTTTCAGTAAATACATATTGTATGTTCTGTTGCTCTCTCCCCTTATCACAGCGATCGTGGAGGGTGACAGTTTTGAGGAGGTTTATCACAAAGTGAAAACTGTGATTGAGGAGCAGTCAGGGCCTTATATCTGGATTCCCACAAGGGAGCGTCTGTGAGAGCCAACCCAGAGCCGAACCACCTCGCCCAGTCACCATTTGGCCTACCTGCGGACTTTGGAGCTCTGATTTAATGAGCTCATGAAAACAGACAGAGAGAGAGAGAGAGGGAGAGATTAAAAGAGAGGAAGAAATCAAGGAGGCAACAGGAAATGATGGCATGGAACAGCACAGGAGCTGCATCTGCCTCCAGTTTCCTCGTCCAGATTTGTAACTTCCTGAATCTGCTTTTCACTTCCTTTCTCTGTCCTTCTCCCTTTCTCTCACAATAATGTCCTCTTCCACAGGACTAGTGAGCTGTTTTACGAACAGGGATGCTACAAAGACGTTTTGTGTATTGTCAGATTCCCTCTCTCTCTACGATAGAGAGACAAAATCAAGAGAGACAAGTGACAAACTTGGCTTTTACTGGAATCAGACATTCAAGAGCAATTCCTAATTAAATGAGCTTGTTTTACAATCCTAATGATGAAATGAACTGAATAATAAAAGTATATTTATCAGTACCAATAATGCTCTGAAAATCTCAGAGACTGACATTCACTCTGTCACCCAGTTATCAACATCAAAGGCGTTTGATTTATTTTGATTCATTTGATTCATTTGATTCATTTGATGCAGAGAAGAGCTTAATTTGTGGTTCTTGAAATCTATGAAGTACAGAGAAGTCCTTTGAATGTTCCCCTTAAAGCTGAAGTGTGTGATTTTTGGAATTTGTAACTTGATCGCTCTGTTTGATTGAGCATCTCGGCCAGCCCATCTCAGCAACATTGGTTCAACCATTGATTTGGGTTTGAGGTGGGACTGTCTGCTTGGTCGACCAATGGCAGAAATGGGTAGTTTTCAGGAGAACTGTTTGAATTATTATTTGTGCAGTTTCAGTGGTGCAGAAATTACACACTTCACCTTTAAATTTTACAGCTATATGCAGAGTGAGAATTTCATTCTGTACATCCACACGTTTGATATTTGGAGTTATGTTTTTTTTTTTAATTTACTTGCACTGAAATATAAATATGCACATTTAAACATGTGCAAATGTGTTTTTTTGCCACCTTTCATCTGGGTATTTTTGCAATAGCCCTATTGATATTTTCATTTTAAATGAAATCCATTCGCTTGGTTGGATTAGTTTCCTGAGTGTGCCGCTCTCAAACATAATGAATCCAGGCTGCTCTTTAATGTGCAATATCAGGCTCTTTGGCATGTTTTCTTCCATTATCTGCTCATAACGTAACCAGTTTTTGCCATGCTTATATCATGAAGTCATTGGTAAATTATCAAAAAGCTTCAAACACAAAACTTTTGATCATTTTAAATACCTATTGTTGGATTTCAGTTCAGATGCACATTTGTGTTTATAGTGGTTAAGATCACAGTGTAAGTGAAGTGCCCAATTCTAATAGGAGTCAGTTAGCAACCCTGGGTGGGGTGTTATACCTCATTACATTTACATTTATGCATTTGGCAGATGCTTTTATCCAAAACGACTTACAGTGCACTTATTACAGGGACAATCCTCCCGGAGCAACCTGGAGTTAAGTGCCTTGCTCAAGGACACAATGGTGGTGGCAGTGGGGCTCGAACCAACATCCTTCTGATTACCAGTCATGTGCTTTAGCCCACTACGCCACCACCACTCAATTGACATGTATTTAACCCAGAATATTCATTTAAAGTTATATCTGTTTGCATAATTTATTTTCAGTAAATACTTATTGTATTTTCTGTTGCTCTCCCCCCTTAAAAGCGATTGTGGAGGGTGACAGTTTTGAGGAGATTTATCACAAAGTGAAAACTGTGATTGTGGAGCAGTCAGGGCCTTATATCTGATTCCCACTAGAGAGCGTCTGTGAGAGCCAACCCAGAGCCGAACCACCTCGCCCACCTCGATTTGAGCAGAAAAGTAAAGTAATGGTAAATTACTCATACTACTCATACTACTTCTGCCATATCAGTCTATTGCAGAAATAGTAAGAGTAGTATGACAGTATCCCATTACTTACTTGGCCTCATTTTCTGCTCAAATCTGATAATTTTAAATTGGGCATAATGGGCCGTACCCTGGCATTGATATTTATTATTTTAATTCATATATTTATTGTAATGTATTACAATAATTAGGGGATGCCTATTGTTGTGTATTTAAGCAGCAGAATATCTGTATGGAAGGCATCTGTATAGTAATGAGGTATAACACCACACCGTTGCGTAGGGTTGCCAACTACCCTGTATTAGCTGTGACATCTCGTATTTTGGCTAAAGTGAATATGTACTGCAGAAGATGCCTATTTTCCTGTATTTAAAGGGAGAAATGCTGAAGATGTTCAGAAGGTGAAATGTCCCATGTTGAACACATCTGTAAAGTAATAAAGTATAACATCCTGCTGTCACGTAGGGTTGCCAACTGTCCTGTGTTTTGGCCAAAAAGAAGTCCTGAACGGGATGCTTATTGTCCCTTATTAAAAGTCTTGAAACGGTCGGATGGCAAGATGAGGCATATGTGTAGTAATGAGGTGTAACACCCCACCGTCTCGTAAGGTTGCTAACTGTGCATTATTATCTAGGGCGTATCGTATTTTGCCAAAATGAAGAAATCTCATATTTTAGCAGTGAAACAGTTGACATGGTTGGATGGTTGAAACCTCCCATATCCCACCCCGTACATCCCATTTCCTGTAGGGGATGCGTGTTGTCACGTTTTAAGGTAGCAAAATGCTCAATATAGTCAGACGGTAAATTGTAAAGAGGTAGAACACCCAGCCGGCGTGTAGGGTTTCCTACGGTCCCGTGTTTTGACCAAAATGAAGACATCCCGTATTTAAGCGTTAAAACGCTCTACATAGTTGGATGGTGAAATGTCGCATATTGAAGGCAACTGTATAATTATAAGGTACAACACCCCGCTGTTGCATAGGGTTGACAACTGTCTTGTATTAGCTGGGATATCCTGTATTTTGGACTAAATTAAGACATCCCATCCCTTATTTAAATGGCAAAATACTCAAGGCTCTCTGGCAGCAAAACATTCAGTATTAAAGGCATCTGTAGAACAATTACTGTTGGTATAACTCCAATATTTCCTGTATGGGACACCTATTGTCCCGTATTGACAAAGATTTGGGCCACATTCATCTGCATTGTGATCGTAGCCATAATTACCATTCATTCAGCACATCAATAAAATCTGCACACACATTTACATGCGTACACACAAACATACTATCAGGAAAATACCGTGTTTTACAAAGGTTCTATGCTGGATATCAGATTATAATCGACTATTGTAATGGAATTGTTGATACATCTCAAAATTCATTAAGTAAACATTAGTGACATTGCACTAGTTAATTGGCATTTAGATTACTTGTGAAGAGGAGCTGGTCTTTTATTGGAATATGATTGCGGGTCCATTGTGTTTATTGAAATTAATAAATGGCTATACAGCTAGAGACTTTATCTTACCTAGCAGTTTGCCTGCCTCCAACTAATTATTCTTCTAAAAGCTCGACACTCACTTGTAAAACCATTTTTGTGAGTCTTCTCATACAGTGGCCCAAAAACGTTTGGACACATACAGTGAGTCGCTTAAAATTAATAAATATCTTTGCACTGGATTACAAAATACAAGAAAGTAGCAAGTGGCACTGGAAAACAAATTAAGCTAGAGATTATTACATAAATAACTTCATTTTCTGAGTCATTTTTCAATGATTTGTGGCCAACTGGTGTCAAGGTAATTAAATGGATGTATGATGGTGTAGTTTATCACATTTACTATGTTAATGTTTGATAATCATAAAGTTCCAAAAAACAGTATATCTATTGCTTAATCATTTTAAACATATCATACATCTTACTGTAAAATATTTTGCTTGAAATGTGTGTTTGTGCTTATCTTTATTTTAAATAAATGTCACTTGGTTTGGTATTTTGTTATATAATGCAAAGATATTTTTTAAGTGTGGCTAAAGTGTACAAATATTTTTTGGTGACACTGTAGCTCCCACTTCAACCCTGGCCGACATGAGAATGGCAGAACTATATATTGGCTTTTTTTTTTTTTTTTTGTGCTGTGACAGTGATGCTGTAAAAATCAATACAGTGCTTTCAACTCAGAAGGTGTCATACTCTAAGGTCTAATGCAAGGATGAACATCACAGTCTAGCAGTTTGGTTTCGACTGATGCATTTGATTCATCTGATGATTAATTGATGTAAATCTGTGCCATGAACTGTGATCATTTAAACAGAATGTTACTGAGGTTATTCCAATCCGTATGATATGAAAGCTGAGAGAATTTTTATGTGTCGGGCTGTAAAAAGACTAATAAGGAGGAGTGAAACATTTGCACTTATTAAAAGGAGAGATGATTTATAGCAATTTACATGATTTCTGGCAAACAAAGAAAATAGAGAAAGAATGAGAGAGGAAAACACTGGTGGCTTTTTTACTTTCACTTCATTTCTTTTGACTTTTTTGCATTGGAATTTCAATATTTGAGTGTGTTTTGAGTGTAGTGACAGTTTTTTCTTTGGGGCTTTATTTTAAATTATGTATTTTATATACTCATTTTCCTCAAAGGGGTTGTTTGTTTGTTTGTTTGTTTGTTTGTTTGTTTGTTTGTTTGTTTATTCAGTTGTTTACTACTTTGTCTACATCTGGGTTTCATGTGAAGACTGAAGCGCTTTTTGCTGTGGTTTCCTAAGTGGGGCTGCACACAATCAAATATGATCAACTGAAAATTTAAATTTACTGTGAATGTTTTTTTATTAATTATTCTTGCTGGTATTTCACACACTGATACTATTTTAAACACAGCCCATAAATACATTTCCCTTCTTATTTAATTTGTGATACAAGAAAATGAAAATAAGAACATATTTAGCTTTCTATATGATTTGGGAAAACAAATACAGCTACACAAATGTACACACACATAACACAATGTATTACCATGATAAATATACGACTTCACTCTAACTAGAATTAATTATGAGTTGACATTTATTTATTTATTTATTTGAAAGAATCAAATGTATTTTATCGATTTGTATTTGCCATAATGTATTATTCTAATTATCCTGAACAGATTGAACGTATTGCTTTTATTTTGAAAGAATAATTGTGAAAATACAACAATGCCATCTGATGCAGAAGTATATTTAAATGATTTATCTTAAAAGACAGATTTATCAATGGCAGTATCGGACTATAAAAATGTTTAATTTCAGTGAAATGCTTGTTGTAAATTAGCTACAAAAATAATAAAACTTATTATGTTAAAGATGTCTTGTAGAGGCTTTTGCTGTGGTGTGGATGGCTAGTAGCATAATCTGTATTTTTCCCATGCTAATCAATGCAGTATGCAACAGAGATAATGTGTGAGATAATGTATGCCATAATGCAATGCATAGTAAGCCCACTCATACTAATTCTGCAGTATATACTGTATACTGTGCATAGTATGCAACTTTTGTGTGAGAAGAGAATACCAGAATGACCTACTGTACTACATTTGCCAAAACATACAGTATACAACTATGTGAAATAGGCTACTGTACGCCACAATGCAATACCCTCACCACCTTCCATTTCTAGTGTGATGTGAATGAACGAACATTCATTTTTATGTCGGTCTTTCACATTTCATTATTCTGACTCATTTAATTAATTGGACTGCTAAAATTATATTAAAGATGTAAGTATTTAGTTCCGAGATGATCACTGCACACCACTGCGTTCACCTCATGTCGGAACTAATGTATCGGTAATTAATAATTTGGAGGTTCTACTCTGACCTATTCACATTCTCAAACCTCATAAGTTCTTTGTTTCAATGGCAACATTTATAATGCCAAAATGGGTTGTTGATAACAGTTAAATGTTTATAACTACATTAATCCATTAATTCTCCTCTATTAATTCTTGCAAAATGTGTTAAATGCTCTGGGCATCAATGGCATCATAAAATGTATCAAGCAGAATAATTTGTGTTCATTACCGTCAACCGTTGAGGCCGCTGCCATCATGGTTCTTTTACTTTATGTCTCAACTTAATAGAGCACAACAGTGCCCGGCCACTTTTCAGCCGTCTGGGTTCCGGAAGTGTAAGCGTAAGTATAGTTCTAGCAGGAAGATCTCGGGATTCATTCTATCAGGAATAATAGAATGAGGAATATTCTATTTATAAGCGTACCAGCTGCCTCTCGGGGGGAAGGCTCCGCTCCCATGCCGTCATTGCCTCCGACAGTATCTAACAATTTCCCCATTCCTTTCTTCCATCGATTTCTTCTTCATTTCCATTCGTTTTTTCTCATAAAATAGTTATTAGCCATGAACCAAACCAACCAGCTCTGAGGTAAATCACAACATTACAAACTTTGTTTTGTGCCGGAGATTCTAAAACCTTGCAAAGGTGTTGGGTGTGGCCCAGCCCGCTGCTCTGCAGATGTCTGCCAAAGAGGTGCAATTGGTCAGGGCCCAGGAGGCCGCAACACTCCTAGTAGAGTGTGCTCACAGCCCCAAAGGGAGTGGCACGTCCTGGGCATGATATGCCAAAGTTATGGCATCAATGATCCAGTGAGCAATCCTCTGTTTGGAGACAGCACTCCCTTTCCGCTATCCACCAAAGCAGACAAAGAGCTGCTGAGAGCATCTAAAGCTCTGTGTGCCATCCAAATAGATGCGTAAAGCATGCACCGGACACAGCAATGCAAATGCTGGGACTGACTCCTCCTGGGGCAGCTACGCTTGCAGGTTCACCACCTGATCCCTAAAAGGGGTCGTGGATACCTTGAGCATATAGCTCGGTCGGGGTCTCAGGACCACGTGAGAGTATTCTGGACCGAAATCCAGGCATGTGTCGCTAACAGAGAACTTCCGCAGGTCCCCTACCCTCTTAAAGTGAGCACAGTCAGGAGGGCAGTCTTCAAGGAGAGTGTCTTTAGCTCAACTGACTCCAGAGGCTCAAATGGAGCTCCCCTTAGGCCCCGCGGAGAGACCCTATAAGGTAATGAGGCGTGGTCTGCAAGGATTAAACCTCCTCATGCCTCTAAGGAACCTGATGATCAGGTCATGCTTCTCGAGATACTTACTGTCAACTGCCTCATGGTGTGGTGCTACAGCGGCCACGTACACCTTCAAGGTCGAGGGGGACAGCCGCCCCTCCAACCTCTCCTGCAGGAAGGGAAGCACTAACCCAACTGTGTATCTCTGTGGGTCTTCGTGTCGGGAAGAACACCACTTAGCAAACAGATGCCACTTCAAGACATATATGCGACTCGTAGTGGGAGCCCTAGCCTGAGTGATCGTGTCTACTTCCATGGAAGAAATGCCACTTAGGCCTTCCACGTCCCATCCAAGGGCCAGACGTGGAGATTCCAGAGGTCTGGTCATAGGTGCCCGATGGTGCCCTGTCCCTGAGAGAGGAGATCTCTCCTCAGGGGAATTCGCCAGGGGGTTACTGTCATGAGGAGTGTGAGGTCCGAGACCCCATCTGGGTGGGCGAGTAGGGTGCTACTAGGACGACCTGCTCCTTGTCCTCCCTGATCTTGCACAGGGTCTGTGCAAGTAAGCTCACTGTGTGCCAACGCATCTGTGCCGAGGGGAGCCTCGGTCAGAGGGGCAGAGGGAGGATTCCTGGGAAGTGAACAGGTCTACCTGCATTTGACCGAACCACCAAGGCACGCCACCTTGGCGCTTGATGTACGTTACTGTTGCCATGTTGTCCATCCGGACCAACGTGTGCTTGTCCTGGATCAACAGCCAAAGCCTCCACAGGGCGAGCAATACTACCAGCAACCCGAGGCAGTTGATATGCCAACACAGTCATGGCCCTGTCCAGGAGTCGGCGACTGCATGCCCGTTGCACACGGTGCCCCAGCCATGCTTGGAGGCATCTGTCGTAACCACAACGCACCTGGATACCTGCTCTAGGGGAACCCCTGCCCGTAGAAACACCGGGTCTGTACAAGGACTGAACAGGCAGCAGCAGATCGGTGTGACGAGCACACAATGTACCATGGCTCCACACCGGGGCCAGCCTACTGGGGCGGGCTGTTGCAGAGCCAGTGTTGCTGCTGCAGGGGACACCCTTGGCGATGAGCAGATGGGGTGCGGGACCTTGATCCACACCAGGGCAGGATGTGCTGAACAGCCTCCCCCTGCAGCTTAACTGGCGAGAACTGCTGGGAAAAGTCCTCGATGGTGTCACCGAATAGGCCAACCTGGGAGATGGGGAGCCAAAAGTGGCACTCCTGGACCACCAAGGTGGACATTGCAAGCCCGAGAATCCGTGCCGTGACCTTCATCAGCCGGAGGGCGGGATCGGTCACTGAGCGCAGCTCCTGCATCGATCTCGGGTCAGAACTACCCTTGTGCAGTTCTCTCAGCGCCTCGGCTTGGTGCACTTGCAGGAGAGCCGTGGCGTGCAGGACGGAGGTGGCCTGTCCAGCGGCACTTTAAGCCTTATTCGCCAGTGAAGAGGTAAACCCACAGGCCTTGGATGGGAGTCTCAGACAGTTCCACCAGGTGGTGGCGCCTTATCCACCTGGGGAATCGGAGAGTACCCCTGGCAGCCCCACCATCGAGTGTAGTGAGAGCGGAGGAGCTCAGAGACCAGGTCCGGGCAGTAAAAGGTTCCTGCCGCAACTTTGTGAGTTCCTCGTGCATGGCCGTGAGCAGTGCTCCGGGCCCAGGAACCAATCATCAAGCCGTGAGGGTTCGGAGGGGCAGAGGGTTCAGCATGGCCGTCAGCTCGCATCGGCATCACACAGAACCAGGCCACTCTCTGATGCTGCAATCGAATTGTCCCCGCGTGGGCAGCGCCCAAGCACATGAGGCAGCGATCTTGGCTGTGGGAAGCGGAGAGGTAATGGTCGCAACCAGGAAATACACACAAACATAAAGGCATCTTAAAAAGACGCTCTCCATGAGTGCCACTCTTTTAGAAGGGAAATATACTCTTTTAGAGGAAAGATATACTCTTTTAGGCTGCTGATGCACCCAGGGACGTTCTCTTCAATCAACCGGTCCAAGAGTGGGATAAGCCGCTGTAATGTGGCTTAAATCCAACAGCTTTTGTAGAGTTGAATGGATCAGCGGAGGAATTCAGCTCACTGAAGCACAACCACTCGTCTCCGAAGAAAAAATATGAATGAGTAGTTGCAAGCCAGCTCCTTTTATACCCGTATGTCTGGGGGAGTGGCATGCAAATTCCACTCACCAATTCTCATTGGCCTTTTCTCAAAGATATGAGTTGTTTGGGGCTCCCAAGGGCAACCCCTAGTGTCACTTCATCGACACAATGTCAAGTGAGTGACAGGTAGGGAACCATTTATTTGTCTTGTTTGCACAGGTAGCACCAAAGCATGCAGCATTATGGAATGTTAATTTTTTTTACTCTGATGTTGCAGTGTAAACAGCTTCATTGATTATAATGGGATCTATATGCTTATGACTCACTGGTCGATTAAGGTGTAGACAGGGCGTAATGCTGGGTTACACTCAAAGTCGGATGTGGGATAGAGGCTACTTTACTTAAACAGTCAAAGCTGATGATAACAGTATCCAAGTTCTGACGTTGGAAGCGGAGTGGCGACAAAGCTGATTCTGCAAATTTATTTCAATTTCAGTGATGTTTAAATACTACTAATTTTGCTTTATATGAATAATATTTGTAAAGCTAATGAAGATCAGCCTTCACGGTTTTAAGCAAATTAATGATTTATTATTTACATAGGATGCATTTATAATCATTAAAGGGATAGTTCACCCAAAAATGAAAATTATCTCATTATTTACCTTCATGATATCCCAGGTGTATATGACATACTTTCTTCACCAGAACACATTTGGAAAAAAAAATTTGAAAAATATCTTGGCTCAGTAGGTCCTTATAATGCAAGTGAATGGAGATTTCTCTTTTGAAGCTCCAAAAATCACAGACAGTCAGCATAAACGTCATCTATAAGACACCAGCTTGTAAAGTAATTTCTTCTAAAGTGACACGATCACTTTTGGTGCGAAAAAGATTTAAGGTTTTTGGGCATATGATGTGTGAACTGCGTCACAGCCGGAAGAGCAGCGATGTTTACAAGTGAGAAGGAGGATCTTGGTTGGTTTTGGTTTAGATCTGTATTAATCTGTTTCTTTACTCACAGTGATGCATTTGTGTGCTTAT
Organism: Xyrauchen texanus; assembly: GCF_025860055.1. Lineage (NCBI taxonomy): Eukaryota > Metazoa > Chordata > Actinopteri > Cypriniformes > Catostomidae > Xyrauchen > Xyrauchen texanus. Next base: position 49,749,669 of record NC_068279.1, read on the forward strand.
CCTGGATGTCTCCACCAAGTGGAGAACGTGAGTATATGTCCCCCCATGTATCACTGTAAACATAAATATGTTATTTCAATAATATTAATAATACGGATAATAGAAAGGAAAGCATTTACGCTGATTATAGATACTTAATAGCATGTTTTTTAAGTTTAAAAATATTGCAACCCCCGCCCTTTGCCTCACAATGGTTTGATCCACAAACACCTGTGTGTTGATCTTGGAGTAAACTGATAATAGAAAAGATTATTGCAAACACCACAGAAAATAGAAGATAGAAGCCCATATCTTACTGTAAATAACCAGCACAATGTGTGTGTGTGTGTGTGTGTGTGTGTGGTTTACGAGGACAATTTTTTTAGGTTACAAACTGGTAATTAAAAGGGTATTAAACTATACATGTGGTTGATATGGACATAGTGTCCCCATAATTAAAATTAACGTTTTATTGAAAATTTAAAAATGCAGAAAGTTTTTTGTGAGGGTAAGGTTTAGGTGATAGAATCCAAAATAGAGGATACATAGTTTGTACAGTATAAAAATCATTATGTATATGGAAAGTCCTCATAATTATACAACCAACATATATCAGATTTTAGCCCCTGGCTAGTTGTCAAAAGGAAGGTGGCAAGCTAGCTTTTTTTCAGCTTCCTTTTGACCATATATGAGCTGTGAACGCGCAAAATGATTGACAGGCAGAACGTCTTTTAAGATTGGCTTCTTCCGTACTGAAGCTTCCCAGGTGCACTTGAAAGGTTTACTAGGTACCAGCCAGCAGGTGGGGATATCGAGCCACGTGTCCACATCATTTCCATGCACACTTAAACTGTCCAGAACTTTTCAGACTTTTGTTTTAAAAAGGAAGTATATTGAGTCCTAAATTTATCTAATACTTTAAACAGACAAAAAGACTAACATTCTGAATACTGTCATCTTGAATTCTCATGTACAATGAGTCTGTCTCTCTGGCTGTTTTCAGAGTGGCACAATACCATAATATGCATACTATTTCTGTAGTGTACTATGTATGCTGACCATAGTATGCAAAGTTGATTTATGCGAAGAATACTGGATGACCTACTCCATTTGCCTAAATGTGGAATATCAAATACTGCATCCCACAAGGTTCTTGACTTAAGCTTCCATTTCCCATGTGATAAATAACCCAAAATATCAGCCATATTTTTTTAACATCTATCTTTCGACACATGATTCGACGTACAGCCAGAATTTTTTACACAAACTTTAAATGCAATGTAATATGGTCATTTGAATACAATGTAGCATACGTCTCTTTGAAACGTTTGTGGAATTGTACTGTTTCATGTATAATTTTTCTAAAATAGTAGGCATTAAACTGTATACCAAGCGAAATTCAGTAAGTAGAGAGCTAGTATTCCATTATGAACATAGTCTGTCTCCATCAACTAAGGGAGTTGCACCCTCTTCCTGTGAGGAAGTTAAACAACAAAGATGCTTCCTTACCGCCCTGATATACAGTAACCTATGTGAGTGTTTTTCATAGCTACAGCTAACCCTAAGGGCATCAAACACAACAAATTATCTGAGAAAATGTGGCGCGGTCAAATGTGATTAGCCAGAAAGCATGCAAACAAACTGTGCATTTTATAATACATGGTAAATTATCTACCGCATGGTTCTAATCAAGCAAGCCTCCCTAGGTTTGTGTGTTTGCTTGATTACAGCAGTAGGATTGCTTTGAAAATTAAATCATTTGGCAAGATTTCACATCACCGCAGTAAATGTGTGAAGGACGGGTTTGTGTGTGTTTGGGGGGTTATACCTGTGGAAGCAGTGAGACTGTCAATTGCTTTATTTATCAGCTATGGCTGTCAGAGGGCTTTGTGTCATGCCTTTCAGTCACACTAAATGTAAGAGGAACAGAGAGAGAGGGGCATGATTAGAGCATAAATAGGAGAAAGGCTGGAACAGGAGAAAGGAGGTCAAGGAGAAACTGAAAAAGCAAGCAGTGAGAAAAGGTGCTATGTAACAAAGTTGTGCATAGACATGAAGAAAAGCACTGATTTGTTTACAACAGAAATGAGAAAAATGATCTAAAAAATATTGACCCTTATTATAACATCAAATGTTTTCTTTTACTTGTAATATTATATACTTGTAAAATAATGAAGAGTATTTCTAAGAATGCTAAAATTGCTGTAATTAAATGACACATTATGACTAATATTTTACACTTTGCAAAACATTTTTGTAAATTTTACAATTAAAAGAATCTTTATGGAACAAAACACTATCATGCAACAATAGAAACATGTATTTTTAAATATAATATACTTAGAACTTAACCAATTACTGTATCATATATTTGTGCATTTTTAACATTGTAATTTATATTAATAATCAAAGCTTTTATAAAATGTAAAGTGGTCATAATTTACCATTTTTACTGTAAAAATGGCAAAGATTATATTTATTGCAGAATGTTAGACTTTTACACAACACAATGACCTTGCAAACTAACATATCGAGTGCTCACTATGACCACGTTTACATGGATACCAGAAAGCAGTTTATTGCGTGAAAGAGGATTATTACAAGAAAGCTGTGTTCCAGTTTACATGCACTGTATAAGCGGCATACTCAGGGCTGGATTAGTAATCTGGCATACTGGGCATTTTCCCGGTGAGCCGACGCACTTTGGGGCCGATCAGGGGCAGACTGGCCATCGGGAGGACCAGGACGGCCATGAAACGGTAACGATAAGCTGAAATGAGCCGCCGCGTTATGCAGAACGGGCCACAAAACGGCACGCAATATACCAAAGGAGACAGCGATATGCAGAAAAGGACAGTGACCCCCCTCCCCCCACCCCCAAAACCTTTTTGGCCAGTTTCTATGTAAAATCCAGGGCCGATTTTTCTTCCCAGTCCACCCCTGGGCATACTCTTTACACCTGTTTACTCAGTTAGAAAGCAGCTTTCTCCACTGTGTAATTTCCCCGCAACACTTCTGTAAATCACAAACATGGCATCCGAGGAAGACTTTGCTATTTTATTCTCTGTTGCTTTACTTTATTTAAAGATATTCCAGAGTTAATGCTGAATTTGTTCCGATCTGCTACGTAATTGCACTGTAATAGTGGGGTTTCCTTCTTAAATAAAACTCCAGGATTCCCTTAATTTAGAGTGAATATACGGGAATGTGATGTACAGTCGATATTTTACATTGGTTTGTATTAATGGGTATAATAAATAGTGCATGTACTTTTCCCTTTTCCCACTGTACTCCCAGAGATGTTGAATTCTTTCTGCTCTGTTGACTTCTTGTTGCACTCCATCCTTTGACGTTTGTTATCTGGTCAAATCACTTGCATGAACACTCCTCAAAAATGTGTAAGACTGCTGTTATGCGTTTACTAGGCCAGATAAGCTGCGTTCTCAGGAAGAAACCCAAGTGTATTAAACCAGTTTCTCCATTCTGTGGTGTAAGAAAATCGGCGTTCTTGTTTACATGTAGTTTCAGAAAGCCACTTTCTGCAAAAACCCTGGACTTGGAAGTGCATGTAAATATGGTCAGTGAACTAAAAGGTATTGGGAGCAGTATTGCTATACTGGCTGTAGTACTTAGTATTGTATTAATACTATGAAATGCAAGTAACACCCATCTCTAGCTTAAATGTAATTCCTGATCTTCTTTGAGGTGGAGGGGAATCTTCCCACACACATTTTCACAAACACAGTTTCCAGCACCTTCTGATTGGGTCATCTGCCCATTGTCTGAAACAGGAAATAGGTCATGCAGTGTGAACATTATGGTGAACGTGTGTGTGTGTGTGTGGGAAGAAACTTCTCCATTGGCCTTTCTCTGGATGGGATCACAACTTGGCTTGTAAAAGCAGACTTATTAAGAACCCTTTGTTCATGGTGTTAAAGTTGGTCCTTTGGAGATTAACAGTTCTTAAAAGTTCTTGTGTGGAACTTGTCTTGTAAAAGTGAAGAGTGTAATTGTTTCGATGTTAAAATACTTTCTTCCAACCCAATCAAATGGGCAAGCAAGCCATTTGTAGGATGAAAAAAAAAAAGATAAATGTTGTGTTTCTGTAGCACTTACAAAACACTGCTCAGACTGTATGTTTGAGTGGTCTGACATGACTTGAGAAAACTTCTTGCTCAACTGTGAGCAGGACTATCTGAAGATGGGGGTAGGGTAAAACGGCTGGTAGGAGAATTTGGGAAACCTGTTTGAAAACATGTTTCCAACATGCTTCCAATATTGGTGCTGCCAGTGTTGTAGAAATGACACAAGCAAGGTTTTTATCCACAGATTTTCAATGCAAATTTTGGTATATTGCATAACAAATGATGGACAGAAACACCAAGATGCAAATAAAATCTCCAAAATGTGCATTTAAAAACATACGTGTGCTTTAGGTGGATAATTTTTTTTATTTGATAAGAAGACATGCACATAAACTATGAAAGAAATACGTTTACCAAATATTTTTCTACAGAATCTATATATTATTAAAATAAATTACGTGACTGTCACAGGGTTCTGGCAGAAAAGTCAACAGAACTTTAATGACGTAAATGAACTTAAAGAAATGCATAAATGCACAGACACACACACACACACACACACACACACAAACAGTGGTCGTGTCTCTCTCTCTCTCTCTAACTGGCACCCCGAAATGAAGAAGGGTTTCTACAGTCCTTACTTCGTTGTACCCAAGAAAGGCGGCGGCTTACGACCGATCTTGGACCTGCGAGTTTTCAATCGGACCTTGTCCAAACTCCCGTTCAAAATGCTCACCCAGAAACAAATTCTATCTGGCACCCGGCATCTAGATTGGTTCACAGCGGTAGACCTGAAGGACGCGTACTTCCACGTATCAATTTGCCCTCGACATCGACCCTTCCTACGGTTCGCGTTCGATGGCCAGGCGTAACAGTACAAAGTCCTCCCCTTCGGCCTGTCTCTGTCCCCTCGCGTCTTCACGAAAGTTGCAGAGGCAGCTCTTGCCCCGCTCCGAGAAGCCGGCATATGCATACTCAGTTACATCGACGACTGGCTCATACTGGCCCACTCCCGAGAGTTACTATGCGCACACAGAGACCAGGTGCTCAGCCACCTCAGCCGTTTGGGGCTTCAGATCAACTGGGAAACCGGTCCAGAGCATCTCTTTTCTCGGTCTGGAGTTAGACTCAGTCGCAATGACAGCACGTCTCTCCAACGAGCGTGCTCAGTCAGTGCTGAAATGCCTTGCTTCCTTCAAGCCAGGTGCTGTGGTCCCGCTAAAACGTTTCCAACAGCTCCTGGGGCATATGGCATCCTCACGCGGCGCGCGCTGGGGTTGATGCATATGAGACCACTTCAGCACTGGCTCCGGACTCGAGTCCCGAGACGAGCATGGCGCCGTGGCACGCACAACGTAAAAGTTACCTCTGCCTGCCGCCAAACCTTCAAACCCTGGACAGACCTCTGCTTTCTAAGGGCAGGAGTACCCTTGCAGCAGGTGTCCCGACGCGTTCTGGTCACAACCGACGCCTCCAAATTGGGTTGGGGTGCCGTGTGCAACGGGCGCGCAGCCGCAGGCCGGTGGATCCGAGGCCCGCTGCGCTGGCACATCAACTACCTAGAGCTGCTGGCTGTTTTTCTGGCCCTGCAGAAGTTTCTCCCATTAATTCGGAACAAACACGTCCTAGTCATGACAGACAGCACCACGGTCGTAGCCTACATAAACCGCCAAGGCGGAGGACGCTCCCTCCACATGTCACAGCTCGCCCGTCGTCTCCTCCTTTGGAGTCAGCAGCGACTCAAGTCACTGCGCGCCACAGACGCGTTGTCACACAGCTGGCCTGCGGGGCTGCGCAAGTACGCATTTCCCCCAGTGAGCCTTCTTGCACAGGTGCTATGCAAGGTCAGGGAGGACGAGGAGCAAGTCATTCTGGTAGCCCCTTACTGGCCCACCCGGACTTGGTTTTAGGACCTCACGCTCCTCACGACAGCCCCTCCCTGGCGAATTCCCCTGAGGAAGGACCTTCTTTCTCAGGGACGGGGCACGCTCTGGCACCCGCACCCAGACCTTTGGAATCTCCACGTCTGGCCCTTGGACGGGATGTGGAAGATCTAGCCGGCCTACCATCGACCGTCATAGATACAATCAATCAATCCAGAGCCCCCTCTACCAGGCATCTTTACGCTCTAAAGTGGCGTCTGTTCGCGGACTGGTGTTCTTCCCGAGCCGAAGACCCGCAGAAGTGCGCAGTTAGGTCAGTGCTCGTGTTTCTTCAGGAGAGGCTGGAGAGGAGGCTGTCCCCCTCCACCCTCAAGGTGTATGTCGCCGCTATCGCGGCCCACCACGACATGGTAGACGGCAAGTCTCTTGGTAAGCACGACTTAATCGTCAGGTTCCTAAAAGTTGCCCGGAGGATAACTCCCTCCCGGCCTAACCTGTTCTCCTCCTGGGATCTCTCGGTCGTCCTTACGGGACTCCAGAGACCCCCCTTCGAGCCGCTTGACTCAGTTGGACTCAGGGCCCTCTCTCTCAAGACCGCCCTGCTGATCGCGCTCGCTTCATCACGAGGGTCGGGGACCTGCATGCGTTCTCTGTTAGCGACGCTTGCCTGGAGTTCGGTCCGGCAGACACTTTCGTGATCCTAAGACCGCGACCGGGCTACGTGCCCAAGGTTCCTACCACACCCTTCAGGGATCAGGTGGTGAACCTACAAGCGCTGCCCCGGGAGGAGGCAGACCCAGCCCTTTCACTGCTGTGTCCAGTACACGCTTTGCGTATTTATCTGGACCGCACACAGAGCATACAGCTCTGAGCAGCTCTTCGTCTGCTTTGGGGGACAGCAGAAAGGGAACACTGTCTCCAAGCAGAGACTCGCCCACTGGGTTGTCGATCCCATTTCCCTGGCTTATCACACCCAGGCCGTGCCCCCCCCCCTTGCGGGTCCGAGCCCACTCAACCAGGAGTGTTGTGTCCTCATGGGCATTGGCTAGGGGCACTGCCCTAGCAGACATTTGTAGAGCAGCGGGCTGGGCAACACCTAACACTTTTGCGAGATTCTACAATCTCCGAGTTGAGTCAGTATCGTCCCGTGTTTTCTCAGGTACCGAGCCTGTAGAACTCGGTAGCATGCCCACGATCTGACCGGGTGAATCGCTTGCACCTAGCGCCCTTCCCCCTAACCAGGGGAAACAGTGCGCCTTCATTCTCAGGAGATCTCAGGTTTGGGACACTGGTTGATTCCTCCCTAGCCCTCGTGGGTCGCAGTTCAGCGGAGGAACTCGCCGACCCAAGCCACTGCAGGTACCGCAAGCTACCCTGTACTGGTATAGGTGCTCCACAGGTAAGGCCTCCTTCGGACTCCCCCCGTGTGTAACACCACGGTTCTGTCCCCTCTGGCGAGCGGACTCCCGTGTTTCCCTTAGGCAGTCATGGCTGCCTCGGTTGCCGTGCTGTATGTTCCCCCCCATGAGGCTGGATCCACCATCGCACCAACTTTTCCACATAGGCCCTAAGTCAGGCCTCTGATGGTTTTGCCACTTAAACTTGCCTCGGGTAGGCGTGGCCTCCGCAGGGTCTTCTCCGCCCTGAATAAGGGCTAAGACCCCCCTTCCCTCAATGCGTGTAAGGGCCCCGGCCTTAGTTGCTCTATGCGAGAAACATAGAGAGAAAAGAGGCCCGGCCAGGCTTGGCCCGTTCCCAGGTTGGCAGCCAGCACCTTGTTCCCCCCTCCAGGGTAACGATAAGGAATCCTGATGGCTTAAATGGGGCATTGGGGAAGGGTACGTGCAGCCTGATACAGTTGGTCGTCCTGCACGTAAGAATACCTGCTCGCTCCTGTATCAGCAGTTCACGTACACGGCTCAACGCATGGCACTTTTATAAGTGGACCCCTAGTGTCGCTTCTCTGACACAACGTGGAGAGAGCGACAGAAGGGGAACGTCTAGGTTACGTATGTAGGTACATATTACGAGACGTTGTGTCTCCCCTGCCACGTCGCTGAGCCGAGCCACTGTTGTGGCCGGACCATTTCCGGCTCCTCAGAAAAATCCTGAATGAACTCCCGTATCTGCGCCGCTTAATTACCCGTATGTCCGGGGGCGGGACATGCAAATACTGGTTGCCAACTCTCATTGGCCTTATTTCATAGTTCAGAGGTGAATATCGCCACTCAAGAGAGACCCCTAGTGTTGCTTCTCTGACACAACGTCTCGTTCCCTCCATCGGGGAACGGAGGTTACATACGTAACCTAGACGTTATTCACAAAGGGTTTTCGCGATTTTCCCATTTTTTACATAAATTAAACCAGGGCAGGTACTAGGATTTCATCTTTGGTATGGGGCTGCACTTCACCTGTCTGTCTAACTACCTATGTTCTAGTTTGCATCATTTCATTCAGAGACTCAAACCAGTTTAAGTATTATCATTAGGGCTGTCGATTAAACATTTGAATTCAGTGTGATTCATTACATAACAAATAACACATTAAATAATGTAAGCAATTAATCATGCCTCTGGACCATAAATACTCATTTTATTACCATAGGATCAATTAAAGCTTGCAGTACCACCTTAATGTTTTTACGAGTTTCAATCAGCAGGAGGCAGTTAGCGCAGCTCCATCTCTACAAGCAAGGCACAGCAGTACAAGCAACAAACCAGCACAAAAATGGGGCATGGGCTAAGTTTGGAATGGAATACTACATATTATACTATTGCAGAAATAGTATAATAGTATAACTTCAGTGACTTTTTGTATTTTCTGATCAATATCTGCCACGATAATGTAACGTATATTTTCATTTAAATAATTATATTTTATTTATTTATTTATTTTCCCCCTTTTCTCCCAATTTGAATGCCCAATTCCAAGCCGCAGTTGCCTCCGCTTCTGAGACAGCCAATCCACGCCTCTTATCACGTGGTTCATTGTGCATGACACCACAGAGACTCACAGCGTGTGGAGGCACATGCTACTCTCCACGATCCACGCACAACTTACCACATGCCCCATTGAGAGAGAGAACCACTAATCATGACCACAAGGAGGTTACCCCATGTGACTGTACCCTCCCTAGCAACCGGAACAATTTGGTTGCTTAGGAGACCTGGCTTGAGTCACTCAGCACGCCCTTGCGACTCCAGGGGTGGTAGTCAGTGCCAATATTCGCTGAGCTCCCCAGGCCCCTAAACTATTATATTTATAATTAATTATGTATTGTTATTTAATCATTATACATTGAATCATTTTTATTTGGGGGCCTTTCTTGGCAAATATTGATATATGTGATTAATTTCAGAATCAGAATCAGAATGAGCTTTATTGACAAGTATGATTACACACACAAGGAATTTGTCTTGGTGACGGAAGCATCCAGTGCAAAGAGAATGCAACCATATATAGATACATACAAACATATACATTTAAGCATATATGCATATAGTGGCATAAAAAAATTATAATAAAATATCACAGATAAATAAAAAGAGAAATATACAATAGAGCAATAATGTTGTTTGAATATGTTATATACAGCTATATAGTTATGTGCAGGTGTTGTGATTTATTGAAGAACAATTAAATATGGATATAAGTAGGGATGGATGGATTGAATATTGCACATGGTTGTGTTGACAAAAAGGAAAGTGTTTGGGGGCAGTTTGAACTGTTCGTGAGGTGGATGGCCAGAGGGAAAAATGTTTTCCAGTCCCTGGCTGTTCTGGTGCACAGTGCTCTGTAGAGCCGGCCAGAGGGCAACAGTTCAAAAAGGAAGTGTGCTGGGTGAATTAATTAAATTCATTTTATGAATTAATCTTTAATAATTAAATGTGAAATCGATTGACAGCCCTAATTAATATGACTGGTTTCAGGTTGTTCTCTCAGCTCTGGAGGAGTCTGTAGTCAGAATGGGGTCAGTCTAACAGAGCAGCAGTGTGTTGTGGGTAATCCTGCAGGGAACGTGTAACCTGCACTGAACTCTCTTTTGATACGCTGTCTTGCTTGTGATCAGGTTGAAAACAAGAGTTTTGAGAGCGAGTGTATGTACGTGAGAGTGTGGTGTATGTGACTTTTGCTGTTAAACAATTTGAACAGGCACAAACACACACACACACACACACACACACACACACACACACACAGAGAATACCCCGCACTACACCTCTCCTTCATGGCTGGTCACCATGGCAACAGAGAATTTTCATCCATGTCGTCTCCATTCTAATATCCCTAATTAAAATGTGTCTGGTTGGGTATAAGCAGTCATGTGTATGTTATGGCAGATGTATAAAGTCAACATCATATCCAAATGTACCCTATTTACTATGTTAATGGGACAGTTTACCCAAAAAAAATAATTCTGTCATCATTCACTAACCCTTATGCCATCCCAGATGTGATTGACTTGATTTCATCTGCCGAACTCAAATGAAGATTTTTAGTAGAATTTTACAGCTTTTTTGGTCCATACAATGCAAGTGAATGGGTGCCAAAATGTTGAAGCTCCAAAAATCACATAAGTCAACAAAGTAATCCATAAGACTCCAGTGGCTAAATCAATGACTTCTGAAGTGATGTGATAGGTGTGGGTGAGAAACAGATAAATATTTAAGTTCTTTTTTTTACTATAATTTGTCTCATGACTGGAAATGACAGCACATCACACAGTTCTAAGAGCAATATGTGTGTGTGTGCGTTCCTCCATCAAGACTTGGTGTTGTGGATCTATAAGATTTTCTTTAAAAGTATCAAATAAACCTGCTCTTTGGGAAAAAGTACACAAAGTTTGTGTTCATGTAAAGTGTACAAGCTTGAGACAAATCTTTAGAGATAAAATGTAAGCAAATATGGAAAACAATATGTAAAGGATGGTCATAGATACAGACTGATTGCGTGTATCTCGCATTAAAATATTAATATGAGTGAACTTGGTCATAACGTTATAATGGCAGGATAAAAAACTGGAAAAAATTAAAAAAGATTACACAGAGAGTGATCCCACTGCTTTTATTAATGTTGCTGAGGATGTGAGTCAAGGTAGGCCCAGAAAGGCAACCATAGATTGTTTAAGCATCCACACTTGTAAAATTTTAAACAGAAAGGTCATTTGGCCTGGATTGTTAAAATCTAAATAGGCCATCTTTATGAATGCCAAGTACACAGCATGTATTATATATGCATTCTCAAGGTAATTTACATAGTAATAGCAACAATAACAATCACAATCATGAAAGACAAGTGCCGTTACTATTACCACATACTATTCAGCATGGGAAGCTGATGGTGGCATACATATCAGACATGCCATTTATGGCTCAGGGTAATATCAATCCTGTGTTTATCATGCTTGTAGAGGGCTCTGTAACTGCACTAGAGGTAGTAGAGGTAGACCTGTAAAGAAGGTGATGGAAGTGTAGAAACTAGAGAAATGTATTCCTCAGAGGACAGTGAGAATAATACTGATGAACACTGGTAGAAGGAGAAAAAGGTGATGTTAGTGCAGAGCATTTAACTGAATATCCGTCATTATCGTAGAGGTTGACAAATCAGTAGTGGGATTCAGTTGTTCTCAAACAGGCAACAGAAGTCCAGAAGAAGCTTTATATATTTAATAATATTATACTACATCAGTAATTCACCAACGATTACTCTACCAGTGTGTGCTATTCGTGTAGCTGTACACTATTATTTAAAAAATAAAATAAAATAAATAAATAGCATGGATCACGTGATTTTTTTTTTAATTCTGTTTTTGCATAGGACCCAGGATTCTTTGCTACGCCCCATGCTTCAGAAGACTATAGCACTAGATCATAGTGTAGAAGACTATATACTGTTAACCAGGACTCGAATGGACAACCTTATGATGCTTTTACAGTGCTTTTTAGAATTGTTTGGAGCTTGACAGCAGCTGTTTCCATTCACATTCACAATGTGGAAAAGAGCTACTAGGACATTCTGCAATATAACTGTTTGTGAAAGAAAGAAACAGGTTTGGAAAAGCATGAGGGTGAGTAATCATTTAGAGTTTTTGTTTTTGTGTGAATTATTCCTTTAAAGATTGCAACTTTAGAGTTTTAGTATGCTTATCAAACTCTACAAATTAATCAATGAATCAAGTATTCAAATAGAGCAGTGTGTTCAATGGACATGAAGGGAAAGTACAAAAAAGACTGTCTCCAATAATATGGTGTGGCTTTGATACACTGTAGTAACAGACAACTCAATTCATCTGAGAAAAGACAATAAATTAGTTCCACAATCAGTGCATTAGCTTTCTCAATTTGACTTTTTAAAGAACAAGAAGCAGTTTAATTGTCACCAGGTCTGGTCAACCCAATAGGCAACATAGGCAAGCATCTAGGGCGGCATTGCTTCGGGGGCGCTGATCTACTGAGCCAATTTTGAGTCTTTTGAGTCGGTTCTTCTCAATTAATTTGTCTAACGTGCTGGCTGAGACGTTTGAAATATTTTGTCAGTAAAACAGTAACGGGATGCTTAAGAAGACAGAAGAAAAATGCTGAATGAAGTGGATATTTGCTTAGAATTCACTGAAACAAAACCCGCTGCTGCATTCAATCATTATGTGCGAATGCAGTCTGTGAACAATTGTCTATTGCAGGTTAAACATTTTATAAATAAAAGTGCATCAAAATACTAACATTACATGAAAGGACTTAAAAGTACCAAAAATTACAAAGCCAATACCATGTTTATTGGACATGTTCCTTGGAGTACCCTACCATAAACATAACATAAAATATGATAAAAATACCAAGGTTTTACCATATTGTACCATCACTGTACCATGATTTAGTCGTGATACCTGAGGCTGGAACATGTCAGACTCAGCCAACATACTTTCTCAAAACGGAAAGCTCCAATGCGATTGGCTGGCTTTATGCAATTTCCAGGAGTCAGGGATCACAGGTTTTTATCAGTTTGAAGTTGTGTTAAAAAGCTACCAGACTGCTACAGTTTGTAAGGTAAATTAGAGGTATGCATGTTTTGTTTGAGACACATAGTAGCAAGTAAATATGATATCTGTGATCACACCCATATATTTCGCTTTTCTCAGGGAATATCCGATGTCAGAGTAACCTCGCCCTAAACGGCCTGTAAAAAACACAATGTGAGACTAGAAAAAGAAAAACATTTTGCATAAAGGGAATTTTGACATACGAGGCGCAACTGTAAATGCATCCCCTAGGAAACAGTATCTGCAGGGGGAATCAAAAGCTTTGTGGTGTGATCAATGCTAACTGGTACAACTGGTCTGTTCGTTTGAACCTTAAGCGTGAGTCTGAAGGGGAATGGGACTGCCGGAACAGACCGGAATGGGATTACCGGAACAGACCGTAAGTCAGTAATTTCCAATGTTGAGTCACATGGGGTTCTGACCATCTGCGGATGCTGAATCTGGATTTCTGATCCGATTTATTTAATGTGTTTAAATATTTAAACTCCATACGACTAGACCATATGCGACTGTCTGACCAAATATGACTAATTCTTTCTGTGAAATCATTAAGAACCAAATCTAGCCTAAAAGATAGTGTTTTTGAGTTTGTTTCGGTGGTAGGGCGAACTTTCAGGAAAACTTAATTCTACTGCCATTGGTCCAGGTCATTGGTAGGTGGGACCTGGAGCTCCACCTACTCTGAGGCCGACAGGTAATTCCCGTTCAGTCAGATAAGATCAGTCAACATGAATACACCGGCATGCAGAGTTATTGCGAGCTGGTGCAAACATACCCACAACTTTACGATTATTCACACTTAGACATTTTCCAATACCATGTCATGCAATTTTTTTGTCTACAAAAGATATAAAATCTACTACTAAATCTTAAGTGCCCATTCGCTCATGTGCTATCTGCAGCCGAAAGCCATTCACACATGTTCCCAAAGTAAGATATGCCTCTTATCATCATTCTTTTGCCTGTATTCTACCCATTAAGCCTCTTTTATACACCCATCTTTGCAGTAGTAACAGCGTCATCATAAATTATGATAACATAGTGTACTTGGTGCATATTATGGTATAGCGTGTTAGCGCATTAGCGCCATGAATGCAGAATGTAAACATGACTAATTACACGTAATTTACTGCATATATATGACTTTAAATCATTATCAAGCAGTTAAAACAGCTTCTTTAACTGATCTCGTGTGAAATCTACTCAAACATGAAGTCATTGATAACACATTTGAATGACATATTAGTTGATGTTTTACATGTAGTCTTGAGCATCCTCATATTTAAATGTTCCACTAAACGCCTTCCCCTTGTCTGAATATTCTCAAAACATGTCATTGTTCAGCTGTTTCGAACTTCTTTTTGGATACAAGTGAAGAATGAATAAGCTCTTCAGCGTGAGTGTGCTGGGGCCTTAAGGCATGAGCTTGGTTGCAAAACGTATTGAGCCGCCATGCTGTCTCCTGCCAACATAGGCAGATGTCTTGTATGACAGCATGTATGATATGACAATTGTAAGTCGAATCTCCTGTGCATTTTGCATGAGGAGCACTCTTTGTGTGACACAGAGAATTTCTGCCTATGTAGAGCGTTCCAAAAAGGTCACTTATGAGGATCCATGTTGGTTGCTGCCATAGTGACCAGCTGCCTATATACAGCAAGGCAGCTCATTAGGCTTTGGAACAGACATACAGTAGTATGTCACTTCTTGACTCTGTAAGAAACTTTAACAACACGTTTTCTATCCATCTTGTCCCTTGTCTCACACACTGTTGTTGAACTCGTCCATTCACGCTTTCTTCTTGCACCTCTCTCCCTGTGACTCGCATGTCTTCACACCGGGTTTCTCCTCAAAAAGGTTTGTCATTATTCTGCTCTTCACACTTGCTTGAGCAACACACGCCTTCAGTCCACAACAGACTCCTGTGAGAGAGAGCAACATCCAATGACAATTCATCAACAACAAATGTTTATGTGACAGCATGGTTACTTGTGCGCAAATAAATAAATGCATTCTCTTTTTTCTTCTCATTATAAACTGATAATTACAAGGGTATTATGCTATAAATGTGGTTTATGAGAAAATGTATAGTGTACCCATAATTCAAATTGCTTAAAAAAACATACTAAACTATTTATTTTTTTGAAAATGTAAAAATGCCAAGGGGGGAGATTGGGTCCAGCCAAATTCATATGAGAGTAGTACACACTGCTTTTACCTATTTATTTACAAGTAGAGCACAAGTTTTTGAAGGAGGGCCAGAATGCTTTGACCCCCTGAGCTTCCAATCATGGCAGGACAGCTTTCAGCTACAACATTACCCGCTGCAGGAACAAGCTTACAAGATATGTCGGATGTTCCTGAGCAGTACCCGCATTCAAGTCCAAACTGAAAACTCATCAGTTTACATGTGCATTATCTGATTAAGCACTGTTGCTGTACTTCCTTGCACTGTTATTTCATTCCCAATATTTAATTTCCATTTTAATTCACATGAATCAAATTAAGATCTTGTTAGTGACTTAAATAACATTTTAAATGTCTGCGTATTTTTAATTATCATGACTGTGTAAAGCAGTTTTTACTATCACTGTATATGATGTGAAATAAAATATTCCATGTGGGTGTTTCTTCAACTTTGGGCACGGTTAGCACTGTAGTTTAATAGAAAATAGTCTCGTTAAAAAATGTTTCACATTCTCAATTATTATTATCATTATTTACATTTGTGTTCTAACAATGTGTATGTACTTGCGTCACAGGAGATTTATTGTTTCTAAAAGTAAAGAAAATTCACAGTGTAATTTCATGCACACCTTAAATTTTGTATAGTGTGTAATTGAATTCTGTGCTAGAAATAAAGATAATGGAAATGACACTTCTAATAGAGGTTGACCTGTAGTGAATTTTGCTGATACTGATAACTAAGGTGGTAGAAAAGGCAGATAACCAATACAGAGATTTGGCTCTGTTACAATGCTCTATATATGAGTATTTACCAAATCTATAGAAAGCTATAGCCTATAGATTCACCAGATGAAGAGGTTTATTTGTACATATTTCACAAAATGAGTTTTATTGATAAGGAATTTAAAAACTATCGGCATATCTATTTTTAAATGTCCAAATATTGGCAACTATCAGCATATCTTTTTTTTTTCAGATAACCGATAGTTCAAAACCGATATATCGGTCTACCTCTAATTTCCAATGTTTTTTTTGTTTTTTTTATAAAATAGCTATCCATTGTCTTGCTGAGGCTCATTTTATAGCTAATTTTATGTCCTAAATCCTCAATACAGACAACTGAATAGTTTTTATTAACTTTTTTGCATAATTTGGAATGACTTCCAATAAAAATACTCTGGCCACAAGTAATACTGGCCATAACTTTCTTTTGCTTTTGTTCGTAACAAATACACTAATTAATTTTGTTTTTCTTTCAAAGTTAAGGGCAAAAGTTGTGGTGGACAGGAAGTGAAAACTGTGTAACTGTGTTGAAAGTCAAATCAAGCTAAAACAGTCAAATCTATACATAAAAGGCATTTTGGTAATACCAAGGTACTTTTTATATACAGAATATACCATATTGACACTTTTATGGTATTTACATGGTATTTCAAGGTACTTCAAAGAATATCAAGGAACATCATGGTAAACGTATCCAGAAAGATATAGTCTTACCATTGTACCGCATTCATTTTCCAAAAAACAAAAACAAATAAAAAACATGGTATTATTTTTTTGTTAATGCTATAATGCATAATTCGGAGTGCACAGTTATTTTTTCACTGCTCTACTACAACTGGCAAAACCAGCATTTTGTCATTTTTAGCTATTGTCCATTATGTTTTCTTTGATCGTTAAAAAAATTTGGGAACAAATACTGCAAAACCAATTTCATGCCCCATGTCTATACAAGTGTGTTTAAGTACAATTAAACACCACTAGCATATTACATGCCTGTCCTTTTCCATGTACTGCCTTTCATATTTACTGTAACAGTCATTCCTGTAAGTGTAACATGACAGAAGGTACACTATGTTAAAAGAAAAACCTCACAAATTATGTGAGGTAGCCATACAATTATCACACTTTATAGTATCTCCCTCATCTGCATTTAACAACTTGTTAAACATTAAATAAAACATGTCACGTGTGATTTTGCTTCCTTTCCAGTGGCTCTTCTCTTAAAGGCCCTCACACTCTCTTCCTCCAAGCTTTTAAGTCTCACAATTTTCCTTCATGCCCTTCCTGCAGCAGTTAATAGTTTACAGCGAGAAGACAAGTGCCTGAATTAGCATGACAAGAACCTGACAGGAGTGAATATGCAATCCTTGAGCCAAATAACACGCCAATCCACATAGGTGTGATGAAGGGGGCTCCAGAGATGCATTAGCATTGGAATTATATGGGGAAATAGCTCCCCATGTGTGGTTTCATCTTATTTTTTTAAAGATAAAGGGGTTGTGACTGATTATTTGAAGCTCTGATTCACTGATTTAAAGTCAGTGGTTGCTGTAGTATGGGTTTTCAAAAGAAAGCGCTGATAAAGGCTCGGGTGTAGTTCATTTTTCTGCGTGCCGGTCTGTCTCATGCACAACAAGCCCTCATCCTTTCAAAGTATAGTCAACGCTTTTTACCACAAGTAGGTCTTTTTACCTACATGTATTTGACGCATACACACTATGACTGCTTTGTGATCCTCTTAGCACAGTCATCAACAGGCACACCCTTATGTGACCTTCAGGAAATTTTTGTCTTTTCCTTTTTATTTTTCCGATCATTTTGGCTTTGTTATTGCCTACGGCATAAATTTTGCCAAATGTGTGTATTTTTGGGGGAATTTTGATATTTCAACCTCAGTTCCTGTAATACATATATAATACATTGTGTACACAAAATAGTTACACTCAGGACCTTCAGGATAAAATTTCCCCATTGAAACCCATTAAAACATCAATATTTGATCCCAGTGCCATTAAAGCATAAGATATAAGATATTATGCTTTCATTCCAAAGCACTGGCTTCAAAATGTCCATTTTCATATTTTCCACCAGATGGTGGAAATTTTCTCATGTTTAGCCTATGGAGCAAATACATGCTTTTTCCCTATTTTCTGTTTGCTGTATTATAGAGTAATGCAGGCCAATTTAATAAATGATGCAGCTAAAATTTAGTGGGTATTTTGATATGGATGACAGAGTGTATTTTGTATGTGAGTATTGATAAACGTGTGTGTGTGTGTGTGTGTGTGTGTGTGTGTGTGTGTGTGTGTATTTATCACTTTGTGGGGACCAAATGTCCCCATAAGGATAGTAAAACCTGAAATTTTTGACCTTGTGGGGACATTTTGTCAGTCCCCATTAGGAAAACAGCTTATACAGGTGAAACTCGAAAAATTAGAATATCGTGCAAAAGTTAATTAATTTCAGTAATTCAACTTAAAAGGTGAAACTAATATATTATATAGACTCATTACAAGCAAAGTAAGATATTTCAAGCCTTTATTTGATATAATTTTGATGATTATGGCTTACAGCTTATGAAAACCCCAAATTCAGAATCTCAGAAAATTAGAATATTACATGAAATCAATAAAAAAAAGGATTTTAAATACAGAAATGTCGGCCCTCTGAAAAGTATAATCATGCATATGTACTCAGTACTTGGTTTGGGCCCCTTTTGCATTAATTACTGCCTCAATGCGGCGTGGCATGGATGCTATCAGCCTGTGGCACTGCTGAGGTGTTATGGAAGACCAAGATGCTTCAATAGTGGCCTTCAGCTCTTCTGCATTGTTTGGTCTCATGTCTCTCATCTTTCTCTTAGCAATGCCCCATAGATTCTCTATGGGGTTCAGGTCAGGCGAGTTTGCTGGCCAATCAAGCACAGTAATACCATGGTCATTAAACCAGGTTTTGGTACTTTTGGCAGTGTGGGCAGGTGCCAAGTCCTGCTGGAAAATGAAGTCAGCATCTCCATAAAGCTTGTCTGCTGAAGGAAGCATGAAGTGCTCTAAAATGTCCCGGTAGACGGCTGCGTTGACTCTGGACTTAATAAAGCACAGTGGACCAACACCAGCCGATGACATGGCTCCCCAAACCAACACAGACTGTGGAAACTTCACACTGGACTTCAAGCATCTTGGATTGTGTGCCTCTCCATTCTTCCTCCAGACTCTGGGACCTTGGTTTCCAAATAAGATGCAAAATTTGCTCTCATCAGAAAAGAGGACTTTGGACCACTGAGCAACAGACCAGTTCTTTTTTCTTTAGCCCAGGTAAGACGTTTGACATTTGAAGCCCATGTCCAGGACCCGTCTGTGTGTGGTGGCTCTTGATGCAGTAACTCCAGCCTCAGTCCACTCCTTGTGAAGCTCCCCACACATTTGAATGGCCTTTTCCTGACAATCCTCTCCAGGCTACGGTCATCCCTGCTGCTTGTGCACCTTTTTCTTCCACACTTTTCCCTTCCACTTAACTTTCTATTAATGTGCTTTGATACAGCACTTTGAGAACATCCAACTTCTTTTGCAATTACCTTTTGAGGCTTTCCCTCCTTGTGGAGGGTGTCAATGATGGTTTTCTGCACAACTGTCAGGTCAGCAGTCTTCCCCATGATTGTGAATTCAACTGAACCAGACTGAGAGACCATTTAAAGGCTCAGGAACCCTTTGCAGGTGTTTAGCTGATTAGAGTGTGACACTTTGAGCCTACAATACTGAACCTTTTCACAATATTCTAATTTTCTGAGATTCTGAATTTGGGGTTTTCATAAGCTGTAAGACATAATCATCAAACTTATATCAAATAAAGGCTTGAAATATCTTACTTTGCTTGTAATGAGTCTATATAATATATTAGTTTCACCTTTTAAGTTGAATTACTGAAATTAATGAACTTTTGCACGATATTCTAATTTTTCGAGTTTCACCTGTAAATCATACTAAATTGTTTTTTGAAAATGTAAAAATGCAGACAGTTTTCTGTGAGGTTTAGGTTTAGGGGTAGAGTTAGGTTTAAGGGATAGAATATAAAGTTTGTACAGTATAAAAAACATTATGTCTATGGAAAGTCCCCATAAAACATGGAAACACAACGTGTGTGTGTGTGTGTGTGTGTGTGTGTGTGTGTGTGTGTGTGTGTGTGTGTGTGTGTGTGTGTGTGTGTGTGTGTCTGTGAAAATCCTTAAAATGAATGAATATTTGGTAGTTATGATCACTGATGTTGGTAACTAACTAAAGTGGAAAATAATATGAATATATAATATTATTATGGAAGTTTTTGACGTGGACATTTTTGCCCTCAAAGGACTTCTGAGTAACTTTTTTTCATTGGCACACATCGGTTAAGACAAATCTGGCTTGCATACTGTGTTGCAAGACATTCCAGTATGCAGAAAACATAAATCTACTTTGGATCACCCAAAAATTACAATTATCTCCATGTTTCTTTACCATCATTGTGTCTCAAACTCATATGACTTTCTGTCTTCTGGAGAACACAAACTTAGATAATTTGAAGGATGTATGATGTACTTCTGTCACTAGAGTTAGAGTTAATGGGGTCCAACACCTTTAAGCTCCAAAAAGGACATCAAGGCAGCATAAAAGTAATATGCCCTTAAATTGTGGTCTGTTTCTCACCAAAATCGATTGTATCACTTCAGAAGATATAGAATAATCCATTCGACTCGTGGATTACCGTCATACAGCCTTTATGTCTGTTTTGGACCATATTAACTTACATTGTATGAGCAAAAACACCTAATACACAATCCTAAAAATATTTGTTTGTGTCAGCAAAATTAACTCATACGAGTTTGAGACGTAATGAGGGTGAATAAATGATGAGAGGATTATACATTTTGAACTATCCCTTTAAGAGTCACTATTCCCTTAAAACAAAAAAGTACTCTGGTGGTGGTACCATATGGTACAGTGATGGTATGTATCATGATAGTTTGAGCCAGATAAGACACAGGAAGCGTTAATGAGTTTTAACATTTGATCACATTTTATCTCCACCACATCCATTGCTTATCTAGATGAAGGAGTTACTTTTTGTTCAAATTTAAGGTGCATTTAAAGGTTTGACCATTCAGTTTGTAGGCAGAGAAAACAATTATATATCATAACTTTCAGAACAAATAGTCTACGCGACTTCCTAAGAGCTGACATAACGTCCCATGTCTAACTGTTTAGAGAAAACAGAGAAAATGATCAAGTGAATGGAGTACTTTTTTTCGGTCCCAGACTGCCTTTTTTGACGGGCAGCCTGAATAGGCCTATAATGGAGGGAGTGTTTGTGGAGGAGGTACCCTGAGAGGAGGAGATTGCCTCTCCACAGTCTGAAGTCGCATTGTCCAGCTCACATGTAAAGCGAGCGCCTGGAAGACTCAATGCTGCGTATGAACTTCTAGGATATACCGAGATTGTATTCTGTCGAAAGCGCACGCCGCAGTTTTCGCTGTTTTTTAATCGAACTACTCCGCAATTCGCTTGCATTGTCCATTGGATAAACGCACAACGTTCACACGTTGAATTTACGTACGATCGGATTTAAGCATCGCTGTAATTTTGCAGGATAATCGTATTTTTAAAGAAACAACGGACACGGTGGATTCACTGAAGGAAAACAGAATTCGACCGGTGGAAGAGGACGCCGATATGATTTAAACCCCTGTTTAAACTGTTATTGTCGGAGAGTCTGTGTGAAGTGGCCTGCAGGACTGTTTTATTAGGTGGATTTTAAAAGTCATCCAATTTCCGAATGGAAAATTAGGACAAGTTGACCTACCTCACTCACAAAGGGGGTCCACGCAGCCGCGCGCACGGCATGTTGTAACCGTATGTTTTAGGGAAAGCTGGCACATGCTTGCGTGTGTAGTGGAGTCGTTTCGGAGATTATGTTTGGTTATGTTCTCTAAAGATATGGACAGAATTTTTGACATTCGATGAGCGTAGAAAGTTATTTTTTTTTTAATTTATTTAAATGTATTTTTTTCTTGCAGATTTCAAAACTTTTTATGTGTTTTGCTTTTTATCAGACTATTTATCGCTACATATGTTGACCTATTGATCTGCATTTATTTATAACAAACTTCACTGTTCCCGTTTATTATAGGCTATTTAAATAGACTATACATATATATAAAACTGTACATTGGACCAATAGTTGTAAGTTGTTGCCTCCCATGACTCGGTGGCACTCATCTATCCTGTGAGACTCAACTACCACCGTGAGATTGTCCATTCAGGATGGGGTCAAGACCCAGCTGACGTTTTTAAACCCCACATTGCTTGTCCACCTTTGTAAACATTCATCCGTAAAAACACTTGGGAGTCCGCAATGGAGCTCTTCTCCAGGAATGTGGCCGCGCTCTGGATAATCCTGCTGAAGTTCCTGTTCAAATCGGTGGCGGAGGAAGGTAACTCAGTCATTTTATTAACAAAACTACCTGTTTGCGACACACCGTTTGGAAAAACAATATTAACCCATGACCTGGATAGATAGGCTATATATAGCAGGATCAATATGTTTATTCACTATGCAATGTTTTGATTGACCATCAAGACCAATATGCTCTTTGTTTTTACAATGTAATGCGACCCAATGTCCCTCTGAGCAATCATTCAGGAGACTCATGTAGTATTTCTCAGGTCATTGGTACTCTGGGTTACGTCAAGTGTAAACTACATTTATTACACAAGGTCTGGCACATTATTTGTGACCAGAGGCACTGCGAGATTGAGGGCTGTTCCTTTGTAAAACGTTTCTGCAGGTTAATTAATGTTGCCATGAGTTTTGTTTTTGGCATCTTGGTGCAAGGACCGTTTAATTGCCTGAATTGGTTTAGTTTTTTTTTTTTTTTTTCAAGTTTTTACAAAGCGACTCCAAATTAGTTTCTTTCACACAGAGGTGTAGGAACGTACTATTGTAAAAAGGAGGGGCATGGGAGTATTCCTTTAAAACATAGCCTAATTTTTACACTACAGAAAGTGTGGACAAAACTAGAGACAAATGTCTAACACAAGTGCATATATAATGGTTGCTCCTGCAATTTTCCCGTTCAAAGTGCTCTTTAATAATCAATATAATTAGGCCTACTATGCCCCTGTAATCACTATTGAGTATTGACCATGTGATTTCGTTCTTGGGACAATCTTTTGACGTCTTTAAAACTCCCCAGGGCGGATCAAACAGAGGCACAGTAAGTGCATCTCAAGTAACACGCAAATGTTAAACTACAAAGAGGCCGGTGTTGATATATGGACTTTTTAGGTCGATTGAATCCTGTAATTCTCATGGGACAATCCATCCAGTAAGTTCAATAAATAGTTATTCTAATCAATAGAAGTATGAATGGCTGCTTAGGTGTTGAGGGTTTCAGACAGCACAGGAATGGTCGAGTTGAGATGTTGGGAAGCTGATCGCATACCTGTTGAATATCTATCAGTTTACCACGGTCTGCTTATTTATCGACTGCGGGCGGGCGGACGGTTGGGATTAGTTCCGCGTTACATGGTGCTGTGCAAACACCTGCTCTCTACTAGACAAAATCAATTAACCGACCTGTGTGACAGACGCACGCGGATGATGCTCCTCTGACAGCAACACTGGGTCTAATTAATGAGTTATCGATGATATTCTGTAACGGTAATTAGTTGATGGGTGTCAGAAAACGCTCTCAATTCTGGAAACGAGAACTGTCTTGGTCAGCTGAAGAGACCGTTATTCCTGCAAATGTTTACATCGAAATCCAGACGAACTTTTTACTACATTTTCCAATGGCTGGTAAACATTTAGCCTACCGACCATAACATTTTTTACTTCCCTGTATCTTCATTATTCATTAATATAATATTTTCTCTAATATTTCTATGACATTTAGCAGATTTAAAAAAGAAAATATATAGATATATATATATATATATATATATATATATATATATATATATATATATATATATATATATATATATATATATATATTAAGCCTATCTTGTAAATTTCTCCACAAAATCGCAGTGTCATTCTAGCCAATCTCGCGGTGAAATGACGCCTCTCACAAACAAAACATGGAGAGACCCATATGTATTTTGTCTTGGTGGCTTAAAGAGATAAGTCACACAAAAATGAAAATTCTCTCATCATTTAGGCTACTCACTCTCATGCCATCCCAGATGTGTATGACTTTCTTTCTTCGTCTGAACACAAATTATGATTTTTAGAAGAATATTTCAGCTCTGTAGTTGAATGGGTGCCCAAATATGACTCTCCAAAAATTACAAAGGCAGCATAACAGTAATCCACGACTCCAGTGGTTAAATCCATATCTTCTGAAGTGATATGATGGGTTTGGGTGAGAAACGGATCAATATTTAAGACAGATTTTGCTTGAAATTCTTGTTCCTGCCCAGTAGGGGCATATGGATGAAGATTGTGAATCACAAAAAAAATTAAGTGCAGCCTGACTGAGCAGGGAGAAGAATTTATAGTAAAAATTGAATTAAATATTGATCTGTTTCTTACCCACACCTATCAAAATCACTTCTGGAGACATTGAGTTGTATGGATTACTTTTATGCTAACTTTTGTGATTTTTGGAGCTTCAAAATTTTGGCACCCATTCACTTGCATTGTATGGACCAAAAGAGTAGAGAAATTCTTCAAAAAATCTTCATTTGTGTTCTGCAGAAGAAAAAAGTCACACACATCTGGGCTGGCATAAGGGTGGTTAAATGATGAGAAAATGTAAAAAATGTTGGGTGAACTATTCCTTTAACACAAATAATGTGTCACCACATGGGCTAATGACAGTAAAAGAATAAGAAAAATAGTTACCAAGCTAAACTTAAATTTACCTATAGTTTCTCTAGCTACGTCCGAAATCACGTACAGAGTATGTACTGCTTTTGATGAGGGACACACTTCATGGCCTACGTTCATTAGGTGTGCATTTGAGTAGGCTAGTGTGTGAATAGATTCTGTGTGTGTCCATTTAAGAATCATGGCAAAAGCAAATTGTTATTGGTGGTAATTTTGACTGGGCAGTTTAGTTTGTATGCATTTTTTGTACCAGAGGCGGACTGGCCATCGGGATAACTGGAAATCGGTGGGCCTGCCACAAAACCAGGCCCCAATATGCCAAAGTCGGACGCAAAATGATGAAGGGGGCCACAATGTGCAGAAGGGGACAGCGAAACTAAACTCGTGCCTACCACCCCCAACACGGCCGACAACTTTACATCATGCACCACCCTCTGCTTTTGTTAAACAATGCACTGTTGAAGCACAAGGAACAACTTTCTTGCTATACAAAGCACGTAAAGTTGAGAGTATTTCGTCATTCTTCTCCATTTTTGTTTTGTCCAACATTTTGAACATGATATCGTCTCAGCTCCAAAGACCCTAGTCATTATGAGATAGTGAAGTGTTCAGTCCATATTTTTAGAATCACTCCAGAAATAGTAGGTCATCCATTTTTTTCTCGGATACTTTTTTATGAATACTGATTGTCACAAAGTGTTATCAATCAATTTGAATCACATTTGGTGCTTAACAAGTGTTTGTATTGGCCCCTGTGCAAATGCTTACATGTTTCATACCAACAATTAATAAAATTGCTAAGATAGTTGGCTAACTGTACCAAAAAATTCCAATAATACGCTTGGTACAGTGTGCCGTGTAGAGAGATGGAGATGATGTGCTTTGGCAGTTGTAATGTCTAATAGTGTGAAGTCATAAACAAAAGCAGCAGGGGGGAGATTGGATTTGATTCTGTAGTAACTCAAACCGTTGCGTGAGATTAAACTAATGCCAAATCTCTGAGGATCACTGCACTGATCTCTAATTCCCTTTGTGAGGAAATATCGGCTAAAAGAGAGAGCGGTAACAATGGCTTTCATGTGAGGTCAGAGCTCAGGAACTCCTGTCTTCCTGCTTCTGTTACCCTGGAACAAAAAAAAAAAAAGCTTAGCAATTTCACTTTCTGTCACTTTTTCACTTATGTTTTTCTTTTCACTCTCTCTCAAACACACACATGCACATTCACTTACTCTTGTAGCTACAGACTGGAAATGGAATTCTGGCATACTGTGCTGTGTATATACTGTAGTCAGTGCCTAATATTTACAAAAAATAGTATGTTAAACAAGGGCCTCACTACATGAATGTTTAGTTCAGCGAGTGGCTGAAGTTCAATAATTTACCCCAAATTTAACAAAAACTTGGATTATTGAGTTTTGTCAACAAGATCAATCCAGGGCATTTATTAAACATATTACTCTACATTTTAGGTTATGATAACTAAAATACAAAATAATTTTTACAGTGACCGCACATTTTGGAAAATGTAGTTGGGTGTTCCATACGTACAGGAAAGTCCCATACTGTGTGCAGTATAAAGTATTACATTCTACAAAATTGCAAGAGTATGATGTTACAAACATACAGTGATGGGCATTTTATGTAGCCTTCACAAATATGCCACTGAATGTTCGAGTGTTGTGAAAATAAAGTGTATGTAGAAACACAACCAAACAGACATATTAATTCATAAATTTTTGACCGATTCATTAAAAAAGGACTAGTAAGAGTAATTAATTCACTAATGAGACTACACTGGTTACCTGTATATTGACAACACAAAAGAAAGATGTGTTGCCTTTTCATTCATGGTCTTTCTTTCTCTTCACATTAAATTCAGACTGCAAAATAACAATGTATAATTTTTGCTCTGGCACTGTAGATTCAAAAACAGCACATGAAACCCTTACACATACATTGATTCAGGCACTTGTTCTCTTTCTTAACGTGCTTTAGTTGTCTTTTTGGCAGTGTAGACTCCTACACTTCTCTCCCGCTGCAGAAATGTGCATCGCTCCACAGCAATCCTATTAAATGGAACTGATTTTTATAAGACAGGGATTTGCATTTAAAGCAGCCCTCTCCCTCTCTCTCTCTTTGGTTGTTAATCCTGTGATTAGCTGTTTGAAGATTTAAACTGCTGCTCTGCGGCTCATCTCTAATCATCAGTCCAGCACCTTTACTCTCAACTGAGTTACCACAGTTTGTATCAAACCCAGAGAGCTTCCTATGCGCTGGATCTCACGTGAGTGCAATCATTAGTGGTGCTTGCTAAGATAAGCATCACTGCTATTTTTCATACTTAAAAGTGCAATATGTAATTTATTTACTGTAATAAAGCATAAAAATGGCATAAAATGTTATCAGAGATTTAGGAAACATACTAAGTTGATATACTGGCTTCTCCGAAAACAATACTACAGCCAGTATATTCTACTTTGAAATGTGTATTCCGGGACGGAATTTCTGTTTGTGTTTTGGCTTGTGTGATCCCGCCCACGGCCCATTTCCCAATAGTATTTGCCAGATTTGAAACAAATTAGCGGGCAAACACAGCATGCTGCAGCCATGGAAGCCAGCAATACATCTAGCTGACAGTGTTAAAAAAAAATCCACATGAGCTGGTTTATAATTGGCAAAAATCATTGCAAACATTGCAAACGTTTACATTAGCTGATCAACTTACAGTGTATGGCTCGTGGGTTTCCATTGTCAGTTTGCTCGTTCCTGTTGCGTGTCCTCAACCCGCATGTGCTTCGAGTCCCACTTACCAACCATGCTTCAGCAATTGCATTTTTAATCTAACATTTGCTTTTATTACACTATCGGTTAGGTTTAGGGTAGAGAGGTAGATTTAGTTGATTTACAACTTGATAGAGCAATTTTCCTGAGAACAGGCTGCAAATGCCCTGGCAACCAAGTACAGCACCAAGTATCATTGTGGAAAATGTTTCACTGTCAAGCACCACTCATTTACCTCTGTAAATCTTTCTTTCCATATTCGGTTCTTTTTATGTATGTTTGTATTGGAGTGTGTGGTCTGCATGGCCCCGGTTGCTGATCCAAACACTGTGCAGATTGATGGGTTGATAACAGTGCTCAAGCAGCTCTTGTTGGGATTGGACTGTCTCTTTCGCTTTCATGTCTCTACAGCCAGTGCATCAGTGTCAATATGGCCTGATGGATGACGGGCTGACAGCCTAAGAGTCTCTTGCTTTATCTTTTCTCTTTCTGTCTCTGTCATTCCCTCTCCATCCTCCTACATGCCTCGAAAAGCCATTGAGAGTCACCATTTAGCATGAGAAAAGACCTTTGACCTTACAAAGACAGACACAATCAGTAGAGAAGAAAGAGAAGTGATCAGGTGACTGAGAGACCCTCAACAAAGTTGTTTCTGTAAGTGGGGCATTTTTGTGGGGACACAAGTCATGATGGAGTTGCAAATTAAGGTTTCGAAGGATCATGTTCATGTAACCCACCAGTTACAGTGCAGAGATATACACCGATCAGCCACAACATTAAAACCACCTGCCTAATATTGTGTAGGTCCCCCTTGTGCCGCCAAAACAGCACCAACCCACATCTCAGAATAGCATTCTGAGATGATATTCTTCATACCAAAATTGTACAGAGAGGTTATCTGAGTTACCGTAATCTTTTTCAGTTCTAACCAGTCTAGCCATTCTCCGTTGAAATACATGTGATTATCTAAGCAGCCAATTGTGTGGCTGCAGTGCATAAAATCATGCAGATATGGGTCAGGAGCTTCAGTTAATGTTCACATCAACCATCAGAATGGGGAAAAAATGTGATCTCAGTTATTTGGACCATGGCATGATTGTTGGTGCCAGATGGGCTGGTTTCAGTATTTCTGTAACTACTGATCTCTTGGGATTTTCACACTACAGTCTTTAGAATTTACTTTACGTGTCAAAAATGAAAAACATCCAGTGAGGGGCAGTTCTGCAGATGGAAATGCATTGTTGATGAGAGAGGTCCACAGAGAATGGTCAGACTGACAAAGTCTACGGTAAGGCAGATAACCGCTCTGTAAGATTGTGGTGAGAAGAAATTGTTGGTGCTGTTTTGGCGGCACTAGTGGGACCTACACAATATTAGCCAGGTTGTTTTAATGTTGTGGCTGATCGGTGTATAAGCAGCTGTTTGCCTCACTCTTTCTACAGTTGTCCAGCTTTTGTCCCATCCATCCATAGAGCTGTGGGCCACTTCAGAGCTCAGATCAGAATCTCAGGAACCCTCACCTGGAATTAAAGATGTGATTGTGATCGTGACTCCTGCAACTCAAGCTGTACAATTTTGCTTCTAGGTCGGTTTAACAGAATTTACCCAAGTATGACATGTTCCAAGATCCTTGTTGGTCCTGGAACAACATACCTATTAACTAGGAATTTCAGGGTTTGTGTTAAGGTAAGGCTTTCATATAAACTTAAAATACATATTTTACATATGTTTTAAGTTTAGACGGAGGTGTGAATTTGGACAGGCCCACATGGGATATGTGTGCATAGAACTCCACAGAAAGCTCTTTTGGTTATGCTTTCAGCTACTGATAAGACTCTCAGCTCTTCTTAAATCCATTCCACAGAACTCTGCAGCTGTCCCTCACAATCAGTACAGAAATTGCAAAGAAAAGTTTGCAGACTCCGTCTGGAATTTGGTTTGGCGTCTGTTTAGGGATAGGGTAAGGGCTATGATTTGATTGACAGGAATGTTGCTCTTGGATCTACAAAGGATGTTGATCCAGGAACATGTGCTGCTTGGGTAGTGTAAAACATGTTCCCTGCTTTCACTACTGGTAGCTTGGCATTTCTTTGGTTTACTTATTTTACACCCTGTATTAATCTCTCATTAATCTGTTTATGAGAAAATCACATTTGTTGTTGACTCATACATTGTTGTGCTGGTTTGCAATATTTTTAATATAGAGAGAAAGATTGGAGAAAATTGGTCTAGAACTCTTGACAGTTTACTGCTACATGCGCTTTGGAATTTTCAAGATCTAATATTCTATGAAGTTATATCACAAGATCGATAAATGTTTCTGCTAATATTGTCTTATTTCATTATACTTTTCAAATCAAATCAAATCAAATCAGTTTATTGTCACACTACCATGTACACAAGTGCAACAGTAGGTGAAATTCTTGTGTGCAGGTCCGAGCAACATAGCAGTCATGACAGTGACGAGACATATACCAATTACAATAAACAACATACTTACACAACACAATTTACATATCAGATGTACACATACTTACACTACACAATAATTATATACAATGTACAGTAAACTGACTGCATACACACTCTCCTGTGTGAACGTTGTTTTAGTTCGCCTATTAGGACGCATTATGAGATCCCAAAAAATATTAGCCTCATTCTGTGCACCTCCCAAGTTACTCGCACTCTCCAATTTACCCCCCTCCCCCCCCCCCCATCAGACCCTGCACATTCAATGGCCTTCGTCTTTTCTGCTTTTCACAGCATGTGCATCCTATTTGAATGCTGTTTTCTCCTCTTCCCATACTGTCTACCTGAACAGAATGATCAGGACCCTGATGCAAAGTAGACCCTGATGGGGTTTATTACACAGCTACTAACTAAATGAATAAATAATTGGACATGAAATATTGATTGAGTTTAAATTGTTTTATTACGTGAAAGCAGAGTGTGGACTGTGGAGTGATATACAAGAAACATCAAACAAGCACAGCTTGGTTGGAAATGAGTTGCCTGGGACAACAGTCAGTTATGCAATTCAGCAGTCAAAATACAAGAATATTTGATCACAGAAAGCCATGGTCTGTGCAAAGTCAAAATGCAGCATCTATAAATTTGGTACAAATTAAGTAATTACTAAAAATAGATTTGTTCCTAATAAACACACGTCTTATGTGTGCTCACACTCAATATTTCTTCAGTGAAAGCTGGTGAGAAATAGAGGGATCAGGAAAGAAAGGAGGTGCAAGAAACAATGGAATGAAAGAGAAGAGTCATGCCGAGAGTGTATTATGTATCAGAGATCTGCTGGGGTTATGCCAGGCCAGTGTGTGTGTGTGTGTGTGTGTGTGTGTGTGTGTGTGTAAAAGAGAGACAGGAACAGTCTGCTTCTCTAGTCACAAACCAATGAAACCAGCACTTCTCCTCCATCCCACTGACACTTACTGGATGTGTGTGTGTGTTTGTGTCTTCGTGTGTGAGTGTTGGAGTGGATATGATTAAGGGTCAGTC
This sequence comes from Xyrauchen texanus, assembly GCF_025860055.1. Taxonomy (NCBI): domain Eukaryota; kingdom Metazoa; phylum Chordata; class Actinopteri; order Cypriniformes; family Catostomidae; genus Xyrauchen; species Xyrauchen texanus. The sequence goes on from NC_068279.1 coordinate 49,780,778, forward strand.
TTTGTGTGCAATTATGATGTAGCATGTGAGAAGCCATATGGGGATGGAATGATGATAATAGGATCAACAAGATCGCAAAGGTTGTCCTTGGGTATGTTTGGAATGGAATACTTATATTATAGTATGCATACTATATACTGCATATGATGTGTGAAATAGTATTCACTTATAAACGTTTCAAAAAGTAGTATGAATATGGTTATTTGCAAATCCGAACATACATCTCATGGATATTTGTGCTGTTTTGGGCTAGAAATCAACAGGGGTAAAATTGCTGATCGAGTACTGGAGTGTGTGATGTACAGTATATCTGTTTTATTTGTAGATTTGCTTTTAAGTGAGGATTGCAATTGTGTTTTTTCCATAAACACACACACACATGTAAAGGTGCAAAGTCCGAGCTTCATGAAGAATAGTCTGATTGTGTGTAATATATATGTCATATATGAGTATTCTGAGCTGGAAGCCAGGCCAACATGAAATTTGTTCCCACACTTACAAAAAACATACAAAGGATTGTAATTCAGTATTAGACAGGTAACTGCACGCTCAGACACTATTGCTCATGGTGAGCAGTCTCTATTTCTGCCTCTCGCTCTCTCAAGACTAAGGTTCAGCTTTACTTCGATATGTTGTCTAGCATAGTGTTTCTCAACTGTTGGGTTGCAGGTTTGTCTTAATAGGGTTTCATATAGCAGGTACAAAAAAAATGCTGAATACAGCGAATTAATTGCAACAAACCATAAAATCATACAAAATTAGGAAAGCAAAATAAATAAGTGTATCAACTTTATAAAGGAAGGGGAAAACTCATCTTCGCAAATCATGAGCCAAACTAGGGAAGGTTAAAGAAAATGCAAACTACATAAAATACAGGCTATGTTTGGTTCTGAGTAGAGATGGATTGATAATCAGTTTGACTGATATCTTTAACTGATATTTACACTTTTACCAGTTACTTATACAGAGCTGATTTAACTAATCAGAAATATTGTACAGTTCTTGTAAAAGGTTTGTTTCCAGACTTTTTAGAAACATATATATAATCCAATAATAGATCCTTATTATATTTTAAATAAAGAAATCTAAACCAACACAAAATGTGATGGCATGTTTCATTAATTTAATTATTGTTTTATAAAATTCAACTTATCACAACAAAATCTTTAATTATACATTGTAATAAGAACGACTAGTCAGTAACTGCACTGCTTGATTTAATAGAGACACGGGTCATCATTAAATAAACAGTAACCGTTCCAGAGACAGTTTAGACTGTGTTTTTTATTCTAATGTTGTACTTCAGGCTTGTGAGACTTCAACAGTTCTTGTTTAATTTTGAGTTGGACATTCATTACTTGCATATCAGTATAAGATTATTTGTAATCTGGAAGCACTATATGTTTCGCGCTGTAGATTCAAAGACTCCAGACTCGTTAGATTGGGAACTAAATACACAGGTAGAACTGTTTTTTTTTATGCTGTTGAGTCAGTAGAGGGCAGAGTTGCTGCAGAAACTTGCTGCTGGAAAGATTGTCAGATTATTTCAAGACTGTGTTCCAGCTGCATCGGTGGAAACTCGAGAACCGTTAACGGAACCAAAAGTCACGAAGATTGTACGATTCTGGTATTTTTTAAAGAATGGAACCAGTCCTGAACAAGAACCGGTTCTCTGTTCCCAACCCTAGTTCAACTAATATCAGGTTTACTGATTAAGTAAGACCCACAGGACTTTACATTTTAAATAATAAGTAAGGGGCTTTGAACACATGTAAATTGCTACTAAAACTAGTTAAATTAATTATTTGTAGACTGTGTGCAATATTAGTTTTGTAAAGCAGTTCACCTTCAGACATAGTGATAAAAGATTAAGTTGTCTTAAGTTGTCTGTTGTCCCTAAAAGTGGAAATAAAACAAGAATTAAAATTTGGTTACGCATATCGGTTATCAGACACTTAAACGCAAAAATAATCAGTAGCATATTTTTCATCAAAAAACAATATCGGTCAATCTCTTGTCCTGAGTTGGGTCACCATTTGATGTCCGATGGAAAAATTTGGGAACTGAAGCAAAACCAGTTGATCTTTAGGCCCAAAACATACAAGTTAAAAAACAGTTACTGACTTTTTGTTTCTAACTTTGTCTCTCTTTTTCATTTTCTCAAAGTTAAACAGCAATAATCGTGTAAACACTCTTAAGTGCAGTTTGCTCATAGTGACTAGGAAACGAATCTAAGCTCAAATAAGTTGAGATGGCATTCTTCATTTGTTTGCCGTGGACTTAAGAGTGATCTACTTTCCCTTTCACATGTCCCTGTTCAACAAAACCATGGTAACAAATGCAAAACATTACTCTGGTGGTCTCGTTTCTAGACAAAGCCATGTTTTCATATGATAGCTGGGGAAGTTAGCCATTTGCCTGTGCAAGTAGCAGATGTTTCAACCTTTTCAGTCAGTAAGACCGGCTGGCTTATCCTCTTGTCTTGTAAAAGGTGTGTGTGTGGTTTAGTAAGATCTTTCAAATTATTTTACTGGGCTTTAATTCTAAAGGTTTTAGTCTTGGTCATTTTACAAGTTAGCCCATTCTTGTGTGTGTATGGTTTTGTTTGTTAGTGTGCAAAAAAAAAACTTGAGCCAGGCAGACCTGCCACTTGGCAGACCAGCCTAATTACACAGGTTGGTTGAGCAATCTTTCAGACAACCTACTGTGATGAGGAGGGCATGGCCCGGGCCGTGAGGGAGCACGGCCGGCGCTGAATCAGATGATCAGCAGGAGAGCGATATAAAAGTGGGCCGAAGAGAGATACACACACGGTCGCGCTGTGTGTGTCTGTGTTTTATGTTGTTTTAAGTTAATTTATTTCATTAAACTTTACATTGACAGTTCAGCCAGTCGGCCACCTCCTTGCCCATCTTTTATCTCGCTCTCCCGCTGATCACCTGATTCATTTACATGTATGCATTTGGCAGACGCTTTTAATCGAATTACAGTGCACTTATTACAGGGACAATCCCCCCGGAGCAACCTGGAGTTAAGTGCCTTGCTCAAGGACACAATGGTGGTGGCTGTGGGGATCGAACCAGCGACCTTCTGATTAACAGTTATGTGCTTTAGCCCACTACGCCACCACCACTCCCACGTTTTGCACATCCCTAGAGGAAGCACGTCTGTGGTCCAGGTGTGCTTTAGTAATAAAAGATTAGATACTCATACACACTGTCATGCAACAGTAGTTGCGTTAAATACTCATCACTCTACACTAACTCTTCATCTCAATCCCTCTATCCATCTCCTCCTAATCCTTCTTTTCTTTCTATTCTCCTTTTTCTCCTTGGCCTCTTTCTTTGACTCCCTTTCCATTTTCCATCCCTCCCCCTTCAGTTTCACCTCTCCATCGCTCTCTCTCTCTCTCTCTCTCTCTCTCTCTCTCTCTCTCTCTCTCTGTCAGTAATTGGCACTGTCTCTTTTCTTTAATTAAAGTGAAAGAGTAATTGTAGCCCAGTTTTGGTCTTCAGTCATTTACCTTTGAGAGAAAGTGCAGATGTGTCTGTAATTAAAGAGGTTTGGAGTGCACACACACAGGAATCACTCAAGGCATTATATCCGACTCAAGGTCATGTATCAGAGTATGTTTTCCAGTCAAGAAGATCTCTTTAATATCTCAGATGTTTCTCCTAGACAGCACTATGAGCTAATGGACACTTTTGCTTAAGCCTTCTGTCTGTTTTTGTATTTTCATAAGACTCCAGTAATCTCACGAGTTTCGAAAAATATCTCCATGCTTGCCACATTTAATTTGATAGCTCTATACTCTTACTGTGTCTCAACAACTTACTGGTACTCATCTCTTACTCAACTTACTCGAGTTTTAGGAGAAGCATCAGAGACAAAGTTGATTCACAAAAGATAACAAAAAAAACTGCATTAAGTCTTTTGAATCGTTATGAATGAGCAATCTCTGAGCAATAGCAAGTTCTACAGGGCAGAATCATTCTGAAAAACTGCCATTAACTCGGAGAAACATGGAGCAGACGAACACTCATAACTGCATGCAGAGACCCGAAACAAACGAGACGCATATTCACACGTCTCAACATGCCAATACACTTGCACACAGACACACGTAGAGTCGTGCGTGCCATTATTCATTGAAAGAATGCCTGAAGATATCTGATTACACACACAAACCCACACACCAACTCTCACGTGATCAAACCAGCGGTTGCCGCAGACCCAAAGGAACATTTTATTGTTCAGCTTTTGCTTTTTCATAGCTCAAGAGACTTAATGGAGCTCTCAGTTATGTGAAGTATCAACTTGATTCTAAGTATACAATATTTTTTCTAAAATTCCTAAAATAAACACAAATGACTACTGAGCTGTACAGTTAATATGGACACAACTCCAGTAATTTGGTCTTGGAAGAATTTGATGAGAAATATTTCATAATATTAATATCTCTCGGCTGTATAGCGCCGATACTTTACAGAATCTTTTTTTAATGACAGTGCCTCACCTGAGTGTGTAGACGGCATGAATGATGGTCCGAGGTTGGTTACGTTGTTATCATTAATATAATTGTAATGACAACCAACAACAGCTCAAATACATTTTTACTCCATCAAATACATTTTTACTCCATCGTGAAAATAAATCTGAAATCACCAACCAGGTATCTAATCCATCAGAACAGCAGCCGTGCCGATGACATCGGGCCAAAGACACACTGACAGATGTGCAGGTGTGTGTGTGTGTGTGTGTGTGTGTGTGTGTGTGCCAGGTGAATGATAATCCCTGTGTCAACTTTTGAATCTAACCTATTTATTTTCTAACCGACACACACACACTTTTTCCTGTCCCATTATAGGTAATGATAGAGTAGACAGTAGGATATAGACCACTGTAATTACATACAGGCAAACCATAAACACACACAGTAACACACCATAATCTATTACAACACACACACACACACACACACACACACACACACACAACAAATGTCCTTAGTAACCTAGTGTTTTTTTTGTTGTTGTTCTATTGTCAGTAGTGATTCTCATTCAATTTTTTACCGCTAATTTTAATTATGAATTAATTATTTTAATTATTATTTATTGTAATTGGCATAAATGAAAGGCAATACAACAAATGACCATGCTTAAATAATATGGTAACATTTAAATACATATATGCATACATATAATACAATTACAAAGCAAATTACCATGTAAATAGTGCATTATTCAGATAAATTATTAAAATTATAATATGAGAATTAATGTTTCATTACATGAAAATATGCAAAAAAAGGACCTTTTATTGTCCAAAAAATACTTATGACCTCGATAAGTTCATGCAAGGTTTCATGAGATTCACCCGTGTGTTTGTGTATTTGTGCGTGTTATCATGCAGATGAGCCTGTAATTAGTTTTTCCTCTGAACTCGGAGCAAAACTCCCATTGGGAAATCCCCATCAGATGTCCGTCCTCTTTTATTCCTCACAGTCTTTTTTTGCCCTCCTCTCCAAAGTTCCCGCCCGTGTTCTCCCTCACCTGGCACTCTTCTCCTCTCATCCCTCTTTCATCCTCCTCTCGGGCATCCCGCGCTTTGATTCACAGAGCTGGATGGCGGTTATCAGCCGCCCACAGCCCTTGACATCAAAGGGAGTTAGGGTGAGAGAGACGGGCGACATAAAAAGTGAAGGAGATATAGAGTGTGATGGGACATATGGAGTTATCTAGAAGAGAAATGGAAATGAATGGAAGGCAAGAACAAATTTGAAATTTGAAAGCATGCAATGGAGGAAGAAGGCGAAAGAGGTGTCTGAAAGATGGATGGCGTTATGGAGGAGTGCATGGTGGTGTCATTGAGAGAACATATCAATGTTCTCCCTAAGGCCATACACAAATAATGTTTTTTTTTGTATAATTTCTAATAGTGATGTGTTTCTGAGGGAAAAAGCGATAACAGATAGCATCTAGTCCCCAATACAAGTGCCGAACCAGAACATACAGAGTGGCGTATTAACTTAATAATCATTAAGGTTGGGAACCGAGAGCTTTTCCATTCTTAAAGCAATATCAAAACTGAATGATTTTCATAACTTTCGGTTCCGTTAACTGTTCTTGAACGTGCATTTTTTGCCAATGTGGACGGAACATCGTAATAAAATAATTTGTATTATTTTTGAATGATTCTTGAACTAATTAATCTTATGGGCCTTTCTTTTGAATCTACAGCGTAAAACATTCAGCGAGACCAGTGTAGTCTGATGCCCGAATGAATTAATCTAATGCGGCGGTTCTTTTGAATCTACAGCGCGAAACACAGCACAACCACTATAGTCTGATTCCCGAATGAATGAATCTAATGAGCCGGTTCTTTTGAATCTACAGCACGAAACACAGCACAACCACTATAGTCTGATTCCCGAATGAATGAATCTAATGAGCCGGTTCTTTTGAATCTACGGTACAAAACACAGCACAACCACTATAGTCTGATTTCCGAATGAATGAATCTAATGAGCCGGTTCTTTTGAATCTACAGTACGAAACACAGCACAACCACTATAGTCTGATTCCCGAATGAATTAATCTAATGAGCCGGTTCTTTTGTATCTACAGCGCGAAACGCTGCACAACCACTATAGTCTGATTCCCGAATGAATGAATCTAATGAGCCGGTTCTTTTGAATCTACAGAATGAAACACAGCACAACCACTATAGTCTGATTCCCGAATGAATGAATCTAATGAGCCGGTTCTTTTGAATCTACAGTACGCAACACAGCACAACCACTATAGTCTGATTCCTGAATGAATGAATCTAATGAGCCGGTTCTTTTGAATCTACAGTGCGAAACACAGCACAACCGCTATAGTCTGATTCCCGAATGAATGAATCTAATGAGCCGGTTCTTTTGAATCTACAGCGCGAAACACAGCACAACCACTATAGTCTGATTCCCGAATGAATGACTCTAATGAGCCGGTTCTTTTGTATCTACAGTGCGAAACACAGCACAACCACTATAGTCTGATTCCCGAATGAATGACTCTAATGAGCCGGTTCTTTTGAATCTACAGCGCAAAACATACAGTGCAACCAGTGTAGTTTGATTCCCAAAAGGATGACTCTGATGATTCGGTTGTTTTCAATCTATAGCATGAGACACATTGCAACCACTACAGTCTGATTCCCCAACAAATGAGTCTTTTGAATTGGTTATTTTGAATCTACAGTGTGAAACACGCAGCTCAACCAATATAGTCCAATTCCCGAACAAATGACACTCATGGGCCAGTAATTTTAAATCTATGCTGCAAAAACAAAGTATGCGACCAGTGTAGTCCAATTACAGAAAGAATGACTCTTACAAGACGGTTCTTTTGAATCTACACAGTTTCATAAATGTTTTTAAATAGTAGGTATTATAAAGTATACTGCACAGTATGCAGTATATATGTACACTAGTTAGCAGTAAGAAGTACACTAGTATTTCACACTGAACCCAGCCTATTACATTCCTGAGGCCACACATAAATAATGTCTTCATATTCTTGATAGTGATGCTTTTCTGAGGTAAGACACAGAAAGATTCCAGTCCCCAAGACAAGTCCCGACCCAGATACATGCAGACAGAACACATTCTGATTCCACCTCAGTATGCTAAACTCCAACACTCCCGGAAAAAGCATGAGTAATAAAGGTGAGACACAGATAGGGAGGGAGTTTTAACAAATAACAGTAGCAGAGGGAGACATATTCTGTGTGTATTTTTAAATGAAAGAATATCTCTGTGATTGGAGTTGTGTTTGAACCATGTTGGCCTCAGGTGGTCACATGACCAGCACACAACGCATAGGAAGGACCCTAGGGCCAGATACATGCACGGAAGCCTGGAGGGGATGACTGAATGAATGCCTGATTAAAACCCATCACCACCAACCATCAATAAGTAATGACCAGCAGCCAGTACAATCAAAATGCAATCAAATGTGGAGGTAGAGTGGAGAAAAAAGACTGTTCACTGGAAATTAATCTACCATCATTCATCAATGGGTTGAAACTATATATAGAGGTTTTACATTTTTGTTGTATTTGTGTGTGTGAGTAAATTTAGGCTTTGCCCTTGTTCCCATGTCTGTGGGTTTCTCTGTGGAATACTGGAGCTACGTAAGGCACAGTAGAGAGCTAGAAAAAGAACGCCCATAGTTTTTATTTTTGCTAAAGCTTCTGTTGGCCATGGTTTGAAAACTAACCCATCAAAACCCTGGAGGGACTTTGTCTTGCCTTCTGTTTGATCAAAGGAAAAAACCTAGGCCACATTCGAAAGATTTCGAAAGAACATGCTGTTCCAATGTGAATGAGAGGCATAAATGTGGTTAATCAATGCATTCTCAAATAAAACAAACCTCTTTGAGGTTACTGGGGTGTTATGGGTAGTTGCTAGGGTATTGTTGGGTGGTTGCCATAGTGTTCTGGGTGGTTGATAGTATGTTGCTAGAGTGTTCTAAGTGATTGCTAACTGGCCCAAGACAAAAGCCCTAAGCCATGTCCATACTAATACATTTTCGTTTGGAAGTGCATGGATTTCGTAAAGTTTGCACCTCTTGTTCCACACTAGAATGGCGTTTCCCTCAAACAGAGCGTTTTGAAAACTCTATTTGGTCTCATTGCTACCTCAGCGAAACAGCTGAATTGTTAAAGGGATCCCCTTGTTTTCTTTTTTTCTAAATCTCTTATATTCCTATATGTTTCACAGAGGTCCTGATGAACACTAAGACAGAGACATCAGATCTGAAGTGGACGACATACTCTCGATCTAAACCTGAGGTGAGACTGACACAACTCCAGAATTTGACCCTATATGTAGAGAAGTTGTTCTCAACTGGTTTTGCTTCAGGACTGTGATTGTTCATTGGACATCAACACGGTACTATACAGAACCTGTATTTGATGTAGCCTGGGTCAAATTTTCTTTTACCTTGCACGAGGTGTTGTCACACATCCTGTTCATATTGCCATTTGCTTGAGCGACAGATGAATTTGCAGCAAATCAAATCGTTTGATTGGACATACAGGCTTTAACATCAAAGTCAACTTTTGTTTTTGTAACCCATATTTGTGTCGTGACCTACCAGTTGAGAACCCCTTATGCAGGGAAAACTTTCAGTGCTGACTTCACTCCATTATGAAAACATTCTCAATTGACCAATCAGTACCTGTCTCTTCCCTTCTGTCCCTCCTCCACCCACAGTGGGAAGAGATAAGTGGTCTAGATGAGGAGAACAACAGCGTGAGGACCTATCAGATCTGCCAGTCTGACGGGTCGTCCAGTCATTGGTTGCGCAGTAAGCTCATTGAGCGGCGAGGGGCGTCGCAGGTTTACGTGGAGTTGTGCTTCACAATGATCGAGTGTTCGTCACGCAACACGCACCATAGATCTTGCAAAGAGACCTTTAACCTGTACTACTACCAGAGTGATACGGATGATGCAACGGCTATACACCCAGCATGGATGGAGAACCCCTATACTAAGGTTTTTAATGTAGCCTAATATAATAATATTACTTAATATAGGTAATTACAATAGTTTTAAATATACCAAGATTTGAATATATACTCAAATGCGGATGTGAAATTGCACAGAGAAATTCATCTAGTCTCTTTCAGAGCTGAAGGGATTTTTTTGTTTGTTCTGCAGTTACTTTTTCTTCTCTCCAGAGAAGTATTGGAGTCTCAGTTCACTCAGATGTTAAAATTCCTTAAGATAAAAATGACACGCATGAGGCACAAATGAGACTATTTCAAGTGCAATATGAGACCTTGTGAGATTAATAGGGTCTTTTTTATTATGAGAAATATCTGAGGAGGATGCATGAGAGACAATGAAGATATAAAGAGACTTCATTTGGGATTTTTTTCCCTCCTACGAGACATCTCATCAGCTTTTAACCTAAGCTGTGTCTCCATTTGCATTAGGTTGACACGGTGGCTGCGGACTTCCTGTTACGTAAAGGTGGAGAAAAGAAGTTTAATATGAAAACGCTGCGCTTGGGCCCCCTGACCAAACGTGGATTTTACTTGGCGTTCCAGGCCCAAGGAGCATGCATGGCCCTTCTATCCGTACGTGTCTTCTTTAAGAAGTGTCCTGCTCTCACGCGCTCGCTCTCAGTCTTCCCGGAGACAGTTCCACGCTCGCTGGTGCAGGAGGCAGTGGGTCAGTGTGCGGCGAATGCAGCACAGCCTGGGCCCAATCCCAGACCACCTAAGATGTTCTGTGGAGAAGATGGACAGTGGGTGGACCAGCCCACCACCACCTGCACTTGCCTGCCTGGCTTTGAGGCCAGCCATGAAGAACTGGAATGTAGAGGTGAGTAAGAGAGTAACAGACTAATCTAAAGCTGATATGAGCTTTATAAAAGCTTTTCTGAATTATGTGATGTGGGTAGAGGTTGAGAAAGAAAGAGTAAGAGAAAGAAAGAAAATGAAAGAATGAGAAAATAAGAGAGAAAAAAGAAAGAAACAGAGAAATATAAAGAAAGATTGTGAGAGAAAGAAAGAGTAAGAATGAGAGAAAGAAAGAGTAAGAGAAAGAAACAAAGATAAAGAATGAGAAAATAAGATAGTAAAAGAAAGAAAGAAAGAGTAAGAGAAAGAAACAAAGAAAAAGAATGAGAAAATAAGAGAGAAAAATAAAGAAACAGAAAAATAAAGAAAGAGAGTGAGAGAAAGAAAGAGTGAGTGAGAGAAAGAAATAAAGAACAAGAAAGACTGAGAAAATAAGAGAAAAAAATAAAGAAACAGAAAAATAAAGAGAGTGAGAGAAGGAAAGAGCAAGAGAGAGTGTAAGAGAAAGAAACAAAAAAAGAATGAGAAAATAAGAGAGAAAAATAAAGAAAGAGTGAAAGAAAGAAAGAAAGAAAGAGAAAGAATCAAAGAAAAAGAAAGAATGAGAAAATAAGAGAGAAAAGGAACAGAGAAAAAGAGAGTGAGAGAAAGAAAGAGTGTAAGAGAAAGAAACAAAGAAAGAGAATGAGAGTAATAGAATAAGAAAGAAAGAGTAAGAGAAAGATAGAAAGGATGAGAGTAAGAAAGAAAAACAGTAAAAAAGAAAAAGGAAAAGAATGACAAAAAGAATGAATTAGAAAAAAGAGAAAAAAGAATGAGAATCTAAGAAAACAATAAAAAAAAAATGATAAAACAAATAAAGATGAGAAAATAGTTTTTAGAAAAATGGAAAAATATAGTTCAAGAAAGTTAGAGAGAAAAAAACAGAAAGCGATAAAATGGAAAGATAACAAATATGCCAAAAAAAAGTAAGAGAAATAGAAAGACATGAAGTGAAGTACATGAAAAAGGGAAGGAAAGAAACTATGAGAGAAAGACTGAAAGAACACCGAACACGATAAATGGGAATGTTTGCAGTGAAAAAGGAAAGAAAGCGAGCTGGAGTGGAGCATTACTGTGTATTTCATCATAACCTGTGGCTGTACATTCACACAGTATCCTCTGCTGTTATATTAAAGGCCAGTGCATTCAGAGTCAAATAACATGGTCCAGTAGGATGTTTTCAAACAAGAACACTCCTGTTTTTCAAATGTAATTTCATATTTATTCCAGGTTAAATACAGCCCAAGATCTATCGACAGCATCTGTGGCATGCTGTCAATCACCACAGACAACCTAAACCTAAACATTGACTCATCACTTTGGTTGTACAAAAAAGTGACAAACAGATTTACAGAAGCCTTAAAGTTATTATCCAATATTTCACCTCATGTCATGACCATGTAAAGCTGCTAAAACCTGTCATATGATATCCTGTGCATGTAAGTCAAGAAGCAGGGGCGGTTCTTTGGGCGTGTCAATTAGGCATAGCCCCCCTAGTGGCCACCCTAAATTGGAGGGGTAGAGTGAAATTCTCATTTTCCATCTTACTGAGAATTCAGTGACCCCACGTCATATTAAGTAGACCAAATGATTTATATTTAAACAAAACATCAGTGCATTATGACTGCATAATAATATTTATATCATTATTATTTGTAAATGTAAGTTAAGTTACTTTTTAAGCTATAGTGCAATTTCCCACATTATTATCACAAAACCCAATCTGGATCTAATTTTCTGCCTTATTGAATGTATCTGAGCCCAACCCATTAGCGATTGCTCTTATTTGGCAAGCATTCATTACACAATATTTTTTGTATGTGGATCTGTCGGGTTTTCATTTCTGGAACAGCATACAGTACACATTTGTTATTTAAAATGAGGTCTTTTTTTCTGTATAACGCAGAAACAAGACAAATGTAGTGCAGCAAGTTTGGTAAAAAAAACAATGAAGCAACTCTGATGAAACAGCGCGCTGGAATAGATGTATAGAAACAGCTATAAAGAAACGGCAGCTCGTTATACAGGGCCACACCATTCCTGCAATGACAAATGTATTATGAATACACTTAAAAACATAAAATTTGAACCCTTATAAACCACCCCACTAAACCCATATAAATGACTTATCTTCAGTGAGAAAAGCTCTTATACACTAAGCTCATAACACTTCAACCTAAAAATATATACAGATTAATATTGGTACTTTGGGGGACAGGTGCAAGAATAAAAGCAAACGCACAACTAACCGAGAGATAGAGAACAAAGCTGCAGAGTTGATCCTGCTACTCTTGCAAATGAAATACAAGAGAAGCACTTAATAGTTTACAGGGAAGATAACAAACACAACATCCTCTTTATGAACAGCATTTATCATTCAAATGTTTAACATGCGGCACACCTATCATAAGTGAGAATTGAGCTTAATATTAGCAAACGTGGGCACACATCAATCACGCTCAATAAGGAACACATCAATCACGCTCAATAAGGAATGCGCCTAGACTAACAGACATTATAATGATTTAAAGAAGAAATGCATTAATGCCCGCTTGTTGTTCACTTATAATTACGAAGCATGCAACTTTTTGACTAATTGAGATAGATACGTGCATTTTACACTGGACCATTTAAAATGAACTAGTGAATTAAAAAATGTGCTTAAAAATTCTTAAAATAATCTTAAACGAAATTGTAACCATTTACAAGACCCGTACATGCTGATTATAGCCTACAGATTAAATTCGAACCTAAAATCGTGATGTAGCCTTTTGTTTATTTTAGCCAATAATTTTTACTGCATTAGTCATTATAAAGAACCGCATGGAAACATGGCTTAAAGTTTGTGGTTAAACCATAATGTTAGTATGTATTGACTAATAAAAATAAAAATTAATTTAAAACAATTTTGTGAATCTTTTTGTGTATGTAATGTGACCAGCTGATAGATAGCTGTGCAATGTGTATAATAAACACTCTCATGACCTCAAGAGGTGGCACTAGAGTAGCCTTTAGCCTCCTTGTTAGCGCACCCGCCTCCCATGCCAGAGACGCCAGTTCGAGTCCCATTCGGAGTGGGTAGAACAGGTGCCGAGACCCGGATGGGAATGAGGTTTAGGATGATGAGTGTAATGGTGGCCAGCTGATAGATAGCTGTGCAGTGTGTATAAACCTCACTCTCCTGACCTCAAGAGGTGCACTAGCGACTGATGCTAGAGGCTGTAGCCTTTAGCCTCCTTGTTAGCGCACCTGCCTCCCATGCCGCAGACGCCTGTTCGTGTCCCGCACTGAGGGGGTAGAACAGGTGCGGCGTCACATGTACAGGGGACATTTAAGGTATAAAACAGTTGCCCCCCTACAAGCACACCTGACCCCCCCTCGTCAAAATGGTTTAGAACTGCCTCTAACGCATAAAAAGAAGTCCATCCAAAGTAGTCCCACTTCAAAGATATGGTTTAGACAACTTTACGCTTAAATAAAAAAGTTTTTACAGGAGAATTCGTATAATGCTTTAACAAAAAATAAAAGTGTCTCATTTATGCTTTTAAGCTCTTCAACTATCTTACCTGCTAGACTTCTAATGCTAGTGTATTACTGTAAACTGCTTTCCATTTGTTTGTAGAAACTGAGAGGCACTGGAAACGTATTGTCTGTGGTAATCAACAGATGCTGTCGATAAAACTTAAGTTTTATTTAAACTGGTATATTCCTTTAAAGACATGAGTCATAATCTGCTCTAATTCAAGTAACCAGTCTCTCTGTGTCAAGCTTGTTTGAAAGCATGACTTCAGCTCTATAATGATGTTCTTTTAGATGGGTGGGGTGGGTTTGCATGTAAAAAGCGAACTGGAAAGGCTTTTGCTCATGTGTTAAACACTGCAGCTGTGCTGCCTGATAAGTTCACACACTCACACGCACACTCAATGACTTACTCAGCATTCATCCACTCAAACACACTACATCAGCTGTGTTCCCCTCTCTTTCACACCCACAAACACCCACAAAGGCAGCACAAAGCCATAATAGTGGCGCCTGCAGGCAGGGCTGTGTCCACTACAAAGCACCCTAATGACATGACCAATTAGACATGGGCAGCGAGACTAAAAGAGAGAAAAAAAGAGAGAATACTGCAGTTTATTGGGCAGGTGAAAGGCAGAAAGGAGAGTGTGTGGTCGGAGAGGTCATAGGGTCACAGGAGAAGGGGTGTAAGGGTAGAGAAGACACTTTAACACAGAGAGAGAAAGAGAGGGTGTGTTGAATTGTACTAATCACTTTAATTAGCCACATACATATTTGCACACACTCACACACACACACACAAAGCTCTTTTGTTTACTCCTGAAATTATCACGGTTCAGTGATGGTACCAGTGATGGTAATACCATGGTATTTTGATATGCCAGTACCATAGTACTGAATGATTCCCATATTATACTACAGTTTGTACTTTATACTTCATGGAATCATGGTGCTTTTTGTTACTTTTTTGTCAGTGACATTTTACAAATGCACAATATATTTATGGCCATACTGAGATGTGCAGTTTTTTTTTATTGGTACTGGCCGATATTAGTATTTCTTTTTTTTTAATTATTGATATCACCCAATATTTTTTTTATGTATTGACCAATTTTTTATAGTATTGAGTAAATATAAGCATTTTTTATTAGTATCACCCAATATTAATTTATTATTATTATTATATTGCCTTTTAATAGCATTTGTTTTATTATACTCCAAGTATCACTTGTTATTTTTTTATTATTATTTTTCTTATTATTTTTTATTAGCCATTAATAGATTTTATTATTATTATTTTGATTACTGGTATCACCCAATATATTTTTTTTATTTATTGTATGGGCTAGTAATAGAATTGTTTTCATTATTATAATGATTTTTATCACCCAATATTATTTTGTTGTGTATATATATATATATATATATATATATAGGCCAGTATTAGCATTTTTAATTATTATTATTTGTATCACACAATATTGTTTTTTTATTTTTTTATTATATTGGCCAGTATTAGCATTTTTAAAATAATAATAATAATAATTATTATTATTATTTGTATCACCCAATATTAGTGCTTGTTTTATTATATTGGCCGGTATTAGCATTTTTTTGTTATTATTATTGTTATTATTATTTGTATGACCCAGTATTAGTATTTGTTTTGTATTGACCACTATTAGCATTTTTTTAATTATTGATATCACCCAATATTAGTTTTTTGTTTATCGTGTTGACCAATATTAGCATATTTTTATTATTATATCACCCAATATTAGTGTTTTTAAATACAATTTGGCAATAGTATCTACTATATAGGCATCTATTTTACTATCATTATTTTTAACACCTTAGGCTCATCTGATTAGTCCAGTATTTGAAGACTGAGAGCTTATGAGGACTTATTCAGACTATAGACTTTTTTCTGTTATTTATAATTTCTTCTTCTCCAAGTGGAAACAGACATCAAAACATAATAATGAAGTATTTGATTTGACCTAGTATACTATTTTCGGCTTAAAATAGGCAAACAGTGTAGATTTATGACATCTACTATCGTGATATCTGTATCAGGCAAATTTCGATATCGGTACATCACTAGTACATACAGTATTCTCAGCACAAGATGCAGATACTTATGTAAAGAGAGTGAAGAATTACATCTTTATGTCTGTATAGTTCATCAGAGGGCTAATTAGAAACAACATCATCCTTCAGTCTGAACAGTCACACACATACATTGTGGAAACGTGACACGCAAACAATCTGTCAAAGCCCCTTTAACAAGGAGGATAATTCAGACCTTATGTTTTAGTCTGAGTGAAACTGATGTTAATCTGATCCAGATGTGGAGAACTGGTTTTGAAATGAAACTGGTCTGGCAAACCCATCTGTAAGCACATATTTGCCTGTCTCGTGAGACTTGGCATTCGTGTATGTGTGCAGTGATGGATTTGAGTCCGTTTTGTACATCTCACATTGGAGAAAAAGACTGAATCTTGAAATGTTTGAATGTGAGCGGTGTATACAGTATATGCTGAAATTGTGATTTAGAGACTAAACGGGTTGAAGAATATGATCATATTTTAATCATGCTATGTTGAACTCTCTCTCTTTGTGTGTGTAGCGTGTCTTGCTGGTCATTTTAAGATGGGCTTTGGTGCCGACCCATGTACTGCGTGTCCTGATTCCAGTCACACAGGAGAGACGGGCTCTACCTCATGTGTTTGTCGCCCTGGTTACCACCGTGCCCCCACCGACAGTCCAAATACACCCTGCACACGTGAGCACAATTCAAAAACACACACTCCTTTCCTTTCATGTGTTTGGGAACTCTCCTGTTCCCTACACACCCATTCCATTATCTTCCTCTTTTCCAGGTCTTGTCTGCTTGATTTTAATTTTAATCCACTGGGTTCAGTTGAAAAAATATTTTAGGCTATTTTTACCTTATAATAATATAATAATATTGGTAAAGCATTGTGTACATGGAGCATACTCCAGCTACAGGAGTAATCATCTTAAATGCAGCAGTTCCTCCACTTCGAAAAGTGGTCCCACTTCGAAAGGAGGATTTAGACTTCTCAAATTGCTCAAGTCACACACATCACTGTACATAAGGATTAAAATAAGTGCATTAAATTCAAGCTTCACGGTTCTGATTTTAAACCTTCCCATACTGTATGCTTTGACTGAAATTACATTCATTTAAACTTTCATTTCTCTTCGTTTTCCATTCAACAACATGCCACACATGCAGTACATTGAAATTAAGTTGAAAATAACCATGGAATATTTCTTGAAATTCACAGGCTCTCTGTATCACACTGTATCAGCGTTTTGAGTTATAGAATATTTACAAATTATTCAATACGGTACAAATTACGCACAGGTTATTGCAATTGGCTGATTTGTAACGTAATCAAAATAAAAGTAACTGCAATATGATTACACACATTTTAAAATGTAATCTACTTACAAGTACTTGATTTTTGTAATCGATTATGCAGTCCAGATTACATGTAGTCTGTTACTCCCCAACACTGTTGACTGATGAGTATAAACTGTTTCATATTTTGTTGTCTTCGTGGAAGATTGTGTATATCAGCTGAGATATAGTTTAGATAAATTAACTGTGTTTGTTCTATTTGTTTTGTTCAGGTCCTCCCTCGACCCCACGCAGTCTCGTTCCTCAGGTTAACGACACATCTCTCACGCTGGAATGGAGTGAACCGTTAGACAGCGGTGGTCGTTCAGACATCACCTACAGTGTGGAGTGCCGTATGTGTTTGACGCCCGGGAACCCGTGCACCCCCTGCGGAGACGGAGTGAACTACCGCCCATCTCAGACCGGGATCCTTGGCCGGCGGGTCAGCATTTGGGGTCTGCGGCCTCGCACCACCTACAGCTTTACAGTGATGGCCCTCAATGGGGTCTCCCCTCTGAGTGTGCAGTGGCCCGCGGGCGAGACCATCAACATCACCACCAGCCCCAATGGTAAGAGAGTGAGAATGAATAAATAGGTGAATGAGATGTTATGAGAGTTGAGTATAGCGTGTTATGACTGCTCATATATATGTGTTGTGTTCTACAGTTCCTGTGCTGGTGTCTGGTTTGAGGAAGAGCACCGCTACAGAATCCAGTCTAACGTTGCACTGGGCCACACCCACCCAAACCCACTACAGCATACTACAGTATCAGCTGCGCTACTGTGAAAAGGTAAACAACTACTATGCTATACTTTGCTACTACTCCATACTGGATTACTGTACACTATACTACACCACAACACTACACTGCTCCATATTACACAACATACAGTAACACTACACTACTCTATAGTATACAACATTATAATACACTTTAAAATGCTATCTGATATTGCACATCTCTACACTCAACACTATACTGCTCTGTACAAATTGAATCTATACTAGATAGCACTATACTACTTTATACTACACTATACTACTCTATGCCACACTGACACTCTACTACACCATACTGTATTACTCTACACCAGTACACTATAAAACACTATACTACTCTTTACTACACTATACAGTGTTATACTACTATATGGTATACAACACTATACTACTCTGTACAACGCCATCTATACAATACAACCATCTACACACTATAGAATACTACACTAATCTACTCTACAATATACTGCACTATACAACTTTATCTTACACTATACTACTCTATGCTACACTATGACACTATACTACACCATACTATATT
Organism: Xyrauchen texanus; assembly: GCF_025860055.1. Classification (NCBI taxonomy): domain Eukaryota; kingdom Metazoa; phylum Chordata; class Actinopteri; order Cypriniformes; family Catostomidae; genus Xyrauchen; species Xyrauchen texanus. Next base: position 49,799,447 of record NC_068279.1, read on the forward strand.
ACTCTACACTATACTACTGTATACTGCAATACACTGCATTATATGATTCAATACACTATACTACACTTTAAAATGCTTTCCAACATTATACAACTCCTGTACTTTACACCACTATCAAACATTACACTAAACTACTCTACACTATACAACACTACAGTATATTATAGTACTCTGAACAGAAGTAAGATACAATATGGCACTACACTATGAATTACTACACAAACCATACACTGTTACTATATAAATGCAACACTACTCCATGCACAATATTACTTTACAGTATAAAACACTTTACACTATATAACGCTGTAAAACTCTATACTACTTTGTACTACACTTAGTACACTGTACTAGACCAGAAAACTGTATTTTGTGTATTCAGTGTATCAAACTGAAGACAAGTAAATTGCTTATACTGTAATCAGCATTATTTTATACCTCCGTTTCCTTTGCTCTTCTCGGCTTGAAATATTGTTTGAGTCTATTTTTATGAGCTTCCCTATTTCTCTCTTCCTCCCTCCTCCCCCGCTTTCTACAGTTTTCTCTCCACTTGTGTTTTATTGATCGCTATCTTTTGCACATCTGTTCTCTGTTTACACTACCACAAACCTACCAGGCTAATTAACAATTAACGCATTAAAATAGCTTGTGTGTGTGTGTGTGTGTGTTCTTTTAAAAGGAGCGTGGTTCGGAGGAGAACTTATGTCATTATACGGAGAGTGATGTCAACTATGTTGTTCTGAGCGACTTGCGCAGGGCGACGCTGTATGACGTTCAAGTCCGCGCTCGCACATTGGCCGGCTACGGCAGCTTCGGTCAAGCTGTTGTCTTTCGAACCCTGCCTGATGGTAAGGAAAATCCCAGACTGCACATGGAGTTGGTTGAGTGGGGGAGGCAGCTCTGTGTTGTGGTAATTTAATAGTGACCAACTCTTTTATGGCCCCAGAGTTTTGTTTGAGAAAGCATTTTATTGATTTTTTTTTTTCTCCTCCTTGAGCACATCGAAGTAAAAACATGTTTTATTGTATTGCACCTTTTTGCTGTTTTTAAGCCTTCTCTCTCTCTCACTCTGGCTGTTTACCTCTTTCTCTCTGTTTTCCTAGAAGATGATTCCTCGTCTCCGCTGCTTGTGACTGGAGTCCTTATTGCAATGGGCATGCTGCTGCTTATAATCGTCATTGCCGCTGCGATCTACTATGTAAGGTAAAACATGACACACACATGAAATAAAGAGTGTGAGGTTGTTATAATGGACAAATGCACCATGAGAATTCCACTGAAAGCTCTGGAGATTTCTGCAGAATTTAAGCGGACGTCATTCAGAATGTTTTACACATCTCCCGCCCATTGCGTGTTGTTCATGGAACGTTTTGTCTATATTGATTATGCTGTCGGCTGCCAACAGTGTAGTACAGCCTCATTTAACACATCGTACATTGTTTATAAATTAAGTATAATTGTTTTTGATCTTCAAATAATTCTCCTATCCATGTTTTACCTCTTGAGACCCCAGCATGACTGCTGTGTGCATTTTCCATTTCCCTTTTTGATTTGTTACTAGTAGCACCTAATAAATAAGCAAAAAAAAGCAGGACTGAGGTGTGAAATCTTTAATTATACCAAGCTATAGCTAGTCATATTTTTTTAATAAAATTGTTTATTATGTTTTAAGGAGTGTTGGTTATTCATGTTTTTCAAACGTTATAGACATTACAGCTAATTTTCTATAAAGCTGAGTAAATGTAATGTCCAGCATCGTCCAATCACTGCCAACCCTGTTAAAATAAAATCTTCCATTATACAATTCTGAATCTATGTACTGATTATCATTGTCTTATGTCTGCCTCATCTGCAGCCTGAAACTGAACTTTTGGTAGATTTTAGGAGTGAATGCACTTAGCTGCATAGAAAGATATAGGATGCACCCTTGCTCCCTATTTAGTGAATGGCTTAACCTCCAGTGTGCTGCATGTCTGCACTGGTCTCAGAACAGTTTGAAATGCACCTTATTTTGTGTTTATCACATTTGCTTCAACTTCCATTTTCATTTCTGTTTTGCACCAATTGCCCCAGAAGTTGCGAATTTGTTTTCTTAAACACATGGGATGGAAACACTGCTGTACTCGCAAATTGTTTTTGTGATATTCCCATTTTGCGCATCAGTTAAATTCATGACTTGGATGGAAAAGTAACTAATGTCCCTTTCTTTATGTACACTAGCCTGTATGAGATGAAAAACTTGACACACATTAAAGTGATCAAAGACTCTGAACAGCTCTATCAAGTTAATTCAGCTACATTCAAGTATGGGAACTAAGACAAAGAGAGAAGAAGAGGGAGCGTAGACAGGATGCAGTTGTCCCAGCCTAGACTCTACAGGCCAAACCAACAGAACAATAACTGTGACCCTGGGGCAACACACACTTCTTTAAGATTTTACACGATGAACAACTTTTTAGACGTGCAATCTCAGGTATTTCCATGGCACGTACACATGCTAAGATTGTGGATCTTTATGTTTTCTGGGTTAAATACATTTGTGTCCAAAAGTCTGACACCATACTGAAATTTTAGGTTTTTCTTTTTAAACATGTACATAAATAAAATTTTTCAGGATAAAAAAATAAATACAATCAATAAAAGTCATGATTAAAATGAATATGAAATATTTCAGATTCATCACTATTTCCAGGTACCAAATTTGGCACATTGACCATTTGAACTCATTTGAATGAAAGGTTTCCTTGCTTCCACTGAAGCACATAAGATGCTCTAGAACATTCTTTAAAGTGGTATAAGCTAAATCCAAAAATAAGTGCGATAGACCAAATAGCACTACATACATTTAAGACAGTGTGGCCCTGTTCCTTATTTGCAGAAAGTAATCCAAACGTAATCAGATTAATTTACCTAAAAGTGTCATCTAAAAAAGTACATTACCGATTAAAATTTTAGTCATGTACTTTGTAATCAGTATCGGATTACATTCCAGAAGTAACCTTCTCAACATTTGCTGTCATTGCAGCAAAAGTGGGCGTTTACTGAAATTCAAGTTTTTTGTTGGTTTGTTTTTTAGTTCAACTTTTAACTGAAATTATTATGTGGATGATAGAATGTGTAATGACAAAACTTTGTATAAATTAGAAAATAATTTAAAATAAAAAGCATTTTCATTTGTAGTCTCAGTCTTTTTGAAAAAAATAATATTTGCATACGTGTGTGTGTGTGTGTGTGTGTGTGTGTGTGTGTGTGTGTGTGTGTGTGTGTGTGTGTGTGTGTGTGTGTGTGTGTGTGTGTGTGTGTGTGTGTGTGTGTGTGTGTGTGTGAAGCGGACAGCCCCTACACTCAATCACACATACAGGGAGCATCCGGTCCAGACCTGCCATCAGCACTAGGTTGGATAAATATGGCTATTTTAGTCCAGAGAAAGCAGAGAGACAGAAATGGACTTAGAAATGTTTACTGCACAATTGTTGCACTTTTATTTCTCAGTTAATCTGGAGTTTTAAGTTATGTCTCGGTTAAGTGTCAGATTTGTTTCAAGAGTGCTAGAGAAGACTGTATTTATATTTTCTGATATTTATATTCTAGACTTTTTGGCTTACTGAAGATTATTAATGAGGCTATCTTTAGCGGTCGAAAGATTAGCAATAGCATGGTGAAGATTGAGGAACATTAGCTGATCGCAGCATACAAGAGACGAGGTAATGATTTGAGATGTCATCGCTCTGCGGCAGAATTTCTTTTGTGTCAACATCAATTCCATATGACAGAATTAAATCTAGCATATGATTATGGCAATGAGTTGGTCCTGTCTAATTGTAATTTAATTTACAATTAGTGCTTTGGTTGAAATAGATCAAATGTTTAGTAACCCTACCTATTATATGATGTTTATCTTCTATTTTTTTATTTACTTATTTTTTATTTTCAAGTTTTACGTTACCATAAAGTAAGAGTATATATATATATATATATATATATATATATATATATATATATATATATATATATATATATATGAATGGGATGGCATTTCTTGGATAATTTGCACACTTTGGTATCTTGACAAATCGGAGCACACATTATTTTGGCATTGTTGAGATCTCTTTCAAAACTCCTCTGATAAAGACACATTTGGGGGCTCACAAGTGTTCCCAAGTCTAGAATAAATAGCTGGAATGAGAATGACAAAATGTGTAAAAGAGACAAAGAACAAGAGGTGAACAGGATCGAGCAGCTCGAGTAATTTAAGAGATTTTTTCCTTGTATGATACACTGTGAAATGATCTGAATAAGGAAGCAGAGCCTGAGGTAGGCACAGACACCGGAAGAGGAAGAAAGGGGAGGAGTGAGGGATTTGGTGTGTGCATTCACTTAATATTTGCATGAATCTTTGCATGTATGAAAACACGAGACAAGATATGGAACATGTCCAGCACAAAGCCTTACAACATGTCCTTACCGTGCATGACAAGTTGCTAACTTTTCTAGAGCCATGTCCAAACCAGGCATGACACAACAAACTGGTTAAAACAAAAACACGAAGGAATTATGGCTTGTCACTTTATCGTGTCTCGCCTGGTGGGTTTCCGCTTTTCTGCTTGCAGACATTAATATACACAATCCTTTCTCTGTTTACAGGAAGCAAAATCTCTCCAAAGATCCTGAACTGAGCGACAAAAATGGTCAGTATCTCATGGGTCAAGGTGAGTACTACACCATCTTATTATAATAGTGCAGTCTGGTTTATTTGGCCAGTTTTTAATTGACAAAGGAGTTGTTTAGTAATTGACTTTATCTCTCTAAGGAATGAAAGTTTACATCGATCCATTCACTTACGAAGACCCTAATGAGGCGGTCAGAGAGTTTGCTAAGGAGATTGATGTCTCTTTTGTCAAAATCGAGGAGGTTATTGGGGCAGGTAAGTCTACCTCCCTCCCATTTTGAGGAATGGTACAGTAGTGCCATGTCGTAACAAATTGCAATGCAACAAGCAAGTTGAAAGCAAAATCTCAGCCAATCAATTTGATGTTTAATGTACAGCTATATGGCTCAGGATTTTGAAAGATTGAGATATTACTGTGGGTGGGGCTACCCAGCTCAAAGCAAAGTCCTTAAATCAAATCCTTGGGTTCGCTGTTCTCAGGTGAGTTTGGCGAGGTATGCCGGGGAAGGCTTAGGATTCCGGGTAAGAAGGAGAACTATGTTGCCATCAAGACCCTTAAGGGTGGATACACTGACAAACAGAGACGGGACTTCTTGTCGGAGGCATCGATCATGGGCCAATTCCAGCACCCCAACATTATCCACCTGGAGGGCATTATAACAGCCAGCTGCCCAGTCATGATCCTCACGGAGTTCATGGAGAACGGAGCTCTGGATTCCTTCCTGAGAGTAAGTATGCAATAGTATGTAGTAGTTCATATGTTTGTTTATGTCAGTGTCTGTCTCATTGACTGTCGTTGGCCAGCATACAGCTGTATCTTTATCATATTTGTCTTTCTCTACAGCTAAATGATGGGCAGTTTACACCAATACAGTTAGTCGGTATGCTGCGTGGCATTGCATCAGGCATGAAATATCTTTCTGAAATGAGCTACGTGCATCGTGATCTGGCAGCACGGAATATTCTAGTCAACAGTAATCTGGTGTGCAAAGTGTCCGACTTCGGTCTGTCCAGGTTCCTGCAAGAGAATTCATCCGACCCCACTTACACCAGCTCGCTGGTAAGAACCAGCACATATAAGTCATTAATTACATGCCAGACTTACTTGCTTGAACAACCATGCATGCACAATTAGCTGAATATTTTAGTGAAAAATACAAGGAAGCATTGCTAGAGATACAAACATTGTGGTTTATCCCAGTTATCCCAAATTTAAATTCAAGTCTATTCTAATTTCTCATTGTATATTGGAACAGAATTGATCATACTGTCCTGCTTAATTCAGGGTGGTAAAATACCAATACGCTGGACAGCACCTGAGGCAATCGCTTTCCGTAAATTTACCTCTGCATCCGATGTCTGGAGTTACGGAATTGTCATGTGGGAAGTGATGTCATTTGGAGAGCGACCATACTGGGACATGAGTAACCAGGATGTAAGTGTTTATAATCGCATTTGTTTTACATTGTGACCATTTTCTTAAAATTGAACTAGGGATACACTTAATTTTTTTCTAATACCTATAATTTGGTTTTTCTTTGGTATGTTTGCCAATATTGATTGAGTTTCTATCTAGAATTGTAGATGTTTTGAGTACAATTACCATTAAAAAATTTTTTATTGAACTTTGTCCAGTTCCGATGCGTATGCTTTGCTTTGGCCGCTAACCGATATGTTTGCCGATATTGATTGAGTTTCAGTCTAGATTTTACATGTTTTGAGTAAAACCACCATTAAAATATATATTTTTGTTTATTTTGTTTACTAGGAATGCACTGAAACAAATACATTTTTCCAATACTGATAGTTTGTTTTGGCTGCTAACTTTTTACCGATATTGATTGAATTTGAATGTAGTCAAGATATTGAAAGTACACCATAAATTATATATTTTTTCAACATTGCTTCCAATATTAGCTAAATCAGACCAATAAATCATTTTAAAAAGCTACTGATATTTTCACCTATATGTCATGCATGCCTCATCTCATTTGCTCACTTTAATCCTCCCCTCATTAACTTACAATTATTCAATATCTTTTTTTACTCAATCAGGTGATTAATGCCATTGAGCAGGATTATCGGTTGCCGCCACCACCTGACTGTCCCACATACCTACACCAGCTGATGCTGGATTGCTGGCAGAAGGAGCGCACAGCTAGACCACGCTTCGCAAACATTGTCTCTGCACTTGACAAGCTGATACGCAATCCAGCCTCACTAAAAATCACCGCCCAAGAGGGGGCAGGGTAAGTCGAAAAAAAAAAATCAACTTTTACAATTGACAATAAAAGTAAAACACCAAACTGTCCTTTCATTTCTTGCCTACACAACCTATGTAGTTCATAATATGAAAAATAAGTCCCTTTCTGTCATTATAGCTACATGGTTCATGCTATTACACCTCAGTATGACCTACATTTTGTTAAACTCTTATCTGTAAGTGGTGCTAATAATAGTCGACTAATGTGGGTTTTTAATGGCCGAAGATGGGATCAATATCTAGAAAGCATGGTAGAAAATTACGTTCACCTGTTGGATGTTAAATGTAGATTAAATGATCCGTTGTTCACTGAAATTCTATATGTAATGCCAAAACAATCACTGTAATAGAACTACTTGAAAAATTTGAATAAAAGAGTCAGAAAATCTCTTGGTCACAGATAATTGGATTACTGTAATGCATTATACACAACACTGCTTGTCAATCAAGAACAATGCAGTTCCTGTTCTAGTTTCAGTCACATGCCTTTCCGTCCATCGTTTCTTTAACTCGGCTTGCGTCTGCACGGTATGGCCTCCTGTATGTTAGTTCTGCCCCTCCCCTCTCAGCATGTTGGCCTGTCAGTCTGTCAATCAGAACTGCTCAGTATGGCCACATGTTTGTCCATCACATTCTTGTCCCACCCTTCCCCCTTTCCTTCAAGGTAAGACTGTCAAACCCAAGCTCTTACTTGCCGGCTTTGTACAACTGTGTATCTTCAGGCCAGCTCATGACAGCACCTTAATGTGGGTAATTACATGCATTTTAACACCCCTGTCTTTCTCTGTCTCTCTCAGCCCCTCTCACCCTCTGTTAGACCAGCGCTCCCCTCTAACGGCCTCAACCTGTGGGACAATAGGTGATTGGCTCAGGGCCATTAAGATGGAGCGCTACGAGGAGCGTTTTCTACAGGCTGGATACACGTCCATGCAGCTACTCGCCCACGTCACCACAGAGTGAGTTAAGACTAGATCACAATATTTATTATTTGTCCAACATACATACTGGAGCATGTCAATTATATATATGTATATATATATATATATATATATATATATATATATATATATACTAAAGAACTACAAGGAAGATGTTCAAGAAGAATTTCTTTTTAAATAAATTTTTTTCTAATTCAAGATTAAAAATGTAATTATATTCACTTTCATATAAAGAAATATTAGTGTTTGTGAAGTATTAAAAGTCCCTTAATTTTTTAAGTTCAATGTATACAAACAGAATATTACCCTCTTCAGCTAGATGTACATATTTTAGTCAACATGAAATGAAAATGGACCCTTTTTAGTTTCTGAATACACATTCTTCTGGTCTTATCGTGAACAATTAATTGATGTGCATTGTTCTAAAGATTTTTTTTTTTAACTTTATTTCATTTATTATTTGTCAACCATACCAACTGACACAAATAAGAAATAAATAGCTAAATTACAAGGAAGATTAAAAAAGTAAAAAGGAAGTTTCAATGTTAATATTCATATAAATAAATAATAGTTGCCAAACATTAAATGTCAATTAATTAAATAATTTAAGTTCAATTAATTAAATATAAAAAATATATATATTTATAGAATAAATAATTATTTACAAGTAATAATTAATTAAATACAACTTCATATAAATGTAGAATACTACTATCTTTAATTAACTATCTTCTTCCAATACATATTAATGTCAACATGAAATGAAAATTGAAACTTTTTACTTTCTGAATATACGTTCCTGGTCTTATTGTGAAATGATTCATTTGTGTAAATTGTTCCAAAGAAAAACAGTGTTCGTCTTCATAATCTTCCTATCTATTAAAGACCAGAGGTGTTAAACAACAAATTAGATATTTAAATAAAAATGTTTAAGTATATATAATGTATAAAGAAAAATTCATACATTATACATCATTTTATTTATACAAATGTATTTATTTTTAATAAAAAACTTTTATATATATATATATATATATATATATATATATATATATATATTTATTTTGTATTATTATTATAATATACTAAAAATAAAGATTTTATTTAAATAAAAATAAATACATTTGTATAAATAAATTATATATAATGTATACATTGTTCTGTTATGTTTACTGTATATTTAAAGAAAGATGAATTAAATACAGCTTAATATACAAGTAGAGTATTACTCTTGCGATACATTTCCATATTAAAGTCAACATGAAATAAAAATTGACCCAGTGTACTACAGATCGACTGATATCGGTTTTAATCATTGATACAATATTGATTTTATTTTTGTGTTTAAGTGTCCAAGACCGATATTCATAGCCAATTTTTAATTCTTGTTTTATTTCTGATTTAAGGCACAATAACAACTTAATCATTTATTGCTATCCTCCGAAGGTAAATAGCCTGCTTTACAAAATCAATAATGCGCACAGTCTACAAAGAATTAAGTCATTTAAGAAGCGATATACACTTGTTCAAAGCCCCTCACTTAATTAATTAATATGTCAAATTTCAAGTCTTTTGGGTCTACCTTTATAGGTAAACCCGATATTAAAGAACCTATAACAGATTCAAAGGAAAAGTGTAAATATCGGTTACAAATATTGGTAATAACTGATTATCGGTCTATCTCTACTATGCACTTTCTGAATACACATTCCTTGTTTTTTTGTGAATGATTAATTGCATACATTATTCCCCCCCAAAAATTATAAAAATGTAATATAGGAAAAAATGTCCTTCGTAATCTCTAATCAAAATGTAATGACTTCCTGCACCTCTGAAACAACGTTCCTTTTTCCACTGTCATCACTAAGCTCTCTTATTTTGGAACCCCTTCCCTCAATCAGGCTTTATGTATTTTTTCTTTAAAAGACCACTTTTCTCCATCCATTCAATTACCAATGGATAATGTTTTTTTTCTCTTATTGAATATTCTTCATCACTTGGAAAATCTTCACATTATGAAAGTAAAATTTCATGCCATTTCAAGTTGAAGCAAACAAAAATCATAAAAATGTCCTTTTAGGGTAAAATAGTTTGAAAGCCAACACAGAAGTTGTCAGTTTAATAGTCAAGGTCTAACTCTATGTTTTTGTTCAGGGATCTTTTGCGTTTGGGAGTGACTCTTGCTGGTCATCAGAAGAAGATTCTTTCCAGCATTGAAGCTCTTGGGATTCAAAACAAATCTCCAGGGAATGTGCTTTACTGAGCAGCCCATCCTACACATTCACACACATGCAAACGCATATCGAGTTTGCTGGAGAACCTTTAAGTAACCTTCCACTCACTATCAGGAACATTTGTACTTCCTTTTTGTACCGGATCAAGAGTGCTTAATTGCTTCCAAGACTACCTAAAGGAGATCTGTCCAGGAGCCAATCGGAACGATCACTGGTAATACCACTAATATCACAAAACTAAATTTGTGGTATCAAACGGTTTCATGTGGATGTTACTTGCATCATTTCACCATTTTGGGGAGCCATACGGCATAATCCAAAAGAAAAGACTCACTGTGACATCATAATGCAAAGAATAATGCCATAGTATCTAACCGGTGATGTCACAATGCAATCTTCATGATCAAGGCAATGCTAAAGTATTTCCATTTTTGCAGAGTATTTTTTTAAAGGAGACTTTCATACTGAAGAGACTGAAAAAGGATAACGCGATAAGATGAGAAATATTACCTTTATAACGCAAGAATTTGGATATAAATATCATATTATTAATTATGATGTCTTGATTCTTCGTTTTAAGGATGTGCCATGTGTGTATTCTTTGACAGATGCTCATATACTACATTTAAATGTGTGTGTGCCAAGGAACACATATTTTGTTTTTATACAATGCACTCTGTGTGTGTGGAGTGTGTATAATAAGCACAAAAGCACTTGTTTTTTAAGAGAGAGACATGATTGAGGTGGAGGTTCCACCTGTGGACCAAATGTTCGTGTTATACGTGCTTTTACAAACTCTGTCTCACACACACACACACACACACACATGCGCCACTTACATGTTTAAAGATCTGCAACACTGGATTGGCACTAAAAGCGACCAACTAAAGACTGTCCGCTGTTTTTCAAGTGGCTGAAAGACTCAAAATGTCCTTTGAAAGGAGTGCCATCCTGTTCCGTTCATTATGGGAAATGTTGTGTTGGTTTGATTTATCAAAAAGTTTCAAAAGTCACCCTTTGATACCACACATTGCTTTCAGGGTTAGGAGGATTTGGTCTTCACATTGGAGATCCACAAAAACAAACCAGGGACATGAATTTTTTCTTGCCTATTTTTTGTATAAATATAACTTGATTTATGTAAAAAGATTCATTTTCTGTTTCAATGTAATCTGTGTTTCTGTTATAATAAATATTACACATTTTATTCTTGTTTTGTTGTTGTTTTTTCAGCTCATTCTTGCATCTTTTTAAAGATTATACCCAGAGGTTAAATTGGGCCGGTACGATCCGGAACCTCATTCTGGCACCTTCGATTCCAAAAAGAAAAAAATGCTTGTTTGTCAATCCATCCCATTTTTTGTATTCTCCGATGCATTTTTTATTTTTTTTTGTTTGAACCCCTTGAGACATTCCATCTCTATTTAGCAAGTATACTTGTTCAAAAATATTTCAAGCTCATTATGTTTCGCTCTAGTCAGTTTTGGACGTTGGAAGAGGCAGAATACGAGAACAGCACGAGGCGCCCCCGCATACGCTTCTGTACCGCGCCACGGTCCGATCTCTGATTCATAGAAATCGTGTAATATGGAATAAACTGCTCACCCATTTCTTAAATCCACTGATATGCACGAGCGATTTGCTTAGCTTAGTTAAAAACCTGTACAGTATACACGATGGAGTTTTGAATCAGGAATCAATCACATCCAAAGCGACATCAGATCACAATATCATAGGCCTACAACTTGAGAACAAAAGACCACTCGACCAACACACTTTAAAAGGTTTCACTGTTATTTGTATATTGATGTGTACTCCTTTTTTTTGTTGATTCAGCATTTATTTAAATCTTGTGTTTTTATTTTCGTTTGGATTTTTTTTCTAGCAAATATGGGATTCACTAGAGTGAAAATGTTTCTTCATGCGGCAGTGAAGAATTTAAACTCTTAGAATTAATTGCAAATGTTTTCATTACCAATTATATAATCATATTATAACAATTTGAGTAAAAAGTAGCCGTGCAGAAGGGTTTTGTTTCCCCCGTTTTGAACAATGTGCATTTAACTTTTAATTGTAACATTATATATGTATATACACCGATCAGCCACAACATTAAAAACACCTGCCTAATATTGTGTAGGTCCCCCTCGTGCCGCCAAAACAGCGTCAACCCGCATCTCAGAATGCTATTCTTCTCATCACAATTGTACAGATCGGTTATTGGAGTTACCGTGAATTTTTGTCAGTTCAAACCAGTCTGGCCATTCTCTGTTGACCTCTCTCATAAACAAGGTGTTTACATCCACAGAACTGCCTCACACTGTATGTTTTTTGTTTTTGCCACCATTCAGAGTAAATTCTAGACACTGTTGTGTGTGAAAATCCCAGGAGATCAATAGTTACAGAAATACTCAAACCAGCCCATCTGGCACCAACAATCATCCATTCGATTATCTAATCAGCCAATCGTGTGGCTGCAATGCATAAAATCATGCAGATACGGGTCAGAAGCTTCAGTTAAAGTTCCCATCAACCATCAGAATGGGGAAAAATGTGATCTCAGTGACTTGGAGCGTGGCATGATTGTTGGTGCCAGATGGGCTGTTTGACACCCATGTGGTTTTTTTGCATCATCATCTGTACATCTGATCATTTTAAGATGTTTAGCAGATAAAAACTACAAGCGAGCAGCTTAAGTTTTATTTTTATCAAGATTCCTGATCATTTCTGTCCATTCTTTTTGTCTGAACAGTTTGTGTGCCACACCTTAGCACGGATTGGTTTGTGATCCATAAAAATGTAATGCAGACTTTGAATGGGGCAGTTTAAAACTTCGACCCAACAGCAAACCCAAAACCTGTGTGTAAATGCATTTCTCATTTCAGAAGTGAAGAAGGAATTAACACAGATGTTTTTAAAGCACTTCATCAAAAAACGGCCTGTTTAATTCTAATGGCCAAAGTATAATTCTGTAAAGTACACGTGACTCACTTCAGAACGCGTGCAGCCCTCAAGAGATTGACTGCAATAATATGTGTGTCCACCAGGTGACAACTGCTCAGTTGGCCGATGCTATTAATTGTGTGGTAACTATGGTTCAACTAAATATCATGGTTAAACTAAATACTGTAGTGAAACGGTATTAAGGTTAACAGGGTAAGTTTTGTAAGTTTATGCAAAACGGAAGTCTAATAATTTTCTGTTTAGGTTCACAAAATGTAAAAAAATAAATAATGTATTTATATATATATATATATATATATATATATATATATATATATATATATATATATATATATATATATATATATATATTATATTATATTATATAACATAGGCCTAATATAATATATATATTATATTATTTTCATCATAATTCGAGTCATTATATATATATACATATATGACTCGAATTATGATTAAAAATTATATTTTTAATGAACCATTTTATATTGAAATCGCAAAAGAAAATTATAATAAAATAATAGAAGTATTTGTATTGGAATTGGTACTGGACTTTAAATTATTGGTATCGAAAAAATAGGAAAATAAGTCCTACAGGCGATAATGGCAGCCGCCTATATTGCCTGACTCGTCCTAGAATCGGAGTCGACTCTGGTACATGAATCGATTCTTTTGTTCGGCTCCGTAACTTTACGAACAGGGCGTTGTGATTGGCTCAAAATAATGATAATATCCTCTACAAACACCTGTTGGTTAGTGAGACACCGCCTCATTCATCATATGCGTTTGAGTGAGAGATGCATGCATGCAAAAGAGAGAGAGGGTGTGACAGATTTGAATACTTTCTGTAGTTTGTGTAGTATTGTATTATAGTACATCAATGCAAGTGGCAGTGGTTGGAGAAGTGGATTCTCCCAGTTTGTCTAGTTTCTATATGACTGAAATTATTTCCGACCCAGCCTGTTTCTTGTTGTTTTGCCTCTTAAAATTGGACATGAGCAGCAACTAGGGAATGACGTAGTCGTTTTATTGTAAAGTTATGCAGTGTCTCTAATTATAATAGCAGGAGTTTGTCTTTATGTCACACATTTTAAAAACTCTTAAGAGAAAAAAACGAAATTTAGTGTGCGATTAAAGACTGCGATTTTCACAGGGCCATCGCCAGAACATATAGAACAGGAAAGACTGTTCATTTACAGGTAGGCTGAGCTAGTGATATTTTATCAAAGCAATAACCAAACCAATAGATCTTAATTATACCCACTTCTATTTAATCCGTTGTGGTCGAGACTGTTGAGTTTAAAAAGCTGCTGTTTTAAAATGTTCACCATAAGTTCCACAAAAAAGCGATTTCATGCACTATATTATACATTGCATTTAAAAGCTACTGTCCAAATGAATAAAGTTTTTATTTTATTACATCTACATAATATGACCATTAATAGTTATTGAAGTGACTCGAGCAAGAACATTTGACATGGAAGCCATCTAGACAAGTAACCTTGTCCTGTCCCACTAACGTTAGTGTTTGGATTCGGGTAGGAGGAACTGACCAGCAGTTACAGAAAAAGGTGCCCAATAATGGCCATCCGTGATGACGGCCCTGAATTTTGAAACTGTTCTGATTAAAAATAAATGTGGAAGAGTTTCATGGACTCCAGAGTCGACTCCAACATGCCTGTGTAGACCCTATTACAGAGAGAACATTCAAAAGACTCTGTAAAGTCAAACTAATAGACTGGCTTTTATTTTGAATCTATTTACACATAATACCGCATTTCCACATGTGCCTATAAATTCTGTACCTCGCGTGGACCTCATTATTTGACATACAAATCACAATAAAGGTGAGCTCTGAATAATCACAAAATGACAAATAACTGCAAGTTACAACAAATACAATAACAGTAGCATATATCAAATCTGCAAACAGTAAAGCTATGAGCAGTACATAGGCATTTGCATAATTTATTCATACCCCAGGGAGCTGAAGTGCAGCTTACTGAATAATGCTCACACCTGATACAAATGCAGAAAATAAGTCATGAAAAATATTACTTTGTCGCTTACTTTGTTTAAAGGATAGCAAAAACTGCGCTTGTGAAAGCATTCTTTTTTATTTTCACTTTTTCTCAAGAATAATCTGGGGAAGGAATTAAAACACTGCAGATATAAAGACAAAACAAACTCAAACTCTTTGTCTCATAAACAGTTTCCTGGGTTTCTTGATCCTTTTATCTGTGACTGACTACACTGCTGTCTGTATACACACACACACACACACACACCTGCCGGATGCATATTTCCATAATTGTTTTGGGGTGATCCGATTTCTTGGGCATTCTTGTTTTAAGCATTCCTCCCTGCAGACACAATGACCTTCTCTACTCGGCAGAGGTGGGGATGAGATTTGGGAATATGGTTTAGACTTCCCCTTCCCCCTTTTATATCTCTACACCAATGGAGCTCTTGTCCCCAATCACTTCTGCAGAAAGAGCTGTTTCGTTCCCCAAAGAATCCTCAAAATGTCCCTGACTTAGATAAAACTTCCATCTTCTTGCAGTCTTCTGCTTCTGTCTTTCGCTCCAATATTTTTCCAGTTTTGCAGCTTTTTCACTTCCTTGTTTGTTTTGTCAGTTTACACTGGCCCCAAAAATATATCAATGTCATTGCATTAACAAAATATCAAAGAAAGTGTCAATTATTTAAAAAAAAAACAGCACACATTTCAAGGAAATCATTTAGGAACAGACACTTGTAAGGTTTTAAATGATAAAACAATCAGTATACTATACAGCATACAAAATGAAGACGTTTCTTTCTGGTTTCTGGTCTGAGTGTTAATCTTGTCAACAAAATTACTGACATAAAAGTTCTTTGACAAAGAGTGTTTTTTTTTTCAGCGATAGCTAAGTTGAGGCATTGACGAAAATATTATGAGGAAAATAATTAAAGATATTTCAGGGATAGTTTACCTAAAAATACAAATTCTCTCATAATTTACTCACCCTCAGGCCATCCCAGATGTTTATGACTTAATTTCTTCTGCTGAACACAAATGTAGATTTTTAGTAGAATATTTCAGCTCTGTATAGGTCCATAAAATTCAA
The DNA here is from genome assembly GCF_025860055.1 of Xyrauchen texanus. Taxonomy (NCBI): domain Eukaryota; kingdom Metazoa; phylum Chordata; class Actinopteri; order Cypriniformes; family Catostomidae; genus Xyrauchen; species Xyrauchen texanus. The sequence continues at coordinate 49,815,625 of NC_068279.1, forward strand.
GTGAATGGTGGACAAAACTTTGAAGCTCCAAAAAGCACATAAAGGCAGCATGAAAGTATTTAATTTGACTCCAGTGGTAAAATCTATATCTTCAGAAGCAATATGATACATGTGGGTGAGAAACAGATAACATTTTTGGCCAATTTGCATTCTTCGTGCATATCACCACCTACTGGTCAGAAAGGAAAATTTAAAGGGATTTTATTTTTTTTAAATTTTGTTCTGTTTCTCACCCACATGTATCATGTCTCTATACATTTTCCTCCCTAACCAGAAGATGGTGATATGTACGAAGAATTCAAATCGGTGAATAAAGAAAAGAAAAAAGAGAAGAATGTGAAAGTGAAAAATAAGGAATCCGTTTTCTCACCCACACCAATCATATCGCTTCTGAAGATATAGATTTAGCCACAGGAGTGGTATGGATTACTTTTATGCTGCCTTTATGTGCTTTTTGAATCTTTTTGGACCCTGTTGACCTACTGAGCTGAGATATCTTTTCTAAACAATCTTCATTCAGCAGAAGATAGAAAGTCATACAGATTTGGGATGGCATGAGTTTGAGTACAAAATGAAATCATTTTCATTTTCGGGTGAACTATCCCTTTAACAATGCACTAAAAGTTAATTTTTTTTAAAGAAAGAAAAATCTAGAAATATACAGTTACAGTTTGATACATGTTTTTTTTTTTTTGTGGCATTTTGCACATTATTGTCAACTAAAATATGTAGTATATAATATTTTTTATATAAAATTTATACTAAAATTAAATAATATTACATAATAATTTATTTTAAATTTAATGGACATTTCCATAAAAATAGGATTTCAATAATAATATTAATAATAAACCGAAAACGACCACCGCGTTAGTGGAACATGTCCATAGATAATATGATGAACTCACCTTGACACCTTGCTTAAATGTCATTGCAAAAGTTAATCTTTTCATCATTCTTTGCAAATGGTTTGATATTCTGTGTCTAATGCAATCTTTTTCAAGTGTACTGTTTTAAGTGTCCATATAGAGTTACAGTCACTTCAAGACTTAATGGCATGTATTGTGTAAAGCTCCTTTATCACATCTCATCTTTCACAATGCATGTTGTCTGGAGGTTGCTGTCAACTGAAATTTGTTGGGAAGATGTTTTTTTTTTCAATGTTCAAGAATGATCCAAAATATTTTAAACAACAGTACAACATATCGAAGAGACTATATGTCTATCCTCCACAGCCTCATTTTCATTTTTAACAAAGTCCATAGCTTTAGAGGCCGCTCTGAGGTTTGTCTCCCATCTTTGTAAACACAGATGTCTGGTACTGCATTTGTATTACTGCACTTGAAACCCTACCTCTGTCAATGTATTTGATGCAGGAACAGCACTTGAATACGTTTGGAACAACTGTCAAAAAGAAAAGCTTTTAATGTTGTTTCTGTATCATTAGGGCAGGAGAGTGGATAAATTGTGATGACTTGTTCAGATGTCCTTATTGTGCTGTAAGCTCTTTTGAATGCTTTGGCAAATTATATGTTGCTGTGTTGGATTTTATGGTTGTGTTTGGAGTCTGTGATTTTACATTTTGAGTTGTGCTTTTGTGTGCTCCAGGGCTCTTTATCTTTGAGGAAGAACACAAAGCACATTCCTGAGGCGTCCCGGATCCCAGCCCCCTCCACTAATCTTTGTGTTTAAAACAATGCCTCCCTTAACATCTCCTCTTACCATGCAGCCCGGTGGAAGACAAAAGACAAAGATTTCACCTTCCTTCCAGTCAGCACACTCCTCTCTTCCTTCACATATGGATTTATGGTCTTCAGTTATTACGTCCCATCTTCAGTATAGTGGTCAGATGAAATGTTCACATTTAATGTTCCAAGAGGTTCTGTTTTCAACTCTCGCACTAAAACATTAAAGGTACGTTTCAACGAAAAATTACAATTCTGTAATCATTTAGTCACCCCCTTGTTGTTCCAAATGTGTTGTTGTCCAAGAGAAGATGTTAGGCAGAATCGTAGCCTCAGTCACCATTCACTTACTTTCCATATTCCACTGGACTACACATGGAATCTCTTGTTCTCTCCCTAAATCCTCATTCACATTCACCAGGTTTATTTTCTCACAATTAATAATGTTTTGGCCAATTTATTGTTTAATATGAGGTACATACAGTATGTTGATGCATTAATATAGAATTCAGCTGTTGTGTATTCACATATTTGGTATAATTATTTTGCAATTATATGTATGGCAACTGTATGCGACAGACTTCGAACTTGACTCATCACATCAGATTTTAGATGGTGGTAGGTAGAACCCTTCGCAACAAGGATCTACAAAGGGCCCTCTTACACATGGATCAGCTAACAGCTTTTATTGACAGTGTTTTGTCATTTATAGAACTAAAGTATGCCAAGCAGATCAAAAGGAATTGCCATCCAATTCATGGGACAATTTCTGTTGCATCTTGTATGATGAAGATAATGTGTAATTGAAACCTGCAAGAAAGCCAACATACTGTATTATTGGACTGTAAAGGTATAGTTAATCCAAAAATGATAATGCTGTCTTCATATACTCAATCTTGTGCGGTCTCAAACTCATGTGTATTTATGTTTTTCTGCTGAACACAAACAGTGATATTTCGAAGGGTATATGTGCGTTTTATCCATACAATGCAAGTCAATGGGGTCCATAGCTTTTAAACTCCAGAAAAGCACATAAACGCAGCATAAAAGTAATCTATATGTTTAAAATGGTTTAATCCATGTCTTCTGAAGCAGTTTTAGGTAAGAAACAAATTAAAATGTAACTTTTTCACTTTAAATCTCGCATCTGCAATCTCCTTGGCATGATCATGAGAGAGTTCACACTTATGCTTGACGCATGTGCAGAGGGGTACATGGTGCAGAAAAAGCTGAGAAAGAGCTTCTAGATAACTGGTCCCAAAAGCTCCATACATTTAAAAATAAAAATTACAAATAAAAATTCAAACATGTCCAAAAAGTCCCAAAAAGCTTCCAGAAGGCATTTATATGTCCAAAAGACCAAAACTGTTCCCAAAAATCATTCTATTATGGTAAAATCCTAAAAAATAAATGGTCTGCACTTATATAGCACTTTTTTATTAACCTTAGAGGTTACCAAAGCGCTTTACACTGTGTCCCAATCACCCATCCACACTCACATTCACACACCAAAAGCTCCCAACAATCATTCAAATATGTCTGAAAGCTCCAAAGAGTTCCCAGAAAGCTTTCAAATATATCCAAAAGCCCCAAAAAGATCCCTTCAGTAGCTGGAAGAGCATGGTGCTAGTAATGCCAAGAACATGGGTACAATTCCCAGGGAACACACAAACTGATAAAATGTATACCTTGAATGCACTTTAAGTTACTTTGGATAAAAGCATTTGCCAAATGCATATCTGACAAATCACAGAAAGCATTAAAATATGTCCAAAAGTATAAAAAAGCATTAAAATATGTCACAATCCATGTTCTGTTCATAGTGAAAGATATCACAGAAATCTCTCTGCCTCACAATTTGTAAATCTATAATACTCAAAGCTTAGTCAATACATTATTATATCCCAAAAAAAATTGATTTAGGGCTCAGAAATGATTTTGACTTGGGTTTGCATTATATATTTCTAGTTGAAGCTTATGGGGGAGACATTGCACAGGAAAACATTATAAGCACAGTCAAATCAGGCACTCTTTACAATAAAATGCAGGTAATGTGTTGTGATTTTGTGACTTAAAGAGATGTTGTTGTAAAGGAGACTTGTTCACATTAACAAACTGAAAAGTCTGAAACAGCCAGTTATAGACGTTGTTTAGTTTAGTCTCTTTTTATTGTCTATTTATAGGAGGTCATTCTCTTGTGCTTTAGTGTGTATTTAGTGCATATCTTTGTGTGTGACACACTTGTCAGAGGGTTGTCTCTGGTGTCTGAGTATTAACAGAGTGTGTATGTGACCTCTGTGTGAATGGCCATCCATTATAGAATGATGGGGAGATAAAGACACAACTCAGTTTGAGTGTGTGTGTGTGTGTGTGTGTGTGTCTGTGTGTGTGTGTGTGTGTGTGTGTGTGTCTGTGTGTGTGTGTCTAGTCTTCATTCTTGTGTGCTGTGAAGCATATGGGTAAGGCTGACTTGAGAGGGGACACACTGTAGATAAGAGCCATATAAACCCAGATACTCTGCAAGGTGTGTGTGAATGGCCTGTGTATTATTAACATTCCATGCTATAAGGCAATTGGTTGGTCATTGCAAGGGTTAAAGGAATGTAGCCAGGTTCAATACAAGTTAAAATCTAGTTAAAGACAGTAAAAGATTCAACAAATTCTCAGTTTATAAAAATAATTGTGTTGACATAATGCACATTCAGTGGAAGTCTATGGGGCAAGACATGCTGGGATATATGTTAAAAAAACATACTATTTTGGAAGTATAGCCCCAAGACTTGGGGACTACATTTTACATGTTTACATGAGTCTAATGTGATAAATGGTATATATGGCTAATTAATCTTGTCTATGCAAAGTCATATCCAACTCCTCTCATAACCATGTAGATAGTTTTGAGTGGGACAACAGTCAACTAAACAGTACTACACAGTTTAGTGATCATTATACAAAAAATACTTGACTGCAGAATGTCGTGATCAGAAACAAGTTCCCGTCCAGTTTTTTAGCCGTCCTGGTTCTGGAAGTGTTTCCCATTCATCCCATTATTATCCATAGGGATTTCATAAAATCTTTCATAAAAGAGCTCTAAGACATAAACCAAACCAATCAGCTCTGAGGTGAATCACAACATTACAAACTTTTATTTTTCAATTGGACAAAAATAGAAAGGTGCAAGACTGTGTACTTAACGTCTAAATGAGGGCATGAACTACAATCCCATGAAGCATTATGAATGGCGTAATCCAATTACAATTTTTTTACTTAAAATATTAAATATTTTAAGTTAATTACAATATATTCATACCGCTGTCGCTGCTGGGCTCTTTTGCTGGTCGTTTGTTTGCTGCGACTCTTTGATGAGTCGATTTCCCTGCTCTGGATCATGGGTAGTGTAGTTCTTTACCAGGTATTCTGCTATTAAACACGAAGTTGAAAAGCTGATGCAGACTGGTGCATAAAAGCAGCATAAAAGTAATTTAACATCTGCTACAGCAGCAGATGTTAAATTACTTTTATGCTGCTTTTATGTGATTTTTGGTGTGTCAAAATGTTGGCACCCATTCACTTGCATTGTATGGACCAACAGAGCTGAAATATTCTTCTAAAAATCTTCATTTGTGTTTTGCAGAAGAAAGAAACTCATACACATCTTGGATGCACGAGGATGAGTAAATGATGAGAGAATTTTTATTTTTGGGTGAACTAATCCTTTAAGAGTTGCGGCTGGCTAGCCATTACATTAAAAACATAGCTTTAAAACCCAGCAGACGCCTTGGCAAACTGGTTGCTTCAGCTGTGAACTGAATGAATGCCCATGCGGTTATCGGTAATTTACCATAGCTAAGGACCCACTGCTATTTATTAAGGACTACTTGGCAAACAAAGTCAAAGTCAGGTTTATTGAAACATTTTCACATTGGACAAAATGAGACGAGGTTCCTATTGGAAATTACAGTGCAATATTTTACATATATCCAAGCAAATGTAATGTGAGCTATATCTGCATAGTAGTAAATAACTAAATTATGATAGCCTATACTAGATTCAATAAGACAGTGTTTAAAAAATAAGACTGTATTGACATTATAGTGAATACAGATATATGCATGTGTCAATGTGGAGTGGTGGTGGTGTAGTGGTCTAAAGCACATAACTGGTAATCAGAAGGTTGTAGGTTTGATCCCCACATCCACCACCATTGTGTCCTTGAGCAAGGCACTTAACTCCAGGTTGCTCTGGGGGGATTGTCCCTGTAATAAGTGCACTGTAAGTCACTTTGGATAAAAGGGTCTGCCAAATGCATAAATGTAAATGTAATCGTAATGTTAAGTAATTCATATTAATATTAATATTAATATGAGCTAAACTAATGTTCCAGTATGTACAGAGGTGGGCTGTGCATTTAAAGTCTAGGCCTTCAGTGTGATTCATGCCATTAAGAAAACACAGTTTCACAATGAATAAGTCACTCTATGCCTTTGGGCATCATACATTATGTCGCAGCTAACTAGTAATACCAATCGACATTTTAAAAACACGTCCATGCACGATTGCCAGACCTTGAAAGACACTTAATGCTCAAGCAGCCTAATTTTACCTGCAGCGTGACTATTTTGTGAAATGAACGTCTCCCGAACAGATATTCAAAAATCATAATTTTTCATATGAATCTACCACGGAGGTTTATAGTATCTGGTAAAATCTATCTAATAATATTTGTTATTGAAATGTTGCTTGCAATAAATTTAGTTTTGTCGGGGTACACGGTTATGCTGTGTTCCATTCAATTTGGTTGAGGGATATTCCTACTTGATATCTCCGAAAATAAATGTATTCCATTCCCAGATATTTGGAACTGCAACGCTCCCGTTAGCTTAACAGGGGTTTGACTCTCATTTGAGATGTCTCCTAGCATCACAACTGATAAACAATGCTGCAGCACTAGCATTTTTGCTTCAGGTGTACGATTATCAAAAGAGATTATAATGATTTATACAACCTGTTTCTGCAGGCGTTTGTTAAACAAGCTTTAATATCATGTAATGTGGAAACTAACTAATTTATCGATATTACTTAATAAAGTGAATGTTTATCACTTACTTTGTATATCTCCCTGAGTGTCGACATGTTTGTGTGACATCATGCACCTGCATCTCAGCGAAATTCGGAGTTGAGAATTTCTGCACGAAGTTGTAATTCTGACTTCAAGATACATTCAATTGCACTTTTCCTAGTAGGAATTTTAAAATCCAACTTTCCAAGTTGAATGGAACGCAGCACATCGTTTCAAAACTTGATCCGACACTGAATTCCCAAGCAGCCTAATTTACACTTAGAAAACTCCTGATGTTGCTGTAACGATGCAAAAATCACTTACCAATTTACTTGAAGTGAAAATCAGTCCTCCTTTCCTGTTTAATAAATTAAGCAATCACACGGTCACGCAGAACATCTCGTGTTTTTAAATCCATAAGGATCTCTTTCTCAATGGCAATAGCTGCAGTAATGACGATCTCGTGCTCTTAGCTTTCAAATTACGTCACTTAAAGCATGATTGCGTCACTCAAGGGCAGCTAGAAGGCCTCGACCGGGACACATCCTAAAGACCACACCCACCAAGAACAAATAAATCTATCTGATTAGATGATGAATCTGACAATCTGACTTTAGTTGCTCATTCATTTGCACTGTTGAAGGATTCTGTGGAAATTCTGAAGGCCTGACAGGATGGATCTCAAACTCACGTGCTGCTTCAGGCATGTGATTTGTGAAACTGTTGTCACACTTCGCTTGTAAGCATCAAGGAATACATTCTGACTGTTTTTTCTCTATTTGTTTGTAGATTAATTAAGAGTAGAAAGCGATTACAAATACATAGGCAAAAGGATGATTGAGAATGAAAGGATGAAAATATTTATTTATTTGGCATGTTAGGCCAGCAGGGAAGAGTTTGCTAGCCCAGAAAATTTGCGATGGAGTATAGACCAGGATTCAACCTGCAGATGACTTACTTATATTTGCTTATCCACATAAAGCTACGATACATTAACATATTTACCATAAGTATGTTAAGAGTACTCTTGCTATTTGAAGTTATACGTATGCACTGATCACAGTAGCAGTGGCAAGTCACATACTCAGAAGCCTTCAACACTGTGCACATTTCAAGAGCAGCAGGCCACGTTCAGCTGGTTCGCTTTACTTTGAGCCTTAGGTTATCTATCCTTCCCTTCATCAATCTGTCTATGCCTCCCTCAGTCTGTGTACGGTTTAGTGTTTGCCGATCTCTATCATTCTTTCAATCAGACTGTCTTTGCTTTAAAGCCCATTCTTAAGTCCTCTTTCATATCACTCCATTTGTTTTCACTTCCTCAATCCATCTTCCATGTCCACACATCCATCTTATCAATCTGTCCTCTTGTCCTCCCTTTCTCCACCTGTGGAAATTTTGTCTGCCTTTACTCTACACAACCCCCCAGCCTCCATTCTCGTTTCTCAGTAATCTCACCTGGCCGGGGGCTGTACACTAATGAGGGGGTAATCAGAGGGATTTCAGGTGCCCTGCTGCCTGAATCAGCCCCTCACATACACCCAGGGGTTAAATTAGGATTTTTGAGGTGAGGGGAAACAAAAAATATGTTGATGAGCACTGTCAACATCAAGTCTTGTTAAAACATTTGACATAGACTCACTATTGTATTTTTATTTGTCAACTAACAATGTCCAACATGGCATGTACATGCATCACAGGAGATTAATTTGTTCTAAAAGTCATGAAAAGTCGTTTCCAGCATATCTCAAATTCTGTATTGTGTTTAATGAAATTCTTTGGTGAAAATTACGGTGATGGAAATGAACCTTTTTGAAATAAAATGTTTGACTTCTTTGTAATGCTAAAGCTAATTTCATAGCTAAAATTGTATGTATCCTAAACACATAACTGAATAATTTCCCTCTTTTTTGCAGAATTTTGCAAAACTAATTACAGCTTGATTGGAAATGATGCCCTGCAATATACGGATAAATATAAAAAATTACTAAAGCTTATATAGTATGAGTTGGTGTAAGCAAAGGTTCTCTCAAGGCAAGTCAGTCCACTCAGCGGCCATCTTTGGAACGCACCCAGGCAGCTATTTTCAATGTAAAAATGTGGTATGCGAGTGCAGCTCCTATCTATTTGAATGTGGAAATACATTCCACAGGATTACAATCAAAGAACATTTTACTGTTAAAATTAACAGTAAAATCTGACAACAATGGTGTTATAAATTGAGATTCTTACGCTCATATCACACACAAAAAAAAAAAAATTTCAGGCTGGATCAGCTAATACGTTCTTGATTGGCTCTTTTACCTGTAAAGGTAGGACTTCCTTTTTTACATCCACGCACATTGAGGGCCGTCTCTGAGGACCGTCTCAGGCTAAATAGTCTCTGGTTTTATCAGCATGTGTCTGAGAAAGTGCTTTTCCATAGAACCATAGCACTCTATGCTAAAATGTTGCATATGTGTACTTGATGTGTACTGAATAAAACAGAAAACTGAAATTTAAATTGATTGACAAACAAACTGTCAAAGTTTTTACAAGATTTCTGAATGCCATTCCATATCGGTTCGGCCCAATTTAACCTCTACATATGTCCGCCGCGGCCCCAGGCTTCCACTGGCCTTTAGGTACTCTGAGCCTGGTGAAAAACTACATGTTTAAGACTGTCTAATGTTCCCTGGAGGGCCTAACCCTTTCTCTCTACCACACACCGTGTATGTCCCTGAATGAAGAATTCCATTGTCAGCTGACCTCTGATCCGGGTGTCTTTCCTGTGGATCAGCAAGTTTTAATGTGATTGTCTTGAGGGCCCTGCCCTGTCTTAGCCTGGGTGGAGGCTGGTTTTGAACCCTTATATGGGATCAGCTTAAGCCAGTTTAAATACTTTTATTTTTGTAAAGATAGCATGAAGATATCAACATGCATCCCTGTCTGTGGCACGGCACGGGAACTATTTGAAAAGTGTGGGAGGGCACATTATAAATCTCACCAGCCTCAATTCACAAGTATGACATGGTTGCCTAGTTTCCACAGACACACACATGAATACCATTTGAAAGCAAAAAAACTACACTTTTTGTCATGAAATATTAATAGTTAGGCCTAAAAAGTTGGGTCTTATTCATGAAACATACATGGACAGAATGTTTATGTAAATCACTTATAAATTAATTGGTGAATTGAATAAAACAACCAATAGGCAGAGGCTAACCTACATGGTCATAAAGTCATGATTTTACATGACCTGCAACAATTTTTCAGTTGCATTGTGGGCAGGCAAAATAAGCCTCTTTAAAATAATATGATAATCACCCAAAACGTTGCCAACTAGCCAATGGTTTATATACATATTATGGTTATATATTTATACAGTAATATCATGTTTTTTCAATTCTAACTGAAATTCGTCCAAGAGTGTGGGGTGATGGTAAAGCATTCGACTTACATTTGTAATGTGCAGTCTTCACTGAAGTTTCACTAGTCGCTAAATTCTTCGTTATTTACAATTGTTTTGTCAGACCAGAGACGAAGGGTAACTCCACCCTTTTCGCTATGTATGGCAATGTGCAGCGCTGATTACATGAAGTGTCCAACATTTCACTGTCCATTTTGACGGTTGAAGAAGTGCATCATCAGGGTACTCTTAGTACACTTTATTTTTGTCGCATTTTCAGTGTTAACATACTACTCTCTGCTTGCACGTCAAAATAACATAGAAAAGAGCGGTTGTTCAAAGTGTTTTTGGATCGTTCTGCAGATGAAACATTGAAAAAAAGATCTTTCCAAGACATTTCAGTCGACAATAAATGCCAGACAATATGAGTTGTGGAAACGATGAGATCTTGGAGCTTTTTGATAACTTGAGTGTGTCATTGGAAGGAAGGTAAATCCATCACAGTCTTGTTTTCATTCACGTCAAAAATGAAAGATGGTGCTACTGTCCTTTCAGATGGAAAACATTTACACATATAAATGATGTGATCCAATGTGCATTTGAACAGTGATGAAACACTTTCTAATGATGTGTTACATTCATACAAGCAGACAGAGAAGTAAGTTTGGAGCAGAAGAAATAGAAATAAACCTTGTGTAAATTGACGCTAAGCTAAAATGCTAATTCGTGCCATTTTACATGCACGTTACCAGGCACTATCATGTTTTTTTTTTAAGAAAATTCACATTGGATCATAATTTCTTTTTTTCTAGTAAGACCTTTGATATTAGGGCAAAAATCGTATTCTTGCTAATACTTTATGTATTGTTTTCCTGTAAAAATATCTACAAATCCTTAAAACAAGATCAATTAGTTCTCTTACGAGAGGTTCTCTCGTATTGCGTAAGCTAGCTTACGCTACGGGAAAGATTCATCTTTTCTGAGATATTGAAGCCAAAAAATTATCCTTAATTTTTGTATCCATTGTCAACGCAGTGCGGCAGCTGCAGACCTTGAGCGAGCTAGCTAGCGAGCTCATAGGTTGCTCTGCGGCAACTGCTGCAGCCTATAGACGAGCTTGGGCGAACTCGCATCCAATGAGAGGCGTCCGCGCGCTCACTGCAACAAAGCCCGCCAAAATGGGCGTGACTAGAGTGCATATAAGCGTAGTTCGTAGGCTGGAACCCTGATTTTCATCTCTTCAGCGAAGCTCTTCGCATCTCTGAACTGGAAGCCGCGTCGCCGTTTGAGGGGCATCAAGCAAGCGTGGACAGCGCTCGAAGAAGCCGGCCGTCTTCGCCACCTTCAGCCGTCCTGCGAGCTACGCCATCCGGCGACGTATCCTTTTTAAAGCAAGCTAGTTCTTATGAACTTCACAAAAGAGTACGAGTGTCTTTTTAAAGATGTCTCGCTCCACTTGCGCCTCATGCTGCGCCCCTCTCAGCACCGGAGACCGCCACGTCATCTGCGCTCTCTGCCTGGGACTGGGGCATGCAGAGCTCGCCCTCGCTGAAGGCGGATGCGATCTCTGCGAGGAGCTTCCGATGTCGACCCTGCGGGCTCGACTCGAAGCGCTCAGGACCGAAGCCGCAGCGCCGCCTTCCATTCAGCCGCGCAGTAAAAAGCGCCGCTCTCAAAGGCTGCCGGAACCAGTGGTAGAAGCGATTGCCTCGCCGGAGCCCCTCCCTCGAGCATCGCCTTCACCCTCCCCGCCCACTCGGGACGCGCAGTTGCCGCCGAGCGGCTGCTCTGCTGCCATCTCGGACGAAGAAGCGGAGGATAAGGGCTGTTCCATCATTGCTTCGGACAGCGAGGAGTGGTCAGGCTCACACGCCTCCTCCTCGGCCCAGGAATCCAGCAGGACCCGCGCCGGAGTCGAAGGGGAACTAACGCGCCTCCTCACACAGGCCGTCGACCGCCTCGGGCTCGAGTGGTCACCGCCCCTGAACAGGCTCCCAACAGACTCCACGCCGCACCTTTGCCCGCCCTCCGCGAGATGGCGGTCTAAGCTGGTGCTCCCGTCTAAGGCCTGCAGAACTACTTCCGCCTGTGTTGGCCGCGCCTATACCGCCGCCGGCCAAGCCGCATCTGCTCTGCATTCCATGGCCGTCTTACAGACAGAGGCTGTTTCAGATCTGAATCTCTTTCTGCCTCGTCGCGCTAGCTCCTCTGCAGGCCGCCCACGTGACCAGCCTCCTGCACAAGCCTCTTCACAGCGCCCAGCTCAACAAGCCAGACTTCTCAGCGTCGACAGGGCGGCCGCCCTCGATCGCGCTCAGACAGCCGCCCCCTGCGGGCCTCGGCCTAAGATTGTACTGAAACCTGAGCAACCGAAGTCCTCCTAGCGTTGTTGAGAAAACGACGGCTCAGTCCCGCCACGGCCGGACCACCGTCAAAGCTTCGCCCCCTGTCAGTCCCCTTCTCTCAGGCTACTGCAGTGGTGGATTCAGCAGCCAACAAGCCGGTGATACTACCCGTTTGCCTGCACTCAAACGCCGTTTTCACGGCGACCCAAAGAAATCTTTTAAAGAGTAAACATGCCTTATGTGTAGAAAATGTGCCCACAATCCAGTGCTCACCCCTACACACAAGCATTACACATCCCGTGTCCCTATCAGAGCACACTCACATAAGCGGTTACGACCCGCTCGAGTGTTAGAGTTAATAAACGCGCCCACGAGCCCGTGCGCGCGCCCTCCTCTGCCCGCTCTGTCACACGGCCAGCTGTATGTAAGTCCCGTACGCCCCTTGTCAGTCCCCTTCTCTCAGGCTACTGCAGTGGTGGATTCAGCAGCTAACAAGCCGGTGATATTACCCGCTTGCCTGCACTCAAACGCCGTTTCCACGGCGGCCCAAAATAAAGCCTTATGTGTAGAAAATGTGCCCACGATTCAGTGTTCACCCCTACACACAAGCATTACACGTCCCGTGTCCCTATCAGAGCACACTCACATAAAGCGGTTACGACCCGCTCGAGTGTTAGGGTTAATAAACGCACCCACGAATCCGTGCGCGCGCCCATTCTCTGGCCGCTCTGTCACACGACCAGCCTTATGTGTAGAAAATGTGCCCACGATCTAGTGTTCACCTCTACACACAAGCATTACACGTTCCGTGTCCCCATCAGAGCACACTCAAAAGCGGTTACGAACCACTCGAGTGTTAGAGTCAATAAATGCGCTCACGAATACGTGCGCGCGCCCATTCTCTGCCCGCTCTGTCACACGGCCAGCAAACACTTCTCTGTATGTAAGTCCCGTGCCCGTGGCTATGCTTGCGCATCACTTAACAGACGTGACTCTTTCCCCATTCACCTCAATCGGGAAGTCACTCACAGAACAGCCTGTCCATGCTGTCTGCGAGCAGTCCAGCATAAGCACAGTAAGCGCGCTCACACATTCTGTTCAGCGCGCTGTGTGCGGCAATCAGAGCGATTTGGCCATTCACCCTCTAACATTACACTTCGAAGCGTGGGAAGATATTCCAGGGATATCCGAATGGGTGTTAAGCACAATAAAACAGGGCTATTTGCTACAGTTCGATCGCCGTCCTCCTTGCTTCAGAGCGCGGCTCGAAACTACTTTGAACACGGAAGCAGCGTGCATGCTTCGTTCAGAAATAGCAAACCTTCTGTGCAAAAGGGCCATAGAGAGAGTGCCGCCTCCCCTGAGCGAGTCGGGGTTTTACAGCCGTTAATTTCTTGTCTCCAAGAAAGACGGCGGCCTCAGACCAATATTAGATCTCAGGGTTTTGAACAAAGCGCTTGCAAAAAGACCGTTCAAAATGCTTACAATCAGCAAACTCCTCGCGCATGTGCGCCAGGGGGACTGGTTTATTTCTCTCGATCTGAAAAATGCATACTTTCAGATTCAGATAAATCCCCGTCACAGGCCATTCTTAAGATTCGCCTTCGACGGCCAGGTTTATCAATACACCGTCCTTCCGTTCGGCCTGTCCTTAGCACCCCGTACTTTCACGAAGTGCATGGACGCGGCGCTCGCACCCCTGCGGAGTCAGGGTTTGCGAATTCTGAACTATTTGGACGATTGGCTGATTTTGGCACAATCACATACGGAGCTTCTGTCTCACAGGACAGTTCTCCTCAGTCATCTGAACAGTTTGGGCCTTGCAGTCAATTGGACCAAGAGCTCACTACAAAAGCCCAGTCAGGCAATTTCCTTCCTTGGAATAGAACTAGACTCAGTGGCAATGACGGCTCGCTTATCTACACAGCGCGCGCGCCGTGTGCAGCGACTAGCCGCGTCATTTCAGATGAACAGCCTCACACCTCTGAAGAAATTTCAGAGAGTGCTAGGCTACATGGCCTCAGCCGCAGCAGTACTTCAGCTGGGTTTACTGCACATGCGCCCGCTTCAGCATTGGCTAAACACCCGCGTGTCTCGCCGGGCTTGGGCCACAGGCCGCCAGCCCATCAAGGTGACTCAGACCTGTATTTCAGCTCTGCAGCCCTGGACAGTGGCCGAATGGTATCAGCGGGGAGTGACAATGGGAGCTGTATCTCGCCGAAAAGTCATCTCGACAGACGTGTCCAACACGGGTTGGGGCGCGGTCTGCGAGGGCTCTCCGGTTTTCGGCCTATGGTCAGTTCAGGAAAAGCTCCTTCACATAAATTGTCTGGAAATGATAGCGGTCGAGTATGCGCTCGTGCGCTTTCTCCCGGTCATTCAGGGTCACCACGTCCTGGTCCGTTCGGACAACAGATCTGTGGTATCCTACCTAAACCGTCAGGGCGGTGTCAGATCCAGGAACCTCTTCCATCTGACGAAACGCATACTGAGTTGGTCCCAGTGCCACCTGCACTCGCTGAGGGCGACGCACGTGCCAGGCCACCTGAACGACGGCCCGGACAGACTGTCCAGAGACAATATATCCCCAGGGGAATGGTCCGTGCACGCTCAAACAGTCCAGACGTTATGGCACCTATTCGGCAGAGCGGAGATAGACCTCTTTGCGTCCAAAGAGAACTCTCACTGCCCAATATTTTTCTCGAAAAGCGAGGACGTGCTGGCCCAGGACTGGCCCAGACGCCCGCTTTACGCCTTCCCTCCCGTCTCGCTATTGCCACAGGTAATGCAGAGGATCAGGGAAACGCGTCACTCGGTGCTCCTCATAGCCCCGCGTTGGGAGAATCAGACATGGTTCCCGAGCTTACGCAAAATTAAGGATAATTTTTTGGCTTCAATATCTCAGAAAAGATGAATCTTTCCCGTAGCGTAAGCTAGCTTACGCAATACTCGTTCCCTCATCTAGAGAGAACCGAGGTTACGCTAGGTAACCGATACGATTAATCTTGTTTTAGAAACAACACTGCATAAGATATTTAGGTTTTTCAGAGAATGTAGAGTTTTTATAATCAAAACAAGTGAAAAAATCTACCAGTGTTGAAGAATTAATCCAAAGTATTTAGAATACGTTACTGACCTTGAGTACTCTATTGGAATACATTACAAATTACATTTTACAGCATGTATTCTGTAATCTGTAGTGGATTACATTTCAAATGTAATCCTCCCAACCCTGACCACTAATGATGTGTAATGTTTTCCTCTGTATGTTTTCCTGTAGATGTTTGTGCAATTGATTCTTGTTCAATAAAAACTGTATAAATAAAAATGTTTGGCTGTTTAGCTTTGGCAGTTAGCCCCTGCTGGTAGAGCCATATATACACCTTTAAATGGGCAAAATTATCTATTGCAATTGACAGCCATTACAAAGCAGCTGTGTAATGAGATTAAATAAAAAGTTTGCAAGAAATATATAAATCACGTTTTATTACAGTAATCGGTTCACCTGTGACCAATGTTTCAAGGGCCCTTTATAGTGTAAAATAGACTAAACTTGTCTGATCGATGTCGTGCACAAACCTTAGCAGGGACAGGGGCGGGAAGATAAAAAAGGGCACTGATTTTTTATTTTTTATTAGTATTAATTATAAATCCTTAACTAATTTCTTTGCTTTTTGAGTATGTAACCATTTTCTTGTATATACAGTATATACTGTACATCATTTTTTTTCTTAAATTTTTCCTTTATCACAAATATAGCCAATTCTGTTCTATTTCTCACAAAAAGCACCATGGTATTACACTTGTTTATTTATTTATTTATTTATTTTCAAACATGATCTGAGATAACCCCATGTTGATGACGTGTCATAATAAAACCATGGTATTTAATTTTTTTTAAGTACTTTGGAGTACCCTGACAGTATCATGAAAAATTAACATGATCAATCATTCAGTACCATGGGATTACCCTGGTAACGTGGTGCACAGTTTGAAGGCGTGATGAGAACGTGCGAGCGTGAGGCGATCGACTGCGTTTCGCGAATGCTAGTGTCCTTGAATAACGTATAACATGTGAGTAAGGGCAGCCGGTGGAGTTTCTGGTGCCCCCCTAGTGTATGATGGTGCCCCCCCTAGGGAGTTGGTGCCTGTAACGTAGTTCAATGGAAAGGAGGAGTCGAGAACCGGCTTGTGAATATAAATAATATTTTAATGCTTAACTTAAATAAAAGACAAACTCAAACACATGACGGCCATGTAAACGATCTCTCTCTCCCGCACCATCCTCCGCAGTCGGCCTTTATCCCTCTCCGAGGCTTGATTAGCCTGATAAGGGACCGGGTGTGTAGAATCACATCCCGGCCCCGCCCTCCGCCCTGCCAGAGTGCCCTACACAGACTGCGTAATATACATATAGCTGCAGTAAGCATAATGGTATTTTTCTGAAAGTGATCAGTCTAATGGCTTGTTGGTTTCAACAAAACCAAACTAGCTTTGGCTGAACCAGACAGCTCTTTCAGTTTATGTCAATAATCTTTAAAAGTCTCATTTAATTGATATCACTGAAAGCGACCGATCCCATTATAATTAATAAATCTGTTTACACTAGAGGTACGCGATGTTGGAAATGCAGTAGCAATTGAGTGTTATTCTTTTGATGAACTTACAGCACAATAAATGGAGTGGACTTTTTATCTGACCTGTTACTCGTCTGAGGTAATGGCACTTCGATGTTCCAGGGCAAATTCAAAACTGCATTTTTTGCTTTCTTGAAGGGCACTGCTGCAGGAGGGGTCACCACTCGAAATCTCGTTCAAAACGAAAGTGAGAACATTAATCTTGTCTCGGAGGGTCCTTCCACAAGACTGTTAGCGAAGGGTACATTCATACAGTAATGCCATGTTTCCTTCAGAGTACCCACTTCAAGGGCTCTGCAGTTCGGAGTGAGTATAGGACATAGGGAGGATCACTTGCAATTGGAATCTGCCCATGATCTGCCATAGCGTGCTCTTAAAGGCACCTCTGCTTAATTTTCGTTTATAACCCCACGATTTACAAAGAAATCTCATAATAACACATTATTTATGTTATTGTGAGATTATGAAGACATTTTTATTTAGTTTTATTTAACTATTTTAATGTAAGCCTCTGCTGCCCCCCTTCTGTGCACATCAGTGTGTCTGATGCAAAGAGTTTTAATACAAAGTGATGTTACATTTACGGCTTAGGTGAGTGACAAAGCAAAGTTGTCAGCTTTTATTATATATATATATATACACACACTGGCAGCCAAAAGTTTGTAATAATGTACAGATTTTGCTGTTTCGGAAGGAAATTGGTACTTTAATTCACCAAAGTCAGGACATTACTGATGTAAAAAACAGCACCATCACTATTATCAAATCTAGACAGGTCCCATTTCCAGCAGCCGTCACTCCAACACCTTATGAGTAATCATGCTAAACTGCTAATTTGGTACTTGAAAATCACTTTGCCATTATACCAATCACTGCTGAAAACATTGTTTTTGTGTTTATTTTTGAGTTCCCACAGTATGCAATAGACTGGCACGTCTTAAGGTCAATATTAGGTCAAAAATGGCAAAAAAGAATCCGCTTTCTCTAGAAACTCGTCATTAAATCATTGTGTTGAGGAATGAAGGCTAAAAAATGCTTGACTTGCCAAAAAACTGAAGATTTCATACATAGGTATACACTATAGTCTTCAAAGACAAAGTACAACTGGCTCTAACAAGGACAGAAAGAGATGTGGAAGGCCAGATGTACAACTAAACAAGAGGATAAGTACATCAGAGTCTCTAGTTTGAGAAATAGATACCTCACATGTCCTCAGCTGACAACTTCATTGAATTCTACCCGCTGAACACCAGTTTCATGTACAACGGTAAAGAGAAGACTCAGGGGTGCAGGCCTTATGTGAAGAATTGCAAAGAAAAAGCCACTTTTGAAACAGAAAAAGAAAAAAGAAAAGAAAAGGTTAGTGTGCAAAGAAACACAAACATTGGACAAAAGGTAAATGGAAAAATGTGTTATGGATCTTAACCCCATTGAGCTTTTGTGGGATCAGCTAGACTGTAAGGTGCGTGAGAAGTGCCGACAAGACAGTCAGATCTATGGCAAGGGCTACAGGAAGTGTGGGGTGAAATGTCACCTGAGTATCTGGACAAACTGACAGCTAGAATGGCAAGGATCTGCAAAGCCGTCATTGCTGCACATGAGAATTTTTGATGAGAACTCTTAAGTAGTTTAAGAAGTTCCGAAAAAGATCCATCCATCCATCCATCTTCAACCGCTTATCCGAAGTCGGGTCGCGGGGGCAGCTGCTCCAGCAGGGGGCCCCAAACTTCCCTATCCCGAGCCACATTAACCAGCTCTGACTGGGCGACCCCGAGGCGTTCCCAGGCCAGTGTGGAGATGTAATCTCTCCACCTAGTCCTGGGTCTTCCCCGAGGCCTCCTCCCAGCTGGACGTGCCTGGAACACCTCCCTAGGGAGGCGGCCAGGGGCATCCTTACCAGATGCCCAAACCACCTCAACTGACTCCTTTCAACGCAAAGGAGCAGCGGCTCTACTCCGAGCACCTCACGGATGACTGAGCTCCTCACCCTATCTCTAAGGGAGAAGCCCGCCACCCTTCTGAGGAAGCCCATTTCGGCCGCTTGTACTCGCGACCTAGTTCTTTCGGTCATGACCCAACCTTCATGACCATAGGTGAGGGTAGGAACGAAAATTGACCGGTAGATCGAGAGCTTTGCCTTCGGCTCAGCTCTCTTTTCGTGACAACGGTGCGATAGAGCGAGTGCAATACCGCCCCTGCTGCCCCGATTCTCCGGCCAACCTCCCGCTCCATTGTCCCCTCACTCGTGAACAAGACCCCGAGGTACTTGAACTCCTTCACTTGGGGCAAAACCTCATTCCCTACCTGGAGTACGCACTCCATCGGTTTCCTGCTGAGAACCATGGCCTCAGATTTAGAGGTGCTAATCCTCATCCCAGCTGCTTCACACTCGACTGCCAAGCTGATCCAGTGAGAGCTGAAGGTCACGGACCGATGATGACATGAAGACAACATCATCTGCAAAAAGCAGCGATGAGATCCCCAGCCCACCGAACCGCACACCTTCCCCACCCCGACTACGCCTCGATATCCTGTCCATGAATATCACAAACAGGATTGGTGACAAAGCGCAGCCTTGGCGGAGACCAACCCTCACATGGAATGAACTCGACTTTGTGCCGAGGACCCGGACACAGCCCTCGCTTTGGACGTACAGGGATTGGATCGCCCTAAGAAGGGACCCCCCACCCCGTACTCCAGCAGCACCTCCCACAGTCTCTCCCGGGGACCCGGTCATACGCCTTCTCCAGATCCACAAAACACATGTAGACCGGATGGGCATACTCCCAGGCCCCCTCCAGGATCCTTGCGAGAGTAAAGATCTGGTCCGTCGTTCCACGACCAGGACGAAAACCGCATTGTTCCTCTTCAATCTGAGGTTCGACAATCGGCCGAACCCTCCTCTCCAGCACCTTGGAGTAAACTTTACCAGGGAGGCTGAGAAGTGTGATACCCCTGTAGTTGGCACACACTCTCTGATCCCCCTCTGATCCGAAAAAGATGTCAAATTGTAATAGCAATTTTTCACATTATTAACATCCTGACTATACATTGGGATCAGTTGAATGCCAATTTGTAGAATAAAAGTACCAATTTCTTTCCAAGTATTATAGAATGGGAAAGATGGTAAAATACCAATTTCATGCTTTTTAAGTCGTGGATGAAACTTCTGATGAAATGTATTGCTTGCAAAAAATTTAAAATTTCATTAGAACGTATGGCTACTTTTGAATGGCTATCTATTGAAATTTTGCTTGCATAAGTCTCTGAATCTTGTTGGATGGGATAAAACATGTTTTAATCTTATTTTATTTAGATTTTTTTTATTTTGTATTTGAAATAATTAATTTATAGACAACGGTTTTAGCTGATTAATCATGTAAAGGAAAACACTTCTGAAAATTGACATTTATTCACTTAATTTATTTATTTTACAGTAATTTGTGTATGACTGTCAGACACACTAAAAAGCATGCTATTTTAATTGTATCCATCCAACAAGAGTGTAAAGTCTTTAATTATCTAACAATGGTGTTCATTAAAGGAGTTATGTGATAAAATAGCAACATAATGATTTTTTTTTTTTTTTTTCTGTTTTCACATTATTCTGAAAATTCTGATAGAGTTGACACAATTTAATATTTTTCTATCTTAACCATGTGTTGTACACTGGAGTAATTTAGTTTTTTCCTCAGTTGAAGCTGCCTCTATAACCTCAACTAAAAATCTAAAAATATTCCATAATTCTTAAAAGATATGATCCCAAAGGGGATGACGGGATTGACATGTTGAAACTGTGACCACAGAGACTTAAACATTGTTTGTTTAAAATATAAAAAATAACAAACTTATCAGACCTTGTGTCCTACTCTTGCATCCACCATGAGCAGGAAGTGGGAAAGAGGTACTCGGAGTTGATGCAAAGTGAGGACAACTTTGATAGGGAGTTTATGGAAATAATAATGTAATTTGTAATGTAAATTTTACTGTATTGTCTCATATTTTACAGATCCCTACCTTTCATTTGATATTTATGAATAGGTTGCATGTTTAAACACTTTAAACATTGCAGTTTAACATTGTGACCTCACAATCGTGACCTCACAATGATTAAGTTACATGCGCTCCAACTATGGTACATGCATTTAAAGAAAATTCTAATGAAATGTAAAAATACCCACTGTATACACATTTCCTTTGTATTTAACTATTTTTATCATAAATTTCTTGATTTAACATAAGCAGACTTTTCTACTTAGGGCATGTTTTGTCCCTTCTCAAGAATCAGTGCACTGCATCTACCAGCAGGGGTTAACTTAACCAGCCAATATATAACTGGTCTGTCTTTTTTCTAGTTTTACATTTTGATAAAATAAATCTGCATAGTCAAAAAAGGTAATATAAGTTGAGGCAAGTTTCTTTTGAACATTAAGTGGAAAGCAGTTATCAGATTGATAGAACACACTGGTTCCAACGTAAATTTGGCAAAGAATGTGATCAATAAGAGGTTTGAAAGGAAGTTCAGATTCGAGCCATATACCCAAGTATTTAGTTTGATCAACTCTATGCAGGGAAGTACCATCATTACACATATCCTTAAAATCTAATAATCATGTGTTGTACCAAAAAACATAATTTGAGGTTTTGTTTTTAGAAGTTTATTAGATAAGAGACAATTTTGTAAGGTATTAAAATCCAATAGAAGAGTATTTTGAATATGAATTGAATGAGGTTTAGAAGTATAAATGACAGTCTCATCTGCATATAGTTGAACAAAAGAATTAGAAAACTTTAAAGGTCATTCATAAAATAGAGAAAAGTGGACCCTTTGTCGAACATTGGGGTACACCTCTTTGTTGAACAAATACAGTAGATCAGACTTACTCCCTTGAAGGACAACACATTTCCTATTATGTAAATAAGAGTTAAGCCACAATAATGCATTTTGAGATAGGCCAACAATTAAAGCTGATCTTAGAGTACATAACTTCAGAGGTCAGATGTCAAATCAAAGGTCTCATTGAGATCAATAAAAGTAAGATTACCATTATCTGATGCTGTAGTTGTATAATAATTAGATCTAAATCTGGATTGAAATGGTGATATTCTACTTCAATAGAGTATCGATATAGGCCTATAATTAGATTAAGAATTATATATTTAAGAATGTCAGCACCTTTATAAAGTGGATTAATGTGGGAGTGTTTCCAGATAGCTGGTATGTCACAGGTAGATAATGACATGTTAGACAAGTAATCAAAAGCAGGTGCATGAGAGGCTAATTTAATATACCCAATTCAATATACATTCCCATCTGGTCCTGCACTACTGCGCAAACTTAGTTGTTTGATAGCATTCACTACTGCTGTAGGTGTTATTTTAGTAAAAGATATTGTACTATGCAAAAAAGGAGTGTTAGGCCTTAGTCTTCTAAAAGCCATCTTAAAACAACCTTAGAATTTTCTTAGAACAAACTAGGGTTAGAGCTTGCTATGCCCAGCCTTCACACACCTGGGAGAAAAACATTTAAAATCCAAAAAATGACAAACTAAAGAAGTCAAATTTATATATATATAAAAAAAAGACATGTCTTTATTTGGGTACAGAAGTGCATAAATAAAAGATGATATATGGATGAAAACAGTCGAGTCCCTGGATCACTTCTTTCCCCGTTTCCCAGGGGATTCAGCTGCTGCAGCGGCCTTCTCTCCTGCATCTCCCTCCTTCAGTTTTGCTGCAGCCTTCTTTACCACTTTCTTTGCTGCAGGTTCCTCAGCATCTTTTTTTATGCTTTAGAAGCTTTTTTAGCCTTGATTGGTTTGGGATCCCATCCACCCTCTCCTGCAGCATTCTTAGCCTTCGGCTTCTTAACAGGGGCCACCTTTGAGGTGGTGCCATTGCCCTCAGGCGTCTCTGGCTTAGCATCCTAAGAGAAAGGGAGTAAAGATGAAGGGGTATTTCAAAAATGTGCAGCAGTTTAATAAAAATAAAAAAACACATCAGTAGCAGCCTTTTTCTTTGTGGACTTCTGCTTATCTTTGCTTGCCCCTTAGAGAGAAAAATAGGTCACATGAACAAGATTGGTGAGAACATACATATACCTTCCCTTGCTGGACTACAAAAAAAAAGACGCCTTAGCCGCTTTCTTTACGTTAGGATCAGCATTTTCCTTGAACTGTGCTTTAGCTTCTTTTGCAATCTGAAAAGAAGAGGACATACTGTGACCCATTTATACACTAAGTGCTGGGATCCCTAGTCAAATTTAGAAAAAGTTAAATCACAAAATCATTAAATCAATCAGTCTTAAAACTTAAATGTTTAACCTGTAGTATTTTGAGGAGTCTTGAATGACTCGTGACTTAAAGAATAAGTTGCAAGTTACCCGAAAGTGTCCTTGAGCTCCTGTCGTAGTTGGCCCAGAACTTGTAGGCCTCACAATCACACCAGTCTCGATGGCTTTGGTCAGGGCTCGCCGCACCATAAACTTGAGATGGGTCTCATCTAAGGTCGTGTATTTAGCTTTGATGTACCCACGGATGGCCTGAGCCAAAACCCCGTTCCTGGAGTCAAGCTCTTTCAAGGATTCTTTCATCATCTCCATTGTAGACGGGTGAGGAGAAACCTTCGGTCCAGCAGCTTGACCGCTCAAGCTCTCAGACACATCTGAAAAGACAAAAACCCTAATCAGAAACGTTCTAGAAGCCAATGAAATAAACTGGAACCAGTACTCATGGAACCAAAACAAGAGTCCAAAGAAACTGTCTCATAGTAAATAAAGTATCAGTTTACTGGTGGGTTGTAGATGTTCAGATCACATAGCAGGGAGGGAAAAAAAAGGAACCCGATGCAGTTAAAGGCTGTGCACACGTGCACACGTGCACACAAACATGCGCGCGCGCACAAAGCCATCTTACATGTAAATACTCATTTGTAACAAGACAAAAGGAGTTTGTTGACCTCAATCTTTTGTGCAGCAAAGTTTTGGCTGCTGACAACAAGAAATGTAGTACAACTTTGGTACAAACTTTTGTTCCTGAAACAGCTAATGAACTAGCATTCTGTTAGCATTAGCATTAGGCTACTTTACAAATTTAACATGGGAAGTACTTTATTCTAAAACAATCAAACTTTCTGCGTACAACCCTGATTTTGTTTCATCTACCGTTTCTGGCTAAGAATCCTTTGGGATTGAGGCATTTCAAGAACAAAATCAAAAAACAAACAACTTTAAGTCACTACAGTGTTTGTATTTTACTTGGAACATGTCCAGACAATATGTGTGTGTCTTGTTAAATTGATGGCAAAGACCTCCTGCTGTTCTCAGTCACATGTTCATCATTAGAACATTCCATCTGCAATCAATTTGCAACATTAACGTGATTGGTCCAGAGAGATAATTAGCTTAAGTAAGTATGATTACTGGGTGTTCTGTTGTATAACAGTTATATGATTTCTGTTGAAATTTCTATCATCATTTGGAACCAATCCTAAAGGATCCTAATAGTGTTCCAACATATTATAAAACAAAAACTAGATATTTTATAACACATTGGATTAAATGAAAGTAGTTCATGAAAATGAACTGAAATTAAAAACTCAGATGGCCCCCATTGTGATTCCTACAACTGTCAAATTTACATTACTTTAATTGAAGTACTTCAGTAGAGTTCTGATGAAGATTACACAATATTCACACTCAAATATATATATATATATATATATATATAATGCCTATATTTTTAGATTTACACATTTTAATTTCACAATAAAATTCCCTTAAACTGAATTGTCTAATGTTTAACAAAATTAAAGTAATATGTTTTTTTTTTTTTTTTTTTTTTTAAGATTACTCAATTCAATTTGATGGAATAATAAATAAAATTACGATTTTGAGAATAAAGTCATAGTATTATGAAAATAATGTTGTGATGTTTTGAGAATAATCTCATAATATGCTCTTCACTAGAATAAAATCATAAAGTTCCAAGAATAATGTCATAGTATTATGAGATTGAAGACATAATATTTTGAGAAGAAAGTCTTAGCATTATATAATAAATATATATAAATAGTACATGAATGAAGTAAACATTTTTGAGAGAGAAACAAAATCACAAATTAAACATTACATCATTATCACAACGGTAGAACAAACGCTGAGCATCTTGACAGCATTTTTGACCTAATATTAATTACAACAAAAATACATTTAGACTTGCCCCTCCTTTTCTTTAAAAAAAAGCAAACATCTGTGTTCCAGTGAGTCTTATGGAAGTGAATGGGGCCAATCATCAATCCATAAACGTTAAAATACTCACTTTTCAAAAGTAGATCCACAAGACATAAACAATATGTGTTAACATGATTTTGGTGTCAATTGTTTAATAGCATTTTCTGTGTAAAGCTATTGCCAATTTAACAGCTTCGTTGCCATGATGATGTAATGTAAACAAACCATAAAACGGCTGTAAAAATGACAATTTAAACAACTTTACAGCTCAAATAAACATGATATTTAACAGAAGAATTAATGCAAGTGCCTTTATAAAAACATGCGCTTCACATTTCTGCCTTTAAACCCTCCAAAAATTGGCCCCATTCACTTCCATTGTAAGTGCCTCACTTTAACCTCCATTTGAGCTTTTTTTAAAGAAAAGGATGGACGAATCGAAATTGATTTTTGTGGTAATTAATATTATGCCACAACTTGTATTGAACCCAGAATATTCATTTAATGCAGGAAATGGATGTGGGGGATTTAAATCATCCTTTAGAATAGGATTTAGCAAGAAATCCATGGTCTTTTTGCACATCAGCACAGAGTTATTATTAGTATCCGGACACTA
Organism: Xyrauchen texanus; assembly: GCF_025860055.1. NCBI lineage: Eukaryota > Metazoa > Chordata > Actinopteri > Cypriniformes > Catostomidae > Xyrauchen > Xyrauchen texanus. The sequence continues at coordinate 49,841,585 of NC_068279.1, forward strand.
CAGCAGTTATGTAGGAAACTGAATTAATTCAGGAGAAAGAACCAGATTGTCATTCGTTTAGTCCAGCTCGGCATGAGTGATGCTTGATCTGCTGAAATTATGTTACCACATACAATGACTTGAAATTGGCCTATAGAATTATAGAAAGCAGTTCCAGTTATTTTTCACTTCACTTGTGGAAGTATCTCGTGCCTCCTTTGACAGGCACCCACAGGTTGAAAACCACACCTCATTTATTAACAGAGAGCTTGCAAAAACTCACAAAATATAATGCTACTAATTTATTCTAAAAATGTTGACTTTGTTCTCAAAATATTACTAAATTAATCTCATAATGCTATGACTTTATTATCATAATTTTGAATATATTCTCAAAATATTATGAAATGAATCTCATAATGCTATGAATTTATTCTTGATTTTTATTACATTTTTTGACGTGGCTCTAAAACGCTGTCATAATAATTGAAATGTGTTCATCTTAAAATTGCTTTTTTGAGTGCATCAGAACTCAAATAAGAAAAATCAAGGCATGTTGGTTATTATGATGTCTGGTCTCAAGACACAATGTGAACCAGTGAGGTTTGATTTTATCGATGTAGCCACCATATCTGATCACACGCTTTATTCAAATAATTTGATTTGAGAGTGAATCACGACTTACATTTCTTTCTGATCTTTGCACCAAGTGATCGTATTGCTTAAGAAGACTTGGAGTATAGTGCATAAGACTGTGTTTTTATGTCCTTTTTTACCTGTATGTGCTTTTATGTTTTGTTTGTATGTTTTTCGAGTCACTATTCACTTACAGCAGTTGTTCTTAAATTTATTTTTTTAATTTTTTTGGTCTCCCAAAACGAAACATTTTGTCATCCCTTGAGTTGTAAACCCGTGAAGAAATTTTTTTCATTATTATTATTTAACTTTTGTGTTCCACAGAAGAAAGAAGGTCATACGGGTTTGGAGAGACATTAGACTCATATGGGAAAACAATGACAGAATTGTAACTTTTTGGTCAACTGTTTCTTTAAAGATGCTCTCAGTAATTTATTTTTTCCTCATTTAAAAAGTTTAACTTCTAAATAAATGAATTGCAATTTTAAAACATATATATCAAATCATGTACACTCAAAGACTCCAGTCATATTAACCTTATAAAAGCTGTTTATCCACATGGAGAGGGTCCCCTCATGGGGGCTGCCATATTAAAGTCACATGACCAGCCGAATACTATTCGCTTAATCTCAGTAACCGCCTTATTATTGGAGACTTTCACTCAGGGATCAAATTAATCGTGGCTGACTGTGACTAGTGAATTTCTACAATGACATCAGCAACTGAAATCGATTGAATAAATCCAAGCCCCTAGGTGTCAGTGTAAGTCCAAGATGACATTTTCAAATGTCCATCAGATGTCTGAGGGAAGTTTCTGCGACTGTACAAAGCACATTACTATTTAATGAGGTAAGCACTGAAGCAGTTTATGATTTGATTGTTTTTATTGTTTATTGTTTTGTGTGTTGCTGTACAACTGGCTGTTACATTCTAACACCACATCATTTCACACTGCAGTTCAGGGTTAACCATGCCAAAGTGGTGTTGCTCTGGAGCAGGGTTTCATAACCTAGGGTTAAAAGTTGTGCTAACCCCCTTTAATTACAAGTGTGAAACGTAGCTTTACCCTTAATTAAAAGTGGTCTTAAAGGAATAGTTCATCAAAAAATGAAAATGCTAACCTAATTTACTCACCTTCACGTCGTTCCAAACCTATATACTATCTGTCTTGCGAAACACGTGGAAAACAAAAGGAGATGTTTTAATAAATATTGCGGGCGTCTTTTACTATACATTTTTACTAAATAATTTTTACAAAATGAACACTAGACGTGCTATAACAACAATGCTTTTTATTTCATTTCACACAAATTACAACTTCAAAACACTTTTACTATAGTGCAGGGGTTTTCAAAGTCTTAGACAGTACTCCACTCCTCTGAGAAAATTTACAAGACCGCCCCCCATTAATAGAGCATTAACCTCATCTATTTGGGAGTTCATAGAACTCACTTTTAGCATCACACAGTGGACATTTCACCTTGGAATTGTTGCAATACGTGGCATGAACCACATAATGTAGTTTTATAAAAATGTCGCCACATTCACATAATTTTCATGAGATCGGGCTGTTTTTGGGCCCTTTTTAAGCTTTCAAGTGATGCACTTTAAAACAGCCCTTGATCGATATTTGTTGAAATATCTCCTTTTGTGTTCCTCATAAGAAAGAAAGTCATGCGGGTTTGGAACGACATGAGCGTGAGTAAATTATGACCTATCCCTTTAAACCAGGGTTAAAATAGACTTTAAACCAGGGCAAGTGCAGTGTGAACAGCCCCATTATTGTCGAGAGCAACTCATTTACCATTTAACTTATTCACGCTAGTGCCATCGTTGATTTTTAAATGGACTGACAACAAGGCTGTGAGGGATAGACTTAAAGTCTCTTCAATGGGCTGTGCTGTAGTTTAAAGAGATTTTGGATCGTTCTGTGAAAAAAAATTGATAAAATATCTGTCTAAGAACTTTATGCAGCTTTATACTATTCTTGCCATTGAAGAGATGGTAAGTCTAGCCCTCACAGCCTCGCGCTAGATTGAATAAAGTCTATAAACTCTTAAACTCTCCACAACACTAGAGAACACTGACCGCAAGTTGACCATAGCTGACAAAATGCCTCAACTGCTCTTTAAAAAGTCATCTCTAACATGAATAACCGCCATGCTGTCAGAACTCCTAATTAAAACTGATTTACTACCTTTTTTTGGTCCTTTTATATGACAAATTGACTCTTTTAAGGGTCATGTTGAAGCTCAAGTAAAAGAAACCAAAAAGATAAGTTCCACTTGAAAATAAGCAGTGACATAAAGCACATGCTAACTCACATAGTCCCTCTGATGTAATTACAAACTGTACATTGGGTTTTCAGTAATCAGGGAAGACTGATTAATAGTAATGAGAGTAATTTGATCATGGTATTGATTAGAAAACATACATCTGTCTGCCTGCCTTTGTATTGTTATATTCAATTTATTAGTCAGTAACACATAAAAACTCATAACTGAGAACACGCTGAGCTGTCCTATGCCTGTGTGTGGAAGTTTCCATGTGTTTGTGCGCGTGCACACACACACACACACACACACACATGTTCAAGGACAGATCATTTGGTTTTGATTTTGACATCTGGTTACAATATGACTGTTAGTCTTTCAGTAAGTGGCATTTGTGTTAGGTTCATGTGTGTGTGTGTGTGTGTGTGTGTGTGTGTGCAATTTGAGTTCAGTTTGTGCTTGCATATGATCACAGAGTTTGTGAACTTGCGTGTGTGCCACTCATATGCTGTTGTTTTAGCCCATTTATTCGAGATCTATGCCATAATTGCCATGAGATATGATTACTGTTATCCATAGCAAGACTTTTTCCACACTCCATTTTCAGGACCTCGCTTCCCTGGTCCAAACACATCTAGGAACCCCCCTAATATAATATAATACATTTGAAAATGTACACAAAGAGTGAATTGAACATAATCCATTTAAATATTTATTGTTTCAATATTTACTCTATGAAAATTTTGTTTGTGTTTTATTTTTATTAGTATTAAACAGAATTGTTAAAACGGTATTTTAACATTACAAAATTGACCCCCATTCACTTCCATTGTAAGTGCATCACTGCAACCCAGATTGTTTTTAAAGAAAAGTAAGGGCAAGCCAAAATTCATTTTTGTGGTTATCAATATTATGCCACAAATGCTTTCAGTTGAGCTTAACTTGTACTTAACCTGGAATATTCCTTTAAGGTTGTTTTAGTTCTAATAGTCTACAGGGCATAAAGTGTCCATATCAATATCCATTCTTCTCCCCAGTATCTGTAAGCACTTTTCTGGTGGAGATGTGTTGCATAATTTTTTTTAAAAGTGTTCCAGCTCAGACTTTTGGCCAGGCGTTATCTACACGAGTGAGTTTATTAATGATCAGGGTTGATTTTCTCAATAATGGGGAGGGCACCATTTATTTTCTCACATGTGTGTTTTGCACCAAGTGACTTATGGATATTCTGACCTTTGCAGGCTCATTGGGGCCTCTAGACACTATTTGAGTATGTGTATGTGTGTCCTCTCCTTTACCCTGTTTTTTCCCCCCAGAGTAATAGGAACCAGGCTTATCATAGCTCACAACACCAGCACTCTGCCCTCTGCTTCACACAGAAGATAATATAGAAAAATACCAAAGTCATATTTTGAGAACAGGGGCTCACAAGCTGTGTGACATTAGCTGATTCACATACAAACTTAATATAAAATGTGTAGCCAAGACAAGAACTAGCCTGGTCATCCTTATAGGTACTAACTTAGCAGTTGAGTTTCTTTGAAGATCTGAATGCGTCTACAGGCGTTAGGAGCTTCTTATCTGTAATTAAGACCCATTTTATGAGCGTTGTTTATTCAGCTGCCTGTCCTGATGTTGACCAGTAAAGTGATCTGTCCACCAAATGAAAAGTTGGAAGACTGTGTCGTCGAAGATAAATATAAATTGCACTTGCCAATAGTGTACAAATTGGTGTCTCATTGCAAGCTCAACCATTCAGCCATTACCAAGGTTATTATAAGAAAAATCATCAAACAAATATTTTAATCATGCAAAATATATAAATGAACTGCACCTGTAATAGTTAATGCCAAACTAGCTAGCCCCAACTGAGTGAAAGCTTCATTTACGATAAACCTACAACCCTGTTCCACCATTCTGGTGTAATTTTTTGTTTTACTAGAACCTTTAGCCTAAGATTTCTTCAATGTGTTCATGTAATATTAATGTTTATTTTAATGTTTATTGCTAGAAAACAAGGAAATCACATAAAGCAGGGTTTAATCTAAAACATACTAATATTTAGTCATTTAGTGAAATAAAATGAATGAATGAATAATCATTTTAAATAAATCAAATTCACCCAACATTTGGTTTAAACTGGTTAGCCCTTACTGAGAGATTTAGGATAAATCAGTAAATCTGTTGTGCCATGCTGGTATAATTTTTATTTTATCGTAACCTTTAATCTAGAATTTGATTAATTTGATTTTTAGATTTGATTTTTATTTGATATTTGTTTATTTAATGTTTATTGCTAGAAAATAAGGAAATCACACAAATAAATGTTTACTGTATATTCAGACATGTCCCAAACTTGCAAACCTAAATGTTAAATTTAACTGTATAATATTTTATTATTTGGTAAAATAAAACAAAAGTAGTTGCTGAAAAGAGAAGTCACTGTTACCATGGAAATGGAACATGTTTAATATTTTACAATAAAATATTATTTAATTATGTATAATCAATGACTATAAGTCAATAGTTTCACATTGTAGCATAGTTTCTGACTCGATTACATCATTCAAAATTTTCATTTTAGTTTAAAATCAAAGTTTATGTTGTGATTCATCTGATTGGTTTGGTTCATGGCTTAGAATTATTTATGAAGATCTTTTTGATATCCCTAAGAAGAAAATGAATGGGAAAATAAGGCTGCAGAAAAAGTGGGTGTCACTGTTGCTAAACTTGTGACCACTGACCATCTGTTCTGGCCTTTTCTGCAGGGTAGTCCAAGAATTACAGAATTAGTTTGACATATTCACACGTTATGACAGAAAGATTGTCAAATGCTACAGATGGCATTGCACCTGCATTCCTCTAATGCTTCTGTATCAAATGTTCTGTCAGTTTTCCTCTGTGTATCCCAGAGGACACTGGGCCACAGTATGGGTGGCAGCTTACTGTGGTAATTGCATTCTTCTCCTGTTGAGATGGAGCTGGTGGGAGAATGAGCAAGAATTTCTCCTTCTTTCTCCACTGCACCATTATGATGCATGGCTTCCTCTGGGGCCTTTTTTCTTTCATCTCCAAAATGTTAACATGTCATTGTATTCAGTTAACACACATACACACACACACACACACACACACACACACACACACACCCTTCACAATCTCATTCACCCTCATATCTGTATTAGGGCACATAGTTGACCTTTCTCTTTCTCACTAGGGGGTTGAATAATTTCAGACCTGTAATCTTGTGTTACACGCTCTCTCTCTCTCTCTCTCTCTCTCTCTCTCTCTCTCTCTCTCTCTCTCTCTCAACTTAGTGTGCTTTATTATACCAAATATACCAAAGTATTTGTGCATACAAATGCATAGAAGTATGGAGAAAAAAAAGGATTAACAAATTAAATAAAACTACAAGACAACGCTGCATACAAAATGAACCTTTGTACTGCCAAAGGTTGTGTACACTGAGAAATGGTGCATAACACGTAAAATAATGTTGGAGTAAATAAGTAATGTTAATATATAAAAAAATAACATTATGATTAAGCAGAAAAAAAACAAGAAAATAAATCAGAAAATAAATCAATTCTAGCATTCCCCCTACATAGGATGAGCAGGTATAGAAAATGGATGTATTTAGAAAAATATTAATAATAATTAAAAAGATTACATAGCCAAAATAAAACAGTAGTCAACAAATTTATCAACTAACTTTACATTTACATTTATTGGATGGATAGTTTTAAAATAAATTAGAAAATTAATTTTAAAAATTATAATAAAAAAAAAAACTCAATTCTATTAAATAAATAAATAAAATAAATCAAAATAAAAGTTTTTTTTTTATTTAATTTAATTAAGAATAATAGAGTAATTAAGCATAATAATCTCTCTTTTTCTCTAATTCAATTTAATTTCACATAAAGTGTGATTTTTGGAAATAATTCTATAGAAATTGTTGCATTCATATTGCCAATAATGATCATGTAAAATAAGAAAAATAATGGAGTACATAAATAATATTATCAAGTAAAATAATGATTATGTAAAAAAAGAAAAAAAAAAATATATATATATATATATATATATATATATATATATATATATATATATATATATATATATATATATATATTAAGTAGCAGTCCACATATTTAATTACAGGAATAAACTAAGGAAGTACTATTGCTTAAATGAGTTATTAAAAAGGATAAACTCTCCTCTGGATTATTCTATAGCGTTTATCTCAACTGCTAATAATGCTATTAATGGCAAGGGTTCAATTCCCTGTAAAGTCACATGTAATTCGTGTCTACCTGATGCACACATGTAAATCTACATTAACAGAATAATGCAGAGATATACAAACATTTCAATTATCCAAAGAGAGGAATGTCTGATGATTGTGTATTGTATGTTTGTTTGTGTTATAAAGAGAATATAAGTGAGAGGCTGTTAATGGTTTCACTTGAATGACTTCTCTCTCATGAATAAACATCCAAGATAAATATTGTGCAGTTATTAATGTATGAGGGACTGGTTCTGTCACCAAGATTTTATAAGCTCTTGCTCTCCATCTGCAGCCGTGTGTGTGTGTTTGTGTGTGTGTGTTCTTTTCATATGAGCATTCAGTTACTCTGATTCAAATCACATTAGGAATCATTTCCTTTACGGATACTTACATTTACACATGCTGGCAACAACATCACTGATGTTAGTATTAGTGCCAGGATGACTTCCTCAGCTGCCTGTTCTATTTAGCTTGAGTTTTTTCCAAATTCAATCTCCCTTTCCCTTTCATCTCTACAGGAAAATCCAGCTATGTGGATTCTAGCTGGTCCAAGGTGCTCATTAGCTGGCCCAAGCAGGTCTAGAAAGTTGATCAGCTGGACTACCCTACGGTGGACCTGATTTGGCCTGGTAGACCAACTTGGACCAGAAACAAACCATTGAACACAAAAGGAGCATTTTTGTAGAATCTCATTTCCATTTCAGCTCAGTTACATACAATAACACTTCATAGTGACTATGGCTGTCAAGCTCCAAAAAGGACAAAAAACACCATAAAAGTAGTCCACAAGACTTACTTGTATTCCAAGTCTAAAGCCATACGTTAGATTTGTGTGAGAAATAGACTGAAATGTATTAAATACAGATTAATCTGCCCTCTGCTGAAGATCTCAAATCAAAAATAGCTCTGTTAGGTGTATCGTGTCAGGTTATAGGAAACAATAATGACATTGATATCCAACCATATTTGATGTTAGGGCTTTGGCGGAGGTGAAGATTATCAGTGAATAACGTTTTACATTTCAGTTCTCTCTCTCTCTCTCTCTCTCTGCTCTCTCTCTCTCTCTCTCTCTCTCTCTCTCTCTCCAGCCTTGTGTGTTCCCTTTGGAATGCTCCTGTTGACGATTACAGAAATCTATTGTAATTACTTCATCTTTGTTTAACTAATTGAGGCCCCTCACACCATTAAACCTAAATCCCTGATGGGATGTGTGTGTGTGTGTGTGTGTGTGTGTGTGTGTGTGTGTGTGTGTGTGTGTGTGTGTGTGTGTGTGTGTGTGTGTGTGTGTGTGTACATGTTTATACTACATTGGTCCCCACAAGAATAGTAAAACATGAGATCACCTACATTGTGGAGCCCAGCCAGCGGTCCCCATAAGGGAAATGGCTTATTAAACATACTAAACAGTGTTTGTTTGTTTTTTTATGTTAAATTTCAAAAAGGTTTCTGTGAGGGTTCAGGAGTAGGGTTAGAGAATAGAAATTATCATTAGATCTGTATAAAGTCCATAAAATGCATGGAAGTCTATGGAGAGTCTCCACAATGATATTAAAACAAGTTTGTGTGTGTGTGTGTGTGTGTGTGTGTGTGTGTGTGTGTGTGTGTGTGTGTGTGGGCATGTTTATGTGGTTTACAAGGAAATTTTTTTAGGTTACAAACTGGTAATTACAAGGTTATTATGCTATAAATGTGGTTTATGAGGACATTTCTCCATAGTCCCCATCATTTAAATAGCTTAAAAACATATTAAACAATGTTTTATTGAAAACGTAAAAATGTAGAACGTTTTCTGTGAGTGTTAGGTTTCCGGGATAGAATCTATAGTTTGTACAGTATAAAAATCCTTATGTCTATGGAAAGTCCTCATAATGATAGGTATACCAACATGTGTGTTTGTGTGTGTGTGTGCACATGCATAGAAATGGAAAATCCAGCTACAATCAGCTTCAGATTGGTAGCAGATTTACATGGTTTCTAGCTGGTCCAAAGTGATCTAGCTGCACAACTAATCAGTTTCTGCAGATGTTGACCTAGTATGCCATTTTTGTCAAGCTGGTTGGCATGGGTAAATCACCTTAGACCTGCAACAAATCAGCAACTATGCTCCAAAAAACACTTTAACCACTAGCTTTGTGTGAGAAAGAGGCCAACATTTAAATCATTATTGACTGATAATCTTTAGTTTATTTACTTCAAAAGAACCAGGGCTGTTTTGGTGTCAAAAGCTGAGTTTCCATCCACGCATTGTATGCATGGCTTATCACGTGTAAATGCTGGCTGGAAACACCAATAAAGTTTACAAAATGCACATAAAAATACACTCATTTAAGGTGGATACATTTTTTTATCATATAGCGAGACATGCATATAAACCACAATGGAAACACAGTTACCAAATATAATACTATTGAATTTATATAGGAATATGGAGCAGGCATCACCAAATATGAATGTGAATACAAAATTTGCTTAGAGAATTTCATCAATATCATTGCATAGTAATAAGAAGTAATTTCTTAACACTTAATAAAAGAGCCACAGCAGCATCAACTTACCTTTTCATTTCTATTTCTCTCAAAATTGTGCTTTATTCGCAAATGGTTTTTGTGAAATTCAAATTTTTTGCAATAAATACATTCGTAACTTGGATGGAAACATGATTAATTGATTGAAGTGCCATTTATGAATCTGGACGTGGATGCAGGCTATATGCAAGCTTGAGCAGAGATCAAGAATATCAATAACTTACATTTGGTTTGTTCCTAGCACAAAGCAATCATATGGCTTCAGAAAATGTGGAATATATCCAGTGCTGGTAGATTACTTCTGAATTGTAATATGGTTCTGATTACAAATTACATGACTAAAATAGTAAAAATAATCTATTGGTTTACATTTTTAAGGTAATCTAATCTGATTGCTTTTGGAATACCTCTAAGCTAAAAAAAAAATTATTTCATGTCAAATGCATTTAAGTAGGGTAAGCGTGTAACATTTTGACATAAAGTTGCTTAATGCATAAAAGAAAATGTTGTGTCGATGTAGTGACACTTGAGAGCCTCGGTTACCTCTAATTTTGAGAAAAGGCCAATGAGAATTGACGAACAGAATTTGCATGCCCCTCCCCCGGCCATACGGATATAAAAAGAGGGAAGCGTGCATTGTTTTGAGCTGAGGAGCCGAGAGTAAGTTCCCGGCCCTTTCAGCGACTTAGTACAGAGTTTTGCAAGCCCAGATTAAGATTCCAGAGGCCCCTGGGCACAACGTCTTGTAAAAAAAACACACTAATAAATCTATTTTTCTTAGTTGAAAAAAGCATACAGGCAAAGCAAAAAATATTACATGTGGAAGGTGAATATGTGATCCAGTCTCTGGAAACTTTTTCCACATTTGGGAGGGAGCGCACCTTACCGCCAAAACCCCCATCAAGTCAAGCAGTTTTTATTGTCGTTCAACCATATACAGTTAGTACAGTACACAGTGAAACGAGAAAACGTTCCTCCAGGACCATGGTGCTACATAAAAAAAACATAGGACAAACACAGAACCGCATGAGACTACACAGACTAAATAACATACATATATATTATAAGTGCACGTGCAAACGTGTGCAGGACAGTACGATAAATTACTAAAAATCAACAGGACAATAGGCACAGTGAGAGACAGTGCAGCGCCGACCAGTACACAGTAGTGCAAAAAGATGACAGTTTCTAAAAATGCCAAATGTAAACATAACATACTATGAGATTAGTTATTGAGGTAGCAGCCAGGTATAAATTGACAATAATTAAAGTGCAACTCAGGACACGTGTGTCAGTCCAGTCTCTGAGTATTGAGGAGTCTGATGGCTTTGGGGAAGAAGCTGTTACACAGCCTGGCCGTGAGGGCCCGAATGCTTCGGTACCTCTTGCCAGACGGCAGGAGGGTGAAGAGTTTGTGTGAGGGGTGTGTGGTGTCATGCTTTGTGGATGCAGTGTTTTTTGACCCCGATGATCTTCTCAGCTGTCCTCAAACAAGTCCCAAACCAGGCAGTGATGCAGCTGCTCAGGATGCTCTCAAAAGTCCCTCTATAGAACGTAATGAGGATGGGGGGTGGGAGATGTGCTTTCCTCAGCCTTCGAAGAAAGTAGAGACACTGCTGGGCCTTCTTGGTAATAGAGCTGGTGTTGAGGGACCAGGTGAGGTTCTCCGCCAGGTGAACACCAAGCAATTTGGTGCTCTTGATGTTCAGCAGAGAGCGGTCACTCTGTGCTCTCCTAAAGTCAACAACCATCTCTTTTGTTTTGTCCACATTCAGAGACAGATTGTTGGCTCTACACCAGTCCATTAGCCGCTGCACCTCCTCTCTGTATGCTGACTCGTCGTTCTTGCTGATGAGACCCACCACGGTCGTATCATCCGTGAACTTAATGATGTGGTTCAAACTGTGCATTGCTGCACAGTCGTGAGTCAGCAGAGTGAACAGCAGTGGACTAAGCACACAGCCCTGGGGGGCTCCAGTGCTCAGTGTGGTGGTGGTGGAGATGCTGTTCCCGATCCGGACTGACTGAGGTCTCCCAGTCCAGGATCCAGTTGCAGAGGGAGGTGTCCAGGCCCAGCAGGTTCAGCTTTCCAATCAGGTGCTGAGGAATTATTGTGTTGAATGTTGAGCTGAAGTCTATGAACAGCATTCAAACATATGTGTCCTTTTTATCTAGGTGGGTGAGGGCCAGCTGGAGGGCGGTGGCGATGACATCGTCTGTTGAACGGTTTGGATGATACGCGAACTGCAGTAGGTCTAGTGAGGGGGGCAGCTGGGTCTTAATGTGCCTCATGACGAGCCTCTGGAAGCACTTCATGATGATGGGTGTGAGTGCGACGGGACGGTAGTCATTGAGGCAGGACACTGAAGACTTCTTTGGCATAGGGACGATGGTGGTGGCCTTGAAGCACGTTGGAACGACGGCGCTTTTCAGAGAGATGTTGAAGATGTCGGTAAGAACATCTGCTAGCTGGTCAGCACATCCTCTGAGCACTCTGCCAGGAATGTTGTTTGGTCCAAAATGCTTCCTTGGGTTGACTCTAAACAGAGATTTCCTCACATCAGCTGTGGTAAGACCTGGTCGTTGGGAGGAAGGGTGGTCTTCCTCGCCACCACCTCGTTCTGTGCTTCAAACCTAGCATAGAAGTCCTTCAGCGCATCTGGAAGGGAGGCATCTTTCTCACAGGCAACTAATGTTATCCTGTAGTTGGTGATGGCCTGGATGCCCAGTCACATGCGCCACGTGTCGCTGCTGTCCAGGAAGTGACTGTGGATTCTCTGGGCGTGTGCGTGCTTTGCCTCTCTGATGGCCCGGGACAGTTTGGGCCTCGCTGTTCTTAGGGCAGCCTTGTCTCCTGCTCTGAAGGCAGAGTCTCGGGTCCTCAGCAGCGCATGCACCTCCGCAGTCATCCAAGGCTTCTGGTTGCAGCGTGTGGTGATGGGCTTGGAGAAGGTGACATCATCAATGCACTTGCTGAAGTAGCTGGTCACTGATGCTGTGTATTCCTCCAAGTTGGTAGTGTCACCATATGTTGCAGCCTCCCTGAACATGTGCCAGTCAGTACACTCAAAACAGTCCTGAAGAGCAGAGATGGCTCCTGCTGGCCAAGTATTCACCTGCTTCTAGAGCGGTTTTGTGCGTCTGAAATTAGCATAACAGAGATGTGGTCTGAGTAGCCGAGGTGGGGGCGGGGCTCCGCCCAGTACGCGCCTGGGATGTTTGTGTAAACAAGATCAAGCGTGTTCGCCTCTCTCATTGCAAAGCCCACATACTGATGGAATTTAGGGAGCACTGTTTTGAGATTCACATGGTTGAAATCTCCAGTGACAATAAACAGTCGAGGTGAGCATTCTGCAGTTCGGTCATAGCCCCATACTATGGCTACCACCGCGAGTCTTACAGCACAGAGCTGCATTTCTGTCGGCACGAATGAGGCGAGCCCGTCTAGCTGAATGGCGGCCTCTGGAACTCTGTCTCTGATCCACGTCTCCATGAAAACAAAGTCGCAGCAGTCTCTAAGCTCACACTGCGTAGTCTGCTGGAGTCGGATGTAGTCCAGTTTATTGTCCAGGGAGCAGGACGGGAGAGCCAGCCGGCTAGGGTTTGTTTTTAGCCTAGCATGGACACCCGCACTCTTGCCGCGCTTTCGCTTCCTCGCACATCGCATAAGACGTCCCCTCCCCCGGGCACCAGCGACAAAAATAGCACCATTTTGGATCCGGAGTGGCCGCTGCGTCATACCGTAACGCCATCTTGGATCTTACGAATGAAAAAAATAAAATAAATTGAGGCTGGATATTTTCTCCATGATTGATAAGGACAGCGCAAGCATCTTCGTTAATTGCCCCCCACAATGCCGGGTCAGACACTGTCAGACTGCTGCTGCTGCTACAGCTATACTCAGCCTCCTCCGATCCCTGGTTAGCTTGCTCGTCATCTTCCACATGTTCTTCACCCTGATTCTCCTCCTGGCTCTGTTTGAGGAATGAGTGAATAGATGGCACATGTCTTAATAAAGAAGCCTCCCTCTCATCTTTTTCTCTTTTTCGTTTGCGTTTACTACAACCACTTCTCTCACTCATTTTAAACTCTCTTGGAATACTACTCCAACAGTCCGCTCGATTCAGCGCTGGGTTATTTGAAGACAGCGCAGGCTTTCCACACTTGTGCTTGATCAATTATATAATTATGTTTAGATTAAAAAAATATCAGCATGCTTATTATTGGCTAGGTGTCATTATATGAAGGCAGCTGCTATTTGCACTAAGTGAGAATAGCGATATATTCTATTTACACTAAGTGACATTAGCAGCATTTTCATAGCGATATGCTATTTACACTAAGTGAAAAGAAATAGCGACATATTCTATTTACACTATACAAAAGTACCAGTTCTTTGCAATAGGTGCAAATAGTTGTTAGATGTTATTTATGCTTATAAATAGTGGCAGATACTATTTGCACCTCAGTATTGTTGTACATTAACATGATGAAGTAATAAAATAATAAATGCAGTATAAGCAATAACAACAATGTAAATTACTATATTTATTAAAATTATTAAATGGACAATAAAGCCCTCCCTACACCTAACCGTAACCGATAAACACTTTATTATTAAACAGTCGTTTATTTCCACAAATATTTTCATTCATATTGAAAACAAATGCCTTTCCGAGCTGAAATATGATGGGAGTTCGGCAAAAGGCAGATTCAAACTCGGGTCGAACGCGCCAAAACCTACTTTCTAGAACCACATGCCCTACTGTTATTTAATGTTGCGTAAGGCACACATCCAAGCTCCGGGCTAGGGGCACTAAAGGGACGATCATGTATGACGTACCTGGAGGTGGGGCCTTGCGGCAGGCGGGAGCAGGCGACGTCATGTCGGGGCGCGTTGCTTCGTCCCGAGGTTGTTGTGCTGAGGAGAGGCTTGAAGCACTTACCTCCCTCCGTGTACCCGGCCTGGGCGGGAAGGCATCTGAGGAAGAGGTTCTGTAGTGATGACCTCTAGACTCGTCACAACCTGCCAGCCTGAGGCGCGAGTGTGGTGCAGTTGGGCATGTGAAGGCGGAGGGTCCGCGTTCTTGGGGGCCAGACTGCAAGTGCTCGGTGTCTGATCGCCGTGAGAAAGGCGGTTGGTAGCACCGGCTAAGTGACCATGGGAGTGAGGAAACTGCTCTTTTTTTGACAATGTGGGTACCACAGCCCGTTGGGGGTGTGGCAAACAAAGAAAAGGAACAAAAGATTCTCCACCCGGCCCTCCACCGGGGGATGGAGTGGTTTGGACACCAGCTTCGTGGCAGATGTTTCCCTCCCTGGGTTGACCATCTCAGGAGCGCTTAGGAGCCTTCCGGGTCCGGGAAGAGGTCCGTGAGATGGGGGGCGTCCGCCTCTTGCGGGGAGCTCTACGCTGGGGCGGAGCTGCGTGGGGTTTCACCACCACAGGGGGACACCATCGGGGAGCAGACAGGGTGTGGGTTCTTGAGCTGTGACAGGGCAAGATATGTTGGATGGCCTCCGTCTGCTTCTTCACTGCCGAGAACTGCTGGGCAAAGTCCTCTATGGTGTCGAGCGCAGTTCCTGCAGCACATCAGGATCAGGAAAACCCAAGTTATGATCTCTTGTAGGAGGCCCATGGCGTGCAGGGTGGAGGCAGCTTTATCCACCTGAGGGAGTTCCGTGTACCGTGGACTGCCCCGCCGTCAAGGGTAGTGAGAGCAGGCGAGTGAGGAAGTCGGTTTTCAGGCATTAAAAAATGCGTCTTTAAAAGACGTTCAACATCCAAGTGTTGCTCTTTTAGAGAAATATACTCTTTTAGTGAATATACTCTTTTAGGTGGCTGTCAAAGCGCCCAAGGGGTTAGTCTGCACTGGGGTGCAGAGAAGAGAAAAGCCGCTGATTTGCACCGTATCTCCAACAGCATACGCTCTTGTATTCAACCAGAATTTTAAGGTATTATATAACTCCTTGGATGAAACCTACTACTCCAAAATACCAAGAATGCACCTCCTCAACTCATGCAAATGTTCTTGAGAGTGAATCTCTCAAGAACATGTCTGGTTCAGATTTCACCTCCCAAAAAAGAAAATATTATGACATTTAGCACATTCTCCCATCAATTCTCATGACTCCTGGCTTCAAGCCCGCCCCATATTGGTATCGTTTTTATTGCGGTTATGCAAAATGCTGGTGATGGCAGGTAATGTGCGTTCCATCACTGTACGTACATGTAGAAATAAAAGAGGAAAAGAAGAGCTTGTTAAAAACAGTGATACTGACTCTCCATTATGCCTGATGCTAACACTGTCAAACTTCTTACCTGTACCTGTTCTGCCACAAACAAGAAGCCATCACACTTAATACATTACCTCAGGAATTATTAAAAAGCATTTATGCCAACCGTGCATTTATAGCTAGCTTTAAAGGGATAGTTCACAGAAAAATGAAAATTCTCTCATCATGTACTCACATTTGAGATGTGTATGACTTTCCATTATAAAAAAATCTAGAGTTGCCGCAAACTCTATTTGCACCTAACTTTTCATTGTAATCTAATGTTTGCTGCAGGTTAACCACTACCAGTAAAGAGTTGCAAACTTATACCAAAAATTGGCGGCGAATAGCAAGCTCATTTGCATTTGAAAATAATGAGTGGCAAATTTTCTGCAAGTTTATGGCAAGTTTGCCAGAACTATAGATTTTTGTAAGGGTTTCTTCCTTCTGCTGAACAGGGGCGGTGCCAGGACTTTTCACATGGGGTCCGGGCAGGTTGATCTATTTCTCACCCACACCTATAATATCACTTCTGAAGATATGGATTTAACTACTGGAGTCACATGGATTACTTTTATGAAGCCTTTATGTGCTTTTTGGAGCTTCAAAATGTTAGTACCTCTTTGTTTGTGTTCAGCAGAAGAAATAAAGTCATGCACATTCGGTATGGCTTGAGGGTGAGTAAATGAAGAGAGAATTAATATTCTTACATTTTTCTTTAAGTCGCCAATGGAAAGCTATTCAGATGCATTATTATTTTCTTGGATTGAAAAACAATGCAGAGAGCCTATTGTCCTTCTAAGGATTTTTTTCTTGAGGGTTTCGGGGGCTTTTGGGGCACTTCAAATCCTGCAAAACTCTGATTGGCTATTAGCGTTTGGCAAAAGTTCATACAAGGGTTTGTAGAATGGGCTTTGTAGTGTCACCTAGAAGATGGGCATGTTCGGGGGGCTTTGTAGGACATCCCTTTTGAGCTACAATCACCAAATTTGTACATATATAGACCTCATCAACTTTCGCGCTGACAGTCATAAGCTCCACCCAACAGGAATTCGGGCATTTTGGATTGTTTGAAAATGCATGCTCTGGAATTTGAAATTGTGAATGGATTTTTGATATATCGAATGGTGTTGCCATGGCGATGCGATAAATTAATGTCAAAAAATGGGAAGCAGGAAGTGTCTCATATCTTCTGCATGCATCGTGTGATTTACATAAAAACTGAGCTGTATGTTGATGTGGCTATTGTGGGTCACAGTCGTAGCGACACAAACTGGCAGAAGGAAGTGTGGCACTTTTAACAGACTTTGAAATATCCCTCTTATGTTTACCTGAATGGCTTCAATATTTTTTTAAATGTCAAGACTGATTTAAAATTCTGAAGGGTTTCTTGATATGTTATATAGTGTTGCCATGGCAATGCTTTAAATGTAATTATTCCTTTTTATGTATATTCACATGTTTTTTAGGTAATTGACATGCTTGAATTTTTATTATATTTTGCACACACCCGATGCACACACATCGGAGTTGCCAGCCATTAGGCCTAGGAAAACGTTAACACATGGGTGTGGCTGGGGAGCTCTGTAGTAACACCTTTTGACAAAAGTGGTGAGGTCAGTTTCTTCTACGGTCACCAAAGTTGCTACATATATTAGAGTCATTAGCTCCTCCCAACAGGAAGTCAGCAATTTTGGGTTGAATGGGCATTTTTTGAAAATTGCAGGCCATTAACTTTTGAATACTACTCCTAGGGGATTCATCTGACTGTCACCAAATTTAGGCAAACTTACGCCAAGACATTAAAGATGCTAAACTGCAAACAGATTTATATCAAACGGTGTTGCCATGGTGAGGGAATAAATGATGGGCAAAAATGTGAAACACAAAGTTCCTAATATCTTCTGTGTGTGTATTATATGATTTTGATGAACATTCAGCTGTATGTTTGGTAATGGGGCTGATGACATTTATGCGGCTATTATGGGTTACAGTCATAGCATACCAACTAGCAGCAGGAAGTAAGGCAATTTTAACAGACTTTGAAATAGCCCTCTTGTCTTTACATTAATTGCTTCAAAATTCTTTAGAATAATGCCAAGACTCTGCTGATGTAAAATTGTAAAGGGATATTTGATATCTTACATAGTGTTGCCATGGCAACACATTCATTGTTATTATTCCTTTCTTCCTATATTTGGGTGTAAACTTAAATGGTTGTAATTCATGAATGCTAGAGAGTACAGACCTAAGCCTGGTCTCTTTTTAAAGACGAGACCTAGCAGTTAACTCTGCAAGTGAAAACAGTTTATTGTCAAGAAAATGTACTACACAAACTTTTTGTATGTTTATATAAATATAATATACAAAAAAATATCATCTAAAATGTAAAAATATTACAAAATAAAAAACACATGTCTGTCACGATCTCGCTCACCTGCACCGTGTCTCGTGTCGTCTGCACCGTGTATCGTGTCGTCTGCCCCGTGTTTTCTGTTTCACCCGTCACTAGTCACTATCCATGTCACGCTCCCTTGTTGTCCGCCCGTGTTTTCTGTTTTACCGTTCACGCTCCCTGTCATGTCTTCCTTGTTGTCCGCCCGTGTTTCACTGTCTCTGTGAAAACTACACTTCCCTTCTTCCCGTCGTTTCCGGCCCTGTCTGCGTGTTATTGTCCGCACCTGTCTGTCATTTTGTCATTACCATGTCTCTTTATTTAAACCCCGCTGTTTTCCCTTCCCGTTGTCGTGCGTTAACTTTCGTGTTTCATGGTTATCTTCTATGCTCATTCTCGTATTTGTCCATGCTCTGTATGCCCTTTGTTCTTGTTCCCTGCAGCCTCCAGCTGTTCGTGTTCTCCCTGTTGTGTCGCCCGTTCGATGACTACCCTCCCCTTCGTAGAAGTTGTCTGCCTGCACCCCTTCCTGTGTCTTACCCAGCACTTAGCCTATATTTTCCCATCGTGGACCTTTTATTTGTTCCAGCATTTGTTTGTTTTCGTGTTCCTACTCAATAAACTGCATTTGGATCCCAATCACCCTTCTGCCTTCTCCCACTTCCTCAGTTCATTACAATGTCTAACCCAGATCTGATCCAAATTTTAGGTTGATGTATAAAAAAAAATTACTTTTTGGTGGCAGTTTTTATTTGGATATATATACCAGAAATGTCCAATAGAAGACAGCCAAGCTCCATTGGTGAATGATTCCCAAAAGAACACAACTGCACAATTATCTAAGTAAACTTAATTTTAATGCATCCATTTATACAGTTTATAAAGATGCAGAGTGCAGAAAATACTAGGCATATTTCTGTGTGTGTGTTCCTATAAGATCGCACTCCAGCTTGTTGGTGATTTCTCATATTATGTGATGGTCAAACATGTACTCCTGCAATAGATTTTCTATTGCGAAATAAATCGCTTTGACCTAATGCACTCTTCAGTTGGTTATGTAAACTAAGCCATTTTGTTTTTTGAAACCATTTAACTTCCCAACCTTAAGTTTTACTTAGAATAATGACACTTGCGGGGCTTTATGCAACAATTAATGTGTTTTAAGGGCATCCGTAAGTAAAAAAATAAATGCTTAAAGGTCCTGTGAAATAAAAATGTACATTTTGCTGCTTTTCATCTATATCTATTATACTTAAGGTCATCTATTTGCTAGTGTACTTTTAAACGTTGACAAAATGTGTTTTCATAAGATACAGGCATTTCAAATCTGCCGTCTCTCTTCCACCAATATGGATCAAACATTTTTATGACTCCAATCAAATGCTTTTTTGAATTAAAATGCACCCTCCCTTAACAACGTCTGACTGTGTTCTAACTGGTGCTGATCAAGTCTTCGCAGGGCACTTTGAAGGGAGACAAATCTATTAAATAAGGTCGTTCCAAACCGATTTTCTGATACGAATCGCTTAAAAAGGGAGTTCTGACTTATCACATTTCACCCCTCTGAAACTCTCACAGTTGAAATAATTCATAGGAGTGTCTGGGTGATCATTTCTGAACAAGATGCACCAACGCTGGAGCTAGATGCGAGGACAAGTGGCTGGAGGTTTTTTTTTTATTTTTTGGTGTGCAGCCGGAGGTTTGCTGGGATGTACAGATCTAGTAAGTGTTCTCTTATTATTATGCTTGGTGTATTGTGATTCATAACATGGATATACAGTATTCTCTTTTATTCCTTTGTTTTTCATTCATCTGTATTGCACATGGGCTTCCGGCTCGTAAACAAAGACTGCGAGTTACTGTGTGCATTTGTGGGCAGGTTATGTAGTAATGTTGACACAGTTATATTATTGTTCGGTTTTCAAATATTTGGAAAAGCTGGCCGATATTGAGTTTATCTCTATAGTTTCCCCTGTAAGAGTCCTCTTGCTTGGTCAGAATGAAGGAAAAGGGTATGTGTCAGTATGTGGCTACAAAACAAAACCTATTGCCTTGCTTAAAAAATGGGGCGAGTGGTTTGACCTGCCCCCACTTCCTGTTTAAGTAGGAAATATGTTAAAACAGTAACTCCAACCTCACTTTTCATTTCAGGGCAATTTAAAGGGAAACTGAAAGGGATTATGACCTTTTACTTATAAACCCCTTAAATAACATTTAATGGTTATTTTCTGCAACTCCTTTAATTTTACATTTACATTTATGCATTTGGTAGACGCTTTTATCCAAAGTGACTTACAGTGCACTTATTACAGGGACAATCCCCCCGGAGCAACCTGGAGTTAAGTGCCGTGCTCAAGGACACAATGGTGGTGGCTGTGGGGATTGAACCAGCAACCTTCTGATTAACAGTTATGTGCTTTAGCCCAATACACCACCACCACTCCTTGGGGGAAACTTTAGGGCGTGAGAGTAGTAGAATATGGCTATGTATTATAGGTGTAATTACAGTATGTACATTTAAATAAATAATAGAACGGAATGGGTGGGAGGGGGTGGGGGTGGGGTGGTAGTCCATTGTCAATTGTCACCGGGATGCAGAGCTAGAGTTCAGTAGGGTGACAGCTGCAGGAAAGAAGCTTCCTCTGAACCTACTGGTATGGGTGCGGAGATACCTGAAACGCCTCCCGGAGGGGAGTGGGGTGAACAGTCTGTGGCTGGGGTGGGAACAGTCTTTGATGATGCTGCGTGCCTTACGTAAGCATCGCTTACCCTGGATGGCCTCGATGGAGGGGAGCGAGGAGCCGGTGATGCGTTGGGCAGTTTTCACCACCCTCTGCAGTGCTTTCCGGTCATGGGCAGAGCAGTTGCTGTACCAAACTGTGACACAGTTGGTGAGGATGCTCTTGATGGTGCAGCAGAAGTTCACCAGGATCTGAGGAGACAGGTGGACCTTCTTGAATCTCCTCAGAAAGAAGAGACGCTGGTGAGCCTTCTTGATCAGGGTAGAGGTGTTGAGGGTCCAAGAGAGGTCCTCAGAGATGTGGAAACCCAGGAACTTGAAGCTGGTTACATGCTCCACCTCAGTCCCGTTGATAGAAATGGGTGTGTGTGTGCCAGCTTTAGACTTAGCCTAGCTCTTTGGTCTTCTTGGTGTTGAGAGCCAGGTTGTTGTCAGTGCACCACGATGATAGGTGCTGGACCTCCTCCCTGTAGGCCGTCTCATCGTTGTTACTGATGAGACCAATCACCGTAGTGTCGTATGCGAACTTGACAATGGTGTTAGCGCCATGTACAGGTGTGCAGTCGTAGGTGAAGAGGGAGTAAAGGAGAGGGCTCAGCACACATCCCTGTGGTACGCCGGTGTTCAGGGTGATGGTTGAGGAGGTGTGGTCAGCTAACCTAACAGACTGAGGTCTGTTGGTTAGGAAGTCCAGAATCCAGTTACCAGTTATTTTGGACACAGCGATTGATTTTGATTGCATAAAAATTGATAAGTATCAATATTTTATTGAAATTAGACATTTTTGATTACATGATAACATAAAAATAGAGGATCAATGGGGGTTTTCCCCCATTTATTTCTATTTTCAATGTTTTAGATAAAGATTCCATTTATATCAGTGGACCCTAATGTTAGTTTAATAAAGACGTGTATTTGAGATATTTCAGAAATATGATACCAATCACAAATCCCATACAGATATTGCATTGTCATAATGTTGGGAATATTCACATATAATTTATACACATAAAAACATGATATTAGAGATATAAAATAAACATTTTAAAAGAGAACAAAACATCATGGTTGTTTAAGCCAATAAGCATTAATCTGTGTCCAGTGAGTCATTTCCCATCGTATTTGCGGTTCACGCAACTCTGAAAAAGCAAGTGCACTGCCTGCCTGCTACAACTGCAGCCATCTTGCTCTCACGGGAGTATTTAAGACATACATGGTCATGATATCACAGCAGGTCGGACAGATTTCTAACCGGCATGCACCTGTCGGTGATCACCTGTGATCGGTTCTGCACAGAACTTGCTCATCTCAAAAAAGCCCAATGAAATGCATTCTGTTTTTTCTTCAAACGAGCCTAATGAAATGTATGCTGTTTTTTTTTTTTTTTAATCAATTGACTGGATCATAAGCAGAGAACATGAAACTTAAGAAGCCTACTATCACTCACATATCGCATGTTTTAAAAATCTATTCTTTTAACATTTTAAAATGTTTTTCACTGTAATGTTCTAATTGCAAAATAGACTGCCGAAGATGAAAATTTAGTTTTTAAGCATTTAATTTGATACCAAGTATGTGAACCTTGATGAAGTTTTTGCTATAAAACAAAGAATCTGTTTTTTAGCCACACTCAAACAGCCCACCTCTTGGCCAGTGACAGTTAATAGGTTGTAAGACGACCCCATTTTCACCTACAGTCACCAAAATCGGTACATATATATTTCTCATCAAGCCGGACAACTTTCATAATTATAGTCATTATGTCCGCCCAACAGGAAGTTGGCCATTTTGGTATTTTTTTATTTTGTAGTCTCTGAACTTTTAAATACTCCTCCTAGGGGATTTATGAGACTGTCACCACATTTAGAAAACATTATGCCAAGACACTGAAGATGCTAAATTGTGAACAGATTTTTGATAATTCGAATGGTGTCAAGATAATGGAGAAAATGGGAAACAGGAAGTGTCTCATATCTTCTGTGTGCAATGTGTGATTTAGATCAAAATGGAGATGTATGTTTAGTCTTGGGGACTAAACACATGGATGCGACTATTTTGGGACAAGTGTGGCTCTTACAACAGACTTTAAAATAGTCCTCTTGTATTTACCCAAATTGCTTCAGAATTGTTTAGAATAATGTCAAATGCATGTGTCCAGCTTGCATTGTTTTCCAAAAGCCATCGGGTGGTAATAGCCCCAGTTGCTTAGGCCCGTCATTTCTGCTTGCAGCTATATTTCTATAATATTTTCAGATCTTTTGCAATTGTGATGCTGGTCTGAATTAGAGCCCGAAGCCATTTGTTTTGAGAATAATGGCTGGCTGATGAAGTTATTGGCTGGCTAGCCGGCTCAGCCAAAACCTAAATGGCTGCTGCAGCCGCCAAACTTTTCATAGCTGCAAATGGCTGAAGCTGCCACTTCATGTCTACAGATGTCTATGTTCAGTGGTGGACAGTAACGAAGTAAATGTAATTCGTTACTGTACTTAAGTAGCTTTTTTGTGTATCTGTACTTTACTGAAGTATTTAAATTTGGGGAGACTTTTACTTTAACTCCACTACATTTCAAAGTCAAATATCTTACTTTTTACTCTACTACATTTTCAAAATCAGTCGTTCCTTTTTATTTATGAGTGGATAAAAATGTAACTGGTCAAACGAGCCACCAATCACAGTACAGCGCTACGCTTTGTTTTGAACTTGCCTTGGCGGCATCTACTAAGCGCTAACCAGGGTGCGCTTCCCAAAAGCATCGTTAGCCAACTATGGTAGCAAGTTCCGTCGTTATCATCATAGTTCAACGAGTCGGTGTTTCCCGAAACCATCGCTCCAACAAACATTCGCAAACAGCATCGCAGAGTTGTGTGGTTGGAACGACAGCTCTCGACCTGTGGTTAGAAGCAGAGTTTCTTGTTATTATAACATGTGGGCTTAATAAATTATTATCTTGAGCCAAATAAGCAAGATGACATTCAGTACAATCAGTATCTTTTATTTAGAAGACATACAAATGTCCTTTATGTCTTTTAGTTTGTCAATAGATTTAAAGCACCGCTTTTGAAGAGTGCGCATGTGTGAACGTGCTCTAGTGCGTAAGAACGAGCCTATGATTGAATCTGGAAATAAAGCAAATAACTGAGAAAAATATGAGAGAGTCCTCAGATGACATGTCCGTAATTTATAGCAAAACATCTAGCATTAATTCGAACAGATTCATTAAAAGTAGTTTTTAATCCACCACATGTGAGACATCATTAACCAACGTGGTTGAACAACCAATTTGCGACAATACGGTTTTGGGAAACAGTCGTGACTAGCAAGTTGATTTCTTCAACAGTGCATCGTACTACGGTAGTGGAGCAGCAAGTTACGTTGTTGTACGGGAAACGCACCCCAGAGCCGTTAAATATGAGAGTTGCGAACATAGACGGTTGCGACAGTGATCTCGCCGCCACGTGTCACGTGATTCGTGTAGCTCTCAATAGTTCCAAACAAATTGCGTTGCCAATGATTTTAAGCGGGGCAGAGAGCAGCAGCTATTATTGCAGCAATTATCTGTAAATATTGACGCATAATGTACATTGCTTATTATGTTGACACTAAAATGACTCATATAATAGCATTGTTTTTCTGGAGAGTAGCAGAAACACTGCATTAATACGTTTTTGTGTTTAATTTTGGAGGGAAATTGGCTGCTCCCATAACATAGAATATATATATATATATTCTATGTATGTGTGTGTGTGTGTGTGTGTGTATATATATATATTTACATTTAATGGCATTGTGCAGGTTTATGTGAATGTATCATAACATTAGGATGTTAATAATTATGACCATAGACGCTCGAGAAAAATATATACAGTAAATACTGTAAATGTATTATACCTTATGGGAACAGTCCCTTCCTCCAAAATTAAACACACAAAAAATGTATTCAATTCAAATATATATATATATATATATATATATATATATATATATATATATATATATATATACATCTGACTAATTAATGTCATTTTATTAATAGATTGGTGTGCCAAGAGTGACATTAGTCTTCATGTAGACTGAGTTAAGCAAGAGTCTTGTGACAAATTATAATAGGACATTATGGCCATAAAAAAATCATAGTACTTGGATACTTAAGTACATTTGAAGGCAAATACTTTTGTACTTTTACTCAAGTGAATTTTTAAAGGCAGCACTTCTACTTTTACTTAAGTAATATTTTACCTTGAGTATCTTTACTTAACTCAAGTACATGGTATGTGTACTTCGTCCACCACTGTCTATGTTATACTGATTTACTAGATCTCAATATGTCCAAGCAATGCATGGCTTACACTATATTTCTACAAAATGCAATACAATGTAATAAAGAAAACACCAGATTTTACTTTCACAACGTATGTACATATTTATTTTGTAGTCTGTATGCTACTAAACATTTTCAAATAGCCTACAATGTGTTGTGTTTAGGCTAAATGTATGTAGGCTAAGTTGTATACAATAACTTGGCATTATCATGGATGAAGCTTATCATATTACACCTTGATTAAGAATCCAAACTTTTGTTGAATTTTATGAGAAATCTACAGACGTAAACAGACGAAGTGTAGTAAAATAAAGAC
This sequence comes from Xyrauchen texanus, assembly GCF_025860055.1. Lineage (NCBI taxonomy): Eukaryota > Metazoa > Chordata > Actinopteri > Cypriniformes > Catostomidae > Xyrauchen > Xyrauchen texanus. The sequence continues at coordinate 49,867,334 of NC_068279.1, forward strand.
CTAAATGTGTATTTCGGACTTTTTTCACCACAAGTCTGAAAGAAGACATGTTATTGAAGACAAATATCCAAAAATCTCAAAATTGACCAGTAAAAAAAAAACTATGTTTTTGCCTGCCGTGGTCTCGCCTTAATATAAACACACACCGTTATCAGTAGCCTATTATTTTGGACAAAGTTTTGCACATTTCACTTCAATGTACACTGAAGCATGCGTCGTGAATTAGCAGTGTGGAAACGGTGGTTTGTTACTGCAGTAATATCACGCTCAGTGCTCTACATCTCTCCGCTCCAGAATATTTGGTTCATAACATCAATCTTTGATTCAGGTGTTTGTGCAACCGTGCCCTGAAGATTTAACAAAAGTCTGGGTAGGCCTAAGTTAAGAAAAAAGTAAGTAGGAATTAGGAAAGTATGTGAGAAGTGAGATCAAAATTACCTTGCTTGCTTCTTTCCGCCATTTCACCTCAGTGCGAGAAAAAATGCATCGCTTCTTCTGTACGGAAAACGAGCAATTTTAATTGGTCAGTCAATTCACTGTGAGTCTGTGTATCAGTAGCAACGAGCACAAGACTGTGCTGTTATGAATCCAGTGGGAAAATAGATCTTGTGTATTGTTTATATATTCCGTGTGTGTATGTCTCTATGTGATAGAATTATTATTTGATGCAAATAATTCTAGCCGGCTCAGCCAAACTTTATCAGATGGCGGCTCAATTTGGCTTACTGAAATTATTGGCTGGCGCGCTGAAATTCTAAATGGTGCAAATGGCGGCGCCTGGCGGCGGCTTCGGGGTCTAGTCTGAATATCATAAGTTGTATTGCTTAATCATCTAACACAATGTTCAAGAACATTAGGAAATAGGCATTTCAATATGCAATTGTTGCAATATATATATATATATATATATATATATATATATATATATATATATATTACTGTGCAAACGTTTTAGGCACTTGTGAAAAACTTTCAAAGTGAGTATTTCTTAAAAATATAAATAACATTAATAGTTTTCATTAATCAATTAACGTCATACAAAGACCAGTTTCGCTGGACACAGTTTTTTTATTTTTTTAATTTATTTAAGGTGTCTGAATTTCTTCTGCCTCTTTGTGTAATCCGAGACTGACTCGATGTTCAGGGGGGCACTGTGAGGGCCATGCTATCTGTTGCAGGGCTCCCAGTTCTTCTATTCTGTTTTATTCTGTTTGCAAAAGGAATGTTTGGAAATATAACATGTATATTTCCTATTGACAAACTAAAGTAGCAGATATAAATAACTTTTGCACAGTACTATGTGTATATATATATATATATATATATATATATATATATATATATATATATATATATAAAATAAAATGACATAAATATTACAGAGATTTGCAAGATGCAGCTTTTATTAACAAAGAATAAACAAACTAACTCATGCTAACTAATGCCATGCAGAAATCACAATAGTGTTTTTTTTTTTTTCCTGATTTGCTGAGTTATTGAGATCTTCCAAGTTGCTGTTCACTTGCAAGTGAAATTTTGGTTTTAAAAATAGGCAGAAAGAAACACATTTCTCCAAAAAAAAAAAATGTATCCTAAAGTGTATTGTTTTAGAGAGATGAAGGCTATTCCATCCATGCATTACTGTTGTGAAAAAATAATCTCTTACTGAAGTGGTCGGTCCAGATGCACAAAAAAATACAAGTAAATCAGTCTGTAGTTTGAGAAACCAACTCCTCACAGATCCTAAACTAGTAGCTTCTAAATGCCAAAGACCTGCATTGCTGCTAGAAGATTATTGGACAAACAGAAACTCCTCAGAAAATTGGACAAACAGAAAATTGTGGCAACAGTGTAACACAGTTAAAGGGAAAGGAGGAGGTGAGGACTAGCTTGACAATATAAATAATAGTTTAGTAATAAACTTAAACAAAAAGACAAACACATGTCGGGCAGCTGCCCATAACTCTCTCTCTGTCGCACTGACGTCCTTACTTTGCTTGAATAGCTTGCGTACCTTGTAACAGCTGCTCGACACGTCCTGACGACGAAAAGCACACTTTCCTCCAGCCAACAAATCTCTTTTTTGGCATTCGACTTGACTCCATGAGCATGTGTGCACACCTCAAGAGAGAGCATGTCCAGACCATTTACCAATGTCTGTCTCAGTTCAAACTGGGGAAAGCATTTCCACTGAAGTCTTTCCAGAAAGACTGGGTTTTATGGTGGAAGTATCAGCCGTCATACCACTGGGTCTTTTAAACATGAGACCTCTCTAGTGATGGCTCAAACACCATGTATCGATTCATGCCTGGTGTTGGGGGCATGTGCGTGTCATCATGACCCGCCGCTGCCTGGCTGCTCTAGCACCATGGACTGCTTCAAACCTTTATCAGCAGGGTGTGATGTTGGGTCAGGTTTCAGATGAAAAGTGGTGACCACGGATGCATCCAACATGGGTTGGGGCGTGCTGTGCGATAGACGCCCGGCTTTCGGCACTTGGACAGGTGCAAAATGGACATGGCACATCAACTGCTTGGAAATGCTAGCCGTCTTCCTAGTGGTGAAAGCTTTACATTCCGACATAGTGAATCATCATGTTCTGATTCGGTCAGACAATATGTCAGTGGTAGCGTACATAAATCCCCACACTTGATCGCTATCAATGATGAGCCTGGCACAACGCCTCCTCATATGGAGCATGCGCCATCTCCTCTCCCAGTGCGTGACATATGTTCCAGGTCATCTGAACTAAGGAGTGGACATGCTGTCGCACCATGGACCGATGGCGGGGGAATGGAGAATTCATCTTTAGACGGTTCTGAGAATTTGGGAAGTGGAAAAAGCAGAAGGTGACCTATTTGCCTCTGCAGAGACAGCCCACTGCCCGCTTTGGTACTCCATGTACCAAGCCCTGTTGGGAGTGGACACCTTGGTCCACAATTGGCTGACGAAACGCAAATATGCATTTCCCCTCAGACTTTTTCTCCACTCTGTCATCAGCAATGTCCGAGAGGACAAGGAAACAGTTCTGTTGGTTGCGCCAAAATGGCTCAGCCATGGTTTCTGGAAATGATGGAGTTTAGACTGTTTAGACAGTCAGCTCTTCGTCTGTTATGGAGGATGCACAAAAGGCATGTCCGTCTCTAAACAAAGGCTCTCTCACAGAATCGTTTATGCAATCGACCTCACTTATGAATAACAGGGCTTGAGATGCCCTATTGGCGTAAAGGTGCATTCAACTAGAGGCATGGCTTCCTCATTGGCATGGACAAATGGTATATCCCTACAGGATAAATGCTCTGCAGCAGGATTGTCTTCTTAGATCATGTTCGCAAGGTTTTATAACCTATATGTGGCATGCATCGCTTCACGAGTCCTCTCTATCTAGTGAGCTTACTATTCCAACACCCAGCAGATGAGCCCGAGCTCCTTATTACGGGTGGGCTACCTATTATAATTTTAATACAGTCACCTATGTAGGCCGCTATCTAATTTACTCCCACTAGAAGTCACAAGCACTTCCAATAGAATAAAACCTCATTCCCTACCTCTGGTTATGAAGGGATTAACTTATTCTGTGTGTATATACTACATAGATCCTCGGATTAAGATTAACTTCCTGTCTGGTTTTCACCATGTGGGGTCATACATTTTCATACACACTTGAAGAAATATTAAGTCACCACCCAATGAGCCTGTGACCTCATATACTTGTTTTTTATAACCTATAAGTGTTTATACACTGGTGCATCTTAAGGTATGACACTACGTAGTGCGGCGTGATGGGACTCCTTTCCCCAAAGCGTTCACTGCAATGTCTCATGAACTGAATTGATAGGGAACGTCTCCGGTTGCTCATGTAACCCCGGTTCCCTGAGATGAAGAGAACGAGACATTGCCGCACTACTACTTCAGAGTTTGTTGTACGAGCATACGTTCTTGTCCTTCAGTCAGAAAATTATGAAAGAATGGTGTTTGAGTACCCACATATAAGACAAACGTGTGCCTAAAAGGGCGGGGGCTCAAACACCATTTCCTATCATAAGATTGGTGTTATGAGGGGGGCCTGGGTAGCTCAGCAAGGATTGACACTGATTACCACCCCTGGAGTCACAAGTTTGAATGCTGAGTGACTCCAGCCAGGCCGCCTAAGCAACCATATTGGCCCGGTTGCTATTGAGGGTGGAGTCACGTGGGGTAACCTCCTTATGGTCGTGATTAGTGGTTTTACGCATGGTAAGTTGTGCATGGATCACAGAGTGTAGCATGAGTCTCCACGTGCAGAGCAGACTGCGGATCGGGCCGCATTTTTCTGTCCGAGCCCGGCCCGCGTCCGACAGGGCAGTAACCGAACCCGAACCCGAACGTCATTAAGATATTTATGTCCGAGCCCGACCCAAGCCCGACACAGTTAAAAATCGCATTTTTTTTCTCATACTAATGACACGTACGTTTGTTTGTGTAGAAAGCCCACTTTTATTTAGCAACTGGAAGGCATTCGGTAATGTTTACAGATGTGCGCAACGCATCAGCGTGCGCCGCACACGGCCAACAAAGCGCATGTTAACACAGGCGCGCACAAGAGGCCCAAACAAATAGCCAATTGAAATTAAATGAACAAAGCTAGGTCTACCAAAAATTGCCCAAGCTAACAGAACAAAACATTAACGTAACACAAATGCAGCTTATTGAAATGAAAATCACTCTTACCATTTTTCTCGAAAACTGTGTGGCTAATAAAACTGTAACATGGGATCTATTCACATAATCCATCCTTCAATGTTCAGGCTAATCCAGGTTCGTTGCGCTGCCAGCCACATGTAGCCAAATATGCAATATTATGCACGCACGTGTTGCGCGTTGTCACAGCAACATAAACAAATTTCCGCACACATAAAGATGGATGTTAGGGTAATATTTTAAATTTATTTTAATCACAAAAATAAACATTTGCATCCAGTTAAACATCATAATAAGCTGTTTTAAATTTCAAATGTTCAATGCCTTATCGCGCCGACGTGACCGAGCCCGAACCCGAACGTCATTTCAAAATATGTGTCCGAACCCGACCCGGCCCGTCAGGTACCGTCGGGTCCCGTCGGGCTCGGTTCGGGTATCCATCCTCTAGTGCAGAGTCTCTGCTGTTTCATGCAGAATATGATGTTATGATACAAGGGCTTCAACTAGGTCGTAGAAAAGGAATTCCCCAAAGCGTTCAGTGCAATGTCTTGTTCCCTTCATCTCAGGCAACCAAAGTTACATAAGTAACCGGAGACGTTATTCACCCATCACAAACGGGTGGCTGTTGCCTCCAGCGCAGATCTGTGAAATATTGTATTGAAGTGTTTGTACACGGAGGACATGCCCACGTTGTCGTGCTCCATCCCCTGTTGAAAAATGAAAATATTGGGCTTCTCTATGGGGGAGCCATATCCAGTTTTACTGTGAACGTGTGTTTGTGTGTGTGTGATTTATTTTCCGCCACCTCAGTGCACTCTGTCATAGGGTGAAAGGGGAAATGGAGAACTTCAAACCAAATATGAGAAAACACATTCCACAGAGGCAGTTTGAAGAGTTTGTGAAAAGGTTGAGGACAAAGTTCAGGAAATGGACAGACTCCAGGGGGAAGGACTAAGAGAGAGCCAAAAAGGCGTGTATGCTGTGTCTTCAGATGTTTGTCTTTTTAATGAATGTTTGTGTGTTTTAGTTGAATGTTTGGTCACTTTCTGCTGCGGTGAGCCTGTGGTGAAATCATGTTTGTTTTTCATTGGTCACATCCTGACAGAGAATGAAAGAAAGTACTAAAGATTCACATTACTACACCTAAGTTTTTGCAAAATTATTTTTATGTGGCGAATGTATAACATACTGGTTAAATGAGAAATAGAGGCGCTAAAACAACTATAACTTTTATTAAAAGAAAATTCTGACGGCTGTTTTAAAAACAAAAGAAAAAAAAACAGCTGTCGATGTATTGTACGTACTAAAATAAAGAAAATACAAAAACAGAAACATGGTACAATTAAATGCAAAAATATGAAATACGGTAGTGGCCAGTCCTTGCATGTGCAGCAAACATTGTTAAATTGTGCGGTAGCTCTACTGAGCGGGAAAACTGAGAGTGTTGCCCTTGCGATGTAAAAAGCAATTCAATAAAAATTACTGCTACTTCTCTAAATAATAATCAGATTACTTGTTACTTCATTTAAAAAGTAATCACATTACTACTTGCTATTCTTTTAAGTAACTTTCTAAAACACTTCACAGAAAGTTTTACTTTTCTGCTCAATCAGTTTAAATTTTTAAATAATATAAATGTTTCCTCCTTGTTCATTGTCACACACAAGTCATGCACTTGTTTCTCCCTTAAAATGACTTAGAAGAATTTAAAATGTAAAGCATTACACTACTTTTTGACTAAAAAATTATGTTGATTAATTTATTAATCAAATTAAATTATTAAATTATTTTGTAATTAGATTGCACCAAACAATGTCAATAAGTGTCATAGAAGCACCACAAAATGACGTGGTGACACGAAAAGACATTTTCTAGGTTTATGGTTTAGGTTAGGGAGGTTTTGTTGATTTCAATATAGCATTAACCATAAAACCCCCTTCTGTTCAGGAGAAAATCGAACTCGCTTTTAGTGCCACTCAGTGGACATTTAACCTCGGAACTGCCATGATACATGCAATGGACCATGTAATATCATTTTGCAAAAATGTCACAACGGTCATGTAATTTTCATGAGATCAGGTGCATTTTTGGAGCTTGACAGCCTCAATCCCCATTTTCTTTTATTATATGGACAAGAGCACTTTATGTGTTCCACAGTAGAAAGAAAGTCATATAGGTTTGGAACAACATGAAGGTGAGTAAATAATGGGAATTTCATCTTTGTGTGAACTAACACATCAAAGATTTTAAGTTACTGTCAGATAGCACATTTGCTGGGAAATGTTGCCCTGTGGTGCTCATATGGTCATCATGGGTTTGAGTCTGGCTCACGTAATTTACCAGTTCTGATCCACTCATTTATGCCAATCATTTCCTATCCTCTCCACCACTGCAAACAAAACCAGCCAAAAATAAAATAATAATACAGATATACTTATTTTTTTCTCTGTCATCTCCTATCCTGCAGTTTCACATTTGCTTACAGACCTTAAATTAATGATTACAGACCGTCTTCATCAAAGCAGCGAGACACAAACGCGGCAAGGATTCTTCAAGAGAGGCTTTCATTTCGCTCGACTCTGCTGTTCCCTCCTCTTATTATACTTCTCCTCATCCCCTGTGCTTCTTATTGTTTTTACAGCAAATTACATCTGATAATTGAGTCTGTGTTCCCTGTGTAGAGTAAGATTGAAATAGAATTGAGAGGTGATGTTTTAAAATGTACCCAACTTGAGAGATCTGGCTATTCAAGTGGAACAGAGATCGTTTTAACACACAAACAAACACTAGTGTAGACTGCTTCTAACTACAGATTATTTTTCAAACTGTGCTGGTATGTGTGTGTACCCATCAACCCTGAACACATGCCAAGGAACACTGCTGGGTGACATGTAACTCACAAAAATGTGTGTTAACTTCCTCATTGGTCCTCATATAGTAAACAAAATAAAAAATGATGCTCTGTGAAGTCCCAATGAGAACATTGCCTGCTCTGAGATGGAAATAAACCTCTGACGGTACCAAAAACAGAGTGTTGTCATAATGTTGTAGCAATCAGGTGTAGACAAACAATCGTATAAAAATATGCCTTTTTTTATTTTTTGTCTGTTAGGGGTCAGAGAGATCTCAAGATCTCTGTGAATTTTTCACATCCAAATTTTAAAGCTTACCTTGTCATGGTCCTGTCACTCTGTCAGTATGTCTGTCTGTTACTGAAGTGGGTGCATCGCGCTTATGTCATTTTGGCAGCATGCACTCACATCAGTAGTTTATGTCTGTCTCACGCGAAAACGGATGCGCCTCGCGTCGTGCTCGCGTTGCGCTGGGAAACCGGTTCATGTTGTTCTGAGTTTCGGTCACTTCGGTCTTAGGTGTAGGGTGTGTGTGTGTGTGGCCAAACTCTCGCACAGGCGTACTGTCTTATTTATGTCGCCTGCTGCATGCATCGTGTGGCGTTTGCCTCACTCACGCTCAGGTTTAGTTTAGTGTGAGAATGTGTGGCATCGCTTTGTTTGGCGTTTCTACACATTCTCTCGTCTTGTGTGTCGATTGGCATGGGTTTATATTCCTTATTGGCGATGTACGCTCATGCCATTCAGGTCCTTTGTTGTCTTGTGAGAGCACGTGGCTTTGTTTTGCTTCTGTATCACCATGTATTTATCTGTCTTACGTCACACCGCGCCTCCTTGTTTGCTTATGTCCCCTGTTAACCCGTTTGATTTCTCTCTCTATTTTATTCTCCTTATGTTTGCTGTCCAGTGCCAGTTCGTCTTGTTTCCAGTCTTGTGTGCTTGTGTATTTGGTTGGTCCTGTGTTGTCCAGTCGATCTTGTCTCTTGGTCGGTCCCTGTTATTTGGTTCTTGTTTATGTTTAGTCTCTGTCCTTACCCTATCCTTACCCTAGTGTACCCTACACTATCCTGATTCGGGCAATGTTTGCTCTATGCCGTTTGAACATTCCACTAGACAGTAACAAGTCCTAGAAATTTTTTTACTCTATCACCTTCCATTACAATATACAGATCTGAAATTCGCTCTAATGCAGCTGAGATGTACTTGCCATGTGCTCTTCCATAGGTATTCAGTCCATTTTGTGATCCCACACAACTTTCCCAATGTTTCATCAAATGTCTCGGCCTCTGAGTGGACTAGAAGCGTAATCTACTGTACAGGTCCTTCTCAAAAAATTAGCATATTGTGATAAAGTTCATTATTTTCCATAATGTAATGATAAAAATTAAACTTTCATATATTTTAGATTCATTGCACACCAACTGAAATATTTCAGGTCTTTTATTGTTTTAATACTGATGATTTTGGCATACAGCTCATGATAACCCAAAATTCCTATCTCAAAAAATTAGCATATCATGAAAAGGGTCTCTAAACGAGCTATTAACCTAATCATCTGAATCAACTAATTAACTCTAAACACCTGCAAAAGATTCCTGAGGCTTTTAAAAACTCCCAGCCTGTTTCATTACTCAAAACCGCAATCATGGGTAAGACTGCCGACCTGACTGCTGTCCAGAAGGCCATCATTGACACCCTCAAGCAAGAGGGTAAGACACAAAGAAATTTCTGAACAAATAGGCTGTTCCCAGAGTGCTGTATCAAGGCACCTCAGTGGGAAGTCTGTGGGAAGGAAAAAGTGTGGCAAAAAACGCTGCACAACGAGAAGAGGTGACCGGACCCTGAGGAAGATTGTGGAGAAGGACCGATTCCAGACCTTGGGGGACCTCAGTGGAAGCAGTGGACTGAGTCTGGAGTAGAAACATCCAGAGCCACTGTGCACAGGCACCAGAAACAGCGGCAGAAGCGCCTGACCTGGGCTACAGAGAAGCAGCACTGGACTGTTGCTCAGTGGTCCAAAGTACTTTTTTCGGATGAAAGCAAATTTTGCATGTCATTCGAAATCAAGGTGCCAGAGTCTGGAGGAAGACTGGGGAGAAGGAAATGCTAAAATGCCTGAAGTCCAGTGTCAAGTACCCACAGTCAGTGATGGTCTGGGGTGCCATGTCAGCTGCTGGTGTTGGTCCACTGTGTTTTATCAAGGGCAGGGTCAATGCAGCTAGCTATCAGGAGATTTTGGAGCACTTCATGCTTCCATCTGCTGAAAAGCTTTATGGAGATGAAGATTTCATTTTTCAGCATGACCTGGCACCTGCTCACAGTGCCAAAACCACTGGTAAATGGTTTACTGACCATGGTATTATTGTGCTCAATTGGCCTGCCAACTCTCCTGACCTGAACCCCATAGAGAATCTGTGGGATATTGTGAAGAGAAAGTTGAGAGACGCAAGACCCAACACTCTGGATGAGCTTAAGGCCGCTATCGAAGCATCCTGGGCCTCCATAACACCTCAGCAGTGCCACAGGCTGATTGCCTCCATGCCACGCCACATTGAAGCAGTCATTTCTGCAAAAGGATTCCCGACCAAGATTTGAGTGCATAACTGAACATAATTATTTGAAGGTTGACTTTTTTTGTATTAAAAACACTTCTTTTATTGGTCGGATGAAATATGCTAATTTTTTGAGATAGGAATTTTGGGTTATCATGAGCTGTATGCCAAAATCATCAGTATTAAAACAATAAAAGACCTGAAATATTTCAGTTGGTGTGCAATGAATCTAAAATATATGAAAGTTTAATTTTTATCATTACATTATGGAAAATAATTAACTTTATCACAATATGCTAATTTTTTGAGAAGGACCTGTAGATGTTGTTGGAAAGCTGAGATCCTCAGCTTTGTGACTTGTAACATTCATCATCAATAGAGAACATATTTGGCTAATTTGTTTATCAACTTTTTCTGCTGTACTGCATATTTTGCTCTGAGGCCTGTTCCATGAAGCTAGTTGAAAAAATTTGTTTCAGATTGACAAAACCAGATTTTGCCAAACAGGTTTGGATCTTATCTAAATTAATTTATATTGGTTCACAATAAGAACATAAAGGCTGATTAATTTTAAAAGCATAATATTTATATATATATATATCAAATGTAAAAGCTTTAATATACATTAAAATTGAAAGCATAATATAATTTAATGAAATGCTACTGTTTGGCCACTGGGGGCAGATCAAAAGTGTACCTACAGTTTCCGATTTCACTGTGAGATCAGACTGACTGTACGACTTATACTATTTTTGGCATGTAGTATTTGCACACTGTGCACATATTCTGTATACTATACAAACAATAAACAGATGACCAGCTACATTTGTCAAAATATGCAGAATACAGCCAGAGCAATGATGACTCTAAGATAGGGATGTAATCATACCATAATCATAACTTACAATGCTATACCAGTGGTATAGTGGTGATACCAAGTAGTATCACGATACCACAAGATAGTGTGTTCATTCTTAACACAGTTTGTCATAGCAAAGGTGGTTCTATCAGGAAGACTCACAGACTTGAGTGAAATTGAAGATGACATTTATTTGATGAATTTAAAACAGAAATGTAATGTCTCTATTTGGCATAAGCCCCGTCTGGTGGTCCGAAGAAGTTGTTCTCGGAACCGTCATTTGCTGCCGGAGATAGGAGGCAGGGACGAGGAGCCTACCCCCATGTAGGACGGGACTCAACTGGTGGTGGTGGGGTGGTGGAGGTTGCCGTGTTAGCACACAGAAACAGCAATGTGATAGGTTGTAAGCAGACTTATAAAGCAATGGCTTACGTGTGATTGGCTAGGAGATAGCTAATGGTGCGATGATGTACAGCTGCTAGTCTTCCCGCTAGAACAAAGCTGCACTTACATTTCTTATAAATTCCACTTTTTGCTCCGGAAGTGGTGAAAATAACTGTTGCATGAACAGGGAGATGGCTCAAATGGACAAACTTGTTACCTAAGACATTCTTAGTTTAATATAAAAAATGTTATAAAATCTTCGCCGCATAAAAACAGCCAGTTCAAACGGCAACATCTTTAAACTTTTATTCTATTATTTCTGTGATTATTTGAATGTTGGTAACAAAAAATAAGATATTGTTACTTTGAAAAGACTGTTTTGAGCAGCTGTTTTATTATTATAACCACTTCAGCCCCTCTCTCCTGGTAAACAGCAGCATGAATGCAGATTACACATACACCTCACATGGCTCAGGGATGTGATCTAATCAGAAGTGCAAACTTAGTCTTTCTGTAAATGTTAAGATAAAGCATTTAAGTTCAATTAAGAGACATTAACCCATGTGTATTCTGCAGAGGCAGCGGGATGTGTCTGAAGGTGTTTAATTAGGTTGTTAGTGCTTCCCCCTTTGGCTTGAAATCTCTTGCATTCATGGCAGAAGGGTTATCTCGGTCTCATCAGCCAAAACCCCAAATAATTCAAAGTCTCTACATAAAATGTATTGTGTAACAATTTTTCACTCTCCAAAGTTTTAATTAAATCCATATCCATTAGGACAGTGGTTCTCAACCTTTTAGACTCCAAGGCCCCCCACTGTCCAAGACAATATTTGAAGGCCCCCTTGCTCAAAACTAGACGTGTCTGATTAAAATAAGTAAATCATGAATAATTTTTTATTCTAGAAGTTTCAGAAAGAGACATATCTTAAAATATTTTTTAGCTTTTTAATTAAGTTGAATTATTTTAATATTTATTTTTTTAAATCAATTTTAAGTCAATTTGAAACCCCCTTGGAAGTGTGCTAAGGCCCCCTAATGGGTGAAAACCACTGCATTAGGAGACACGTCCACCAAATTAACACACTGGCATTCAGACATGTGTACTGATGTCTTACTAAATATTCTAAATATTTAAAAAATACTGTAGCACCGGCACATATTTGGAAGCATTAGTATTGCGATACTACCATAACACCAGTCAACCATGCAAACCTACTCTGTAAAGACATTTTTACAAAAACTGTATTAAAAATGCAAAATAACTGCAATTATTTTCAAGATGTTAACTGATTCACACTCACGAACAACAATGCAATTTGAGCACATTACTTTTCAAAACAAGGGGTCAAGGTTTGGCTGGTTAGCTCGAATTCTCCCTTATGAGGGCAAAAAGCTTCTTTCTCCATTAATGGCCATTCAGAAGTGGCAGAGAAATTTGATGAAATACAATCTTTTGCAAACAGCATATTTCTGCATAATATATTATAGCAAATGTTTTACCAGTGCAGGTATCTTTGGAAGGCTCCTAAAAATAACAAATTCACTTCTTCCGTGTCTGTTCCTGGTTTTAGTTGGGTTTGGGGCACTTTTCAGCTAGTCAGGCAGGGATACCAGCTGGCCAATCATCTAAAATAGCTGAAGACAAGCTTGTTCAGGTTGGAAGACAGCTGGACCAGCTTAAACCTGCTAAAACCACAGATCATCCTTGACCTTTTTAGCTGTTTTACTCAAAAGGGATGCAATTTATTTTTTATTTTTTTAAAACAATAGATTGTGGCATGAATCAGTCAACAAAGGAACAGAGATACAATCTTAACTGATTTCACAACCAGATTACAGCTGCTGCCTCACAGACATCAGCCCCGTGTTTATAGTGGAGACTTCAGAAGATAACAGCCCACCTCATTCTCATGACACTCTCTGTTTAATGGGTGATGCTCACAGCAGGTAGTCCGCTGGCCTTGGACCTTGAGAGTGAGCGATGGATGATGGAAGATGATGATGTTGATGTAAGGATGAAAGAAAGCCTGGATGCGTTTTTTGTGTACACAGAAACTTAAATTAATAAATAGGGCATTTTGTGCTTTTGCGTGTGCCCATTGTTTTATGTCATAATCTCATTATCTCTTCTTTTCCACTTGCACAACCTATGAATGTGAATGGAGCATCCTGTTTGGATTTTTGGACGAACTTGATTTCAGTGGTAGAGAGAGAGAGATATAAAATAGAGTGAAAGTGCATGTGCTGCAGTATTAGTAAAGCTCAACCGAGGCAGAGAGACAGAAAGAGGATGGAAGTGAGAGGATTATTTTGGATTTTGCTGAGGAGAGAAGTGTTGAGATTTCAGTAATGAGAAATTTCAGTATTTGTGTGTGAAAAGTATTTGTTTGCCTGTAAGGATTATCCTGTGTGTGCATGTGGGTTTATTTAGCTATACTTTAAGGACAAATTTGTGCTCAGAATTTAGCTAAATATGACAACACCCCTTTGGAGACATTTGATTTATATATATATATATATATATACAGTGCATCCGGAAAGTATTCACAGCGCTTCACTTTTTCCACATTGTGTTATGTTACAGCCTTATTCCAAAATGGATTAAATTCATTATTTTCCTCAAAAGTCTACAAACAATACCCCATAATGACAACGTGAAAGAAGTTTTTTTGAAATCTTTGCAAATTTATTAAAAATTAAAAACAAAAACAATCACATGTACAGAAGTATTCACAGCCTAAACAAGAAGATAAGTACATCAGAGTCTCTAGTTTGAGAAATAGACACCTCACATGACCTCCGCTGACAGCTTCATTGAATTCTACCTGCTCAACACCAGTTTCATGTACAACAGTAAAGAGAAGACTCAGGGGTGCAGGCCTTATGGGAAGAATTGCAAAGAAAAAGCCCCTTTTGAAACTAAAAAAAAAAAAAAAAAAAGGTTAGAGTGGGAAAAGAATCACAAGCATTTGACAACAGATAATTGGATAAGTGTGTTATGGATCTTAACCCCATTAAGCTTTTGTGGGATCATGCCCGACAAGACATCTATGGCAAGTGCTGCAGGAAGTGTGGGGTAAAATGCCTCCAGATTTTTCATGTTATTAATGTCCAGACTATACATTTTGATCAGTTGAATGTCACTTTACCAATTTCTTTCCATAAGAGCAATATTTGCACATTATTCCAAACTTTTGGGTGCCAGTATATGTGTAATATATAGATAGATAGATAGATAGATAGATAGATAGATAGATAGATAGATAGATAGATAGATAGATAGATAGATAGATAGATAGATAGATAGTTATATCTAATAGGTAGTTCTCCCTATTTCGAGGTAGCCGTGCGCAAGTCGATCGCTTTAGAAACCTCAATGTCCTCCGCCATTTTAAACAGCACCCATTGTGTAGTTAATCAGTCTGTTGTGTTTCTCAGCTGTGATGAGCCTTAATGCTGAAGTTGTTTGTTTAAAGCCTTTTAAAGCTATTTCCTAGCTTTAGTAGTGTAGTTTAGTAAGCGATCACGAAGAGCTGTTGTATGTAAATGGCTGACGCTGATTCACTTCACGTCACCTAACTGGCTCATATTACACACAAAAATTATCTTTTGCCACCACCTGTTGGCTAGCATATGTGATGTCCAAAAAAAAAAAAAGCCATAGCTCTTAACAGATCTACACTGCTCTTACACTTTAGTTTAGAATGGCACGAACACAAGCGGAGTGATACAGACACAGTGAAGCATCGGAGTGCTGATGGTGTCAGACCATCAGTGCTCATGGAACATCTGTGTGTGTGTATATATATATACAGTACTGTGCAAAAGGCACATAAGATGTTTCACAAAAGCATTTGTCTTAAGTTGGTTATTTATATCTTCAGCTTTAGTGTGTCAACAGGAAATATAAATGTTAGACTCCCAAACATTACTTTTACAAACAGAAAAGATTAGAATAGAAGAACAGATGTCATGCCTCCACAAAGCCTCCCACTAAACATCATATCAGTCTTATATTTTGTGGTGACTAGAAAAAGGGAGAAGAAAAACTATAAATCATATTAAACAAATATGTGTAACTGAACTATTAAAAAAGGGAATGCACTTAAATTAAAATAGTTCTTTAATAAACAGTGTCTATAAATGATAATAAATTTGTCTATGCTCAGCCTTGAACGATCAGTCACTCATTGATTGCTTTTGCCTTAAGAGTGTTCACCTGACTAGGGAGGAGGCGTGCTGCTCAAATAGAGACTCCGATGGTGAAGCAGCAGCTCCGTGTCTTGTGTTTTATTTCACATCATATTCTCCCTTTATCGAACCTTTGAAAGTTCGTTCTAAGTTTAGCTGGTCTGTCACTCATGATGCTTATGTGTACTATGCTAACAGTGGGGACCATGCGGTCTTAGCAATGGAGTGATAATGGACTGAACACAAGAATATAATGTGTTTTCTTGATAATGAGAATGAGAGTTACGAGCATGTCTGTATCGGAAAGGTGAAAAGGGTAATCCTTTGTAATGACATTATATGCCTGTGTTTAAATGATTATCTGAGTTTAAGAACATCAGTAACATGTGTAAAGGAGTTTATGTTGATATGTAAAAGGATTTAAGTAAAATAAGAAGATTTTTCTTATGTAATATTTTATTGGTTGAGTTAAAATTACATGTTGTTAATTTAAATCTACTAATGCTGATCCATGTAAAACTTTTTAAAAATATTTAAACAGTTTTAATGTTGAAAAAATGAAAAGAAGCGTGGAACATCCTATCTGCCAAAAACCAAGAAAAACTGTGTCCAGGAGAATTGGTGCTGTTTTAAAGGCAAAGGTGGTCACACAGAATATTGAGTTAGCTTTTTTATGTTTACTAGACTTTGTATGACATTAAGTAATAAATGAAAACTATTTATGTCATTAGTTTTGAAGACATCCTCACTATGCAACATTTTTCACAAGTGCCTAAAACTTTTGCAAAGTACTGTGTGTATATATACAGTATCACACAAAATACACCCTTCACATTTTTGTAAATATTTTATTATATCTTTTCATGTGACAACACTGAAGAAACTAAACTTTGCTACAATGTAAAGTAGTGAGTGTACAGCTTGTATAACAGTGTAAATTTGCTGTCCTCTCAAAATAACTCAACACACAGCCATTAATGTCTAAACCGCTGGCAACAAAAGTGAGTACACCCCTAAGTGAAAATGTCCAAATTGGGCCCAAAGTGTCAATATTTTGTGTGGCCACCATTATTTTCCAGCACTGCTTTAACCCTCTTGGGCATGGAGTTCACCAGAGCTTCACAGGTTGCCACTGGAGTCCTCTTCCACTCCTCCATGATGACATCACGGAGCTGGTGGATGTTAGAGACCTTGTGCTCCTCCACCTTCCGTTTGAGGATGCCCCACAGATGTTCAATAGGGTTTAGGTCTGGAGACATGGCCAGTCCATCACCTTCACCCTCACGGTTCCCTCAATGAATTGTAGCTACCCAGTGCCGGCAGCTCTCATGCAGCCCCAGACCATGACACTCCCACCACCATGCTTGACTGTAGGCAAGACACACTTGTCTTTGTAATCCTCACCTGGTTTCCACCACACACGCTTGACACCATCTGAACCAAATAAGTTTATCTTGGTCTCATCAGACCACAGGACATGGTTCCAGTAATCCATGTCCTTAGTCTGCTTGTCTTCAGCAAACTGTTTGCGGGCATTCTTGTGCATCAGACTATAAGCCGCACACTGCATCAAATTGGTCTGCATGGCTGGGACGACAGCCATGCAGAACAAATTTGATGCAGTGTGCGGCATATAGTCTGAGCACTGACAGGCTGACCCCCCACCCCAACCTCTGCAGCAATGCTGGCAGCACTCATACATCTATTTCCCAAAGACAACCTCTGGATATGACGCTGAGCACGTGCACTCAACTTCTTTGGTCGACCATGGCGAGGACTGTTCTGAGTGGAACCTGTCCTGTTAAACCGCTGTATGGTCTTGGCCACCATGCTGCAGCTCAGTGTCAGGGTCTTGGCAATCTTCTTATAGCCTTGGCCATCTTTATATAGAGCAACAATTCTTTTTTTCAGATCCTCAGAGAGTTCTTTGCCATGAGGTGCCATGTTGAACTTCCAGTGACCAGTTTGAAGGAGTGTGAGAGCGATGACACCAAATTTAACACACCTGCTCCTCATTCACACCTGAGACCTTGTAAAACTAAGGAGTCACATGACACCAGGGAGGGGAAATGGCTAAGTGGGCCCAATTTGGACATTTTCACTTAGGGGTGTACTCACTTTTGTTGCCAGCGGTTTAGACATTAATGGCTGTGTGTTGAGTTATTTTAAGGGGACAGCAAATTTACACTTTTAGGGGAAGGGTTAGGGTTAAGAGTGAGCCCAGACAGAATCAGACTGATCTCTGAAATCGGAAACAGTAGGTTGACTGATTTCAGTAAGATTTTCTGTCTGCTTACTGAAATGTGAACATGCCCGCAGTGGCCAAAGTGGTAAGTGTTGTTGAGCTTTTGTGCATGTGAGCTCCATTTTTCCAGGTGAAATATCCACTGTTAAATTTTAATGGAAAATCCATTAAATTCTGCAAAGGGATTTAAACAGTCATTTTAAGAATAAAATTCCATCATTCTGCTCATTCAATAAATGCAATCTGCTTTAAACTACACAAATTTATGCAACGGATTCTCTGTATGCACAACCCATAGAGCCCAATCGAAGCCGTTCTTTAATGAGAGTCTATGAGATGCCTATTCTGTTGATTTCAATCTCAAAAACACTGGGCTTTCAATCAGTGTATTTGTGTCCCATCTGGAATCCTGCCTCTCAAAAAGATGGGACTTTGCAACAATTGAAACTATGATATACATGACTGACAGTATTTGAAATTAAAAAGCACCATTATATGGAGTGCTCGCTTCTTTGTTAATAGACTTTTAATAATGATTTGCCTTTAAATATTGTAAAACTGCTGTTTTAGGCTTGGTGAATTATTTTCAATAAGTAATTTCACTGTTTAGTTGTAGATTGACAAGCAGCTTTGAGCAAAGACACCAAAGTAAAAATAATAATAATAATATCTGAGTACATATTTTGCATTAAACAACAGCTACAACTGCCACTGTATAGAAGTCTTATAGTATTATATTTCCTCATGAGGCATTTTGACCTTTATGGAGTATATACACACTATATACAACACAGCAAATCATTCATTTATGCCAAATACTGTACATAAAATACATAAAAAATATTTGTAAGTTTTATTTAATTTAATTTTTTCCATTTTTAAAAGTAAACGTGTGTGAGTGTCTGTGTGTGATTTCAATGTCGACTGCAGGTCTGCTTACATCTGCAGTCAATCTACCCATATGGTACACAGAATCCGGAAATCACAAACAATAGGGTACTGGGCTACTGCCAAACATTGTGTTAGTGTAAGTGTGCGTGCCTTGGTTTTTACAATATATTGGTTTTTTTTCATGTTTTATCAATTTAAATAACATGTACCCTCACAAGGTATCTACAGACAGAGACTGCAAGATTTCATTCAAAGCTATTACAATACATAAAACTCTGAACATGCTAATGGAAGTTATAACATCTTATGCATCACAAATATATTTAAATATATCTCATTTTGTGATCAAAGCAATGATAAATGCCATTGGTATTGAAGATGGAGATATCGCATGCTGATTCTGTCTGAAAAAGTGGCAAGAGTATGGGCAAAAAAAAGGCAAGAGTAGTAGAACAGCATGAAACAGAGGGATTAGAAAATGGCCGTGGCTTAGTAGCCTGAACATTGTCTCTGATTGGTCAGTTACAATGGGTCTATTTTCTTCTAACTCTTCACTGTATGTTTTTCATTTAATGGCTATTAAAGTTTCTCAGTTTCTCATGACTTTAGTGCGATTGCATAGATTGTGTTGTCACATGGATCCTGTTCCCTTCCTCAGTGCTGGTACCGATCATGTTGCCAAGAGGTTGTTCCGAGTCTCTGCCCGTGTTCACGACCACAGAGGTCATTCCCGAATCTCTGCCAGTTTTCTTGACCACAGAGGTCATTCCCGAGTCTCTGCCTGTGCCCACGACTACAGAGGTCATTCCCGAGTCTCTGCCCACGACCACAGAGGTTGTTCCCGAGTCTCTGCCCATGTTCATGACCACAGAGGTCGTTCCAGAGTCGCTGCTAGTGTTCACGACCACGGAGGTTGATCCAGAGTCTGTGTCTATGTTACCGTGTGTTTAGCCACTGCCCTCATTACTACCAGCTGTTCCCAATTGTATATAATGCCCTGATGTCTGTTCTGTCTTGGTCAGTTGTTGTGTTTTTCTCCAGTTCATGTTCCGGTTGATATCTTGTTTGTTTTTGTTTCCCAGTCTTGCCCAGTTCCAGCGTTTATCCTGATCTTGTATTTTGATTTATTTATTTATAATATTTTTATCGAATATATTACATGGTGTCCCGATAAATTAATCACGATTAATATACACATATAAAATATTTGCTGAGAAAGCCCCTTATATAACAATAACTCAATATATACTGATTATACATATTTATATCAATACATAATTATCTTTAAATATAAAAAAAATTCTAAATGCTTCAATGCATTTAGGGGTGTGGTCATGGTCAAGACAATCTCCTGAACTCCAAACTGAATATCAGAATGGGAAAGAAAGGTGATTTAAGCAATTTTGAGCATGGCATGGTTGTTGGTGCCAGACGGGCCGGTCTGAGTATTTCACAATCTGCTCAGTTACTGGGATTTTCACACACAACCATTTCTAGGGTTTACAAAGAATGGTGTGAAAAGGGAAAAACATCCAGTATGCGGCAGTCCTGTGAGCAAAAATGCCTTGTTGATGCTAGAGGTCAGAGGAGAATGGGCCGACTGATTCAAGCTGATAGAAGAGCAACTTTGCCTGAAATAACCACTCGTTACAACCGAGGTATGCAGCAAAGCATTTGTGAAGCCACAACATGCACAACCTTGAGGCAGATGGGCTACAACAGCAGAAGACCCCACCGGGTACCACTCATCTCCACTACAAATAGGAAAAAGAGGCTACAATTTGCAAGAGCGCACCAAAATTGGACAGTTGAAGACTGGAAAAATGTTGCCTGGTCTGATGAGTCTCGATTTCTGTTGAGACATTCAGATGGTAGAGTCAGAATTTGGCGTAAACAGAATGAGAACATGGATCCATCATGCCTTGTTACCACTGTGCAGGCTGGTGGTGGTGGTGTAATGGTGTGGGGGATGTTTTCTTGGCACACTTTAGGCCCCTTAGTGCCAATTGGGCATCGTTTAAATGCCACGGCCTACCTGAGCATTGTTTCTGACCATGTCCATCCCTTTATGGCCACCATGTACCCATCCTCTGATGGCTACTTCCAGCAGGATAATGCACCATGTCACAAAGCTTGAATCATTTCAAATTGGTTTCTTGAACATGACAATGAGTTCACTGTACTAAAATGGCCTCCACAGTCACCAGATCTCAACCCAATAGAGCATCTTTGGGATGTGGTGGAACGGGAGCTTCGTGCCCTGGATGTGCATCCCAAAAATCTCCATCAACTGCAAGATGCTATCCTATCTATATGGGCCAACATTTCTAAAGAATGCTTTCAGCACCTTGTTGAATCAATGCCACATAGAATTAAGGCAGTTCTGAAGGCGAAAGGGGGTCAAACACAGTATTAGTATGGTGTTCCTAATAATCCTTTAGGTGAGTGTGTATATATATATATATATATATATAAATTTCACTTACTGCCCTCTGGAGTAAGCAGGTGGTACTACAAGCTTGCATTTCTCAGGAATCTTCCTTATCATGGTCCGTGGGCATGCGATTAATTGCATTAAAGGGCACCTATTATGAAATTTTGAAAATTACCTTTCATGTAGTGTGTAACAGATTTAAGTGAACAAAAACATCCTGCAAAGTTTTATATATGAAAGTTCACCGTAAAAAAAGTTATTGCCTCTCAAAAGTAGGAGTCGACTCTGAGTCAATTTAATGAATCGTTTTTCCAATGAGTCATTTTCCTTTTCGTTGTGACGTCAAGACGAAAAATTATCAAATTGGCCGTGCCCACTCATTGCGCGCGCAGACACCAGGGAAAACTTGAAAACATCATGTCGACAACAAGACGCTGTGTTCTGAAGTGCATATCAAAAGCGACCTTTTTTTCACTGCCCAGGAACGAGCATGTGAAGAATCAGTGGCTAGAGTTTATATTTACAAATATACCACACAAGTATAGCCCGAACCTTGTGCTGTGTTCGCGTCATTTTAATGACGATTGCTTTACGAACATGAATGCTTTCAAGTGTGGATTCGCGAACCGGTTGATACTGAAGGAAGGTTCAGTTCCAAGTTTATTTGGATCAGCTTCCTCCTCCGAATCACAACCTGTAAGTATTATTAATTATTGTTGCTTTTATGTGTTTTTTAGCATGCTTAATAAGTATTTGTGTGTTGTGAAAGTTACGCTCAGCGCAGCTTCTAGGTCTCCAATGTCAATTTTTTTGAAATATGTGAAATGTTTGTCGATGTTATTGGAGTTGTCATAAAGAATAGAGCAATAACTTGTAGTTATGCAGTGCTTTATCAATATGTTTATGCGTTGGGCTAACGCAAACAATAACTGATTGGGTGTTTACCACCGAACTTTGGGCTATGATCGCTAACATAATTCAACTCAAATTCCTTCTCTGATTTTGATTTTTGTACTACAAAGCGGTGATGGGCGTTCCGTTTTCGACAATTTCTGCACAGAGTATACCAATCACAACTGACTGGGTCATCTGACCAATCACCGCAGATTAGCGTCACGCAAAGGAGGGGTTTGGAAAAATGAGTCGTTGAACGAATCATTTGGGAGTCGGTGAGCAAATCAGGTAAACATAAATGCAACAATATTAGGAACATTTTAAATGCCATAATAGGTGCCCTTTAATTGAATTAATGTGGTAAATCGACTATGTATATATGTATATATGTTTATGTATATATGTATATGTATATATATATGTATATGTATATGTGTATATGTATATATATATATATATATATATATATATATATATATATATATATATGTACTAGATTTGTGATTATGGCTACATGTCCATATATATGTTTGAGGTTTGTGACTATGGCTACATGTACATGCACTCTCAGAATGCGATTACAATGCGATTAAGGCAATACTAATCAGATTAATGATAATCACTGTAAGATACTGTATGTAGAGTTCTCTTATTTTTATCACTTTAAACAGGCATGTAAATGCTTTAATCGCATTTCTTCCACTCTGACCAAAGTGTGCGTTTGCCAGTGCTGCAGACAGATGATGTTACGCTCAAGCACAAATTAGAAAACAACGCTAATACTTTCTTCTTGCACTGTTTTCCAGCAGTAGGGCACCCCGCTGCAGGATCTAAACCCCCATGGCAAAAGAAGACATATTTTCCCAAGTTGTGAATGTCCGTTTGCAGACTGAAAATTCACGAGTTTTGTAAGATTCTTTAATTTGCTTTAACCTCTGTATTAGCATTTACATTCTTTTTAATTTTTAGGTTTACCCATCCATAAAAATGTCACATAAAAAAGTGAACTGTGGTTTGTCACTTTACATGTTTATCAGACGGTCTCTGTCTGTCTAAGTGGATGGTTCTTGTCCAGAATACGTTACAGTGTATTCCAGACTTCATGCAAAAGTCTGGCTATGCAATACTAAACTTTATCCCCCTCTATCTCAGGGGACCTCCCATTGAGTGTGTGAAGTTTAATTGACAGTTATTAAAGATTGGATGGTTGCTGCTTAGTTGTTGTTGACCTAGAAAACATCCCAGTAGAGTAAGAGATCGGGAAATGAGGGATATGAAGAGAGTTGTGGAATGTTCTGGAATAATGGTGGGAGGAACAGAGGAGTGATCCTTGTGCACACTAACATTTACTTTTCCAGCAGCACTGGTAGGATGTCATCTTTCCATGATTAAGACTTTAAATCATGAACTGTAACTGATATGTACTTTACAGTACAAAAACAAAGCCACCACTATCTCTTTATCAGACACACGTAATTGCAAACATCACAGTTGGTACATGAAATATGGTGTGCAAAAAACTGAGGAGACATCAGCTAATTCCCCTGCATGCACTATCTTCAACTTTAAAAATCCATCAACCATAAATCAAGATCTGTTTTCAATAACTGTATTTATAACAGTTTCCACAGGGTCTGGTTCTCCATTTCCTGCTGCAAAACCCATCTAAAACCGGTTTTCGACTGGTCTAAGTTGGTCATATTGTAATTAGCTGGTCAGATTAAAATAAAAAAGTCATATTGGAATTTCTTTTATAATTTGGAACCAATGGCTAATGGGAGAATGGGAATTTTCTTATGGACTACCAAACTAACACCACAAGCTTTTTACAATGCAGTTCCCAATATGACTATAATGATTCCCAAAAGCATTTAATGCCACATTGGACATATAAGGCCTTAGAATTTGACCAAAAGAGGGTATCTTATAAAGCAGCATAATGCTGAAAGGTGACGTCTGAATCTGAAAGGTGTTTGGCTGTTTTAACTACAATGTGGGACTTTTCTACACCCACCATATTGAGTGTTCCAATTTCTCCCATTCATTTTAATACAACTGATCTGTCTTGGGCTAAACAGTCTCTGTTATAAAGCATCACATTTTTAGCTTAGTAACATGCTAACGTCACACTCAGTAAGGCAGCTCAATAGGTTTTGTCATTTCATTCAATACTTAGCACTTATGTAGCTTTGGGGTCAAAAATTACTCCTTTTGTGCTTTGCTTCTTTAAAAAACATGGTTTCCTTCATCTCAGTGGCATGAGATTTGGTGACTTTTCCTACATTAGCTATCTATACACACACACAAATAAATTGCATTAGAAGGTAGCTGCCTATGTAGGAAGTAGACGGCAAGGTATTTCAGTAGGTTTTGGAAAATGGCTGTCTCCACTAGTGCCTCAATAATAAACAGATGTTTATATAAACTAAACCCCATTTAATACACAGATATAAACACGTTTTCTCGTCAGACATTTCTGCCCAGAAATCTCCAGCTCACAGACCACTTATTGAAAACACATGGCTCAGTTTGAGAAGTTCCCTGCGTGAAACCTAAACATTTTATAGGCTAATATGATGTACAAAAGTGTTGCTAAGTAACGATAAACAGTAACACTGGAGATCTGATTTAATTTGTCTCTGTTGTGTCTCCAGTAGGGTTGTCTTTGTAACTGGTTTGCTTAAAAATTTGTTGTGAAATTCAAACCCATAGTTTTGAGTTTATCACAGCTAGATGCTATGAGATTTAGAGAGATTTAAACAAACTCCTTACCCTAAGTATTAAACTTACCAGTAGCGGTTCTTGCTTGTATGGCATAAGATGCCACCCTGAGTGGCTGCCCATGTCACCCATGCCTAAATCTGCCACTGAAACTTACCCTAAAAAAAAAACTTGCGAAAATTTACCACTCATTATTTTCACATGCAAATTAACTTGTTATTTGCCACAAATGTTTGCCAGAAGTTTGCAGCTCTTCGCCAGTAGTGGTGACCTTACCACAAACTCTGGCAATGAAGAGTTTGCCACAAAGCTCATTTGCATGTGAAAATGAATGTGTGGTGAATTGTATAGTCATTATAAACATACTACTAAAGTTTGAAGCCCAAGTGCCCCAGTAACTTTTAGTATCTATCTTCTTTTGCTTCACTGTAGTTTGTTTATTCTTGAGGACACACTCTCAAATATGGCTGCCATCATTTCTATTGGATTTGACTTCTGACCACAATCCTTAGGGAGCGAGAGCTGGAGAAATTGTGCAGAGGACCAATTTATTATCTTCAGCTCAGAATCCAAGAGAGATTGTGTGAGTGTGTGAGAGAGTGTGTGTGTGAGAGAGAGAGAGAGAACGAGAGAGAGAGAGAGCATATAAGAACTAGCGTAAAATTGCCACCTAGTGTTGAAATAAAGAAAGTGTCATAGGTTGAATTGTCTCATTTTTGGTTTTAGATGGAGTTTTGTCATACACGTATTATCAGAGGAACATATCTTTACTCTGAGGTTACTCTTTCATAGCTCAGGAGATTAATTACATTTGTTAAGTTATATTTCATTGACGTACCAACTTTGTCTCCAAATAAATTCCTTAGGGGAATACAATGGAAACAAATGAGACATTTGCTGACATAGAGTTAAAGTGTAGAACTATAAAGTGAATGTGCATAGATAGCTCAGATAATTTGGTTTGGGGAGAACTGAATTAGAAATGTTGCAGTTAATATTGTTGTCTGTGTCCTTTCATTGCAGACTTAGGACAAAAATCTGAGGCAACTTAAAGGAATAAACCAAAAAGATGTTATTTACTTGTCATGATTTACTCAGTTTAATGTTGTTTTTTCTGTGGAACACAAAAGGAGAATTTTTAAGAATCTTCACAAAATTTCTTTCAATAAAATGGCATGTAAAGTGACCACGGCATTTTTTAAATATTTTCTGCAAGCTTCAAATTTCTGCAAGACTATCAGTTAATGCAGAGGACTTTTGGTTTGTTCCTCTCACAAATCATATGGCTTCACAAATCATATGGCTTCTGAGGCCTAGTAGTATAGTAGACAAGTCATATAGCCTACTTTTATGATATGTTTATTGTTCTGTTTTGGTGGTTTTTGTACTTTTGGGGGATTGTTGTGGTCACTGTATGGAAATTACAACATTTGAGATATAACGTTGAGATGTAAAAGAGAGTTCATTGAAAAACAAAGGCCCTCAGGTGATTGAGTCCAACAGAGGAAGTGTGTCTCTGTGTTAGCAGACTGATGAATAACTATGTGTATATACAACCACATTCACCTCTCCCCCTCTATCTTTCCATTGTGTGCTTTTCTGCTGAGTGGTGGACCTGCAAAAATATCTGACAATTCTCTCTGTGGGAAACGTAGCAAGGTCATGACCATTTATCAACACATCCCTCTACTGTGTGTGTGTGTGTGTGTGTGTGTGTGTGTGTGTGTGTGTGTGTGTGTGTGTGTGTGTGTGTGTGTGTGTGTGTGTGTGTGTGTATCACTTTGTGGGGACCAAATGTCCCCATAAGAATAGTAAAACCCGACATTTTTGACATTGTGGGGACAATTTGTCAGTCCCCATGATGAAAACGTCTTATGAATCATACTAAATTATGTTTTTTGAAAATGTAAAAAATGCCAAAAGTTTTCTGTGAGGGTTAGGGGATATAAAGTTTGTACAGTATAAAAATCATTATGTCTATAGAAAGTCCCCCATAAAACATGGAAACCCAAGATGACACTAATGTAACACTTAAAAGTGCTGAACATGATATTTGCAATTGTTTGAGATTATGAAAAATGCAAGCAAAGGGTATAAAAATTTTTCTCAGTTAAACATCTAAGAGTGTGTGTGTGTGTGTGTGTGTGTGTGTGTGTGTGTGTGTGTGTGTGTGTGTGTGTGTGTGTATGTGTGTGTGTGTGTGTGTGTGTGTGTGTGTGTGTGTGTGTCATAAATGCTGTATCCTTAGTATGCTTGCTTACAGCCCTCACACACCTGGATGTTTGCAGGCAGGTGCATCAGACACAGTCAATATTGTAAAAGAACTCTGGAGTAGCTTGTCTTATAGAGTATGTATTCAATAAGTGTTTTAGTCTTGCAACCTTGCTTGAAGAAGGACTAATTCTGTTATTGAATAGATTTATAGAATTAAAGGATTAGTCCGGGTTTAATACAAGTTAAGCTTAATCGACAGCGTTTGTGGCACAGATTACCTCAAAAACTTATTTTTTTACTCAGTCCTCGTTTTATTAAAAAAAAAGCAAAAATCGCAGCAACAAATAAGACACTTACAATGGAAGTGAATGGGGCTGTCAGTAAACATTAAAATAGGATAAGCCACAAGATGTAAACATGTTAACATGGTTCACTGATTCTTGAGATAAGGGACAAAACATGTTTTAAATCTTAGTTTTTTAAACTAAATTAATTTGAAATGGATATATTTGTAGGCAAGGTTTCAGCTAACAAGCCATGTAAGAGAACAGGCTTTTATGAAAATGCTTTTGTCTGAAAAAATATTCACTTTAAAATTCACATCTTACTGTAATTTGAGTCAACTCTGTCAGACACACTAAAAAGTACGCTATTTTAATTTGATCCCTCCAACAAGAGTGTAAAGTCCTTAATTATCTAATAATGGTGTTCAGTAACGGAGTTCAGAGATAAAATACATTCTAAACATGCATAAACCCCTTCGCACAACAGCGCCAACTGGTGTCCATCCTTCTAAACTCAAACAGTCCATGTACGACTGACTACCCGTGACAACTTTGCCGCGGGATTGCACAAATTTGTGAGACAGAATTACACAAAAAAAGATAATCTATAAAACAAACTCCAGCCAATAGGTGGAATAAACACAAAGAATGTGTAGATTCATCCACAAATTTGATGTGTTACTCCTCAAAACAAACTCCAGCCACTAATCAGAACAAGCACAAAAAGATAACAAAAAAAAAGGTGCTCAGTTTAGTGAGGCGGCCCATTCTGCTGCTACATGAGTGCAACAAATGACCAAATCACTCCAATGTCTTGCAAGAAATACTCCACAAAACAAACTCCAGCCAAGAGGAGGCATAAGCACAATGCACATGCAGATTCATTCACAAAACTGTCCCGAAGGAGTGTTACTCCACAAAACAAACTCCAGCTGCTAGGCAGAACCAGCACAACAAGAAAAAAAAAGGTGCTCAGTTTTCTCGAACTGTCAACTGAATGTTCAGTGAGTTGGTTCACTCGGCTTCAACGTGAGTACCACAAAATAACTTACTCTGTTGACTTCACGAAGCACATCGCTTGCTGTAGGCATATTAATGTTTTACGGCCATCCTTAGCATCTATCCTCAAGTTGGCCAGAAACATCAGTGCAAAAGTGACCTTCCGTTGATGTAAGAGTTTCTTGCATTCCTTAAATCGATCACGTTTCTGGGAACAAGCCTTCCTTTACTCATCGCGTAGCACAAGATCTTTATCAGATAATCTCAGAAAGTTGGCCAGAATTGATCGGGCCTGTCTCCCTGGAACCCTGTGAGCTTGGTCGATTTCCAGGTTATGGCCTGTTATGTCAAGCAGATTCGGAAAGAGCCCGTTCAGGAATTTCATTATATCATGACCCTCTTCGGCCTCAGGAATTCAGACGATTTGGATGTTATTCTGCCGGCTACGGTTCTCCATGTCCTCCATCTTCTCCCATACCTTGCTCCAAATCCACCTGGGATTAGCAGATAATTCCCTCTCCGTTGACTCCAGATAATCTATCCATTTCTTGACATCTCCCACTCTTATAACCACGGCATGGCAGTGATCGATTGACGTATTACAGCAAGATCCTCCAAATCAGCAACAACCTTTGTCAGCATTGCCGAATGTTCAACATCTCTCGCCGAATTTCCCCCATTTCTCCGACCAAAACGGCTCCCTGGCTCGGGGCCTTCTCGGGGGTGTCATTTTGATCACGTAAGTGTCTTAGCCCAAGGATTTTAAATTCTTTGACATATTGTCCTCCTAGAACAGTTATGGAACAGAGTGATTTGAATCTCAGTGGTTTATGTAATTAATAGTGTAAAAACTAGTAAAGTGCACAGAGCTCGCTGTTCACACATCCGAACCTCGCATGGCGTCACGTGACTCCCCCATTAATTCAGGATTCTAAAAAATCTGAGAGAGTTGATTTAAAGTGAGGACAGAAAGTGAGGCAGTTTTTATGGAAAACATCATTTAAAGTTTACTTCCTTTCATTTGATATTTATATTCATGAATCTCTTGAATTTTTCAACACTTGAACACTTTGTAAGGCAGTTTAACATTGTGAAATCTTGCTGAGGACATGTGCTTCCAAGTATAGAGCATACATTTGAAAAGTTCTTATTAAAAAAAAATTTAACCTAGAGTACATTTGTATGTAGGACATGTTTTGTCCTCTATCTTAAGAATCAGCCGGTTATAGTGTGA
This sequence comes from Xyrauchen texanus, assembly GCF_025860055.1. Classification (NCBI taxonomy): domain Eukaryota; kingdom Metazoa; phylum Chordata; class Actinopteri; order Cypriniformes; family Catostomidae; genus Xyrauchen; species Xyrauchen texanus. Next base: position 49,896,768 of record NC_068279.1, read on the forward strand.
TCAAATTTTAAAAAAAAGTTTTATCCACAACAACAGAACCCTGTAATACCAGTATTGCAAATAACTTTACACACATAAGGTTAGTTAGTGGTTTTATCACACTAAAATCATGTTACACACATATTGTTTATGTCTTTTGACTGTCTTTTTGAAATGCCCTTTTGAAGGTCCCTATTCACTTAGATTTTTTTTTATGTTTTTCTGTAATAACGTATTTATTTTTTGCTTTTTTCTTTTTATTTAGGGTTTATTCAAGGGTTTCGAGTCAAAAATGTTTTTTTGTGGTAATCAAGATTACGCAAAACATGCTGTCGATTAAGCTTCATTTGAATTGAAGACAGAATATTCCTTTAACCCATAAGAAAGTACTGTAGAGGTTCCATACTATAGTGATGGTGTCAGATGGTAATACTTCAGGGTACTGAATAATTGACATATATTTGCTATATATTTACATGTTAATCTCAGGTACTTTGAAGAACAAAATGGTACTACCATGGTACGTGTGCAAAAGTTGTTGGTACCATGACAAGATTTTTTTGGTAGTATTATGGTACCATGCCCAGTAAGACAAGTATAATGCCATGGTCAAGAAAGAAAGAAAACCCCATAGTATTACTACAGTACTACATACCAAAAATGTCCAAAATACATAACTATTACCATAGCGCAGGTCCAAAAAAATATGGTAGTACCATGGTACTTTTGTTGTTGAATAGCTTCAACATGAAATTGGAATGTTGCTACTGAATGTTCCAGTACCCTGACATTGGCCCCATTCTTCTGAGTTTTTAACAAGCGGCATCTCCCATCAGACTTTTTTGCATAAGTTCAAATATACTTTCCTTCTCCAGTGGTGTGACCGGGAGCATGATGAGTCAGCAGCAGGTTCTCGTCCTGCATTGAAACCAGGAAGTAATCGCATTTGTATAATCACTGACCAGTGGGACTTGGAGGTTGCATTTTCTCTCTAAGCTTACATTTTTACTCCACTGATGATTAGGTTTTAGGTTTGGGGTAGTTGATCAAATATGAATTCCTCTTCACTGTACTACATAACTTACAACAAAAAACAGCTTGCTATACAACTCGCTTTTGATGCCACTCTGTGGACATTAATGCTGCCTTCACATGCTATGGCAATTATCCTACTTCCCACTTCTGAACCCTTACAAAAATAGAGAGTTCTGGCAAACTTGCTGCAAATTTGCCACTCATTATTTTCACATACCAATGAGCTTTAGGGCAAACTCTTTATTGTCGCCAAAGGTTTCCTACAGGTTCACCACTACCGGTGAGAGCTGCAAACTTCTGGCCAACAAATTATCCTGTACAGCAGTGGATCCCAACCCTGTTCCATGGGGCCCCCCAATACTACACTTTTTGGATATCTTCCTAATCAAACACACCTGATTCAACTAATCATCTCATTAGTGGACTCCAAGACCTGAATTGGGTGTGTCAGAAAAGGGAGATATAGAAAATGTGCAGTGTTGGGGGGCCTCCAGGAATAGGGTTGGAACCAGTTGGGAATGCAGTTGGGAATTGGGGAAGACTCTATGGAGTTGGGATCTTGGTCAAGGGGGTCTAAGGTAAAATTGTAGCAGTTCTGATGTCATAAGTGGGATCTTCAAACCCATGAATTACATATGATGAGCAGGCATGAAATTGCAGCATTATACATCAAATTAGTATATCTCCGGGATCAACTCATCACCTTCAACAGACTTCTGGTATATCTTACAAGTATCCATTGATATGAAACTTAGAAATGTACAAAGGAGGCAGACTATCCCCCTCACTTGGATATGCACAGGTATCCAGGTGATGGCCATCATAACACTGGCACTTTTCCTGGCCTCAATGCCTTGGGTGATCTACAATGGCCACCACATCTGAGACCCACGGATGGTTACGCTGTTCATCAAAGGACAAAATGGGTCTCTCTCCTGGATCACCAAGAATAATATAATGAATACCAAGGTACTTTGACTTCAGTTGAATTGTAACTTTTACAAAGACACACGTAATAACGTCACTCTATGCCACTGCTGCAATGCAGGATACGATTTTAACTACGAATGTGAACAAGAAAACATTAACCCAGATTTCCTGAACAAGTTCAGGTTGCAAAGAGGGGACTGTTGCATTGTTTCATTTTATTCCAGATTGTTTGCAATCCAACAAGAAGTGCAAAAAAAGCAGAAAGGTGCAATGTGATATTCAAGTGTAGACAGGTGGTGCAAAGGCAGGACAAGAAATATATTGCAGTGTTATTAGAGCAGAATAGATATGGCTATGTAATATGAACAGTGTATAAACAATATGTACAGATACACTCACCTAAAGGATTATTAGGAACACCTGTTCAATTTCTCATTAATGCAATTATCTAATCAACCAATCACATGGCAGTTGCTTCAATGCATTTAGGGGTGTAGTCCTGGTCAAGACAATCTCCTGAACTCCAAACTGAATGTCAGAATGGGAAAGAAAGATGATTTAAGCAATTTTGAGCGTGGCATGGTTGTTGGTGCCAGACGGGCCGGTCTGAGTATTTCACAATCTGCTCAGTTACTGGGATTTTCACGCACAACCATTTCTAGGGTTTACAAAGAATGGTGTGAAAAGGGAAAAACATCCAGTATGCGGCAGTCCTGTGGGCAAAAATGCCTTGTTGATGCTAGAGGTCAGAGGAGACTGGGCCGACTGATTCAAGCTGATAGAAGAGCAACTTTGCCTGAAATAACCACTCGTTACAACCGAGGTATGCAGCAAAGCATTTGTGAAGCCACAACACGCACAACCTTGAGGCGGATGGGCTACAACAGCAGAAGACCCCACCGGGTACCACTCATCTCCACTACAAATAGGAAAAAGAGGCTACAATTTGCAAGAGCTCACCAAAATTGGACAGTTGAAGACTGGAAAAATGTTGCCTGGTCTGATGAGTCTTGATTTCTTTTGAGACATTCAGATGGTAGAGTCAGAATTTGGCGTAAACAGAATGAGAACATGGATCCATCATGCCTTGTTACCACTGTGCAGGCTGGTGGTGGTGGTGTAATGGTGTGGGGAATGTTTTCTTGGCACACTTTAGGCCCCTTAGTGCCAATTGGGCATCGTTTAAATGCCATGGCCTACCTGAGCATTGTTTCTGACCATGTCCATCCCTTAATGGCCACCATGTACCCATCCTCTGATGGCTACTTCCAGCAGGATAATGCATCATGTCACAAAGCTCGAATCATTTCAAACTGGTTTCTTGAACATGACAATGAGTTCACTGTACTAAAATGGCCCCCACAGTCACCAGATCTCAACCCAATAGAGCATCTTTGGGATGTGGTGGAACAGGAGCTTCATGCCCTGGATGTGCATCCCACAAATCTCCATCAACTGCAAGATGCTATCCTTTCAATGTGGGCCAACATTTCTAAAGAATGCTTTCAGCACCTTGTTGAATCAATGCCACGTAGAATTAAGGCAGTTCTGAAGGCGAAAGGGGGTCAAACACAGTGTTAGTGTTATATAATAAGATAAACAGAGTAAATATGGATATTCTGTATGAACCATATAGATAGATATGTACAGTATGTACAGCTATGTGCAGTGTGGTAACATTATAAGAGCAGTAAGAATAAGTGTATGTCCAAGATGAATAGTATGAAGAGCAGTAGAATATGGCTATGTATAGGTGAAATTACAGTATGTACAGTTTTAAATAATTAAATTAATAGAATAGAATGGGTGTGATAGGGTAGTGCAAATTGTCCATTGGGAGGCAAGCTTCATTTAGAAAAATGAATAATACCATCATTCACTACTGAAACTGTACACTCGTCCACCATGTTGAATGATTTTATCTTCTCCCAACACAGAAACTCGGGTATCAAAGTTCTTTCCAAGTTTCCCAGTCCTTGTTATGACTTGAGGGGGTGTTCATGTGCAACTTCCAAATCTTAATCTCATATTTAAGATTATTCAGATAGCACAGGAATGCAGCATTACCCCGGGCTGAGTTCAGAATGGCATACTACCATGCTACTCATACTTTACCACAGACAAATATGGCAGAAGTAGAAAGAGTAGTATGGGTAGTATGCCATTCAGATCTCAGCCTCAGACACTGGAGCTCACACACATGCCCTGGCATTAAGAACACTTCCTCCTTCAGCCACAGGGGGAAGTGCTTCAAATTTCGGTAAGCACAGAGAGAGTATACCCTTACAAAAAATCTAGAGTTGACGCAAACTTCCTGCAAATTCGCCTCTCATTAATATGCAGTGAGCTTTGTGGCAAACTCTTCATTGTTGCCCAAGCTGCGCTGCAGATTCTCAACTACCGGTGAATTTCTGGCAAACATTTGTGGTGAATAACAAGCTCATTTGCACATGGAAATTATTAGCTGCAAATTTGCTTTTTTTTGTAAGGGTCGCTAAAGAAATGTCAACCTACTGTTTGTGAGATCAGTCTGTAGACTTATTATATTTTTCTTTAAAGCAACAATGCATTGACAATACAAGACTAAGCAAATATTAAAGTAATTGCAGTTATGAAATGTCCAGGACATTGCAAGGTCTTACTAGAATAAATAAATAATGATCCAACGTGAATTTTCTTGATAAATACATGTAAATATGTTCGTGTCTAGTAACATGTGCATGTAAAATGGCTAGAAATAGCATTTTAGCTTAGCATAAAGCTGACAATTTACACAAGGTTTATTTATATTTCTTCTTCTTCAAACTTACTTCAAACTTACTTCTCTGTCTGCTTGGACACATATTAAGAAAGTGTTTCACCACTGTGTTTCACTCCATCTGAAAGGACTAAATATTAAACTAAACAAATGAAAATAAAATGCAAAGTAATCTCTTCAGCAATCAAAATGCTTTTTGAATGTAACTGAATTACCAACTATTTAAATTGCAACCAATATGGAATACAGTTACTTACATTTAGTATTTTAAATATGTAATACCATTACATGTATTCTGTTACTCCTCCACCATGTGCTTACCTTTAAACTCATGACTGTGAGTCAGGACAAATACAGCCATCCTGTCTGGGGCTAGAAAGCAACAAGCAGGGTGTATGCATGAGCGTGTGTGAGTTATTACATCACCAACCACAAATCTGACCCTGTCACACAATAAAGGTTACCCAGAGTGCCAAGGCCCAAAATGGGAGGAAGAGGCAGCGTTTCTTATTCTGTCCGCTCTCTTATTTTATTCCTCTGAGAGGAGGCTTTCCTGACCTCTGCATGCAGAAACAAGAGGTAAGGAAGTCTAAGCTACTGTATGAGCACACATACACATTCAGCCGAATCTTACTGATGACATACAGCTTCCTGCTTTTCACTGCTTTCACATTTATGTACACATGGACACTTTTGCATTTTGTCCCCCCACAGCCTAATTAGTACAGCTAAAGTACAGCTAGTATACTATATAAAGTATAATATTGGTAAAGTGGGCATTATTACAACGATTCACTTTCAAACTAAAAAGACAACCAATATTGAAGGTGGGAAACCTCACTAAGAACCTCCTCACAAACTGCTTCAGTTTGAGAAATATAGAATCTGTTATTTAATATCTGCATTTAGTTTGACATTGGTTTGATTGGCTAATACATTTAATGGGATGAAAATAAGAAAGAGCATTGTCTTGTTTTGTAGAAGTGTGAATGAGAAGAGTAAAGAGCACTGTTAGTGTAATCCACCTGTCTGGAGCCTTTATGTGCACTTTCATTCTGCCACTATAGTGTCATCTACAGAAATGCACTTACACAAAAACTTTGAAAACCCTTGTAACAGAATGGGTTAAGCTCTTAATTACAAATAATAATAATAAATAAAGAAAAACCATGATATTGTTTTGAATTATTTGAATCTTTTGACCACCCTAATATTAAAAAAAAAAATAATCAAATTTCTTTTATATATGTTTAAAGAAATTGTTCACCCAAAAATAAAAAATTGTCATCATTTACTCACCCTCATGCCATCCCAGATGTGTATGACTTTCTTTACTCTGCAGAACACAAATTTAGATTTTTAGAAGAATATATGATAGGTGTAGGTGAGAAACAGATCAATATTTAGGTCCTTTTTTACTATAAATCTACACTTTCACCAGTGCTCCTCTTCGTGCATATCGCCACCTGCTGGGAGGAGAAAGAATAAAGGGAGGGATAAAGCAAAGAAAAAGAATGAATAAATCATATTTCCACAAGAGCCCGGTGGTGAAATGCACGAAAGATTGCGAACAGGCAAAAAAAGTAGAAGAACTCTTGTAAACTTGCATAGGGCTGTGACAATAGATTCATAGTAAAAAGGACTTTATTACTACAAACTTATTTTTGTGAAACATTGAAATAAAGTGTGCTTGTGCTATCTTTCTTTAAAAGAAATGCCACTTTGTTTGATATTTGTTATGTAATGCAAAGACATTCAGACATCTTTAATTGTTGCTTAAGTGATCAAATACCACTGTATCTATGTAAATGCAATAAGAGTCAACATTTTATTGTATAATTAGAAATAAATGATGAAGAACATTGTTTTAATGCATTTTGCTTGCTGATCCAGATAGATTTCAGGTTCACCAGCTCAACTGTCCAACTGAACAACTGTCAGAAAATGCCTATGACTGTATACATGTATTTTTTAATCAGGTCAGGGAGGTTATCGAAGCAGCGATGGGAAAAGGTCTTAGGGTACATAACACCATTATAGTCTGAGTACAGTGAAGGAGATCACACAGAGGGAATATAACAGCATGAGAAACCAACTGTTCAGGCTATCTCAGACATACTTTCTGATAAGTATATATTTTTACTCAGATTATTACACAAATAATGAATTAAATGACAGAAATTAATAATAAAAAAATTATGTTCTCCCCCAGATAAAGATGCTAAAAATAGGGTGACCAGACATCCCATTTTTCATGTCATTTAACTTGTACACTCTTTATATAAAGCATTACTTTAGTTTTTTTTTTTTTCATTATTATGGTTGCATGATGTTCACTGAATGTTGGGCTGAAATATTACCATTTTCATATACAATGATATTTGCAAGGTACTTCAAAGGAGCCAACCACCATTGAACATCTGAAGAAAATAAAAGAAAAAAAGAAAACCTTTTACCATGGTACTTTTTGTTAATTCTGTATTTGACACCTCATCCATGTTTTTATTGATGTCATATTTCTTTCTCAGAATTTGTACTTGAATATGTTTGACATCATTGTAATTATGATTAGGGGCTAAAACATTTCCAATGCCTTTGAATTTAGTACCGCATGATTGTGTAATATTTACAACACAGCACTGTTGTTTTTCATATGTTATTTAAACTAAATGCTCATCTAAGTGATATGTATATACTGTAGTATTTTCCCTAACTTTAAAAAACATACATCAGTTTAGTATCGTGGCAATTAAAGTGTCCACTAGATGTCACTAATGTACCACTTAAAAGTGCTGAACATGATATTTGCAATTGTTTGAGATTATGAAAAAAGCAAGCAAAGGGTATAAAAATTTCTCTCAGCTAAACATCTAAGAGTTTGTGTGTGTGTGTGTGTGTGTATGTGTGTGTGTGTGTGTGTGTGTGTGTGTGTGTGTGTGTCCAGGAATATTCCATGTTAAACTTATGCTCGATTGAGCATTAAAACGTATAATTTTTCAAATGATACATTATAGTAAAAGTGTTTCCATATCAAAACATTGCAATGTGTGAGTAATAGTGTGGAAAATAAGTTTTATAAAGTCACAATCAGCCATTGTATTCGTGATTTGTGTTAAAGTGAAACGCACCGCTGTTGTAGCGCCTCAAGTGTTCATTTCACCATGAAACTGCAGCAAAACGTAGAACGAGGCATGTAAAAGCAAAAATGTAGTTATAGTAGTGTTCATTCTATGAGACTAGACTATTTCATGTATACTGTATGTTCTTAAGTGTTTTTGTTCACAAAGTTAGGACAGAGGTTACTGTAAGTTTCTCCTATAGTCTTTTAGTATTTATGTTTACACTAATATTGAACTTGATATTATCTCTATTATGGAGAAACAAAAATCACAATGATCAGTTTTATACAGGTTTTTTTATTATTATTAATGTATTTTTGCACTTAGTACAAAAATATTGATTTTGAATATTGTGGTTTGGTGTTATTTGCTCATTAAAAGGAATAGTTTACTAAAAATGTTAAATTCTCCTATCATTTACTCACCTTCATTCCATCCCAGATGAATATGTCTTTCTTTCATCTACTGAACACAAATGAAGGATCGATGGAGGATCCTAAACAGATGCGGCGTCAGCCGATTTTGGCGGGGCTTCAGCCCCGAATGTTTTGAGTATAGCCCCGAATGTATTTTGAAATGTTGACTGACAAATATGAAACCGAACAATAGCTATGTAAACCCCCGAAATCACAAGTTGCCTTATTTCATTGTGCTTTGGCTTTGCACATACTGCATACAGCCTGTAAAAATAGACATAGGTCTTAAAAATAATCTAGCCTATAGAATAAGTTCTTTGCTTGTGTAGCACTTGATGAATTAGTTGTGTGAAGCTGATTTGCAATAAGTTATGTGCTGTATCTGTTCTTTTGCATCACAGATGATTCGAGGAGGAGAGAGAGAAAATGAGTTAGTCGAGGATAGTACAAGAGTGGAAGATTTAGGAACTGTAGAATCAGGCCCAGCCAGAGCAAAACTCAAAGAATACCCTCTCACCAGCTTTAGATCATGTTTGATGGTTTGAGGTTTGATCCAAGAGACATCTGAAAGCAAATGATCAAAGACCTTTTCTGAGAACCAACATTTTTGAATTTTAAGCAACTGGTCTCAAGATGATTTTGATGTATGATGTCAGTTCCCATCATGTTTACACAGATGTCCTAGCACCTATGGACATTTTCCACTAATGTTTGACAACTAGTGTGTCCTTCAGTTTGAAAATTTAATACACAGTATATTGTTTTATAATTTCAAACTTAAACTTCTCTTTGTGAAATGTTTTGCTTGATAATAAATGCCACTTGATTTGATTTTGTTATCTAGGCCTAATGCAATGATATTCATACACATTTCACAGTGGCTCAGGCATCCCAACACTTTTTGGGGCCAGTGTATATTGCTTAGATATTTAATGCAAAACATTTTGAAGCAAAACCATATAATTGACAATTCCTACCAATCCATTTGAAGAATTGCTATCACTCAAGAAAGAATCTACCAAGAATAATAAAAGCACAAACGTTCAGTATAAGAGTAGCCTATAATTTTTTTTTTTTTTTTTTTTTTTCTCGCACTTGTGTGTAATGATGCTCAAGCACAGATGAGTGAGATGAACCCAGGTGCGGGAGTTTATTCAACAGGTAACAGATTAACAGGAACTTCAACAGTTTACTTCAACATCAAACAGGAAGTCATGGCTGGTGCTCAGAATGGTAACTTCAACATCACGCAGGATCAAAGGAGAGTCAGGTGCATAAACAGTGGAGATGGTATGTATTTCCAGACATAAAAGAATCCTCAGCATTTTCAATGTCATGTTCACGGAGCATAGGTGCGTGCTCAAAGTTCAGAAGGTTAGTTTCAAACAGGCGAGTAGGAATACGGTAAAACTACTGAAGTCAGCCTGGTTCTTCTGGCACCGTACTGATCTGCACAGGTGGACATGGGCCGCATCCCATACCCTCTCGCTCTCCTTAAACTGGTAGTCTATGGCAGGAACCTCTGATGGTTCCACAAGTGAGGCAGGAATGTAACGTCTGCCCTCTGGACATTCAGGAGGAGCAGGATCTATGACAGTGGCTTGGGTGATCTGGTCTTCAAGAGTCCATTGTATTGGACACAGGAATATTTTCGAGGGCAGAATTGTTTCGGTCACCATAGGGTTGTTATCGGGAGTATGTCTGCGAGATAGGGCATCAGCTTTTCGTGTTTTTGGACCCGGGACGGTAGGAGATCGTGAATTTTAAAATGGGTGAAGAACAGGGCCCGTCGAGCTTGACGAGTAATTTTGCAGATAATTGAGATTCCAGTGATGAGCAGGAAGGGGTGACGGGAACCCTCAAGCCAATGATGGCATTCTTCCAGGGCCAGCTTTATGGTGAGCAGTTCTCTATTTCCTATGTCGTAGTTCTGCTCTGCCTGAGATAGCTTTCGAGAGTAGAAGGCGCAAGTATGTTGCTTAGAAGGGTTCCCCTGTCATTGAGAAGGCACTGCACCTCCTACTGTGGTGGAAGTGTTGACCTCAACTATGAAGGGTAACAAAGTATCTGGATGGATAAGCACTGGAGCCATGGTGAAAGTCTTTAACTTGGCAAAGGCGAGTGAGATTTTGAGAGAACACAACAGGTTCTTGGGCCCTTTCTTGAGCAGGGAGTTCAGAGGAGCAGCTATGCAGCTGAAATCCCAGATGAACCATCTGTAAAAATTGGCAAATCCTAGGAAGCATTGAAGGTCTTTGACCGTTTTCGGTATTGGCCATGCCATAACTGCATCTACTTTCCTCTCGTCCATCTGAATTCCTTGTGGGCTGATGTTAGATCCGATGCACTGGAAGTGACTCTGATGGAATGAGCATTTCTCAGCTTTGAAGAACAACAGGAATTCCCGAAGACGTTCCAAAACCTGGGCTACATGCTGATGATGGTCAGTCTGGTTCCGGGAGTATATCAGAATATCATCAATGTACACTAGTACGAAACGATGGAGATACTCCCGGAACACCTCATTCACAAAGCTCTGGCATGCAGACGGGGCGTTGACCAGGCGATACTCATAGTGCCCAGTAGGTGTTACAAAGGCCATCTTCCACTTGTCCCCCTTCCGTATGCGAACAAGGTTATAAGTGCTGCAGAGGTCGAGCTTGGTGAGGACCATTGCTCCTCTTAGCAACTCCAGGGCAGTGGGGACGAAGAGAAGAGGATAACGGTATTTGACCTTGGCATTGTTCAATCCCAGGTAATCAATACAGTGCCTTAGACCTCCATCCTTTTGAATGAAGAAAAAGCTGGAAGCGGCTGGGGTAGTAAATGGTCGAATATAACCTTGGGCTAGAGATTCCTCTGTGCCTTTAGCTCTGGGAGCGACAAGGGATAAATCATCCCCCTGGGCAATGGTGCACCCTGTAGAAGTTGGGAAGCTTTCTTGGGACAGAAAATGTCAAGATACTGTTGGTAGCAGGTTGGTACATTCAGGGGACTGACACTGGCTGGGCTTTCGATGGTGGTAGTGAAAATATTTCCGGGTTTGCAAGTGGACTAGACCTCTCCTCTTTGGGCTTGACAACGGTGTACTGGGCGAAGACAGGTCTCAAAGCATAGACATGACTTATTGTTGATTCTTTGGTTTCTTTCAACTATAGTGAGATGTGAGTGATCGAGTTGCATAGGTTCTGGAGGGCTATTGCTGGGTTGGTGATGAGCTAAGGAGGATTGTGGGGAGAGGCGTTCTGATAAACAGGATTGCATGCAGTGAGCCACTCGTATGGATAGCTGGATTAATTATTCCAATCCCATGGTATCATCATACGAAGGGAGTTGTAGTCTCAGGCAAGGATCCAGGCCCTGGCGGTAAGTGGTCATCAGGGCTGGTTCGTTCCATCCACTACCTGCCACCAACGTGCGGAACAGGAGAGCATAGTCAGTAATTGTTCGCTTTCCTTGGCGAATGCTATGAAACTTTTCAGCCACTGAAGAGTCACCTGAGGGGGACAAAACAATTTTGAAATGACTCAAAGTTATCAAGTGTCTTCATTTTCGAGCCTCCTTGATCCCAGATGGCCCATTGAAGAGCTCTCTCAGTCAGGAGGGAAATCACATAGGAGCTTTCAGTGGGGAAGCGCTGAGACTGCATTTCCAGGATGAGTTAACGTAGTAGAATGAAGCCACTGCAATCCCCCATAGATCCGGAATAAGGGGCTGGATTAACCATGGGGCTGACATGAGAGGGAAAAGAAGCGTGGTCGGTTGCTGGGGCTACTGGTGCCAGAGGTGTGGCTTGTTGGGCTGGGATGGTTCTGTGAAGGGTCACTCTGAGCTGACGTACCAGTTCCAGGAGCGGATCTTCATCTGAACTAGTGGTGATGCCCGCTGGGTACATATTTCCTTTTTGGTCGAGCCTTTCTGTAATGATACTCAAGCACAGATGAGTGAGATGAACCCAGGTGCAGGAGTTTATTCAACAGGTAACAGATTAACAGGAGCTTCAACAGGTTACTTGAACATCAAACAGTATAACAGGAAGTCATGGATGGTGCTCAGAATGGTAATTTCAATATCAAAACAGGATCACAGGTAATTCAAGTCTTGAGCTTAAACTGGTAAATTCGACATCACATAGGATAAAAGGAGAGTCAGGTGCATAAACAGTGGAGACGGTAAGCATTTCGTGACAAAGAATCCTCAGTGTTTTCAATGGTCACTTTCACTGAGCACAAGTGCGTGCTCAAAGTTCAGAAGATTTCAAACAGTAGAGTAGGAATACGGTAAACTGGGAATTCACAGAGCCACTTATCTTATGTTTTGTAGAGGAACGTAAACAAACTGGTAAGGAAGATCCGTGGGAGTAGATCAAGAGTCACTTCCAGAATTCGTAGAATAAATCTGTTTGTGATGTCCGGGAATGATAGCAGATAAGTCAGTGATGCAGATAAGTAATTTAAACTGCAGCAGAACGAGAGGGAAGTCCAAAGTACCTTGCAACAAAGCTAGATGCCAACTGAGTGTGCGACTGGTTTAAATGCCAGTTCTAATGAGATGATGATTAGATGCAGGTGTGCATAGTTCAAACACGGGTGAGTGGGAGTGGTTGATTGAGGGAGAGTCCAGTGCACTCTTAACAGTGGGCTGGTTTTCAAAATTTCCATCACTTTTTTTTTAATCATGTGAATGTTGCTGATCCTGATTTAAAATCATTTTTATGCATGGTGGGCAGAAGGCAGGTGGCCTGTTTGACTAATTCATTGAAAGAACCAAAGAGTTATTAATTTGTGAATCGAGCATTGCTAATTCTGATTCAAAATAGTACACAGAATTACAGGATAGACAACATGATTTCATTATCAGGGAAAATGTTTCTGCTGGTCATTATATGGAAATCTCCCTGATCAGAAAATTATTTACAACATCAGTAAAATTTTACTGGGGCACGGCAGGAATTTACTGGGGCTCATGCCCCAGTAAGTGGAGTCTAGCGATGTCCCTGGTAATCCACTGGTACTTTGTGATAGACCATAGTACTAGGTCCTGCGTCAGAGGGGAGAGTGGGGGTCATTAGCTCTCTTTCATTTAAAATAGTAATTGAAGGAGGTATGACATACAAAATTGTTTAAAAATACCACCGACCATGGACATGGGTAGCTCAGCGGGTAAAGACACTGACAAACACCCATGGAGTCGCAAGTCCGAATCCAGGGCATGCTGAGTGAATCCAACCAGGTCTCCTGAGCAACCAAATCGGCCAGATTGATAGGGAGGGTAGAGTCACATGGGGTAACCACCTCATGGTCGCTATAATGTGGTTCTCCCTCATGGTGGGGCACATGGTGAGTTGTGAGTGGATGCCGCAGGGAGTATCGTGAAGCCTCCACAAGTGCTATGCCTCTGCGGTAACATGCTCAACAAGCCACGTGATAAGATGTGCGGATTGACGTCTCATATGCGGAGGCCACCACGAGGACTTAGAGCGCATTGGGAATTCCAAATTGGGGAGAAAAGTGGAGAGAAAAAAAGACCACCGACCAAGGTTATTTACATTTACATTTATGCATTTGGAAGACGCTTTTATCCAAAGCGACTTACAGTGCACTTATTACAGGGACAATCCCCCCGGAGCAACCTGGAGTTAAGTGCCTTGCTCAATGACACAATGGTGGTGGCTGTGGGGATCGATCCAGTGACCTTCTGATTACTTCTGATTACTAGTTATGTGTTTTAGCCCACTACGCCACCACCACTCCCCCCACAATATGTTGTAAAGCGAGGTAGCTGGGTGTCATGCTATCATTAGCAGCTCAACATTCACGGAATCATCACAATGAACAAGAACATCTAATGCTAGCTCCCTAATTATGAGAGAGTATCAAGTGACATGATTTTCAGGAATGAAGAGGTCATTTTCTAGCAGCTGATTTAAAGTTTGATTTAAAAATTAGCTGGAATACTCAGCAAAGGCCAATGCTCTGTTTTGCTACTTCTGTAGAAAGTTCCACACAGGCTCTGATCCAACTTTCACGACCAGGGGATTTCAGGACTAGAAACATGATACAGATCCGCTTTAACAAAATCGCTATTACATCTCAATCATAATTGACATGAGCAAATTTCTCTGTGCAAATCAGCTACCACTTAGAACAGATCAGGATGTGTTCAGTTGGCAGTAGGGTGTTTTTATCCCTTTTTGAGTATACCCTCAGGAAAGATCCTGAAATGACAACGGCTGAGAAAAAAATCCTCTTTAACCTCCTGAGACCCCTGTGTGACTGCTGTGTACATTTTTTAATTTCCCTTTTTGATTTGTAAATTGTAGCACCTAATAATTACCTTATTTTCATATACAGCCTCTGAAAGCAACATTTTCCAGCTTTTGTATACGTCCATTGATCCTCAATGTGATAATGCACAGAGAATGTAGGATTTTTATGGAAAGTTAGTCCTATAATCCACATACGTGGACATTAAAATGGCATATAGGTTGAAACTAGAGAATATAATCTTTTGACTCAAACAGAAAAAGGTGGCTGAGATTGGTACCAAAACCGTTGTCTTGTCACATGACTCTGTGCACTGAAAGTCTGACCCTTTAAAGACAGCCTAGAGTCTCCTGAACTGAGATCAGTTGGTTTAAAAAAAAAATTAAGCACAGCCTATAGCGAAGCCAAAACGCAATGTCCACGCTGATGTGGACGCGGGGTCTTACAAGGTTAATGCACCTTATACTAGCCATAAAATCCAGAATCAGGTCATTGAAATAATTAGCACTTTAGTTACAGAAGAAATCATCAGAGAAGTTGGGAATGCATTTTACACAGTCAAAGTTGATGAAACCAAAGTTGATGGTGGTTAAAAAGACCACCGACCAAGGTGGGGCCAAGATTGTCAGCTTTGTAATTAATTTTGTTGAAGACAACTTTGAGGTTAAAGAATATCTAGAATCTGATGGGGCATTGATTATTCCAGGGAAATACAAAGGTGCAGAAACTTTTAAAGGACAAACAGGGATGAAACATTCCTTACACGCACTGTTTCAATCACAAACTCCATCTAGCGATTGTTCATGCATTGTCGAGTGAGAGCGCAATCCAAGATTTTTTCAGTGTTTGTGATTTAATTGAATTTAATTCTTCAGAATGCCCATGATAGCAGTCCTCAATCAGAGGTCGACAGGCCATCTAGCCATAGTTTTTCTCTATTCTCAAGATATACAGCATGTCCATTGTTGATGGAGATAAGCAATGATTGTGCTCATGGAGTCGACACCCATGTTGAGGCAGTGGGACTGATGCAATCGGTGACAGAGCCTGATTTAAGCTTTATTGCAGTTATATTCCATAAGATATTGCAACTTCTTAATCCAGCAATCAAAAAGCCTTAAGCAGAAAACATCAATTTGCTCTCAGCCATTAAGTTGGTGAATTGCACAGCTGATTGTGTCAAAACCTTTGATCTGAGTTAGAGTTTTTTTTTTATTTTAACGCTGTGATCACAACACAATTAAATCATAACACAAATAAATTAAACACAATGAAATTAAGCCACAAACAAAGAAATTAAGCCACAACACAACAGAAATGCTCCCAGCCACTAGGGGGCAATGCTGACCTGAAGAACAATGTTTAAATTTTTAAAACTTTATTGGCAGTATTACATGTTAGCCTACATGAGGGCATATCAGTAGCAAGTCAAGACAAGATTTGATATATGAAGTGATGCAGAGTCTATTTAGAATAAAACAATCTGGGCTTATTGTACATTTTTTGTGGGTACCATCTCATGTGGCTGTTAAAGGAAATGAGGAGGCAGACCATCTGGCTAAACAGGCTTTGAATCATTCTCAAATTGACATACAAGTATCATTTAGTAAAACGGAAGTTAAAGGAATTATAGCGAATTAAATAAGAAAGATATGGCAGAAAGAATGGGATAGTGGAATTAAAGGAAGACACTTGCAACATATTCCAAAAATAGTTGGTCTAGAAAGAAGAAAATTTGGAAACAGGAAAGAGGACGTTTTAATTTCTAGAATGCGTATTGGACATTGTGCATTAAATAAGTGTTTGTATAAAATAGGGAAACATGAGAATGGTAAATGTGATAAATGTGGTCTAGAAGAATCTGTAGAACATGTAATTATAAAATGTGATGCATATGAAAGAGCAAGATTACATCTAACGCAGGCTTTAAGATCTTTGGGAGTAAATGACGTATCTCTTCAGGTTTTGCTAGGAAATGGCCCAAAGCAATCAAGAATTTATGAAGAATTATAAAATTTCTTAAAAGATACAAGATTGATTAATAGAATATAAGATTTTTTTTTTCTTCCTCTCCCCTTTCTCCATCTTTCCAACCATTTAGCGCTCCACACTCCAATCCAGTAGGTGGCGGGAATGCACCATTTAAGTTGGATTGCCAACCGCCATAAAACAACCTTCCTGGGACTTCCTGGTTAAATAAAGGCTAAATAAAATAAAATTAAAATATTTAATTAAATTAATAAAATAAAATTTCAGAACTGAAAATTTCTTCGTTAGTCCAAAAAAGGCTTTATTGAAACCAAGGTGCCAAAATGACTTGTTCTCTCCTTTCTCCTCACTAATATGTCATAGTGAGGTATTACATCAGCACAGGCCAGACTCTACATAAACAGATCAACGCCTTTTTTAGCATTGACACTGATTAGGCCCACCTACAGGTCTTGCCGTTAGAGTAGAGCGAAGAGAATATATTTGGAGCAACAGGAGGTGTCACGATGGCCATGAAGATGTGAAATTGTGCAGTGCCAGGTGGTGGGAAACTAGATTTCTTGCATTTGCTTCGCAGACGTTTATTTTTAATGAAGTCCTGGATTGCGTCTATAATAATATTTTTGTTTGCTAGCTTCATTTTACTGATGATTCTTTCACAAACAAGACACAGTTCAAAGCAGGCTTTGCAGAGAGACTTAAATTAAAAGTTAATACAGTGCCAACTAAAGTGGACTCGACAGTAATGTCGCAACAAACAAGTGTGAATATTCATGTTAATTGTTTTGCTTCGTATGTTACAGACTGTTAGACGTTTACAGAGTATTTGATTTGATCCTAGTGATTTTAGATGCTTGTGTATTAGTTTTAATATACAGGGATCTCTAAACAGCATATATTTTCTTGTTTTCTGGCATGATGGCACATTTGCCACAGATGCACCTAACCATCATGTATTTACACTTTATTTGGCATTGGCATGCGTTACTCAGCATTTGTAAAAACGGAAATTTCTCATCATTGGAAAATGCCCCAACTATGTAACAAGATACACACCATTGTGTCGCGTCTTGGTTTAAACAAGAATAAAAGTAATACCTATTAGTAGTGCTGGGTATCGAGTACGATACATTTTAGGCACCGACCGAATTGCTTATGTCTTCATGGCAATAAAGTTATAAAATTGGCTATAACTTTACACAGAAAAAGTCAATAAGCGATTTTATCACACTAAAATCATGTTAACACACTGTAACGTTTGGGTGTCACTGGATACAAGAGAAGACGCAGGAGTAGGAACTTTATATCCTTTAATCATAAACCCTGGAGTAGAGCAAACACTGGAGTAGAGCAAACATTAACACATCAAACATAACATTCCAAACATCACGATTCAGACATTACAATTCAAGGACTGACCCAGACTGACAAAACTAAAGAGTATATATACACACTTAGGATTAAACGAGGGAATGACACACAGGTGGGGATAATGGATGAATTGTAGTGAGGGAGAGAACTTCAAAATAAGAGTCCTTGAACAAGATGTAGACAGACTCTGACACACATTTTGTTTACATCTCGACGGGCGGGGGTGGGGATACTCACGAGCCCCCGGATGAGCGCCACTACGTTGGAGTTTACCCCGGAGGATGAGAGGGTCGCCTCCCTATGCCTACAGGTTGTGGGGGGGGGGACTCTGACTGTTGTCTGTGCATATGCACCGAACAGCAGTTCAGAGTATTCGGCCTTCTTGGAGACCCTGAATGGAGTCCTGAATAGGGCCCCAGTAGGGGACTCCATAGTGATGCTGGGTGACTTCAACGCACACGTGGGAAATGACAGGGACACCTGGAAAGGCGTGATTGGGAGGAACGGCCTCCCCAATCTGAACTCAAGTGGATGTTTGTTATTAGACTTCTGTGCTAGCCATGGATTATCTATAACAAACACCATGTTCGAACATAAGGATGCTCATAAGTGTACGTGGTACGAGAGCACCCTAAGCCAAAGGTCGATGATCGATTTTGTAATCGTGTCGTCGGATCTGAGGCCATATGTTTTGGACACTCGGGTGAAGAGAGGGGCAGAGCTGTCAACCGATCACCATCTGGTGGTGAGTTGGGTCAGGAGGTGGGGAAAGACTCTGGACAGACTTGGGAAGCCCAAGTGAGTAGTGCGGGTGAACTGGGAACATTTGGAGGAGGTCCTTGTCCGTGAGATCTTCAACTCACACCTCCTGCAGAGCTTTTCAGGCATCCCTGCGGAGGTTGGGGACATTGAACCGGAGTGGGCAATGTTCAAAGCTTCCATTGCCGAAGCCGCGGTGGAGAGCTGCGGCCTCAAGGTTTTAGGTGCCGCAAGGGGTGGTAACCCTCGAACACCGTGGTGGACACTGGTGGTCAGGGAAGCCGTCCGACTGAAGAAAGAGGCCTTCCGGGATTTGTTGTCCTGGAGGTCTCCGGAGGCAGTTGCAAGGTACCGACAGGCCCGAAGGGCTGCAGCCTCAGCCGTGAGGGAGGCAAAGCAGTGAGTGTGGGAAAAGTTCAGAGAAGCCATGGAGAAGGACTTTCGGTCCGCACCAAAGTGCTTCTGGAAAACCGTCCGCCACCTTAGGAGGGGGAAACAGGGAACCATCCAAGCTGTATGCAGCAAAGATGGGACGCTGTTGACCTCAACCAAGGAGGATATTGTGCGGTGGATGGAACACTTTGAAGAACTCCTAAATCCCAACACACCCTCTATGCTAGAGGCAGAGCAGGAGGCTGATGGGGATCAGATTCTATTTCCCTGGGGGAGGTCACTGAGGTAGTCAAACAACTCCACAGTAGCAAAGCCCCGGGGATTGATGAGATCCGACCAGAAATGCTGAAAGCTTTGGATGTGGAGGGGGTGTCATGGATGACACGCCTCTTCAACATTGCGTGGAAATCTGGGACAGTGCCTAAGGAGTGGCAGAACGGGGTGGTGGTTCCCCTCTTCAAAAAGGGGGATCAGAGAGTGTGTGCCAACTACAGGGGTATCACACTTCTCAGCCTCCCTGGTAAAGTTTACTCCAAGGTGCTGGAGAGGAGGGTTCGGCCGATTGTCGAACCTGGGATTGAAGAGGAACAATGTGGTTTTCGTCTTGGCTGTGGAATGATGGACCAGATCTTTACACTCAAGGATCCTGGAGGGGGCCTGGGAGTATGCCCATCCGGTCTACATGTGTTTTGTGGATCTGGAGAAGGTGTATGACCAGGTCCCCCAGGAGAGACTGTGGGAGGTGCTGCAGGAGTACGGGGTAGGGCGATCCAATCCCTGTACGTCCAAAGCGAGAGCTGTGTCCGGGTCCTCGGCACGAAGTCAAGTTCATTCCATGTGGGAGTTGGTCTCTGCCTAGGCTGCGCTTTGTCACCTATCCTGTTTGTGATATTCATGGACAGGATATCGAGGCATAGTCGGGGTGGGGAAAGTGTGCGGTTCGGTGGGCTGGGGACCTCCTCGCTGCTTTTTTCAGATGATGTTGTCTTCATGTCATCATCGGTCCGTGACCTTCAGCTATCACTGGATCCCTTGGCAGTCGAGTGTGAAGCAGCTGGGATGAGGATTAGCACCTCTAAATCTGAGGCCATGGTTCTCAGCAGGAAACCGATGGAGTGCATACTCCAGGTAGGGAATGAGGTATTGCCCCAAGTGAAGGAGTTCAAGTACCTCGGGGTCTTGTTCATGAGTGAGGGGACAATGGAGCGGGAGGTTGGCTGGAGAATCAGGGCAGCGGGGGTGGTATTGCACTCGCTCTATCGCACCGTTGTCACGAAAAGAGAGCTGAGCCGAAAGGCAAAGCTCTCGATCTACCGGTCAATTTTTGCTCCTACCCTCACCTATGGTCATGAAGGCTGGGTCATGACCGAAAGAACTAGGTTGCGAGTACAAGTGGCCGAAATGGGCTTCCTCAGAAGGGTGGCGGGCTTCTCCCTTAGAGATAGGGTGAGGAGCTCAGTCATCCGTGAGGAGCTTGGAGTAGAGCCGCTGCTCCTTTGCGTCGAAAGGAGTCAGTTGAGGTGGTTTGGGCATCTGGTAAGGATTCCCCCTGGATTAGGTGGAGAGATTACATCTCCACACTGGCCTGGGAACGCCTCGGGGTCCCCCAGTCAGAGCTGGTTAATGTGGCTTGGGATAGGGAAGTTAGAGTAAACACTGGAGTAGAGCAAACACTAACACGTCAAACATAACATTCCAAACATCACAATTCAGACATTACAATTCAAGGACTGATTGGATGGGGATAATGGAGTAATCAGGGCAGTGACTTATGGGAATTGTAGTGAGGGAGAGAATTTCAAAATAAGAGTCCTTGAACAAGGTGCAGACAGACTGTGACACACACATTTTGTTTACATCTTGTGGCTACACTTTTGAAACAGTGAGTATTTTAAAGTTTACAGATTAGCCCCATTCACTTCCATTGCAAGTGCATCACTGTAACCCAGATTTTTTTTTTATTAAGAACAGGAAGGACAAATAAATTAATTTCTGTGGTAATCAATATTATGCTACAAATGCTGTTGATTGAGGGAGATTTAAAGGCAACACAATGTTTCATGAAAAATAAAAATATGCTTATACTTATATAACCTGTGTATCATTCATTCTTTTTATATTCAGTTAAGAATCCAAAATCGTAAAAACGATAAGCAACTTGTTATTTAATTAATCATTTACAAAACCAATATTAAAAGACAAATAACATCTTTGTAATGGGTAAAGGTGGGCAAGGAGGATGTGGGAACCAGCAGAACAGTCAACATAACTTTAATGACAGAAAATAAATCTAAAACAACATAAAACAAAGACGCAAACACATACAGTGGCACATGTTTCTCTCTCGAACTGGTGTCTCCAGCTCCCCTTTAGTCTGATCGCTTTAAATAAAAATTTTATAACGGCATCGCAGTTCTGTGCTCCCCTTTAGTCTGATCGCTTTAAATAAAAATTTTATAACGGCATCGCAGTTTTGACATGAGACTCCAATATAGAGCTACAAATGAATCGCTCCCTGCAATTTCATTCGAGTAATTTTATCTGAGTGGCTAATGGCGCAAAACTTTCCTCGCCTCAGCTGTACAGGTATCTCCCACATCTGCTGCTGTCTGTCTGCCCAGGGGAAATAATCCATTACCTGCGAGATGCCAAATTCGAGGGGGAAATGGATCTTGTGCTAAATAGGAAATAATTATATAAATAAGTGTAATGTTATGCTAATATGCTTCAGTGTTTACGGCATGATGAAGCGCAAAAAGCATAGAACAAATAGAAAACGTGATAGACAATAAGGGCGTTTTAGGGCCACCCACATATGTAAATTCATTTTTCTCCTCTTTTAGTTTCTTTTTAGATGGAATCAAATTATCAAAATGGAGTGTCCCATGGCCATTTTTCCAATTTCCTATTTTTAACTTGAGCATAAAATCGAAAGTATGATAAACATGTTTTCATTTTTGAAAAAGGTTATATTGCCTGCTAAACCCTGTCACTTTCTCTGACTCATTTATATATGTTCTCCTCCAGACCAGCAGAGGGCATTCCCCTTGGTCCTCCCATGCAATGCTCCTCTCCACTCCTGCAGATGGCACCAACGCCCCTAACCCGCTTCAACCATCTGCTCATTCCCTTCACCTGTGTTTTACCCTATATAAGTCTGTTTGTTTCTCCCCTTTGTGTTCAGTCTTGAGCCTTTGTACCATGTTCCTCCTGTGACCAGTTCTCAGATAAGTCTTTGCCCCTGTTGTACTTATTGACCCTTGTGTCTCTTATTTCTTAGTTTTTGTGGAAGCTCAGCTTACCCAGTTTATTTGTACTTTTTTTTATTTGCCCCGTCACAAAGGTATTATTATCATGTCCAAAAAACAACCTAGTCTCATAGAATTAATGTTACTATAACAGCATTTTTGAAAACTGAGTTTTACATGCCGTGTTCTACGTTTCGCTTCAGTTTCCTGGTGAAATTAACAGTAGAGGTGCTCCAACAACTGTGCATTGTTTTCCCTTTCACTACAACAGCTGATTATGACTTTAACTTATTTTTTGCTCTATAATTAACACACTGCTGTTATGATTTCAAAACACTTTTTTACTTATTTTTAAACACAATTCACACTCATATTTTATCTAATTACACGATGATGACTCCTAGACAATATAAATATTAAAATTGTATCTTCTGTTAATGCATGATTTTCTGTAAAGCTGCTTTGAAACAATGTGTGTTGTGAATATAAATGTGTTGTGGTCGCAATAAAAATGACTTGACAATGCATTATAATGTTTTATAACATATAATTTGAAAAACAATACTTTTTAATTCTTGTATTACAATCTTTTATCAATGCTTTTATGTCACAATCGTTTAGGTTAAAGTTTTAGGTTAGGTAGGTATGTTTTACTCATCAAAACCTTGATCTAATATTCACCTTAAAAGCTTATCTGATTCTGAAATAATTTGACTGGCTTTTGGTGCCCCTCTGCTGGACAATTCACTGGGAAACTGCAGGGAAACTTGTAATAAAGCACATCTTAATTTTTCGCAAAAATGTTACCATGGTAATACTCATGAGAAGCAGGCTGCTGAAAAACCTTGGAACTACCGTTTCCAGAAAACGTTTTGGTTACTGATGTAACGAGACGTTGTGTCGATGAGTTGACACTAGGGATCACCCTTGGGAGCCCAGACATCTCTGATCTTTTGAGAAAAGGCCAATGGGAATTGGCGTGTGGGCTTTGCATCCTCTCCCCCGGACATACGGGTATAAAGGAGTGACGCAGCAAATCCACATTCAGGTTTCACACTGAGCAGACGTGCCAAAGACCTGGCCATTTCAGTGGTTGGCTCAGTGTTGTGGCAAGAGGGACATAACGTCTCATTCCCTCCATCGGTAACCGAGACATTCCCTATCTGTCACTCACTCAACATTGTGTCGATGAGTTTGACACTAGGGGTCCTAGTGGAATACGACACATGGCCTTATGGGGTCGGAGCGAAAGCATGTCGTGTGGAGCAGCACCGTGGTAGGTCCTACCCAAGGAGGGGAGGAGTTACTACAAACACTTGGGCCCTCTGCCCAAGGAAGACGCGGTTTACCAGCAGGGGAACCATTTTGCTGAATATACATCGCACTGGGTAGCCTATGGAGACAACCATTGCATGTGGAGCACTTACCATAGTACGGGGGCCTAAGTGACGCACGTACTGGGGGGGCGGTGGCGGCGAGCCTCTCCGAAAACTCATCAGCCGCTGGGCTAAGGAGGAAGAACGTCCAGGGTTCGCACTTTTTTGTGAACGCAACTGTGAGGAAAGCATGGAATGCCATGGTGATGGCATCTATCACCCAGTGAGCGATCCTCTGTTTGGAGACAGCGCTTCCTTTCCACTGTCCACCGAAGCAGACAAAAGCTGCGCTGAGCTTCTAAAGCTCTGCGTGCGATCCAAGTAGATGCGAAGGCTGGGTCTGCCTCCTGCAGGGGCAGTGCTTGCACCTTTCACCACCTGATCCCTGAAAGGAGTCGTGGGAACCTTGGGCACGTTGTCTGTCTGTGCAAGTAGGCTCACTGGGGCAATGCATATTTGCGTAGCCTCAGGGGCCAGCTGTGCGCCAGGGCATCTGTGCCGAGGGGATCCTCAGCCAGAGAGTACCAAAGCGGGCAGTGGGAGGATTCTGGGGAAGCAAACAGGTCTAACTCTTCTTGGACGAATCGACTACAGATTAACTGGACCGCCTGAGGGTGGAGTCTCCACTCTCCCCTGAGCTTAACCTGTCGCGACAGCATGTCCGCTGTGCTGTTGAGGTGGCCCGGGATGTGAGTGGCCCGCAGCGACTTGAGGCGTTGCTGACTCCAAAGGAGGAGACAACGGGAGACAACATTGTGACATTCAACGAGAGCGTCTACCTGATGTACGCGATCGTCGCTGTGTTGTCCGTCCGGACCAACACATGTTTGCCCTGGATCAACGGCAATAGCCTCCTCAGGGCAAGTAGTACCGCCAGCAACTCGAGGCAGTTGATGTGCTAAGATATTCGCGGGCCGGTCCAAGGGCCGGCGACTGAGTGCCCCTTGCACATGGTTCCCCATCCACGCTGGGAGGGATCTGTCACAACCACGACGTGCCTGGAAACCTGGCCTAGGGGAGCTCCTGCCTGTAGGAACGCTAGGTCTGACCAGGGGCTGAATAGACAGCGACAAGCCTGTGTGACGAGAATGTTGTATTGGCCTTTTCTCAAAAGATCAGAGATCAGAGACCCCTAGTGTCAACTCATCGACACAAGGTCGAGTGAGTGACAGATAGGGGAACTGGTATTCTCTTGGTACAGTGTCCAAGAAAACCATGGTAATACCATGGTACATTTTGTGGTCAACTCACTGGATCAGACAACTGAGCAGATGTACTGTAATTCATTTCACACATCATTGCACCATTTTGTAGTCAACATGAAAGCCCGTTCATAACTAATTTTACTTCCATAACATGTAACAAGAAATCCAACGAGAAAACAAAATGTAAGGCTCGACACGATTTTATCCATTAGAGTTTGGAGGGGAAGGATTGAAAAATAATAGGTGTTTTGGAGGCGGAGCAAGTTATCACATTTTGATGAAAGATTATGAATGTTTTAAATCAGGGTTGTGCACCATTCAGAATTTGATTTGAAGGAAGAAGAATTCAAATGGAATTCAATTCAAATTTTATTTATTATTTAAGTTTATTCTTTAATAATCCATTTGATTTTCAGTATTAACAAGTGGGATATTTCAAGAAATATTACACTGTAAAAAAAAAAGGTTCTCAGATCAAGTAAATAATGCTGAAAAAAACATTGAAAGATTTACTTGATTATTGTAGTTTTTCCAGCTAATAGCAAGTAATGCGTCTCAATGCAGCTTTTTCTTTTTGAGTCGAACCAACAAGAACAGCAGCGAGTTGGATTAATGCATTAATTTGAGTTCAGATTAGCCAAAACAAAAAGGTTATATGGTTCAGTACCATGTACCCTCTTCCCAGCATGCTCTGGGATATGGTTTCATTGTTTGGCCATTTGCATGGTTTTATTTACGTTGTTGTTGGTAACTTGTAATTTTTTTGCAATGTCAGGATGAGTTTGTTTCTGTAATAAAATGATACATTTGTTGATTGATATCCTTGTCGTGTTTCATTAACCAATTGTCGAGGTCTGTGGTGCCATTTTAAAATACTTTATAACACTTTATATGTGTTCATATTCATAATGTCATAATGAGTAAAAATGTGATGTCATAGGTTTAAGACAGCAAGCACCTCACTCTAATAAATATCTGTAATATGCTAATATGCTAGCTAATATGTAAAAGTCATGGCAGGTTGAAATTTTAGGTAAAAAAAATATGAATATATTAATTTAACTTAATTTCTTTAAGTTCTACAAACACATAACTTATTACAGTATTAATAATTAATATAATAAATTGTAATTATTTTTAAAATACCACCTATAGAAAACTATAGAAAGCGCGGCGTGTCAATTGAGTTTATTGCGGCCAATTCTGCACGTTTCGCGGTTCTCCTGATGGCCAGTCCGCCCCTGATCGGCCCCAAATTGCGTCGGCCCAAACGGAAATACTGCCAGATGCCAGATTACTTGTCCAGCTCTGTTGACAGCGCTTCAACTGCTTGATGATCGAACGACTGAAGAAAATTATTTTCCAGCGCGATACTGACATGCATGTGTGGTGCAGAAACAACACTTTCATTTCGTTCAGGACATGTCAGAGTACAACAAATAATAATAATAACATCAATAATAAGAAAAAGAAGAAGAAGAAGAAGAGGAAGAAGAAGCGAAACTTAAAAATTTGTCAAATACGAATACTGGATAAACTGAAATTCCTAAAAGAAAAAAGAAGAAGAAGAAGAAAAAAAAAGATTTTCAGCCTATTCAATAGGATCCAGTCAGTAGGTTCCAAATTATGATAGAAATTCCATTAATAATCCTGTACTCATATATTTAGAATTTCTTGACACCATGTAGACCAGTTGAGGGAGCAATTGCTTTAAACTTGTCGGCCTGTTCAATTTAAATTCATAATTTTACGCATTACAATGCATAAAACAATTGACAGAAAATTAAAAAGATGCCAGTAAAGGTAATAAAAATAATAATAATATCAAAATACAGTAAACAATAACATGAAATTAAACAAAATGGCATATATTAAAATTAAATAAATATTCAGCAAGGCTAATGTGAATATATGAAATAATGTAAAAATGGTATAAAAGTATGTAGCACACACACAGTGTGTGTGTGTACATTTATATAATGTGAACAGTAATTTATTTATTTTAATTTATATATATATATACGTTCAAAATGTTGGGGTCACTTGACTGAAATAATCTTAAAAACCTTTTGATCTGAAGTATGCTTACATTTTTTCAATTAGTTTTATAGACAAAAATATAATTTTGCCAACATATTAATTTATTTACTTACAAAAAAAAACTAAAAACTTTTTGAAGTGGATGACTTGGACCAAATAATTAAGAAAAGAAGCCACTAAATGTCCAGCATATAGGTGGGAACTCCTTCAATACTGTTTAAAAAGCATCCCAGGGTGATACCTCAAGAAGTTGGTGGAGAAATTTTCAAGAGTAAATTTCTGCAAAATCTAGGCAAAGGGTGGCCACATTGAAGATGCTCAAATATAACATAGTTTAGATTTATTTATATTTTTTTGTCACAGCATAATTACCATATTTCCATTCCATATTTTATTATTCTATAGTTGTGATGATTTTACTATTCTTCTAAAATGTCCAAAAACAAAATAAATAAATAAATAAAGTGTAAGTAACCCTAATATATATATATATTACGATTTATATTACGGATAAATAAATAAAAAATATTATGTGGTTCTTTTATAATATTGCTTACGAGCGGGACTTTTATCTCCTCTCTGACTCTGCTGACGTCATGATCTACCAACATGATCTTTGGGAAGAGTGACCGAGCGGAGATCCAAACTTTTACAAACCGGCGACTTTTTAACTCCTTCATTTTCATTCAATAGGATTTGTCAGTGTTCTGACGATCCTTAAACAGTATTGTTATTGCTCGATATATTGTTAGATTTGTTTGAAGAGAACGCTTCTCCTCATTTTGAGCTTTTTCTTGGATATTGTCGAGTGGAGATTAGTTCACTGGACACATGCGGATCACATTTATGTGGATGTATTTTTGTTATCAATAAACGACCTTTAAGCCCATGGGAGAGAAAGGATTGACTTTGCGGTCTTTTTGACACGTTTTGGTGGTTTTGTTTTTCGTCTGTGCGAATCTCTGTGAACGGAAAAACTTCCACCCAACTTTTTTTCTGCTGTTGGTCGTCGTGTGATCCAGCAGGTGGAGAAACACGAGCCGCTCTTTCATCAGAGAAAAACAACCTGTTTAAGATACGTAAACTCGGATTTCTTCTAAATTTGCCCAGGATTTAATTCGCCTTGGTTGCTCGAAGTAATTTTATACAAAGTGTAAGTGACTAATTGTTCCCTGCTTACACACACACACACACACACACACACACAATATAATTGTTGAAATATATTTCTGTTGTATTGGAATAATTTCTTGCTTTAGACAGTTAAAAGCACAGGTGTAGATATAGGCGTTTTATAGTCTTCCAAGATTTCCTTTTTATGACATACAGGGGCATGTTATCCTGTTGGAAACAATTTGCTATCAAAATAATAATTATTATTTGTCATACAAGAAAATTCCCATTAGGTTTATTAACCCATACTATTATTGGCTGCTTATATTGTTATATTATTGCTTCTACATATGAATTTTATTATATCCTATTAGGTCCCTGAATGATATACAGTTCAGATGATGATGATGATGTATTGCCCTTAATGCATTTATAAACTTGTTGAGTTGCTTCATGTGTCTGGAGTGCAAGAGTTAGTGTGATTCATGTTGTTGGCCCCAGGCATTACATGATTATTTTGACAGCACATTTTATTTTTAACATAGTATTATCATGTTTTTTTTTTTTTTTGGAACATGGTGGTAAAGAACCATGGAATAACATGTAAATACCATGGTACATGCATGCAAGCATTCAGTACAATGGTTTGCATCAAAGTACCATGACATTACCGTCTCATACATCTTTTTTACCATGCTAAAGCAAGAGTATTGTACGGTGGTGATGCACATGACACAGATTATTATTATTTTGATTTTATTGTCTTCGTTCCAGGTCAGATATATTTAGGCACTGTGATTACCCTTGCATTTCTCTCTCTCTCTCTCTCTCAGCTGTATCATGTGTTAAATCTGACTTGCTCGGATACTCTTTTTGTACTCTCAGCCTGGTTTCTGGAACTTTAATTGAAAGTATTTGCACTTCTGTATTCTGCACAGCTGCTTGTAGTTTTATATTACAGGGCACACACACACACACACACACATTTAATGACAGACCAGCATTCCTCTGCCTCACAAAGGTATGCTCTCTGTCTTCCTCATTCTTGCGAGCCATCTCTCTGTCTCATTCTTTCTCAGATGGCTCGTGTCCAAAGACATAATCTGTCTGAAAGTTTATTACGTGAGTTGTTTGGTCTGAAACGTGGCATACTTTAGTTGTTACAGTACATGCTTGGCTAAGTAAAACAATCCAAAACTGCTTTCACACTTGTTGAACATGAGTTAGATTGCGACCCCCCACTTCCTCTCGCAGGTTTCTGTTTACGTTGTATTATTTGGGTCTGGACCATGCTATAACTGCATCATCAAGGTGAGTACCACCATGAATACCAGCTGAGCAAACTATGGTGTGGTACTGCATTCACACCAACCAAATTAATTGAACTCTGATATTAAACAAACTTCAATTCGCACAAGCGCTAGTGTAAAAGAACCCTAAAGCCCAGTTCACTCTGACAGTGATTTTCACTTACTGTACTGTTGGTCGCTAGTAGGCGCTCCTACTGCTGGTTGTTTTTGATTGGCTGCACAACTGGCCATAGCTTTTGAAAATTTGATTACAAATGATATATATTGCGGTTAAAACTAAGATAGAATTCTGTTTTTAATCTGATTTCTTGCTGATAAAATTATTGTTGTCGCTGTAGGCGTTGTTGTTCGTGTCGCCTGAAATAGCCAGCTCTCATTAAAAATGTATGTTCTTCAGTCGACCTGAAGTGTGTTCACTGACTGCCTGATGTATTTTGCACACAAAACTGGAAAGCAATTTCTCAAGTTGGCAAGCTATAATTTGGTTGGTGGGCTTTATGCAACTTTCAGAATAATGGCACATAGGCCTTCTAGTTTGTTTTTTTATCAGTTAATTTGGAAACTAGACCGCAAGTGAACAGTAAGTTCTTGAATTTCACGTGTTGGAAGCAGGAAAAATGGGCAAGCATAATAATGTGATCGACTTTGACAAGGGCTAAATTGTGATGGCTAGACGACTGGGTCCAAGCATCTCCAAAACGGCAGGTCTTGTGGGGTGTTCCCGGTATGCAGTGGTTAGTACCTACCAAAAGTGGACCAAGCTGTGACAGGGTCATAGGCGCCCAAGGCTCATTGATGCATAGGGAGTGAAGGCTAGCCCGTCTGCTGTACACTGCAGAACATGCCTACAATGGGCACGTGAGCATCATAACTGGAGCAATGGAAGAAGGTGGCCTGGTCTGATGAATCATGTTTTCTTTTGATCATGTGGACAGCCTGGTGCTTGTGCATCATTTACCTGGGGAAGAGATGGCAGCAGGACGCACCATGGAAAGAAGGCAGAACGGCAGAGGCGGTGATGCTTGTTGCAATGTTCTGCTGGGAAAACTTGAGTCCTGCCATTTATGTGGATGTTACTTTGACAAATACCAACTACCTAAAGATTGTTGCAGACCACATATACCCCTTCTTGGCAACGGTATTCCATGCTGGCAATGGCTTCTTTTAGCAGGATAATGCGCCCTGCCACACTGCAACAATTGTTCATGAATGGTTTGAGGAACATGACAAAGAGTTGGGTATTGACTTGGCCTCCAAATTCCCCAGATCTCAATCCAATCGAGCGTCTATGAGTTGAGATGGATCAACAAGTCCCCACCTCGCAAATTACAGGACATAAAGTATGTGCTGCTAATGTCAGATACCATAGGACACCTTCAGAAGTTTGTGGAGTCCATGCCTCGATGGGTCAGAGCTGTTTTGGCAGCACTTGTACTAGATGATATTAGGCAGGTGATTGTGGCTGATCGGTGTATACTACATGTTGATTTTTCTAAACAAAAAATATACAAATATTTAGGATTGACCAGCAGCACAAATTGTAGTTGGCTGATTTTTATTCATCCATTTGTTAAACTGCCATCCATTCAATAATTGTATGTTAGCTTCTGTCATGTGAGCTTGTTTTGTTTCAGTCAGTGTAGATCAGGGGTACTCAATTAAAGTTCCAAGAAGTCTGGTCTCTACATTTCCTTCCCAGCAAAGGTCTGGATAGTATGTAGCTTACATGATGTCAATAGATATATTGCTAGGAAATTATGTATCTTTTTTTAAATAGTTTTTATAATTTGCCATGTTTACAGCAATAGTTCTTAAAAAAGAAGAAAAAAGTCCTGATGAGGACATAAGGTGCCCAGAGACAGCTAGTGGTGTCTGAGAGATTTTTTTTCTACCAAACATTTACATATTTAATCAAGACTTCATTAGTCGAGGGCCCTTAGTTGTTTTGAAGCTAAATGACAGCAGTCCAGTTTTTTTTAAATATTTGTACATTCAGTATCTATACCTATGTATGGGACATTTGACAGATAAAATACTGTGGAACAAAAATCTGTTTATTATGAAAGGCTTGTAACATGCTGATTAATGAAGCTAAAGTTAAATGGAAAAGACATTATAGTCTAAAGGCGACACATATCTTTGTCCTGACACAAACCTGGCTTAGCTGAACCGGCGGAATCACATATCAGACAAATGAAGATAGTTTCACTGTACTTAATTTTTGTTTTCTGCAATGTGTTTAAGCAAAAGGTGCCAGTATCTGTAGCGGTGTCTGCGCTACTGTTGTTAAAATAACCACACCTGCAACTCGTACGTAAAGTAAATTAGGCTTTATGTGGCGCCTCGTGTCTATAGCAGGGAGAGAGGCAACCCGTGCGGAGCGGGAATAAAGTGAGTAGCGCTGAACGTGCTTTATTACCACTTTAGAGAGAACTATTTCTCTCTAGTGCTGAATGCTATTTATTCACGTTCTGTGGGCGAATACATGTATGCTTACGTAATCACTTAGCCAGGTGTCAGATAACTAGCACAAAGCTTCAGAGTTCAGTTGAATTGAATTGTCCAGATCCGGACCGGAGCCCGCCTATTGAGTACCCCTGGTATAGATCATCTGTAGATCACTAATCTTCATCATGCCTGTTTGGCCACTTGTTTGATTCATGTCTTATATCGGTTAACCGGTTAATACTCTTGGTTAACCGGTTAAAAGAAATTGCCAAAATTTGCGTTCTTGTATATAAAACCAATATAATCCTCAAAATAATAATGATAATTAATAATAAGAAATTTGACTGGGTCCCACAGTAATAATATAGTTCATTTAATATTCAAAAGGGTTCCAAAAAATAAGTGAGTGAAGTAGATTTTGCACACCTTGTTTATACTATTAAATTATAATAAAAATTACACATTATATGATGTTTTAGCCTCTGAATTCCATTGTTTTTTTTAATGTATAGTCATTTAAAATCAGATCATTGAAACACACTCCTATAAATTTGGGACAGTCGAGTGTTTTCCACTGTGAAACATCACCATTTCTTCTATTAACACTTATTAAGCATTTGGGCACTGAAGACACAAGTTTGTTAAGTTTAGAAAGTGGAGTTTTCCCCCATTCATCCATGTAGTTGTTTAGCTGCACAATTGTACGGGGTCTTCGTTTCCATATTGTGCGCTTCATAAAGCATTACACATTCTCAATTGGAGACGGTCAGGACTGCAGGTAGGCCAATCTAGCACCCCCATGCTCTGCTTATTCGGCCAGTATGTGGTTTGATGTTGTCCTGCTAAAAATTCCGGGACGCCCTAGAAAAGATGGTGCTGGATGGCAGTATATGCTGCTCCAAATATTGTACATATCTGTACATCAGTGCCCTCACTGATGTACGAGTTACCCATGCAATGGGCACTGACACACCTCCGGCCCATACAGACACTGGCTTTTGGACTTAATGCTGATAACAGCTTGGATGGTCCTTTTCCCCTTTGGCACGGAGAACAGATGGTTGTGTTTTTAAAAAAAGCTATTTTAAATGTGGACTCATCGGACAAAAGAAAACAACTGTTCCACTGTTCTACTTTCCATCTAAGATGAGACAGAGCCCAGAGAATTCGGCAGCATTTCTGGACAGTGTTGATGTATGGTTTCTGCTTTGCATAGTAAAGTCTTGCGGCAGGTGGTTTTGACTAACAAAGGTTTACTAAAGTAATCCCAAGCCCATGTTCATGATATCCATTACAGATGGTGTTTTTTAAGAGATCAGAGATCACATGCATTCAGAAGTGGTTTTCGTCTTGCCTTTTACACACGAGATTTGACCAGATTCCTTGAATATTTTTTTTTATATTGTGCACTGTAGAGGGTGAAATGATCAAAATCCTTCCAATTTGTCTTTGGGGATCATTGTTCTCAAAATGCTGGATTATTTGCTGAAGCATCTGTTGGCAAATTTTTGTTGCCATATCGCCCAGCCCTATGGCATTACATCTTTGAAAGAGTTTTATTTGAATCAATTAGTATCAAATTGACTAGATATCTACCATATGAGCAGAACTTGTTTTATGAGTCTATACACAATTCCATTAGTTTTTCCACAATTTTCTGTACTTTTTTTCTTTACACTTTTGTTTTTTTCCCCACATCAGTTTAGTATTGAGGTATAATCTATTACAGATTATTATTATTTTTCCACGGTCACACTAGGATTTGAGCATGAAAACACTCAAGGACGTTGAGTCTCAAAGAACATTGTAGGTTGGAGAAAAAAATTAATTGTCTGCATCACAATTCAGAATTGAATCCACAGCAGCACAGTGGCGCTTATGTGCATGATAGAGTGAGCTGCTTGAAACAAATGGTCAGACGCACATATACTAAACCAAGGGCTGGGTATCGCCAACCACCTCACGATACAATATGTATTGCCATACACATCACTAGTGTTGTCAAAATAACCAGAACTTAGGTACCAAGTAGGTACTAAAATAAAAATTATGTAACGATACCATTGATTCTGCAGTACCGTTAGTACCGAGCACTGACTCTATTTGGTACCAGCGTGCAGTATGACTGACACATGACAGCTTTAAAATGCTCACAGGCTTAATTTAATCTTGGCGGAGAAATTCGAAGCTCGTGTGCTAGTATGCCCAGTGGTAATCCCTTGACGTATTTTCCACAGGTAGTACCTACCAGAGGGCTTCTTCCACATGTGGCTGGTAAGCCCATGTGACGTATTCACCACATGTCAACTTCCCCTTCAGCAGGATGTGGTCTCCACCGTGTCTTCCCCTGTGGGAAGAGTGCCTTCCCTGACACGAATACATATGGTCCCAGCTGAATAAATTACATTTTTGTGGGAGTGAAAAAAAAGAGAGAAAAGGACGTGGCTTGTGCGGCCTGCTCCTGTTGTGAATACGTCTTATGTCACGTTACTATCACCTGTGGTGTGGCGCACCAAGTCATGTAACAAAACAATATGAGAGAGTTTTTCTTTGGGAGAAACGCAAACAAAACTACATCTGGTAAGAAACCTCATTACGTTTTTACATTTTAACCTGTTTGTGTCAAAAGATTAGCGTCTCTAGATTCATCCGATATTAATACAAATTTTAGCGATTTATTGCAAAATGCCTCACTGTTAAACACAATGACCACATCACAATAGTGGACAGTAGCACTAGTTTTTCATTAGAAATCCTATATTTACTGTGTACTTTCATATTGAGAAAAAAAAAATTGCTTTCAGAGGCTTTAATTGGAGTTAGGATGAAAATAAGGTGCATTTTGAACTATTCTAACACTGTGTGTTCTAACAAGGTGCAGAGAGACAGCACACAGGAAGTTAAGTCACTCACTAAATAGGGGGCATCCTATAGCTTTCCTCTGCAGCCAAGTGCATTCATTCCTTACATCCAACCAAAAGTTGAGTTCAGATGATATTTGGACCGCTCAGCATTTTTGGCAGACATGGGACAATGATAATACATATGTTCAGAATTTATAGTGTATTATTTTATTTTAACATGGTTGGCAGTGTTTTGATGATGCTGGCCATTACTATCACTTGTTTGTTTGACTGTGCAAAGAGAGAACATTGAAATGTTGTTGCCAAAATAGTAAAAAAAAAAAACATGGTAACAAAAGTCAATTCAAGTCAAATAATTTTTATTTGCATAGTTTTTTATTTGTGAAATACCAACACTCCTGGAAACAAATTGATAAAACAAATCTGACTTTCTATAGCTTGGAATTATTTTATTTATTTATTTAGTTATTTATTTCTCCCCTTTTCTTCGCCAATTTGGAATGCTGAATTTCCAATGCGCTCCAAGTCCTCATGGTGGAGTAGTGACTCGCCTCAATCCTGGTGGTGGAGGATGAATCTCAGTTGCCTCCGCGTCTGAGACAGTCAATCTGCGCATCTTATCACGGTTGAGCGCATTACTGTGGAGACATAGCGCATGTGGAGGCTTCACGCTATTCTCCGCGGCATCTACACACCACGCATCCCACCGAGAGCAAGAACCACAATATAAGGACTACGAGGAGGTTACCCCATGTGACTCTACCCTCCCTAGCAACCAGGCCAATTTGGTTGCTTAAGAGACCTGGCTGGAGTCGCTCAGCACTCCCTGTATTCGTACTCATGATTCCAGGAGCTTTTTAATACTTGCTCTTTATGTTTATTAGTTGCTACTTGTTACAAATCAAAAAGGGAAATGGAAAATGCACACAACAGTCACGCTCTGGTCTGAGGAGGCTATACTTTATGTAAATATCTGTTATGTAGATTCTAAGGGCAGTACTAAATAAAGAAAAATGATCTTTTAACTCTTATATATGTTTTATATTGTTTAATTCTGAAAGGGGCATGAAAACTTATGAGATAAGAGTAAACGTATGGACTAAACTACATATGTATTAAACCCTTGATTAATGTGATGTCAGCTCTCTTTTCTTCGGCTTTCTATGTTACTGAACAACAATCTAAATCGAGCAAGTTTGAATTTGGCGACTAATTGTTTCAGTTTAGGATCCAATTGCTCCAAAGTAATTGTTTTTTCTGGAGCCCTGTGAGATCGTAGTTTGATGAAACTTGCGATTTACACCCCTTAATAATGTGACCCATTTAGATTTTTGAAAACTGCTGTTAAATAAAAAGTTAAAAGGGAAAACAATTTGTGTATTAAAAAACTATTTTTTGAAGGACAAGATTAAAGTTACCTTTTGAATCGAATCATGAAGCCAGTGAAGAAATATCAATTATACATTTACATTTATGCATTTGGCAGACGCTTTTATACAAACCATCAGTTTAGTATAGTGACCTTCTGATTAACAGATATGTGCTTTAGCCCATTATGCCACCACCACTCCACCATTATAATATATAAATTATATTATATTCAACTCACTTTCCTGCAACAATAAAAAACATGCAACTTTGAAATATGTATAGTTTGTACTGAGCCAAGAGGTCAGTTTGCGACGTTCCGATCTTCTGTAAGTCACACGTCTTCTTGTCATCCAAATTCTCAGGTCAAATTTCAACAAACTTGAACTTTGTCCGCAGCAGAATGTGAATTTACTCCTCATGAACTTGTGTTTCTGGTTTCCCACATCTGGATGTGGTATGAATTGGAGTAAATAGAGCACGGAAGTGTAGTGTGACCGCTGCTCAAACCAAAATCGAGGTCCTTCGGAGAAAAAATTATGTGTTTTGAGCAACAGTAGATAATGACTTAAGTCTGATTTTTGACTGAATTGCAATCTTTAAGTTGTTAAAAATACAAAGTTCAGAATTGACAGAAGAAAATTTGGGTTTAGATCAGCGTTTTTAAGCCAAAAAAGTGGACTGTTTATGTTGGCAGCAGTGTATTGCTGTGATTCAGTTCTGTGCTCCAGATTCCAGCTTGTTTTGCTCTCTTATCACTAAAATGTGACTAGCATTAAAGTTCCAAACGTTCCTGAAACACAGAAGGACAGAGAAAGTGAGCAAAAGGGCATAAAAGAGGGAGTGGTTGCCTGGATGTGGTTGAAAGATGGTATGAAGCCAGTTTTTTTGGCATGGGTGCTTTTAAAACCAGCACTGGCTACTATGCTTTTTTTTTTCCAGGGATTGATTATCTTACTATAGACAAATCAGTTGAGCTGTAGAAATATTTACCTGTACGTTCACCAAAAGCATTTTAACTGCCATCTTAAATACATCAATAACAGTATTGGCTAGCGCAGTGTAAAGTCGTGATTGTTTTGCGGAATCAGATTATGATGATGGGAATTGTGTTGTAGTGATTTGCATTGCAACAAAATTTTTAAAATAGCTCATTTTCCATATGTACTTTTTATTTATTTTGGGGTAAAACTTTTTGCACCTTTAAAATACAATTGTGGTAATAAAAAGCAGCTATTTACATCTGCAAGAAAAAATGATCCCACAGTGCAGCACATACCAATGCAACTAACAAGGACCTGACAAATTTTATAAAATTTCCACTAAAACTCCGACTATACATACCTCAGAGTTCTTTAAACCAATGGTCCTCAGACTTTTAAGTACTACCTGTGATGAGATCAGAAATTGTTCACCATAGAGGTCGACCGATATTGGTTTTTTCAGGCAGATGCAGATCTTTTGAAATCCGGGTCGGCCGATGGCCGATTAATGCTGCCGATTTATTTTGGCCGATATTTGGCCGATCTGTGCTTGTTTTTAACGTCTTATTTGAACCTTTTATTTGAAAGATAAAATGTAACACAAATAATTACTTAAGATTTCTCAACAAATACATTTACTGAACACTTGACCAATCTACACTTGTACACTTAAATTAAAAATGTATAATGTAAAAACATATTGTATAAATAATGTATAACAAATATATTAAATAAACAAAGCAGGCGTTACGAACTGCTCCGAGACACGAAGGTTGAGATCCAAATGCAGCTTTAATTAAGGGGCAATCCAGACACGTAATCCAATATTCAGAGCATCCAAGAGCAGCACAGGCATAACTAGGGATGGGTATCGTTAAGGTTTTAATGGTATTACTATCTTACCGATACTGCTTATCGATCCGGTACTTTAACGGTATTCTTAACGGTTCTTTTTGTTTTATATATATATATATATATATATATATATTACACAAATATAAACGTTATATAGGCACAGTGATTTAATTTCAGGAAGGTTAGTAACATTACTGTTCAGGTGTGGTCTAAAAAGAAATCTAATAAAGTAATCAATTGTAAAATAACACTGCATAGTTTATCATAGATAGATGAATGCTTATTAATGCAGAAGTTATTCATTCAAGAGCTGTAAGTGATTTTCTCTTTGCCTTTTGTTGTTTGGTTCGCAGTAATGGCTCAATCGTCATCATGTTTATTAGGATGCTTCCCTTTAAGACCGAGTGCAGATCTAATAGACTCCTGATGCAGCATATTTTCTCCCAACTATTTCCATAACTACGTCC
The DNA here is from genome assembly GCF_025860055.1 of Xyrauchen texanus. NCBI lineage: Eukaryota > Metazoa > Chordata > Actinopteri > Cypriniformes > Catostomidae > Xyrauchen > Xyrauchen texanus. The sequence goes on from NC_068279.1 coordinate 49,935,060, forward strand.
ATTTAAGACATAAACTGTGTGTAAGTGAATCTCCAAGCCGGTCGTTTTGACATATTTTTGTGTATATTTGATCGTTTAGACGTGCACATGAAACCCAAAGTAGCCTATACTTTGCTTGTCTCTTTGCGGTGTGTTTCGGAGCGCGCGCCGCCTTGGGAACGGTCTCTCTTGCGCTCTTTTTATTATTAAACGCGTCCTGCAATTTAGCAAAAGTAGCATTTTACAACAATCACCGATCGTGCTGATTCTGACGTTAAGTTTGAGTTTTAGGGAGAAATGTCAGTGCACCGCTGTGAAGGGAAGGAAGTTGTGCTAGACAGAATGCGGCTTATGTATAAATATTCTTTTTATAATCTTTGGAAGGCGAAATCTAAAATAAAATCAGACTAATATCACAGATCTAAACCAGGCTATGTTTGAATGTTTAGTTCTGTCACTCAAGCAGGGCTCGTTTTGTGCTCGCTGTGGCACCGCGTGAGGGATATCTCTCTCTCTCTCTCTCTCTCTCTCTTCTGTCTCTCTGACTGCGAATAGCTAAATTGCATCACAGACAAATGGTTTCATGTTATTATACATAGAAATGGCTGGCGAGATAAAATAACTTTCTCTTTATAGCAATAATAAATGTATTTTCTTAATTTCTCCAGTACCGACAGCAGAACCGGTAACGTCCGAGCTTACCAAAGCCAGTCCTTCACTAGCTATAATGCGTTGGTATATTTTTATTACTTATTTCTCTGCATTGAGTGACAACCCTCTCAAATATAAGACACACAAACAGAACAAATAAAAGTCTCAGATTCACATTCTGTAATTGCAAAATTCTTGCTTCCTTATTGTGACATGATAGCAACCCTTCTGCTGTGATAATGCAACTTCAACTACGCTATCAATATCCAAAGTAGCCGAACGTCATGTCAACTATCGCGTTTGTCACGTTTTTTTCTTGAAGTTGGCAGTAACATATCAACAGTTTTTAATTAAATATAAAGAAGTTATACAAATTTAACCCTTACTGTTTTCTCCAAGGAACTTAATTCCTTCCTTAGGCACTGGATGAGGTCAGCTCACTCTGCTGGAAAATGACTCTAGGGGCAGTGTGCGTCAAACACGTGTTCCACAACAACACTAGGCTGCCCACAGATGCGCCTGCCTAATAATCGGCTTGATATGCGTGGATATCGGCCGATGCCGATTATGTAAAAAATGCAAAACATCGGCTGTTTAATCGGTCGACCTCTAGTTCACCACCAATGTTCCCATTTTTTTTTTTACTAGGGCTGGGAAATTTAATGATTTCATTTCTGCGGTTAATGGTTGACTGTTTAGCATGTTAAAATAATTAACGCAATTAATGCAATACCCATTTTTTGTCACTCCCTGAAACATTACAAATATGTTTCCCCACTGCCTGTGGCAAAAATTTTAATTCTTGGAGATACACCCTCGACTCTACTGCACGTCCTAGCATCAATTATTTTTTGGAACCCAGTTAAATGTTATATAATATTGATTCATTATTGAGGGAACCAGTCAAGTTTAAAATAAAATAAGTAGTTTAAGGGTGAAGGGAGATTGACTCGTTTACATAATTCACAGTGCGTCATGGGAGTGGGCGGTGGCTTACGGACTTGTTCACCAGGAATTCAGCTATCAAACACGATTTTTAAACAATAATGTTGAAATATCGCAGACTGATGGCTTCAGCAGCAGCATACACTGATCAGCCACAACATTAAAACCACTGACAGGTGAAGTGAATAACATTTATTATATTGTTACAGTGGCACCTGTCAAGGGGTGGGATATATTAGGCAGCAAGTGAACAGTCAGTTCTTGAATTTCATTAAAAATGGGCCAAATTGTTATGGAAATGACTGGGTCATTGCATCTCCAAATTGGTAGGTCTTGGTGGGTGTTCCTGGTATGCAGTGGATGATACCTACCAAAAGTGGTCCAAGGAAGGACATCCGGTGAACCGGCGACAGAGTCATGGACGCCTAAGGCACATTGATGCGCGTAGGGAGTGAAGGCTAGCCCACAGAAGAGCTACCTTAGCAAAAATTGCCGAAAAACTTAATGCTGGCCATGATAGAAAGGTGTCAGAACACATCGCAGTTTTATGTGTATGGGGCTGTGTAGCCGTAGACCGTTCAGAGACCCCTGTCCACCGCTCTGTCACGGGACACTCATCCCTCGAGCATGCACACTTAATGCAGCTAGATTATAACGTGATGGCTCGTGACTTACTGAGTCATAATGTATGTCACTGTGCATTTCTTATTGTGAAGAAAATTGACAATACGCAGCTTTATTAATAAGAGAGAGTTTTTTTTTTAAGTGAACAGAAAGATGGATTGAAGTGAACAGAAAGGTGAGAGAGGGTAGTCTTCGACCCCATTGTACACTGCAACAAAATACGTTTTTGATTAGTTTTTGTTTTGGCTTGTTTTCTAATATTAATATTTAAAACTCCTTTATAACAACGTACGTTTACTTACAGCTATACTACAGAAGAAAAAATTGTAATCCGAGTATGTTGAAGACAGTATTAAAAATAAAAATATTTTCAAATATCTAAAAATCCTTTAAGAAAAGATGCACTCACCTGAGAAGCAGCATATAAGATATTTAGACTTGCTTTTAGAGAATAGATCTCGATTATAAGTATATTTGTCTTTATATTTGTCTGCACTCGCAGAAGTATAACCAATTGAAAGAATACACTTATATACAAATTACATTATATTTAAGATGCATTCCCTTAAAGCAAATATTAATATCTTATATGTTACTTCTTAAGTCAGTGTATCTTCTTTTAAGGATTTTTAGGATTTTTTTTACTGAATTAAACATAATAAAAAGTAGTTTTTCCCTTTAATTCAGTGAATGTCTTTTAGAGGTATTTTTAAAAGATGATTTTGTCCTGTATTGTTAGCAAGCATGTTTAATACAACCTTTTAAGTCGAGGTACAAGCTGAATAATCGGTAAAGAGCTAATGATTTATTATTGCATTAATCATTATAATAATCGTTAGATTAGTTGATTATCAAAATAATCATTAGTTGCAGCCCTAACGTGGATGGCTAGGTGCATGTGTGTTGTTTACCCAGGGAAGAGATAGCAGCGGGATGAACCATGGGAAGAAGGCTGGCCAGTGGAGGCAGTGTGATGCTCTGGACAATGTTCTGATGGGGAACCTTGGGTCCTGGCATTCATGTGGATGTAACTTTTACACGTACCACCTACCTAAAGATAGTTGCAGACCACATACACCCCTTCATGGCAACGGTATTCCCTGATGGCACTGGCCTCTTTCAGCAGGATAATGCGCCATGCTACACTGCAAAAAGTGTTCAGGAATGGTTTGAGGAACATGACAAATTGTTCAAGGTGTTGACTTGGCCTTCAAATTCCCCAGATCTCAATCCGATTGAGCATCTATGGGATGTGCTGGACAAACAAGTCCGATCCATGTCGGTCCCACCTTACAGGACTTACAGGACTGCTAACGTCTTAGTGCCAGATAGCACAAGACACCTTCAGAGGTCTTGTGGAGTCCATGCCTCAATGGGTCAGAGCTGTTTTGAAAGCACGAGTGGGACCTACACGATATTAGGCAGGTCATTTTAATATTGTGGCTGATCGGTGTATACCATCGATGAACAACTTCGGAGCTCATGGTAGGTGTGTCTTTAAAAGTTTATAAGTTGTCATTGAAAATCAATTAGTCTATGGAAAAAATGAATGGGATTTTCACTTCTAGAACCAGACTGTTGCACTCTGTAGAACACACAGACCATGTATTGAAGTCATGAAGTCACAGTCATTTGTGGTTTAATATTCACGTATGACTACATGGCGATTCTAATGTTTGAAAAAGGATTCAAGAGGCCTAAATGATTGTGAAATGAGTCTAATGACGGCTCTTTAGGAAATGCAGTGGTCAAGTAAAAGGCGGATTAAAATTATTGCGATATTCAAGATATTGCTTAATTTGATATCGTGAGAAGCATAGTCATTGCAATTATACAATATTTCATCCTAATATACAATATATCGCCCAGCCCTATTTTAACTCTTTCCCCGCCAAACACGGAATTTTCCGGGTTTTATGAAAAAAACGCTTCCCCGCCAAACACGGAATTTTCCGGGTATCCGTGTTTTAGGTGGTATACGGTAAGGAAGACCCGCGCGCATGTTTTGAAAGAGTACGCAACTCTTTGATCAAAGAAACAGACTGCGATCGTCTCAAACGTGAAGAAGTGGAACACCATACTAATACTAAAGCACTTGTTTGATAAAAATGCCTTTTTCTCAGCTTTTTGTCCGAAATGTTGTTTTTGACAAAACCTACCTCTGTTCAAGTGGCAATAAAAAAAGAACAAATGAAGATAAAATAAAATCGTTTTTTTTTTTGCCTAAAAGCAGAGGCTCAGATCTTTATTTTGATATATAGCATCTTCATATATTCATGGAAGAAAATATTCTGCGGGTCATTAAAATTTAGCGAAAATCGTCAAAAACCCTGGCGGTGGCTGGCAACTTTTTTTAAAAACGCTGGCGGGGAAAGAGTTAATGTACCATGTATAATCACAATTAATCACTGAAAACTGTGCAATTAATTATAATTCTTTTTTACATCGATTCACAGCCAAATATGCACATATAGGTACATACAATTTGTGGTATACTTTTCATAACACTATTTTTTATTTTTTTTTTTCAATGGGGAAAAAAAGGTTAATCATCACTTATAGTGTGTGTGTTGAAGAACAAATGCGGATACACTAACACCACAATAGCAACATAGAAGTTCCGTAAAACTTTAACATTGAAAAATAAAAATACCAAATACATGTTTTTATAAATATATATATTTTTTTTCCACTAAGACATATTTTAGAGTTATAAGATTCATTAGAGATTGATAGGAATGAAGCATAACATTCTTAAACAATATTGGGTATCCCACTAGAAAATTCATGTTGAGTTGTGTGTGATCTGCACACATGCAAGCAGACTAATATAAATCTTGGGAGTTCTGCAGTGTGTAATCTCATTTTCCAGTGCGTGAGTCAGGAGTGTGACATTTTAGATTCACTGCATGGCCAACAGAGCCACCCAGTCACCTGCTGCAGTTGCATAAGGCAGTGATATGTGTGCTATGAGTGTTATGTGGGCTGGGTCAACGTGTGTGTTTGTGTCATCTGAAATGAAGGGTGCAGCCGCTTGTTCCAGACACTTGAATTGTTCAAGTGTTGGATATATGTTGAGTATACCCAGAAATCACAGACACCACATGTAAAACTAAAGTGTGCTTTAAGATTTTTCTTCCTCTTCCTGTGTGGCATTAAATTCATTTTTTACTATAGATTATCAACAAAATATGAAGTTTGTTCATAGGTATTCAAACTTGAACTTACAAATGTAGATACACACACACACACACACACACATTCCCTCAGGGCACATTGCTGACTAGCCTATACTGTCCCCTCATACCAAGCGACTCATGCCTGAAATACTCTGGAATGTGTTTACAATGGAGCATGCATAAGCTGTACTCCTACCCAAGACAAGACAATTGTGGATAAAACTATAAAACCGTTATTTGTTTTGGTTATTGGCAATAACATAAATTGGTGAATTTCATAAAGCCTGTCAAGAACATATGCGGATTAGAGGTCAACTGATGTTGTATTTTGCCAATATCAATAGCAAAGGTGCTGAATGTTTTTATACCTTCAACTAATTGAGATTTCATTTGCGCAGTCAAATAAAATCCTTTATAACCACAGTTCTGCTCACTGTGCAACAAACAGGGTCTCCTTTTACGTTTATTCACTCCTGACAAGAACCGCCCAATCTGACAAGAAGTATTGATAGACATGTAAAATGGCCGAACGTCGATAAGAAGTTACATACAATCCTGCCAATGAGATTGGAACTTTTGGATGTAATTATCTTGATTGGTTTAGTTAAGACAGATGGTTAATAGGTGTACACTTGTTTTGGTGAGATAGTATTTAAATGGACATTTCAAAATTCTTTATGAAAAAAAAAAAAAAAAAGTCAAACATCAAACAAAATTTCTGACTAGCCCTTGAGCAGCTGCAGTCTTCCCAAAACGCAAACATACACACACACACACACACGCCGATTATATAAACACTCAGTTTCCGTGATATCCGGATGAGGTTTGCATAGCCTATAACAGGCTTTCACTTGATCTGATCTAGGGATGCACCGATACCACTTTTTCCCTTCCATTCCGATATCTGAAATCTCATTATCAGCCGATACCAGTGTTGTTTTTTTTTGCATAATCAGTTTAGAATATCTTTACATTATTGTGTGGAACTAATTGGGTGTGCTCTTTAATATTTAAAGAAACACAAACCTCTAACTACACATTATTTCAATATAAATGTATAGCTTATTAAGAAACACTTTATTATTAACTAGTATACTGGATAATGTAGCCGCAAAATTATTGGTAATTCCAGTATAAGTCATCAGTAGAAAAGACGCCGTACTTTAAAGGATTCAGATCTCTTTTTTGTTCAATTTAGTTGTAAGGCTTCAGTCCACTTTTCAAATGAACCCATTCAACTTAAATATTGTTTTAATTTGTAAACATGATAATAATAATAATATATTATAATAGTAATATATAGAAATATATCTCAATCATGCAACTTAAACTTTAAAACCATCTGGCTTTTAGTTTGACATTCTGAACTCTCCAGGAAGTCCTGTATGTGTCTGCTTGTTGGCATGTTCACAGTAGTTTAATTCACTTATTCAAATGCTCCTCCAATGCCATTCTAAATGCATATTATAACCGAACTATTGAGCATCTACATCTGAGATGTTTCTGTGAATGCTAAAAATAGCTGCGAGTGCTAGTGGTTTGTGTGTGTGTGTGTGTGTGTGTGTCAACAGAGCAGCGCCATTCACTAATGCACTGGCGCTGCTTGTGCATAATATACATTTACTTTTTTAACACAGCCTTTTGCGATTCACAGAGCTATCACACATCTTCAAGTGGCTTTGAATAAAATGTAAACAAGTCATATGTACTACTTTAATGGTGTTTTTATGGTTCTTTTATGTAATTTTTTGAGCTTGACCGTAACGAAAATGACTAACACACAGTATCGGATTTGGATCAGGCTTGTCGGACCATCTAAAACTTCAGTATCAGAGCCGATATCAGTGCATTCCTAATTTGATCTGGATGCATAATGTTGTTTGAGTAACTTTCCTGGCATCAATGGCTGCAGCAGTGCACATATTAAATGTTACTATGCTGTACTTTTGTGTGTAAATCTAACATCTTGGAATGTCTGGTATTCTCACTTTGTGGTCATGCATTTTTGTTGATGAATATTATAAAATTGGTGGCTGTTCTTCAGGCAGGTTGCTAATTAGACAAGAAATAACAGCTTTGTGTCATTTGTAAGGTGGATTTGTAAGTTTTAAACATATAGCCTATGTGTTCAATTAGCCTGTGAGTTTGATTACAAATTATAATTTAATAAAGGTTTGAAGGTTATAAAGCATGAGGATTGTGGATGATTGTTGTAACAGGGTTCACAGGATGGGCAAGGAGGCGGCGGGAACCGGCAGAACTTCATTCCAATTACATTCTAATCACGGGTGGGTTAAAGCCATTCGAGTCATCTCTCATTAATATGCTCTCATTAATAGATGCTCTTTACGGAACAGCCAGTTTTCTTAAAGAGATGGTACCAGTTTTAACACGTGTTTAACAAAACAAATGATGCATATAAACAATAAACATATAACACAGTATAATATCTTATTTATTGATTGAATACATGTATTTGTTCATTTAAAAAAAAGCTGAAATGTAACAAATGAAGAAAAACTAATAAAATATCATTTGTATAATTAATGTTAATTTTAATTCCTGTTTAATTTTAAGATAATTTATTTAATATGTAAGCAAAATGGACATTAAAACTGAGATCCACACATATGAATCAAAATCAAATCGAATCAAAATCGGAATTTAATCGAGACCTTGTAAATCGGAATCAAATTGGGAAATCTGTATCAATACCCAGCCCTAGTAGCTATTGGCACCATTTAACCTACAAAACCGATATATCAGTCAACATGTAGTCTGGATTATATTGTATGCCAAAATCAAAGGACCCCAAAAAAGTAAGAAATTGAAAGAGAATAAAGCCTATATGTTCTTTGAGCAATTTATTTATTTTTGCTGTGTGATATTAAGGACATCCCCCATGCAAAAAAATAAATAAAATAATAATAATTGTAAAGAGTTTTTATATCATGATGACATTGTTTTTTTTATTACATATTTACATTGTATTTATGCTGATTTCAATAATAATAATAAAATCATTGTATCCAGACAGAATTATTTTTGTGTTTTTATTAGGGCTGTCAATCGATAATTGTTTTTAATTAAATTAATTACATGGTGTTAATTAATTAATCGCGATTAATCACATATACAAATATTTGCTGAGAAAGCCCATCATATAACAATAACTCAATATATAATGATATACATATTTATATCAATATATTATACATAGTTATCTTTAAATATTTAAAAATTATATATATATATTAAAATGCTTTACATTCCTGTAGCAGAAGAGTTGAATTATAAGGCCATACAAAGAGCGGCTTTAGAATACAATGTATTGTTACTACCATATTATTGATCATAAGTCAATCATTGGCATACAGTTCACAGCAATCCATTTCACAAGTGAATTTGTCAATCAGTTGGAGATTTATTATGAGGGCTTGTTTAAGGACCCGTCAATTTACACCTAAGTCAGACGTCTTGGGTGTGTTGCGTCATAAACATAAAATGTTTAGGTCACTGTGTCAAGTTAAATATAGTTTACTCAATCTTTAAACACATCTTGAGATCCCTTAGATCGCATTTGCGCTCCTTCGAGTGTTTTGAACGCAAGAACATAACGCATGTTGTGTTGTTCTGCCTGCTGAAGTGTTTTCTTCACAGTATAAACTGTGTGTTGCTCATACAGCTGAAGTTTCACTTACTAACAGGTGGCACTGCAAGCTTGCATTACTCAGGAATCTTCCTTATTATGGTCCATGGGCATGTGATTAATTGCGTAATTTTTTTTTAATGCGTTATTTTTTGTAAAATTAATCGCACTGAATTAACGCGTTAAATTGAAAGCCCTAGTTATTATACATTTTCCCCACAAAACAATGCCTTATGCAAAATATAGCATATTTTTGTTTAATTTGTTTTTGTACTTTTTTGGGGTGAAATGATCCAGACATTTCTGTTTTTACACAACTTATCAGTATCGGACAAAATGTTTATATCAGTGCATGCCTAGTATTTTGGTATGGCAGCCTGCGTAGGCTAGGAAACCGAAAGTTTCTGTCAGTGTGTTAAAGGTAATGTATATTTTCAGTCCACTGCAGGGCCGCAGTGTGTTGACTGTGCCAGTGTGATCATACAACAACAGTAGCAGGTGTGAATGCTCTTTGTGTGCTGGAATTGGCAGTATAAGCATTATTTTCCTCAATTGTTTCCTCACGCTTTGTGTCTGTGTTGAAATGGCACAGTAGTAATTGTAGTATCATGTTATACAGTCACATTGTGTGTGCTTTATGGTTAGTGTAGTAAACTGGTAATTATGTCCTGAGGTCAAACTCTGTGTGTGTGTTGGAGATTTCTCTTGAGTTAACAAGTGTACACCGATTGTTGGCTGCCAGCCAGAATCTAATGTACAATCAGGGGCTCGGCATTAAAGAGCACCTATAATGGTTTTTAAACATGCCTAATTTACATGCATCCAAGGTCAAAAAACACTTTAATTTGCTCATAATTTAAAATGCTGCATTACTTTTTTCCCAGTGTCATAAACGACTCGTTCAATGATCCGTTCTCAAGGATTCATGCTAAACTCCTCCCTTCAGAGAGCCTACACTAAACTGATTGGTCAGATGTCACAGTCTGTTGTGATTGGTGTACCGCTTAGTGTAGTGTTTGTCGAGTTTTGTTGTTTCTTTTGGGAGTCAATTACTCCATTTGTTGTTCACTTACATTCACAAACAGTTATATAACACACTACATGAAAGGTAATATTTGAAAAACCAAAATATGTGCTCTTTAACATTTGTCTGCTTGTCTGGGACAAGTGGATTTTTGAAGGGGCAAGTGAAAGAGAATTTTACTTGCCCGACCAGACAAACAGACTGATTAACACATCAATAACAAAAAAAAACCCAGGTTTGTTTGTAATAGCCTAGGCCTGTTTCACTTTTTAGAAAGTTCATATTCTTATTCTGCTGTTGAAATAAATCCAGATAATGTAATTTTATAATTAATTAATGATCTAGTAACATGTTCATGACCGATACTGATTTTAGAGGGTGAAAATTCACAGATTACCGATATGGTGGCCGATATAGTTCATTTTTGAGCAGGAATGAAAACAAACCTTTCTATGTGGATTGTTCACCAATTTTGCACCGATATGACTACTACTACTCCGAAGTCTGCTTTCTTAAACAAATATTTTTATCAAAGAATATTTTACATTTATTATTATAAATTGTCAACCAAATCTAGAAATGAACACTGAGAAATTAAATAAATAGCTAAATAAACATCAGTACTGTATGTTCAGTATCAGTCAGTTGCTGACTATTTTAATACTGCCAGTCAATTCTGGGCAGGTTGTAAAACAAGAAGCATTTACACCTGCCGAGTCAAGAGATAAACAAGCGGCAGCGGTGTTACACTATATTCTGCTATACAAGTTCAGGGGAAACTTTCAACAGTGGAAAACCAGACTTTTAAAAATGACTTTTTGTAAATGACTAGAATTGTTCGGTTGAAGGGAAACCAAACTGTGAATCCTGAACTAAACAGTTTGATGAATACATGTTTACACATTAGCTTCCACTCAGCTGACAAGCAATGGAAGTAGCTACGTTATTAGCTAGTTAGCTATAAGCTCATTGTTATGGAGAGTAATAAAGACTTTATTTACTTTCCAAGATTGCATCTCATCAAATAGGTAAGAATGTAGCGTGAAATCAACACTCAACAGACACTATTCACCACTGCACCGTTGTCTGCTGAGGTGCAAAAATATGCTCTGATGTTTACCTTTCAATCTGCAACGTTACTGACTGCACTGACAAACTATAGCTGGCTAACATAGCAAACAGACATGATTGACATGGTTGTCATGGACAGGGTTATATTAGTTATATTGAAAAGGGAAAATGATGGGGTAATTGTTTATTAACTTTCCAATATGTATTTCGCAAACTAGTTAGCAACTTACCATGAAGACTGCTTAACACCGCATTACTGAACTCCACCCTGTCTGCAGAGCCAGCGTCAGCTTAGAGTAAGCTCTGTAAACAGTGGAGTCGAAAACGATGATCAATGGTTTCAAGTATGATGAGACTTTTCTCTGAATTTCTCTGGGAGCTTAATTTTCAGATTGATTACATTTAGATTTTGAGGGGTACATTGATTGTCAGAGACGTCTCATAGCAACCAAACTGATACGATGCTGCAATGTAATCATTACGATCATCAAAAGAGAGTGTAAACCTTGTTTTTAACACCCGTCTCTGCAAAACATTTGTTAAACACATTTTATTATCCTTGAATGTAATAATTTTGACGTTAATGGATATTTTTTAATAAAAGCGAATGTTTGTCACTGATTGTAAACCTCCCTGACCTGGGTGCCGAAATGTTTGCGTGACGTAACACCTGCATCTTGACGAAATGAGAATTTAAGGTTTTCACACAAGTTTCCAAGTTAGAAGTCTGACATAAAGTGTCATTCCTTTGCACTTTCCCCAGTTGAAAGGTGGACATTCCGACTCTCCGAGTTTAATGGAGTGTTTCATGAATCATCACAGCAAAAACAACACGTAGCATCACGGCTTTCCCCACCAGAGTGAACACTTGGGGAGACACACACACACACACACACACACACACACACACACACACACACACACTAGGCATGTGGCAGTGGACTTCAAAACTGAACTTCAACTTAACATGCATATTAAAAACATGATGGTTATCCTGTTAAGCCAGCCACGATTTGAAAATAGACGGTTCAGACAGTCACTAAAACAACTGGTGTGTGGCTACTAAGATTACTACGGTAACCTGAAGGAAGAACAGACAGATGTGCGTTGAGCACATTCTTTCATTGAGTTGGGCAGCGAATCTTCACATAATGACAAAATATGATTCATTATATTATGATTATGCAATCTTTTGTACATTTTGTAACATTATTTTATAAGAGTCAATTATAATGAATAGACGATATTCTGGAACAAAAAGACACAATGCAGCCGCCAAATATGTTTGTCAGTTATTATATATACAGTTATGTACATGTCATTACCCCTGGACTACTCAAGTAATTAGTCTGAGTACTCAAGCAGACAACATTACCAAATACCCATCCCTAGTGTGGATATGAAATGTTTCGTTTTGATTGTGTGGTGGTTATGATCAAGATAAAAATGGAAATTCCTGTCTAGGGATGCACCGATACATAAAATGTGTGCAGATACAGTAACCGATTATTTAGTACAACATCTTCCGATACTGAGTTTGATTCTGCTTTTTTAAATGCTACCTTATTTCAAATCACTGATTGAACTGCACAACTTCGAAATAAATTTTAAACGTTGTGATCAAAGCTTTAACGGTAGTTCTACCTCGTGAAATTCTAGCAGTGCAAATTTTACAAATGGCAACTCTGCTTTCATTGTCACCCAATTTAAAGTCATTCCACGCAAGAGACATTTTCTCTCACACATAGCACGAGTTATAGGCTAATTGTTCAATGCATTTTTCGCCCCCTTTTGACAGGAAATAATCAACCTTGAGTATCGGCTGTTTTTAAACAAACAACAAATGTCCGTTAGCTCATTTAATTGATTTTATCAGCCGATACCAATAGTCCTGCCTTCATAAACTTCATCAAATTAAAATATTTAACATTTCATAAATAACATTTTCATAAATCCTATCGCTTATGTTGTTGGAAGGTGTGAATTTTAAGAGTGTGTATTCTGGTCTTGGAAAAACCTGGAATTGTGAGCGCAATATCTATAACATTATACACATTTTGGTGTCTGATTTCCCTTAAAACGTACAATTCTAGACTGGAGCACTTTCTTTTCTTTTTTTAAAACAGACAAAACATTATAGATGTACAATATCAGCCATCATATTGGTTAAAACCATCAGGATCCAGAATAATTTCATCAAACAGAATTTCTATAACAAATGATCCGGGTTACTTTGACTGTTTTATATTTATTTTATTTTATTTACATCTCCCTAAACCTAAGAACCTAAGTCAGTACCGATACATTTTATTTATTATTTTGTATTATTTATTTTAAGAATAGAGTATGATAACTTGAGTAATATTATAATGATGTTACTATGAATAATATTCTCACTTCCTACATGGACTAATTATATATTTTTAATATTCTTTTTTTTTAATATTTTAATTATATAATTAGCATTAATATTTCTCTCATCTCACAGGAGTCTGGTGGTTGTCATGGCGTCATCCTCTGTTAAAGTTGCAGTGCGTGTGCGGCCTTTCAACAGCCGCGAAACAAACCGAGGAGCGAAATGTGTGATCCAGATGCAGGACAAGAGCACCTGTGAGTCAAACACACACACATTCCTGAATCACACACAGTGATTTGTTTTCTTTCATTTTATATGTTTATTTCTCTGTCTATGTTGTCCTTAGATAAGATCCAATGGAAAAATGTTTTACTGTTTAGTCACATCCGAAAGCTCAATGTACACTGCTTTATCTTTTTCTTCATGAAGAGCATTCCTTTAATGCTGACGTAGATGGATTCCAAACCATTTTCTGCCCCTTTAGTTCTTGAAGGCTGTTGAAGTTGGAGTCAGTGTTCTGTAGCTAGTTATGCATCTAAAAATGAAACTTACATCAGCCTATCTGCCTTCAAATGAACAGTTCCCTCATTTAAGATTTGTTAGTCATAAGTAGACCTGCACAGAATTCTGCCAAATAGTCAGCAGATTTCCACATAGTTTGATTGGCTGTCATTCTCAAAATCGTACATATGCCTCACCCTTGCATGCTCGTTTACAAAATATTTGTAATTTAATAATGATTTAATATACCCATAGCAGTGCAGTTTAGCACAATACTCCGTGTTGTAGGTACTCAAGATCGGTCTTAACCTCGAGACCACTTCGGAATCGACCTCATTTTTACTCGGCCTTGTCTTGGTCTCATACAAAGACGACTCAGGCTTTTATTTCATGACCGGTGACCAAGAAAGTGAATGCGGGAGACAGGAGAAGAAACTGTGACTGTCTGAGAGATGTCAGACAAATATTCTGTAATACAATTTGGCAACCTAAACCAGTGTTTCCCAACCACTGTGCCCACTAGTGAGCCGTGAAAGTTTGTCAGATGTGCCTTGGAAAAATATAAAATTCCTGAAAATAAATGAATACCGTTTTTTCACTGTATTTTAGTGAAGGCATAGAGACGGTAGAAGAGTTTTAAAGTTGCCAGTTCAGTATATTTTTCATCGCAAAGTATGTTATAAAACCAGTTTAAATATTTTTTCTATCATAACATTATTGTTCTAACAAACTCTAGTCCGCTGTCAAACTCAAATCCTCACAAGCCCACAAAATTATGCTTCATCAGACTTGGAGTAAAAACCTTCAGTCAGTGAACCGAATGAATGAATGGAATACAGCAGGTGTATTGTTTTACTCAAAGACTAAAAGATGTTTATTTGTGCACTGCATAGATTTACAGATGTTATGAACAGATGTGGCTTACTTGTCACATTTCTCTCATGAAATATTAAAAGAATAGGAGAAACTGTTACATACGAATACTAAAAGCAAATTCTCCTGTTTTAAACAAATCCAAAAACTCTGTGATTCAGTGTGTAGATTCTGAGGTACTGTAATCTTCTTAGAGTGAGTTTGACATCTGAACCCGAGAATGGCGGCCAGGCAGCTGCTCCTGGGTCCTAGTGCCTGCCCTATCTAACCTCTGTCAGTGCCACTTATGTGATTTTGTTCTCTCTCTCAACAACGTGATTTTGACCTGGTGGGACTTGTGTGTGGGAAGTCATGTGTGACTTATTTCCGGAAAATACAGTAAATAAATAAATAAATAAAAATGGATTTGCTGTGCATTGAAATAATTAATTTGCAAGAACAAATCTACAATTTAGAAAAGACACAAATGTGTTGGTTAACACTGACCTAAACCACAAAGAGTTCATCTGCAAAAACGCATCCAAAAGAAAACGCACAGCTGTATGTAAATTCAGCAATGCAATGCTTACCGAGAGGGCTGGGACTACATCAAACTTTTATCAGCACTTAGAAAGGAAGCATAAATAAAGATAAGCTAAGTGTAAGTGTGTCATGCAGTGTGTGACTTGCACTGGTCTGATTTGGACTCAGTCTCGCCCTGCCTTTGTCTTGGTCTCAACCCTTCAAAGTCTTCTTGATCTCGATACACTCTGGTCTTGGTCTTGACTTGGTCTTGGTTTAGGTGGTCTTGACTACAGCACTGACAATACTCAATATTATATCTGTTCCATACAATTCCAAACATAATTTTTTCACAGTCTGCAAAGAAAGATGTGAAGTTTCCATGTGGGCCTTTTCATAAGATAACCACTCAGAAAACTGGCGGGAGTTTTTTTTTTTTTTAGACCAGTGGCAGAAGGGACAAGTGTTTATGTAACCTGTTTAAAAAACACATTCAGTCAGTAATATTTGCACATTACACACTCAAAAATATAAAATAGAAATGCACGAAAATACCACCAATTTAAGTACCGTAATTTCCGGACTATAAGCCGCAACTTTTTTCCCACGCTTTGAACCTCGCGGCTTATACAATGACGCGGCTAATATATGGATTTTTCCGCTTTCAAATTTTATATATATATATATATATATATATATATATATATATATATAAAAAACATTCTGTGACGTGCTCAGTTTTTTGGCGCGTGAAGCTTTCATTAGACCAATGAAATTGCCGAACGGGTTAAGGTCAAAACAACTTTTTTTGTTTACTGTTTAGATTAAATCGAGCGGCTCAAACTTCCCATCATTCTGATTACGGTAGTAATTTTGTCACCCTCACCATGGCAAAGACATGGAGAAACGCATATGATGCTGCTTTCAAGTTGAAGGCGATTGATCTGGCTGTTGGAAAAGGAAATAGAGCTGCTGCACGGGAGCTTGGTCTTAATGAGTCGATGATAAGACGTTGGAAACAGCAGCGTGAGGAATTGACTCAGTGCAAAAAGACAACTAAATCTGAGGCTATTCAACTCCGACACCGAAGGAGATGACTTCAGTGGTTTCAGTGCACAGGGCGAGGAAGATAGTGACCAATGACTTTCTTGGCAGGCTACTGTTTACTGCAAATGTTTTATTACAAGCCGTGTGTGGCAGCGGGGGCATGGTCAAGCGCCCGTCCGGGAGAGAAAAGCTGTAAGGGCGCTTACACCTGCGCTAAATTATGTCTAACACCGGTGTCTAATTTCAAGTGCCCTGCTTCACGTGTCCTTCTTGGGAAAACTGTCACACGGGCACCAGTGTGACAGTTTTCAGCAGGGCACTTGACTTTCCAGGTAAGGCTTTTAATGGCCACAGCAATGTTTACAATCAATTTTATAAAGTTTCTCAATTCTTCTATGCGCCAACACTAGACTGACGTGTGTCACTCTCTCTCAGCTCTGTGGCTGCTGCCTTTTTATGCCGCTCTCCCCATGCTTACTGAAATTAGACACCGGTGTTAGACATAATTTAGCTCAGGTGTAAGCGCTCTTACCGCTTTTCTCTCCCGGACGGGCGCTTGACCACGCCCCCGCTGCCACACCGTGTTTCGTTAAAGCCTATTTATTTTTGTTACAAGCCGTGTTTCATTAAAGCCTGAGTAAAGTTCATTTATTTCAATGTACCGGTAGGCACCTGCGGCTTATAGAGAGGTGCGGCTTATTTATGTTCAAAATAATATTTTATTTAAAAATCAGTGGGTGCGGCTTATATTCAGGTGCGCTCAATAGTCCGGAAATTACGGTAACATTAAATATTTCCCTTTTAACACAAGTAGGAGGTTAACTAATTGAAGTAACTAGTCTCCATATGTTGCAAAGTCATTGCAATGCGCATTAAATCTCTTAAACTCTCTTTCTACACAATATCAACTGGCCATCAGACTGTGACTATCTGCTTTTATTCACGATTCGTGTCAGGCCACAACGCCAGCGTCAAGCAACTCTTTGAACTCAACATGTAAAGCGCTTGCAAACAATGTCTCATTCTGTGTTTTTGAGATAGTTAAGGCTTGACATTGGGGGCCTGGGTAGCTCAGTAAGTACAGACACTGACTACCACACCTGGAGTCGTAGGTCGTGTTCAAATCCAGGGTTTGCTGAGTGACTCCAGTCAGGCTTCCTAAGCAACCAATTGGCCAGGTTGCTAGGGAGGGTAGAGTTACATTTGGTTAACCTCCTCGTGGACGCTATAATGTGGTTCAATCTAGGTGGGGCGTGTGGTGAGTTGTGTGTGGATGCTGCAGTGGATAGCGTTAAGCCTCCACATGCGCTAGGTCTCTGCGGTAACACGCTCAACAAGCCACGTGATAAGATCTGTGGATTGACGTCTCACCACCCGAATTGAGGCGAATCACTATGCCTTAGAGCACGAGGGAATTGGGCATTCCAAATTGGGGAGAAAAGGGAAGAATAAAAAAAGACTTTACCTGCTTCTGTCGTAATAATGCTTGTGGTAATATTACTTTATTTTTTTATTCACAAGTCCTACCTGGGCTTATTTTGTACAACAAATAAGGTCCATTCTCCATCACTTTATATTTACACTGAATCACTGTTGTGTATGTTGTGGTGTGTGCATCACTGTAATAGAGCGCAACAGTCTGGTTCCGGAAGGAAAAAATACC
This sequence comes from Xyrauchen texanus, assembly GCF_025860055.1. Lineage (NCBI taxonomy): Eukaryota > Metazoa > Chordata > Actinopteri > Cypriniformes > Catostomidae > Xyrauchen > Xyrauchen texanus. The sequence continues at coordinate 49,953,123 of NC_068279.1, forward strand.
ATACATATTTTTCCGTTGAAGAATTGATTTTCATTGATAACTTATAAACATTTTAAGACTGACCTACCTTTAGCTCCGAGGATGTTTATTGATAGTATATGCTCCTTTTTTTATTTTCTCCACTTTTTCTCCCCAATTTGGAATGCCCAATTCCCAATGCACTCTAAGACCTCGTGATGGCGTAGTGACTCACCTCAAGCCAGGTTACAATCCTGACACAGTCAATCTATGCATCTTATCATGTGGCTTGTTGGGTGCATTACCGCAGAGACATAGTGCGTGTGGAGGCGTCACGCTTTTCTCTGCGGCATCCAAGCACAATTCACCACGTGCCCAACTGAGAGCGAACCACATTATAGCAACCATGAGGAGGTTACCCCATGTTACTCTATCCTCCCTTGCAACTGGGCCAATTTGGTTGCTTATGAGACCTGGCTGGATTCACTCAGCATGCCCTGGATTCGAACTTGTGACTTCAGGGGTGGTAGTCAGCATAATTACTTGCTGAGCTACCCAGGCTCCCACGGTATATGCTTCTTTTGAAGACTTCCATCTGCCTTATTTCAACCTACATTAAACAACTACATTAACCATGATACAGCAGAGAAAGGTTCACCATTTAGAGAAACGTGGCCAATTGTACATATGAGAACATTTTGCAATAAATGTAAAATATATTGTTTCTATACAAAATAAATACTTTATTAAATCAATAGTTTGAAATATTCCCACTATTATTTTCAATTACATCATTCGCAATGCTTCATGAGATTGTAGTTTGTACCCTCATGAAAGACGGTAAGTATACAGCCTTGGTCTTTGTCTTTTTGTCCGATTTTCACAAACAAATGTTGAATGGGAATTTTGTGATGTTGTGATTCTCCTCGGAGCTGGTTGGTTTGATTCATGGCTTATAATTCTTTTATGGAGGATATTATGAAAAGTCTATGCAAAAAATGAATGGGAAAAACACTTCTGGATCCCAGATGCTGAATAAGTGAGCAGGGCACAGTTGCGCTGTATAACCACAGGACCCATCCAAACGTTCCGCCCTACTCCAACCAGTGTTTAGAACTCACACAGAGCTGTATAAAATGTTAGAATCGAATGTCAAATTGGTAAATGCGTTAATTGCAATTAAGAACAATTTACGTGTAAAATGTTTTAAATTAATTGCATGCGTTAATTCATGAATTTTGACAGCTGAAATAAATTCCTTTTAGTCAAATGATATGGCCAGACATGCAGTCCACCAATAGTGTTTGAGCGACAGCACTAGGAACGCCCACTAATAACATACAGGGGGGACTTGCCACATTAAGCAATGAACATTAATGCGTGAACAGAATGGTGAGAATGCACTAATTGAGTGCGCTGTGAGATTTGGCTATACTTGATAGTGACACCCACTGTTCAGGATATGAATTTCATATAATTTCTCTATAGTGGGACAAATTCTGTTCTGTTTCTAATGTCAAATGACAAAGAGAAATGTGTTTACTCATGTCACATTTTATATATTTCTCCATACTTTTACTCGTTACTCTCTCACTTTCCCATGATTATATCCAAAAATACTTCAGTGACTCCTACCATACAGGAAAAGAGGGGGAATTTTGGAAACTTTGGAAACTTGCCTCCCAAACCACAGTGCTTAACTGCTGTAAAATCCTGACACTCTCAGTACTGACTGCCAGACTTCACATTCCCTTTTTCCTCTGTGCAAATCCACCCCATTCTCTCTTCCCTTTAACCAACAGTAACGCCCCTACATTTCCCTCACCTCTCTCTCTCTCTCTCTCTCTCCCTCCCTCCCTCCCTTCCTCTCTCTCCCCCTCTCTCTCTATATATCTCTCTCTATCTATAGAATCTGCAGGGCTGGCAGTCTGTTTGGTTTGACCCCCCTCCAACACAAACACTAGTCTGTGTGTGAGCTCAAGGCTTGCAGTGCTCTATTGTTACCCAGCAGCTCTTTTGGGGCCTTCTCCACCCTTTGGTTTCCTTTTACCGTCTCTTTTCATGGGACTTTCACATTTATACTTGATTAGAATTAACTACTATATACTTGACTAGAATTAACTACACTATCTTATACTATCTTTTATCAAAGATTGATAACTGGTCTCTGAGCTATATAATGCCCTATCTCAACCAATTGAAAGCAAAATAACATCAAATCAGAGTGTTTTTAGTTCAGTCATGACAACTCTCAGAATACTTTGGCATGTTAATGTGGGTATTACAGGTTGATAGGATTTGGTCTTAGAAGACTAGATCTGCTATGCTGCTGCTGCAGAGCAAGTATGAACATACGCATGTGAATATTCACAGAAATACTGTGTGAAGCATGTAGACATGTTGGGCTGCTTCCCAATTGGACATACACAAGACGTTGTGCATCAGGCATGTAGGACATGCTGCTGCTGCACAATTAGACATATTTACAGTCCTCATGTAGCAGATCTAGATTTGTAGATCTGAGGAGTAGGAAGGTTTCAGAGGAAAAACTCCCAGTGCGCTGCAGTGAAAACCGGCTTATCTGCAAACTGGGCAATTTAAAAGAGAGTGCACGCAAATTGCTTGGCTACGAGATTACAAGTCAAAGGGGACCTATCAGCTCGCACCATGCAAACCAGTTTGCTTAAATCTCACATGTCAAAGAACCTATTGGCTTGGCCATGGATTTAGCAAGCTGATTGGCTAACATATAACAAGTTTAAAAAAAAACGTATGCGCCATATAGTGTTTCATGACTGAAATTCAAGTCATTTGTTTTTGGTGAAAAGCACCACTGTTACTATTGCTCATATTAAGATTAGGGATTTGTGAAATGTCGACGATCCAGTCACAACATTGTACCAATACTTTAGAACCCTATTTCAATATTTGTATTCATCTATTTGTGTATTTATATCAGTTCAATAATGAGGATGCAGGTTGACTAAATAATTGTAAACTCGGAGACCAAAGTTTTTTCAGTGCGGTCCGAGTTGCTTCCATGGATACGCTGGGTCTCTCTCACACACATATGGCACAGTTTCAATCACGTTGCAGCTAATATCTTGATGCATTGTGATATATTGAATTACTGAATTGCTGCTCATGGTACTCATGCAGTATGTATCATAGAGGGAGATGGTTGTAGATACCAAAGCCCCTTTAAGGCAAGTCAGGCAGCCATGTTCGTAATACCTCAGGGCAGCCTGTGGGGCGACATTTCTGTGGATTCCAGGAGAAAGGTCAAAATCTTTAAAACAGTTGGTCAAGATAACAAGCAAAGAGCATATTTCAAATCGGCAAAAAAATCAGACAACAATCATATCATAAGTTGTGCTTCAGTAGCTCAGCTCATTCATTTTCAGGCTGGTCCAGCTTATGCACATGTGCGTTCTCAAATAAAACTAACAGGCAATGTCTCTTTCAAAAAAGTGATTGGCTTCTTTTAACTGTAAGGTGGGACTTCCATTATTACAGCTGCCAAATTTAGCGTTACGATTTCTCCCATTCATATGTATACCAGTGAGCCATCTTATCCTATATTGTCTCTGGCAATACCCAGCTCTACCCCTGACCCCAAGATTTAAACCCCTGCACATAATTGATCCTACACTCTTTGTACAACCGAAACATTAACTCTACCATATCTACTGTGGGGACCAAAATACCATAGAGACTTGGTGATTAGCTCTTTTGACACAGGCCATTAAGCAACCAGCTGAACATCATTGCAATCACGTAGCAATATGCCAACTGCAAAACAACGCTCTGGTGTCTGCCTGTAACACTCATATTTTCTTGAGAAAATGTATGAATCAAGTTGATGTTTCATACACAGTTATGGGTATTTTGAACCAGTGAAATGGCACTGTGGGTGGGATATAGGATTCGAACAAAGGTGTCAAAGGGCCTGCTAAAGCTACTGAAAGAAATATGTTGAGAAAATGCTGTGGCCCTGACGTGTTTGCTGACTGAGAGTTCATTATGTTGGCTAGACAGTTCCACTGTGTGTGGACACAACTTGGGAAATAGTATGTGATTTTGTAAGCATTACAAAGTTTTGCTAGCTTTTCTGAGAAAGCTTCAACTGCACTTTGATACTGTCATATCTTTTAACATGAAGTTTTGGTTTCATTCTCGAATGGAAAACATGCTGTTATCTTGGTTGTTTATACAACAGTTGTAAGAAGCAAGAACTGCTCACTAGTAAATGGGGGAGTAAGCAATAATGTAAAGCCAGATGATTAAAAATAAACCCCAACAGGGTGATCAGGACCCTGATGCAAAACAGATTGTACTTCACCAATACTAAACTAACACAGTGTAGAAGATCTGTTTTCAGAGACAACTGAGAAATATACAGTTTATTTCTTTATTAGTATTACAGCCATTATTGACCAATATGAATCAAATATTTCAGTGAGCTGTGTAATAACATTTATTATTATATGGATAGCTCTGGTCCTGGAGCTGACTGGTCAATACAGCATTCCAGGCATACTAATTAATATACCACAGAAACAGCTATGACACTTTATTTACATTTATGCATTTGGCAGACGCTTAATCCAAAGCGACATACAGTGCACTTATTACAGGGACAATCCCCCCGGAGCAACCTGGATTTAAGTGCCTTGCTCAAGGACATCGAACCGACAACCTTCTGCTTAACAGTTTAGTGCTTTAGCCCACTATGCCACCACCACTCCTTTTTTGTGACTGTTGTCACAGTGTGTAGCAGGAACAGCCTTTAGCTGTGATCATACATTTTTACATTACATTTCATAATTGAAGTGCATTTAAGGTGAAGTTATGATTAAAAGGAAAATCTTTTGTGACTTTGTCTGCAATGGATAAACTTTTAGTTTATTTTTATAGAAGTGTATTACATAAACTTATGTGCTGTTGTTTTACAGGTATTATTAATCCCAAACAACCCAAGGATGCACCCAAGAACTTCACTTTTGATTATTCATACTGGTCACACAGCTCGGTAAGCTCCTGTCTGAATATGTCAAGTCCTCAGGTCTGAAATTAAACCAGGGTTGTGTCTGAATTTACATACTATCCATACCACAGACAGATTAGGATTAGTGCGTCTAAAATCATAGCACTTTGAGAGTCCACAGGAAAAGGTATTCCATGTGTTCTCTCAATTAGTATGAGTTCTTAATGTGCATGCATATTGCATAATAATTATAACAGAATCAGCAAAATGCTGTTGCAAGAAGTATTAAATGTCAGTTATCCACATGCGTTGGGCATAGTAATAGAAGGCAAATTATTCTGAACTCTTTTTCCCCTCATGATTATTAATGTATGTGATGCATTCCATTGTGGTTGGATGTTTTGTTGTGAAAGAAAATAGTATCCAAAATTGGGACGCAGCACTATTTATTAAACACGCAGACAGACATGCTTAGTGAAAAGACTTCCTCAGTCATTCATCTGCAGACAGAAAACTCCCTCAGACTTTCCTTCAATGTTTGTTTCAGGAAGAGGACCCGGCCTTTGCATCTCAGAGGAAGGTGTATCAGGACATTGGTGAGGAGATGCTGCTGCATGCATTTGAGGGTTATAACGTGTGTATCTTCGCTTATGGACAGACTGGAGCAGGGAAGTCCTACACAATGATGGGCAAACAGGAACCTGGACAGCAAGGCATCATACCACAGGTATTTTTTATAAGAGACTCATGAGTCTCACCATGTGCATTACGGAACAAGGTTTCAAAGTAAAAAATGGTAAAATGCATTTCTCATACCTGCTTGTGTCCAAAAAAGACCACCTTCAGAGATAAGCTCACATTCTTCATATATCTTGCAATGCATCCACAGTCTTGCTGCAGACAAACGCTAATATTCATCACATCATTGCACGTTCAATGCATCTGCGGGAGACAAATACAAGTGCTGTTCTGTGCATGGCAACTTTTCGTGGTAAATCCAAAGAGACAAACTTTAGAGTTGTTACCTAGATACAGGGGTAAACAGCTGCCTCTTGTACTCACGTTGATGACGTAATCGGACCGCGGTTCGAAAAAATATTATGTGAACAGAGACCAGCGGGGGCAGGGGAAGGGGGGAGAAAACATACTCTGGTTCGGTCCAAGCAAACAAACCAAGCGTCAAAGCACCCTTAGCAATAGCTAAGGCAAATAAAATCAAAACATGTAGCCATAATCTAGTATTAACATTTTCCAAACAAATTATTCCACAGTAAAAAGATAAAAATGCACTAAAATAGCATCAGTTCAAGCAACATAAAATGTTAGAGGTTGACCAAAAGAAAGAACTGTTCCCCATAGGTTGAATATTCAGTGCAGTGGGCATTAAATCTCTTAAACACTCATCTTCCACAATATTAATCATGGATATCCACTTCGCGACGTCGCATTCACATGATTGGCTCCATTTTGTACTCTTGTTTAAATGTCTTGTTTTGGTTTTAGCACTGACGCTGATTTCGTAATGATACTTAATCTGAATTGTCCGGTAAGATGGAAGCACAACACAGCGCAGAGGAAACACTGGTGATTCACATCTGTTTTTTAGTGTAAAAAAAGTACGGTTAAGAAGTCCTTCCTTCATCACTTGATCATTGACACATGTCACTGTTGTGTGTGTTTGTGATCTGTGTCAGCGTAATGACTCCGGACACGTCGCAAAGGTTCCACCCTAGTCCAACCAGTGTTTTGAACTCACATGGAGCTAATTTTAATGTCAGAAATCTAATGCCAAATTGGTAAATGCGTTAATGCGCAGGGCTGGGTATTGACAAAGATTTCCCGATTTGAGTCAGATTCACAAGCTTTCGATTTCGATTAGATTCAGTATCGATTCATACTCTCAATGCACAGTGAAAGGATTTCACTTCTGAATACTACACCACTATACTACACAATTTCTGGTGAGTGAAATATTTAAGTCCTTGTGGTGACGTATTGAGGATTCGCCTCAATCCGTGCATCTTATCACGTGGCTTGTTGAGCATGTTGAGCATGTTACCGCAGAGACATAGTGCTTGCGGAGGCTTCGCGCTATTCTCCGTGGCATCCACGCACAACTCACCATGTGACCCACTGTGAGCGAGAACCACATTATAGTGACCACGAGGAGTCACCCATGTGAATCTACCCTCCCTAGCAACCGGGCCAATTTGGTTGCTTAGGAGACCTGTCTGGAGTCACTCAGCACATTTCTTTGTCTTTTCTGGCTTTGTTGTGGTTATCATGCAGAAACACACTGACATAGTAATTATTGTATGTTTTCATGAAACAAAGTCCGTCCCCTCCATATCCGATCATAAGTGGTCACAGGAGATGCATTGAAACGACCAGGTTTAAACAGCAATGTGTCTCACCTAAACACATGTGATCGGATCAGCCGAGACGCAACTCAATCCCAGGTGGAAACGGGGTCAAAGGGACAATATTAATGGCAAATGGATTTTGTGGATCTCATTTTCAGACACACATTAAACGGAACGTGTCAAGCTAAACTTTTACTCTCAGCACGCAGTGAAAGGATCTCAGTGCTGAAATTCTTTTTCAGTACAGTAGCTATATAGTACTTTGGATTTTAAGAATCATATGGGGATCTTTCAAATGAAGGTATATTTGAAAATCCCTAATCAGCCCTAATCAGATGTTAATTCAGTAACCAGTCTGACATATTCAGTGAATGATTTGTATGAATATGAATGGTTTTGACCAACTTTTGAAAGGAACAGGCTACTTAAAGAAATTTGCTCACAAATCAAACTGCACTGGTCGTACTGTATGTTTTTATGTGCAGTAGTAAGTAAAGACAATGCAATACTTGTTGTCTTTTATTTTGCGGGACTCACTTTAACTTATTACATTCTATTCAGACTGTAATTTGGGTAAAATTTGATTTATTTTGCCATGGCACTGCAGATTCAGCAATGGAGGAAATACTGCTATATATCACATAATTAAATATCATTTGTAGCATTCCTTCAATGTTTCTCTTTACAAAAACATATTTTTTTAGTTGTCCAATAAATGTAATTTAACATGCCAAGTTTAATTGTGGACTTCAGTAATGGTTTCTGTACTGAAAGTGCTTTAAAAGCTCAGACTTGTGTTGATTTGTGCTCTGAAGGTGAACCAAACACCTCTGACGTTGCATCATTTTTCTCCCATAGATGTGTGAGGATTTGTTCGGGCAAACGGCAGATAACACTGACCCTGACCTGTCCTTTTCTGTAGAGGTAAGTACACTGCATGTGTGTGTGTTGATGCATTTGCCAGCCATATGATAAATCTGAGAACTCTGTTGGAACATAATTTTCTTCATAAAAATCAAGCATAGAATTTATAGAATGTGACTTTGTATATACAGACAACAAAAGGTTTGATATGGTGTGTAATTGGTCTTTGCAGGTGTCATATATGGAGATTTACTGTGAGCGGGTTCGAGACCTGTTAAACCCAAAGAGTCGGGGGTCCTTACGTGTTAGAGAACATCCTATAATGGGCCCTTATGTAGAAGACCTCTCTAAAATGGCGGTCACCAGCTACAGTGATATCGCTGACCTCATGGACACTGGCAACAAAGCCAGGTAGGGGTGGGCTATATGACCAAAATCTTATATCACAATATGAGTAATTTTATATCACAATAACGATAAATATCATAACACAGTATACATTTTTGTTGGAAAATCTAACAAAAATTGGTTAACTGAATATAATAACCATATTGTTATGCCTATTTTTGGATAATCCTGTCATTGAACTTCCAAATATTTCCTCTTACATAATTTTGTCTTTATTTGGAAATTGACAACAGTCCATGTCAAAACAAAATAAAAGTCATCTTGGTTTAAATCATTCTTTTCATAATGCAAAATTTCACATTATGCCGCATTTTAGCCCGACACGTTGTTGATCAATATTATTATTATACATTTTCCTCAAGAGTCTCTAGATTTTTCCAAAGCAATGCAACAAAGAAAATAATGCATAAAAAAAAAATCCAACAAACACTTCTTACAGAAAATATTAAAAATTATGCAAACACTTTTTGCAGAAAATAAATATTACATATAAACACTTCTAGAAAACAAATGACGGGATGAATGCGGAGTGCATCTTTTGGCTTTCGTAATATACTTTTACATGCTTCATTTTGAGGAGGTAAAACAAATTGCTTTGTTTTGTGATTTTTTGCTCCAGAAAAAGTGCACACAACACTGAAACACATGAAACACAGATGAGCGCATCGGATGAAACGGCAAGCATGAGATGAATGTTATTGAATTTGCTTGGGCACCTGCCAAACTTTTTTTAATGCCATAAAAACCCTGTCTATGTTCCTTAAATTCTGATAGATAAGCCCATGCTGCGCACATTAATATTACATATCACGATATACAAAATCTGTATTGATTGACCCTTTATATCTTCTCAACAAAATTCAGTATATCGTCATATTGCCCAGCTCTATAGCCAGTATTATTACTAGGGCTGTAATGACTCGTTAAAAAAATTTACGTAATTAATCACATGCCCACGGACCATAATAAGGAAGATTTCTGAGTAATGCAAGCTTGTAGTACCACCTATTTACTCCAGAGGGCAGTAAGTGAAATTTCAGCTGTATGAGCAACACGCAGTTTATACAGTGAAGAAAACAAACATCCAGCAGCACAACACAAACATGCGTTACGTTCTTGCGTTCAAAACACTTGATGGAGAGCAAATCCAAACTAAGGGATCTCAAGATGTGTTTAAAGATTGAGTATTAAATTATATTTAACTTGACACAGTGACCTAAACATTTTATGTTTATGACGCAACACACCCGAGACGTCTGACGTTGGTGTAAATTAACGGGTCCTTAAACAAGCCCTCATAATAAATCTCCAACTGATTGACAAATTCAGTTGTGAAATGGATTGCTGTGAACTGTATGCCAATGATAGACTTATGATCACTAATATGGTAGTAAACAATACATTGTATTCTAAAGCCACTTTTTGGATGGCCTTATCAATGATTAACTCTTGTGCTACAGGAATGTAAAGCATTTCAATCTGAATATTTTTATATATATATAGTTAGAGTTATAGAGTTATTGTTATATGATACAATATGGGCTTTCTCAGCAAATATTTGTAAATGCGATTAATCGCGATTAATTAATCGGGACACCATGTAATTAATTTGATTAAAAAACAATATCGATTGTGAGCCCTAATTATTACACGAAGCATTACTAAAATAAACTTCCTACAAAATCGAAGGATGAATGTGTGTGATATAATTTAGAACCAAATCTGGCCAAAAAGAAGGTGTTTATGAGTTTGTTTCGGTGGTTTGTGACAGCTTGCCAAGGTGAACTTTCAGGAAAATTTCTTACCGGCTGCTAAATACCTTCTTACTGCCATTGGTCCACCTCATTAATTGGTTTGACCTGGAGCTCCACCTACTTTCAAGCTGACAACTAATTCCTGTTACATTGTTCAATCAGTTAAGTTCAGTCAACCTGAACACAACGGCGTGCAAAGTTATTAGCGAGCTGGTGCGATCTTACACGCATCTGTAGGATCGTTTGCATAATAACCTTTTCCAAGAACATGTCATGTGATTTGTAATTATACTCTTAAGTGCCCATTCACTCGTGTCATCTGCAGCCAAAAGAAATTCACACTTCTACCCAAAGTTATCATTATTTTTTTGTCTGAATTCTACCCATTAGCACGCTTTTATACACCCATCTTTGCAGTAGTAACAGTGTCATCATAAATAATTGGCGTGTATTATGGCCACGTATAGCATGTTAGTGCATTACTGTCATGAATGCACAAGGTAAACATTACAAATTACACATTATCAAGTGCATATATATTACTTTAAATCATCACCGACTGGTTAAAACAACTTCTTTTACTGATCTAGTGTGAATTATTTTACTTCAGAATGAGGCATTAAGGCATCGATAGAACACATTTTAATGTCATATTAGTTGATGTTTTACATTTAGTTTTGAATGTCCTATTTAAATGTTCCTCTGTACGCCTCCCCCAGCGCTGTGGCTGGTGTCTGAATGTTCACAAACAGAATGTTGTTGCTCAGCTGTTTCAAACTTCTTTTTGGCTCTGAGCGAAGAAGCACTTTGTCTTGAGTGTGCTGGGTCTTTACTCTGCTCAATTCTTACTGTGCATTTCTGTCTTTTCCTCTTTTTTTTTTTTCTTTTTGCGACACAGTGTTTACAGTTTCTGTCATTTTATTAATGCTGGTTTAAAGGAGCTTCTGTGTTTTGTCAAAACTGTATTTTTCTGTCACATTAAGGACGGTTGCTGCTACAAATATGAATGAGACCAGCAGCCGCTCTCACGCTGTCTTCACCATCCTCTTCACACAGCACAGGCATGATAACATGACCAACCTGGACACTGAGAAGGTGTGTGTGAGATTAGAGACCCAAGAGTTTTTGTATTTCATTTGAAAGTGGAGTGGACAAACATGTGGACACATGGATGGATAGATGTAATGCACCTGTGGTACACCTGTCTTCCATCACATTTTTGGTTGTTTATCTTCTTAACTCACTCTGGTTTGTTTGCCTGCTGCTCAGGTGAGTAAGATCAGTCTGGTGGATCTGGCAGGAAGTGAGCGAGCAGACTCATCTGGAGCCAAAGGCATGAGGTTAAAGGTGAGGGGAAAAATGTGTCAACAATGTGTCTTTTTAGTCTTGAGTTGAAGGAATAGTTTACCCAAAAATAATTATTTGAATTCCGTTTTTCTGTGGGGTACTAAAATAGAGTTTTAGCAGAATGTCCATGCAGCTGTTTTCCATACAATGAAAATAGACAGGCTGTCGAACTCAAAGGACACAAACACTAACATAAAACTCCATTGAAGTAGTATGTAAAACTTGTCTGTTGTATTCCAAGCCTTCAGAAGCCATACAATAGATTTGCGATAGGAACAGACTGAAATTTAAGTTGTTATTCACTGAAAATAATGCCTTCATTCAAATGTCATTTCTGCTTGTGCATTTACAAAAACACCAGATTTGGCTTTATTCGGTGACAAATGACATTGTTTTATAATGCTTTCAATTTATCAACCAAAGTCATGTGTTTTAAACAACATGTGAGTTAGTAAATGTGATAGAATTTTCAGTTTTGGATAAACTTTATTTAAGTTGTCACTGACTGGCTAATCACACCTTATCAAGTATTAACAGAAAATTGTACTGTGGTGTCTATTTTGTAGGAGGGAGCCAATATAAATAAATCTCTCACAACACTGGGTAAAGTCATCTCAGCCCTGGCAGACATGGTGAGAACTGCAGATTTTATTTTTGTGGCCTCATAGTTTGCTCTCATCTTTTCTCTCCTCTGCTATTTATTCTATGTTACTAAAAATGTCTGTTATTAGCCACAGGCTAGTAAATATGAACATTTCACTTGCAAGAGATTGAGTTGTGTCGAAGCACCGCAAAACTTTTTCTGCTCTGATGTGCATGCCGTCTACAGAGGCACGCGCCAATCTCCCAAACTAAATATAAACAATGTAAAACTTGGGGCCTGGGTAGCTCAGCAAGTAAAGACGCTGACTACCACACCTGGAGTCGCAAGTTCGAATCCAGGGTGTGTTGAGTGACTCCAGTCAGGCTTCCTAAGCAACCAATTGGCCCAGTTGCTAGGGTGGGTTATGTCACATCAGGTAACCCCTTCATGGTCGCTATAATGTGGATGGTGAGTTGTGCGTGTATGACGCGGAGAATAGCATGAGCCTCCACACGCGCTACGTCTCCATGGTAACGCGCTCAACAAGCTACGTGTTAAGATGCGCTGATGACACGGAGGCAGCTGAGATTTGTCCTCCGCCACCCTGATTGAGGAGAATCACTACTCCACCATGAGGACTCGTAGCACATTGGGAATTGGGCATTCTAAATTGGGGAGAAAAGGGAAGAAGAAAAAAACAAAAATGGATAAACATATTAATTTAATAGTGAACGCAATGCGCTCCAGTTTCACTTTAATTCAATGACCACGTAATGGGAAGTTTCTGTTTATTCAAATAGTGTTAATGACATGCTGTGACACAGAGATGACCTACTCTATTTATGTGAAGATTATAAAATGCAAGAAACGGAATCTCTAAGGTCTTCCCTCATTAAAAATAAGGGCTCGTAAGTTTATCAGAGACCGTTAAAATAATGTGTAAATTTGGTAATGATCTGTGCATTTTCAACCATGTTTGAGCCCCATGTCACAAAGGCAAGAGTGCTAATGAAGTGGCTCGGAGATCATTACATAGAAATTTTGGATCCATGGCCTGGCAACTCCCCGAATCTTAATCCCATAGAGAACCTGTGGTCAATCATCAAAAGGCGAGTGGACAAGCAGAAGCCCACAAATTGTGATCAAATCCGAGCACTAATAAGGCAAGAATGGATCGCCATCAGTCAGGATTTGTCCCAGAAGCTGATATCCAGCATGCCAGAGCGAATTGCAGAGGTTATGAAGAACAAGGGTCAACACTGTAAATATTGACTCTTTGTATATATATTGAATGTTTTTGGTAATAAAAGCCTTTAAAACTTATGAAATGCTTATTATTGTTTTCCAGTATACTACAGAAACATGTGAAAAAATAATCTACAAATACTGAATCAGCAAATTTTGCAAAACACAACATTTATGTCACTGCCAATACTTTTGGCCATGGCTGTAGACCTTAAATGATCAGTCGACATAATCGGCAAGTCGTTTGATCTCATTTAATGCAACATGAGATCACATTAAACTCTAATAATGGCACATGAAAGCAGCACTTCAGCTCGCGCCTGACTGAGGAGAGGAAGAATTACACAGCTCACAGTCCAGATGCATTCTAAACTTTCACAGCTTCAGATGATGTAGATCGCAAAGTATGAGGGAATTATAATACACAAATACCAAATAAGTAAATACAGAAGCACTCTCGTTGTGGAATAAGTGAAGCTGGAGCTCTTTAAAGGAAACTCCCCGGCATTTCATTTTAAATGCAGTTATATTTAATGTGTTGTAGCTTTATTAAAGTTCAAATAATAAGGAAGCAGATCATGTAAATAACTACAAACTCTGAAATTGACATTTCCTCTGCGGTCAGCACCTATTCTTGAGTTGTGCAAATGTCCCAATCTAAGGGGGAGTGATTGAAACTGCACCCGGCTGAGGTACACACTGTCGCGGGGACGCTCATCCCTCGAGCGTGCACGCTTAATGCAGCTAGATTATAATGTGATGGCTTGTGATTTATTTAGAGGTATTTTTAAAAGATGATTTGTCCTCTATTGTTAGCAAGCACATTTAATACAACCTTTTAAGTCAGGGCACAAGCTGAATAATCGGTTAAGAGCTAATGATTAATCGTTGCCATAATTACCAAATAGTCGAATAATCATTCTAATAATCGAGATTAATGGATTATCAAAATAATCAATAGTTGCAGCCATATTGCATACTAATGTATATTGGGTTAAGTTATATATAAGAATAGGCCCCCTTTCTTGGTTTGCTTAATATCTTTTTCAATTGCATTACACTTATGTCATCAAAATTCTGGCAAAGATTAATAGCAATGGCTATTCTTTCTCCAACATGATCGTAGAGGGTTGCTGATTCAAATCTTTAATCATGATTAATTGCAAATTTTGTTTATTGTTCAATTAATGCAAATTTTGAAAGTGCTGAAATTTGACTCTATAGGCTATACCGTATATAATTATTTTCCTGTCAAAATGCATTTATGTCCTTCTTAGGACAGAAAAAAAATGCATGTAAGAATAATGCTTTACTAACATTTTCCAAAAAAGCCTTCCAAAGTATAAAGAAGCAAATGTTCTAAAATAGAACCAATTTAAGTAACATTAAATGTTTCCCAAAGTCTTATTGAGGGGTTAACTATTTAAAAGAACTAATCCCCATATGTTGTGTATTCATGGCAATGTACATTAAAATAACAACAATCGTCTGGCAGACTGTGACAATTCCACTTTGCTATAGCAATCGTGCAGCTGCATTCATGATTCGCGTCAGGGCACTATTAAGTGGCGCTTATATCTGCACATGAAAAGCTCTGCAGACATGTTGTCCTGCTTTTAACGCTGGCACTGCCCACATAATATTACCTTATCTGTGTGTGTTGGTTGTTTGAGCATCAGTTCAATGTTTCTGGACCCATCGCAAAGGTTCCGCCCTATTTTAATCAGTAAATGTCAGAATCTAATGTCAAATTAGTAAAATCATCTATCACGTTAAAGAAAATGTAATGTGTTAAACATCTTAAATCGCATGCATTAACTTATACATTTTGAGAGCTCATCTCTTTTCCTTTTCTCTGTCTGCTGCTTTCTTCGCTCACCTTTTAGTGTTTACTTTCTCAAGTTCTTTCTCAAGAGTAATGATTGCTTTCACCTCCACAGCATGGCACTAAGAAGAGACGCTCTGATTTCATTCCCTACAGGGACTCTGTACTCACATGGTTATTGAGAGAGAATCTGGGTAAGTCTTTCACACCAAACAAAAATGTTTGCTGCAATTACTCACCACTACAAATATTTTTAATTAAAAAAAATGACTCCTAAAGTGCCTCTGACACCAGGAGAGATCATTTGCGCACCAGTATGTTACGTTTCAGACACAACATGGCCGGTTGTTTTGTTTATTTTTGCTCCATCGTTGACATTAGTTCCAAAAGAAGTCAAAGCATAGAGGCATAGAGGTTGATTTATAGTACTCTTGAATGTGCCAGTTTTAAATAATGTAGGATTTTTGCATGATTGTGCTTAGGAAAAAATATTTATGATACTTGTTAGGAATGTTCAGGATTGGCCACTAAGTATCAAGACAGGTCTGCTGTCGCTGTCTTGATCCGGATCCTTGCGAGGGCTGAAATGATTGACGCAGCACGGAGCATGCATCAAAGATTTCTCGTACTTTATTTTTCATCACAGCATTATATATCTTTGTGAGAACAGGAAAAGCAGTACACTAGCCAATGAAATCAATACATAAAGATTCTACATTAATTATGTAAATGATACAAAATATTCTAGAATATTTGGGTGTTATTTAACCTTTAATTTGAGAAAGAAAAACAGGGAATCCTTTCCACATGATTTCCGTTACTGACACACATACACACTCACTATTAAAATAGGAACTGAGTACTAGCTGTTTAATATCAGCTTGCTTAAATATAAATCAACTGAGAGGTCAACTTTTATCACAGTACTATTGTCGTCAGATAGCTTTATATGTAATATCTTCTTGTATTACTCTATAATGAAATCTTGTGAATGAGCACAGGGAAAAATAAAACTATTGGTGTGAATGGGTCCGGTTGACAGTTATTTGTTTAACTTTTTGGTTTCTTTTTTGCTTTAAACAGGCCTTTAATCACTTTATAAATTGAGTGTTTGTGTTTGAAGGTGGAAACTCTCGCACGGCCATGATTGCTGCTCTGAGTCCAGCAGATATCAATTATGAGGAAACACTCGGTACTCTCAGGTAAAAAGACACGCCAGATAATGTTCTGTTTTATACATGTGAAGTTGGACACTCTGCTGTATAAACTATACAACCTTTAACACTGTGTGAGACCCACTGCAGGTATGCAGACAGAGCGAAGCAGATCAAGTGTAATGCTGTGGTGAACGAGGATCCTAACGCACGTCTCATCAGAGAGCTCAAAGATGAGGTGAACAGACTCAAAGATCTCCTACTGTCTCAGGGACTCAGCAACCTCATCACTGCCTCAGGTAAACACACATACACAGACAGTGCTCATTTACACATGGGATTAACATCTGTCTCGGTGATCACGAGGTTAGTTATAGGGCTGGGCTATCTACAGTTGAAGTCAGAAGTTTACATACACTTTGGTTGAAGTCATAAACTCATTTTTTAACCACTCCACAGATTTAGCAAATTATAGTTTTGGCAAGTCGTTTAGGACTTCTACTTTGTGCATGACACAAGTCATCTTTACAACAATTGTTTACAGACAGATTTCACTTTTAATTGACTATATCACAATTCCAGTGGGTCAGAAGTTTACATTCACTGAGTTAACTGTGCCTTTAAGCAGCTTGGAAAATTCCAGAAAATGATGTCAAAGACAATTAGCCAGTTAGCTTCTGATAGGAGGTGTACTGAATTGGAGGTGGACCTATGGATTTATTTTAAGGCCTACCTTCAAACTTAGTGACTCGTTGCTTGACATCATGGGAAAATCAGAAGAAATCAGAAAAAAAGACCTCAGAAAAAAACAATTGTGGACCTCTACAAGCCTGGTTCATCCTTGGGAGCAATTTCCAAACACTTGAAGGTACCACGTTCTTCTGTAAAAACAATAGTACGCACGTACAAACACCATGGGACCATGCAGCCATCATACCGCTCAGGAAGGAGGCGCATTCTGTTAGGGCTGCCCCTTAATAGTTGACCAAACGTTAGTCGATGAGAGAAGTCTTTGTCGAGCAATTTTTTATTGTCCGGTTGGTCGCAGAAAAAATTGGTATTACTGCTGGTTGGACGCTAGGTGGTACTATTGGGTAATTTTCGTTAAGCAGGGTTAGGGTTAAGCCTACACAATAAAGACATTTTTATTTATTTTAACAAAAAATTCAAATGAAACTGGAAAAGTTGTGAAGGGCAACAGCTCTTTGGAAACGAACCTACTTCATCTGTGCATTCTCTACCGAACCTACTTCATCTGTGCAGTTCTGTGGATGGAAATACCTTGTTGATGAGAGAGGTCAACAGAGAATGGCCAGACTGGTTTGAACTGACAAAGTCTACAGTAACCCCAATAACTGCTCTGTACAATTGTAGTGAGAAAAATATAATCTCAGAATGCTATGCTACGCTGATCAGCAGGTGGCCTTAAAGCTAACAGATGTTGACAAGTCACAATACGCCCATTTTGATTTCATGGGCCCTTTAACTGTTGTGACGAACTGTAGGCAGGCCATATTGCAATCAATGTAATTAATTCAATCACTCACACATTAATTTGTCTCTCTCAGGGTCTGAAACAGGCCGCCCAGCTTTAGTCATGGCATCAGGTGAACTTAATCAGCCCTCGCTCCCATATGTACAGAATAATTCTGATGCGTCAATGGAGGGTGTGACGCCCACCAGCCCCACTGAGCTCATCAGTGAAGAGGAGGCCGTGGAGAGACTCAAGGTACACATTACATCACAATCATGTTCTTACAAGACACTGACTTACCAAAGTGACTAACAGTAAAGTGCACAAATCATGTATCAGGACAATAGTGTCAGGGAAGCTACTTTGAAACTGCATGGTGACTTGCAGTGTGACAAAATATTTGAAAACTTATGGAGGATATGTGCCTGTCTGGCATTGTTACTGTGTCTCAAACAGGAAACGGAGAAGATGATTGCCGAGCTAAATGAAACATGGGAGGAGAAACTCAGGAAAACAGAGTCAATACGACAGGAGAGGTGAGAGCACACACAGTGTTTCCACGATCAAATATGTTTACACTATAGTAGTATAGTCAGTCTCAAACAGCACTTTTGGGTAGAGGTCGAACGATGGTGGAATTTGCAGATGAAGCTCTGAATGGCACTAGCTGATTGGTACTTTGAACTTTTTATCTGTTAGCCAGTCAGCTCAGCCATATGTGATACGTAAAACCAAAAGACTCACATGGTGTAAGCTGATAGGCTGACACCTTTGACGTGTTTTCAGGTACCCAATCAACTTGCGTACTTTCTCTTTGCCTAACATTAAAATTAGCTCAGTTTGCAAGTAAGCCAAGAGTTTTCTCTGAAACCATCCTTCTCCTCGGGATTGCATGCATGTCTAATTGTGCATCAGCATGTCTTGTGTTTTTTGTAATTGTGCAGAAGCAGCAGCATGTCCACATGCATTACGCAGCATGTTTGTGTATGTTCTAGCAGTGTTAAGTCTGCAGCAGCATAGCAGATCTAGTCCGCCAAGACCAATATCCTACCAATATGTCATACACTCATTAAAGGGATGGTTCACCCAAAAAATATTCTCTCATGTGTATGACTTTCTTTCTTCTGCAAAACACAAACTAATATGATGAGAAGAATATTTCAGCTCTGTTGGTCCAAGTGAATGGTTACCAGAACATTGAAGGTCCAAAAGAGAGTATAAAAGTAATCAGTACGACTCCAGTGGTTAAATCCATATCTTCTGAAGCGATTGAAAGGTGTGAGTGAGAAACAGATTAATATTTAAGTCCTTTTTAATTGTGAATCTACACTTTTACATTCAGCCACCTACTGGTTGGGACTGGTCAAAGGTGAAGATTTATAGTAAAAAAGGACTTACATTTTGATCAGTATCTCACTCCCACCTATTATATCACTTCAGAAGACATGGATTTAACCACCGGAGTCGTATTGATTACTTTTATACCTCAATTATGCCCTTTTTTTACCTTCAAAGTTCTGGTCACCATTCACTTGCATTGTATGGACTTACAGATCATAAACTTTCTTCTAAAAAGCTTTGTTTGTGTTCTGCAGAAGAAAGTAAGTCACACACATCAGGGATGACATGAGGGTGAGTAAATGATGAGAACATTTTCATTTTGGGTATTAACATGCTAACTATTAACATTAACCCTTTAACATGCTAGGTGGTGGAAAAGGCAGATTTCTGATTAATCAGCGGATTGTTTTTTGTAGTTCCCAAAATCTACTATCGGCACCGATTAATCTATAAAATCAATACTTACCAAATTAAGCTTTTTTATACCAAATATATTCACAATATGAAGATATGCCTTGTTGATGAGAGAGATCAACAGAGAATGGCTAGACTGGTTCAAAAAGACAAAGTTTACGTTAACTCAGATAAACGCTCTGTACAATTGTGATGAGAAGAATATAATCTGAATATAATTCTGAGATGCAGGTTGGTGCTGTTTTGGTGGCACGAGGGGGACTTACACAATATTAGTCAGGTGGTTTTAATGTTGTGGCTGATCGGTTTATGCCCTCAATTCAATTTGATTCAACTCTTGATTTTCTGATCGAAATAATAAAATATGAATTGTAGTGAGGATAAAAATATGGATTAATATAGTACATTATAAAAGATATAGATACAGCAAATCCGCTAAATCTGTGAAAACCAATATATCGGTCTAATTCTACTTTTTTGGTATTTTTAGCTCCTTTTGAACAAAGCGCCCATTGAACGCAATTATTTTCTGGATTGCTGAAAGAATCTGGAAGTGTGGCCGCCGAGCGTTTTTTGTAAGCGGTAACTTTACTTTTATAGAAACCAAGCGACGACAAAATGTCCTGTCACTTGTTGCGATTTCGGCTGGTTAGGACAAAAACTGATGCTCCATAAACATGGATGAGATGACTTTAACAACTTGTTAAACTTGTCACATCTGCTTAGGACACTGTGATACACAAGTATAAAACACAGACACATTCTTGCCTCTTTCCGTGTGTGACACATTAGGGAGTCACTGCTGGCTGAGATGGGTGTGTCCGTAAAAGAGGATGGAGGAACTGTGGGTGTTTTCTCGCCCAAAAGAGTGAGTCGGTTTAACACACACATATCGTCATTTCTACACATATTCAATGTACTTTCACACTAAGTGTTCTCTAGCAGATCTATGATGTTTTGGCTATTTCAACGTGTGTTTTTGTTTTACAGACGCCACACCTGGTAAATCTGAACGAGGATCCTCTTATGTCAGAGTGTCTGATCTATTACATTAAAGATGGTGTGACCAGGTAATTGAGTTGTTTGGGGTGTAGCGATTTGTTTCTATGTACAAACTGTATTGAGTATCTCATGGCTTTGTGTTCGTGTCTCGCAGGGTTGGTCAGGAGGATGTAGATATTCGTCTGAGCGGTCAGTTTATAAAGGAGCTGCATTGTGTCTTCTGCAGTGATGTCAATGAGAATAATGAGGGTGAGAGTGCACACGTGACATTTATAACATTCACCGATATACACCGCTCAAAGCATACATTCACTTATAGGTTGGGATGGGAATCGTAAGGAATTTAACATCTTTTCATTAGTGGTGTAGAAAATGGACAAACAGCTCTCAGAGAGAATGGACTGTCACGTCCACACATGCACTTATTTATTTAATAAAATCGCAGCATTTGCCACCATATAATCGCACGCGATTGCGATAATATTAATCGTGCAGCACTAGCCTATAGATTAAAATAACCGCCCAAAATAATCATTAATTTGGGAATCCAATGACACTGCTTGCGTTGTTTCATGCTAGAGATTCAAAATAACTGCCTCATTAGAGTTATTAGTTTAGGAATCGGACTACACTGGTTGTTCTGTGTGTTTCACACTATAGATTTTAAAGAACCTCCTCAAAAGAGTCATTCGGAGAGTGCTCGGAATGACTCTTATGCCATAGAACTTACACACTTCACCTTCAACTGTATTAAAATGTTAAATAGAGGTGAGAGTACAACATCCTCATTTAATAAATGTCTGTCTGTCTTCAGTGGTTGTGACTCTGGAGCCGTTAGTTGGGGCAGAAACATATGTCAATGGCAAACGAATTACTGATGGTGTCGTACTCAAACAAGGTAATTTTTTTTCTCTGCCAGTTTTAGCAGTGTGGTTGTATACCATTCAAATTTAGCCCTTTATATCCTTTCCATAGTATCTTGTATCAAACTTCCTACAACACACCTCTGTGCTATGGTTTCTTAGGTAACCGTATAGTGATGGGGAAGAACCATGTGTTCAGATTCAATCACCCTGAGCAGGCGCGGTTAGAGAGAGAGCGCAGTGCCACTCAGGAACAGCAGGTGGAGCAAGTGGACTGGAGCTATGCACAGAGAGAACTGCTGGAGAAACAAGGCATTGACATAAAGAAAGAGATGGAGAAGAGGTGAGCAACTGCAACTGTCATAAAGCTTAATGTTGTCAAATAGATTTTTGGAACATAGTAGCTGATTATTTGCTCGTCCAAGGTGGTCTATCATGTCTGTCTCAGCCCGATCAACCATCTAGACTAGCTAGGATCAGCTAGCTGATCATAATAAATGACCAGCCAGAAACCATGATAATCCAGCTTCAATCAGAAGCTTGTTTTGTGTGGGTTTCCAGTAGAGATTCCCGTTCTGATGGTTTCTCTCACACTTTTAACTCTCTCTCTGTCTTAGACTTCAGGATCTGGAGAATCAGTATCGAAAAGAGAAAGAGGAGGCCGACCAGCTACTGGAACAACAGCGACTGGTGAGAAAACACACAACTTAATACACACACTCACACACATTTACACTCATCAGATCAAGTCAAATCACTTTATTTGCCACATCACAATTTATGCAAGCTTCTTTGATGGTAAAATGTTGGATGAAACCTTCATTGTAATGCAGTAGCAAAAGAGGTCAACCAGAGAAGAGCATTTGTACTGAGGAAAACCCTGCAAATACATGTAAAAAAAAAAACACCTGCATATTATACACTTAATACTGTACACACGTTATGCAAAACCTCTTTTCTGTCCATGTGTATCTAGTATGCAGACTCAGACAGTGGTGATGACTCGGATAAACGCTCCTGTGAGGAGAGTTGGAGACTCATCTCTTCTCTCAGAGAGAAATTACCAGCCAACAAGGTCACACACACACACACACACACACACATACATACACACTCTAACACACCTATTTAACATTAAACGTTTGACAAAATGTTGCCTTCTATGATGGTTCTGGTGCACAGCTGACGGAAAACAGCAAAGTTTGTGGCTCTGATGCAGCATTTCATTCCAACTGCAGCAAACCACATCAGGGGGTGCTCATATTTCATACATCCAGAATGTGACTAAATTTGTAACCCAACCCTCTTCCTTTTTTTGATCATGCACTGCCATTTTTTGTTGCATTTGAGAAATATCAAACGGCAAACGCTACTGTTACTCGGACAAATTATCAGCGTGCTCAGGAGTTTCAGATGTTCGTGCTTCTCATCTGCGTTGATATCAAACACACTGAAGAAGATCCGTTAAGTTCTCATGTTTGTGTATGTATCCTCTTTTGGACGATTATTTCCTGTTAAAGCAGCTCATAACCGACAAGTTTAAAATCTATTTTTAGTGCAGCGGTTGATTGACAGGTTAGGGGTGCCGATTCGTTGCTGCCAGGACGCATTGAAGACGGATTAGCGGTTACACATCAATTGCAATGTAGTCACATGTGTTTTTGACCACATTTGTATGTGGTTTTTGTGATCCGATCACAAAACGTTTTAGACCCCGTTTAGACCTGTATTTAGCGCTTACCACTTATTATCGGATCACCTGAAACGCATCTTAATACCAGGTGTAAACGGGGTCTTTGAGTAGGGTAAGCTTGTACCATTTTGACAATGTTGCTTACATTTATAAAAGAAAATGTAATGATTAAAAAATATGAGAATCAATTTGATTTGTTTGGGTGTGTGTGTTTTACTCGCCATTTGTCTGTTTCTGAGTGAAATAAAAAAGGCACTTCAAATGTTTTTACTCAGGCAATTTTGGCATTAAAATCGACATGGCATGTGTGATAACGGATCAGAACAGTTATATTTATGGGCAAAATTTGGGACAAAATAAAGGTATAATATTTATAAAAATTATGTTTGGAGGAAAAATGGCGAGGCTTGCAAACCAAAGAACACCATCTGAACCGTGAAGCATAGGGGTGGCAGCATCATGTTGTGGGGGTGCTTTGGTGCAGGAGGGACTGGTGCACTTTACCAAATAGATGACATCATGAGAAAGGAAAATTAAGTGGAATATTGAAGCAACATCTCAAGACAGAAAGTTAAAGCTCGGTAGCAAATGGGTCTTCCAAATGGACAATGACCCTAAGCATACCTCCAAAGTTGTGGCAAAATTGCTTAAGGACAACAAATTCAAGGTATTGGAGTGGCCATAACAAAGCCCTGACCTCAATCTGATAGAAAATTTGTTGGCAGAACTGAAAAAGCATGTGTAAGCAAGGAGGCCTACAAACCTGACTCAGTTACACCAGTTCTGTCTGGAGGAATGGGACAAAATTCCAGTAACTTATTGTGAAAAGCTTGTGGAAGGCTACCCAACACGTTTCACCCAAATTAAACAATTTAAAGGCAAATACCAAATACTAACAAATGTGTATGTAAACTTCTGACCCACTGGGGATGTGATTAAATAATTAATTCTCTCTACTATTATTCTGATATTTTACATCCTTAAAATGGACAGGGAATGTTTTCTATGATTAAATGTCAGGAATTGTGAAAAACTGAGTTTAAAATGTAAACTTCCGAATCACTCCTTTTTATTTTAGCATTTTCCATACTGTCCCATCTTTTTTGGAGTTGAAAATACAATTGGTTATGCATCCTGTAAATGCATACTTTGTTTTGTTAATATACAGTACATTCAGGAAGTATTCAGTCCCCTTCATTTCTTCCTATTTTATTATGATGCAGCCTTTTGCTAAAATGTTTTAAATAATTTTTTTTCACATCAGTCTACACTCCATTCCCCATAATGACAAAGCAAAAAACAGATTTTTGATAACTTTGCAAATTTAGGTTAGTTGGGGACCATCATGGACAGCCATCTTCAGGTCTCTCCAGAGATGTTTGATTGGGTTCATGTCCGGCTCTGGCTGGGCCACTCAAAGACATTCACAAAGTTGTCCCAAAGCCACACTTGGAATGTCTTGGCTGTGTGCTTAGGGTCATTGTCCTGCTGGAAGGTGAACCTTCTGAGGTCATGAGCACTCTGGATCAGGTTTTCATTAAGGATATCGCTGTATTTTGCTGCATTCAGCTTTCCTTCAACTCTGACCAGTCCTCCAGTCCCTGCCGCTGAAAAACACCCCCACAGCATGATGCTATCACCACCATGCTTCATCGTTGGGATAGTATTGCACAGGTGATGAGCAGTACCTGGTTTCCTCCTGACATGATGCTTGGAATTGACGCCAAAGAGTTCAATCTTTGTTTCATCAGATCAGAGAATCTTGTTCCTCAGTCTGAGAGTACTTTAGGTGCTTTTTCATGTGTCTTGCACTAAGAAGAGGCTTCCGTCTGGCCACTCTGCCATAAAGCCCAGATTGGTGGAGTGTTGCAGTGATGGTTGTCCTTCTGCAAGTTTCTCCCATCTCCACACATGATCTCTGGAGCTCAACCAGAGTGACCATCGGGTTTTTGGTCACCTCTCTTACGAAGGCCCTTCTCCCCCGATTGCTCAGTTTGGCTGGGCGGCCTGCTCTATGAGAAGTCCTGGTTGTTCCAAATTTTGGAGGCCACTGTGCTATTAGAAACTTCAATGCAGCCAACATTTTTTGTAGCCTTCCCCAGATCTGTGCCTCGACTCAATCCTGTCTCTGAGCTCTGCTGTGTAGAGTGATGAGAATTATACTTTTTTTTCAGCATTTTAGCATAAGGCTGCAACTTAACAAAATCTGAAAGGAGTCTGAATACTTTATGAATGCACTGTATGTTGTGTTGTGTCTTGTCTTATCTTCTAATAAAGCCTAATTTAAAGTTTTATATGACAGAAAACATCCTTTGATTTATTTTAGATCCTTTTTTTTTTTTTTACAGTATATTGAAGTTATCATATTGCATGGTTGCCAGATACACCATAACTACTCTTGGACAAAAAGTAATAGTTCTATACTTTGTTTGTTTACAGATGCAGTCTATAGTGAAGAAGTGTGGTTTGCCTAGCAGTGGGAAGAGGAGAGAGCCGGTCCGAGTGTATCAGATCCCTCAGCGCCGCCGCGTACCCGCCTCCCTCGAGTCCAAACACAGACTAAGCTTAGAAGAGCTTCGCACTCAGGCTGTTAAAGAGATCTGCTATGAGGTATCGCACTATGTTCATGTGTACGTTAAACCAGAAATGGGAAATTAAATCAATGACCACGCACTGACCGTATGATTGCACACAAAAACACATGGAGCATGTGCTTTCTCAAGCCAACATGCTCCAATCGGATTGGTTGGTTTTACGTTATGTCTGGGTGAACAGGTTTTTATCCATTTTTATGGACCAGACTTTAGGGCTGCAACTAATGATTATTTTGATAATCGATTAATCTTCTATGACATCTTGTATTTCATTAAAATTTTATTTTTAAACAACAGAAATGATACAGGGCACACTTGGTTCGATTTAAGCTACTGAATTCACAATTCTATACTTTCTCAAAACTTTAAACAAAGCCTGAATCATAAAAGTTATGTTTACATTTTAATATGCAAAACAGCTCCTTTCCTATATTTGTAAAACATGACAAAAAGTACTGTTCATTAAAGTGCAAACTGATCCATTGGGATGGAGTGGGACGAAAAATCAGCCCAGAAGAGGGCAATGGTTACACCAAATATTCTTAATTCTGCCCATCTGAAAAATACATAATTATGTTTGATAAATATGCTTGTGCACTGTCACTGATTACATGTAATTAATTTAAAATATTTCAAATGTAATTTTAAAGTAGTTTTGTCACTAATTACATGTTTCTAAACTGTTCTTTTCAAAAAATACATTTTTAATGGTAGTGAATGCTTATCCAGTTAAATTATGTTAGCCATAGCATAAGTTTACTGGTCAAATCAGATATTACATTTGGTATTATCAAATATTAGGATTATTATACATTATACTCATCATACATTATATGCATCATATACAGTTTCATATAGTACATTAATCTGTAAACGCCGTGCAGATTCACTCTCATGCTGAAAAGTTGCATCGTTTCTCGTTGTATTGCATGATGAGGAGAAACCAAGTAAAACCGCACTTTAAAAACTGCACACTTAAATCTCTGAGACATCAGCGTGATACCCATGAAAGCTGCACAATTCATTACATTGAAATTGAAATTGCAGTATGATGTTGCACGAATACTTAAAGGGAATATTTCAACCAAAAAGGAAAATTATCTCATAATTTACTCGCCCTCATTCCGTCCCAGATGTGTATGACTTTGTTTCATCTACTGAACACAAATGAAGATTTTTGAAGAATATTTCAGCTATGTTTGTCCTCACAATGCAAGTAAATGGTGACCAGAAAAAAAGGACATAAAGCTCCAGTGTTTAAATCCATATCTTCTGAAGCAATATGATAGGTCTTGGTGAGAATTTTTTTTATATATAAGTACTTTTATAACTGTAAATCTATGCTTTAACTTTCACTTCCCCATTCTGGTGTGGAAGTGTCTTTCACTTTCACATTCAGCCACTGGTTGGGGCTGGTCAAAGGTGGAGATTGATAGTAAAAAATGACTTAAATATGTATCTGTTTCTCATGCACACCTATCATATCACTTCTGAAAATATGGATTTAACCACTGGAGTAGAATGGATTACTTTTATGCATCCTTTATGTCCTTTATGGACCTTCTGAGTTCTGGTCACCATTCACTTGTATTGTGAGGACCAACAGAGCTGAAATATTCTTTTAAAAATCGTAATTTGTGTTCCGCAGAGGAAAGAAGAACATACACATTTGGGATGGCATGAGGGTGAGTAAATGATTAGAGAATTTTTAGGTGATTTACGCCATAAAGTCCAGAGCACTTAAAATGTTTAATCAAAATGAGTGCTCTTGTGTGTGCGCTTGCTTGCTCAATGAAGTTTAATGGAGATGCTTGTTGTAAAGACAAACAGTTTTCCAAAATGGAAATATGTGCCTGGTTTTAATTCATAACAAGAATATGAAACATGACATTACAAAGAAGTACTCTCATGCACTGGGCAACTTGGGTTGTGTTTTTTCCACTTCAATTTGTCATTTTTCAAACGAGTTTCATCATTCAAATGCATTTTTCACTAGGCTGTAAATTAACGTCACTGACGGACCTTTCCGGGCTCACCGTTCATTCAACTACTCGATAATCAAATTTGTTGTCGATGATTTTCATTATCGATTATATCGGTTAGTTGTTGCAGCAATACCAGACTCCATGCGGATAGTCAAAAGTCTGTCTATACAAGACTTAGCAGTCCTGGGTAGATTGGAGTTGTAATGCTAACCTTGATGTACTACTACCACTGGATCATTAATTGTCCAACCATGCTATGGAAGAGGGCTCAAAATAATGTAAAGGATAGAAACATGGCTTTTAAGGAGCAACATCTGTTCCAAATTAACGAATCCATGAAGCAAAAGGTTTTTCACTTTTCTGAGGCTCTCACTCAAGTGGCTAGCTTGAGGACATGTATACAAGCATTAACATGTACGTATCATCTTTTGTCCTTCTAAGGTGGCGCTTGGAGATTTCCGGCACACACCCCAGGAGATTGAGGCTTTGGCCATTGTCAGAATGAAGGAGCTTTGCCGCACATATGGCCAAAAAGACCCTCAGGAGAGAGAGAGCTGGAAAAGTGTAGCGAAGGATGTGTGTGAGACAGTGGGCATCGGAGAGGAGGAGGGAGACAGGGAGGAGAGGATGATGGCCTCAGCTGGAGGAGGAGTAGCAGGGAGTGAGAAAGGAAAGACAGATATGGGTGAACTGAAGGCTCATATTGATAAGCTGACTGATATACTGCAGGAGGTGAAGCTGCAGAATAACATGAAGGATGAGGAGATCCGATCGCTGAGGGATCGCATGGTGAAGATGGAGAAAATATTTCCTGTAGGAGTGCAGGTAATACTTTTTTTATACTTTGTTTTACACACGAAACTGGCAAGCGCCAGCTGAAAATCTGCATTTTCAATCTGATTGGCTTCCTTAACGGAGTCGGATGTGCCAGTCCACCTGGAAAATAAAGCCTTATTCGGGCAGAATTAGATTTCCAGACATATGTTTGTAAAGGGATTGTTACTGTTTGTGTGTGCAATGTTTACTGTCAGTTTGCACAGGATAAGCAGGGCAACTTTAGGTACAGTAATTCAAGGTAAGATTAAGAAAATTTCTATAGACCATAGAAATTGCAGAGATTGGCATGTCTTCATAATTTACGCATCAAGTTCAATCTGCCCCATGTGTACAGTGCATCCGGAAAGTATTCACAGCGCTTCACTTTTTCATGTTACAGCCTTATTCCAAAATTTTACTTGACCAGACTTGACGCTTGCCATTCAGGCCAAAGAGTTCAATCTTTGTTTCATCAGACCAGAGCATGTTTCTCATGGTCTGAGAGTCCTTCAGGTGCCTTTTGACACTGGAGCTCTGTCAGAGTGACCATCGGGTTCTTGGTCACCTCCCTGACTAAGGCCCTTCTCTCCGAGCGCTCAGTTTGGCCAGGCGGCCAGCTCTAGGAAGAGTCCTGGTGGTTCCAAACTTCCATTTATAGATGATGGAGGCCACTGTGCTCATTGGGACCTTCAATGCTGCAGAAATGTTTCTGTACCCTTCCCCAGATCTGTGCCTTGATACAATTCCTTGGACTTCATGGCTTGGTTTGTGCTCTGACATGCACTGTTAACTGTGGGAACTTATATAGACAGGTGTGTGCCTTTCCAAATCATGTCCAATCAATTGAAAAGTTGTAGAAACATCTCAAGGATGATCAGTGGAAACAGGATGCACCTGAGCACAATTTTGAGTGTCATGGCAAAGGCTTATGTACATGTGATTTGTTTTGTTTTTTATGAATTTGCAAAGATTTCAAACAAACTTCTTTCACATTGTCATTATGGGGTATTGTTTGTAGAATTTAATAAATAATTAATTTGATCCATTTTGGAAAAAGGCTGTAACATAACAAAATGTGGAAAAAGTGAAGCGCTGTGAATACTTCCCAAATGCACTGTACTTGCAAAATTATATAATTATATATTAGCATTATGGGTCTGTAGCACTAGACTAGTGAAGGAGGACAGGAAACAGGTCTTCCTCTCAAGGTACGTCTCTCTTTTAATTATGTTTTATATACACAAATACACGAACACACAAACGCTGGGTCTGCTCTCTTTCCTTTTTTCCTCTCCCCGTCTGGAGGCTCTGTTTTTATGCCGCTCTCCTCGTGCTCACTGGAATTAGAGACAGGTGTTAGGCATAATTTAGCTCAGGTGTAAGCGCCCTTACCGCTTTCCTCTCCGGACGGGCGCTTGACCACGCCCCGCTGCCACATACCCCCACCGCCCGACTCAGGCCGGGGCACCATCTGGCCTGTCTACCACTCCCCCCCCATTCCTGGAGAGAAAGTCGGCGACAGCCATCTGCACCCCCGGTCTGTGGACCACCTTGAATTTAAAGGGCTGGAGAGCCAGATACCAACGGGTGATCCGGGCGTTAGTATACTTCATGCGGTGGAGCCACTGGAGTGGGGCGTGATCCGAGCAGAGGGTGAAGGCCCGCCCCAGCAGGTAATACCGGAGGGTGAGGACCGCCCACTTGATGGCCAAACACTCCTTCTCCACAGTGCTGTACTTAGTCTCCCTTAAGGAGAGCTTACGGCTAATGTACAGCACTGGGCTCCTCCCCTCCACCACCTGCGAGTACGGCCCCCAGCCCTCTGTCTGAAGCGTCCGTCTGCAAAATAAAAGGAGAGAGAAGTCAGGTGCATGAAGAAGCGGCCCCCACAAAGTGCGGCTTTAACCTGCATAAACGCCTGTTGACACTGCTCCGACCATTGAACCGGATCTGGAGCCCCCTTTTTAGTGAGGTCAGTCAGCGGGCTGGTGACGTCCGAATAATTAGGCACAAACCTTCTATAATAGCCAGCCAGCCCCAGGAACTGCCTCACCCCCTTTTTGGTCTTCGGTCTAGGGCAAGTCGCAATCGCCGCGGTCTTATCAATTTGGGGCCGCACCTGGCCATGACCCAAGTGGAACCCCAGATACCGTACCTCCACACGCCCAATCACGCACTTCTTAGGGTTTGCCGTGAGCCCCGCCCGCCGCAGCGACCTCAGGACGGCCCTCAGATGTTGCATGTGCCGCTGCCAATCATTGCTATAAATGATAATATCATCTAAATAGGCAGCGGCGTACGCGGTGTGCAGTCTGAGGATCCGATCCATGAGTCGCTGAAACGTGGCCGGCGCCCCAAACAAACCGAAAGGAAGCGTCACAAATTGGTGTAACCCAAACGGCGTAGTGAAGGCTGTTTTCTCACGGGACATTGGTGTCAAGGGGATCTGCCAATAACCCTTTGTTAAATCCAAGGTCGAATAAAATCGAGCAGTGCCTAACCGATCGAGCAGTTCATCAACACGGGGCATTGGGTACGCGTCAAATTTAGACACCGCGTTGACTTTTCTGTAATCCACACAGAATCGAATAGACCCATCACTCTTGGGAACAAGAACAACCGGGCTGGACCAATCACTGTGGGATTCCTCTATTACGCCCATATCAAGCATCGCATCTAATTCTTCCCGTACTATTTTCTTTTTATGTTCGGGTAAGCGATAGGGGCGGCAACGCACCACCGCGCCCGGCTCGGTCTCGATGTGGTGCTGTATGATGTTTGTACGGCCCGGTAGAGGGGAAAACACATCCGTAAATTCCTTTTGTAATTCAGAAACCTCTGTGAGCTGTCGCGGTGAGAGTTGGTCTCCACAAGTAACCGGAGTGTTGAGATTGTAGTTTTTGTTTACCTCCGGCCCGAGCTCCGCCCTCTCCGGAACTACCGTGGCCAACGTCACAGAGGCTGCCTCCTCCTTCCATAATTTCAGGAGGTTGAGGTGATAAATTTGACGTGCGCCCCCTCTATCGGTACGTTTAACCGCATAATCGAGATCCCCGACTCGTCGTGTGACCTCAAAGGGTCCTTGCCACTTGGCGAGTAATTTAGAGCTCGATGTTGGGAGTAATACAAGTACCTTATTTCCCGTTGCAAATTCCCGTAGCCGAGCACCCCTGTCATACAGCCGGCGTTGGCGTTCTTGAGCTTGGAGCAAATTTTCCTGTGTTAATCGCCCCAGTGTGTGGAGTTTTGCTCTAAGATCGAGAACGAACTGAATTTCATTTTTACTATTAGAAGGTCCCTCCTCCCACGCTTCGCGGATGACGTCAAGGACACCGCGGGGGCGTCGCCCGTACAGCAGCTCAAATGGGGAGAACCCGGTGGAGGCTTGTGGGACCTCTCGTACTGCAAACAACAGGGGGTCTAGCCACTTATCCCAATTTCTAGCGTCCTCGTGTACGAATTTACTGAATCATGTTCTTGAGCGTTTTATTAAATCGTTCCACTAGGCCATCTGTCTGCGGGTGGTAAACGCTAGTGCGAATCGATTTGATGCCCAAGAGCTCGTAAAGTTCGCGAAGTGTTCGTGACATAAAAGTCGTGCCTTGATCGGTGAGGATTTCCTCGGAATCCCCACCGGGAGATTATCTTGAAGAGTGCCCCTGCAACACTACGTGCAGAGATGTTGCTCAGAGGCACTGCTTCCGGATATCGTGTCGCCGTAATCCACTAGGACTAACACGGCGATGTCCGCGTGCTGACCGTTCTAATGGCCCGACGAGGTCCATCCCAATTCTCTCGAAGGGGACCTCGATTAATGGTAGAGGGCGCAATGGCGCTTTTGGGGTGGCCGGTGGGTTTACCAGCTGACATTCACGGCACGCCGCACACCACCTGCGGACGTCACCGCCAATGCCCGGCCAATAGAAACGGGCTATTAGACGGAGAAGTGTTTTCCGTTCCCCTAGGTGACCGGCCATAGGATTGTAGTGAGCCGCCTGGAAAACCATTTCCCGGCGGCTTCGTGGAACCAATAATTGTGTCACTTCCTCCTTTGTTTGAGCGTCCTGCGTCACTCTATATAACCGGTCTTTAACCAACGCAAAGTATGGGTATGCAATGGCGATGCCCGGCCGGAGCTGTTGACCATCAATCACTCTCACTTGGTCAAAAGCATGTTTAAGAGTTTCGTCCCGCGACTGCTCTAGAGGAAAGTCCCCTTCAGGGAATTCCCTGAGAGGAGGGGCGGCCACCTCGCCCCTTTCCTCGTCATTCCGGGCAGCCGAGGACGGTCCCGGCTCCGCCTCCCCTGCCAGAGCATCGCACACTGCATACCTCTTTATGCAGGACCCATCCGCACAAATACCCTCTAATATATCTTTAAAATTCGACCAATCAGTACCCAAGATTAGCGGATGGGTGAGGCGGGAACTAACCGCTGCCTCCACACTATGTTTTTTTCCCCTAAATATAATTGCCAACGTCACCATGGGATATTTGTGCACATCCCCATGCACACACCTCACCCTCACCAGTTTAGATAAACCCAAAGCCCCGGGTTGAACCAAGCGTTGGATGGTGGTCTGATTGCAGCCGGTATCCAGCAAAGCTTGGTAAATACCCCCCCTGATCCTTACCGGAATCCGGTATGCTCCAGCCCGACAGGGGGCAGCCTGCGGGACGTCGGAGACCCGCACCACCGTCCCCACCTCCATCAGCGGACACTGATCCCGGAAGTGGCCCGGGTCTCCGCACCTCCAACAGGCCGGCCCAGGCGTTGCGGCCGCACTTGTGCTGGCGGGTGCCCCCACCTGAGGAGGAGAGCGGCTGAAAGACGGGGAATGGGAGGACGCATTCTCCCACGGCCGGGGAGCAGGTCTCTGGAAGCCTCCACTCCTGCGCGGGGCAGTAACGGGCCCTGGGGAGAGAACAGAAGGAGAAAACACAGGGGAGGGGCGAGGGCATGGGCAGATACAAGGGAAGGGAGAGAGAGAGAGAAGAAGAGGGCTCGTCCGCCCTCGGGATCGCCGCCAAGTGGTCCTCCGCTAGCCGAACAGCTTCCTCCAACGACGCCGGGCGATGGCACTGGACCCACCCCGCCGTCTTCCGAGGCAGCCGTTGAACGAACTGTTCCAGTACCACCTGGTCGATCACTCCCTCGACGTCGTGGTCCCCGCGAGCAGCCAGCGCCGACAGGCGTCCCGGAGCCGTTGGGCAAACGCGAACGGGCGATCGGACTTCTCCAGCTTCATGCCCCGGAAGAGCTGGCGATTCTCTTCCGGGCTCCGACCGACCCGTTGCAGAATGGCCCTCTTCAGGTCAGTGTAAGCCAGGAGATTTTTCGCCGGCAGTTGTTGTGCCGCGAGTTGAGCTTCCCCGGACAGGAGAGGAATTAGACGGGCTGCCCACTGTTCGGGCGGCCAGCCCCAGATTTCGGCCGTCCGCTCGAACAAGTCGAGGAAGGCCTCAGGATCATCTGCTGCCCCCATTTTCTGTAACGTGGGCGGGGGTAGCGTAGCGCGGCTGTCCGGGGTCGCGGCTGTGGCCGGCTCCGTCTCCTGGCTGAGGAGGCTCCGGATGGCGAGCCGGTCCTCTGCCTGAGCCCGCATGATCTCAAAAAACCGGCGATCTTGGTCCTGCCGGAGCTCAAGCAGGGATTGCTGGTGGCCTTGGTGCAGCGTCGCGAGGGATTGGAGGACTTCTGCCAGCTGGGAGGACTCTATGGGGCGACTTTGCTCCATAATTTCCTGGGTTTCGGCACCAGTGTAGCACTAGACTAGTGAAGGAGGACAGGAAACAGGTCTTCCTCTCAAGGTACGTCTCTCTTTTAATTATGTTTTATATACACAAATACACGAACACACAAACGCTGGGTCTGCTCTCTTTCCTTTTTTCCTCTCCCTGTCTGGAGGCTCTGTTTTTATGCCGCTCTCCTCGTGCTCACTGGAATTAGAGACAGGTGTTAGGCATAATTTAGCTCAGGTGTAAGCGCCCTTAACGCTTTCCTCTCCCGGACGGGCGCTTGACCACGCCCCCGCTGC
Organism: Xyrauchen texanus; assembly: GCF_025860055.1. NCBI lineage: Eukaryota > Metazoa > Chordata > Actinopteri > Cypriniformes > Catostomidae > Xyrauchen > Xyrauchen texanus. The sequence goes on from NC_068279.1 coordinate 49,987,831, forward strand.
CACAGGGTCTTTTATGTATAGAGTTATGCATATGCTAGTTAGCTACTGCTGAATAAATTAGTAGTTTGCATTTTCTTGATGTTTTCATATTGCATCTTTGAGGTCTGCTTCAGTTACAATTGGGAAAAAACAGCATTCAGGAGTGCCTCCTTACTTAAAGCTAAATATCAATTTGCATTGTATTAATATAACCTGGGGTTATTGTTACTGTTCATTTTATAGATTGTAAAAGATGCTGTAATCTTTACCGGCACAGGAATGTGCAGTCCGTAAAAGTCTGGAAAAATTACAGATACCGATTCGTACAGGATTAAAATCACGGAGAAGCTCTGGTAATTATTTAATTACCCCTCGTCCCCATATAAAACTAATATCCGTTCTTGGCAAGAATAAACTGCAAAGTTGAAAAAAAACATTTGCAGATTGTCAAAAGTCTAGCTCTGACTCTGAGACTAGCTGAAAACTTGGTTTCAGGAACTTGGCCTCATTTGGTTGCAGAATTATTTACTCTTGGGTGGCAAATATACCTATGAATAGGATAGTTCTACATTGGCTTTTGTGTGATTCTGCATCCATGCCATTAGGTGTCAGTAGAAAGTCCAAGACCACTATCTTGTTCGGCAAGCGAGACATAACCGAAAAAAATTACTTGGTGCACTTTAAGTCGAGTTGGGGATTTCTCAAAGAATATCTCATTTTTATTTCAGGAAGAAGATGATGAAATTGGGTTGGATGCCAGAGGTGATGACCCGACAGCACAAGGCAACAGACGTGATGAGGATTCAGGTTATCAACGTGGTCGCCACCGCTGGCAGTACCCAGAGAAGTTCCACGACCCCAAACGTCGCAAAGGAACCGGCAATCAGCCAAACAATTCCCTTTACACCCCTCCATCAGGACACTCTCAGAACATCCCATCCAGCTCTGCTTCAGGTCGCTTTCCAAATCCATCTTTCAATTCTCAACCCCCTCGCTACCCCAATGGGCCTTTCTTGCCTGGCACTGGACGGTTCTTACCTCCTCAAGAGAGAAGGCTACAGTTCCCCTTTAAGAATAACCCCCAACATAGGGGCTTTTTCTGGGGCCCGTCCACAAACCAAGGCAGTGCCGAAAGTTTAAAGGATGCAACTGGTCAAATATCCTCCAATACTGATTCGGTTCACACTTTCGAGTCTTTGCCTCCTCCAAACAAGGGCCAATGGCCCAACAATCATTACCAACAACGCCGCAATCATGGCAACAGAGGCTATGGTAACCGAGGCAACAGGCAGCGACCACGAAACAGAGGACGGAACCCATTTGATGGTTATTTGACCAATGAGCAGGCTGGGAACGTTGAGCATAAGGATGTTGGGGCGATCCAAGGACAGCGCAAGCAGGGTAGAGCAAGGTACACTTGGTACAATCCAAATTTTGGTTCTGACCAGTCTGTTGGAGATGGTTCTCAATTGAACTACAACCAACACCAAAGCAGGCAAGGTCTCTACAGACACCCCAACGCACAGTACAACCACTACCAGCCCCCTTATTTGCAGGACAACACCCCAGAAATTACCCAAATTGGGTTTGAAAGCAATCCCAATCCATCTTCTACCCCAGAATGTAGCACCCCAATGGAGACCTGATTTAATTGCTTCCCCAGAGGTGGCTAATCAGTGGATGATCTGTGGAGTCCAAGGTGTTGTAAAGGGCAGTTCATGGGAGCCAGTGTATCACTTGGCGGTATGTGATTAATTTTCTGCTGTTGTTCTTGGATCAGATTCAGAGAAACCTTGGAATTTCCCATCCCACTGATGTATTTCTCGGCCAACAACAACCATTTTTTATCTTATGTTTTGTTATGGTTTGTTGTAGAACGGTTTTATATCAAAAATGTTGAAGTAACATGAAGGGAGAACCATTTTTACAGAAACTTCTTGGTGCAATAACATGCAACAATGTTTTGTACGGTTTGTACGGTAAAATATTTAATGCGCCTGAATTTCTATGAACATATTGCAGTTTCATACCTGCACCTACAGTGCTTTATGAGTGATATGTTTATGTGTGCACATATCTGTTTTGTTTTTCAGATGTATATATATCCATTTGTAGGTTATATATTGGAATTGGATTCATTTGTACTTTATAATGCACAATGTAATGGAAAATGTATGTAATGACCTTTAAAAGTCTGTAAATTTTGAAAGTTGTGCTGGATTTTAGATTATTTCACACTGTGCCTGCTGAAAAACCAAAGAATTTGGAAATACTGCTTTGGGTGCTGCCATTTTTTATAATTTGACATTTTCCCCACTTTTTCTATCATGATATTAATTTCTGAATTTTTATTCTTCTTGCATCCTGGGTTTTTTTTGTTTCCTTGGTTGACAATTTTATTGTTTGGAGATTTTTAACAAAAGAAATGTGATAGATAATTCTAGGACAAGACTTACTTTATAGTTAAGTACAAATAATGTGGGTGGCAGTGCCTTATATATTATTTTATTTTTTTGAGGTACCCTCACTTTGTCTGTTAACCAGGTGAAACATGATAAAGCGAAAAATGCTAAATCCTCTCACTTCCATGTTAAGGTGCATTCACTCTGACAGTGGTTTTAAGTGGAAAAGCGTCTGGAAGTCATTCAGTGATGTGAGCGAGTTTCATTTGATAACCAACATGAGCGGCAGTGACGGTTGCTGATGCGACAAAGTTGAACCAAGTTTAACTTTATGCAGCTGAGCAATGGCGTGAAGTAGAGGACTTCCAATGAGAGTGCAGACAGTGCCGGTCACGTGATCTGCTTCATGATACAGTTGGGTACTGTAGTTGACTTAAAAACCTCCAATGTTGCAATTCCTGGCACAGTGAATGCACCTATAATTGGAACTTTTAACCTAACCACCCGCAACAACAAATTTGCTGGGGTTCTATTTGTCTTATCTCAATGTGTAGTACCACAATGAAATCTCATTATTCCAAATTCCCACTCCACATAGCTCTATTAAACATCAGATATTTTCAGATAGGCTGTGATTTTTGTTTCATTGCTCAGCATTCTACTACCTTTGTAGATGGAACAATTGCATCGTGCCTGGTTTGGACATGGTGTTATTCCCATTTTGACTACTTGTAAGTTCTTACCTGACAATGATCTGCAACTAAAAAATGAATAATAAAAGAATCTTACAAGTTTACCATAAGTATTCTTTGTGTGTTGTAATTGCTTTATATGGAATGCACAACTGTTATGTCCTAAGGTGACTACTTTATAAAATGAAATATGAACAACATGGCCCATATTCACAAATGATTTTGATCTTACCACTAGGAGTTCTCCAAAGAGTTCCTAGTTAAGAGTTTTTGCTTATAAGCTATTCACAAAACTGCTAAGAGCACGTTTTACTAAGGAAAACGTAATGTAAGAGTAAGACGAAGTTGACCTTGTTGTTATGGATGACATCACGTTTTATGCTCTCTTAAATTGTCCAAAGTGATTAGTATCCTGATAGCACTTGTACATCACCCAGACCTACTTTGTGTGTGTTTACTGGAAGATGTATTTTTTACGTTGTTTGCTCATGTGCAACACGTATGTCAATAAGTATGTCTCAGATGTCAATAAGACATTCAGAAGATGTCTTTTGGGATGTTTATGATCTTATTAATGTTTGAACTTTGCAATTTTGTACTTTATGTAATTTAGCTGTATAATTTTAAAGTTTTTTTTTTTTTAGTTGGGGGCTGTTTATCCTTAGTTTACTGCATTATAGATGATACAACAACTTAAACATTCTTCCAAGGATCTTTTATTGTAAGTGTCATTCATATCCAACTTGATAATGATATGCTAAATTGTGAACAGGTTTTTCGCCTCTAATGCCTCGCCATAGCAACACTGTTCAATAAATATATATTTATTGAACAGTGTTGCTATGGCGAGGCATTAGAGGCGAAAAACCTGTTCACAATTTTGCATCTTCAATGTGTTGCCATAATGTTGTCTAAATGTGGTGACAGTCTCATAAATCCGATAGGAAGTTCAAATAAAAAAATTCAGACACCGCAATATAAAAAAATGGCCAACTTCCTGTTGGGCTGAGCTAATAACCATAATTATGAAAGTTGTCTGGCTTGATGAGAAAAATAGGGCCTCTTTCTGGGATTGTGGACCCAGACAGACCGGCATTTGCGTTTTCGCCGCAGATAAACAGCCGCTATGGCAAAGAGCATGCCTTGTTTCTCATTCATCTTTGATATAAAGCATTTTATGTACTGATTCCATTTATATTAGTCTTTTCCCTCCAAAATGTTTGTTTTTAGCGCCAAGAAAAGCGATTTGCTGTCAAGAGCAATGGAATGACATCCGTGAATGTCATTTACGTTACTAGGCAACCAGTAGTGGGAACGGTCTAACTGCAGAACCGCAGAACCATACGTCATAGCAGTGTGAGGACGCCAGCGCCAGCCTAACCGTCTGATGCCGGAAGTGGGCGCGGCATGGCATTGCGCTACTTCCGCGATTTGGAACGTTTTAGTTTAAAACAACGTTATTATAAATACTTTTTTAAAAACGATTTAATTGAAATAGATATATATATATATATCTCAATTCTCAAATAGTATAAAAGATAAGAATTATGTTTTGTCCAACAAAAGACAATATACTACTATTAACAAATATTAATAGTTTTTTTAAAAGTTAAAATGATACTTTATCCATTTGTTTTGTTGAGTCAAATGATTAACAATATAAATTTAACAAAGCTTAAAACAAAAAAATACAATGAAAACAAAGCTTGAGCGTTTGAACATTTGATTTAATTGAAAATATTTTTTAATACTCAACCAACAATTTTTTTCATAGAACACAACAATTATATGATGGACTGAAAAAACAAAAATAGTTTTTTTTCCTCAAATCATCTTTTGAAATATCAAAAGAATCACACACTAGCTGTACCTGCTCCAAATAAATAATAGTAATTAAATAAAAATACATAATAATTAATGTCCTGAATTGGTTGATTTGTGTGTTTACGGTCAATATGTTTTTTTATATTTTTTTTATTCATGAGGGTACTGCACATTGGGCGTTTCTGTTTAATAACAGGCCGTGCACGAACCCTGCCTGGCACGTTAAATGCTGTTCTGGTAGCTGATGGGGTCCCAGTAGTCGGTGGCATGTTATATAGAGTGCTGGTAGCTGATGGGGTCCCAGTAGTCGGTGGCATATTATATAGAGTGCTGGTAGCTGATGGGGTCCCAGTAGTCGGTTGCATGGTCGCGACCCCTGGGAGAGTAAATGTTGCACTAGTGGTAGTGGACAGCAGCTTCCCTTTACATACATCTAAATGATTATGAAAAACATCTCTCCTGAGAATTGTGGCGGTGGTGTGGCGCAATGGATAAGACACATGCCTTTGGTGTGAGAGACCCGGTTTGAATCCACTGTGAGACACCAATGTGTCCCTGAGCAAGACACTTAACCCCTAGTTGCTCCAGAGGCGTGCGACCTCTGACATATATAGCAATTGTAAGTTGCTTTGGATAAAAGCGTCAGCTAAATGTAAATGTCTGCAGAAATGTGATATTTGAAATGGGGAAAAAAAGGAAACACTCAGTTCCTGTGTTTCAGAGTGTAACTCCAACCCTACTCAAACTTATCCCTGTTGTGTGTTTAAATGTTTAATGGAATGCATTCATAGATATGAAATATCATTATAACATGATATATATATCATGTTATAATTTTGTTGGACTATATATATATATACACAAATATATAATTGTTTGTGTTTTGTTAGCTTAAGTTTCAGTGTGCATTGTTTGTGTAACCTTTAGACGTTAATGAAGATAAATAAATATTTTATGGCTAAATCATGCAGAAAACCATCTAATTCCAAAGGGACTACTATTAAATATGTGTACATTGAAATGCAATGTAAATCGCTTTGGATTAAAGCGTCTGCCAAATGCATAAATGTAAAATAATATCTATTGCTACTGTATATTAAAAAATAACTCCAGATGTTCATACCTCCATGAACAACAGCCTTTTTAAAGTGGATTTTAATGTGATAATTCAATTTGTCCTATCTTGTCGGTTTAAAGATAATGCTATCACAAAAATGGCAGTGAAAATTTCTGCAGCATGTTGTGCATTGCTCCAAAGGTGGTAGCGCTGAACCTCTCTGAATCGTTATGTGGTTCTATAGGTGAAATAAAATACAATTAATGCAATTCTCATGGTCAGAAAATTTAACAAATGCCATAAAATACAACGCCAACAACAAATTAAATCACAAACCATGAATATGTAACCTAACAAAGTGATACAATCCAACTGTAAAATAACAATACGTGATCAAGTGCCTTCGTCACAATTCTCACTAAGTCACATTTATTATATAGCACTTTTTACAATACAGGTTGTTTCAAAGCAGCTTTACAGGGATAATAGGAAAATTATGCAACAAAGTTTGTCTCTGTAGATCTAGAAAAAAATAGTGTCATAATCCAGCTTAAGTAAGTTCAGTGTTGATTAATTTCTGTTGTAAAAAAGTTATTAATTCTGTTAATTCATCTATATAGCCATTCTGGAGAAAACAGTGATGTTATCGTCCAGTTCAGTTCTCATATAATGGTGTCAATGACAGATCAATAGTATTGTTGAATATTAACTTACAAAATACTTAGAGCCGTTTTGCATAACGTTAAGTATGTTGCATCCATCAAAGATATAACTTCTTTTTACCTTCTTTTCCTTGTTCTACCGTGTGCTCCGCCATAGTTAAACATGAACTCCGTCCACTTCCGGCATCAGACTGCAACCCCGCCCACTTCCGGCATTAGACTGCTACCCCGCCCACTTCCGGCATCAGACGGTTAGGCTGGCGCTGTCGTCCTCACACTGCTATGACGTATGGTTCTGCGGTCACACTGCTATGACGTATGGTTCTGCAGTTGGTTATTTTTGGGGCCACTGGCAGTGTGTACGCACCTTTAGAGTCAGAAAGTATAGGCTTGTTTGAGATGCGCCTTGCCTCGCCTGAAATGTAGGTGAGAGTAGGCGGCTGCAGTGAGGGGAGGAGTGAAAAAATTGCAGGCAAGCCGGACACTTCCTGAATCTCGCTGTGTTGTGGACTGCAAACGTCAGCAATGGAAGAGATCGCGTTCGCGTTCTTTATCGCAGACGAAGTGGATGCAATTGAAATACCACTGTTTTTACACGAAGATGGTTATGATGAGGAGAATCACCGAAAGTGAACAGTGCTCATTACTTAAAATGCCTTACCTTGTTTCTGTTCTGCATTTCTCACTTGTTGCATTATATATGCTGCATATTTTTTATCTGTAAAAGGAATTTAAATCAATAAAATAAAATTAATTCCATCATCAAGCATCCAAATTTTTTTTTTTTTTTCCTCACCATTCTTTATTGTCTCAGCAATTTCTTTGCTTACTGTTAATGTTATTGCTCCCTGGGAGTCTGATAGTGTTAATAACACATTCTCCATCTTGCTACAATTGTTAACTTTGTGGGTGCCTCTTATAATCAAAGCCATAATGAGAAATGTTGAGCATACAGATGCTGTTTACATTGTTATCCCTAATTATGGGTTAAACATTTCAGAGTGGGATATGGCACAGCTGATTAACCTAATGATGTGTATCCTACTTAAGGGATAGTTTACCCAAAGAAAAAAAAAATATTTGGGTGAACTATCCCCTTTTTACATGAAAAATATTCTATATAAATATATTACACAATTGTTTGTCACCTTAATGTAAGTTTGAGTTTCATGTTTAATGATTAGGAAAAGTGTATACAGCAAATTATTATTCAAAAATAATATGAAACAAAAACACATTCTAAATTAAGAAATTAGCATGCATGTGTGGGTTTACTGCACTCCAGGAATAAGACATACCCAGATAAAGATATCAGATAAAAACACACAAACATGAGGCCTAATTGTAAAACCGTCACATTAGATGTATGTATGCATGTATTGATGGATTGACTAATTTATTTAATGGAATAATGTGGTACAAAAATGTCAATGTACAAAATTAACACAAGCATACAATACAATAAAGAGAAAATTACAACAAACAGGACTTAAAACCAAGAAAATAAAAATAAAAGGATAAATAAAGCACATGTACTAATTACTAATAAAGTACTATAGAAAAAGTAAATAGTATTAGGCTATAGGTAATGGACTTCTTAGAATTAAGGGAAAAAAATATCAGCTGACAATCGCAGCCAATGAGCATTAAGTTGTGTCGTCAGCAAGTCGTTTCCCATCATGCTTTTGATCAGCGCAGTCGGTGGAGAGCAACTGCGCGCGACTGCAGAATCCGACACGTGCGCCTTTTTTGACATACGTCAGCATGACATCAGAGCAAGGCGGACTGCTCTCGGACACATTTCTAACCGGCATGCATTACGCGCTGATCACCGGTGATCGGTTCTGCGCAGATTTTGCTCATCTCAAACAAGCCTATTGATTGTTGCCATGCTGTTTGTATATGCTATAGTTCAATAAAAAAAAAAAACAAGCCTATTGTCTTTCTGTTCCTCGCGCAAGTTACCGTAATTCTAATAATAGGTGTTCATACGGATTTTAGTTATGGCTGGATTGACCGTGAAATTGCAAACCGCGGCTGGCTTGACCGCAGTGACTAAGCAGAAGATGCACATCCTTCTCCGCTTCATGTGAAACTGCAGTTCCTTGCACCATTTGCAAAATCTACAGCCCCAATTCACTTGCTGCTCCCAATAACGCACAGATGATGAGAAGCGAAATAAACATATTCAGAACAGATACAAAATCCCTCAAAAGGCAATAATAACTTTTTGAATTATTTTATTTAAAATAGAAAAGGTAAATATGCTGTTGTGTGATCTATTAAGAACAAAGTGTCTGAAACATTCTTTGTTTCATAGAAAAATGGTGTTTTATTGTTTTCAGATTTACCTGTCCCTATACATCTTGTAAAGGTAAACAAACTGCGGTTGCTCGCTTTACATAACCATCAGACAATCTCTTATCCAAGTGTGCTGTAATAAGCTCTCAGTAGATGGCGGCAATTCCCTATTTTTGTTTGTGATCTGCCATTACAAAAGAGGAAGACGACAATGCTACCTGATTCTGATCATCAGACAGCAATATGCTGCCAGATCGTCGGATGTAAAAGTGTGGCTTCTACGCAATAACGAAGGCTAAATAATCTGACCAACACGATGTAGAGTTTGGTCACGCTACACCGCTACTTGCTGGAAAAAGAAGTTCGCTTCTGGAAAAGCTACCCTGTTTTAAAAGCAGCTGTCATGTAGATAGCTACTCCCCAACACTGGCAGTCTGAATTGGAACGATTTTAATAAATTGTTCAGAAAGATTCACAAACTGACTGACTCATTTTCCTTATGACAAGCTGTAGTTAAATATTGTGGTTGAATTTGTTTTAATTCTTAAAAAAAATATTAATTGATTAGCTATTTTTTTTTTTTTTTTTTTTTTTTATTAATTAAAAAACGATATAAAAACCACACATCTCAGCAAATAATCACAGAATTGGCAAGTAGAATGTAAACGGGATTGAAGAGGTTTGCCCAAATCATAAAAGCAAATCTGATTATTCCTTATAGGCCTACTCAGATTATTGCAATAATGCATGTAACCGTAGCCATTGTGTTTAAAGTGGATTGACAGCAGCAGCATTGGATTGTTTGCGATTTCCTCTTAGATAAGAGAGGGATGCATGGCAGTGATGCAACAATGTATTCATTGAAATAATAAATGTAATGCATTGTGTATTTGCAAATGTAGCAGCAGCGTGGGGCATTCTAGGTTAAGCGTGTTGAAATTTTTTGAAACACAAGGTCACATTCTTCCATGTCAAATTCAATGAAACGAGTGCAGTCTTACAGAGCAGAGAGAGGTGCATGGAGGTGGCTACATGGGTATACTGAGATTTGAGCGCAGCAAGCAAACAAACAAACAAACAAAAAAACAGTAACTGAGTTCTTTCTGTGTATTGTAATGTGATTACATTGCATATGACTTTTATGTTTAGATGCTCTTAGCATAAAATAATAGTGAGTTTATTTGATATATGAAGGCTACAATCATGCATGTGTGCATGCATGCATGCAAGCAATGATAAAATATCCTCTGAACATTTGATTAACATAGCAGATGTATCTACTGTGTAAGAAAAGAAGATCCAGTGTGAATATTCAGTTAAAGATTGAAAAAATATATATATATTAATGAGCTCTCAGAAATCTCTTTTGAAATGGATATGGGTTTATACCATGCATTATGTAGTGAGTATAATTTAACTTGACTTATGTGATCTTTGTCCTCTGCTCTTTAAAAAGTATGTTACATCTGTATCGGAAGGGAAGAAGGTGTTTTTTTTATTTTTATTTGCATTACATATATCAACAAATAATAATAATACAAATGTCTATAGTTTATGCTATGCAGTTTGTGTGTGTGTGAATGCTCTTTCTGATTGTGTACAGTTCTGGTTCTGCTGCGCTGATTTATTTGTTGGCACTTTTTCTTACGGTTAAACTTGATCACTCACCACAGTTCCTCCTGAAGGCTGTACAAATCCTCTTTTACTCATTTGTGTGTGTGTGTGTGTGGAGTGTATATGCATGTGCATTGGTCTGTTAAATTGTTTTATACAGCTATAGGTCTCTGATGTTAATGTTCAACCTTGGCATTACCTTGGTATTATTTACTGTCCGATAGACTGTTGTGTTCCAGATATGTCCTTGTTTTTACAGATAGACTTCTTTATGACATCATCTTCTGGAGATATAAATAGACAGTTGATTTCTCAAAGGTCATAGCAGCCCAGAGCTGTGCAGCATACAGTATCCCGTTATTCCGAGTTGGCACTCCAGTACAATCAAATGCTAATGTATTATTCTCATGTAACCTATCTAGAATATATCCAGGTCATATTACACCCCAAAATCAAAAGAAAAACCTAAGAAATTATATTTTGCACAAAGTATTTTTAGTATCATTAAGTTTGTGTGTGTGTGTGTGTGTGTGTGTGTGTGTGTGTGTGTTTATATTTTGGGTGGCGATAGGAAGGTTTGTGCAATGATGTGTGGTAATGTAGTGTGCCATATGGAACCAGGGCACTGATAAATAAAGACAGCTATGTAGATGGACAGTGAGATAAGGTGAATAGAGGTAATTTGGGACAACTGGTGAAGTAGGAGACTTAAGCTTACTATAAATCTTCATCGAAATGATCAACAATTCTTCAGATTCCTTGACCTGCCCGTTAATAGTTTCTATGAAGTGGTTATCTTTTATATGCACACAAATTCTTGTAAATGGCCAGGCTGTATATACTTTAGACTTAGGAACACCGTTTTAGAGGCCATTCTTTGTCAGTGTGGCAATGAAGATATTAGAGCCTGGCCCTTTTAGGATTTTCACTCTCTTGTGATTCCATCACACCTGTTAGTAATTGGCTATTATGTGCAGGTATATTAGGCCCCAGCAAACATACACAGATCAATGTGCCCAGAGTGAGTGTCTGCCCTATTGTATGGCAGTCTGCCCTGTGGACCATATCTCTTCATTCCTGCAAGTTTTAATGTTGAAACATATAAAAGTGCTGCTTCCTTAAATTGATCTTTGTTTCCTGAGAGTTTATTAAAAGGTATGTTTACATGGGTTTTTCCCCCCATCAACATACATGTTGTATGGTGGTTGTTACATTTTGTCTTAAATTATTTAATTGAATTTTTTGAATGGTAGTTAGTTTCAACAGAAACAGTTTACTTGGCATTAAAACCTCTTCCATTTTGCGGGTATGTAGTGCTTTTATGTTTTTAATATATGGTTGGGGTTTTGTTTATTACACTTTTGGGAACAGAAGGTGATGTACCCTGCTGATGGCTGCTTCAACTCAAGTTTGGCCAGTGGCAAATTCTCAGGGCCAGCAAATCCTTCTCTGCTGGCCTAACAAGCCAAATAAATATTTTTCATTCTCAGTCATCTTTTTGCCTATGTATTTTTAATCGCTTTCCACTCTTAATCTACAAACAAATAGAGAAAAACGAAACCCAGCATAATCTTTATGGAAGAATTGGAATTTTACATTTAGACAAAAATTCTGAGTAAGACAACAAAAGACCAGCTTGGTTAAAAAGTTGGCTCACCAAAATTATATTATTAGAAAACCATTGCTCACAAAATAACAAAATATGATATCACGAAGATATGCTTATTGTTCCAGATATAACAGCTATTAGACAATAAATTATGTTTATAAATCAGATTTCAAGAAAGAAGCATCTGTTTGTGAAAATTAGATAACTTAATTGGAAGATTGGTGATGCTGTTAGAGTAAAAGAAAATGAAGACCACCAACCTGTGAAAAATAAAATGAGGTAGGCCTATAATATTCCAAATACTTGTTGGCTTTTTCAGAAATTGCTTGATCCAGTTAATTTTAAAAGTATGAGTTAAGAGTGGTAAAATCCCGGTCGAGGCCTTCTATCTGGCCTTGAGTGACGCAATCATGCTTTAAGAGATGTAATTTTAAAACAAAGAGTGGGAGATCTTGCTGACGAGTCATCACCGCTATCGCCATTGAGAAAGAGATCCTTATGGATTTAAAAACAGGAGATGTTCTGCGTGACCGTGTGATTTGCTAAATTTATTAAACAGGAAAGGAGGACTGATTTCATGTCAAATAAACTGTGCTTACAGTGCTTTTTGCATTGTTACAGCAACATCAGGAGTTTTCTAAGTGTAAATTAGGCTGCTTGACATTCAGTGTTTTGAAACGTTATGCTGCATTCCACTCAACTCGTAAAGTCGGATTTTACAACTTCCTAATAGGAAAAGTGCAATGGAATGCATCTTCAAGTCAGAATTTCAACTTGTAGGCTTGTGCAGAAATTCTCAACTCCGATTTCGCCGAGATGCAGGGGCATGATGTCACACAAACATGTCGACAATCAGGGAGACATACAAAGTAAGTGATAAACATTCACTTTATTATGTAATATCGATAAATGAGTTAGTTTCCACATTACATGATATTAAAGCTTGTTTAACAAACGCCTGCAGAAACAGGTGTATAAAACATTATAATCTCTTTTGATAATCGTACACCTGAAGCAAAAATGCTAGCACTGCAGCATTCTTTATTAGTTGGGTTGCTAGGAGACATGTCTAATGAGAGTCAAACCCCTGCTAAGCTAACGATAGCGTTGCAGTTCCGAATATCGGGGAATGGAATGCATTTCATTCAGCCCTAAGAACAGATAGGGCCAAAGTGTCCCAGGCCATCAGAGAATCAAAGCACTCACACGTCCAGAGAATCCACAGTCACTTCCAGGACAGCGGTGACACGTGGCGCATGTGGCAGGGCATCCAGGCCATCACCAACTACAGGACAACATCAGTTGCCTGTAACAAAGATGCCTCCCTTCCAGATGCGCTGAATGACTTCTACGCTCAGTTTGAAGTGCAGAACGACGTGGTGGCGAGGAAGACCACCCCTCCTCCCAACGACCAGGTGGTCTGTCTTACCACGGCTGATGTGAGGAAAACTCCACGTAGAGTCAACCCACGGAAGGCTGCTGGACCAGACAACATTCCTGGCAGAGTGCTCAGAGTGTTATAATTGTGTGGGAAGCAGGAGAAGGCAGACGGGAGGTTTGGATCCAAACGCGGGTTTTATTAACAAGCTTAAACAAACAAAATAAACAAACACAGGAACAAACGAAAAGTCCACGATGGGAAAAAATCAAACTCAAACACAAAATAACATCCGAAGAACTCAGGTTGAAAAACATCCACAAAGGGCACGAATGAACATCAGGGTGAACATCAACAGCGAACATGAATACGGTAACGATTGACAAAGGAAAGGGAAAACAATAGGGTTTAAATAGACAGACACAATGAAGACTAAACGAGACACAGGTGAGAACAATGATGAGTGCAGGCAGTGAGGGAGGCCGGGAATTGTGGGAATTGTAGTTTTTAGACAAAGACAAGTGAAACATGGAGCGGACAACAAGGAAAACGTGACATGAAACGGGATAAGTGACATGTGAAACAGAAAACACGGGGCAGACAACAAGGGATCATAACATTAGCCCCCCCCCCCCCCCTCAAAAGGACCGGATTCCAGACGGTCCTAAGGAAAAAAAACAATAACAAAAACGACAAAACAACAACAAACATGTTCACAGAGAGAGGGGCTAGAACAGGGGGAGAACTGACAGACAAAAGGGGGCACAAGGGACACAGAGACAGTCCAAGGAGGCACAAGGGGCAATTAGGTAGTCCACGGAGGCACAAGGGGCGGACAGGCACACCAGGGAGGCCGAGAGGGCGGACAGGCAGTCCACGGAGGCACAAGAGGCGGACAGGCAGACCAGGGAGGCCGAGAGGGCAGACAGGAAGTCCATGGGGGTGTGAAACGGGGCCAGGGTCAGGTGGCCTGGGGGGGCGTCCACTGGGTAGGGACATGTTTAGGAGGCCAGGGAGGTGGCCATAAGGCAAGGACCGGTTCAGGAGGTCTGGGAAGTAGAAGGCTTGTGAGGCGGCGCCGTGGAAGGCGTAGGCGGGGCCATAGAAGGCTTTGGAGCCGAGGGAGGCGATGGCGTAGAAGGCTCAGAAGGCGGAGCTGAGGGAGCCACTGGATGCGGAGCCGAGGGAGGCTCAGGAGGTGGAGCCGAGGGAGGTTCAGGAGGCGGAGCCGAAGGAGGCAAGGGCGAAGAAGGCTCTGAAGGCGGAGCCGAGGGAGGCTTCGGAGGTGGAGCCGGGAGAGGCTCGGGAGACTCCAGAGGCGGAGCCATGGTTCACGGAACCATAGAAGTCTCTGTATGCAGGGCTGAGGGAAGCTCCGGGGGTGGAGCCGTGGTTGACGGAGACGTGGGAGGCTCAGGGGGCAGAGCTGAGGGAGGCTCCGGAGGCTCAGGAGGCGGAGCCGAGGAAGGCTCGGGAGGCTCAGGAGGCGGAGCCAAGGAAGGCTCGGGAGGCTCAGGAGGCGGAGCCGAGGAAGGCTCGGGAGGCTCAGGAGGCTGAGCCGAGGGAGACTCAGGAGGAGGAGCCGAGGGAGGCGGAACCATGGAAACCTCTGGAGGCTCAGGGGGCGGAGCCGTGTGAGGCTCAGGAGGCAGAGCAGAGGGAGGCTTGGGAGGCAGAG
Organism: Xyrauchen texanus; assembly: GCF_025860055.1. NCBI lineage: Eukaryota > Metazoa > Chordata > Actinopteri > Cypriniformes > Catostomidae > Xyrauchen > Xyrauchen texanus. Next base: position 50,003,027 of record NC_068279.1, read on the forward strand.
CAGAGGGAGGCTCGGGAGGCTCAGGATGCTCGGGAGGCGGAGCCCTAGGAAACTCGGGAGGCGGAGCCGTAGGAGGCTCGGGAGGCTCAGGATGCTCGGGAGGCGGAGCCGTATGAGGCTCGGGGGGCGTAGCCCTGAAAAGCTCAGGAGGCGGAGCCCTGGGTGGCTCGAGAGACCTGAGAGGCGGAGCCCTGGGTGGCTCGAGAGACTCGAGAGGCGGAGCCCTGGGTGGCTCGAGAGACTCGAGAGGCGGAGCCCTGGAAGGCTCGAGAGGCGGAGCCTTGGGTGGCTCGAGAGTCGGAGCTTTGGGTGGCTCGAGGGACTCGAGAGGCGGAGCCCTGAGTGGCTCGAGAGACTTGAGAGGCGGAGCCCTGGGAGGCTCGGGAGGCGTAGCCCTGGAAGGCTCGGGAGGCTCGAGAGGATGAGCCCTGGGAGGCTAGAGGGGCGGAGCCCTGGGAGGCTTGAGAGGCGGAGCCCTGGGAGGCATAGCCCTGGGAGTCTCGAGAGGAGGAGCCCTGGGCGGCTCGAGAGACTTGAGAGGCGGAGCCCTGGGAGGCTCGGGAGGAGGAGCCCTGGAAGACTCGAGAGACTTGAGAGGAGGAGCCCTGGGAGGCTCGGGAGGAGGAGCCCTGGAAGACTCGAGAGACTTGAGAGGCGAAGCCCTGGGAGGCTCGAGGGGAGGAGCCCTGGGAGTCTCGAGAGGAGGAGCCCTGGGCGGCTCGAGAGACTTGAGAGGCGGAGCCCTGGGAGGCTCAGGAGGAGGAGCCCTGGAAGACTCGAGAGACTTGAGAGGAGGAGCCCTGGGAGGCTCGGGAGGAGGAGCCCTGGAAGACTCGAGAGACTTGAGAGGCGGAGCCCTGGGAGGCTCGAGGGGAGGAGCCCTGGAAGACTCGAGAGACTTGAGAGGCGGAGCCCTGGGAGGCTCGGGTGGAGGAGCCCTGGAAGACTCGAGAGACTTGAGAGGCGGAGCCCTGGGAGGCTCGAGAGACTTGAGAGGCGGAGCCCTGGAAGGCTCGGGAGGAGGAGCCCTGGAAGACTCGGGGGGTGCTGGCTCTTGGACGTCATGGCCACTGGCGCTGGCTCTTTCACGGTCATGGCCACTGGCGCTGGCTCAGGGACAGTCGAGGCTACAGGTTCTGGCTCAGGGACAGCCGAGCCTACAGGCGCTGGCTCAGGGACGGCCGAGGCTACAGGCGCTGGCTCACTGACGTTTGAGGTTACAGGCACTGGCTCACTGACGTTTGAGGTTACAGGCACTGGCTCACTGACGTTTGAGGTTACAGGCACTGGCTCGCAGACCAAGGCAGGCGTGGGCTGGGAGGCGGAAGCCCGTCTTCTCTTCCTCCTCCGGGCGGACGAAGTTGACCACACTGGCTCATGGAAAGTGACTGGTGTGGGGGTTTGCTCACTGACCGGTGGGGCTGGCATGACAGGGAGCGCTAAGGACGACTGGAGAGTCACCGCCATGGATGGAGAGGTAGGGTCCTCCTCAGCAATGCCCACGGTGAACGGCGAGTCGTAGACCAGTAAAGTCACCTCCATGAAATCACGGAGCATCCAGTCGCGCGTCGCCGGTGGCAACCGCTCCTTGATCGAGTTATTCAAATTGCCCCTGAAAAAGACCACCAGGGCAGAGTCCGGGAAGTCCGAGACATTCGCCAGGTCAAGGAAGTCGCGGATGTGGTCCTCCATCGGTTGGTCCTCTTGCTTTAGGCAGAGCAGCTGGTAGTTCGCTTGCTGAACCGCTGGATCCATAGTTTGGTCAATCGTTCTGTTATAATTGTGTGGGAAGCAGGAGAAGGCAGACGGGAGGTTTGGATCCAAACGTGGGTTTTATTAACAAGCTTAAACAAACAAAATAAACAAACACAGGAACAAACAAAAAGTCCACGATGGGAAAAAATCAAACTCAAACACAAAATAACATCTGAAGAACTCGAAAAACATCCACAATGGGCACGAATGAACATCAGGGTGAACATCAACAGCGAACATGAAAACGGTAACGATTGACAAAGGAAAGGGAAAACAACAGGGTTTAAATAGACAGACACAATGAAGACTAAATGAGACACAGGTGAGACCAATGATGAGTGCAGGCAGTGAGGGAGGCCGGGAATTGTGGGAATTGTAGTTTTTAGACAAAGACAAGTGAAACACGGAGCGGACAACAAGGAAAACGTGACATGGAACGGGATAAGTGACATGTGAAACAGAAAACACGGGGCAGACAACAAGGGATCATAACACAGAGGATGTGCAGACCAGCTGGCAGATGTTCTTACCGACATCTTCAGCATCTCTCTGAGCAGTGCCGTCGTTCCAACGTGCTTCAAGGCCACCACCATCGTCCCCATGCCAAAGAATTCTTCAGTGTCCTGCCTCAACGACTACCGTCCTGTCACACTCACACCCATCATCATGAAGTGCTTCGAGAGGCCCGTCATGAGGCACATTAAGAGCCAGCTGCCCCCCTCACTAGACCCACTGCAGTTTGCGTATCGTCCAAACCGTTCAACAGACGATGCCATCGCCACCACCCTCCATCTGGCCCTCACCCACCTAGATAAAAATGACTCATACGTTCGAATGCTGTTCATAGACTTCAGCTAAGCATTCAACACAATCATTCCCCAGCACCTGATTGGAAAGCTGAACCTGCTGGGCCTGGACACCTCCCTCTGCAACTGGATCCTGGACTTCCAGACTGGGAGACCTCAGTCAGTCCGGATCGGGAACAGCATCTCTACCACACCACACTGAGCACTGGGGCCCCCCAGGGCTGTGTGCTCAGTCCACTGCTGTTCACTCTGCTGACTCACGACTGTGCACAGCTCGAATCACATCATCAAGTCCGCCAATGACACGACCGTGGTGGGTCTCATCAGCAAGAACGACGAGTCAGCATACAGAGGCTAACGGACTGGTGTATAGCCAACAACCTGTCTCTATATGTTGACAAAACAAAAAAGAAAGAAGCTGAACATCGAAGGCTCCTCTGTGGAGATCGTCAAGAGCACCAAATTCCTTGGTGTTCACCTGGCGGAGAACCTCACCTGGTCCCTCAACACCAGCTCTATTACCAAGAAAGTCCAGCAGCGTCTCTACTTTCTTCAAAGGCTGAGGAAAGCACATCTCCCACCCCCCATCCTCACTACATTCTATAGAGGGACTAGTGAGAGCATCCTGAGCAGCTGCATCACTGCCTGGTTTGTGACTTGCCCTTCAGAGGATAGTGAGGACATCTGAGAAGATCATCGGGGTCTCTCTTCCCTCCATCAAAGACATTTACAAAAAGCACTGCATCCGCAAAGCAACCAGCATTGTGGACGACCCCACACACCCCTCACACAAACTCTTCACCCTCCTGCCATCTGGCAAGAGGTACCGAAGCATTCGGGACCTCACGGCCAGACTGTGTAACAGCTTCTTCGCCCAAGCCATCAGACTCCTCAATACTCAGAGACTGGTTTGACACACGCACACACGTGTCCTGAGCACTTTAATTTTGTCACTTTATAACTGGCTGCTACCTCAATAACTGTTGTGTGCATAGAACATTCATCTCATAGTATGTTATGTTTACATTTGGCATTTTTAGAAATCTTTTGTACTACTGTGTACTGGTCCGCGCTGCAATGTCTCTTACTGTGTCTATTGTCCTGTTCATTGTTAGTAATTTATTGTACTGTCCTGTAGTGTTGTCACGGTACCAAAATTTCAGTAGTTGGTACCGATACCATTTTTGGTACCAAAGCAAAACACAAAAACAGGTTACTAAACAACACTCTTTAATTAACAAAGTTAACAAAACATTAGCAGTAGAACTAAGAACAGAAATATGCCATTGAGCAACACTTTAATTTAAATATATTATTTTTTTATAATATTTAGTCCTTTCAGATGGAAAACATTTATACATATAAATGATGCTAATCAAAGTGCATTTGAACAGCGGTGAAAAACTTTCTTATGATGTTACATTCATACGAGCAGACAGAGAAATAAATAAGTTTGAAGCAGAAGAAATAGAAATAAACCTTCTGTAAATTGTCAGCTTTACGCTAAGCTAAAATGCTATTTCTATCAGGAAGACTTGCAGACTTGAGTGAGATTTAAGCTGACATTTATTTGATGAATATAAAATAGAAAAATAATGTCTCTCTTTGGCGGGGCGTCTGGTAGTCCAAAGAAGTTGTGTTCGGAACATACTCTGTCATATCCTGCCGTAGATAGGAGGCAGGGGCGAGGAGCCTAAACCCGTGCAGGACGGGACTCAACTGATGGTGGTGGGGTGGTGGAGGTTGCCTTGTGAGCACACTGAAACAGCAATGTGAGCAGACATATAAAGCAACGGCTTACATGTGATTGGCTGGGAATTACCCAGCTAATGGTGCGATGATGTACAACTGCTAGAACTACACTGCGCTTACAATTCTAGCCATTTTACATGCACATGTTACCAGGCATGGTCATATTTTTTTATTAAGAAAATTCACGTTGGATTTTTTTTAAAACGACCTTTGATATTATGGCAAAAATCATTCTTGATTATAATTTTTGTATTTTGTTGCTGTAAAAATATCAAAGAAATCGTTAAAACAAGTTTTTCAGAGAATGAAATTAATTAAACTATGAAATGTGTTCCCTGTCTGCTGCCTTTGTCACAGCTCAGTATAGATGCTAGTGAGGGGCTTGGGACTTCACATTCACGTGTTGTCATCAGCCAATCAGCATTGTGATGATGTAATTTTCCTGTGGCTCCAAAGTGATTAGTCATTTTCAGCACAATGTACTGTATAATGCCAAGAAAAATTTTTAAACAGTATATGAAACAGTATGTAACATGAAATATTTCAAACGGTAGGATGCTACATTTTCACAGAACCTCACAACAATGCATGATTCCAATACAGAGTTATGTTAAGTTACAACTCTATTGGGTTATGGTCTGGGCTCTGACTGGGCTACTCCAAAAGGTGGATTTACTTTTTTTTTAAGCCATTCTATATTTGATTTACTTCGTTTAGGGTCAATGTCCTGCTGCATCACCCAAATTCTGAGCTTCAGCTGGCATGCAGCCACCCTGACATTATCCTGTAGGATATCTTGATGAACTTTCCCCTCAGTGATGGCAAGCGGTCCATGCCCCTAAGCAGCAAAGCATCCCCAAATCATGATGCTCCCTCCACCGTACTTCACCGTTGGGATGACATGCACTTTTACACCATACATAGTGCTGCATGTGCTTCCCAAACAACTCAACCTTAACCTCATGCAACCCCTCGTCCACATGTGTGGATATGTATTTTGGCTTCACTATATGCAACACATAATTTAAATGAATTAAAACCAGCTGAATACAGTTCACAAGACTCTATACTGTAATTTAAGGGTTAAACTTCAGGCACACTGCCATGTGACAACAGCATGTCGTTGATATACTTCATATGTTTCATTTTAATGTACATTTTGTTATTGTTTTGTTTTATCACTGTACAATATGTTTCTATTCATTAATATTAGTAAATGCATTAGATGTGTTAAATGCATAGAACATGCACACAGCAGTTACATGGGGACTCCGGAGGTTACATTCAGTTCACAAAACTACATGAGTTGTGGAGTGTCAAGGTGGTCTTTGGCAAATTTAGGTGCAGAGCAATGTTTTTGTTGGAAAGCAGCGGCTTCCTTCGTGGTGTCCTGCCATAGACACCATACCTGTTTAATTATTTCCGTATAGAAGACTCATGAACAGAGATGTTAACCAGTTCCAATGATTCCTTCACATCTTTAGCTGTCACTCTAGGGTTCTTTTTTCACTTCACTGAGCATTCTGTGGTGTGCCATTTGAGTTATCTTGGCTGGACGGCCACACTAAAAAATCCAACTTCAGTTTTGTCAGACAAGCTCAATTTTCCAAAAAAAATAGGCGGAACCAACTTTAAACAATTTTAAACAGTGACCACAAGTTTGGTGGTGAAGGTAGAACATACAGGCTATTTAGCATGCTTCATTTGATCACAGACCCTCCAACACCCCCCAATTGGAAACTTTTAAAAGTTTGAAGTACTTGTAACCTACACCACCATTTAAGTTAGATCAACTATTTGGTCTCATGGTGGGGCTGATATATGATCTTATGTCAAAATATAGATCTAATTAAAAAAAAATGGTATTCTATTATTTTCAAAAATATTGAAAATTATGGACAGCTATACATCTAATTCAAGTTCATCAATATTTTTGAGTTTGCTGAACTTATATTAAGTTCATGAAACTTGAGATACAACTTGAATTTTTTAAATGGTAAAACTAATTTTCCTAAAGATGATTAAACTCAAAAATGCTTTGCAGCTGGTTGCCTTAGTAGCTAAATTACTAAATCGTATACATTTATAGACAATTTGTCTAACTGTGGACAGATGAATATCTAAGCTCTTCAAAATAACTTTGTAACCCTTTCCGGCTTTATGCAAAGCAACAATTATTGATTATAGGTCTTTTGAGATTTCTTTTTTTTTTTTTTTCTCTCGATGCATGATCCACTTGAGCAGATGCTTCTTGTGAATAGCAAACTCAAAATGAGTTGAGTGAGTGAAAGTAGCTCTGACCCACACCTCCATACTCTTTTCATTAATTGGATGCCTGGTTAGCCAAATCCTGACTAATTAGCGTTTGTTTACATCATTAGCCTAGGTGTTCACTTACTTTTTCCAAGCAACACTGTGAATGTTTGATGTAATTGAATGCATTCAATATGTACAATAACAATATAATCATTTGTGATGTTAGTTGTAACAAATTGTGTGTTTTCATTATTTTAACTAAGATGATCAAACCAGATTTTAAGACAAATTGATATAAATGTATACATAAATGTAGGTAATTCCAAAGGGTTCACGTACATTTGTCTTGCCACTGTATCTAGAAAATAAAGATCAATCAATAAATAAACTACTACATCCTGAGTTTTTTTTTTAATGGCAAACTACAAGTGCTTTCATAACTACCTCCTTGAAATTATGCTTATCAGGAGCTTTGTCAGTGTACAGATTTTACACCTTTTACTGTGTAATGTAAATAAAATATTCTCTATCTCTCTCTCTTCCATTTACTCTTCCCTCATTCTGAGAGATGGACTAGCGTTGTAATCTGAGGAGAACTCAAAGCTCAGCTCACAGACCCGCACATCGACCATTGTTTCATCCAGAGCTGCTTGTGTGCTGACCGCTCGTATAAAAGCAGACATCTACTGTTTCCATTTATCTGAGTGTTTGGGGGGTGGGGGGAGTGAGAGTTGAAGTTGGTGGGCACAGCTGATTGATTATTAAATGGCAGTTTTAAAGATCCATACGTTTTGTTTGTTTTTTCCACTTGCTTAAGAGAGAGAAACATACAATTATCCAGCGAAATTCATCACAGGATCCAATCTGTTAATTATGTATCTGTGAGATGTTTTGTACAGCCATCCTGATAATCTCAGACATTAAAGGCCAGCACTCTTACATTTACACACACACACATATCTGAAAACATTTTTTAAACACTCTGATATATGATGCATGTGTGTGGGCAAGTGTGCGTATTTAATTCAGGATCTCGCATTTCTAACACCTAGCACATAGTTATAGACAAACTTCATGAAAGAGAAATTTGTCAATAATCTTCATGATATTCATATAACCATGAACACAATAAAAACAGTAGGAATTGAAAAACAAAAAAAAACAAAAAAAAAGTCTGGGTTGTATTTAATCTCAAAAACTATTAATTTTTTGCATAAAGAAAATGAAGCCTATATTTTAAGACCATAGCACTATGTCATTCATTTCATTAAAAAAACGTGTCTGTGTGACAGTATTATTTTTATTACTGTATTACGGTTGTTCCTCTCATGTTGTACCATCACTATTGTGCCTTCAAGCAACTGAGCAAAACTCTTAACCTCTGGTTACTCCAGACGGTTCCTGTAAACATTTGTGCTTTTGTTCATTGTCATGTGAAAGTCATGTTAATAAAATCCTATAAAAATCAAATCCCGCCCTGGTCATGTAGTAAAAATAAGTAAAAATAGAGGACTGGCGATCCCTGTATAGACCGTGTCAGTCCCTATTTCTGTGGAAAAGAGTTATCGGAGGCTTTTCTACTTGATATTCCCAATCAACATCATTCTTGTCTTATTTCTATTCTCAGTTGAAGAGTTCAAATTACTTTCAGTTGTGTGCATAGATTTGTTTAGTTTTCATGGCATCATAATATGTGCACTGGGAAAAATTTAGCACTCTCTTCCCTTCCACATATAGCAGCACTGTGGTTGACAAGGGTTTAGCATGTCCCTTCTCATTTAGCAACTTAAAGCGGGATCATTTGAGGGTCTTCAGTGTGTTCCTCAGTAGAGGTATCACATTTGCCCAGGCAAAGTTGGCAATGGAGATGCTGTGTTTTTGGCTATGTGCTCGGAATGGAATATTACTGTAGTTCTTAGGGCACAATACATACTGTAAACTACTTATTCTTTCTTTTAAACAGCATATGGAAAAACTATGCACTATGTAACAATAAAGGTTTCAAACTGTAGTATACTACATTGTTGTGACATGATCTCAGTAAGTCACATATTCACTGCAATGGGTGGCATCAATTTATACGGTTAGGGTACAATACAGCTATTTTGCATTTTTCATCTAAATATAAATATTTTTAGTGGGACATTGAACCTTGTCTGCATGTTAGAACCTGTAAAGTAGAAATGTCTTGATGGGAAGGCAAGAATGAGAGTCAGTGGAAAGAATCCGACGAAGTCACTGACTGCTGCCCCACCAGCAGGAGATGTTTTGGTATTAATGGGGCAAAACATCTGTGATGGGTGGCTCCCAGCTAATTAATTCGCAGCTGGACAGAAGGCACGGGTGGAGGTGCGACGCAATAACTCCCAGCAGGTTTTGACAGCTACCTATGCATCTGATTTATTAATGATAGTGAATACATATATAATATATATTAGTGTATGTTGAAATTAACACACATTTAGTGGCATTAAAGATGCATGTATACAAATGACACTAACAGTCAAACAAAGAGAGTTTTGTTCTAATATCATTTTCTAATTAAATAATCATATTAATTATTTGCCGTATATTAAATAATAAATGTAAGACTATTTTATTTATATATTTATACCCATATACTCAAAGTAATCAAGTTTACTCTTTTGCTCAGCCTTGTTTTCATGCAAAATAAATATTCATATTTTCTAATGTACAAAATAATGTTTTAATGCTGATTTACCTTTAAGTCTATACTGTAGAATGTGACATGCATATTTAGGTTAAAATGTAAATAAATGAATAAGGAAAAGTGTACATTTCAAATGATGTATCTGGTCACAATTTCTATTTTGCACCATACTTTATTTTTTTCCAACCATACAATGAACTATGGTCTATTCAGTTGTTTATTTCTATGGTCCTGCTGAGTTAAATACATTTTTAAATGAACAAATATTCCATGCTATCCCTCAAATAAATTGAAATATATGAAAACTGTTTTAGAAGATACAACTAAAGAAATCTCATTTGTGATTTTCTGGAAAACGAGGTGATTATTAGTAAACCTTTCATTTTTATTATTAGATCTGTGCTATTTTTGGTTTCTATTTGATGTCAGCTCTTTTTTTATATATCAATTCCTGATGCATTTGAGATGTTGGATGAGGGACTTTTCATCAGAGATTATTGCTAATCAGGTCCAATGCTGCTTATGCATTAGTGTGTTAATATGTGTGTGTGTGTGTGTGTGTGTGTGTGTGTGTGTGTTTTATCTAAATGACATCATTGTAAATCCCCTGCCATTTTTATTTCAAAGAGAGAAAGAGACCAGGAGAAACATTGTAACGAGGGAAAACGTAAGAAAGAAATGTAATTTTTTGGAAGCATTTCATCCATTTGTGAAGAATATTTTTAAAGGAGGATGTCTGTGTGTGTTTGATTTTTGACTGTGACATCTACAAAGGTTTTTGAACTATTTTCAGTGTATAACAGAACAAAGTTATTGAATTTGATGGTTTCATTTTCTTTTTGTCTTCATGTTTCTGCTTTTGAGATAAATCTCCACATCTTTTTTTTTCTTTTATCTTGTTTAAATTTAGTCGGCTGTTGACTGGTGCTAAACGCATTCAGCTGAGATCTCAAACCGAAGACAAACACAATCTGAAGTTAATCCAGGCTTATTAGTTCTCAATGGCGATGTTTGGGGGTCGTGGGGGAAAGGGGGGTAAGTTTTCCGTTGAGGACCTGTATGGTATCAGCAAGAAGCCTAAAGCCTTATCCGGGGCAGGGGACAGCATCGGGGAAAAAGGGGGAGTGCAGGGCTGTGGGAAGGGGCAGAAAGGAGAGACAGACACCTTGGCTTTTCAAATTTTGGAAGCGGCACATAGACTGGTTGAGCGACGGCAACTTGAACTGTACCTGAGAGAGTGCGGCCTCAGCATCAATGACTGCCAATCAGAGAAACAAGCCATGCTGTCCCGGTGAGTGTAGAACTAGATGCATACTGTACAGTCACAAAGCCTTGTCTGAAAGTTTAACTTCAAGGTGCTGTAAGTTATTTTTTATTAAATGACATGCAGAAAACATCCATATTACCTGTTAGATATCATTGAAATAGATGCCATGAACTATCACACCTAACAGCCTCTGTAAACATGTCTGTGAGTCCCAGTCAGAACGTTTGCTTAGTCAATAAGAAGACCACAGTTTTCCTGAGCAACCACTAGGCACCGCCATGATGATTCTAATTGCCTGTTTTCTGTTTCCGGTCTCCAGATGCAATGTAAAAATTACCAAAACGAGCGATCCAGACAGAAAACCAAACAATTTTAAGTGTTATTTTGAGTAAAAATTAATTTCAAGCTCAACTTGTGCAGTTGTTGGCTGTCATAACTTAAAGCAGTTAATGATATTAACATAACTGACCTCGTATTATCGCTTCATGTCATCTACACACAAAAAAAGAAAAATAATCTCAACTCTGAAATATCAGCACTGTCGAGCTACATGTGTTTTGACCATTTTTACAAATGTAATACACTAAACATCACATTACCCATTAACAAATAAACAAGATGTGAGTGAGTATTTGGAGACCGGAAACTGCTAACAGAATTGCAAATTGTGGAACACTTCCACATTCAAGAAAAAGATGGATTCCCTCTCACCTCAGTCTATCTTCTCCATTTCGGATTATAACGCTAGTGTTTAAGTGTCTTTGGAGTGCGAGTTTCAGAAACAGGGGCCGTGGCTAATTCGATGGCCAAGTGTGGTGGAAGTTCAAGAATGGATAAAATCGCTTACAGCGCCTTTAAAGCAGATTAAAGTAACTTAAAGAAGATTAAAGGCCTTGTTTTGGTTTATTTACATTTGAATTTTTTACAGTTGGCGTTTGAATAGTCTTGGCCAGTTTGAATAGTTTGTCAATGTTAGTCTATGGGATTTTTGATTATCTGCTACGGGACAACTGTATGTATGTTCAGTTAGAAAAGACATAGCAGTCTGTGTCAGAACAGGTTGAAGCAATGTGCCAAGTTTGGTGGATGTAGCTTGAAAGATCTAGGATGAGCTACAGTCAGAATATGTGGTCGTGGTTTAGGGATTTAAAAAAATCTGTGCTTACAATTTTAGTCCGCATACAGTAAATAATAATATTTGACGTAGTGACTATTTAAACTTTGTAATAGGCAAATTAGGTTGAACAAATAATTTGCTGCAAATAAATGCAAAAACATACTGTATTTTAAAGTAGTACATTATTTAAATTATTCACATATCCTTTTACAAACAGCCGGTATGCACTGCAATCAGAGTTTGTGCAATTCCTTTGTGAAACATTCAAATCTACTAACAGCAGCCTCAGACAGTTGGGTATCAAAATGTACCTACTGTCTCTGGTCTTTTTGAGACACAAAGAATGCGAATAGATATAAATATTGGGAGTCTTTTGTCTGGAGTTTAAAATACTATCAGACTTGACCCTGTTATAATTGCACCTCAAATCCCATAAGGCTGATCTGTGTCCCCAGGTGAATTGCTCTCTGCAGGTTGCCATGGGAACTGTCGGCCGTGCTCAAGGTTCACTGACTTGTGGCACAGTGGCAGCAGTGTCCTTATATAGCCTGAGAGAACTTTGTGTGTGTGTGTGTGGCTTGGCTGGTGTCAGCTGTGGAAGAATTTGACATTTCACTTGAGTACAGATATACAAAAAATCACAACCTACGAGTCAAAAAATGCATCACCTATTTCTGATGGAAAATTCTAATCAGTGGAGTTTGCTGAGGCAAGCATCTCTATTAAGGCACTAATATACTTACAATACAGCCAAATCGAAGAGAGAACAGGTGTGATGTCATTTCAAACTAAATCTGCCCAAAAAGGTTTTGTTTATTGTAGTGGTTCAAAAGAGCTGCCAGCACAAACATTGAGGAGCACTTTGTACCGGCTGTTTAAAAACCTTTTTACTGCAATTGTCCATGTCATTGGTGGGTGTGATCCAGTGCTCCACCTCCTTTGACGGCAACTCCAGTTGTATTGTTCACTATGTTGATGTCAGTCAACATGAACGCACTAAAGTGCTGAGTTGCTAAACTGGTGCAAACTTCCACATCTGTACGATTGTTCGCATAGAGACCAAGACCATGTCATGTAATATTTTTAGATTAGTCAACAAAAGGAACCAAATATATGGAGGCCCAAACCTGCAAAAATAATAAATAAATAAATGTAATAATAAAAAAATAAATAAAGGAATAAATGTCTTGATAAAACAAATATAATTTGTTTTTAATTAAATGTATTCCTGAATTTATTATTGTATGACTTTATTCCTTTATTATTGTCTTTATTTATTTCTTACTTTAGTTTTATTCTTTTTAACTTTTAATTATTCATTTATTTTGCATATTTATGTGTTAATTTATTTTTTATATATATTTATTCCCACATATATTTATTTCCATATTTATATATTCCCATATATATTTATTTATTTATACATGCATTTATTTTTACTTTTCTGTGTGCAACATGGAAATGAGGGAGGCGGTCCTTGCGTAGCTCCAGTGCAGCATTGGTTGAGAGCTCAAGTGCATCATTGGTTGAGAGCTCAATAGTACTTATCGAAAGCAAATAAGATGGACGTCCCACCTTAGCACCCACTGACTCGCACGGATTTAGAATATGCAGGGAAATGTTTTGCAGAGAGTTTAACAATCCAGGATGTGCTTCGACATTCATACCGGCATACAGCTCTCCTAAAACATCAATAAGCACCTCTAATCTAAATGAAACAGTCATTTGATGCATGGTTATCGACTTCATTCGCAAGTTGCGCAACTCTCAAGATACAGGTGAAACTCGAAAAATTAGAATATCGTGCAAAAGTTCATTAATTTCAGTAATTCAACTTAAAAGGTGAAACTAATATATTATATAGACTCATTACAAGCAAAGTAAGATATTTCAAGCCTTTATTTGATATAATTTTGATGATTATGGCTTACAGCTTATGAAAACCCCAAATTCAGAATCTCAGAAAATTAGAATATTACATGAAATCAATAATAAAAAAGGATTTTAAATACAGAAATGTCGGCCCTCTGAAAAGTATAATCATGCATATGTACTCAGTACTTGGTTTGGGCCCCTTTTGCATTAATTACTGCCTCAATGCGGCGTGGCATGGATGCTATCAGCCTGTGGCACTGCTGAGGTGTTATGGAAGACCAAGATGCTTCAATAGCGGCCTTCAGCTCTTCTGCATTGTTTGGTCTCATGTCTCTCATCTTTCTCTTGGCAATGCCCCATAGATTCTCTATGGAGTTCAGGTCAGGCGAGTTTGCTGGCCAATCAAGCACAGTAATACCATGGTCATTGAACCAGGTTTTGGTACTTTTGGCAGTGTGGGCAGGTGCCAAGTCCTGTTGGAAAATGAAGTCAGCATCTCCATAAAGCTTGTCTGCTGAAGAAAGCATGAAGTGCTCTAAAATGTCCCGGTAGACGGCTGCGTTGACTCTGGACTTAATAAAGCACAGTGGACCAACACCAGCCGATGACATGGCTCCCCAAACCAACACAGACTGTGGAAACTTCACACTGGACTTCAAGCATCTTGGATTGTGTGCCTCTCCATTCTTCCTCCAGACTCTGGGACCTTGGTTTCCAAATGAGATGCAAAATTTGCTCTCATCAGAAAAGAGGACTTTGGACCACTGAGCAACAGACCAGTTCTTTTTTTCTTTAGCCCAGGTGAGACGTTTGACATTTGAAGCCCATGTCCAGGACCCGTCTGTGTGTGGTGGCTCTTGATGCAGTAACTCCAGCCTCAGTCCACTCCTTGTGATGCTCCCCCACACATTTGAATGGCCTTTTCCTGACAATCCTCTCCAGGCTACGGTCATCCCTGCTGCTTGTGCACCTTTTTCTTCCACACTTTTCCCTTCCACTTAACTTTCTATTAATGTGCTTTGATACAGCACTTTGAGAACATCCAACTTCTTTTGCAATTACCTTTTGAGGCTTTCCCTCCTTGTGGAGGGTGTCAATGATGGTTTTCTGCACAACTGTCAGGTCAGCAGTCTTCCCCATGATTGTGAATTCAACTGAACCAGACTGAGAGACCATTTAAAGGCTCAGGAACCCTTTGCAGGTGTTTAGCTGATTAGAGTGTGACACTTTGAGCCTACAATACTGAACCTTTTCACAATATTCTAATTTTCTGAGATTCTGAATTTGGGGTTTTCATAAGCTGTAAGCCATAATCATCAAAATTATATCAAATAAAGGCTTGAAATATCTTACTTTGCTTGTAATGAGTCTATATAATATATTAGTTTCACCTTTTAAGTTGAATTACTGAAATTAATGAACTTTTGCACGATATTAAAATTTTTCGAGTTTCACCTGTAGTTCATTAATTGATGTGATGGTGATGGTGGCGTGGCCGAGTGACATTTGCAGAGAGCGAAGCCTGGAAAGACAGAATGGTATGGATTGACACATGTGGGATTTCACCTCTAATAGCTGTTTTGTATTTGCCGTGAGATTGGACAGGGATAAAAATGGAAATCCAGACCCCGGAGAAAGAGAACGGCATGCAGCAGTGTGTTTATGTGTGTGATCAGTTTGTTTCTGAAAAGCGATATTTGAGTTTTGTGTGAGTAATAAAAGAGGCTTGTGTTGAAGTGTTCACCTGGCTTCCAAGTGAACTTAACAAAGTCAGAAACCTTGCCAAAGTGGTGCCGAAACCCAGGATTTGGAGGAAGATATGCCATTATGGAGACAAACTGATCAAGACCCTTGCCAGCATCCACCAGAACCAACATCAGACTCTGCTTGAGCTGTGCCAGGAGCTGCAAGCTTAGGTGGACAATCGACAGGTGTTGCGGAGCTTGATACCCTAGACTGGTTCTACCGTCTTGACCCTGACTGCTGCCCATCTATGTCCCACTTCACGCTTACGAAGATGGGACTGGAAGATGATCCAGAGGCGTTTGTGGAGTTGTTCAAACGGGCGGAATCCTCGGGATGGCCAGAGACTCAGTGGGTAGTCTGACTGTTGCCGTTGCCGTCGGGAGAAGCCCAGCTGACCCTTTCCATTGATCAAGGTCCTCTTTGAAAGATTTGGCATGGACCTCGTCGGGCCATTAGAGCGGACAGCATATGGGCATCGCTTTATGTTGGTTCTGGTGGATTACGCAATGTGATATCCAGAAGCAGTGACATCTCAGCATGTAGTGTTGAGGAGGCACTCTTCAGAATAATCTCCCGAGTGAAAGAAATCCTCACTGATCAAGGCACAACGTTTATGTCACATACACTATGTGAACTGTATGAATTATTGTGGATTAAATTGATTCAGACCAGCGTTTACCACCCCCAAATAGATGGTTTGGTAGAAAACATTTTCAGACACTAGAAACATGATCGACCATGTGGCGTGCTTGATATCCTACAGGAAACAGCAAAAACAAAATTCAATATGTTCTTGACCTGAGAGCAGAACTCCACACACTGGGGCCATTAACACAGGAGAATTTGCTCCAGGCTCAAGAACGTCAAAGCTGGCTGTATAATAAGGGTACTAGGCTATGGGAATTTGCACTGGGAGATAAAATCCTTTAATTACTCCCCACATCAAGCTCTAAATGACTCGCCAAGTGCCAAGGGCACTTTGAGGTAACAAGGCAAAGTGAGGAAAACAATTATTATGTTAAACAAATGATAGTGGCAGAGCATGTGTAATGAGGCTGCCATAGGCGGGGATCAAACCCGGGTCTGCAGTGCTCAAGTGTTCTCCACAAAACAGAGAAACTAGACACAAGGGTCAAAAAAGGGTATAATAAGGAAAACACTTAGCTAGAGAACTGGTCACTGGAGGCACAGGGTACATAGGCTCAAGACTGAACACAAAGGCAAGGAACAAACAGACTTATAAAGGCCTAGACACAGGTGAAGGGAATGAGGGTTAACGAGCAGAGAGTTGAACAGGGTTAGGGGCGTTGGTGCCATCTGCAGAACTGGAAGGAGCATGGCATGGAAGGCTCAAGGAAAGCACCCCCTGCTGGTCTGGTGGGGAACAGCAACCCAAAGAGGAGATCCTTTACAGCATGTCAGATCTACCACCTCAATCTCATAAAACCATGGAGAAAGGTGGTCCCTGTGACTTTGGCGATGGTGATTCCGGAGAGGGAGGAGACCGGAAGTGAACTTAAAAGCCACCGATTGAGTCACCTTGGTCACTTCCGGAGACCACCTCTCACGTCACAAGTCACGGAGGTTGCCAGGTTGCATGGAGAATTCTCCGACATGTTCTCGCCTCTTCCTGGTCGAATTAATCTCATAGAATACAATATCAAAACGACCCCAGGGGTAGTGGTACGCTGTCGTCCCTACTGATAACCTGAACACACACAAAAAAAAGTGGTACAGGAAGAATTAAAGGCCATGCTTGGTATGAGAGTAACAGAAGAATCCCACAGTGACTGGGCCAGCCTGGTGGTGCTGGTTCCGAAGAGTGACTGCTCGGTCCGGTTCTGTGTGGATTAAAGAGAAGTCAATGCTGTGTCTAAATTTGACGTGTACCCAATGCCTCAGATTGATGAACTGCTCGATTGGTTTGGCGTGGCTCACTTTTATTCGACATTGGATTTGTTAATGGGATATTGGCAGATCCCCTTACCTCCCATGTCCCAAGAAAAAAAACAGCATTTTCCACACCGTTTGGCTTACGCCAATTTGTCACCCTTCCTTTCGGTTTGTTCAGGGTCCCGGCAACATTTCAGCGGCTCATGGACAGAATCCTTAGACCACACGCCACTGATACCGCTGCTTATCTGGATGATGTCATTATTTACAGTTATGACTAACACCTGCAGCATCTGAGGGCTGTCCTGAAGTCATTGAGAAGGACTTCACTGGGACTCGTGGCAAACCCTAAGAAGTGTGCGCAATTGGATGGGTGGAAGTGTTGTATCTGGGCTTCCTCTTGGGTCATGAACAGGTGCGTCTCCAAATTGTTTAGACTGCAGCGATTGCAACCTGCCTGAGACCTAAGACCAAAAAGGAGGTGAGACAGTTCCTGGGGCTGGCTGGCTATTATTGTAGGTTTGTGCCTAACTATTCGACCGTCACCAACCCGCTGACTGATCTTACTAAAAAGGGTGCACCAGATCCGGTCCAGTGGATGGAGTCACACTATCAAATTATAAATGGCCATGAATCTGTGATACAACTGCATTTCCACAGGAACCACATAGTAACCATTTTGATACTGATTTGCCAACATTAATATATATATATATATATATATATATATATATATATATATATATATATATATTTTTTTTTTGCATCATAAAAAATAAGTAATAAAATGTATATCTCCAGAGTACCAAGACATTGTCTTATGAACACATTCTAAATGTTCCTATGCTTCACATATAGAACCAGCAGTCTGGACTAAATGTCACCACCATTGTTAAGTGTACCCTTGCATGGAAAATGCATGCATATCCCATGTTATTCTGCTAATAAAGTCCTGTAGGCCTATCACCTTTGTAACTGTTGGAATAATCAATTTGAAAGCAAAGATTAACACAAAGTTAGGACTAAATTGAATATTGTACTGTGTGGGGCAGTGCTGCAAAACTAATGAATATTAATTATGTTATGTTATTCTACATCTGCAACTATGATCTCGTGGTAAATTTTTGCCTTTAGTTTTTAGAGGTTTTGGATTCAAATCCACCCAAATATAACTTTTTATATAACTAAAAAAAGTTTGCATCAGTACGTCAGTGGATGAGTGTTATAATTTAAAAATAAAATACAAAAGATTATCTGGGGCGACATGAGTAGAGGAAACAATGACAGATTTTTTGACAGTTCTGTATACACTCACCTAAAGGATTATTAGGAACACCATACTAATACTGTGTTTGACCCCCTTTCGCCTTCAGAACTGCCTTAATTCTACGTGGCATTGATTCAACAAGGTGCTGAAAGCATTCTTTAGAAATGTTGGCCCATATTGATAGGATAGCATCTTGCAGTTGATGGAGATTTGTGGGATGCACATCCAGGGCACGAAGCTCCCGTTCCACCACATCCCAAAGATGCTATATTGGGTTGAGATCTGGTGACTGTGGGGGCCATTTTAGTACAGTGAACTCATTGTCATGTTCAAGAAACCAATTTGAAATGATTCGAGCTTTGTGACATGGTGCATTATCCTGCTGGAAGTAGCCATCAGAGGATGGGTACATGGTGGCCATTAAGGGATGGACATGGTCAGAAACAATGCTCAGGTAGGCCATGGCATTTAAACGATGACCAATTGGCACTAAGGGGCCTAAAGTGTGCCAAGAAAACATCCCCTACACCATTACACCACCACCACCAGCCTGCACAGTGGTAACAAGGCATGATGGATCCATGTTCTCATTCTGTTTACGCCAAATTCTGACTCTACCATCTGAATGTCTCAACAGAAATCGAGACTCATCAGACCAGGCAACATTTTTTCAGTCTTCAACTGTCCAATTTTGGTGAGCTCTTGCAAATTGTAGCCTCTTTTTCCTATTTGTAGTGGAGATGAGTGGTACCCGGCGGGGTCTTCTGCTGTTGTAGCCCATCCGCCTCAAGGTTGTGCGTGTTGTGGCTTCACAAATGCTTTGCTGCATACCTCGGTTGTAACGAGTGGTTATTTCAGGCAAAGTTGCTCTTCTATCAGCTTGAATCAGTCGGCCCATTCTCCTCTGACCTCTAGCATCTACAAGGCATTTTCAAGGACTGCCGCATACTGGATGTTTTTCCCTTTTCACACCATTCTTTGTAAACCCTAGAAATGGTTTTGCGTGAAAATCCCAGTAACTGAGCAGATTGTAAAATACTCAGACCGGCCCGTCTGGCACCAACAACCATGCCACGCTCAAAATTGCTTAAATCACCTTTCTTTCCCATTCTGACATTCAGTTTGGAGTTCAGGAGATTGTCTTGACCAGGACCACACCCCTAAATGCATTGAAGCAACTGCCATGTGATTGGTTGATTAGATAATTGCATTAATGAGAAATTGAACAGGTGTTCCTAATAATCCTTTAGGTGAGTGTATGAAAAACAGCAATCTCTATTCAGACAGTGACAACCACAAACTCTCTGCTCCAGGAGCGGGAACCCAGAAAAATGTCATTATGTGCATGAGCGCCCGTGAACGAGATGACACAGCTCACAAACAACCTTCTCCCATAGCACAACCCAGCCATGAAACACTTTATATAGGGAGGAAACACACATTGTCCCATCAGCAATCAGCTCACCTGGTTACCACACACCTGAGAGTGATTAAGAGAGGAAGAGAAAAAGACACACACACACACACACACACACACACACACACTACATACACACAAGTATCACAGTGGGGTTCATTGAAAAGCGCACAAGCTTATTTCCACTTATTTATCTTATGTGGTCATTGTTGTTGAGGAAATAAGCTCATCAGCTCACATGTGCCCAAATACTGTACACGTGCTACAATAGTTAACAGGCAATTGGTCAATGTTGTGATTGGCTGCTGCTGTAATCAATCAATGGGTCTGTAGTCATTTGTGCTTTCGGTGAGAGTCTAGGCAGTTTGACATGATTAGGTGGCTGGGGTGGCGATGCTTTTTGTTGGGGTGGCATACATCCACCCCTGCCCTTGACTGTGTGTGTTTCTGAGTAGGATTGTATGCTACTGGATATTGCGTTTTCTCCAGATGGAAGCACTTAAAAGCATCGCTCTCTAGGGGAAGAAAGATCTGTTTCCTCTTTTGAAAAATATACTCCATGCATAATTGAAACTGTAGTTCACTTTGTTGTCCACTTAAAGCAACAGATTTATTGAAAACAACTTTGAGAATTTGAGCAATTAACAGTTTTCTACTCTTTAATGATCTTTATGAAATTAGAACACAGAAGAATTTGGGTGTATATTTTTTCTTCAATTGTTTTTGTATGAACAAAGATGCTTTTTCTTCCCGGGAGCTCTAGATAAATACATTTTTCTGTAGCAGTTTTTTTTTTTTGAAAAAACAATTTATCTTTAAAAAAAGTTACAAAAAAATGGCAAGGGCTACAACTTACAAATCAAAAAGGAAAATGGAAAATGCCCACAGCACTTATGCTCAGGTTTTAGAAGGTTAAAATACTTTCTCCTATTCCAGCTTAATATGCAGCGTCAACTACAAGATATTTGTAGGTTAATTTTAAAAGTGTAAACACTGTGGCTCTGTCTAAAACATTGTTCTGTATGTTGGAGCATCCGACCAACCCAGTGTTGCAAGACATGGTGTAAGTTTGGGGTTGTCTTTTTGTGGCAGTGGCAGATGGGGGTATGACAAACCGTACTGACATTTAATCACAGGATACAGTAAATTATATTTCTAAATATATCAAATAGAGTGGTGCTTATGTCCACAAATTCAGAAAAATTATCGCAAATGTAAAAATATGAAGGAAGTTATCATATTTTCATGTTTTCTTCTGTGATGTTGATAGAGGTATAAACCCTCCACCAATGACTGAAATATGTTTAAATTTACAAGGCATTTCTTATTGGAGTTTCTAAAATTATGGACTGGTTCTCGGGGCGCGTTAACACAAATGTGGTCAAGCAATTTCGCGATTATTTAAATGCCATCCATGTGTGGGGGGTACCGGGAACAATCACACTCAGAATTGGACCACAGCAAACGTGCCCAGTGTGAAAGCCCCCTAACATTTATATTTCCTATTGACACACTTAAGTTGAAGACATAAATAACCATCTTAAGACAAATTATTTTTTAAACATCTTTTGCACAGTACTAATATATATAGTAAAAAATTCAGAACTTCTTAAACTACTCAAAGGCTTCACATCCAAAAATCCTCCATGTGCAGCAATGATAGCTTTGCAAATCCTTGGCATTCTAGCTGTTAGTTTGTCCAGATACTCTTGTGACATTTCACCCCACACTTCCTGTAGCACTTGCCATAGATGTGTCTTGTCGGGTACTTCTCATGCACCTTACAGTCTAGCTGATCCCCACAAAATCTCAATGGGGTTAAGATGCATAACACTCTGTTCCAATTATCTGTTGTCAAATAAATGCCTGTGATTCTTTGCCCACTCTAACCTTTTCTTTTTGTTTTTCGGTTTCAAAAGTGGCTTTTTCTGTGCAATCCTTCCCATAAGGCCTGCACCCCTGAGTCTTCTCTTTACTGTTGTGCATAAAACTGGTGTTGAGCAGGTAGAATTCAATGAAGCTGTCAGCTGAGGACATGTGAGGTATCTATTTCTCAAACTAGAGACTCTGATGTACTTATCCTCTTGTTTATTTGTACATCTGGCTTTCCACATCTCTTTCTGTTCCTGTTAGAGCCAGTTGTACTTTGAAGACTACAGAAAAGTTATTTTCCTATTTAAATCTTAAATAGGTTTAGTGTTTGGGGAAAGGGGTTCAATTTGATGGTTAGATTTAGGCTTTGTCTAGGGGTGGAAAAATCGTCATTACATGAGTTAGTGTCAGGGTTGTATATGTATTTTTTCATGTCTTTTACTTTGATACATTTGTTACATGCCATGTTTGTTCCTGTTTCTTTGTCATGTGTTTCCAATGTTCTTGTGTCTTGTCCCCATTGTTTCATTGGGTTGTTAGCAATCTAGTTATCTTGTTATCATT
Organism: Xyrauchen texanus; assembly: GCF_025860055.1. Lineage (NCBI taxonomy): Eukaryota > Metazoa > Chordata > Actinopteri > Cypriniformes > Catostomidae > Xyrauchen > Xyrauchen texanus. The sequence continues at coordinate 50,025,285 of NC_068279.1, forward strand.
TCATTGCCAAGTCCAAGTATTTATCCCTCTTGTTTACCATTGTCGAGTATTGTGAAGGTATCATTGTTGGTGTACAGATTTTCAAGTCAAGTTGTTTATGTTTGTTCTCACGTTTGGATTCATATTTTGGAATACACCTTGTAAATAAACTGCACTCTGGTTTGTCGCACTTCATCGTCATAGTCTCTTTGTTTGCCTTGTTGCCATCCTATGTTACAGTTAGTTACATTTTAATTTTTATGATTTTTCGATCTTGGGTTGAGCATAATCAGTTAAGAATACTGAGAATACAGAATACAGAGAATAGTGACTTGTAGCATTTCAGCACCATGGACAGTTTATGTGTATAGCTGTTCAATACAAGCTAACTTTATGATTCTTGATTGATTAATTTGCCAGAAACTAGATGCATGGACTGCCAGTTACACCCCATTCATCTCTCTCTCTGGTCTGGACTGTGTGCAGATGTTCTCTGATGAGAACAGATTTGTTCTCTTCTCCCCATGTTCACTACACCGGATGACTGTGCTGTCACTGGCTGCCTCCTCTGCACTACCTCACTCTGATTGGTTGGCAGCAGTCTCTGTCAACACTGCACTTTGTACAGCTTTGAAAAGCACTCTAATGGCATGACAGTGTACAATTGATGTTATACTGTTAGTCAATTAAGCAACAAATCTAATCAAATTGCTGTGAAACATAATGTAGAAACACTATCAAATCTAAGATGACCTGATGTCTCTGAAAACAACTGAAGTTTTACTCATATTGACAATGCAAAATATAAGATGCAGCATAATTCAGGATGTTTGAAAGTGAGTGCTGATTAATTTTGACGATTCTGTCTTCTCTACCAGTGATGTGTTACAGACTTGCGTCAGAGCATATGTTAAAACAGCAGCATCCATCAGCAACAGAAACAACCATCTGGCTTTGAAAACCACCTTTGGCCTTTTGAAAAAGTTTGTGAGGAGAGTTGAGATCAACTGTGTTACGAATGCAGACAGCAAAGGCAGACGAGGAGAGCGGATCTAAGTGCAGCTTACTTTATTATTACAAACACAAAAACACAAAGGAAAACCCTCAATGGGGAAAATAAACACAACACCGAAAACACAGGCAGGGAACACACACCGGGCTAACAACATTCAACGAAAGACAAGGACTGAACCAAAAACCAGGATATAAATACACAAGGACAGGATGATTACAAATGATAAACAGGTGTGAACAAAGACACAAAATGGCAGTGATGATGACAGGTGGATACTGGGAAGTGTAGTTCTTTAAACAATAGACTAGTGAGACAGTGGAGCTAAACAAGGGACAAAAGTGAACCTCTGGAAAACAAAAGGGACAAAAATGGAAACCAAAGGGGCAACGGTAAAACAAGACAAGGTAACCCTAACAAACTGAGAGACTTGGCAGAATTGTTTAGCAGTTTAGTTTAACCTTTCTGTTGGGAGCTTCTTAAAGAAAGAAGTGTAGGCTATGTTTAAACAGATTTTACAACGGTTTTCTGCATCTTGTCACCATATAAAAAAAAACCTAATAAGTTGACTCAACTGACTGAGTAAACTCGTTCCCTCAATTGAATTAGAGTAATGGCATCTCCATAACTTGTGTAATTAAGTTCATTTATGAACTTGGCATTAATATAGAATGGACTAAACTATTTAATTTAAGGTATCTAGATGAAAGTAGACTTCACTCAGATTTCCTATTTAAATGTTGTTGTTTCAACTTAAAGGGATAGTTTACCCAAAAATTTAAATTCTCTCATCATTTACTCACCCGTATGCCATCCCAGATGTGTATAGCTTTATTTCTTCAGCAGAATGCAAACAAAGATTTTTAGAAGAATATTTCAGCTCTGTTGGTCCATACAATACAAGTGAATGGTGGCCAGCATTTAGAAGGTCCAAAAAGGGCATAAAGGCAGCAAACAATTATCTATAAGACTCCAGTGGTAAAATCCATGTCTTCAGAAGTGATATGATGTGGGTGAGAAACAGATCAATATTTAGGTCCTTTTTTACTATCAATCTCCACCTTTGACCAGCCCCAACCAGTATGTGGCTGAATGTGAAAGTGTAGATTTTCAGTAAAAAGGACGTAATATTGATCTGTTTCTAACTCACACCTATCATATTGCTTCTGAAGACATTAATTTACCTCTGGAGTCTTCTGGATAATTTTTATACTGTCTTTTGGGACTTCAAAGTTCTGGTCACCATTCACTTGCATTGTGAGTACCAACAAAGCTGAAATATTATTCTAAAAAGCTTTGTTTGTGTTCTGCTGAGGAAAGAAAGTCATACACATCTGGGATGAAATGAGGGTGAGTAAATGATGAGGGAATTTTCCTCAGAAAACACAGAAAACCCTCAGAAAACACAGCTTAAATAATGAAGATTATAACTGATTCTAGGTCAATCATCAAATAAACTTCATATAAATTTCTCCATAGAAATGCATTTGCCTTTACTTCAGCTGCACATGCACAAGGTTAACTAAGATTGTGTTGGAAGGGTCCAATTAACCACAGACCACACACAAAGAGACATCACACAAAATGACTATTTGCAACAAAAGAAGATAAGTAATACTACAAAAGAGCTAAAACGTATGTGAATTCTTAATAACAACTATATAAATGACCACGGATACAATTAAATCATTCAAGTGCAAGGCATTGTGGTGATTACCTACATAGCCTCAATTTTTTACTCAATCGTTATAAACATTTATAATCTAAAATATATGGATTTTTAAGAAATATCCAAGGGACTTAGATATTTAAGTTTGAGTGCAAAATTGTACATTTCAAGTAATATTTAATTAAGAATATTCAACTAGATTGTTCCAGTGATTACAACATAATGGTTTACAGTACAGGGCTTAAAAGAATCATAATGGAATCAAATAAGATAATGGATAAACTTAATTTAACCCGTTTAGACCCTGCTTTCGTTCCAATTCTCTGGCGTTTTTAAAAGATTTTTGGTGCCACCCAAATTACATAGAATTATTAGATTACAGTAGATGGAGTGTTAAAAGTGTTATTTATAAAATAAAGCATGGTGGCATGTGACACAAAGTGACCAATGCAAAATTATCAGTTTCTCTGAATTTACTACATTTCTTCCAAATTCCAAATAAAAATATTGTCATTTAGAGCATTTATTTGCAGAAAATGACAACTGAAAATAACAAAAAAGATGCAGTGTTTTCAGACCTCGAATAATGCAAAGAAAATGTGGTTTTCTGTTACTGTTGTAACCTCCATTTTTGTCGACTGTAGTGACACAAGGGTTCTCTTGTGAGAGCCTTGCGTACCTCTGAACTTGAGATGTCAAGTTGGTAGACAGAATTTGCATGCCCCGCCCCCAGACATACGGATATAAAGGGAGCGGGGAGTGAATGTCAGACAGGTTTTCACTGAGGAGCCGAGAATAGATTAGATTAGATTCAACTTTATTGTCATTGTGCAAAATACAAGTACAGAGCCAATGAAATGCAGTTAGCATCTAACCAGAAGTGCAAATAGCAATATGTATATATAGTATGTACAGTATGTATATATATAAATATGGGAGTATATACAATATGGGTTTTTGAGTGCAAAGTTATGATGTAGAGAAGAAGCAGAGACCAGCTCAATGCAAATGTCTATAATACAGTACAAGGTGCAAATGAAGAAGCATAAACTGAAGGTGCATTGTACAGAATGAGGTATAAGTATGTAAATGTGTAAATATATGTATATGGCCGGTGGCCATAACAGTGCAAGCAGCATCAGGAGGTAGAGGTTATGTGCAAGAAATGTGCAAGGGAATGTGCGAAAAATAACAAATTAAATAAATATATATAAATTAATAAAATAAAAATACAAATATGAAGTTTGGGTGGGATGTAGTGTTCAGTGAGCTTTCCTTAGCTGCCTAAGAAAGTAAAGGTGCTGTTGCACCTTTTTAATCAGAGTGGAGGTGTTGTAGGTCCAGGAAAGATCCTCAGAGATATGGACACCCAGGAACTTGAAGCTTGTCACACGCTCCACTTCGTCCCCATCAATGTAGATGGGAGTGTGTGTGTGTGTGTCCTTTCCTAGTCCACCGGTAGTCCACAATCAGTTCCTTGGTCTTCTGGGTGTTGAGTGTGAGATTGTTGTTGGCACACCACACTACCAGGTGCTGTACCTCTTCCCTGTAGGCCGTCTCATCGTCGCCGCTGATCAGACCTTATATAAGGTAATGGCGCATTACAGTGGTAGGGATAGTTACGTAGCAAGGGGAACAAAACGTCTTGTTCCTTCCATCGGGGAACGGAGGTTACAACAGTAACCATGACGTTCCCCTTCTGTCACTCACTCGACGTTGACACTTCAAAACGCTATGCACTACCTGTGTTACGTGAATGCCGAGCCAGGAGCAAGCAGGCTGCTGCGTGCTAGAAGCAGCTGGGTCGGCTGCACGTAACCCTCCCCAACGCCCTCAATGAAAGGTGCCATATAACGCTCTAAGGTTCCCAGCACCTGTACGGGAACAGGTGACATGACTTGTATGGTAGCCAGCCGGCCAGCCGTGTCTTTTCTCTCTCTATGTCTCTCGTCATAGAGTGAAAAAGCAACTGGGGCTATCTTAACACTATAGACGCATCGGGGAAGGCGTCCTTTTCCGTTCCTATTCTTTCAGGAGTAAAGGCCCTGCGGAGACCACAACCTGCCCAAACTGGGGGAGGTAACTTGTGGCTAATACACACAGGGGTTGTCAAGCCATCCGTGGACATGGTGCGGTGGTAGATACTGCCTGACAAGGGAGGAATTGATACATACATCACAGGGAGTTGCCTGAAGTGGGAACTATGCCTGTGGATCCCAAGCCCAACACGGAGCACTCGACTCATGGTGGGTCTGGCGGCAAATTCCTCCGCTGAATTTGCTGGCCAGAGTGCTAGGGTGGAAGAGCATCCAGTAAGCGAGAGCTTAGTGGCTAATCTGGGAAAGAAGGCGCACTGGATCAACTTGGTGAAGGATGCAAGGTGCAAGTGGAACACCCGGTTGGCTGTTCCGTATTACCGAGTTCTACCGGCTCGGACCTGACAAAACATGGGACGAGGCCGACTCAACCATGAGGTTGTAGAATCTAGCAAAGGTGTTGGGTGTTGCCCAGCAGATATCTGCTAGGGAGGTGCCATGGGCCAGTGCCACACTTCACGTAGAGTGTGCTCGAACCCGCAATGGGGGTGTGCAGGCCTGGATGTGATAAGCTAGGGGATGACACCACCTCGCGCTCGCGGCGGCCTGGGAAAGCATAGCGGATATCCATGCATCAGGCTCAGACTGGGCGAGCAGACCCGAAGGTGGCAGCCCAGACGAGTCATCAGCATCAGACGCCAATGTGATACTCTCCGATGCAGCAGCGAAATCGTCATCCAATTCCGGGGGCTAGAAGGAGAATGCCGGCTCATCCGAGCTTAGACGGAACCAAGCAAGCATGCCGGGGGGCTGGTGGTTCGTGGGGTTTTACCCGGCAAAACCGAGCCAGTCGCCATCACCGAATCGCCTTTAACGCCAGTCAGGTCGTCCTCAATCCAGTAGGAAGAAGGAACGATGCGGGGGGCGGCTGAAGTGGCTTTCTCTCGTGAGAAAAGAAAGCAGTGACCGCAATGTTGCCATGGCTATTTTCTCGCAGTGAGAATATGAATCATTCATAAAATGCTGCCTGCGTGTGTTCGCAGCCCAGGCACACGAGGCAGCTTTTTATAAGCATCAGAAGTGGAGAGAAATCGACCGCATCCAGGCATCTTGAAAAAGACGCATCCTGAAAAGGATGTTGAACACCTGCTGTGTATTGCTCTTTTATGAGTGGAAACTCAAAATCTTTTAGAGGAAATAAACTCTTTTAGGAGGAGAAACACTCTTTCAGGCAATGAAAGTGCTGTCGAATCGCCCAGGGGCATGGACTGCACAGCATGCAGAGAGGAGAAAGCTGCTGGAATGCGTCGTAGATCCAACAGCAGTGCTTATCGCCAGTAGCGGTGAGTGGAACAGTGGTGAACTCAGCTTTGCAGTTGCACAACCACTTGGCTCTGAAAAAAAAAATCTGTTTGACATTCGCTCCCCCGCTCCCCTTTATACCCGTAAATCCAGGGGCGGGGCATGCAAATTCTGTCTGCCAAATTGGCATTGGCCTTTTCTCAAGTTCAGAGGTACGCAAGGTTCTCAGAAGAGACCCCTTGTGTCCCTACAATCGACACAATGTCGATTGAGTGACAGAAGGGGAACAAGTTCATATTCATTTTTAAACAACAAAATACTAATGTTTTAACTTAGCTTCAGACAATTCCAGCCTTGCTGAAGCATCCATCAGATCATCACCGATCCTACACCTGGTCATCTAATGGTTAGATGGAGACCTGGAGAGGCCTCCAAGCCATGGTGTCTCAAAGCAACTGTGAAATTTGGTGGAGGATCGGTGATGATATGGGGGTGATTTAGCAAAGCTGGAACTGGGCAGATTTATCTTTGTAAAGGACGCATGAATCTACAATGTTCCCCAACTCTGGGGATTGGTTTTCCCAAAAGGACAATGCTCCATGCCACACAGCTAATATAGAACTTTCTTGAAACCCAGAAAATTCTGGAGATTCTGGATTTCTGCTCAAACACAGAACATCTGACCACATTTACACACTCCACACGATTATTTAGGTATTTGGTGTACATTATTATACAGGTGAAACTCGAAAAATTAGAATATTGTGCAAAAGTTCATTAATTTCAGTAATTCAACATAAAAGGTGAAACTAATATATTATATAGACTCATTACAAGCAAAGTAAGATATTTCAAGCCTTTATTTGATATAATTTTGATGATTATGGCTTACAGCTTATGAAAACCCCAAATTCAGAATCTCAGAAAATTAGAATATTGTGAAAAGGTTCAGTATTGTAGGCTCAAAGTGTCACACTCTAATCAGCTAAACACCTGCAAAGGGTTCCTGAGCCTTTAAATGGTCTCTCAGTCTGGTTCAGTTGAATTCACAATCATGGGGAAGACTGCTGACCTGACAGTTGTGCAGAAAACCATCATTGACACCCTCCACAAGGAGGGAAAGCCTCAAAAGGTAATTGCAAAAGAAGTTGGATGTTCTCAAAGTGCTGTATCAAAGCACATTAATAGAAAGTTAAGTGGAAGGGAAAAGTGTGGAAGAAAAAGGTGCACAAGCAGCAGGGATGACCGTAGCCTGGAGAGGATTGTCAGGAAAAGGCCATTCAAATGTGTGGGGAGCTTCACAAGGAGTGGACTGAGGCTGGAGTTACTGCATCAAGAGCCACCACACACAGACGGGTCCTGGACATGGGCTTCAAATGTCAAACGCCTTACCTGGGCTAAAGAAAAAAGAACTGGTCTGTTGCTCAGTGGTCCAAAGTCCTCTTTTCTGATGAGAGCAAATTTTGCATCTCATTTGGAAACCAAGGTCCCAGAGTCTGGAGGAAGAATGGAGAGGCACACGATCCAAGATGGTTGAAGTCCAGTGTGAAGTTTCCACAGTCTGTGTTGGTTTGGGGAGCCATGTCATCGGCTGGTGTTGGTCCACTGTGCTTTATTAAGTCCAGAGTCAACGCAGCCGCTCTACCGGACATTTTAGAGCACTTCATGCTTCCTTCAGCAGACAAGCTTTATGGAGATGCTGACTTCATCTTCCAGCAGGACTTGGCACCTGCCCACACTGCCAAAAGTACCAAAACCTGGTTCAATGACCATGGTATTACTGTGCTTGATTGGCCAGCAAACTCGCCTGACCTGAACCCCATAGAGAATCTATGGGGCATTGCCAAGAGAAAGATGAGAGACATGAGACCAAACAATGCAGAAGAGCTGAAGGCCGCTATTGAAGCATCTTGGTCTTCCATAACACCTCAGCAGTGCCACAGGCTGATAGCATCCATGCCACGCCGCATTGAGGCAGTAATTAATGCAAAAGGGGCCCAAACCAAGTACTGAGTACATATGCATGATTATACTTTTCAGAGGGCCGACATTTCTGTATTTAAAATCCTTTTTTTATTGATTTCATGTAATATTCTAATTTTCTGAGATTCTGAATTTGGGGTTTTCATAAGCTGTAAGCCATAATCATCAAAATTATATCAAATAAAGGCTTGAAATATCTTACTTTTGCTTGTAATGAGTCTATATAATATATTAGTTTCACCTTTTAAGTTAAATTACTGAAATTAATGAACTTTTGCACGATATTCTAATTTTTCGAGTTTCACCTGTATGTACACCAAAACAAAACCAAAGTCTTTGCTTGCTTTTTTGACTTTGAGAAGGCTTTTGATTCAATCTGACACAAAGGACTCTTCCTAAAACTACTGGAAAATGGGATTGGAGGGAAAACATTTGATTTAATTAGAATTTTTCTCTCAACAACAATGATTCAGACAAGGTTGCCCATTGAGCCCCGCTCTATTTAACATTTATATAAATGAATTAGCCAAAGCAAGTCAAACATGGGCTCTTAAAATTAACCTAGCAAAAACTAAAATAATTATATTTCAAAATAAATCCAGGTATAGGGAAAATAAAAACACCTTCAGAGCAGGAAACCATGTCCTCCAACACACCCAAGAAGACATTTATCTGGGACTAAAACTAAGTTCAACAGGAAACTTCAATCTGGTTGTGAATGAACTGAAAGCAAAAGCAACGAGGGTCTCCTACATGATTAAAAAATACAATTCAAAATGAAATTTAAATTAAAACCTGGCTAAAAATCCTTAAAGCAATAATCGAACCAATTGCTCTGTATGGCAGCAAGATATGGGGACTCCTAAAATCCCAAGATTTTCCTAAATGGGAAAAAGAAGAAATTGAAACTTTGCATACCCAAATTTGTTAAAGCATCCTAAAAGTAAACAGAGCGACACCAAACAACTCGTGCAGAGCTGAATTAAGACAATACCCCTTACTAATCAGTATCCAAGAGCTCTGAAATTCTACCATCACCTAAAATGCAGTGAGCCGAGCTCATACCAGGCTGAAGCCCTGCAGTGCCAGGAGCAGAACCTGCACAGGAGCGCCCTTTCACAGCTGGTGCTGAAACTACATTCAAACTAACACAGCATAATCTGGCACAACCAAATTATACAATTACAAAAACAAAATTGCATTGCCTATTGGAGAGATGCCACTAAATCACAAAAGAAGAAGGAACGCTATTTACACCTGAAAAGAGATTACAAACCGCAGAATACCTGCGCTGTGTGAAAGAGCATAAAGTGAGAAAGACACTAAGCAAATACATTCTGAGTGATCACTGTCTGGCTATAGAGAGAGGACGGCACAGACAGAGATGGCAGCCGCGAGAACAGAGACTGTTCACTGTACTCTCAGAGAGGTGGAGACAGAAGAACACTTCCTGCTGCACTGTGATCACTATCACAACATCTGATCTGTCTACTTTACACAATTACAACAAATAGCACCACATTTTATGGCATTACCAAATCCTGAAAAATTAAGACATATTTTGGGAGAAAACTCCAGCATGATCACAACAGCAGCAAAATATTTAGCAGCTTGCCACAAACTAATTGAGTCAGCCAGCAGACAAAACTAAAGTCAAAAATATTCTTACATCTTAATATGTCTGAATGTGTAGTTTTTTTTTCTCAATCATTTTCTAATTTAAAAAATAAAAAAAGTATTTATTTATTTATTGATTGACATTTTCTTTATGTACTATATAATCATTATTTTGTTCATCTCTCATGTAATGGCCAATGCTTTGGCAATACTGCATGCCCATTTGAATTTGAGAGAGAGAGAGAGAGAGAGAGAGAGAGAGAGAGAGAGAGAGAGAGAGAGAGAGAGAATTTCATTGGATTCTGTCCTACAGAGCGGATTCATAATTCCCTCCACTCATTCAACGATGGCATTTCTTCGTTAACGCTTACTATAAGATGCTACATAGACAATGCTAAAGTAGCACAATAGTACAACCTCATGATGGAATATGGGCACTGCGGAGCTGATTAACTGTTTTTTGATCGCGCGCGGTGATCACCATGGCAATAATCACGCGTCAGAGCAACAACGCGACGTTTGCTGCCTTGTGGAGAACGCGTGAGTGCGCGCTGTGTGTCAGATAGTGGCCATCCCTAGATAGTGAATGTATATGTGTTTTTATGTGTGGTTTTGTGTCAATACGCCTTTATACTTACAGAAATGGCGCGGCGCGGGTGAACACACGTGTGCGCGTCTGCTCGCGTCTTTGCAGTCGCGTTCGCGGTCTGCTCCGGGCTTCAGTGTCATTAGGTGAAGCGGTACCGGCTGTTGCGCATCCTGTTGGTTGAAATTCAGTGTACATGGGAGGTTCCGCGTAGTGAGGAGGTCCCCCCGCCTTGCAAAGAGAGGGACCACTCCGATTCTGCAGAGGAATGCCTCAACACGGAGGAAAGCATCTTCAAGTTGCGTCGATCCGTGTATTGGAGAAGTGCAGCGGGCGACTGCATAGGCTGACTTTGCACGCAACAGATTTGGGCCTGGATCGCGACCAGTCGTGACTTTTGCCTGGCGACACAAACACGCGCCCTATCGCGTCAAACTTGTGTTTGGACGCGTGCCTTACGCGCAACAGCTGCAAGTTGTGCCAGCAGATGCAAGACCTGACTTGAGTGTCTGTCTGTCTGTCTAGCTTGCTAGCTATCTGACTCCTTCAGCATCTTTATCGTTACTTGAGAAACAACACAAACATCAAAAGAGACTCAATCTGATAAACTCCAAAACACAGTGGCAGGAGGTGTGTAAGCACTGGTCAGGATGCAGGTCTCATTTGCTTGTACGGATCACAACTTGAAGAGCCGCAGCGAGGACCGCCTGTGTGGCCTACGAACTGCCCCTCCACCAGGTGGCAGTGGAGGAGGAGAAAGAGGGAGCGGACAGGGAGGAAATGGCAACCATGCACCTCAGAGCTCTGTCAAGTTGGGGTCCCGCCACCTGCCTCATGGCCACGCCCATATGAAGGAGGCTATTGGACGTCACAGTAACATGAAATACAGGTAAGGAGAAGGGGATTGCTAGACAGATGGAGCAGTGTGGGTGAATCTCACGAAAACATGTCTAGAGCTGTGGCCCAAATGAACTATGCACTCAGCCATGTAGTGTATGTATTTTCAAAGTGTTGTATCATCCCAAATGGAACACAAACGTTTAACAACTGACAGAAGTGATGTTTCAAACGTATGCAGTGTGTTGCCACTAGCTTTAGTGTGTTAGCCATCCTCCGATCAACACATGTATCTCAAACAACGTGCATGTTCACACGGCGTAGGGTGACCGTAAAGCATTCAGCTGAATTTTGGTGCAGTTTCTCTAGTTGCTACAGTCTCTATTATTTACAATTATTTACATATGGCAAGCAGCGAGCGCTGATGACATGGTGCACCTTGGTGCAACCTTTTTTTTTTGCATTTCATTGTTGAAGGTGCACTCAGTAAATTTTCCCTATTAAAAAAGATTTGCTCCTGAAGAAATGAATGGTAATTTTGAAACATATATATAAAATCATCACAACTCACATGAGATGAGGACTCAAGTCATATCAATAACCTTGTTAAAGCTGTTTTATTCTACATGGGGCAGGGGCGCTCTCATGTGGGCTGCCATATTAAAATCGCATGACCAGCTGAAACTACTCAGTAACTGTCTTGTTAATGGACACTTTCAGTCTTGGATTTAATTAATCATGGCTGATTGTGACTGAAAACTAACAAAATGTTACTGAGTGCCTCTAACACCGGCTGATCATGTTCTTGACATATTTTGTGAGATTCACCTGAATGTGTAATGCTACCTGTTGGGAAACCTTGTCTGGAACTGGGTTATTCCATGCTCAATGATGTTTTATGAATTTAAAGATTCACAGCCACTTTAATACTGTGTGTGTGTGTGCTCACTCGAATGCTTGTGTTATGTGGTGAGTTGAATGAGTATCAAACGGGATGTCAAAGGGGCAGGATAAAATGAGAACTGAAGAGAGGGAAGATAACGAGAGTCGCCTTCATTGAGAATACTGTTTTTGCGTATTCTTGGCTTGTTCACCTTATTGCTTCATTGGTGGATACATTTTAAAGTTTAATAAATGATATACAGTATGATAAACTCTCATTCTATAACAGTGTTGTTAGCAATCACCCAAGACACAAAACCTTCCAAAAGTGATCATACTCACGTAATTATTTCACAGTATTCTCTCCTTCAGTCTAAAGGTATGTTATATTTTTTTACATTTTAAAATACGAAAATATTGGTAACCATTTGTAGGCAGACTTTCTGAAGTTTAAACAATGTGACTTTGTGGCAGTTTTTGCATTTATTTGTCTGTTTGAGCATTCCGAAATGTCAAATTCTGTCTCAGCCGATGGCGTTGGTTTGGGGGAGAACTATCTGTTTGGTTGAAAAATGGAGGACGGGGGCCGGGGTGGTAGGAGTGTTTAGGAAGCCTGTTTTAAGCCTGCATTAATTTGCTAGTGGTGCAGCAATTACAAAGCACTTTTATATGCGTGTGTTATCTGGATGTCAGGTTTATTCTGCAGACTGAGGTTACACAACACACAAGTGCTCACATATTTCACAGTTAGATATTCCCTGTTGTCTATTGGTCTTTAAAGGTCATATTCCCTGTCAGATGGATGCTATTCTTAGAACATGGAGTTTTCAGATTTATCCATTAAAACATTGGTGAAAATGTGTGTGGATGTGCGTTTATTTACATTAGACTAGTCTCAGTCTCAGATGGCACACCCACTGACCGTAAATGGACAGACTGATGCATATTGCAAAACTAAAACTATGTACAATATATCAGTGACTGTTTTTGTGTTTGTCATAATTTGCTTTTTTTTTTTAATTATCAGTCTAATTTGGATGATATTAGAAGCAGATAATATAAGGGCTTATTACACGGCACTCTGGAATACTTGATTCTGATTGGTCAATGACACCATTGAGTGGTCTGATATCTACAAGTACCAAGCGCATATACGAGGATTCAGACTTATCAGACTGTTCATCTGCTTGTCAGATCACTGTGTGATCCCTACAAGTAAGGTAATAAAAGAAGTTCAATTTGGTTAGTAGCTGTGTAATAAGTGGTATAATTGACTTATTAACCCCTTCATGGTGATGCAAGACCTGATAATCCTGTCACTTTCTATTCTGCGATAACAACCGGCTGACTGTACATTATTAGATTTTTGTCCAATTCAAACTGTAGACCCTTTTTCAAAGTCAGGTTTAAAAAGTACTAAACAGTTTTCCATCTTTTCTTCTGTACATTATATTGTTCTGATGCAGTGGCATATCCACGGGTGTGCAACTGCCACCCAAAATGTAAGCTTGCACACCTAAATGAAATAGCAGTTTTTTATGCTTTACTGTTTGCATCAAGTCAGACATGGTATTATCCTTTATTTACTGTATGTTGGCTTAATAATTAACATAACAGTATTAACCAAACTGCCCTGTTCTCTATAAACACAAAGAATGTTCCAAAAAAGGTTTTATATCTTCTTATAGTTGTGCATTCTTCTGGGTTGGAGGGTCAGAGTTTTTTTTTTTTTTTAAATGTTTGCAGTGACACAATGCAACATTGTCCATTATCTGTCGCAGTTTTCATAAATAATACAAACCAGATAATATTTTCTGAAAGATCAATATTAATGTTTATATATATATATATATATATATATATATATATATATATATATATATATATATTAAATTTTTTTTTTTTTTTCATAAATTCTCCTCCCTGCTCAATCTCTATTTTAACTTTCAAATGCTTCATGTTTTTTTGGTGATTCACCTTCTTCATGCATATTGCCCCCTACTGGGCAGGGAGAAGAATTTCTGTGCATCTCAGCCCTGGTGACCGCTATTTAATTTCTAAAAAAAATATATTATTGAGCATAACATCTTACTCGTCTTACAACTTATTAAAATATCAAAATGACTCATTTGAATCAGTAAAATCATTTGAAATGATTATTTGATTTTTTTGGGTAAGGATTCCCATAGTGATTCTTGGGGAGTCATGTGTGCGTCTGACGTAATTATGCCGTTCAAATGGAGCAGAGAGTGTAAGGGGAACCTAACAGCTTGGACTGTTATGAAGGTAAGTGAGGACCCAAGAGCGATGTCAAAGAAAATAGAGTCTTTATGAGAATTCTTATGAAGCAAAAGATGAACACAAATCTCCTCCTTAAGAGGTATAGCTCAACATAAACAACCCGCAGAGAGGGCGAAAAAATAAAGGAAGCTTCTTCAGAGCTTCTCAGGGAGTGTCCCTTTAGGCAGCAGTCGGGGGTTGTAGTGTTGCGCCGACAGGCAGTAGGCTCCCCAGGGGTAGACAAGGGTCGAGGTGAGACAGTGGTGTCCAGGCCTCTAGCAGCGCAGGGCACACTGAACAGAACACAAATATATCCAGATAATTATCAGTGAACAGATAGCGTAGAGTGGCGGATGCCGACAGGACTGGACAGCGACAAGCAAGACAGTGGTTGTATGAACGTGTGAAACTCTAGTGAGACTCAGACAACGACAACAGCGAAAGCAGAGAAAGAAGCAGAGATCTTAATCAGCGGGATGCAGGAACAGGTGGGAAGAGAATTAACGGAGAATTAAGGGGAGATGAGGAGCAGCTGGAGGAAGAGGGAAAGGGGGAGAAATAACCTAAAAGGGTCAGCAGAAGGCAAAAGAGTAGAGGGAAAGAACAAGAACAAAAATATTATGACAAGACAACACAAGACATGACAGTACCCCCAGCGGAGGAGGAAACCTGGCGGTTCCGGAGGAAATCAGCGAACGGTCCAGCACGTCCCGAGAGGGAACCCAACTTCTCTCCTCGGGACCGTAACCCTCCCAGTCTACCAGAAATTGATGACCACGACCCAGGGGGTGCATGTCTAGACTCTTGCGGACCCTGTAGATGGGCGCGCCCTCAACACTATCGGGGGGGGGAAGAGTGGAAGCGCGGACAGCGGACTTAACGCAAGAGACATGGAAAACCGGGTGGATACGACGCAGATAGCGGGGGAGAAGGAGTCGCACTGCAACAGGACTAACGATTTGAGAAATACGGAACGGGCCGATGAAGCGCGGGGTCAACTTACGAGAGGCGGATTTTTGGGAGAGGTTGAGGGTAGAGAGCCACACCTTTTGACCGCGACAGTATCTAGGGCTCTTAGTTCTACGCTTGTTGGCAGCCTTAAGAGTCTGGGCCCTATAACGGCACAGGGCTGACCTGACACCCCTCCAGGTGCGCTCACAGCGTTGGACGAAAGCCTGAGCGGAGGGAATGTCGGAGTCGGCGAGCTGAGACGCGAACAGCGGAGGTTGGTAACCAAGGCTACTTTGAAAGGGAGACAGACCAGTGGCGGACGACGGAAGGGAGTTATGGGCGTATTCAGCCCAGGGAAGGTGCTCAGCCCAGGACGCGGGGTTACGGAAGGAAAGACTGCGCAAGATGTGACCAACAGTCTGATTGGCCCGTTCGGCTTGACCGTTAGACTGAGGGTGGAAGCCGGACGAGAGACTGACGGAAGCCCCAATTAAACGACAAAACTCCCTCCAAAACTGAGAGGTGAACGGCGGACCCCTGTCCGAAACGATGTCGGAGGGGAGGCCATGAATCTTGAAAACGTTCTCGATGATAATTTGCTAGAGCTAGGCGGATGGCGAGCAACTCACGGTTACCCACATCGTAATTACGCTCAGACGGTGACAGGCGATGAGAGAAGGCGGCGCACGGATGGACCTTGTTGTCAGAGAGAGAGCGCTGGGAAAGAATAGCTCCTACGCCTACTTCGGACGCGTTAACCTCGACAATGAACTGTCTGGACAAATCAGGGGTGACAAGGATGGGCGCGGACGTAAAGCGGCTCTTGAGGAGGTCAAAAGCCCTCTGAGCGGAAGCGGACCATCTAAAGCACGTCTTGACGGACGTGAGGGCTGTTAGGGGAGAGACCACCTGACTGAAATTGCGGATGAAGCGTCGATAAAAATTAGCGAAGCCGAGAAAACGCTGCAGCTCGACGCGTGACTTGGGTGCGGGCCAGTCTATAACGGCTTGGACCTTGGCGGAATCCATCTTAATGCCCTCAGCGAAAATGACAGAACCGAGAAAAACGACAGAAGGAGCATGGAAGGTGCACTTTTCAGCCTTAACGTAAAGACGGTTCTCTAATAAACATTGAAGGACACGGCGAACATGCAAGACATGAATCTGGAGTGACGTCGAGAAAATCAAAATATCGTCGAGATAAACGAAAACAAAAATGTACAGCATGTCTCTTAGGACGTCGTTGATCAGTGCCTGAAAGATAGCTGGGGCGTTTACGAGGCCGAACGGAAGGACCCGATATTCAAAGTGTCCTAACGGGGTGTTAAACGCCATCTTCCACTCGTCCCCCTCCCTAATGTGAGATGGTAAGCGTTACGCAGATCCAATTTGGTAAAAAACTTGGCCCCCTGCAAGATCTCGAAAGCTGAAGACATAAGAGGGAGCGGGTAACGATTCTTGACTGTTATGTCATTCAGCCCCCGATAATCAATGCACGGGTGCAGGGACCCATCCTTCTTCTTAACAAAAAAACCCCGCCCCGGCGGGAGAAGAGGAGGGAACAATGGTACCGGCGTCGAGCGCAGTAGATAAATAATCTTCGAGAGCCTGACGCTCGGGGACCGACAGCGAGTAAAGTCTTCCACGGGGGGAGTGGTTCCCGGGAGAAGCTCGATCTTACAGTCATACGAACGATGCGGAGGAAGAGAAGCGGCCCGGGAACGACAGAACACCATCCGCAGATCGTGATATTCCTCCGGCACCCCTGTCAAATCGCCAGGCTCCTCCTGAGAAAGAGAGACAGAGGAGATGGGGGGAATAGCAGACATTAAACATTTAACATGACAAGAGACACTCCAAGAAAGGATGGTATTTTTAGACCAATTAATAGAGGGATTATGTCGAACTAACCAGGGATGGCCTAATACTATAGGAGCAAATGGTGACTGGAAAATAAAAAAGGAAATGGTCTCGCTGTGATTACCAGAGACAGTGAGGGTTAAAGGTAACGTCTCACGCTGAATCCTGGGGAGGGAACTACCGTCCAAGGCGAACAGGGCCGTAGGCTCTTCTAAAACCCTAAGAGGGATACAGTGTTCCCGAGCCCAGGTCTCATCCATGAAACAGCCCTCCGCCCCAGAGTCAATCAAAGCCCTGCAGGTGGCTGAAGAACCGGTCCAGTGGAGATGGACAGGAAAGGTAGTGCAAGCCCTTGAGGGAGAGGCCAGAGTTGTAGCGCTCACCAGTAGCTCTCCTCTACGAGCTCGGCGATGAAGGTTGAAGCGTTTCTCAATGCGAATGGTGAGTTCAATCGCGAAATCCACACGGGAAGGGACCTCTCGAGAGAGAATCTCATCCTTGACCTCCGCGCAGAGACCCTCCAGAAAGCGGGCGAGTAACGCCGGCTCGTTCCAATCGCAGGAGGCAGCAAGAATCCGGAACTCAATGGAGTAATCAGTGACGGACCGCTTATCCTGACAAAATGAAGACCCGAGAAGCCTCTTCTCCAAAAACAGAACGGTCAAAAACCCGTATCATCTCTTCCTTAAAGTCCTGATATCGGGTCAAACAATCAGCCTCCGACTCCCAGATGGTCGTTCCCCACTCTCAAGCCCGTCCAGAAAGGAGAGATAATACATAGGCGATACGAGCTCTGCTCTGGGAGTAAGTGGTGGGCTGGAGGAAAAAAACTACATCACAGTGGGTGAGAAATGCGCGGCATTCTGTGGGCTCACCAGCATAGCACGGCGGGTTATTGATCCTGGGTTCAGGAGGCACAGGAGTCTTGGAGGCGACCGATGAATCAAGGTGAAGAAGGTGTACCTGACCTGTGAGGTGGCGACTTGTGCAGCCAGGGTCTCGACGGCATGTCGCGCAGCAGATAGCTCCATCTCGTGTCTGCCCAGCATCGCGCCCTGGAACTTGACGGCAGACCGTAAAGGATCCGGAGTCGCTGGGTCCATCTTGGTCTGAGTCTACTGTTATGAAGGTAAGTGAGGACCCAAGAGCGATGTCAAAGAAAATAGAGTCTTTAATGAGAATTCTTATGAAGCAAAAGATGAACACAAATCTCCTCCTTGAGAGGTATAGCTCAACATAAACAACCCGCAGAGAGGGCGAAAAAATAAAGGAAGCTTCTTCAGAGCTTCTCAGGGAGTTGTAGCGTCTGGAGGAATCAATGAAGGATAATCATTAACTCAGCAGGTCCATGAAAACAAGAACTTACTGTTCCAACTCCCCTAATTACTGCAATAGCGCCGACTAGTCTCCACGAGCACAATAAATGTATTGACAAAGAGACAAGGAACTATTGACAGGAAATCCTCGTGACTGCTAAGCCCCCCCCTTTCCCATATGACTCGCCTCACACCGCGTGCTTTACCATGTGAGATCTTGAACGTAAAAATGTGGGTGTGTGTGTTTTTCAGTTTAAACTTAGAAATGTATGTCTAATGAAATATGTTTTAATCCCTGTGTGTTTATTTGTCTGATGATAGATCAAAACTAGTTGAAATTAGTTTAGTAGTGTAGTAAAACTTGTTATAGTTAATAAGGTGATCTTATATTTAATAGCCTAACAGTGTATATCCACGTCTAAGTGAACCAAGTACATCTTTCTTGGTATCAAATTAAACCTTATGATTTGTCCTAGCCGAAAATAAATATAAGGTCACCTTAGAATGGTATTTCGGCTATGTTTACCATCTTTTGAGTCATTCAGCCCAAAATCTCTTACCGTCATAAACACAGTCATAAACATGCAAATGAGCCTGACGGGACAAAGGAATCATTCTCCTGCCCAAAGGAAGGAGAATTTTACGACCCCAAAGGAAGGCTCAGTCAGGGCTGATTTTCACCAAATTCGTACTGAGAAGGAGAAATGACCCTTTTAATCCTGTATATATATATATATATATATATATATATATATATATATATATATATATATATATATATATAATCCATGTGATAAAAATATTGACATGTATCTTATGTTCCATCTCATAATTTTCCTAAATGTTGTTTGGTCTATGTTTCTTGCAAACTCTAATGGGTTAATGTTTCAGACTTTGCATACTATGGTTACCCGAAATCATATGTGTGGCATATTTGGTCTCTATAACTTGGTATTTCGAAGATTGAAATGACTGTGTACATGATTATGTCGATAACAACAACATATTAGTATTACAAGTATATTTCCTAGTTTTCTTTCTTGCACATGCAATGAGAAATGTGAGAACAAAAGAGCAATAAACCAAATTCCCGCCTGGAACCCAAACCCTTCTCATTGGTCGAGCCAATGAGAGGTGGGACACGTTTTCTAAGGGCATAAATTGCACCAACAACGGACCTTCGCTCTCTTACTTCCCTCATCTTCTTACTCTTAGTCCTCTTATCTCTTAGCTCTCTTATTCCTCTTACTTCCCTTATCTCCTCTTATCTTCGAAAGCTCTTATCTTCTTCCTCTCTCTCTTGCTTCCAACTCCCAACTTACTTCATCTCTCCTTGGACTTCCCCTGGCACCCCTATCTCTCCTCTTCTGCTGAACATTTGCAACTGCTTGGAACAACCCCTCAACTCTCTCTTCAAGTGAGTCAACTCCACGCTCTTTAAACACCGAACCAAAATCCTCCGCCTCAAGAAAGCCCCGAGGATGCGACATCCACGCAGCCTTGCTCAGCCACACATAGGCCCATTTTGCAAGTATCATTTCATCTGAAATCCAAACGCGTTAAAGTGTGTAATTCCATTTTCTGGCTCTTAAGGGTTAACTGTTGTAATAAGTTGCTATCCTTAATAATCTCTTTATTTTCCTTATTGCTTCTACTCTGTTTATTTTATGTTTATTTTATGTTACATGTTAAATGTCTGTTTGTCAAGTGTAGTGATATATTCTAGTTCCTTGTGTTAAACCCAATTATATGCTTGATTGTTTGTGTGTGTTGATCATAAAACAAAGCCTCTTTAATGTGCGATTTTAAGCTACGAGCTGATATTATCAAAGTAAGTTAACGTGCTTTGATGAGTAGCTTATAACTACGAATAAACCTTCAAGGGAATTGATCAGGAATATTTAGCAAAGCTGTTTGCTGGACGAACTGACTGGTTGCGGTAGCCTACGGGTCAATTCCATTGAGGGTCTAATTAAATTAATATAGCCTGTCTGCATATAATGTATATTCCTAATTAATTATAATTCGTGGTGTTTAATTATCTATATATATTTGAAGCAGACTCCTGGACTATATAAGCCCTTTTTGGGGCGTTTTTACAATGTGTATGGGTATCCGGGTCAAATCGTCTGATTAATCATTGATTACGATCATTGAAATTAATTATACATTTCCCCAAACCTGACCTGCATACCCTACATATTAATGGTGGAGATTAATGCGGGCACATTTTAAGCTTTGTTTTGTGAACGAATGCATTGTCAATTTTGTGTATTTTTGTTGTTAATTTTGTACGCGAACGCCTGAACTGAAAGGCACAAAAGCCCGTCTCAGTTCAGCACGATTAACAAGTTGCTAAATAATGTCTAAACATTTGGTGCCACTGTTGAGTGATAAAGTAAACTGCAGTTCATAATATTAAAATTGCTTCTGTGAAGACGCTGCTATATTTTAATATTACAAACCAGCCCTGTTCAGAACGATGCTCTTCTGTCAGGGCTGATAGAAGATTGGGTGAAGCGATGCTCCTTCTCTCATCTTAGTAAGGCCTGAGATTATAAGCGTTATAAAAATTACTCCTAGTTTACATTGACGTAGCTAATCAATCGAAAACCTAATACATTTTGAATAAGTGCTATATTTCTAATGTGTATGGGAGCCGAACACAGACGTACAATTCCTGTTGTCCACATTTACTCGTAGTGCAGGAAAAAAGAATCTGCCACGCCATTTATGTAAAGCATAGCACCAGAAAGAAAGAAAAAAACAGACCCGCCGAGGTCTCAATTGAATAATTGTGATTTTGCAGAAAATCACAGCGTAACACGTGCCCAGATTTGAGTCACACTGAAATATAGGGTGTTATTTTACTAACAAACAATAGAGGGCAGCCTGTAAAAGCTTGACTAGTTTTCAAGTTACTCCCACCCCATGACGTCATCTTGCGCGTGCGCAAGTACGCCATTGTGTGGGCATTAGCAGACAGGTCATATATAGTTATTTAATTTGCTTTTTCAAATTACTCCCACCCCATGACGTCATCTTGCGCGAGCGCAAGTACGCCATCGTGTGGACATTAACAGACAGGTCATATATATTTATTTAATTTAGTTCCCAAATTACGCCCACCCCATGACGTCATTGTGCGCGAGCACAAGTACGCCATCGTGTGGACATTCATTGTAGGTCATTTTTTTTTTCCTCAAACCCTTTCTCCTTGTGAAGATTTACAGGCCGGTTTTGACTGTCAATCCATGTTTGCAGTTACAAGCTTTGCTTGTGCTAATTTTATTGGATGTTAAACAATTCTTCTACCTCCGACTGTTACACTTAATTGGTTTCAAACAAAATTTGAATTTAAAATTTAAAGTTAAGTCTCATTCCAGTTGGGTCATTTCAGATACCATCACTGATATCTTACAGCAATCTGATTATCATCGGACACAATTCTGATCTCTAACTTTTCTTACACTTATTCAAATTTGGTTTGAAACAAAAAAATTTCGAATGTAAATTTGAATTAAGTCTCTCATTTCAATTATTATTAATTAATGTTATTTAATTATTATTAATTATTATTAATATTATTTTTAATTTTTTTTATTTAAAAAAAAAAAAAAAAAAATTTTCCTTTATTTCTTTTTTTTTCTCTCCATCTTTGATACTTTATTACGACTGTATCCTTACTATCTTAGATGCTACTTGACATCCTTTTACACGCTTATTTAAATTGAGTTTAACAAGTTTAAATTTAATTTAAATTAAGTTTGTCTGTCCATTGTTTACTTCTGTCTTTTCTTGTGGTTGGATTGGTCTGATAATTAACATCATTATTAAATTTCCCCTTTATTTCTCATTATTTGGTAAAGCTTTTGCCTGTTATTTCTACGCACATAATTACTCAATTTGGTTTAAACAAGAAAGCCTTAATTCACTTTAAGACTTTCACTGGCTAAATCCTGTTCTGTATTTGCATGTAGAATTCCCTAGTGTGCTGTGGTGATTCGACAGTCATCTCTGGTGGTTCCCAGCAAGCTGGTTTGTCCGACCGGCGTTACCGACGCTGGCTGTATGTGAATCTCGGACTCTTCTGTCTCTTTTCATTGGTGCGGCACGCAACGACATCAGTAATTTGGCACTCCAAAGAGAGTCAACCCCGTCAGTCGACACACACGGCAAGTTGGAATAATTACCTAAACCAGGGCCTAAAGAGGGGCCACTCTTACGAGGGTTCTAGGGAAAATCCAATCTTGTTGTGCCGTCTGACAGTTGACACCTTGGTGTTGCCGGTTGTGTTTAAAGTCAAGTTGTTTGAGAGGGCGCACCGTGATAGTAGCAGAGGGCCCGGGGACACTGCGGTCCAGTGTTCGGGACCGTTGGAAAGATTGACCACACGCTGGTCCCCAGCAGAGTGACACCGATTCACCCCAGGCAAACTAAAAGAAGGTAAAATCCATCCACCAGTATAGGCCACATAATAGTAGACATTCCCCCGGTCATTTAAGCATTCGGCCCATTTCTTTTCTTTCTCTCCCCTAAGTCACACCATCTTCCTAGAGTTTATACCTTGATAGCGCCCCACCCTGTTGGTCCTATCATAAACCCTAACAGGGGTGGTAGACTTGGGCCCTTTTTCTCCTGCCTATCTATTCCTAACATTAATTGTGTTCTATTTTATTCTGCTGTTCTGTTCTGTCGTAGTGTGTACTTCCAGTTCACATTAAGACAGAGCCTACAAGAGCCATCAAGGAAAACTGAATAAAGAGACAAACAGGCAGCCCGCATCCTCAGATAACCCTTGTGGGCTGCCGCCTTGTCAAATTCTTTATTTGGACCTGCACTGACCCGCGAAATTCGGCCCACTTAACTGTCTAACTGTCTACCCCAGTTAGTCAAAATTACGGCTGATAATAGCCACCTCATTGTAACTCGCTAACCCTACGCGTACTTGCATTGGCCTCTTTGTGTGTGCTGTTCTTTTCTCTCGCCTACAGTAAGCCAGTATGTCCCGTTCGTCCAGTCCCGCAGCCCACTGGGATCACCTCAAGGCCTGGTTGAGTGCAATGACGGACACCGTCCTACCCAAGGACGCCAGGGACCTACAGCCCCTAGGTCGAGAGCAACTGGACGCTGAATTGGACAACCTAATGGCCCACGATCCAACACAGAGCTACAACCACAAAGAATGGACCAAGATCATCGGAAGTCTTGCCCACAATCTCATTGCCCAGGCACGGATAAATGAGCAAAGCAACCTCGACCTGGAGCAGGAGGCCGCAGCACTAAAACTCCAAGCTGAGGAGGCCCGTTGGAACCAAGCCAAAACTCAGAATCATCTAGATCAGCTACGCCTCGAGACCAAGGAACAGCAAGAGGAAGTAGAGAGACTTCAAAATGCCCTGGAAAATCTTCTCCTGGATACAGACCAAAGAGAACAGATGGAGAGAACAGCCAGAGAGGAACTCAATGAAAAGCTGCAACAAGGCGAGTCTCTCCTTGCAAGAGCAGAGACTGCACTAAAAGACAGAGATGCTAAAGCCAGAGCCTGTGAAAAACACCTGAACATGGCCCGAGCTGAAATCCATGAACTTATTCAGCACAGAGACCATCTCCAATATGAACTTGACACTGTTCACAGAGAACTGAAACATTCTTATAGACTGCAGAGCTGAACAGAAAAGGAAACGCACACCACAAAGTTTCCCCTGACCAGTAAGACCAAGCTTTTCAGCCAAGAGCTCAGAGCTGAAAAGGGGGTGAGAGCCCACTGTTCAACATGTCACCAACCAACCTCCAAGAATCCCCGTCAGCAACAAAAGGGTGGGAGCCCGCACACCAAAGCCTGGTCACTAACCACGGCATGGCTCCCAAAGAACTTGACAAGCTGGCCAGAAACATCCCTACTTTCACCCCAAATCCTGCAGGAGGCCACGACGTGCACGCCTACCTGCAAGACATAGACTTTCACTTGCACACTGTTCCCCACGTGACCATGCGGGACAGATTGTACCTGCTCAGAATTACGTCTAGCCATGACGTATGCAGCTTCCTAGACCGTCAACCAGAGACTGTCAAAACAGACTACCAACAGATGCGGCAAGCTTTCATCAGAGAGTTCTCTGATCCAGAAACTGATCAAGGACTCACCGCTGCCATGAACCTCAAGCAGGCTCGGCGAGAAACGCCACAGGCCTACTACGAACGAATCCGACGAGCCTACTTCGGAGCACGAAATGAACCGGGCATGGAAGAAGATGTCAACTTCAGAACCTTGGTTCTCCGAAATCTGCATCCCTCTGTGAGTCATCACTTAGGGGTCCTGGCCTGTCCTCACACCATGACTACCCAACAACTGCGAGACTTGGCCCATAAAGCTTTCATCAAGCAGAAAATTGCTTCTGAAAAGACTGTAAAAATTCCATCCATTTGCCCTGTCACTGATCAGCGCTCAGAGCTGGCACCAGAGGGCGCCCAACAGTACCACAGTAACAGAACTTTTAACAACAAGCCAAGACCATTGCAAGCCAGAAGAGGGCACCGCAGCTGTGATGGTGCTCGTCCTAAGCACCAGAGCGGGCGCTTTGAAACATCCTATGGCAGCCCACGGCCCCCCCACAACCAAAAGGGTGGAGCCACGTGGGAAGCCAGCCGACGGCCCAGAAAGAGCCGAGCCCCATTGACTAAAACGTCCAGCCCAGACAGCCCGCAGCGGAAACCCTTTCGGCATGCCCCAGCCAAGTCCAAGTCTGAGCCTACCCCACAGAAAAACAGTGAGGCCACGGCGGAGACCGCAGAGATCCTGAAGGTTCTGAAAGAGCTTCTTCACAGAACCCCTCACAAGAAAGACAAAGAAGGCAGGCCAGACACCTCATGACTAAGTGTGAGGCCTGAAACCAACACCCTGCCTGACTGCCCACCTACTGAACCAAGCACCCAAATCACCGCTTTTCAGAAACAGACTACAGAACCAGCTATCACATCACCAAGTGACAGCGACACCCACTCACTGCACTTGACAACCACACATCCTGCAGCTGACAACACAATCCTTCACACCAGTGACCAAGCACCTAATATACCAGAAAGTGCTGTTTTGGTTGTGTGTCTCTGCACCGAATCACCCGAGACCGACCCTAACTACTTATCGATCACCACGCAAGCCCCAACACCAAATCTCCTGGGGAATCTGATCGAAAAGGGGGTAGCACGAAAACTGTATCTCGCCATCACTGTGGAACATGAGGTGAGACTCGAAGCCCTGGTAGACACTGGAGCAGATCTCACTTTGATATCAGCTGAACTTTTTGAAAGACTCAAATTTGAAGCCAAGAGGCAAAATCGAACTCTAAAATCTCAAAATTGTGTGCTAAATGTACAGTCATACAGCCAAGATGACGTCCGGCTTGAACAGGTAGCTCCCATTCACTTGACAATTGGTCCTTTGAGTGTGGTACACCCTGTGTACATCTCGCCGATGAACACATATCCCCTCCTTATCGGAAAAGATCTACTAGACCGCTTCGAGCCCCTGCATGGACTTCAGACAGCTGAAGATGTGGGCTCAAGTGCAAGAACCTCTCCCCCTTCAGTCACTCCGAACACCTGAACCAGACTGTCAGGTCACAAAGGTCACGGGAACTCTCACAACCAACCACAGTGACACAGCATCAGCACCAGAGCGAGATTCAAGTTCGCTACTCTGCACATTTCAACTCACCCAAGACTTTGACTCCTTCTGCCCCAAGGTCACAGCTGACCTGCACTTGAACGGTGTAACTGCCACTGACATCATACTAGCACTATGGGCAGACAACTCAGCCATCAGCCTCTCGTTATACAATGCTCCCATTGAAGACACACCGGACCTTCCATCTGCCAGCAAGCGCACCCGCTTTCCTTTGAACTCATGCCCATCAACAATGGTGACCGCCAAAAGGATCTGCGTCTTGAACTTGAACTGGAACTACCGGTGTCTGACCCACTACTTCTTGATCCTTCCAGAACTGCCCCACGATGTCTACATTGGAGCAGACATTCTGATTCACCTCAACCCTCATGTAGACATTATTAATGAGGTCTTGTGGGCCCCACTGACTTTACAGCCTCCTGTGATTCCAACCAACACTGCTAACCTCCGGTCAGACCAGACCATTCCAGAGGTCTGCACCTTGGTCAACGAACAGGAAACTGTAGTACCAGCATACACCAAAGGGGGCATGTTCGGCTCAACATGCGCTGTGGTCAAACCCTAAACCACACGCTGGGTTTCTTTCAACCTTCACCCGAATGCGTTGAACTTGGACTCACGCTGGAAGCCACGCCCCTCACTGAAGTGTCATCCCGTGCTGTTTAAATCCTCTTCAACAACTGCATGGCAATGGACATCACAATTCCAAAAGCCTACCGGGCAGGATGGCTAGTGAGCCACGACTTTCATGACTTTGAACTAACATTACCAATCATTGGGCTATCCCAGCTCCAATGATACCCGAAGGACACACAGACAACACCATGCTCACAACCCCCTTCAAGATCATCTCCGTAACTTCAGTCATGCCAGTGGACAAAGACCAGGTATGCAGAACAGAACTGACAAAGGACCAACACCTTGCAGTATACACAGTCTCCAAACAGCCTACCTGCGAGAGTGATGACACTGCCGCACCTCTGCCTGCCAGAACTGCCCTGATAACACACCAGCCTACGTCGATGGATGTTCCTACAACAAAGAGGGCATTCGTCAAGCAGGAGCAGGTGTATTACGGGTAAATGACCTGCCGTGCCCACCACAACACTTCAAGCTGGGCCCGCAGTCATCACAGTATGCGGAGGTTGCAGACATTCTCATAACTCTGCAAGTCGCATCGACCCATAACATCAAAGAACTCCTGATCTGCACAGACTCCAACTATGCCAGACTCAGTTTCACATGCCACCTTACAAACTGGAAACATAATGGCTTTAAAACTTCGAACGGCAAGCCTACAAAACACCAACACCTGTTCCAAGAATGTGATGACATCACAAGAAATCACAATATAATTGTCTACTGGAAGAAAGTGAAAGGACACTCAAGGCAACCAGGCCTTGACAAGGACTTGAATGACCAAACCGATGCACTTGCCAAGACTGGCGCACTGCACGGTACTCTATGGTCACCTCCAACCCTCCCGAACACCTTGAACATTGCAGTGATAACCCGTAGCAAAAGAACTTTTCCTGCAACAGTACCACCCTCACAGCCTCTAACGCTGGCTCCGCAGATGTCAAACAACGACATAGCGGACATGCAAGCCTCTGACACATCCATAAAGACTTTCCTAAACCACCTCTCTGACCCCACCAACCACCCTCTAGCGCCGTCTGACCTCACTACCAACCCGTGCCTCAGACGACTGCATGACCTAAAGCACATGCTGCGTGTGATCAACAACATTTTGTGGTATGCACCTGATGACATCACAGCACCAAGGCTTGTGGTGCCACAGTGCCTAAGGGGGGTCATGCTAAGTTATGCCCACAACGCACCATGTGCCGGGCACCACGGCGCCAGAGCCACTTATGAGACACTGAAGCAAGTGGCATACTGGCCCCACATGCAGGAACATGTGACAGAATATGTCAGAGAATGCCTGGTTTGCTGCCAGTTTCAACCGGCAAACCCAAACCACATAGCTCCACTGCAATGCAGGAGAGTCACATTCCCATGGTCAGACCTCCAAATCGACTGGGTAGGACCTCTGCCCAGGTCGACGAGGGGCAACAAATACTTCCTCACAGTTGTGTGCCAGTTCACAAAGTGGGTAGAGTGTCTTCCAGCACCCAACGACACTGCCCAGACCACGGCATACCTCCTGATGAACTACATCTTCTCCAGGTTCGGACTGCCCCTGAGAGTCAACTCAGACAGAGGCATTCACTTTACGGCCGAAATTCAGACTGAGATACCACAGCTAAAAGAGCAACTCACCACACAAAGTGCATCCCTGCAGACCATCGGCAAGACCTTGAGAGGAACTGTGGTAATTCTCAACACTCACAGCGTTATGCTGAACCAGACAGTGAACTCCATGAAACAGCTGTTTACTGTCTTCCAGAATGACTTTGCTCAAACGCAGCTGGTCACAGCCCTGGTGACAGACATGCTGCGGGAGGTGAGCTCCTCCATTGACAGCCTAGCCATGGGTAGAATTCCACCGTACCTGATACCCTTAAGCCTTGTACAAACCGTGCTGGCTTCCACCATCACCACCACAACTGACCCATTACAACTACACATTGCCTACTCTCTGGGTAGCGCCATCCCACTCTATGTCGACCCCGAACAGAGGGAAGTGGGTTTCCTCCTGAACCTACCCATCATAGAGTCAAGCCAAATCTACTGGCTCAAGGACATTGTCAACATCGGGTTTTGGAAAAGTAACACACACATCAAGATCCACACCCCAGACGTGGTGGCCTACCACGACAGCGACCCACGGCTGTACCTGGCCCCAAAACTGCACATGTGCACGTTGACCAAAGACATTCACTACCTCTGCCCCAGTAAACCCTTCCTCAGAGACAACACTGATGGAATTTGTGGGCTGCAACACCTGGGCAGCGATACCCGCTGCCCCGCCGATGCCAAGCCTCGCACTCAAGTCACCGAGACCCAAGCCGAGATCGTAGGCGACAGGTGGCTCGTTAACACTACTGTGCACACAGCTACACTCACCTACAACCAGCATGACACCGCCACCCCTCTCACCTTGCCCAACCAGAGCATGTGGATTCAAGTCCCGAAAGGTGCCATCCTCCACCTCGATGACCTGGCACTATACCATCTCCCAGGCAAAGAATACGAAACAGAACTGGAAATCCCATCTTTTTCCAGAATCAAAACCTCACCCTAGATCCAGAACTTGAACTATGGATCGAAAGAGGGGGCTCTGAGTTAATTGACATTGCTCCTATCAACACAGCCCTCCAAGCCTTGTCTCGAATGCCCATCTTGACCACCTGTTATCCGAGCCTGGACCACAGCGGACACTGCGCTGTGCATCTCTATGGGAATCAGCCACCTCCTGACACTAGGCCTTGCCTTCCTCCTGTACAGGAGGCTCAACGAGATGCAAACCATCCACAGTCAAGCTCACGAAAGCCATGTCTGTAGGTTTCCGACGGAACCCCCGGAAAGAGGGGACCATGACAGAGACCACTTTGAACCTCATCGAATTGAACCCTCCGTCCGAATAACCACCTGCTACAAAACCCTCATGATTCACCTGCCATCCGCCATTGTGACGATTGTCGCCCGATGATGTCTCCAACAGGGACATCACCTGGCGAAAAGGGGGACTGTAGCGTCTGGAGGAATCAATGAAGGATAATCATTAACTCAGCAGGTCCATGAAAACAAGAACTTACTGTTCCAACTCCCCTAATTACTGCAATAGCACCGACTAGTCTCCACGAGCACAATAAATGTATTGACAAAGAGACAAGGAACTATTGACAGGAAATCCTTGTGACTGCTAAGCCCCCCCTTTCCCATATGACTCGCCTCACACCGCGTGCTTTACCATGTGAGATCTTGAACGTAAATATGTGGGTGTGTGTGTTTTTCAGTTTAAACTTAGAAATGTATGTCTAATGAAATATGTTTTAATCCCTGTGTGTTTATTTGTCTGATGATAGATCAAAACTAGTTGAAATTAGTTTAGTAGTGTAGTAAAACCTGTTATAGTTAATAAGGTGATCTTATATTTAATAGCCTAACAGTGTATATCCATGTCTAAGTGAACCAAGTTCTTTCTTGGTATCAAATTAAACCTTACGATTTGTCCTAGCCGAAAATAAATATAAGGTCACCTTAGAATGGTATTTCGGCTATGTTTACCATCTTTTGAGTCATTCAGCCCAAAATCTCTTACCGTCATAAACACAGTCATAAACATGCAAATGAGCCTGACGGGACAAAGGAATCATTCTCCTGCCCAAAGGAAGGAGAATTTTACGACCCCAAAGGAAGGCTCAGTCAGGGCTGATTCTCACCAAATTCGTACTGAGAAGGAGAAATGACCCCTTTTAATCCTATATATATATATATATATATATATATATATATATATATATATATAATCCATGTGATAAAAATATTGACATGTATCTTATGTTCCATCTCATAATTTTCCTAAATGTTGTTTGGTCTATGTTTCTTGCAAACTCTAATGGGTTAATGTTTCAGACTTTGCATACTATGGTTACCCGAAATCATATGTGTGGCATATTTGGTCTCTATAACTTGGTATTTCGAAGATTGAAATGACTGTGTACATGATATGTCGATAACAACAACATATTAGTATTACAAGTATATTTCCTAGTTTTCTTTCTTGCACATGCAATGAGAAATGTGAGAACAAAAGAGCAATAAACCAAATTCCCGCCTGGAACCCAAACCCTTCTCATTGGTCGAGCCAATGAGAGGTGGGATCACGTTTTCTAAGGGCATAAATTGCACCAACAACGGACCTTCGCTCTCTTACTTCCCTCATCTTCTTACTCTTAGTCCTCTTATCTCTTAGCTCTCTTATTCCTCTTACTTCCCTTATCTCCTCTTATCTTCGAAAGCTCTTATCTTCTTCCTCTCTCTCTTGCTTCCAACTCCCAACTTACTTCATCTCTCCTTGGACTTCCCCCGGCACCCCTCTCTCTCCTCTTCTGCTGAACATTTGCAACTGCTTGGAACAACCCCTCAACTCTCTCTTCAAGTGAGTCTCAAATCCACGCTCTGGAAACACCGAA
Organism: Xyrauchen texanus; assembly: GCF_025860055.1. NCBI lineage: Eukaryota > Metazoa > Chordata > Actinopteri > Cypriniformes > Catostomidae > Xyrauchen > Xyrauchen texanus. The sequence goes on from NC_068279.1 coordinate 50,056,384, forward strand.
CCAAAATCCTCCGCCTCAAGAAAGCCACGAGGACGCGACATCCACGCAGCCTTGCTCAGCCACACATAGGCCCATTTTGCAAGTATCATTTCATCTGAAATCCAAACGCGTTAAAGTGTGTAATTCCATTTGCTGGCTCTTAAGGGTTAACTGTTGTAATAAGTTGCTATCCTTAATAATCTCTTTATTTTCCTTATTGCTTCTACTCTGTTTAATTTATGTTTATTTTATGTTACATGTTAAGTGTCTGTTTGTCAAGTGTAGTGATATATTGTAGTTCCTTGTATTAAACCCAATTATATGCTTGATTGTAGGGATGCACCGAAATTTCGGCCGCCGAAAATTTTCGGCCGAAAATGGCACTTTCGGCACTTTCGGTTTTCGGCCGAAAGAGAAAAAAGGCCGAAAATATGAGCCGAAAATATATACCTCCTCGCCCCGCCCCTCAGTGCTCAGATTTCAATCTGGATCGATCTAGCCCTTATCACAGCGCTACCAAACAAAGGCCGATCATGTCAGTGGTGTGGAAATTCTTCAAAGTTTCTGATAAGGACATCAAATTTGCGATCTGCAGTGTTTATTCAGCAGAACTTTCAAGATATATATATATACAGAATACAGCAAGAGATTCTACAGGAAAATGTCACAACTAGCGCAGCTACACCACAACTTGAGGCGTATTTATCTGAACTACGCCAGAAGCGACAATCCCCTTGACTACGGAGCATAAACAAAGACGGCTTTCCATTGCTTGCGCGGATTGCGCACAGGTATTTATCTGCCCAAGCAGCAGCACAGAGAGTGAGAGACTGTTCAGTGCAGCATCTCATGTTCTTGATGAGCTTTCTGACAGGAGAGACTGTCAGAACGTTTAGCAACTTTTGTTCTTGAAGAGAAACCTGTCACTTGTACTTAAATAGAAAGCGGTCCAATATGATGTGTATAGCAATTACATTACACTTGTTCTTCACTTGAGGATACATCTGTCGTTTACAGTTGAGGTTGGATTTAGTTCAATTACTGCTGTTTTGCACTGTTGTTTTGCACAATCATTTTCACTTAAAGTGTACATACGTTTACATAAACAGAATAGAGCACTGATCTATATATATATATATCATATATATATATGTATATATGTAGGGGCAGTGGTGGCTCAGTGGTTGAGGCTCAGGGTTACTGACCAGATGGTCAGGGGTTCAAGCCCCAGCACCACCAAGATGCCACTGTTGGGCCCTTGAGCATGGCACTTAACTCCAGGTTGCTCCAGGGGGATTGTCCCTGTAATAATGCACTGTAAGTCGCTTTGGATAAAAGCGTCTGCCAAATGCATAAATGTAAATGTAAATATATATATATATATATATATATTATAGATATATATAGATCAGTGGAATAGAGGCCCTCTGCCATTCTGTGTTCTGCCTGTTGTTTTAATTAAAATTACTGTTGCATATTTAAACTTTTTGAAAGATGTTAGCTAAGTTCATTACTTGACTCTTGTTTTGCATATAATAGTTTTCTAAAACTTTACATTATTTGGATAATTGTTAATAAAATCTGTCAAATTAGATTTTTACAGAACTGAAAGAAGAATAATATTTAATATAGTTTTAATATATTTTTTGTCCAATTTTGGTGTGCTACTTTCAATAAAAGTGTGATTTATTTTATTGGTTTGTAGTTTTTCAATTCAGATTAATTAAATTCATGAAATTAATGAAAAAGTATAAAATTAATACAATTATACACAACATTTTTTTTTTAAATAGGTAAAAATTTCGGTTTCGGTTTTCGGCCAAGTGCATCCTGGATTTTCGGTTTCGGCCCAGAATTTTCATTTCGGTGCATCCCTACTTGATTGTCTGTGTGTGTTGATCATAAAACAAAGCCTCTTTAATGTGCGATTTTAAGCTACGAGCTGATATTATCAAAGTAAGTTAACGTGCTTTGATGAGTAGCTTATAACTACGAATAAACCTTCAAGGGAATTGATCAGAAATATGTAGCAAAGCTGTTCGCTGGACGAACTGACTGGTTGCGGTAGCCTACGGGTCAATTCCATTGAGGGTCTAATTAAATTAATATAGCCTGTCTGCATATAATGTATATTCCTAATTAATTATAATTTGTGGTGTTTAATTATCTATATATATTTGAAGCAGACTCCTGGACTATATAAGCCCTTTTTGGGGCATTTTTACAATGTGTATGGGTGTCCGGGTCAAATCGTCTGATTAATCATTGATTACGATCATTGAAATTAATTATACATTTCCCCAAACCTGACCTGCATACCCTACAGAGTGTCCCTTTAGGCAGCAGTCGGGGGTTGTAGTGTTGAGCCGACAGGCAGGCTCCCCAGGGGTAGACAAGGGTCGAGGTGAGACAGTGGTGTCCAGGCCTCTAGCAGTGCAGGGCGCACTGAACAGAACACAAATATATCCAGATAATTATCAGTGAACAGATAGCGTAGAGTGGCGGATGCCGACAGGACAGGACTGGACAGCGACAAGCAAGACAGTGGTTGTATCAACGTGTGAAACTCTAGTGAGACTCAGACAACGACAACAGTGAAAGCAGAGAAAGAAGCAGAGATCTTAATCAGCGGGAAGCAGGAACAGGTGGGAAGAGAATTAACGGAGAATTAAGGGGAGATGAGGAGCAGCTGGAGGAAGAGGGAAAGGGGGAGAAATAACCTAAAAGGGTTAGCAGAGGGCGAAAGAGTAGAGGGAAAGAACAAGAACAAAACATATTATGACAAGACAACACAAGACATGACATGGACACTGCTTAGCATGTGATTTCACTTGCGAGTTACAGACTACAGACACTTCCCCAGCATCACACTCACAGATACAGGTTTAGTGGACATCAACTGTGACCTGTGTTGAAAAATGAGATGGATTGTATTTACAGTGTATTCTCAGTCATCTCTATTGAGCAGCTGTGAAACAACACAGCTTTTTTTTTTCAGCGTCATGTGTAGGTTTATATACGGCATAAAAAACTTGAACTTTTAAAATCTCATCTTGAGACACCTGTGTTCTGCTCTATAGTGGCGCTGCACCAAGGTTTTTTTTTTGCGCAAGGACGCGTTTGATGTGAACAGTCCCTAAGCGGTGCGTTTTAGAATGCTGTCATGGAAGGAGTTAAATTTCAGTTGTATAATACATCTACGATGCTAACATACACCCATTTTTGAATGCATCTCAAAATCCCGCATAAAATTCCATTCTGTTTTAAAATGCATGCTGTATACTTGGAAGCACATTTAACTTAACCTGCCCTCAAGAGCTCACAATGTAAAACTACCAAACAAAGTGTTTAAAAATGCAACAAATTCATAAATATATATCAAATGAAAGGTAGGGACCTGTAAGATATAAAGTAAACTTTAAATTATAAGTTTTTCATAATTGTGTCCTCACACATTTTTTTAAATCCTGAATAAATAAGACAATGGTCAGCTATAACTCTGTGTACCCCTTTCCCACTTCCTGCTCATGGTGGATGCAACTACACAGCAAAAAATGATTTTCAAGACAAGTATTTTTGTCTTGTGTCCTGTAAAACTATCGAAACAGTCTTAAAACGTGATTTGTTTACTTGTCAGGCAAAATGGCATAGGACAGTGTGTTTGTCTATATTATTCAGGCTAAAGATCACAATATGTCTCCATGCACTCACCCTAATAGAAAGGGCACACACCCACACAACTGTAATTTTCCTAATGTAAGGCATGTATACACACACATAAAGCCTACTTGCTGTGTAATACCATTAATGGTGTTCAGAATAACAACAGCTATAATGCCAATGATAATTATGCTAATGACTCTTAATTGTTATGATTAAATAGCTACCATTTCATTTGCATGCATAAGGAGATGGAGGAAAATATGCATCTGATGGTATATCATCTGTGAATATTGCAGTTGTACTTTTCATAGACAGATGTTACATGGCTACGTCCTTGTTAATCTGTTTTAATATGCGCTCTGTGGGTATCTGCCAAACATTATTCACACACCAGTTACATCAGATTTACACAAGCTTCTGCTGGGATTTACATGTTCAGGTGTCATTCATGTGTTGCTGCTTTTGTCAGGTGTTTAGGTTTAATACTGACCCCTCCTCCACTGGGGTCAGTATTAAATGGGCAGTTAATAAAAATGCTGTCATCATGTACTCTCCCTTATGTTGTTCCAAACCCATATGATTTTTTTCTTCTGTAGAAAACAAAAGGAGACGTTTTGCAGAATGTCCAAGCTGCTCTTTTCAATATGACAAAAGTGGACAGTGATTGGATGGCTCTGTCACGTTCCAAAAAAGACATTTACATTTATGCATTTGGCAGACACTTTTATCCAAAGCGACTTACAGTGCACTTATTACAGGGACAATCCCCCCAGAGCAACCTGGAGTTTAGTGCCTTGCTCAAGGAAACAATGCTGGTGGATGTGGGGATCGAACCAGCGACCTTCTTATTAACAGTTATGTGCTTTAGCCCACTCCACCACCACCACATAAATGTACCATGAAAATTATGACTTGGGTGCTATATTCCAAGTTATTTGAGACAAGATGGTAGATTTGTGTGGAGGAACAGACTACATTTTAAAGGAATATTCCGGATTCTATACAAGTTAAGCTCAGTCGACAGCATTTGTGGCATGATGTCTATTACCACAAAAGTTAATTTTGACTCCTCCCTCCTCCTCTTTAAAAAAAATAAAAAATTGAGGCACTTACAATGAATGTGAATGTGGCCAATATTTTGAGGTTTAAACACAGACATTTCTAGCTTATAATTTTATAAAAGCACTTGAATTAAATATTCTGTTAATACTTGAGTATTATTTGAGCTGTAAAGTAGTTTCAGTTGTAATTTTCACTGTTGTTTTAGGGTTTGTTGATATTACATCGTCATGGTAACGAAGTTGTAAAATTGGCTATAACCACTGATCTATATATATAACTGGATTGCTCCTAGAATTCTAAACTGCCAGCAGTAGGTGAAGCTACCGGAAGTGCTCTGGCGGCCATCTTACTATTCCCTACCGACAGAGGGCATCGCGGCATGTGCAGCGTTTAACCGCGAAACAACACTCACTTAAGGATGAGGCTAAAGAGCCCACAGGTTGTAATTTATGACTATGTACATATTAAACACACATTAGTTGTTATCCCCATGTAGAATGGGCATAACGATCATAATCTTTAATAATCAACAGTAAAAATACAACACCAAAGTGTATTAATACCCCTTTTTTAAAGCAAAGTTATCCATCTGCAGATTGTTACAGGATGCAATGTTTCTCTGCCTTCATAGTTTAAATCTGTTGATGCTCATTGTTCATAGTGTTGACAAATTATACATCTGCATAATTTGCCAACATTATTAATAATTTTTGACTACATTATATAGTAAATGTGAACTAATTTGGGGGGTGCATGCACATCAACACATTTTAAAGTTGTTAATAAAAACGACTAGCTTTGTGTTATATTGTAACTAGACAGTACCTCTTCAGAATAAATATAAACCAAATATAAAAATGTAGTATAGTATACACACACACAAGTTAATATACAGTGTGTGTGTGTGTGTGCATATATATATATACACACACACACATAAATTAATTTACTTTTACTTAATGGAATTATCCATTTGCATTCATTTCTGGAATATGTACATACCAGCTTGTAAGCATTTAATTATTTCAACAATCCCCTGATCTTTTAAATCATAATTAGAAATAAGTTTATTGACATATGCACACTCAAGGAAATCATACATATTTATTTGTTCAATAACAAAAGCTTCCAAGTACATACAAAAATTGACTTAAACTGAACAATACAATAAAAATTTGAAGATATGTGGGAACAAATCTGCTAATGGATTTAACAACAATCCCACATTATTCAGCTTTCAAAAGAATGGTAGCAAGACATGCCATCAGAGCTAGTGGCAACAGTTCTCCACCGGATATCACAGTGACACTGGAGGCAGCATCTTCTGTCCCCACAAAGGTTCTGGATCTCCATGGTGGTTCTGCATTCAAGGAACTTGAGGCAAATGTGTTCAACCTAGAACCATACAACAATCACATCTTCATACTCAAAGTGCATTGCAGAAAGCTGCACAAACATCAGCCTCCACTTCATTGCCAAGGAAACATGTGCTGCATCATACTCCACACAGCTTAAGAAAACTCTGGGCAAGCTTGTACTGCAAAATAGAAGAAAAATTAAAAGTTTGATATAAAGATCAGGGGCCGGTTGCACCAGCTATACAAAAGTTTAAACTTAGCCTAGTTGTGGCGTAAATGAGCACAAAGTCACAATTTACGCACTACTAAATATTAAACTTCAGTACGACGTAACCCTACGTATAAACTAAATATTTACGGAAGACTCCGAGCAGGTGTAACTGATGGAATAAAAAAGCAGACTGATATTTTATGACATCAATAATCTCATGTTTTGCATAACAGGCATCAATCAAATAATTGTGATTTTGACAATTAATTGACTGTTTTAGGTGTTTCATAAATATGATGATTTATTACCATACAAACTCACTAATTCATTTATACAGATTTTTACAAGCTTGAGTCATACAATAAAATAAGGGTATGATTTCCTTTTCAGGCTTCAAAATCAGATGAATGACAGTCAAATATAAAAGTATAAAATGTTAAATAATTAAAATAATATCTTAATTATCAAAATCTGTTTCTCAAGAGAGCTGCTCTTGTGACGTCCGCAGTGAAGGTTTGTACATCAACCGTAACAAAATCAAATTGAAGTTCATGGATTTTTAATACTTCTGTGTACAAATATGAATGCTGCTTAATAGATCAATGCAGGTAAACGTCATAGTATGCGACGCATCACTTTATGGAGAGTTTACGACTTACTAGTTAAGACTTGCCTTAAGAACAGGTGGAGCAACCAAATTAAGCACCGACTTAGTTGCAAACTAACTAGTAGTTACGAAGCCTTGAACTTTATACCCCAACTTGAGACCTTACGCACAGCTATTTACTCAACCTCATGTCCTTCCAAACCTGTATGACTTTTTCTGTGAAACACAAAAGATGACATTTAAAAAAATGTTTTTGTCCATATAATGAATGCCATTGGTGACCAAAACAAGCTATTTTGCTCACCATTTACTTTCCTTATATGGAATACAATATACATTTTTGGGGGTTCTGCAAAAGAAAGTCACATGGATTTGGAAGGACATGAGGTTGAGTATATGATGACATAATTTACATATTTGGGTCAACTTTTCTATTAATATTAAATGTTATATATGTTATACTATCTGAAACACAGTAATTTTATGAGACTTATACTGCATGTTGCAAAAGTATCTTCATTGCAAATAAAAAATATTTTTTACTCTGTTAAAACAGCTCTTCAGTGAAGCCAGGCTGACAACTGTCTCCTCATACAGCTTTTCCTCCTGTTGCAAACCAATTCCAGTTTTATCTAACATTCAGTGGGATGTTTATTGAAATCCAAACGGCAAACTTACCTTGTTTAACTTCAACAATATCCATGTGCTCCTTGTCAGGGCTGGACTGGAAAGAGAAATCGGCCCGGGATTTTACATAACTGGCCCAAAAGTTGTTGGGGGAGAGTATTCGCTAACGCGGCGGCTCGTTTAGCTTATCGCGGCCGACACTGTGGCCCGCTCGGTTCTCCCGATGGCCAGTCCACACTGATCGGCCCCTAAGTGCGTCGGTCCACCGGAAAAATGTCTGGTAGGCCAGATTACCAGTCCAGCCCTGCTCCTCGTCTATTCCAATTGATCACTTTATAAATGATGCCCGTGAGCTGGACCGTATTCAGGCCTGCACTGCAAAAAGTACAAATCACACACAGAGAATTAATGAAAGCCCACATTATATTTATCATATGTAACCGGTGTTGATCTGCAATTAGATATTCAACTTGACCAAAAAAGCTAACTTGGTGAGTTATACTGTTATTCATTGTGGTTATTTTCCTAAGTTAACGTTAGCTGCATAGCTAATATTCATTTATCCTAAGAAAATAACCACAATGCACGTTCAACGTAAACAAAAGCTACAAAACATAATTATGTATTCAGAATAAAAACTTTAAAGCCTGCTAAAAATATGTTTGAAAATGTCTACTGATATCTTACCTCAGTTTCTTGTTTCTATTGAAGTAATACGTGCGCCGCTGAACGTAATGCTGCTGCAATAAAGAGTAACATAACACGCTCACATTTAGAATAAGCAGGGGGAAATATGAAAGTCAAAATAAATAATGAATTACATATTTAGGAAGATTGCATTGTGATGCAGTGTATGCAGACATAAAACATTGTTATTAATGTGACTGGATAGGTAAAAATTACTCACCAAAACAGACGATTTCCCATTGAGACCCAAAGGAATACAGAACGTTAGGGAATACCAAGATGGCGGCACAGTAGCTTCACTGTTGTGACGTCATGAGCTATCCAGTTATATATATAGATCCGTGGCTATAACATTACACAGAAAAGGTTAGTAAGCAATTTTATCACAGTCAAATCATATTAACATGCATATTGTGTATGTCTTGTGGCTATACTATACTACTTTTGAAACAGTGAGTGTTTTAACATTTATGGATTGTCCCCATTCACTTCCATTGTAAGTGCCTCACCGGAACCTTTATTTGTGCTTTTTTTTTTTAAGAAAAGGAGAAACAAGCCAAAATACATTTTTGTGGTAATCAACATTATGCCACAAATGCTGTCGATTGAGCTTAAAGGTGCTGTAAGCAATTTATTTAAAAAAAAATTAATGGAAATATATGCAGAAAATGTTCCTACTTCCTGAAAGATATTAATAAAATAAATCTGTGACAGCACAAGACTACTGTATGTAAACAGCAAACAAAAATGTGTCCGTGGTCCATGATGCTTTCTGTCAATCATTTGTTGATGTAGCGGATCATTGAGGCTTTTTGCAATTTTCAGATACAGTACATAAAAAATTTCAGTTTAGGGCGCTATTGTGCTACTGTTGTGTTTGACGTCTGCTTCTGCTCAGTGTCGGTCTCAATAAAATCTCCTTGTTCTCAACGGCATCTTTGGGGGGCGGGGTTTCAGAAAGAGGGGATGTGGCTAATCGCTCAATGCATTGATGTTATAGAATGGCTAAAATCGCTACAGCACCTTTAACTTGTATTGAGCCCAGAACAGTCCTTTCAGAAAGTTGAAACCCTAGTCTCATAGATTTTTATGTGGCTCATTGTACGTTATCGTGGCAATTTCCTAGTGAAATAACCACTAGAGGCGCAACAACAATAATGACTTTAATTCCCCTTTGCACAAATCACATGTAAAACGTGATTCACAAACACTTAATTTTCACCCTGTTTCTTACAGTCTTATGACATCAGAACACTTGACCAGTAAGGTTACATTCTAGCGTCTGCATTAAATAATCTACTGCATTTACAAGCTTGTTCGAATGCAGTCAAATTGTGCAGTAGCGCAGCTGTTAGAGTGTTGCACTTGTGATGCAAATGATTGGTGTACAAGTCCTGAAGAGCATGCAAGTTGACACTCGATCTGAAAGTGGATTAGAAGCACCACAAAAAAACGCAGTTGTCTCAGCAATTGTGTTTTTTATCTCACATTTGCTTTTTATGACAATATCAGTTAGGTTTGGGTTTAAGGTTTAGGGTGGGGAGGTTTTTGTTGATTTTGATGGAGCATGAACCTTAAAAACCTCATCTGCTTGGGAGAACATTTTACCCACTTTTAGTGCCACTCAGTGGACATTTCCATCCACAGGTATGAATCATTGCAATTGTCAGATTTATACATTATATATTTTTTTTATACACAGCGCTGTCACATGGCACCCATTACATTTCTCAGCACTGGTCAGGATGGACCAATCACAGTCGTTTATTATTACAGGATGGATAAATAGTTTTAATAAATTATCAATCTGATCTCATGAAAAGACGTTCATAATTTACGAGTTGGCTATTTTGTATGGTCTTGCATGAGGTTGTCGCATAAACTCATACGACTTCATCACGTGCAAATTCCCAGATGTCTAATGCTGAAGTAAGCATGAGTTCATGAGGCGTTAAGGACATATTAATTGCCATTACCCAAACCCCTTATTTAAACTTAACCAATCAGTAGAGTGTGTAAACATGATGGGAAGCTGTTGTGTGTGACAGAAGCAAGTAATTGTTGTGTATTAGATGGAAATTATGTCCAGCGACGTCATTGGCTGTGGTGAAAGTCGTAGGAATTGAGTGCAGTCACATGATATCATACGAATTAGCCAAATTTAGAAAAGTCATATAAATCATGATGATTTTGCCGTGAGAGTGTGTTTGGAAATTATTGCATAGATACTGCTGCAGTGATTCCATCCACCGGTACGAATCATTGAAATTATAATTTTTTGTTTAAAATTACTATCCAGTTTTAAAATGTTTCCAATTATAAACGCATCCTGAGATTTAAATGCGTATCAATGGAGGATTTGGTTTGTTTGGTTTGTGGATTTTGGTTTGGTTGAGCCGCCATGCGCCCCTTGGAGGAAGAACGTTTTGTGTCTCAAAGGAAACAGTTTCATAAAGAAGTCGTAAATGTTTGGAAACAAAATTTTGGGTGAACTATTTCTATAATACTGTCATTATGTAGAAGTTTGGAGGATGACTCTTGATTTCAAGCTTGATTTTGCGATCTAAATATGATAAATGAAGACCTCTGCAGATAATTATTTCTGTAAAGGCATGGACTGACCTTCAGCATTTGTCTTTGAAATTCATGTCTAAGAGCAAAAAAAAAAATCCATCATATAAAAATGATTTTTTTATCATTTAATTTATTAAAAGATTAAATTGTAATCAGTCAAAATGTATTGTACTTAAAATTCAAGATGTCAGTAAAGTGCTTGCTTAAGATGAAATATGAGAAATGTGATCTGTGAAATGAAAAATTAGAAAAATCAAGGTAAATAACAATTGTGATCAAGAGTATTTATTTTGCATCATGTCTAATCAAACTTTTTTAATTTTTTGATGGATAGATAAAAAAAAGAAAAAATGCATGCGTCATTTTATTCGAAAAATGCATAAAAGGTAATTTCCACCACAGGATGCCATCAAAAACAATATATAATTTGAGTTTGGGTGAAAATTATATTTTTTGGTTCTGGAAAAATGCTAACTCAGATGATGTGAGAATTATTTTGTGTAAATTATAACCAAATTTTTGTTCAGCTTTAAGTAAACTAGTAAGAGTTGAAAAGTTAAATAGTCTACGGCAATTTAAGGTCCAAATGGCCAAACGTGTAATTCTCTCTCATCTATCCAACATCATAATGCACAGGCAGTGACCCAGCGCTGGTCTTGTTGCCAGCCAGTAAGAAATCAATTGTGCCTGTGACATTATGTCCCATTCACAGTCAAACTGCTTAACTAAGATTAACATGTCACCATTGATTAAGCCTGCCACACTTATCAATGTCACATATGCACACACATATTTAGCCAACATACTGTATCTAAATTCTCAGGGTGTTGACATAAAATGAAACTACACAGGAGGAGAGAATCACTCATGTGGTCTCATTTGGGAAGCACATTTAAAGGTGAAGTGTATCTTTTTTGGATGTTACATTATTTTTTCCAGTCCCAGATAAATGAGTACAGCCATTTGTAAAAGCACTGTGGCTTTGTGGTGCTTTAAAAACATTGCTCTGTTCGCTTAAACACTTTTGGCTCAACCAAGGACACGAGTTAGGAGCAGGGCAGTCTATCAGCATAACCCTGGTCCACTCAGCACTAGGGTTGCAACGGTATGAGATTTTCACGGTATGATAACAGTCTCAGAAAATATCATGGTATACGGTATTGCACAATTAGTATTATCAGTGAAAACAGAAGGGTTATTTTATTTATTTATTTTTGAGCAAACACTTTATTATAATTGAAACTTGAAACCATTTATTTTATTTCAGAATGTGTAAAAAAAAAGTCTCTGTAATAGAAAAAATAAGAATGCTAACAGAATTATAATAAACAGAATTATGATAAAAAATAGCATACAACTATAACATGTTATATAACTAAAGCATGTGAGTTTACATGTTAAATGAACTATTACATGAAAAATAACATCAGAGTTACTTTTACTCATGTAAAATTCTGAAACAAATTTGTAAAGGTGATGGTGTGTAATTATTAATATTTTTAACTATTTTGGTAAAGGGGCCACATCGGGCTTTAAGTAGTGCATGGGGGGGCCACATTGTTTTACTTTTGAGATACAATGTTCTGCATTGATTTGGTTTTTGTATCTTTTAAGCAAAGGAATAGTTGTGTACTCAATTTTCTGAAGTGTATCTGTGACTAGTGAGACTATTCTGCAATTGCCTAAAGTATTATATTGTTCTACAAAGATAGATACTTTTCTATCAGGCATTAAAAAACTGAATAAAGGCTGATCTTATAAAATGTATTTTACCATCTCTACTTCTCTGTTAATTAATTATTCTATTTAACACTCTCTACATCAGGGGACTGTTTTAATAATAAAAAATAAAACAAATTATAGAACTTTTAATGTTTGTCGCAAAGCGGGCGAGTTTACATTTTTTTTTTCTAAACATTACCCGTTTACATGCTAAAAGTGTCATGCGGGTGTCCTCGATTTTTTTTTACTTTCAGCACACAACTGAATAACACAGGCTGCATGACTATGATAAATGATTACTGCAAGAGTTAGAATAACATACAGGTGCGAAGGGACTTCAACGTTTCTAAATTGCACAGATAAAAAATACATTTACATATTCGTCTCTGGCTTGCTTTTGCTCGCATGTCAATGATGCCGAGATCTACTTTTATATTTAATTTAATCACTGAGACGGTTTACCTGCAAAATTAGTAGCACCAAACATCACAAGCAGCCTCAAGAATGGACACAGAGTAGCCGTATAACACATTTCCTTGAGCAGAATATTGCACTACAGATGGTTAAGTTTGTTCAAAGGGGAAAGTGAGAGATAGAAATAGCGCACTCGAGTGCATGGTTGCCAGATTGCACAAAATAAGTATATCGTTAGGCATATCATTTCCAATATGCACAAGTATAAATCTCAAACTGGGGGTGTTGCGTCTCTTATCTGGCAACCCTGAGCATGGTAAACATTTGCGCGTTAGGTCCCAATGCAAGTTAACTGAAATATCCAATGGAGAAAAAAAAGATATTTTTTTTTCTTTTACGATAAATGAGCCGCGGGCCACAGTAAGCCATGTGGAGGGCCTGATTCAGCCTGCGGGCACTGTTCTTTCCTTGCTGTCCGCGACCCAGTCCGAATAGACCAGTTGAGAAACACTGCTTTAACTTACACACTCATGTCAGACTCCCTCGCCTCGCTTCTCTCAGACATTTTCTCTGCTGTGTGTGTGTGTGTGTGTGTGTGTGTGTGTGTACATGGTATGATAACTGTCCATTTTCAAACCGTGGTATACTGTGAAACCGGAATACCGCTGCAACCCTACTCTGCACCTTATTCTGGCCTAAAACTGCCCACTAAGGTGGTTTTCATACTGGGCAGTGGGCACATTTGCTGCTATCCGAATCAGAGTGTGATTGTCTGTGATATCTGTATCAATATTGAAAAGTTTTACTCAATAATAAATTCATTGTAATTTTGAAACATATGTATAAAATCATGAGCACTCACATGTGATGAAGACTTTGGTCATATCAGTAAACTTATAAAAACTCTTTAAATCTACATTGAGAGGGTCCCCTCATGGGGGCTGCCATGTTGAGATCATATGACCAGACTAATTCTACTGGCTTAATCTCAGTAACCACCCAGTTATTGCCATTATTAGACACTTTCACTCATTGATTAAATTAAGCATGGCTGACTGTGTATTGTGAATTTTTACAATGGCATCTGTAAGTGTAAACTACTGTGTTTGAATGATGCTGCATCCACGCCACTAGGTATCACTGTCAAGCCCACAATGACACAAACAAAAAAGTTACTTAGTGCACCTTTAAGGATTTATAAGGAGTAAATGACTAAGCCATTTACAAATACATTTTAAATAATTGATTTGAAGTTACAACAACATGAATAAAAAATACAAATAGTGGGCATTTTAACAAACATGTTATAAATGCTTAATAACTATGCTTATTCACATTTAAATTAATAAGACACTTAAAATGCCCTAACTCATGATTTATGTGGCAATGGAGCAAAAATAGATTATTATAGTGAGATTAAAGGGAGGGATTGTGTTATTTTGCTGAAGTCTGCTTTGTGTTTAGATGAATGTGTGTCACTTTTCTTGTCACATTGCATAGTGCTACTCCGAATGGAGTCCTATTTACCTAAAATCCTCTGCATAAACACTTTTCAGATTTGTACTTGGAATTAAATTAAATTACATTTTAATATACTCATAATTTGATTAAAGATTATTTATTTTCACGAATTGCTTAGCCATTTGTACTCTGCTTTAAAACTGTACATGAATGCGCTTTTGCAAAAACATTTGAGACTTTTTTTGTGTCGTTAATTCACAAAAATAACTGGTCTGGGCTGCGTTTCCCAAAAGCAGCGTGACCAATGGTCTCTACGATCAACTGAAGCTTGCGATGCATTTGGGAAACACAGCCCTGATCTGTTACCACACATGAATGCCATTTCGGAACTGGTTGTTATGGTTCATGGCTTAGAAAACTTTTGACACCTTTTATGAAATCCCTGTGGAAAATATTATGGGAAAAATTCCCGGAACCAGGACGGCTGAAAAAGAGATCGGGCACTGTTGCAATCTATTGACTAAAGTCCACATAACTGTATGTTAAATGTTAAGTTAAAATTACACAGGTTTTCAAATTAAGGTTTGTCTGAAAAGGTGAAAGAACTAAGTCAATTTGGGGGTGTTGTTTTGTAAGTGTGTGTGAGTGAGTGTGTTGATATTTGTGTCTGTATAGATTTAGAATTGGCTTTTAGATTCATTTTGATGTATGTTAGGTTTGTTGTGTTGTATTCTCAGTTGTTTTAGTGGTTAAAAGCTCTTGGGTGCTAACAGTCATGTTAATGCGCACATATCTGCATATTACAAAAAATATATATATATATTTTAAGTTATTCTCTCGGGCATATGGTGACTCATGTTTAACAGCATCAAATGTTTACTGTATTATATGTCATGAAGCATCTTCCTCTCGAATGCATAACAAATATTCTTTCTTTATTTTCTTAGTGGCTTTCAGGCACTGTAAAAACACAGAAAGCCTCCACGAGTGTCAGCATCACAGTTGCTCTGCCATCACTGATGTATCATTGCTCTTTAATGAGCAGTAGCACTGCAACTATTAACTGGGTTAGCCAAGTGAAAAGCTGCATTATACTGTCAACTGAGGGTTAATTTATGTTGCTATTAGATGCCTGGATCAAATATCAAAGGGAGAGGACCCCACATGCCCCAAAAAGAATATTCTGTCATAATGTACTCCTGCTCATGCTGTTCCAAACACTTACTATTTTCTTTCTTCAGTGAAACACACAAGGAGATGTTTAGCAGAATGTCCTGGCTGCTCTTTTCCACTCAGTGAATAGGGACTGGGGCTGTTGAGCTTAAAAGACAAGAAAAAAAAAGAGTAGCATGAGTCTCCACATGCTGTGAGTCTCCGCAGTGTCATGCTCAATGAGTCACATGATAAGATGCGCGGATTGGCGGTCTCAGAAGCGGAGGCAACTGACACTTGTAATCCGCCACCCGGATTGAGGTGAGTAATCGCGCTACCACGAGGACCTACTAAGTAGTGGGAATTGGGCATTCCAAATTGGGGAGAATAGGGGGAAAACAAATTTGGTTACTGACATTCAATTAAGTTAATTACTTTTACATTAGTTAGTTACATTACTTCAGTTAAAGATTTCAAAAACAATGTTATTAATGTAGAATTTAAAACATGAATTATGTTTATGTGTACATCTGTTTGTGTTTAGGTGCCCTCTAACAAATCATTGTAAGGGAAAAATGACTGTATGACTTGTGTGCATCGCATTTAAAAAGGATTAAATATAATATTATTTAGAATTTGTTAAGCAAAAAATAAAAAATTTTCTATGAAAAGTATTTTAGAAAGTATCAAAATAATTTGTAATGTCAGACAAAGTAATCATTAAAGTAATCTGATTATAATTGTAAAAATTGAAATTCATTAGTGGATTACTTTTTTTAGTAACTTACCCAACAATGCTCACCACCACACTCCCTTTCAGCTGTCACAGAAACACAAACAGATGTGTGTGTATGTGTGTGTGTATATATATATATATATATATGTATATTTATACACTCACCTAAAGGATTATTAGGAACACCATACTAATACTGTGTTTGACCCCCTTTCGCCTTCAGAACTGCCTTAATTCTACGTGGCATTGATTCAACAAGGTGCTGAAAGCATTCTTTAGAAATGTTGGCCCATATTGATAGGATAGCATCTTGCAGTTGATGGAGATTTGTGGGATGCACATCCAGGGCACGAAGCTTCCGTTCCACCACATCCCAAAGATGCTCTATTGGGTTGAGATCTGGTGACTGTGGGGGCCATTTTAGTACAGTGAACTCATTGTCATGTTCAAGAAACCAATTTGAAATGATTCGAGCTTTGTGACATGGTGCATTATCCTGCTGGAAGTAGCCATCAGAGGATGGGTACATGGTGGCCATAAAGGGATGGACATGGTCAGAAACAATGCTCAGGTAGGCCGTGGCATTTAAACGATGCCCAATTGGCACTAAGGGGCCTAAAGTGTGCCAAGAAAACATCCCCCATACCATTACACCACCACCACCAGCCTGCACAGTGGTAACAAGGCATGATGGATCCATGTTCTCATTCTGTTTACGCCAAATTCTGACTACCATCTGAATGTCTCAACAGAAATCGAGACTCATCAGACCAGGCAACATTTTTCCAGTCTTCAACTGTCCAATTTTGGTGAGCTCTTGCAAATTGTAGCCTCTTTTTCCTATTTGTAGTGGAGATGAGTGGTACCCGGTGGGGTCTTCTGCTGTTGTAGCCCATCCGCCTCAAGGTTGTGCGTGTTGTGGCTTCACAAATGCTTTGCTGCCTACCTCGGTTGTAACGATTGGTTATTTCAGGCAAAGTTGCTCTTCTATCAGCTTGAATCAGTCGGCCCATTCTCCTCTGACCTCTAGCATCAACAAGGCATTTTCACCCACAGGACTGCCGCATACTGGATGTTTTTCCCTTTTCACACCATTCTTTGTAAACCCTAGAAATGGTTTTGCGTGAAAATCCCAGTAACTGAGCAGATTTTGAAATACTCAGACCGGCCCGTCTGGCACCAACAACCATGCCACGCTCAAAATTGCTTAAATCACCTTTCTTTCCCATTCTGACGTTCGGTTTGGAGTTCAGGAGATTGTCTTGACCAGGACCACACCCCTAAATGCATTGAAGCAACTGCCATGTGATTGGTTGATTAGATAATTGCATTAATGAGAAATTGTACAGGTGTTCCTAATAATCCTTTAGGTGAGTGTATATATATATACATACACACACAATGGCGACCAAAAGTTTGGAATAATGTACAGATTTTGCTGTTTCAAAAGGAAATTTGTAATTGAATTCACCAAAGTGGCATTCAACTGATCACAGAGTATAGTCAGGACATTACCATCAATATCTGAAAAGCCATTTTTGATCAACTCTACAGTAGACAGGCCTCATTTCCAGCAGCCATCACTCAAACACCTTATCCTTGAGTAATCATGCTAAATTGTTAATTTGGTTCTAGAAAATCACTTGCCATTATATCAAACACAGGTGAAAGCTATTTGCTTCTTTAAATGAAGCTTAACATTGTCTTTGTGTTTGTTTTTGGGTTGCCCTAGTATGCAATAGACTGGCATGTCTTAAGATCAATATTAGGCAAAAAAAAAACTTGTCTCTCTAGAAACTCATCAGTCAATCATTGTTTTGAGGAATGAAGGCTATACAATGCTTGAAATTGCCAAAAAACTGAAGATTTCATACAGTCTTCAAAGTACAACTGGCTCAACAAGGACAGTAATGGGGCTTTTCCACTGCATGGTACAACTCGACTCTGCTCGCTTTTTGGGGGTTTTCCACTGTGGACAAATACCTGCTTCTTGGTACTTTTTTTAGTACCACCTCGGTTGAGGTTCCAATTGAGCCGAGCCGATATTATATGTGACCCTGCAGATCACTGATGTATATAAATGTATTTTTCATAATATTTTTATTGAAATATGTGTAACATAGGTAATGTTAGTTTAAAGTAATTAATGGGTAACTAATACAAGAATATAAAATCAACTACTTTTGACTAAACAGGAACTGGTAATTAGATTACAATAATTTATGGCTTTATAATCAGATTTTTTCAACACTGTGGATGGTACAGGGGATTCACTCTCTCTCTCCCTCTCCCTTACTCTTTTTCACTCTCTCAGCATGTGCAATAATTGCTGTGCTAACTCATTATAAAGTACATTAATCAGAATGGGCTTTTTACGGCTTGCAGTCAGACACACTGTGAAGAAATGAGTGTGGCGCTCTCCCACTGCTGCTGCTCATTCTGTTCTTTCTCTCGCTATTCACCTCTTGCCTTCAATAGCACTCGTTCTATCGCATTGCTTTACACCCTCTGTTCTTTCAAGAATTCTGTTTTCTCAGTTTTGTCTATGGTTGCCATTATTTCAATTGAATTTCCTTAGCAATTTATCTGGCTCACTCACATTTGTTGCTCTCTCTCTGTCTCTTTCTCCACCCTGTTGTGGTGCACTGCAGTATTCTGAGCGGAGTGTGCAGGATGGTGTTGTGTGCTCTGCATTTCTTATTTTAATGAATCTGTCTTTGTATGTTTTGATGTATGGCCATATGTATATATTTACAGAAAATACAAAACTGCAATGCAGAACTAATCATCACAGAAATCTGTTTGTACAATTGTCATCTAAAATAGTTTGTGTACACGTTGTGGTGTGGGTCATTATTATGAAGGCATGATGCCTCCCATAAACGGAGTGTGGTTTGGTTAATTCACATTTCCTGTGGTGTGACATGCTCAATCTGTTTTAAATGCAATATTGTTAACTATTTTATCATTACTGTCACTGTTCTTGCAGTTTTTGTATATACATTTGCTTTGAATAATTGTACTTTTAAAAATGTATTTGTCACACAGTAGGATCAAATGAACTGTGATGGCAAAAAGGTGAATCAAAATGGTAAAAAGAAAAAAGGATTAATAATAATAATAATAATTGACCAGTTACCGGCCTATTCTCACAGTGAAATTGGAAACAGTAGGTTGACTTTTCTTGACCTAAAATAAATCTGTGCTTAGAAAAATACGAAACACTGCCCCCAGTGGCCAAACCAGTAAGTGTTGTTAGGCGTATGAGCACGTGTGGGCACCATTTCCAGGGTGTAATGTCCACAGAGGGGTGCCAAAAGGGAGTTGTGAAGCGAGTTGTTTTCATCTGTACAGGCTTTAATACAGTGAAGAGGAATGCATGTTTTATAAACTGTACTCCCAAACACCAAACCTAAACCTAACCATAAGTGGAGTAAAAATGTAATGTTAGAGTGAAAAATGCAACCTCCGAATAATGCTCATCACTGATTTTGTGAACTCGATTACATACTGGTTTCAAAATGGGTCTAAACCATTGATATACTGTATATATAGAACTGGATCGCTGACGCAACGGTAAACTGCCAGAATGAGGTGAAGCTACCGGAAGTGTTTGAGCGGCCATCTTGGTATGCCCAAACTCTCATTGAGCATCAATGGCTGACAGCCGAAAAACTGTTTCACCATCTATGATCTCCGGATACAACTGTCGCATTTCTCCCTTTAGTGACAATCATGTTTAATGTTTAATTTGCTCATTCTGGATAATATTCGTTAAGAGGGAGAAGATATGCGTGGATCGGTGATGTCAGAGCATTCACCTGCCCCGGTTTTCAATCTATCAGTGCAGCACAACAACCACCAAATCTAGTAAAAGCTGTATATATCTGCTTGTTAGGGTGACAATACCCTTACACCGAATTCAGACCTGGATTTCGAAATCACCTTAAATGCCTGGAATGTGCTTGTTTTCATATTGAAGTGCTCTCTGTAGTATTGCCAAGTATCACAATAAAAAGGTGAACAAATTCTAGATTCCATTCAGGCTTCATTAAGGTTAAGTGGTATCAAGACGCTCATTACCAACATTCTCTATCAAATCAGAGTTTGATCCCCAGGGGTATCACGTGTGCGTTCATATGAATTACGCAAACTGCCTGCGAAACAGCGCAAGCCACATCTCACGGGAGTCAGCAAGATTTACTTCTCCGCTGAAGATGTTTATGAAAATTATGATAAATTATAAGAATTTCAACACAGTTATTACACAGCAAAAGAGGATGTTTCAAAAATATAATCAATCAAATCAAATTTACACAACACGAATGATGACTATGAAATCATGAATAATTCACACAGCACAGATCACTAGTAAATGATAAATCATTTAAAGGCATTTACACAGCAAGAAGAAACATTGCTGCTGCTAGAGCACACAAAAAACATTTATGTGATGAAAATATTAAAATAGATAATGTATTGCTGTAAAAGTATCTTTATATAGGTCCACAACAGGACCATTCAGGCTTGTAATTTGAAAAGTTTAATATCTTGATTTGAAATTTTCAAAAATGTACATTTAAAAGCTTCAGTATTCATATAAATTACTAACTTAATATAATTTGATACTACTATACATTAATACACTATTGAATAATAAAAATGTGAGCAAAAGGAAAATGAGTACATGGTATACACTAATAAAGACTCATTTGTTCTTTCTTTCTAGTAGCACTAGACAAAATAAAGACATATTTGGTGTGCTAGTGTGCTTTTATTGAACTTCAAGTGAAATACTGTATGTTCATGGCATCTCTACCAGCAAATCCTAATAAGAAGTGGTTTGGGTGGCATTCACACTTTTCTGATATATCTACAGTATATTGTGGAGTGATTATGTTTTTATATTTTAAAGTCATTCAATCATTATTGGTATTGTATTAATATCATAGAACTATTTTTATTTATTTATTCATTCATATGTTGTATGGCCAATGTGGGAAAAAATTCAAATGTCTTTGAACAAGTGCTAGACTGCCAAAAATATATTTCTTGCAATAAATAATGATCATTAATATCTTATTTTGATCATTTCTAAAATTGGCTTGTTGAAGTACACTTGAAATTGGAGTGAGAGATACTAGGGGGAGTGACTGTCATTTTGCTCACAGATGATTGGTCCAGTATCTGGATGAGATCTCTGATCGGGAACATAACCTGCCCCGGAGCAGGTTAGCCGATTAGCATGTTACTATGGCGAGGAATCCCGATGAAAGCCTATCCACTTTACTGGTACAACGAGAGTTTGGTTAAACTAATTTGAAACTTATCTAGCTGCTTAATTCTGCTTTGTGACATAGACCACATTGGATACATGTAATTAATACATGTTCGTTTGCCATTTTAATCTAACATATCAGTTTAATTTGAACCAACTTTGCTTTGCGTGTTTCCCTCTCTGCGTGCCCGCTGCTCGTGTGATAGAGGTTGAGAGAGAGCATGCTCTTATTGAAGTTACCGTGAGGAAAAAAAGCACTTCTTGAAGAAAACATAAAACAAGTAACTCTGAACATACACTTAGACATTCACAGTAAAATAAAGTCAGAAAATGTCAGTTTGTATCTTACCTCTGCTCTAGTGAACTTGTTTACATTCAGCTGATCTGTTCACTGATGAAGCTTGTTAGATATAGCCTACATAACTCACTATGGCTTTCAAGAAACAGGAACATTTCCCAACTGTAAATAAATATATAATTACATGTGTAGAACATTTGCTTTGTAGGTATCTACATGCAGATTTCAGTTATAAAATCAGTGACTGAATGACTAATGTTTACTCACTGGGGGACATTGGAACGTTTGGGCATAGCAATATGGCGGCGCAGTTCACTGTTATGACACCATGAGCGATCCGGTTCTATATAATATACCAGTAAACCCAGTTCTCCCACACTGCTGAAGCAACATGCTTCTGATCGTACCACAGGGGAAGTTTACATGCTGGAGCTGATGCAGAAATGTCTGATAAGAGATGCCGCTTGTTGGCGAGGACTCTCGGAAACAACATACCAACTTCCCATGTGATCATGTTGCATTGACAGCACAATCTGGGATAATGTCAAAGAGCAAATCTGAATGATATTGACTCAAATACCCTAATGAACTGCAAAAACATATTTTTTTTAACAATAACTTTGGTCAGAAGCGCAGGATTATATAATGTACAATCAATTTTGAGTACACAATGTGCATGTTTGTGCTTGTTGAAGAGGCAATGTTGTTGTAACTGTGATCTGTGTGTGTGTGTGCGCAAGTAGACAGAATGATTTACAACAAAGCTTGAGGTACTGTAGGAAAAACACAATCAGTGAAGTTCTCAGCCATATTAAAGCTCTTTGTCTCCCAGGAAAAGGCTTGTGAGACACAAAGGAAGAGCTACAGAGAGTTTGACTTCTAAAATCTCTTTTTCTGAACAAATACAGTAAATACATAACAGTATTTTTAAATTTTCTGAAGAGAATGCGAGTGCTCCTTTGTGCAAAAACTCACGTTGCTATGCGGTTGCTAATTAGGGCTACAACTAACGATTATTTTAATAATCGATTAATCTAACGATTATTGGAATGATTACTCAACAATTAATCAATAGCTCTTTACTGATTATTCAGCTTGTGCCCCGACTTAAAAGGTTGTATTAAACATGCTTCATAACAATAAAGAGGACACAATCATCTTTTCAAAATACCTCTAAATGACATTCACTGAATTAAAGGGAAAAATACTTTTCATTAAGTTTAATTCAGTAAAGAAATTCACTGCAAAAAAATCCTATTGTTATCAAGTTTTTTGTCTTGATTTCCATTTAAAATGGTCTAAAAATCCTTAAAACAAGATACATTGACTTGAGAAGCAACATATAAGATATTTAGACTTGCTTTACAAGAATAGATCTTAAATATAAGTGTATTTTGTATATACACTGCCGTTCATATGTTTGGGGTCACTTGACTGAAATGTTTCTCTTTATCTTAAAAAACTTTTTATTTGAAGGTGTATGCTTAAATGTTTGAAATAAGTTTTGTAGACAAAAATATAATGTACCAACATATTAATTTATTTCATTACAATACTGTGGCAGGGTGGAGGGCAGGGCCGGGTCGTGATTATACACACCCGGTCCCTTATCAGGCTACACACGCATGACGGACATGCCCGTAATTCTCTCTCTGTCATCGCACCACCGTCTGCCATCGGCCTTTATCCCTCTCGGAGGCTTAATTAGCCTGATAAGGGACCGGGTGTGTATAATCACGACCCGGCCCCGCCCTCCACCCTCCGTCCTGCCACAAATACTAAAATGTAATAATAACATTTTGAAATGGATGACTTGGACCAAATAATTAAGAAAAGTAGCTTTGATCAAAAAGTTGATGACTTTACTATTATTCTTAGATGTGAAAAGTTTAAATAATAATGAATAAGTGACTAAACTTTTGACCAGTGTAAGTGTATTCTGTGAGTGCAGTAAAGACAAATACACTTATATTTAAGATCTATTCTGTAAAAGCAAGTCTAAATATCTTATATGCTGCTTATCATGTGAATGCATCTTTTTTCAAAGGATTTGTAGATATTTTAAAATATTTGTATTTTTAATATTATATTCAACGTTCTCAGATACCAATTTTTTCTTTTGCAGTATAGCTGCTAAAGTAAATGTACATTGTTTTAAAGTTTTAGATATTTATATTGTAAAACAAGCCAAAAAAATAAACAAATCAAAAACATATTTTGTTGCCGTGTATAATGGGGTGAAGACTACCCTCTCTCACCTTTCTGTTCACTTCAATCCATCTTTAACTCTATCAATACTGCGTATTGCCAATTTTCTTCACGATAGGAAATGCACAGTGACATACATTATGACTCAGTAAGTCACGAGCCATCACGTTATAATCTAGCTGCATTAAGTGTGCACTCTCGAGGGATGAGGGTCCTGTGACAGAGTGAGCATCAGCCGAGTGCAGTTTCAGTATCTCCCCCTTAGATCGGGACAGTTTGTGCAACTCTTAGAAGAGGCACTGACCGCATAGAGAAATGCCAGTTTGTAGTTATTTACAGGATCTGTTGCCTTTGCTTACTTTTTAAGATTAATTTAAGAATGCAGTTTAAGCTGTCCATTGTGGCCGCTTGCTATGTGCTTCCAAGTATAGAGCATGCATTTAAAAACATTCTTATAAAATTATTTTTAAATATAAGTAAAAAATGCCCTGAGTATACACATGTCCTTTAGATTGGACTTTTCCAGTATTTATATTATGAATTCATAGATTTTTTAAATAAAGATTACTTTTGTATGTAAGATGTTTTGTCCCTTATCTCAAGAATCAGTCCCATGCTTCCCCACAGCATTTCAACATACACATGAATAAAAATGTGTTCAATTCAGAGCTCTATTACAGCACTGTGGATTGAAGGAAATGATGGACAAAAATAGAATGATAAAAATGAAGGATGACTGTTAAAGCGAAGAAGAAAATATTTGTGTCAGCGAAGATGAGCTTTCCTGCTTACTCTCTCTATTCTCTCACACACCTATTCTCTGGTGTGATGACTAGATGTGGTTTTTGCTCTGCTTTTTTAGATAATATGAATGATTCATGCTGCTAATTTAGCAATTCCTCACGGTCTTGGCTGGTAATATGTCTATATCAATATAATGATAGTGCATTCCACACACACACACACACACACACACTCACACACTGGACACAAACAAACTCACAGTTGCATCATGGCTATAAATAGCCTGGCCAGGCAAACAAAAATAGATGCGGAGAAGAAAAAGCATGGCGCAACCGCCTGGATCTAAATGTGCTGACAATCTGTCTCTTTTTATCTCTCAGTTTTTATTGGACGCATTAGTGAGCAGCGGCTCGAATGAAAAGCTGCAGCTCCTGTATGCAGGCAGTGGTTGCACAAAGCTGATCTTCACTTGCCGTTATGGCACACAGAATGTCACTAATTAGAGATGGGGAGTGTGATACTCTAGCCTTCAACACTTTTAGTTATTTAGTTTGATGTAAGTTGAGCAGTGAAGATGATGTTAGTTCTATAAATGAAGGTAAAAAACATTTTATTAAAAGCTGATTAAATGAGCCATACAGTCAAAGTGTTGTAAAATAACCAATATTCAACACTTTGCATTATGAGGGTACAAAATAAGCCCTACATTTCCTGAACTGTTTTATTTAAGGCCTTAACATAACTAATATTAATAAGTAAGTAAAGCCAACAAATCAGTGAAAAGGAAATGAGTTACAGAAGGTGCTTTACCTTCAGTAAATGTTTATGATCTTGCATACTGTATACCCTACCCTGTTTTACTGATAAGCAATTTTAAGGCCATGTTGAAAGTGTGCCCCTGCCTGTTTAAGTAAGAGTTTGTAATACATTTTTTATTTTGAGATTGTGTGGGTTTGTTTTTGTGTGGAGATACAGTATTCATTTTATTTGTTCAGGTCTCTTAAATTTGATTATAAAAACTCTGCAGCAACCCTGATAGTCTACATGTGCTGCACGCTTCACAGTTCATTAATGCTCTGCTTTGTCATCTCATACAACACAAATGATTCTCAATGTCTGTGGAGTTTCCAGTGTATGAACGGTCAGCTTCACTCATTCGTTACATACAGACCAAGATTGCAGCCTTTCACGGTTTAATAATCACACTAGGACCAGGCACGTGCCGTAGACCTTGAGAGTGGGCAAGCATCAAAGATTTTTTAATATGCATTATTAAACATTGTTCCCAAAACACATTATATGGGTGAGTGTAATGTCACGGAAACTTAGCAACTGTTGCCGGGCCGCCATTACTCTGACACGTGTTTGCTATTTTCCAATGAGAGTCTATGGCAGTAATGTGTGTTTGAGTTGTATTAAGCAGGATTTTATCAAAATTATCCAAAAATATTAAAACGCATGTTGTCGGGTCATTTGTAATTACAACACAAGGTACCCAAAGAATATTTGCGTAGTGTTTTTTCTCTCTTTAAAAAAAAAAAACATCTTGTAATAGCCCTTATTCCTAAATGAACATGCATAAAATCAGCAAGAACACCTACATTTGCTCGGAGGTAAATCAAAGCTAAGAACTTAACATTAAGTAAGTAATGTATTGTTTCATGTCTTAGAAAAGTCAATTAGTAATTAAAGATTTCACAGCAAGTCACAAACAAACACACACATCGGACAGCTGCCCGTAAACGTTCTCTCTCTGTCGCACCACAATCCGCAGTCGGCCTTTATCCCTCCACTCTGTCACATTCCTCCTTCATTCTCTCAGGCTGGGGAGCCCCCAGCATGACATACACCCCCCACACACACAGCAACACTTACTTGCTGGTTCTCCGATATGCCGTAGCTTGGTCCTCTGCCACTCCTCCACCCTCACCCTGTCTAACGGACAACAGCCACGCCTCCCCGGCGGATAGAAGGCAGTCCTCCAGACCCTGCCACGTTTTGGGGAACAGAAGGGGTCTCCTCCGCCCCTGGCAGCGGTTCTTAGCTCCAGGCGATCGGCAGTGAGCCCCTCCCCGCTCGCGGTTCGCAGTCTCAGACCCCGCCACGTTTCAGTGGCTAGTAGGGGACTCCTCCACCCCTGGTGGACAGAATGCCCCGCCGCATTCTCCGGGAACAGAAGGGGTCTCCCCCGCCCCTGGCAGAGGTTCTCTCGGTCCAGGCAGTCGGCAGTGAGCCCCTCCCTGCTCGTTTCAGCGGCTGGTAGGGGACATCTCCGCCCCTGGCGGTCGGTTAGGAGCCCCTTCTCCCCTCACGGTCGCCGGGCGTTCCTTTGCTTCCAGGCGGCCGGGCTCCTCCGTCCCCCGGAAGATGGCCACATCTGCTCTTTTGGGGTGGATGGTAGCGGCGAGAACTCTACTACGGCATATCCCTCCTCCTTCCCGGGTTTTCGGCACCAGTGTAACTGTCACAGGGACATTATAACTGGACTCTAGGTTAGGTCTCAATTATCAACCAGCTACTAGAAAACAACAACAATAGTCATATGAATTAAAACTAAATACATTTTTAAATAGAAAACTATTATTTTACTACATAGGTTCCCTTGTTTTGACCAAACAAAGATCATTTATTCAAGCGCAAGAAATAATTTTGAGTTAGTAGTACTCGAAGCCAAAGTTTAAAGAACTTAAATATTTGAGATATGATTCCAAAATGTGACATTTCAAGTAATGTTTAATTAGGATCACTTAAATGTTTTTATTAATGACAACTTTAGGATTTAGAGAGTAATGGTAACTTAATTAAATCTAGTAAGAATAGTATTTACAGTGTGGACGGTAAAGTGTTATAAACTGCATCAATACTCAATGTATTATATCCACACAAATATCGATCTTTCAATCAAACTCTGTTTTCCACGAATCACTGTTTTATTATGTCCATGTAATTTGTTGCAGAAAAATCATCTATAACAGTGAAATCGATGACAACTCCTCCATCTTTCCTGCACTCTTCTCCATTATCTCACAGGAGACGGATGACATTAGTCTTTTCTCATTGGCTGTCTATGCATTTGCATCAAGTTGAACTTTTCTCAACTTTGTCTCGTCGCTTGACATACACACATCCTGTCGCCAACGACTGCTGTCTCTCATGTCACCGGAAGTCGCCATCTCTCATTGACAGATGTCACTTGCAGTGACAAAATCATTCAGTGTGAAAGTGCTCAAGCAGTCTCATCTAGATTGCTTATTACAGTGAATGCCCCAGAACCTAAATAAAGCCACTAAAAAGTGCAAGAGAACTATAGCATTGATGTGAAACCTTGTATGTTTAGCAAGGCCAACAGGGTAGGAAAGCTTCTCTAACCAAATGGCCGAGTTTCGTTCAACAGTGGAACAGCTTAAAGGTTTGGTGAAGGCTTTTACTAATGCAGATCATTTGTTGTAGAGCCTGACAAACCCTACTTTTTTACTATAAATTCTCGTCCCTGCACAGTCAATCTACACTTTAAATTTGGCACCAATTCACTTGCTTTGTATGGACTTACAGAGTTGAAATATTTTTCTAAAAATCTTAATTTGTGTTCTGCAGATGAAAGAAAGTCATGGGTGCACTTTCCATGGCTGTTCTTCTAATACAGACTTTGGTCCTGATGATCTCAGCGTATGCAGAAATCATAATGTTCATTTATAGAGAAATGCTCTAACTCTGATTACATTGATCCCACTTCATCTTCGTCTGTGCATCTTCTTTTATGCTGAGAAGACGTGACAAGAAGCGCAAGTGTAACAGTGGTCAGCTGATAGATAGCTGTGCAATGTGTATACACCTCACTCTCCTGACCTCAAGAGGTGCACTAGCAACTGATGCTGGGGCTATAGCCTTTAGCCACCTTGTTAGCGTACCTGCCTCCCATGCCGGAGATGCTGGTTCAAGTCCCGTATGGGTAGAACAGGAGCGTCACACAAGCACCCTCTAGCGGCGGATGACCATATAGACAGCCTTATCAACATCCGCTTGCATGATTGATTAAAGCATTTGTTCTGAAATTAATTAAATAATTGACAATCAAAAAGCTTAAAGCAATAAGCTTAATCGATCAAATTATTAAGGACAATTAATTGATTATCGATTAATAATTTCCAACATTAGTTGGCAAAAACGTATTATCGTATTAAAGTTATTCATATTAATCTTGTTAAAGTCTCTATAAACAAAGTGCCTCTTGCTGTTGTTTTGATTAAGTTTTACAACTTGAACAGAAATGTTCAAGGAACAAAGAAGTCACTTCCTTAACCTCGTGCGACCCTGCATCCTTCTGCGCTGACATTGTGTTTTGTCTTTGCTATATGCTATGCATAGTTACATTTTATTTAAACTGACTGATCTCAGTTCAGGACATTCAGGATTGTCAGTAAAGGGTTAAAATTTTGAGTCATTTGACAAAGCAATATTTAGCCGATCGCAACAGAGTTTGTCTATGGAAGAAATGACAAAAAAAACTACGTCTGGTAAAAAAATCTAATTATGTTTTTACATTGAAACCTGTTTGATTCAAAACATTAGTGTCTCAATAATTATTATAATACTAATAATAATTCCTTACATTTATATAGCACATTTCTAGGCACTCAAAGCACTTTACATAGTATTGGGGGAATCTCTTCAACAACCACCAGTGTGCAGCATCCACCTGGATGAGGCGACAGGAGCCATAGTGCGCCAGAACGCCCACCACACACTAGCTAATGGTGGAGAGGAGAGTAGAGTGATGTAGCCAATTCAGGAATGGAGATTGTTAGGAGGCCATGGGGTGGAATGGGGTGAATTTTGGCCGCACCAAAACCGGTTTTACCCCTACTCTTTTCGAATTGTGCCCTGGGATTTTTAATGACCACAGAGAGTCAGGACCTCGGTTTAACGTCTCATCCGAAAGACTCTTGTTTCATCCGATATAACATTTCTTATTTTCAATTTCAGCGATTTATTGTGAAACGGCACACTCTTCAACACAATGGTCATGATAGTGGACAATAGCACAAGGTTTTTTTTATTAGAAATCCTATATTTACTGTGCATTTTTACTTTGAGAAAAAAAAAATTTGCTTTCAGAGGCTTTATATGGAGTTAAGATGAAAATTAGGTGTATTTTGAACTGTTCTGAGACCAGTACAGACAGACAGCACACTGGAGGTTAAGTCATTCACTAAATAGGGAGCATGGGACCATCCTTTAGCTTTCCCATGCAGTCACTCCTTACATCCAACCAAAAGTTCAGTTTCAGGCTGCAGATGATGTTTGGACCACTCAGCTTGTTTGGCTGGCATGGTACAATAGTAATCAGTACATAATTTATAATGCTAAATGTTATTTTAACATGGTTGGCAGTGATTGGACAATGCTGGCCATTACATTTCTGACTGATAAAATGCTTCAGCACTGGATATCACTTGTTTGTTTACAGTGAAAAGAGAGACCATTGAGATTTTGTTGTCAAAGTAGAAAAAAAGACATTGTAACATAAAAGTCAAATTTATAGATAGAATAGCTTTTTTATTCTTTTTTATTTTTTATTTTTTTACAGTAGTTACGCATAGGTCTCAGGAGGTTAAACCGATAAATAGTCCTTAAATTGTCTATATAAAGAACCCTTCTTTTCCATTGATATACACGGGCCAGTTATTGCATTTATGACCTTTACTACATATAGGACCATGTAACGCCCTCATCGGTCTGTCCTCTGCGTGACACTATACGCACCAATTCCACGGACTATTGAACCCATTTACTAATCAGCACTCCACACCTGTTCCCCATTCAATAATCAACACACACACACACACACACACACACACACACACACACACACACACACACACACACACTCCTTGCAATCTCTAGCTGGTCTGATCTGGAGATATCCCAGACTCTAACCTACTAGTGTCCTCTATTGGCGTTATTTCTGTTTGTTTTACATATTTGTTTTGGCTTTAGCCTTTGTTATCAGTTACTTTTTTGGGTTCTTTGGTTTTTGTTTCACTTTTTTGGAATAAAGTCCCATCAATTGGGTTCACCTTACCCTCTGTGTCATTGTCTTCATGATAGACTATTACATTTGTAATGTAGTTGTAAAAATTTAGTTATTTCATTTTGGGTCTTTATTACAATTAGGACCAATTATTACATTTGTGACCATTTTTCAGTTGAAAAATGTAAGTCTAATTATTTGGGAAAAGTAATAGCACACCCCTTCCCAACAAGCCACACATTTTTTGGTATCATTCATGTTTGTACTGTAGCTCAAACAGTTTACAAATCACTAACCTCAAGTATGAGCAATGCAGCCTGAAAATGATGCTTGCCTAAGCAAAAACCAAATACTGAGGATGCAGTGTTCTAGTGTTAAATGCATAAAAATAAGCATATAAATTCAAAGAACTAAATATACATACTTTCTTTCTCAGAAACCTTGGGAAGTCAGGTCTACGCGTTTCTTGCTTGGGTCTTGGTGAGTAACCAATGACCTCATCGTTTCATCACTGTCTTGTACTCATGAGGATAATTTTGCTGCTTAAAGTCTAACATTCCTTATGAAATATAAAAATGGTGATAACTGAAATAATTAATGACAGATAGTAAATAAATGTGGCTAGATACATGTGAAATTACTTGGGACTTTTCCCCCTTTTTGTTTACAGGTACCTGGGTGACATTTGGCTCTCAGATCTCTGATGAGGTGATTCACATTGTTTGTGATAAAATGTACAACATTACATCACACTTTTCACTCAAATCTCTTTGTACAGTGTTATTTATATACTTAAAACTTTCAATGGACTAATCATTGTTATGCATTCGTTTGTGTGTGTATGTTTGTATTTAGATGGCCGAGAGCTTGATGACGATAGCCTATGAGAATGGAGTGAATCTGTTCGACACAGCAGAAGTGTACGCATCAGGCAGGTACGATTGGCTTCAAATAACTTAACTCTCTTTCTCATGGACTTTTATATTTTACTGCATCACAGGCGTAGATTTGGGTCGGGATGGATGGAACATATATCTACAAATGTCTACCACTTGATGGCTAATATAAAATCTGGGACCTTTAAAAACAGAACCATTACGATGTACTGTATTGTATAGTTAACATGGACCATTGGAACATTGATCAAATCAATGAATCGCTTTTTTTCACTAGCTCTGAAATAATTACTTTTGTAAAATTAATTGCTTCTTATTAGCGAGTGCATTTTAAAATGCAGGTTATCTACACTTCAGGAAGCATCTCTTTCCATTTATGCTTGCGATGTCCTGAACTCAGCAGGATTCTGACTGCCATATGTCTCTGGTGACCTACATTACAGCATCAGGGATTTAGGCATTTACGTTTTCTCATCAGCAAATTTTATGAATGGGCTGACATGATAACGTTAGCTTTGAGGCCATTTATATAATAGTGTACACCTAAAAGTTGACAAAATACAGTGTAACAGATTCGAGGAATGAGGAAGTGGGAAACGGCGAATCCAACTCAAAGGCAAATTTATTTATACACAAGCACGTTCGCTTTACTTCATAATGGTGAAGCTTCAGACATAAACTCAAACGTTGACTGCACTAACACACACACACACACACACATCCAGGCTCGACTCTCTCCATCTCTCTGATGTCTGGCCCCTTTTATTTCCCCCGTCTCTCACTGTGAACAAAAAAACAGCAATTACCAGCAATTCATCTCAGGTGAAAACCCTTACCGCTTCCACTCCTTTTATTGTCTTGGGTCTCGCACAGTTCGCAATCACTGTGGTTTTATCAATATGGAGCCACACCTGACCATGACCTAAGTGCAATCCAAGATACTGTACCTCCACCCGCCCAATTGCGCAATTATTCAGGTTTGCTGTAAGCCCCCCTCGTCGCAGCATTCATGTGCCGCTGCCATTAATTACTATAAATAATGATATCATAGGCATACGCAGCATGCAGTCTGAAGACCCTGTCCATAAGATGCTGAAATGTAGCCTGGGCCCCAAACAAACTGAACGGAAGGGTCACAAATTGGTGTAAACCAAACGGTGTGGAGAAGGCCATTTCTTCATGGGACATCTGCGTTTATGGGATCTGCCAATATTTGTTAAATCCAATGTTGAATAAAAGTGAGCCGTGCTCAACCGATTGAGCAGTTCAATGTGGCATAGAATAAGCATCAAAATTCGACACTGCGTTAAATTTCCTGTAATCCACACAGAACCAGACCAAGCCATCACTCTTAGGTACCAGGCTGGCCCAATCACTGTGGGATTCTTCTATTACCCCCATATCATATACAGCTGGGAATTACGTTCTTGCGCCTGTTGCAAATTCTCCTGTGATAGACTCCCCAATATGTGGAGTTTGGCTCTCAGGATCTTCCTCCCAATTTTCTTTCATGACGTTGAACTGGCCACTGGGCTTACACCCACATAACAATTAAAATGGGAAAAACTCTGAGCATCTTTGTGCACCATCTTCCAAATCATATTCTTTAAGGTCTTATTAAATTGTTCGACCAAGACATCCGTTTGTGGATGGTACATGCTTGTCCGAATCAATATAATACCTAATAATTCGTACAGCTTGTGTAGTGTACGTGACATAAATCCTTGCCCTGATCAGTGAGGATTTCTTTCGGAATCCCCACTGGGAGATCATTTTGAAGCCTTTACGTGCTGAGATGTTGTGCAGCGGCACTGCTTCCGGATATCATGTTGCGTAATCCAGCAGGACTAATGCAAAGCGATGCCCGTGTGCTGTCTATTCTAATGGCCCGATGAGGTCCATGCCAATTTGTTCGAAAGGAGCCTCGATCAACGGAAGTGGGCAATGGCACTTTTGGCGCAGTCGGTGGATTTACCAGCTGACATTCGGGATACCAGGATGCCGCAACCCACTGGCAAACATCCCTGTGAATGCCAGGCCAATAGAAACAAGCCATGAGACGGCTTAGTGTTTTCCCCTGTCCCTAGTGACATGCCATCGGATTATGATGAGCTGCCTGGAATAACATTTCCCGACGGCTCTTTGGTATCAACAACTGGGTTGTATGTTCATTTGTCCGAGTGTCCTGTAACACTCTATATAACCAATCTTTTATAATTTAAAAATATGGATATGTGAGTGCGATGCCCAGCTGGAGACATTGACCATCAATCACTTTCACTTGGTCAAATTAATATAATGTGTCATTTAATTTATTATAGGTTCACAATAAGAACATACAGACTTATTAATTTTAAAAGCCTAAAAATCTATATATTTATCTAAAATGTAAAAGCTTTTAGATTAATTTTTAATTAATAATAAATAATAATTTAATGAAGTGCAAGTAATGTCACTTTTTGTGAGCCTACAATATAATTTCAACCAGTATACAGTATGTGTTCATGTACGAGGACTCGTCACACAATAAATTTGTCTTTAAAGTGTGAGAATCACCTTACAAACACTTCTGCAGGTAGATTTTTTTTTCTCAGCATCACACACTGCGTACAGATACAGTATGTAAATGAATGTTAAGAAACTCAATAATACTTTTCTAATGTTCTTTTGGTTAGCCGTGTAGCACATATTGCCATTGTGATGAACACCAGTAAAAACTGACCCACCTTCTTGAGCCTGAAAAATTTGCTCAAACTAACCTGGGTAGCCATGGAAATCGGCATCATGTACAGGCCTCATGTGCTCACACCAAACACAATGACAAGCCAGAAGAGCACATGTGAATGAATACAATATGAATACCTGCTGGCCTCGGCCACCTCCCGGCAGTCAGTCACAGTCTTAGGAGCCTCTTGCCAGTCAGTAACTTGCTCGTCCGTCTCCTGGCAGTGAGCAGCTGGCAGATCTGAAGGTTTGACTGGATGGGGGTGAGACAATGAACTGTTTAATCTTTGGAGGCTGCCCACAGTCAGGGGTAATCCAATCCACCCTGTGGGGCAGGTGACTCACAAAAATCTCAAATGATAAAACCCCCAGACTTCCCATCTCCCAGGAGCAGAAGGGGTCCGAGGCAGATGTTGTATAGGTCCTTCAGTGCTGCATTGTTGTACTCCAGCCACTCCACCTTTTTCAGCAACTCACCATCAAAAACCCTCACGTCTGCCTCCCTTTGATGGAGGGAACGAAGCCAGGCGAGCTGGGCTGAACACTCTCTGATGGAACCCTGGGAGGTGGGAGATGGGAAAAGGAAAGTTCTATTCTCTGCTGAATCCAAAAATGTCCAGTTTGTTCTGTCAGGTTTTGGAGAGAGAGGGGAGGTCTCAATTGCAGAGTAGCAGTAATGGGCTTTATTTATATAAAAACAAACAAAGACTACACCATAGGTAAAAGTCACAGTCCAGGACAGGTGATGAGAAGACTGGCTGGGCTGGAGGAGCAAGACAGAACATAGACCGACTGGAACCGGCACCTAACAGGGTAAACGACCACAATGAAATTGCACAGGACAGAGATCACAGGGATATTAAATAGGGAAGGAAATTAGGAGGTTAATGAGGGAAGGCAGGTGAGGCAAATTTACTAAGAACAAGGTAACAAGGAGGCGGGGCCTAGTCGTGAGACAGGAGAGCACATGACTGACAAAGTCTGACAGATGCCATGTGCTCACACCAAACACCATAGGTGTGTTCAAGTTCAACTGCGCCTTGCCTCACTGATTGGTGTGATTTGCCGGTTGCAGTTGGAGGAACTGCAAAGGCTGCACCAGCCGACTGCTCTCAAATCACTATCACGGTACTTTGATGGCATACACAACGGTGGCACTGGTTCAAGTCTGACAAAATTTCTAACCAGCATGCACTGCTTCAAGTCCAGCACCAATCGGTCTGCGCAGGGCTGCATGAAGTCGAACATACATAATGACAAGACAGAAGAGCACATAGCAAATGAATACAATCATAAGCCATGTTCTCAAACATATAACACTGCATACAAGACTGACAGAAGTGCACATGGCAAAAGAACCGAAGCCATGTGCTCACAAAGATGAAACATAGAGCATGTGTGTCTGGATCCCGACACCAGAACCGAGACTGAACTAGACCGATATATCAGGATCCAGACACCAAGCTTTGGACATGAAAACAGGACTGAAGAGCACATGGCAAGGGAATCAAACCCGAACATGCACTCACACATAGACATGAACAAAGGGGCAAATTAACTAAAAACAAGTGGGCGGGACCTAGACGTGAGACAGGAGAGCACATGACTGACAAAGTCTGACAGAAGCCATGTGCTCACTCTAAACACAATAGGTGTGTTCGAGTTCGACTGCGCCTTGCCTCACTGATCAGTGAGATTTGCCAGTTGCAATTGGAGGAGTTGAAAAGCGAGCCATCAAGCCAGACACTTTGCTCTTCCGGGTCGCATGCTCAGTGTTCCGGAGACCAATGAGTCAGGACCCAGACACCAAGCTTTGAACATGAAAACGCAAACTAGACAGAAGAGCACACGGCAAGGGAGTCAAACCAGACGTGCACGAGACATGAACAAAGACAGATAGCCCATATTCTGTATTTATGTTGAGCACATGGCTCAGTGTTTATTTCCTGGCCATGTGCTCAACATAAATACAGAATATGGGTGTCAGGATTCTGTCACCACACAATAGACAGGATTCTGACAATTACAAATTTAGGAAGTGGTTTATACTTAAAACAAGTGAAAACAAAAATCTGCCACTGTTCAAAAAGAATGCTATTTTGCGTATCTTGTTTTAATGATGATTAGATATTTGACAAAGATTGATTCATATTTCTATAAAATTTTTGTAGTGCAATTGTAAGAAACTGATTTTGTGTCCTTCTTTCCTTCAGGGCTGAAATCACACTAGGGAACATCATTAAGAAGAAAGGCTGGAGGTGACCTGCTTTAATTCTAATGTCTCTCACTTTGTATCAGTATCGTGGGAAATAAATTTGAATATATTTTCTGAAGGAATACCAGTGCTCAAATTTACTCATCTTAAAAGTTCATATTGTGAGATGTGGTGGGATCAGAACCCCCACAATTAAAAAATGTCAAAAGACATCCAGTAAATGAATAGCACAAAGTATACAATGGAAAAAAATCAGTCAGGAAAAGGAATGTCTAGTTTGTCTAATTGTATGACTCTTGGTCATAGGGGGCATTAAAAAAACTTTTGGCCTGAAATCACATTAAAAACATCAGTTATTGATAATGATCAGTTAATGGGGTCATGGCCCCCAGCACCTCCGCAATTTAAGCACTGCTCTTCTTCAAAGGTCAGATCAAGGGAAATGTTCTTAAATGTTCTTGGCAACATATTTCCTGAGTTTTGATGTTCAATCTTTCAATCAATCTAGGAGCAAAATTATAAAACAAGAATAGGCTTGTCTACTGTATAAAAACAGTCTTCCTCAAAAATGTTTTTCAGGCGGTCCAGTTACGTAGTAACAACTAAGATCTACTGGGGAGGACAGTGAGTATCTTTTCAGTTCTACCATATCATATTTTCAGACTGACACAAATGACAAAGATCCTCTCTGACATTTCTATTCATAATCTACAGAGCAGAAACAGAGAGAGGTCTGTCCAGAAAACACATTATAGAAGGTAAAGTGCTCTTCGCGGTGGTAATGGCGGTAATAATTACAATATGATGATAGTAATGGTGATGTATCTACAGGTCTCAGAGGTTCCCTGTCTAGACTACAGCTGGAATATGTGGATATCGTCTTTGCCAATCGCAGTGATGTGAACAGCCCTATGGAAGGTCTTTACTTTTTTTAAAACATTTTCATGCCAGTTACAAATGCATAAGTTATGGCACAGCAACAGCACTGTGGTGTGTTTGTGGCTTGCAGAGGTGGTACGTGCAATGACATTCGTTATAAATCAGGGAATGGCCATGTACTGGGGCACATCCCGATGGAGCGCCATGGAGATCATGGTATGTTCTAGTTGTCTCTTTCACTATTTACCCTTTCTCTCAGATACATAAAGTTTATTTATTCATTTCCATCATACATTTACCATTTTAAATAACTGTACAAAATATTAGTTGTTATCATCTGCAGTTCTGTTAGTACAGTGACCATCAAAGGTTTTTGGACATTGAAGCCTCCTATTGCAAATCATGCATTCACATTTCAATTTTGACCAGGTGGATTTTATGCTTTTAAATAATTCGTAACCCAATGGTTTTCATCTAAAACTATATTGTAAGTCATTAATAACTGCTTAACTGTTCATGCATATATAAAGATTTAATTTGTTTGGCATATTAACTGACAAAAAAAGTTATTAATTAATTTGCCTTATAATACAATTTAGAAAGTGTTTGACATTACAATATACATGAACTACATCAAAACCAGTGTGATACATGTGAAAATATATTTTTTATCAATAATTCTGTGAAATGATATTTAAATATAGCACAATACATCATTTATATTAACATCGAATATGAGACTTGCTAGTAATTTGAATACATTTTCTATTACCTATAACTGCTCAATACAAGTTGGTGGTTAAAATTTAAGAAACCAACAATTTCTTTCAGCTGAACATATTTCATACTTTTTCAATATGTTTTTAAGCAAATCTATTCTATTTATTCTCATGAACTGCTGAATGTTATTGTGTGAGTGCGCTGCAAGCTGGTTCTGTTTTAGATGGCTACAGAGTAAAATGTGGACAATTTCCTTTTTCAAGCCCTATTTAGACTAACTTTTGCTCTCGCCACACCCCCTTTAGACAGTAGATCCTTTAATTTAGTTCAAACATTATGTTTGTTACATCTGGAATGTCTGTTTTGTACAGGAAAAGTGTGTGTAACTGTATGTGTGTGTGTGCATGTTTGTAAACAAGATGCATTCCCAGTGAAAGACAAAAAAGTGTATGAGAGAGTATAGGAAAGACACTAAATGTAAGTGAAGTGTTTATACGAAAAAGTCTAATTCATAGATGTATTGTGTATATTGAAAGTCTTGACAAAGTCACAAAGTTTGGTTCCATACTAAAAAAATATGTGGTATTTAAAAATTATTATCTACCTCTCCAGGGTCAGAAATGACCTGAACGCAATAGGTTTAAAAAAAGTTTGAATGTCGTTGCATTACATTCAAAATTTCAAATCAAATGGCATTTATTTTATGGCATTTAAAATTGCACAACCTCATATTTCAACCAAAACAAGTTTGTTAGGTTTGATATGATAATGTGCCGAACGACAACTGTAGTTATTTTGCTAGGACACCTGTGTGAACCTGAAGGGATCTCACTACATACATACTCTAAAATCACCTTTAGACCAGTTGGTTAAAAGTAATTGGAAAAGTGGTGAAGTTAGAGAAGAAAAGCTCTAGTGCTGTTTGAATGCAGATGTCACTTGGTTTGATATTTTGTCGTCTAATGCTATTACATCCATATACTTTAGAAAGGCTTATACGAAAGGACAATTTAATCATTTACTGTCTATGTGTTTGTGTGTGTAGGAAGCGTACTCTGTAGCAAGGCAGTTTAACTTGATCCCACCGGTTTGTGAGCAGGCCGAGTATCACTATTTCCAGAGGGATAAAGTGGAGGTGCAGCTGCCCGAGCTCTACCACAAGATTGGTCAGTCAACAAAATGTACTTATAATTGAAAATAATGTTTAGGCAATATTAAAAGAGATTTTACACACTCATTGGCCCTGTTCCAAACTCTAGTGAGCTGCATCGCTGTGCACTGTCTACATAGGCAGCAACCTTTTAAAGGCTCGTTCACACAAACGTGTGAAGAAAAAGCGAGATGAATCATCTATGAATGACCCTTTCACACCAAATGTCAAAACAAATATTCATTGTCAGCAAATTCACGCCGGTACAAAAGGTGGCTCACCACAAACAAATCTACCACCTCTGTCTAATCTCAGCATTAAAAATAAGAATCTGTTCTGAGAGTCTTAACTGAAAATATTGAAATACAATTGTACAGTTGCAAAGTAGCCACAGATTTAACCTGACCCCTCTTTCCAAAAGTCCGCCCTCCAAAGATAATAAGTAAAAACCACCATTGCCTGTTCAATAAACTATCAATTTTAATTAACCTGACAGTCTCAGAAACGAAAAATGAAAAAAAAATTGGGATGCTAAGAGAAAAAGAACACTGAAGGAGCAAATTGAGGTAGGTCATTTTAAATATTTGCAGAATAGACATGAAAGAAGAAAAGAAAATCGATTGGGATAAATTATACATCTTACAAGGCAAAACTTTTCATGTTTACTGAATGTATACGTGTGTTTGCAAATAACTATGTTGAAAAAAGAGTTTTCAATGCATTAACATCTTCAAGAATGCTAATATGTGTATAGCAACTGCTCAGCGCACATGACCCAAAGCTTATATCTTATTGATCCGTGCGGTTCCATTGCCCACTGAAAAATAAAAATGGACAACTCTGAGGTGAAAAAAAACAACACTAATGTTTTGTCGATGTTGAATGTTCCCTTTCTGTGTGAATCCTATTTCTTTTTTGTTCGCACCGAACACACGCATTAAATATTCAGGCTTGATGTGAAACTTAAACCAAATTGTAACCTCATAAGTGACTGAATTAAATCACTCTAGAAAGGAGGAAACTCCATGCCCCACACAAATATCACTCCTCATGTGAAGGGCACGAGATGCAACTCAAAAATGTTGTGTAACATTAGCATGTTGCTAAGCTAATGAAGCAAATAATCTACTACACGAGTACAAAAATACAGAGCACACACAAATATTGGGTGAAATAGTCAATTTTGAATTACAAGCAGGGCTGGACAGGGAACAGAAATCGGCCCGGGATTTTACATTGTCGCTGTCCTCTTCGCAGGGCTGTTTTGTGGTTCATTTTAGCTTATCACGGCCAACACACGGCCCGCTCTGTTCTGCTGATGGCCAGTGCGCCCCTGATCGGCCTCAAAGTGTGGAAAAATGCCCAGTGTGCCAGATTACCAGTTACTATTTTTAGATCAATCTACTGATACTTTTCACTATTGAATCAGTGTTATTATCATTAACAGACAATGAAGCATTACTGTATTTAGGATTTTTGTTACGATTTGTGATGCCGTGATGAACATGTGGTACTACATGTGATACTAAGCTGTCATACATTGAACTTTAATTTACTGTATATGGGAAACAGCACACATAAATAAATCCCTAAAAGCATAATCGACAACATTTTCAAATGAATTCCTTGTTGTAGCAAAGGTGCTTAACAGTGCAATATTATTTGTTTAGTTTTAAAGCTGTTGCAAATTAGAACAGACAATTAAATCAAACTGCAAATCTTGTGAGTGTCACATGTTGTCTGTTTCAGGTGTTGGAGCGATGACGTGGTCTCCTCTCGCATGCGGGCTGATCACAGGCAAATACAGTGATGGGGTTCCGGACTGCTCACGAGCAGCTATAAAAGTGAGTCGGGAAGAGAGTGTAAATAGCCATAGATGTTCTCTCCATCTGTAGGTTTGTGGATAACGTGAATGTGTTTATCAGGGTTATCAGTGGCTGAAGGAGCGAGTGTACAGTGAAGAGGGCCGCAGACAGCTCGCTAAAATCAAAGAGCTCCACCTGGTGGCAGACAGGCTGGGCTGCACCGCTTCTCAACTTGCCATTGGTGAGTGTCTTAAGGTTAGACAGTAAGGCATACTTTATTGTAATTTTATATTATGTAATTTTTGTAAGTTTGTTTTATTAAACAGTCTTTTGGGACTAGGAAGGAAGTTCTGAATGCAAGAGTTAAAGAAATAGTTTTCCCAAAAATGGAAATACTGTCATCATTTACTTAGCCATGTTGTTTCAAACC
This sequence comes from Xyrauchen texanus, assembly GCF_025860055.1. Classification (NCBI taxonomy): domain Eukaryota; kingdom Metazoa; phylum Chordata; class Actinopteri; order Cypriniformes; family Catostomidae; genus Xyrauchen; species Xyrauchen texanus. The sequence goes on from NC_068279.1 coordinate 50,098,015, forward strand.
AGTATATCTTTTTGTTTTCTTCTGTGGAGCATGAAACAGAAGAAAGAAAGTCAGACTGGTTTGAAACAAAAGGGTGAGTAAACGATGCCTGTATATTCATATTGTTGTGAACTATCCCTTTAAAATTTACATGGTAAACTCTTTTATCCAAGGAAACTACATTTTTCAGGAAATTACCTCTTTAAATAATATTTATATTCTTTATGAATATAAACAGTTGTCTAATATGAATGGAATGTACATTTTCTCACTCAGCATGGTGTTTACGTAGTGAAGGAGTCAGTTCTGTACTTCTTGGTGTCTCCAATACAGACCAGCTTCTAGAGAACCTTGGAGCCCTTCGGGTAACACACACACACACACACAAACACACATTCTTTCATACTACTCTATTTTTTACGATTGACTAGTTGTCCAGATAAGTATTCAACTGGTCTGCGGATCAGTGTTTCCCTCATGAACAGTATGAGAAGCACACAATGGCGTGCAGCATCAGCAGTCTTTGCTCTTTCTGGCAAGTCCAATTCTGTTTTAAAGACCCCATGAAAAGAAAATTGGAGTTCTGTGTCTTTTAATCCATATATGTTATCTTGGAAGCCTTTGAAGATGCATTGAATATGCTAGTGTATATTCCAAAATTGAAAAAAATAAATGATCTAGCTGATAATTTAATTATCTTATGTATGCATTTCAAATTATATGGACAAAAGAAACCAGGCTCACTGTGGGGGCCAGTTCCCTTCTGGCTAACATCATGAATATAATGCCAATATTAGTTATTTAAGTGCAGTGTAAGTCATGGTTTAAAATTAGAAAACTAAGTAAGTGTTAAGGGCCAGTGTTTATACAAAGAAGTCCATCTGCAGTTAATCCTGGATTCACATATATACAATGTCATTTGTTAGTTGGCTGATGAAGTGTTTTCTTGGCAAATAATTTAATGTCTATGTATTCCATTTTAAGAGTGTAGTCCATCATTAGACCGAGGTGATGCAGGCAGAGATCAGTGAGGTGAATCGCAGTTGAACTGGCAGGTCATTTCGGTGAGGTCTATCCAAGTAAGTCCAAGGTTCAGGCAGTGGCATATAAAGTATCTCATATATTACGGTTGGAGTTGGCATCAGTTCATCCTCTGAAGTCCATCGTAATAGACTGAAGTGATGACTGGCTGGCACCGGCTGCATTTAGTCATCACCATGCAGGAACAGAGCTGGATCCGGACGGCTCTGGTAACCTCAGGATATGAATCCCGATTGAGAGGGGAATTAATAGATTAATATTAGTATAGATGCCATTCAATTTATTGCAGAGTTATAGATTATGATAAATGTTTCTGATTCCGATAGGCCTTACTAAATCAGCCTAATTGTGAGTTGAAGGATAAATTAGGTTTATGCCTGGATAAATAGATGAGTCTTTAGTCTGGACTTAAATTGTTTATTTATAAAGTTTATTTATTGAATTTGCAGGATATCCTCCCAATAATGCATTACAATAATCTAGACTTGAGATCATGAATGCATGAATTATTTTTTTGGCATCAGCAACAGAGAGCATGTGTTGTGAATTAGCAATATTTCAGAGTTGGAAGAATGCTGTTCTACAAACATTGGAAATGTGATATTCATAGGACAGATCGGTATCAAATATAACACCTACGTTCTTCGCTGTAGGAGACAATGTAACAGTACATTCATCAGAGAGTGTGGTGTTGGTTTAGCTGGTGGACCAACAATGCCATGGTGCACCAGCACAGTTTTACTGGTGAAACTGGTTGACCGTGAAAGATTTTCTTGTTAAGCTAGATAAGAAGCATTCCATACTATGGGCCAGCATCCAAAACATAACATATACGGTTGATCAGCAATTCTGTTTTTTTCAACAGGGTAGAATAAGTGCAACTGAAGTCTCTAGTCTAGATCAGTGGTTACAAACCTGAGGTCCGCTTCCCGCATAGGGGGACAATTTAAAAATGTTATTAAATCTCACATGTTTACAATGCTTGCCAATCTGATGCATCACAAAATGAATCATTGTCTCAGAATCTCGCAATCTTGTTCTTTAGCTCTAGTCTAACTTAACGTGATATGGGTAAAATGTAACAACATAAAAATAACATAAAATTATGTTTTAAAAATTAAATGTCACTCTACAAAACAAATTCTCTTTGCAGAACTTCATGAGGATGAAGCGCACCAAACCCTACTGCTAGCTGGCTGTCATGTGGCCAAGTGTTAGAAAAAACTGCCTGGATTTTACAAGATTTAACACTAATTTCTTATGATAAAATACTGCTTTCAGAATTTTACTGTAAAATCAATGCAGAACATGCCATTTTCTGTCATCAACAACTTAACTGTAACAAGTAAATAACAATATCACGCTGCACTGTGGGATAATTGTGTTTTGTCTGAAGTCGCCATTAAAGTGGTTAGTGTTCCCATTGGATGGGAACTTATTTGCTTTTGCATTATTTTTGCATTAAAGGTACCTTTTTCTCACAGTCTTTGATGAGAGCGCTCTCTCTTGCACACACACACATAGCGAAGACACGTAATGATGGTTAAAATGAAAGTTATTAGATTTCATGCAGCCAAAATAGTTTTCATTCTTGTTTTTGTTATTTTTTATCTGTCAAAATGACAACATTATGGAATTATCCATCCATTAAAAATTCAGTAAATAGCATATTGTTAAAGTAGTTCACCCAAAAATGAAAATTCTCTCATCATTTACTCACCCTTATTCCATCCCAGATGTGTATGACTTTCTTTCATCTGCTGAACACAAATGAAGATTTTTAGAAGAATTTCTCAGCACTTTTTGTCCATAGAATACAAGTCCAAATGTAGAATACATTTTTGAAGATCCAAAAATCACACAAGTCAGCATAAAAGTAATCCATCAGACTCCAGTGGTTAAATCAATATCTTCAGAACAAAATAATAGGTGTGGGTGTGAAACAGATCACATTCTTCTTTTGTGTTTTTGGTGATTCACATTCTTCAGGCATACTGCCCCCTACTGGGCAGGGAGAAGAATTTCCAGAAAAACAAATTACTTAAATATTGATCTGTTTCTCACCAACACATATCATATCACTTCTGAAAATATGGATTTAACTTTTATGATGCCATTATGTGCTTTTTGGAGCGTAAAAATTATTTTACTTTCACTGTACTGACCAAAAGAGCTTAAATATTCTTCTAAAATCATAATTTGTGTTCTGCAGAAGAAAGAAAGTCATACACATCTGGAATGGCATTAGGGTGAGTAAATGATGAGAACATTTTCCTTTTTGGGTGAACTATCCCTTTAATGCAACCTCTGGTTTAAATCAAGAGCTTGATAATAAAACCAAATGCGTCTTCCATGGAGTGGAGACATGTGTTGAATAGTGGAAGAACTATTCAGCTACTTACTAGTCAGTGCTACCCTTAGTACCCACATAAAATCACACACTGTCAAATAACATTGTTTTCTGTTGATTTTCAACAGATTCTGTCTCAAATGACACCTCAGACTGTGAGTGAGATAGATGCTCTGCTGGGAAACAAGCCTCACTGCAAGAAAGAGTCACGTGCATAAGAGATGACCAGAACTTGTGCTGTCAGAAAACAAAGAAACGAGGGGGGAAAGACAGAATATTGACATTGGCCACCACTTCTCGGCACTCCCTTATATTACATCACCTGCATGCCTTCTGCAACATGCTTCCATACTGCACTGTTCTCTGTAACCCTACTCAAATATCTCAACATATCATCAACCAAAACTCTCAAACAGCTGTCAGCAACATCGAAGAAATGTGGCAAACATGAACTAAGAACATGCTGTCTTTACATTTCCTTATTCAGAGAGACTGAAGCTTTTGTCTTCCATGAGGAAGTCTTGCAGGAAGTAAAACTTTAGAAGGATGTGAATGAAACTGGCTATGTTCGGAGTAGAATACAAGAAAACTGCAAAGTATACACTGTATAGTGTAAAACAGTAAAACAGTTGGCATAAACATTTCATGCAGTAGTATGCTACATTGTTGTCATATGACCTCAAGATGTATCTCAGTGGCATCCAGTTAACATCTGTGTAAAAAAACAAAACAACATTTGGCTGTCAAATCATAAAAGTCATAAAAGATATGTTTAAAATCAAGACTGTAATTATGGTTTATTTATCACTCTGCAAATGGAAGATCTAATCAAGCACATTGCATATATTTTTATAGCCTTATATTAAGAGAAATTGTATGAGTAGTATGTTATAATACTACTCCGAACATAGCCAAAGTCAAACATCTTCATAATTCCTTTTGCCTCTTTATTTTTTTAACCAGGTTTTCTGTGTGTGTGTGTGTGTGTGTGTGTGTGTGTGTATTCAGTGAGGTATGGATCAGTGTGTGCATGCAGTGACACTTTGAATCAAACTCTCCATTGCTGGTGTTGCACCTGAGTGACTTGAAAAATGGATGGCACATATCATCGGGTGGACTGAATGACAACCACTTGTCATAGCCAAATGTTTAGGAGAGCTGCTCGTCCTGTTTACCTGGATGTCCCGTCTACAATCTGTCACGTTTTATTCTCACAGTTACTTGAGCGTGTGACAGGAACAACATGCAGCGAATGCAAACGGCTGGTTGGACACATCACAAGTCTTCCTCCGTTTCTCTCCTTTCCATCTGTTCTTGTGTTTACAATGGTGCACCTGTCCCTTTAAGAATCCTTGCAGTTAGGGGAGGGGTTTGCAAGAGTGTGTATGGTGCCTTGCAAACATATTCAGATCCAAAGCCAGTTCACTGAATTAAAAAAAAGCCCTACAAAATCTGACTTATTGTTCCCTGAAATATTTTATAAAATTATTTGAATGTGGCCTTGATATACAGTTTCCCCAAAAAGTATTTAGACACTTGAGCGTCAAAATAGCACAGCAAGTGGCATTTATTTGAAAGGAAGTATAGCACAAGCACACTTTCCATGCAAAACACATTTCACAGAAAGACATTTGTTTGGTTTGAAATGATACTTGACGTACTTGAGCCTTGTGTTTCTCCTCTTTGAGACTAAACTCACAGTGAAATTGGAAATACTTTTTAAAAAATATTTTTTTTTTACATTTGAAAGACTGCTCCCAGTGGCCAAATCTGTAAGTGTTGTTGGGCGTATGGGCACGTGTGATATCTTCACCAATTTTCCAGGTGTAATCTCCACGGAGGGATGCCAAAATAAGTTCTGAAGTGAGCTTTACAGGCTATAATACAGCCAAGAGGAATGCATGTTTTATAAACTGTACTCCCAACCCAAAACTAAACCTAATCATCAGTGGAGTAAAAATTTAACGTTAGAGGGAATAATACAGCCTCAAAATTGCACTCGTCACTGATTACGTGAACGTGATAACTTCTTGGTTTAAACGCGGGATCATAACCCGTGCCTCCCACACTGCTGACAAAACTTATCTAAGGTTACGCCACAAGGGAAGGTAAACACGCTTGAGCCTGTGCAAAAATGTGTGATAGGAGATGCCGCTTGTTAGTGAGTCGGAACAATGTGTCCGATAGTGTACTTGACCTTCTGAAAACAACATTTCACATGTGATCATGTTGACAGTTCTCCACCTCTTCGCCTGTCCAATGCGCCCATGGCAATTTGCGGCCAGCTACTTGCAAGCATTGCGATTTATCACATCTGTTGTGGTGATGATGCCTGGTATATTTTGTCACTGGAATTTCATTAGTGAAACATTTAAGTGCTCAGGTGAGGCACTTACCGTAATCTCCCCCCAGGGGCTAGAAAACTGGAAAAAGCAGCCTCTAAGTCACTTGAATTTTCTCACTTTCTCACTCCACCTTCACGTTTCAACACCTTGAAAAACGAGCTGTGCAATGAATTGGAGCTCCAATTCAATATCCCAAGATATTGGCAGATCTATGGGATCCCAGTGTCTGTGGAGCAATCCTGGCTAAATTTTCAATGTCAGGAATTGGCCTCTTGCTTTTCCGGCTGTTGTGACCAGGGAACTAGAGCTTGACATCTCCCCTGTAACATATGACAGCTCTGTAACATACTACAGTAGTCCCTAGCTTTCTGCACATTTACCAAAATTTGTCAGTGGGGCACTTGGAGCGGCATCATTGTGTTAAATTAACTCGCTGATTGGTTGCTTATAGCATAATCAGAGGCACAAGTGTGCAAGCACAGGGATGTGTTGCGAAAGCATTTGGAGCATTTGGGTTGTGTTGTGCTGAGGTGGCCCAACAGCCTTTGGTTCCCAGACCTGGTAGAGCTGTTAGATCTTCCCCTATGGGAATTCCCTTTAGGGGGCATCTACTCTCACAGGCATGAGGCACGATCTTGCATCCTCAGATGGAACTGTGGAAACTTCATGTTTGGCCCCTAAACGACACATTTGACACACAGGGGTTGTTACAGCCAGTGCTCGTCACCATTCTACAGGCCAGAGACCCCTCAACGAGGTGACTGTATGCCTAAAAATAGCGACAATTCACTGACAGGTGTTCCTACCAGAGTGAGAACCCAGTGCGTTTCCCTGTGCAGACAGTGCTCTGCTTTTTTACAAGAATGTTTGGATCCATGCTTAAAGTGTATGTAAAGGCAGCAGCCATAGTGTCAGGCCATGATCCCTGTGTGGTTTGCCTGTGAGCATACTCCCTCTTGTCAGTATGTTTCTGCATGGTGCTAGACAGCTGGAGCCCCAGTCTGGGACTGAATGGGCTTTTGGGTTCCATGTTTGAGCCAATGGAGGCAGTAAGATCAGTTACACTCTCCTTAAAGGCAGTGCTGCTACTCGCTCTGGCTTCAGTCAAATGTGGCGGGACATTCAGGCCTTGTCAGTCAATAACTCTTGTTTATATTTTGGATGGGGGTTGTGAAAACCCTTTCTCCAGCATTGAAAGGTTTATGTGCCCAAAGCGCTGACCACCCCCTTCAGTGCTCAGGTTGTTACCTTGCAGGCGCTCTCTCCTCCTTTGTATCGGACAACATTAAGAGATTGCACATGTTCTGTCCTGTAAGGGCAATAGGCATGTTCATTGACAGAATGAGTCAGTTCAGTATGTCATAACAGCACTTTGCCTGCTCTGAAGGCTGCTCAAAAAGGTTTGACCATCTATTAGTTGTGGACGCCATTGTGCTTGCTTATGATTCACAAGGCATACAGTGTCCCGTGGCTGGTAAGGCTCATTCCACCAGGAGCATGGCTACCTCCTAGGCATGGGCAAAGGGTATGTCCTTAAAGGACAAATGTCAAGCTGCAGGCTGGGCTTCCACTAATGCTTTTGCCTGGTTCCACAGCTTGGATGTTTCCTCCCTCTTTTCCCAGATTTTGAATGTGAAGGTTGGTTGATAAATCAGTGTTTCACTACTCTGCTTGGCTAGTGTCATTGGCTGTATTATCAGCCTGGTCTCATGACCACGCCTTCTCTCTTGTTTGCGAAGAGGAGTTTATTTTCAGTATTTCACTACCCCGTCGGCTAGTGTAATTTTATTACATTCCCGGTCTATAACTGTTCTGTCTCTTCCCTTCTCACTGTGGTGTGAAGCAGAGTATTCTGAGCACCTAGAATGGCTAGTGTCATTCTCATATTATTTGACCATAAATGGTTTATTTGTTCTCCCTCATTCCTTCCTGTTTATCAATATGAAGGATGGGTTAAATCAATGCTTTTTCACTACCCTATTGACTATTGATGGTATACAATTCCCATAGCATCAGCTACTGAGGCACCGTCGAAGAGACCAACTTGAAACTGAACGTCTCGTTTAGAATGTAACTGTTAAGGGTTTTACAAACCATGATACTTGTTACACAAATGAACCATGGTGTTACTATAGTAAAACAAACCATGTTGGGTTTTTTTGGCAGAATGATTATGATGTTTATAACCATAGTTTTGGTTTTACTGTTTTGACCACAAATATTTCTATGTTTTTTTTTATCACAAATAATATTAATATTCTTAATATGTAGATATATTAAATATACATATTTTGTTTTACATAAAACATTGTCACATTAATATAATAATTTTACATTTGAGTGCTTAAATAAAATCAAACTATAATTAAAGTTCAGATTTGTAGATCAGAATAATTAGAGAACTGGTGGTCTGAATGATTTTGCAAGGTGTTGTATAGTATATGGGGGCATGGCTTTAAAGGTCAGCATCCTTTTGCACTAAGTGGACAAAGTCATAATTTTAAAAATCATAGTTCACATATAGTCATGAAGGGTCAGTTCAACATGACCGGAGGACTGTGTTAGTATTGCTTTGCGTGTATGACAAACACAAGCTGCGTCTGTGACAATGAAAAGTGGAGCACTTCACTTCTTAGTGTGAGTGTGTTTATGTCGTCCCATGATTTCAGATAGAAAGACATACTGTAGAAGAGTCTCGTGCATGTTGAATTGGCCAGATTTAATAAATATTTCCCAACAGTTTCCTTTAAAGATTGCTTTATATATGTGCAGTGACACCCAGACAAGCAAATGTTCAGGTGTACAAAAAATTGTCAATTTTGGTTTCGAAATGTCTCTTGAAAACATTGTGGTCAGCACAAACCATGTTTGTTTGTGCAAGAGAACCTGTAGGCAGGGTCATATTTTCTTTTACCCAGCATAGTTTTGTTCATGGTTTATGCAATCTGTCCTGTTAAGTGAAAGATGACATTGCACCAAAAACTGCAGAGTTTGATTGGACACACATCCTTTTACATCCTTTAAACCCTTTACAGCGTTTTTTCTAAGTTGTACAATGTCAATTATATGGTAAGTTTCAATTGTATTTTCCTGCTGTCCATGACCCAATCAGACCAGACCAGTAGCCTATTTTGGGGTTGTGACCCACAATCTATCTGTCCTAACAGGAAATGTTATTTGTTTTTCTTTCCATTATCTCTGTTCATATGCCATTTGTTTGACAAAGCTTTAGGTTTTGAGTGAATTCACATCACTTATTTATATCATGAAATCAGTTATATGGAGATAAACTACAGTTAATGTGGTCTAAATATATGAAAGATATGAAATAGAAGTTGTCCTGGTGCACTGATCTGAGACCAGCTGTTTTTTGTTTTTTTTTGAACTCTTAAAGGTAAAGGTGGAATGGTCAAGCTGATCCTGGGTCAGAAAAAAGGGTCACTTCTAAATGGGGTGACACAAGTCCCTTTACTTGTAATGCAAGTTCACCATTTTGTACTCTCTCGACAGCACTGAGTGGTTCTAATATATCTTTGTATTTATAATGCTCAATGACTTGTGTAAGGAGTGTTCCAGAGTTGGATATGGAGACATTTTTGGCAAAGTTTCACCTATAGTATGTTTGAATGGAGAGGCGTCAAAATTATTGATCTTTTATAATTAATATGTATAATCATTAGCAAGACAAGACTATCGTTAGTTAAACTGAACTAATGTATATATACATTTAGTGCACTCCCTCATATGGTAATTTTGCCTGAATATGTTAAAATGTACTGTCATGCAACTAGAAAAGAAATTAAAAAAAAAAAAAACATGAAACAAGCCCTGTACTGAATGTATCTTGCTTGCCTTTAAAATGTGTGGAGAAAACTGTTGTCACATGTGTCATTTATGTCAACTACTGGAGCAGAACAATCAATCATAGCAACGCTTGCATGTTACACATATGTACTCACTCACACTATCTATGTTTAAGAATATTGTGAATGTCACCCAACAAAACAAACTCTCAATAACACATAATAAAACACATCCCCATCAAGGGTGTAGCAGGAAATGACCTTTGGGTGGTCCTCAATAAAAATGGATGGGCCATGGGAAAGTTTTCGCCCAAATTTTACTTAACATCAGAGAAGCAGCACATACAAAAAATCCTTTCACACTTTCAGAAATCAGAATTTATGCATTTTTTTAATTGTTTTATGAATATACAATACATTTGAAGCCAAATAATCTCTAATATTCTGGGTCTTATTTGAGTGGGCCCACTCTCTCTCTCTCTCTCTCTCTCTCTGTGCATGCGTGTGTGTGTGTGGAAGTATTCTTCCCATTTATTCCTTCAATAGACTTTTCATAAAATCCTTCAAAAAAGAGATCTAAGCCATGAACCAAACTTGCCAGATCCGAGGAGAATCACAACATTACAAACTTTGATTTGAAGCAAAAAAGTATTTGACAATCAGGCAAATATACAAAGGTACGTCTTTTAAAATGCACAAACTACAGTCCCATGAAAGTTTGAGACTGACGTTGATTTTAGTGGTTGATTCAAAGTATATAAACAATATATTTTATGTTAATTGGAAACTATTCTGATATATACAAATATATATGTACACACAGTCTCTAGAATTTACTTAGAATGGTGCCATACACAAAAAACATCCAGTGAGTGGCAGTTCTGCGGACACCTTGCTGATGAGAGAGGTCAACAGATAATGGCCAGACTGGTTCAAAGTCTACAGTAACTCAGATAAACGCTCTGTACAATTGTGGTGAGAGAGATGTGGGTTGGTGGCACGAGGGCGACCTACACAATATTAGGCAGGTGTTGTGGCTAATCGGTGTATTTAGACATCTATTACAGTAAAGAAGAAAAGCAAGGCTGCCTCTGTAAAATTAGTCGTCGCTGACATGCTCGTCACCACGTCTAAATGCTACATGTCATTGGTTCAAGCATGTTGTTCCGCTTTGTGTGCACGTGCCCTGCATGTTACCTTCAGTAGTGGAGCTATGGGGTGGCCAGGGGTGGCCATGGCCACCATGGACCGAGGCTTGGCCACCCCATTGGCCACCCCACTCGCAATTGCTGTTTTAGTCATTTATTTATTTGCATTTTTTTTGGCACAATTTAGTTATTTAGAGGTGAAATCATCTCTGTACAAATGTACAGACTTAACATGTGCTCACACCATGGTCGCCAAACCTCTCCGTCCCGGGTGTCATTGTATCCACTCACCCTCCCCCACCCCCAGTCCAACGATATAAAAATGATGCCCGAACATTTCTGTGCCACCACAGACTGATCTGAACACCCCTTTGAAAAACTCCTGGCTCTGCACCTGGTTACCTTGCTAAACGCAGCGGGAGTGGTATCCCGGCGAAGCAGAGTGGCAGAAGCGAAGGTGTCCTACAGAAGCAACCCCCGCAGCCATGGCAGCCACACATGCATGGACACGCTGGCATGTGTTTGATATGCTGTCATACATAGTGTTCCTACAGGAAACCTGTTTAATCTTTTATCACAGTGCGAAGTCAAAACTAAGGCATCCTAATGGGAATGTTCTACTAGGTTTATATTTATCATTATGATTATAAATAGTTTTTTCAACTCTGTGTTGTGCACTTATATGTTACAGTGATTTGAAACCAGGGGTTGTTTTTAATAAATATTGACCGATTTCAAACTTTTCTTTTTCTCATATAAAGGTCACATTAAAACTGTCATGCAAACATTTTACCATGCTTTACAATTATTTTTGCTACTTTAAGTCCAAAACTTAAGATTATTTGAAGTTTCTGTAGGAAGGTTACCACATGAGGGAGGAGGATGCCTACCCTGGAACGCACAGTGTTGAAATTGCCTGCAATGACAACAAGCTCAGGCTGATGATGCTGTGACACAACACCCCAGACCATGACGGACCCTTCACCTCCAAATCAATCCCGCTCCAGAGTATAGGCCTTGGTGTAACGCTCATTCCTTCGATGATTTATGCAAGTCCGACCATCACCCCTGAATCGTGTTTAAAAATAAGTAATTAAATAATTATTGTATTAATAATCCCAGTGAGCAAGCTGAAGGCGACTGTGGCAAGGAACACAAAACTCCATAAGATGTAGATTAATGGAGAAAAATAACCTTGGGAGAAACCAGACTCACTGTGGGGGCCAGTTCTCCACTGGCTAACATCATGAATATAATGTAAATATTAATTATGTATAGTTAAAGTCATGGTTTAAACTAAGTAAGTGTTAAGGGTCAGTGTTTAAACATCGATTTTGTTTGAACTGTAAGATTAATGACCAATGTCTTTGAAATCCATCCTGGATTAACTGCAGAAGTTCACATAGATGCAATTGTCCTTGTTAATTGGCTGATTAAAGGCTTTTGTTGGCAATTGTTAGTCTATGCATTCCATTTCAAGATTGTAGTCCATCAATAGACTGAGGTGATGCAGGCAGAGATCAGGGATGTGAAACGCCGGTAATTTCGGTGAGGTCCATCCTAAATCCAAGGTTCAGGCAGTGGCAAATGAAGTATCCCATGTCTTATGGTTGGAGTTGGCATCAGTTCATCCTCTGAAGTCCATCATAATAGGCTGAAGTGATGTTTGGCTGGCACCGGCTGCATTTAGTCATCATCATCATTCAGCGACACGCAGCAGTGGAGTCCAACACGAAGCAGGAATGGTGCTGGATCCAGCCGGATCTGGTGACCTCAGGATAGGAGTCCCGAGGTTGAGACGGGGAAACAAATAAAATAATATAAGCAGAGATGCCATTCAATTTATGGCAGAGTTATAAATCATGATCAATGTTTCTGGTTTCTGGTTCCAGCAGACTAAACTAAAGCAGCCTAATTGTGGGTTGGAGGATAAATGAGGTGTATGCCTGGCTAAACAGATGAGTCTTTAGTCTAGAATTAAACTGAGGGAGTGTGTCTGCATCTCGAGCAGTGTTAGGGAGACTATTCCATAGTTTAGGAGCCAAATATGAAAAGGATCTACCTCCTTTTGTGGATTTTGATATTCTAGGAACTATTAACAGGCCAGAATTTTGCGATTGTAATGAATGTGATGGAATATAGCATGGTAGAAGGTCACTTAAGTACTGCGGAGCTAGACCATTTAAAGCTTTGTACGTAGTTAACAGAATTAAAGAATTAAGACGGAATTGAACAGGTAGCCAATGTAACGATGATAAAATGGGGCTAATATGATATTTCTTGGTTCTCGTTAGCACTCTGGCTGCTGCAGTTTATTTATTGATCTTGCTGGACATCCTCCCAGTAATGCATTACAATAATCTAGTCTTGAGGTCATGAACGCATGAATTAGTTTTTCGGCATCAGCAACAGAGAGCATATGCCTTAATTTAGCAATATTTCTTAGGCGGACGAATGCTGTTCTACAAACATTGGTAATTTAATTTTCAAAGGACAGATTGGTATCAAATATAACACCTACTCTTCATTAAAGACACTTGAACCAAACCAACCAGCTCTGAGTTGAATCACAACATTATAAAATTTGTAAAATTTTTAATAAAAAAAAAAGACGAAGGTTCTGTGTTGAGATGAAGGACTGTGTTCTTAAATTCATCATTGGGTGACTTAATTCTTTATCCCTTGAAGCATTATGTAACTGAATTAGGGATGTTAATGATTAATCGTTGATCGCTTAATCAGTGTTTATAATTTAATTGATTAAGCTTATCGATCGCCGATATACATTTCAGCTCAAATGCGTTCCATAATCAACCTGTCAATACAGTCACCCGCCGCTAGAGTGTGCTCTGCTCTTTGTGCGCTGCGGGTCTTGTCACGTATGCAACACAGAAGCACATCCTTCACTTACTCACTTGTTAAGACGAAGTGGGCTCAATGTAATCATGGAGCTTTTCTCCATAAATGAATATTACATTTACTGCAAACACAATTATAGTGTGTTAAAATACAACATGACAACAAGCACTGTTGATACACCAGTTGACCTGTATTAACCCATCTGACAATCACGTCATTAATCACCAGAGGAGCATGAAGATAAAGCTCACCATCAACAGAGCAGTATGTTATGTGTATATATTCTGTATCCGTAGTGTCTGTATTTATTTGACTTAATTGAGAAAAAAAAAAAAAAAAGAAAAAAGGAAGATCCTTAATATCCCAAAATCCACAGCCATGACGTTTTAATGAACTCAAATAAATGTACTATCTCTATGTTCTAAAGTTACTATAAGCAGTAATAAATTAACAGTAAAATAAACAATTCATAAATTCAGTCTAAACACAGCCAGCATGTATTATAATACACATATTCAGAGTCTAGGTTACGTCATTCACGATCCTTCATGGAAGGGCCCGGTCAATGTGGAGTTATTTTGTTGCAATTTTAGTTTAGGTGGAAAGAGTAACGTCTCTGTTTGGTGGATTGCTCTCTATGATTATGGTAGTGTAGTTGTTCACTGGGAATTTAGCTATTAAACCTTTTTTTTTATTGCACTGATTTTTGACTTCTCAGAGTGGGTCTGTATTGAAAGGTTTTACATTATTGGTAAAAATCAGATTCTCTGTGGTGAAATTAATTGGATTTAACTTCTGGAACCCTACTGTTGAGATGTTAGATTGAATCACTCCCTACTGTATCTCTTGCACAGGTTGCCTCCAGACCAAAGGAGGGGTTACACAAATGTCTTAAATGCCCTCATCAGGATCACCAGAGAAGAAGGAATCACCACACTCTGGAGGGTGTGTGTGTGTCCATATTCTGAATGGGGGACAAGTGTGCTGTGTACTGTACGTATTATATACTATTTATGTGTGTCCATTGTTCTGAATGGAGGACTAGTGTACTACGTATTATACACTATTTTTTATATTTTGCTACAAAATATTCAAGCGATTTTGTAAAATTTTGTCACATCACCTCATATTTCATTCAACAAGTGGTGTCAGTCATCCACCATTACTATCTGTATACTGTTATTTTTTATAATGATGTTAAAAATCGCTGTTTATCACTAATTATCCAGTTTTCCATGCATACAGAATTTTATACGCTGCTTTTCAGAGTTTACATAATGTACACCGCAATAATAAAATAGTAAAGTAATATTCCTTGTTACATGTTAGTAATACATGTGTTAGCCTATGTTGTGGTGCAATTTATGTGAAGAAACTTTAGACTGCAACCATTTCATTACTTTATTTAATTGTTGCATACATTTTTTTCTATGCAATGGCATATTTATAGGCATCCGTGACTTATGATGATGTGCCCTGTTATATGGGTATACTACAGATAGATGCCACTTCTTGTGTGTTTTTTTGTTTGTGATGCAGGGCTGTGTACCCATGATGGCCAGAGCAGTTGTAGTGAATGCAGCCCAGCTTGCTTCATATTCTCAGTCCAAGCAAGCTCTGCTGGACTCTGGTATGGACTCTCTTATGGTCAGTCCCACTAGAAAATCCATCTCAAACCAGATTCTGATGGAAGATGGTTTTACATGGCCATTAGCCAGTCCAAGCTTGTCTAGTTTGTTGATACTGTTTTTAAGCTGGTAGGAGCTGTTATGATGCACTATAGAATTAGTTCTGTTTTAAAACGTTTTATATATATATATAACGATAAGGATATTGTAACTTTTTTCAAAATGCAATTTTATGTTTTTCAACACACAAGTGACTGAAAATGTTAACTGTGGATTATTCATTATGAATAAAGATTATGCTTTTTATACAGTTTTATACAGTTCAGTATGCTAACCAAGAAAGTGTGTACATGCATTCTGCATTCTGAAACGTATTAAATTGAAATGTACTGAACAAGTTCCCTCATTTTGTTTTTGCTCAGGATATTTCCGAGATGGTATTCTGTGTCATTTCTGTGCCAGTATGATCAGTGGACTGGTCACAACGGCTGCTTCCATGCCTGTAGACATTGTTAAGACCAGGTACCCTCAACCTCACTTCCTGTGATTTCAAGCTAGGTAACTGGCTCCTTCCATATATCTTAAAAAATATATAATGAACAACACTTGAGACACACTTAGGGATTCATAGAAATTTGAGTTATATTTTTGTTATGGCTGATTTGCCATATGCAATTTGAGCAGCATCTTTTTTTCTGTCTTTAAATCTCTGTATTAATGTGCTATTGCATAGAACTGTTAATATTATCTTTTGTTATTATAGCTTATTATATCTTCTCACTAAAACATACCTGATACTAAAATATGAAACTGTAAGCTTCAGAATCTCACATTTTTATTACTGACTTATGTCTCTCTCCTTTCAAAAGAATCCAGAACATGAGAATGATTGACGGCAAGCCAGAGTACAAGAATGATTGGTATGTCCTTTAATCAATTAATCACATTTATTTCTATAGCACAATTAAAATCAACACCAAAGTGCTTTACATAAGAAAGGTAAAAATAGAGCCACATGCAAAAACCTGCACAATAAAAACGAATGAATAAAATATAATTACAGTCAGTGTTGGGGTAATGTGATAAAAGTAAAGCGAGTTACGTAATCAGATTACATTTTCAGAGTAACGAGTAGAGTCATTTTTATTTTAGAACATAATATCTGAGTTACTTTTTAAATAAAGAAGCGCGTTGATTTTGTATACCTCTACTGTCCCTGTATTGCGAGAAATCAGGACTAACAGTGTTTAAATTTTGGGGAGGAGACGTAGTGCATGATTGTCATTGTAGTTCTATAGAGTTTGAGGCTAGGGACTATTTAGCAGAGACGAGTCACGTCTATTTAAATGAATGGGAGAAATTGGAACACCCAACCAAGAAGCTCGAGCACCCAACAGTCAATGAATGTAGAAAGGAAGTCCCGCCAATCACCTTTTAGATACAGACATCTCCTGTCAATCAACTCGCTAATGCGCATTTTGTGTTTTTAGTGTGAAATGAGGTCAACAATATACGGTTGAGTGAAACGTGGTTGATTCAAGTGTTAATACACACTACAATAAAAAATCAGTAAATGTGTTTAGGCAGAGGGATTATAAGACTAGTCTTCCACTGACCACGACATGAAACACAGGGTGAAATACTCACTCAAATCACTGACTTATGTAGCTGAACTGGGAGAATGAGATGAGAAAAGCTGACTCTGGATCAGTGACTCAACTTTCAACTTTCTACATGGTTTGTGTATGCATTGAAAATGTCTTAGTTTCTAATAATATTCCACATTTTTGTTTTATAATAAACAAGTAGCTTGATTCATGAAAAAAGACATTTTGTTAGCAATAAAAATGATTCCATTCAAGTTCTATCAAATTGCGCCTTGTGGCATCTGCACTCGCCATGGATCAACTCAAAACAAGCATTTCACTTAAGTGAAAAAATATTGATTTATTTATCAGATTTATTCCCTGAACATGTTAGAGTGGCATTCCCCACTGAATTTGATTCTGACTCCTGAAGAACATCTTAAGTTGACTCTGACATTATCGATGGGCACCACACATGATGACATACAGTATATGATGCAGGCTGCCAGGTTGATGGAAAAACAAATCATGCATATTCATGTTATTGATTCTTTATTATAAATAAGATTTAAATTTAAAATTTAACTTTTTATTTGTAATCTATTTATTGTCTCCTTTAACAATGATAATGTAACATCTATTTATTTATATATTTTAAAATATGGAGTTTATTTTTTTTTAGAAGACAACATACTATGGTATTGACAGTTATAATCTATAAATTAAACATAAGAATCAATCAATACTCCAATCAATTGAGAGAGAAAAAACTGCAGATGCTGGCTATTTCAGACGTGTTAGCGATTATGGCTAATAAATCCACCGCTTTAACTGATCTCTAACTTCTTTATCTGAAGCAAACACTGTTAAAACACATTTAATGCTAATTAAATAAAAGGAAACAATCAACTTTATATACCTGAGATCCACCTGCATGCCTCTGCTCGGCCATGATGTTTGATCCATGTCTCAAGCTAATGACATAACTTCCAGGGAGGCATCACTGAGCCTGTTGTACACGCCCCAATCCCCTGACTCCACCCCCACGTCAAAACAGTGCCATAAAGTGAAACGCACAGAAAAGTGAAGCACAAAGGCAAAACGGTATCATGAGTTCACACGTGATGGAAATGCAGATTAAAAGGAGCACTGCAAAATAATTAGTAGGCATTGCAAAGAAAAAGATGTGTGGCAGAATCATTGCTGCCTAAAAATCTGTTGCAGAGATAAAAAAGGATAAAAGATCTTTAGATTATTTTACAACAGTCATTGATTTTTGCAATTAATTACATCTTGATTTTTGCTATATTTTATTTATATTTTGCAATTCTTTATTTTTGTTTGCAAAACTTTCTTTTTTCTCTCGATACTTTATTTTACTTTTGTGATACTTAATTTTTGTTTAAAAAAACTTTTTTTTTTTTTGCTCAATACTTTTTTCTTTTGCAAAACTTTATTTTATTTTGCAATACTTTATATTTTTGCAAATATATGTGCCGTGGAATTGACTCCATACCACATCAGTTCGGCCAAACAGGCACAGTTATCAGCTGATGCTAATAATCTAAAAATGGCCAAATATCAGATGTCCCTAGCCACAATATCGGTCTATCACAAGATTAAACATCCTTTTATTATCATTTCTGATGATCTCCAAGTCAGTGTGTCATCATTACAACTCATTCTCTCTGTTCTTTTTCCATGTCTGGTACATTCATTTCCTCGACTCATAGATATACCCTTACAACCACCAGGGACAGCACAGGCCCAGTCCATTTTTGATGGGCCAGTGTGTATACTCATCTGTGAATGCTAGTTTCATGCAGATTGTGTTTCTCTCTCACATATAGAATGTATTAACTGGATTTTAAGGCTGGTAATATGCACTGGCTCAAGAGCACTGGATTGTGACCCTTTGCCATGGTGGTATGTGACAGACATTTGGACTCTTATATTACACATAGTTCCTAAACTGGCCCTATTCACACCAGATACCCTCCCATTTTAAATTATATTTAAGTAATTCCACATCCATCACTGCCACCATCCTCTTTAAAACTTTACTTTTCTCCATTTGTATTGATGTGCTAAAAGACTTACCGTAGTTGTGATGAATCAATTTCAATACAGACACTGAACCAGAGTTGGCGAGTGAATCATAAAAGCTTTTTCTCTTTCTTGCCTTCATAATTCATTTGATTTTACCCAATGTGAACAAAACCTCTTCCTTTCAAGCAGGTGTACAGTATTTTGTTTTATTTACTGTCAGATGAATGTTTAGGTAAATATTTGAAGGATTTGGCTAAAGCAAAAGTGGTGGGCCACAAGACACCTAATACAGTGACAACCTGTGAACACGTATTGAGCCTTGCAATTGCTATTAGCCTCGAATCACCAAGTCCATGGACTGCTTTCAATGCACATGAAGTTTGGTATTTGAGTAGAATTTTGTTTTTGGTCTTGGAAAATACACTTTATTAATGAGACAGTGGCACTATAACCTCATATTTATAAAATCCTATTTATTTCAACATGGTTAAAGACAAATTGATAAGTTTCATACACTCAGTAGCACAGTTTTTTTTTTTTTTTAGCTCTCAAAAGTAAAGTAATTTTAAGGTTTGACCATTGTATAGTTTCTTATTTGCTTGCTAATCGTACACCTGGAAAACAAATGAAGAAACGTCCTCTCACTTTCAACTGCTTTTATTTTCATCAAACTGAACATGTTTAAATATTTGTATAAACATAAAAATATTCAACAACTTAGACACAAACTGAGTTTCACAGACATGTGACTAACAGAAATGGAATAATGTGTCCCTGAACAAAAAGAAAAAGGGGGTGTCAAAATTAACCATCTCCTCCTCGTGGACTTCACCAGATTTGTCAGTTCTTGCTGTGAGATGTTTACCCCACTCTTCCACCAAGGCACTTGGTGACATTTCAGGGGGGAATGGCTCTAGCCCTCACCCTCCAATTCAACAGGTCCCAGACGTGACCTGAAATCGGGGCTCTTCGCTTGCCATTGCAGAACACTGACATTCCTGTCTTGCAGGAAATCATGCACAGAATGAGCAGTATGGCTGGTGGCATTGTCATGCTGGAGGGTCATGTCAGGATGAGCCTGCAGGAAGGGTACAACATGAGGGACGAAGATGTCTTCCCTGTAATGCACAGCATTAAGATTACCTGCAATGACAACAAGCTCAGTCCGATGATGCTGTGACACACTGCCCTAGACCATGACGGACCCTCCACCTCCAAATCGATCCCGCTCTAGAGAACAGGCCTCAGTGTAATGCTCATTCCTTCGACAATAAACGCAAGTCCGAACATCACCCCTGGTGATACAAAAATGCGACTCGTCAGTGAAGAGTACTTTTTGCCAGTCCTGTCTGGTAGGTTTGTGCCTATAGGCGACATTGTTGCCGGTGATGTCTGGTAAGGACCTGCCTTACAACAGGCCAACAAGCCCTCAGTCCAGCCTCTCTCAGCCTATTGCAGACAGTTTTTGTGTGTTCCTGGTTTAACTCAGGCAGTTGTTGTTGCCATCTTGTACCAGTCCCTCAAGTGTGACATTCGGATGTACCAATCCTCTGCAGGTGTTTTTACACATGGTCTGCGAGGACGATAAGCTGTCCTTCCTGTCTCCCTGTAGCACTGTCAGGTGTCTCACAGAACTGGCATTGCAATTTATTGCCCCGACCACATCTGCATTCCTCATGCCTCCACGCAGCATGCTTAAGGCACGTTCATGCAGGTGAGCAGGGACCCTGGGCATCTTTCTTTTGGTGTTTTTCAGAGTCAGTAGGAAGGTCTCTTTAGTGCAGCCTTTTAAGTTATGCTGATATAGGTCTAGTTTTACTTTGGATATAGATACTTGTCTACCTGTTTCCTCCAGCATCTACACAAGGTCCTTCGCTGTTGTTCTGGGATTGATTTGAACTTTTCGCACCAAACTACATTCATCTCTAGGAGACTGAATACATATCCTGCATCTCGGGAGGACGCATACTTCCAAACGAGACAAAGCCAGAGTGAGAGAGATGTGTCGCGTCCTCCGGAGGTCGCGTCCTTTGAAGGCTGAAGTATACCGAGTGTCATCCTTTAAACAAACCTCGATTAAACGAATCGGCCTTCGTAGGACAAAGGGAACGTAACATGGTTAACAAGCATGTACGCTTTGAGTGAGAAGGGACCAAAGTCCCTTTAGAAGGGAATGAGGTACATTTTAGGAGAGTTATAATGATTTAAAGAGAAAAGAAAATTTTACAGGTGTATTTTTAATCTAATATTTTATTAAAATTATATATGAATATAATTATACATATTATATACTCTTCACCCATCTACTGAGGTACTTCAACTTAGGAATTAACATTCCTTGGATTTGAACATCATATTTACGGGCAAATTGGACATTTTAGACATTTCCATTGAAGCAAAGAATTGTGGGTTGTGAGTGCCCACAATGTATACAACATATGCATCCTCCGAATTTCCATGAAAGAAGGTCGCATTCGAAGGCTGCATTCAAAGTGTCCTACTCGCTTTTCTGAAACGAGACAGCCTCGATGACATATGCGGCCGACAAATGTGACCTCCGGAGGATGCATCCTTCCAAATGAGACACAGCCAGAGATACAAAACAAAGCAACCGCACACCTCTCTAAGCACATAACAGTCATCTTTGACCTACAGTGACACGTAGTTGTTTAGATGCAGCATCATTCAAATGCAATAGTTTTCAGATACAGATGTCATTGTTGAAATTCACTATTCACAATCAGCCATGGTTAATTTAATTCAAGAGTGAAAGTGTCCAATAGTAGTATTCGTCTGGTCATGAGATTTAAAAATGGCAACCCCCATGAGAGTGCCCCTGCCCCATTTAAAATAAAACAGCTTTTATAAGGTGACTTATATGACTAGAGTCATCATCTCATGTGAGTGCTCAATAATTTCAAAATTACAAATAATTTCTTTAGGAGTAAAACTTTTTCATGGGGAGAAAATTACTGCACCTTTAATGTTTATTTTACTTTAGAGCAAACATAATGAGTCCCAATCTTTTTTCCTAAAATGATGTAGGCCTATTTGGAGTTACACATCTGTCCATTACAATAAAATTTAATGGTCAATTTTTCATATATGGGTGATTCTCCAACTACAGGCACTTTTGTGTCCTTGGCCTTTTTTTGTAAATAAATAAACAAACAAATGCACAAATACATTGTCTTTATGAAGTTCATGCTCCATCATCCTAGTAACCACCAAATCTGGCCCCTGTTTTCTTTTAAAAATGCTTTTGCAAGGCTGTTTATTAGCAGATTTTGCAGTTTTATGCTTGTCCCCAGCCCAGACTGGCCCTCTTTGAATGTTAAAAATGTATATTAAAGGATCGATTTAATTCTTTTTTTAAACATGTTTGTCTTAAGGACTAATAAAATAATATCATACAATAGAAATTCCATATGTATATCACAATTTTAAACTAATTTTGGAATAAAATAAGTCTGTCCCCAGGTTTTCCGTCATTTCCACCTCCCTCAACAAAATCCACCTTAATACATCCACCTTAAATGTAAATTAAAACCTTATAGTTGAGTATTACTCATTAAATTAGAATATAAGGGATGTTATCGGATAACTAACAGATTAGGCAAGGATTGGAGCTGGATAAAGTTAGTAACGAACACCCTATTAATTGTAAAATCTGTTCTCTTGATTCAGTTTCATCCATCGTTTAAAAAAAAAAAAAAAAAAAAAAGTAATATCGTAATATATTATTACAATTTAAAATAACTGTTTTCTATTTTAATGTATTTTAAAATGTAATTTACTCCTGTGATGCCAAGCTGAATTTTCAGCCTCATTACTTTTGAACGGCAGTTTATATACGAGTATGCTTAAGTTGTTTTAAAGCTGAATATAATGTAAGAATTATACATTAGATATATAATATTTATAATACATAAATAATTATATTACTATATAGAATTGTAAACAATAAGCTTCATTTCACAAAATTTTACATTTACGTAACTGCTGCTAATAGTTAAAGGGTAACTAAACCCTAAACCAACTTTTTTTAGTTAATGATCTGTAAGAATGGGGCTTTATTAGTACTGGTCATTGATTAAAGTAATTTTTTTGACATTTGTGTATAAAGTGTTTTAATTCTACAGGGGTCACCAACATGGTGCCCGCCGGCACCAGGTCGCCCCCAAAGACCACATGAGTCGCCCGCAGGCCTGTTCTAAAAATAGCACAACTCAGCTGCGTATAAAATTTTATTTTATTCTGTTGCTATTCATTTTTTTTTTAATCACACTTGCATTTATATAGATTTAAAAAAATGAAAATATCTTAAAAATATGTTTCTTATACAAGTTTAGGTGAACTCTGACGTACTCCAGTTCGGTCAGTATTGTGCGTGTGACAATACAGTGCTCGTGGAGAGTAGGCTAAGCTAGAGGGCGCAGCGAAGATTGGCGCTGAACGTATTTTCTTACCCCAAAAACATGGCAGAAAAAAGAAAGAAAACGTATCACTTTCACAACGAATGGGAGTCGGGAGTTCTTTTTTACGACTGTGAAAGAAACCTGCGTGTGTCTTATATGCAGAGTGACTGTGGCAACGGCAAAGCGGCACAATGTGGAGAGACACTTTACTACGAATCACAAAAACTACTAACTACCCACCGGGAAGCGCACTACGGGCAGAAAAAGCCCTTGAGCTAAAGACAGCTTTGGGTAAGCAACAAGCTTTTTTCACAAGGCCGGCGAAAAAGTCACAAAAAGCAACCGAAGCCTCTTTTAGAGCTACGCATTTCCTGATCAAGAAGAAGGCATTTTCAGACGGAGAAGTTGTCAAAGAAGCAATGATGATAATTGCTAACACTGTACATAAAGACGAGAAATATGGAAGCGATGTAATCGCCACTCTCTCCGACGTCCAACTGGGGGCATCTACGATGGCTAGACGAGTGTCAGCTTTGTCCAGTAACTTGGTCGATCAGCTGGACCGGGATCTGGCGAGGTGCAGGTGGTTTAGCATCCAGTACGACGAGTCCGTGGACAGCACAGCGCAGCTGATGGTTTTTATCCGGATGGTGTTTGAAGATTTCTCCACAAGAGAAGAACTCCTGACACTACTGCCCATAAAGACAACTACGAGGGGAGTTGACATTTATAACACAGTGAAGGAGTTTTTCGTGCAGAAAAAGGTACCATTGGAAAAGCTGGTAGCGGTGACCACATATAGGGCTCCTGCTATGATTGGCCGACATGCAGGTTTCATCGCTCACTGTAAAGGTGACCCAGACTTCCCAAAATTTCTGCATTACCAGTGCATCATTCACCAGCAGGCATTGTGTGCCAAAGTGATCGGCTCTGGGCACGTGATGACTCCCGTTGTGAAAATCATAAACAATATCCGCTCCAAAGCAAAACAGCACAGGATTTTCAGAGTGCTATTGGAGGAGATGGCAGCTGAATATGGTGACCTGCTACTACACACAGAAATCAGATGGCTCAGCAGGGGACGAGTTTTACTTTGTTTTTTGTCACTTTTGGGTGAAATCAAAGAGTTCATGCAGTCCAAAGTCAAAGACGTCTCACTGCTAGAGGACACAGAGTGGACACTTGACATTGCATTTTTGACGGACATTACTGGGAAACTAAACCAATTAAACTGCGAGCTGCAAGGTAAAGGCAAGACTGTTGTTAATATGATAAGTGCTTTAAATGCATTTAAAGCCAAAATGAACATTTTCTCTGTGGATCTACAGAGAAAAAAGGTGCTGCACTTTCCCTCTGTGCAGTCAGTGCTGAAAGACAATGCTTCTGCATCTGATACATTTGACAAAGTTGCAGACAAGTACTATGAAGTCATAAACAGACTTGGGCAAGAGTTTGAGAATAGGTTTTGTGACCTAGATCAGCTTGAGCCATGTGTATCATTCATTTCCAATCCTTTCATGAATGTGGACACAACAAGCTTTGCTGAGCAACTAAGTACAACGTTCAACTTGGATGCTGGACAGGTGGAGATTGAAATCATAACATTGCAAAATGACCTCCACCTCAAAGCCTACCAGGCTGCACCAAACTTTTGGTGCCTTGTTGACACAGAGAAGTACAGTGGTGTGTGTACAGCAGCTATGAAGGTTGCCAGCCTGTTTGGTTCTACCTATCTATGTGAATCAGCATTTTCTGACATGAACTTTATCAAGAACAAACACAGAACACGCCTCACTGATGCACATCTGAAAGAGTTACTCACAGTTGCAGTGTCAAGTTACACACCAGATTACAATACAATGGTAAACAGCATGCAATGCCAGTCTTCCCACTAACAATGAAAATTATACCAGATGTCAGTGGCAACATGTCAGTGCCATGGCAAAGTTTAATTAAAATATTGAAGAATTGTTCAATTTAAAATGTGTGTTCATGACATGTAACAGTTATTATTTTATTAAAAATACAGCAGATTTGGTCATTAGTTCAAAATGTGACAAGATTTATTTAAAAATATTTAAGATTTTTCACTACATTACAGACAATGTACATAATTGATAACTTTTTGAAACATGGTGCAACATAGTTCATGATTTGTTTAAAAGGTTTGTCAGTGGCTAGTGAAAATGGGACATTTTTCCTAAGAAATGTAATGTAAGTGATCATCTGAACATTTTACAATTACTGTGATAAATAGAAATAAAGTGCTGAATATTGATATCTGTTTCCCACCTTGTCATTGTTGGTAATTATTGTGAGAAATCATTAACGTGATCAGAGTCTTTACATTATTAATAATGTATAAGGCAAACTAAGCAAATTTGTTATTTCAGAAGAGTGTATCAAACTGGTAGCCCTTCGTATGACTCAGTACCCATGAAGTAGCTCTCAGTATCAAAAAGGTTGGTGACCCCTGTTCTACAATATATGGTGTAAAAACGTCTGAGTGCTGCCCTCTTCAGGTTGAACGGTGGCTACTGCAGTTGAATTTTCCTATTGGCTGTTGCTAGGGCTGGGACGACGCGTCGACGCAAAAAATACGTCGACGCAAAATATGCGCGTCGATTCGTCAGACCAAAACAAAGATGGCGGCGCCGGAGAGTAGAAGCAAAACGAGTGGCTCAGACTACCAGAAGTGCAAAATGGAGATGGCTTTCCATTCTAGCACCACGGCAATGCACCAGCACTAGGGCTGGGATGACGTCGACGCAAAAAATACGTCGACGCAAAATATGCGCGTCGAATTGTCAGATCCAAAACAAAGATGGCGGCGCCGGCGCCAACACGAGTGGCTCCTCAGACTATCAGAAGTGCAAGGCGGCATGCACTCGTTCCTCTAAAGTATGGGAATTATTTAATTTAAAAGGAAAAAATTCCGTGATATGTCATCTTTGCAAAATGGAGATGGCATTCCATTTTAGCGCCACCCGGGAGCAGCCGCAGATGACAGAGCACCGTAAGTTTTTTTTCAACTCCCCACTTTGCACTCGATGTTGGAGTAAGCTATAATACGTTGTCGACACCTAAAGTTTTCAGCTATAGCTATTAATAATGCGCTTATAGCTATGAATGTCGTGAAAAATACATAGAGGACACTGACAACGCGCTGACAGACAGGACCAAGCAGGTAACATTTAATAAAGTCTCAACTTTCAAATTTGGTCATTCAAAGAAAATTAAACCATAAATAGGCCTACTATTTTGTGGCTCTTTAATGTGTCGTGACAAATTGCCTCAGTTAAAGCTGCTCGTGAACCGATCATCTTTTCCTTGGTTAATTTATAGCATCAAATAGGCTAAACATGAATGTAGCCTACATCAGAAGGACTGTTGTTTTAAACGCGGAAAGATGTCAGTACAGTAGCCTACAATCCATTATTCAAATTCAAATCCACCGACGTTAATCTTCTCTCTCCTGACTACTTTGTCGGACAAAAATGGCGTATTATGATTGATTGATCAGATCGCCAGTCAATCAAACTCCCGGCAAATGTTTTTTTTTTTTTTTTTTTACATTTTATACACCCCCACCCCCGATGAAACAGGTATTACCGGTGTTGACACAAGTCGATTAATCGAATCGAAATCGAATCGGACTGAAAAAATGAATTGTTAGATTAATCGATGCATCGGAAAAATAATCGCTAGATTAATCGTTTAAAAAATAATCGTTTTTTAAACGATCTAGTTCCCGCCTAGAGCTGTAGGAGTGTGCAAACTGCATTTTACGCGGGATTGCTTCTCCAACACAATGGAGGTGGAAATGGGCTTCTCCAAACAGCTCGAGCTGAAAAGCGACGCAGTGCCAAACGCTGCTCCTCCTGCATGGACTCCACCACCTCAGTGGCGTCTTGAGGTGAGTGATCATATATATTTGAATCACAATTTATGGTTAGGCTAAAGTTAATCCTCTGGGGCCGACAAACGCGCGTTCGCGATGCGGGAGTGTTAAACGTATTGCACCCTTATACATTGTATTACGGTATTGACTACCTGTATAGTTTTATTTGGAGGTATATGGTTTTGTACATGATGACGTTACGCTTTATGTCACATTCTTCTAAGTTGAGAGAACTGCTAACTGATGTTATGTTCAAGTGAAGCTTGCTAAATAAAAATCCTGCTAAAAGGATAAACATCACTGAACAGCGTTTCGTTTGTTTTTCCTGCACGCGAGTGAAGGTGAATGCGCACTCGGATGCTCAACAGGGAGTTAAAACTGCAGTTTGAGCCAGCGGCTCGAATTGATATGGCTCCGGCCCTGTGTCCACAGACAATTCACCCTCCTCCACTTCAGGTGAAGGTGGGGGAGAAAGGTCCTCGACTTCAAAAGACCGCTCCGTGGCAAAGCTACTTGCGTCACTCTCCATTTAAGAGTCTGACAGCAGCTGTCAATTAATCTGTCACTACGGGTCTCAGGTGCACGCCCCCCCGCTCATCCCCGCCCTCTGTTCGTCCCCTCTATCCCCGCTGGGGTCTGCCCACTTTTCGAGCATTTTTCAAATATTGCTAGTGGGTGGAGTCAGACTCTGAGCAGGGGTTTAGTTACCCTTTAATAGTTCATTGACCCATTGTGCGGTGCGAGCTGGAAATCACCTGTCACCAGCCTGTCTCTGTACTATCTGAAAAGTCATAAATATGACATTAGTTACCTTGAGATTAGTGAAAACAATGAACATGAGGTAACATAAAAAGGCAGCAGAAACCCTAGCCTGAAATAAGTTGAGGCAAATAACGGTAAGCGAACACTAATCCTCAAATATTAGCTGATTTGATCTTTAAAAAAACAACATCGCTGTAACAACATACTCATGCTACATACATATGTCGGTGTGTTACATAAATATATAAAATAAATGCATTTATTGACTACTAATTACCAGAAATCGCAGTTCTGTCACTCTACTCTAACAGTTTGAAATGCCCGCCAAAGCACTTCCTGGAACTATCTGAAGTCTACGTGAATCACGTGACGATCAAGCATTTAGAACTTCGCAACTCTCTCTCTATATGCCTCTGTCACCGACCAAGGAATAATGTATGCAGGCGCATATGTCATTGCTGAAATTCCCCCTTACGTCACAGTTAGTCGGCTGGCTGGCTGGCTGGCTGGCTGGCTGGCTGGCTGGCTGGCTGGCTGGCTGGCTGGCTGGCTGGCTGGCTGGCTGGCTGGCTGGCTGGCTGGCTGGCTGGCTGGCTGGCTGGCTGGCTGGCTGGCTGGCTGGCTGGCTGGCTGGCTGGCTGCTGGCTGGCTGGCTGGCTGGCTGGCTGGCTGGCTGGCTGGCTGGCTGGCTGGCTGGCTGGCTGGCTGGCTTGGCTGGCTGGCTGGCTGGCTGGCTGGCTGGCTGGCTGGCTGGCTGGCTGGCTGGCTGGCTGGCTGGCTGGCTGGCTGGCTGGCTGGCTGGCTGGCTGGCTGGCTGGCTGGCTGGCTGGCTGGCTGGCTGGCTGGCTGGCTGGCTGGCTGGCTGGCTGGCTGGCTGGCTGGCTGGCTGGCTGGCTGGCTGCTGCTGGCTGGCTGGCTGGCTGGCTGGCTGGCTGGCTGGCTGGCTGGCTGGCTGGCTGGCTGGCTGGCTGGCTGGCTGGCTGGCTGGCTGGCTGGCTGGCTGGCTGGCTGGCTGGCTGGCTGGCTTGGCTGGCTGGCTGGCTGGCTGGCTGGCTGGCTGGCTGGCTGGCTGGCTGGCTGGCTGGCTGGCTGGCTGCTGCCTTGCTTCAGCTGGCTGGCTGCTAGCTTCTGGCTGGCTGGCTGGCTAGCTGGCTGGCTGGCTGGCTGGCTGGCTGGCTGGCTGGCTGGCTGGCTGGCTGGCTGGCTGGCTGGCTGGCTGTGCTGGCTGGCTGGCTGGCTGGCTGGCTGGCTGGCTGGCTGGCTAGCTGGCTGGCTGGCTGGCTGGCTGGCTGGCTGGCTGGCTGGCTGGCTGGCTGCTGCTGGCTGGCTGGCTGGCTGGCTGGCTGGCTGGCTGGCTGGCTGGCTGGCTGGCTGGCTTGCTGCTGGCTGGCTGGCTGGCTGGCTGGCTGGCTGGCTGGCTGGCTGGCTGGCTGGCTGGCTGGCTGGCTGGCTGGCTAGCTGGCTGGCTGGCTGGCTGGCTGGCTGGCTGGCTGGCTGGCTGGCTGGCTGGCTGGCTGGCTGGCTGGCTGGCTGGCTGGCTGGCTGGCTGGCTGGCTGGCTGGCTGGCTGGCTGGCTGGCTGGCTGGCTGGCTGGCTGGCTGGCTGGCTGGCTGGCTGGCTGGCTGGCTGGCTGGCTGGCTGGCTGGCTGGCTGGCTGGCTGGCTGGCTGGCTGGCTGGCTGGCTGGCTGGCTGGCTGGCTGGCTGGCTGGCTGGCTGGCTGGCTGGCTGGCTGGCTGGCTGGCTGGCTGGCTGGCTGGCTGGCTGGCTGGCTGGCTGGCTGGCTGGCTGGCTGGCTGGCTGGCTGGCTGGCTGGCTGGCTGGCTGGCTCTTTGAAAATGTCAGATATACATTTGTTTTTAAAACTGAAAAGTATTACAATGCTTAGTATAGCTACCTTACGCTACCCCAATTTTAACATGATTAAAGGGGATTTTTAAGCTTTTACTACTTACAGAAATCTGTTATTTGACAAAACATTTAAAACACTTATGAAATAGATGTTCACTGATATAATAAAGTCATATAATTGTACATACATGGAACATATATTTAAAAAATAGCCATTTAAAAAAAAAAATTAGCAACATAAATATTCCCAAATATTAGTGGAATTTGAATATAATATGTATAGAAGAATTCAAAGATTCCTTTACACCAAAAAGTTTCATAAAGGGTTCTATCCGTTTTCCGGGGACATTCCCGGTTTTTGGTGGCCTGTCCCCGACTGGAGCTCCCCAGAAATGTCCCATTTTTTTCATAGTGAAATATTGCTATGCAAGAAATCCCGAGAAGCAAAGCCTACTGTGTGCTGTTTATTTTGACCAACAGATGGGGCTATAGCACCTTCAATTAATTAATTTTCCTTCACTGATTCGGTCGGTCCAGTTTTGCCATTAAGAACTGGACAAGGCAATTAAAGAGAAAATTATTTTTTATCATCATTGTTATAGCTTCAAAGTAAGGCACACACTAGCTGTTTATGTTATCACGTTATGTTGTTTTATAACAGGTTCTGAATTTGGCTCGGGACTGTATTGCACAGTGTAAAACATTCCTGAAAGTTTGGCACAAACTATAGCATACTGGTGAAAAGGAGTCAAATGAATCCCTGCAGATGAACATATAAAATCAATCATTTTATCTTTAATCAGTGTGCATTGTGTATATCAGCTCAAAAGGCAGGATCCCTGTGCTGTGGAGTCAGCTGCAATAGTTCCCCATTGTTTATACATGTTTGTTTAGTTCACTTTTATGCCACAATGTCATCTGTATAGCATAGAAAATAATGAACTCGTTGAAGATGAAACAGAAGAGCACTAAAAATTATCAACTTTACCTCCATGTTTGAATTTCATTGAGACATAGGCTACAGTATTCAATAATGCATGAATTACCACATTGTAAAAAAATTATTTCCATGATTTGTTAAATTGATATTATTTCCTGATCAACTTAGTTTACTAATTTGTTCACATAACATAATAATCTGTGTTTTTATTGAGTAAACTAATGGCACTGACATAATGTCAAAAAAAAGTTAATTTCACTACTTGTTAGTTTACTATAGGCCTACCGTTTTATTGAAATGATGTATTTTTTTAATTGTATTATCATATTTTATTTTAAATGAACTCAAAATTGTAAGGCAACCAGATTACTTTTTAAGTTAAACCAACATAATTTCTTACAGTGCACATTACCACATTCACCATGGTCAAAATACATAAAATCCGTTTTGTTCCCATTTTATCAAGTAACATGTAACACTGAACTTGAAATGTCCCCATTTTTCATTTCAGAAATCTAGTCACCTTATTCTATATGGAACCTTTTCTTCTAAGAGCGTATACAAAGCCTTTTTAGGCACTGGTCGTCCACCTTTGGAACACTCCTGGGTACTATCTACTCCTATCTACTTGAATGGGGAAAGACCGAAATCTCCAAAACGGTTGTTCTAGATAATGATCAAAAAACATATTTTAAATCAGCAGTAAAATCTGACTAGACTGGTATCATAAATTGTGCATCTTTCCCTCAGATGATAAAAAAAAAAATAATAATTTCAAAGCTTGTGTAGCTAATGCACATACGTGTTCTCGTGTTGATTGACAGACAATGTCTGTATCTAAAAGGTGATTGGCTCTATTACCTGTAAGGCGGAACTTCATTTCTACATCTGTTTACTGTTGGGCATTCCAATTTTTCTGTTAATTTTAATAGAAGTGACCCATCTCTAATAAATAGTCTCTGGTGTATATTGTATAAGTTAATTTTTTAGAAGATCTTAGTTTGAACGGTTCATCCAATCAATCTTACCCAGCAAAGCATGATATATACAATGTATTGTCTAACATTTATTATATTGAATACATTTTGTGGCTTCAAGCCTGGTGTTCGCTGATAAGTCACTTCTGTCTCTCTTGTTTTTCCATGCAGAACAAGCAGCCAGACTGAAGAAGATAGAGGAGAATGAGAGGAGAAAAAAAAGCAGAGTTTATGAAAAAGGTACGATTCACCGTTTCTCACATACAGCGTAATGATGGAAAGTCTGACTCATTTCCTTTAAGTGGTTCTATTGAAGCAATTTGTGACAGTTTGTGTCCCAGTTTTTTTCTCCCATGGTTATTGAGATTAGTTTTCAAATCGCAATATATCCTCAGTGTTACATTCAGTGTTTCCCAGCATGTTGAATATGTTTTGGCTGGAAGATCTGTGCTCATGTCGAGTCTGGCATGTCTGTTCTGAATTCAGTAATCTGAGAATTGCACAGCAGAGTGATACCTTATGATTTGTGAATTAATCTTTCAGACTTTCTTTGTGACCCAGATCAGCCAAAATGATGACTCATGACAAATCAGAAGTCACAAATACACAGACACAATTTTTTCCAAATATAGTTTTAAATTGAAAATTATGCTTTTCTTCCACTTTTATCTTGTAAGCAGGTCAAAAATGTTTAACACATACTGTATGTGATGATGATATTCAGTGTTAATGGTAGAACAAAAAATTTGATGTGTAATTTATTTTCCACGTCTCTAAAACAAACACACCCATGTTCACTGACACCTCCTAAATGAACATACCAATTAGGCAAGGCAAGGCAAGTTTATTTATATAGCACATTTCATACACAATGGTAATTCAAAGTGCTTTACATAGAAGAGATTAAAATAAGAATAAAAAAAAATAAGAATAATTGAAACAGTTTAGAATAAAATAAAATACAGTACAAACAGTCTGACACACAGTGGCACAGTGCTCATTCAGTAAATGCACAGCTAAACAGATGTGTTTTGAGTCTGAATTTGAATGTGACTAATGTAGGAGCACATCTGATCTCTTCTGGAAGCTGGTTCCAGCTGCGGCTGGCATAATAGCTAAAAGCAGACTCTCCTTGCTTAGAGTGAACCCTTGGTATTTCTAGCTGATGTGATCCTAATGATCTGAGTGATCTGTTGGGTTTATATTCAGTGAGAATATCTGCAATATATTGAGGTCCTAGCCCATTGAGTGATTTATATACCAGTAATAATACTTTAAAATCAATCCTAAATGTAACTGGGAGCCAGTGTAAAGACCTGAGGACTGGTGTGATATGTTCATATTTTCTGGTTCTGCTCAGAATCCTGGCAGCAGCGTTCTGTATGAGCTGCAACTGTCTTATGGTCTTTTTGGGAAGGCCAGTGAGGAGTCCATTACAATAATCCACCCTGCTGGTGATGAAAGCATGCACAAGTTAAAAAGGTAAAAAAAATGTAATTTGACAAGGAATCAGTTCTATTGCTTCTAAACATTTATATTTTGCAGGAGAGAGTGTTTTTATATAACCTGCAGAAGTGCTCAATACAACATATCATTAAACATGACGAAAGATACAGTGCATTCAAAAAGAATGCAAGCCTTTTCATTTTTTTCACATTTTATGTTGCAGACTTATGCTAAAATAATTACATCAATCTAAACTCCATACCCTATAATGACTTTGCAAATGTATTAAAAATAAAAAACAGAAATATCACATTGACCCTTGTATTCAGACTCTTAACTCAGTACTTAGTTGAAGCAGCGATTCTGAAGTCTTTTTGTGTATGAAGTGACAAGCTTTGCACACCTGGATTTGGGGTTTGTCTGCCATTCTTCTATGCAGATCCTCTCAAGCTCTGTCAGGTTGGTTGGGGACCATCAGTGGACAGCCATTTTCAGGTCTCTCCAGAGATGTTCTATTGGGTTCAAATTAGAGGTCGACCGATTAATCGGCCGATTTTTAGCATTTTTTACATAATCGGCATCGGCCAATTTCCAAGTATATCAAGCCGATTATTAGGCAGGCGCATCTGTGGGCAGCCTAGTGTTGTTGTGGAACACGTGTTCGACGCACGCTGCCCCTAGAGTCATTTTCCAGCAGAGTGAGCAGACCTCATCCAGTGCCTATAAGGAAGGAGCTAAGTTCCTTGGAGAAAACAGTAAGGATTAAATTTGTATAACTTATTTATATTTAATTAAAAACTTTTGATATTTTACTGCCAACTTCGAGAAAAAAACGCGACATGACATTCGGCTACTTTGGATATTGATAGCGTAGTTGAAGTTGCATTATCACAGCAGAAGGGTTGCTATAATGTCACAATAAGTAAGCAAGAATTTTGCAATTACAGACAGTGAATCTGAGACTTTTATTTGTTCTGTTTGTGTGTCTTATATTTGAGAGGGCTGTCACTCAATGCAGAGAAATAAGTAATAAAAATATACCAACGCACTATAGGCTATTGAAGGACTGGCTTTGGTAAGCTCGGACGTTACCGGTTCTGCTGTCATTACTGGAGAAATTAAGAAAATACATGTATTATTGTATAAAGAGAAAGTTATTTTATCTCGCCAGCCATTTCTATGTATAATAATTCTATGAAAACATTTGTCTGTGATGCAATTTAGCTATTCGCAGTCAGAGAGAGAGAGAGAGAGATCTCGCGCACAGCGAGCACAACACAGCCCTGCTAAATGAGTGACAGAACTAAACATTCAAACGTAGCCTGGTTTAGATCTGTGATATTAGTCTGATTTTATTTTATATTTCGCCTTCCAAAGATTATAAAAAGAATATTTATACATAAGGCGCATTCTGTCTAGCACAACTTCCTTCCCTTCACAGCGGTGCACTGACATTTCTCCCTAAAACTCAAACTTAACGTCAGAATCAGCATGATCGGTGATTGTTGTAAAATGCTACTGTTGCTAAACTGCGGGACGCGTTTAATAATAAAATAGCGCAAGAGATACCGTTCCCAAGGCGGCGCGCGCTCCGAAACAGACAGCAACGAGACAAGCAAAGTATAGACTACTTTGGGTTTCATGTGCGCATCTAAATGATCAACTATACACAAAAATATGTCTAAACGACCGACTTGGAGATTCACTTACACACAGTTTATGTCTTAAATGGACGTAGTTATGGAAATAGTTGGGAGAAAATATGCTGCATAAGGAGTCTATTAGATCTGAATTCGGTCTTAAAGGGGAAGCATCCTAATAAACATGGAGCATCCTAATAAACATGCCGACGATTGAGCCATTACTGCAAATCAAACAACAAAAGGCAAAGAGAAAATCACTTACAGCTCTTGAATGAATAACTTGTGCATTAATAAGCATTAATCTATCTATGATAAACTATGCAGTGTTATTTTACAATTGAGATTATTAGATTTCTTTTTAGACCACACCTGAACAGTAATGTTAGTAGACCTTCCTGAAATTAAATCACTGTGCCTATATAACGTTTATCTTAGAAAGAACCGAATACAGTTGAAGTACCGGATCGATAAGCAGTATCGGTAAGATAGTAATACCATTAAAACCTTAACGATACACATCCCTAGTTATGCCTGTGCTTCTCTTGGATGCTCTGAATATTGGATTACGTGTCTGGATTGCCCCTTAATTAAAGCTGCATTTGGATCTCAACCTTCGTGTCTCGGAGCAGTTCGTAACACCTGCTTTGTTTATTTAATATATTTGTTATACATTATTTATATAATATGTTTTTACATTATACATTTTTAATTTAAGTGTCAAGTGTTCAATAAATGTATTTGTTGAGAAATGTTGTCTATCTTAAGTAATTATTTGTGTTACATTTTATCTTACAAATAAAAGGTTCAAATAAGAGGTTAAAAACAAGCACATATCGGCCAAATATCGGCCAATATAAATCGGCTCCATTAATCGGCCCTCGGCCGACCCAGATTTCAAAAGATCGGCATCGGCCTGAAAAAAACAATATCGGTCGACCTCTAGTTCAAATCCGGTATTTGGCTGGGTCTCTCAAGGACATTCATAGAGTTGTCCCAAAGCCACTCTTGTGTTTTCTTGGCACCCCCCGAAAGCACTCCCAAAGCATGATGCTACCACCATCATGCTTCACCGTTGGGATGGTACTGTGCAGGTGATGATCAGCTCCTGGTTTCCTCCAGACATGATGCTTGGAATTGAGGCCAAACTATCTTTGTTTCATCAGACCAGAGAATCTCGTTTCTCAGTCTGGCCACTCTGCCATAAAGTCTAGATTGGTGGAGTGTTGCAGTGATGGTTGTCCTTGTTTCT
The DNA here is from genome assembly GCF_025860055.1 of Xyrauchen texanus. NCBI lineage: Eukaryota > Metazoa > Chordata > Actinopteri > Cypriniformes > Catostomidae > Xyrauchen > Xyrauchen texanus. The sequence continues at coordinate 50,133,988 of NC_068279.1, forward strand.
ACAATCTCCACACTTGATCTCTGGAACTCAACCTGAGTGACCATCGGGTTCTTGGTCACTTCTCTTATAAGGCTGCAACAACAAAATATGAAAAAATATGAAGGGGTCTGAATACTTTATAATACTGTATATCAATATATGAAACAAACTCACTAAGAATGCCTTCATGGTTTTTAACGCTTATTTTATTAGCACATTTCCATGTATGTGGTTATAGACAATGATGTAGAACAGTAAAATCGTCTCCAGAAACATTTACTTCTCAATCTTGCCTGCAATCGACTCCAGTATCTCACTCACGGCCTGGAGACGGATGACATGAGCTCCTCTGTCTTCACTCTCATTGGTAGTCGTTCGCAAATGTTGCTTGGCATTCGCATAAAAATGAAATTTTCTCAACTTTTTCTTGTCGCTCGCCACAGCAATATCTGTTGCCAGTGGTCACTGTCGCCGGAAGTCGCTGTGCTCCTATTAAAAAATGAATGGGATTGTGTCGCTTTGTCATACAATGCTGCCGGCGGTGTGAACAGGGCTTAAAGCAGCATTTTCATCTCATGTGTTCAGAAGAACAAAATTGTCACTGCCGGAGAAATTGAACACACAGACAAAACTCTCTAAAGAACTTGTCTCCTATCTGGGAGCGCTACGTGTGTGCTTTCCCCATCCTTATGACTCTGCAGGCTTTGAATTTTCAAGACACCATTATTTCAGAATGACTAGAACAACATTTCAGATGCGATAATTAGTCCGCCGGTGAGTACAGTTATGAACAAATTATTCAGTCACATGACTTTTAGATGCACATCTTGTATTCCAAATGAAATTCAGTAGGAGTTTATTCGGTAAATGTGCTCATCATAGTTTATGTGCATTTCTTCTTACCGAATAAAAAAAGTATCCTCCTCAAGGGGCGTATACGTTTTTAGTGCGCATTTTATTCGCATCTTAGTGTTTAGTGCATTAGTTTTCAGTTACCGATGCCGTTGTAGAAATTCACTATTCACAGAGTCAGGGAAAGTGTCCAATATTAGGGTGGTTACAGAGACTAAGAGAGCAATGTTTGGCTGGTCCTGGTCCTGATCATAACATGGCAGCCCCCATGAGGGGACCCTCACTGTGTAGATAAACAGCTTTTATAAGGTTACTGATATGACTAAGAGTCCTCATCTCATGTGAGTGCTCATGGTTTTATACATTTATGTTTCAAAATTACAATTTATTTCTTAAGGAGAATTTTTTTTTTAATGAGGAAACATATGCTGTGTACACCTTTAACCTGTTAACCTGCACCAGTGCGCAGTCGCACCGAAGAGTGGACTGATTACTTACTGGACGGATTATCTCATCAAATGGATTGTCAAAAGAAGTTTTTTTCTGCTGAAGATGTTTTATTTGAGATCACTCAAAGCAGCGATGACGAAATTGAGGAGTGAATACAGCGACGACGGTGATATACTTGAGGACGGAAAAGATGGTCCAATTTTACATCGGTGAGTTGCTATGTAACATGCACACATTATACGTGTGTGTGTGTGAGAGAGAGAGAGAGAGAGAGAGAGAGAGAGAGAGAGAGTGTGTGTGTGTGTGTGTGTGTGTTTGTTTTCCCATTTGATTTATGTGGTAAATGCATTGTGGTCTGAAAAGACCAAATATAAAACAAATGGCTTGTCTGATGGCTGGCTATCAGTGTGATTGTTTGTTGGTTCTATGTCTGACCATCCATATGAATGCTGTCTGTATCACTGGCCATCACCAGCCATTGAATGTTGAATGGGCGACTATCGGTATGAATAGTGTATATGACTAAAATAGCTTGCAGTACCCTTCATAACATTTGATCATTAGGTTGCTTTTTGAAGTATCCAAGGAGGCTTCTTGGTACCTGGACATAGTCTTGGAAAAAATATTGCAGAAATCTCATTTTTCATAATATCTTCCTCAAATGTGAAATATAAACTGATGAGACTTGTGGCTTTCAATCAATTGCCTAACTGGATTCATCCAGGTTTGTTTTCATTGATTTTTCCATAAAATAATGAAATGTTACTTGCAGTACAAATTATCTTCAAGACACTTTAAATTCTATAAATTTTTGTCTGTGTAAGTTTTTTCAACTTTTTCATTTGGGTAATAAACTCCAAAGTGTCTTCTTTTTAAATATGTCTAAATTGTGCATGTAGAGCAAATTGTTCAGTAACTACAATTATTTTAGTTTGGGGATGTCATTTCTGGGGATGTGCCTCAGGCAGGGGAGGTAGAAAGGGAACCGACATAGTCTTGGAAAAAAGCTTGCAGGAACCCCATTTTTCATTATATCTTCCTCAAATTTGAAATATAAACTGATGAGACTTGTGGCTTTCAATCCTTTACGTAATTGGATTCCTCCAGGTCTATTTTTATATATTTGTACATGAAATAATAAAACATTTTTTGAAGTTCACATTATTTATGAGGCACTTCAACTTTTATAACTTTTTATTTGTTTGAGCATTATCAACTCTGATTTGTTGTTAGTAGAGTGCCAAGTGTCTTCTTTCCAAAGAGACCTTAATTGTGCCTGTGGTACACTGTTCTCAGGAGCTATATTTATTTTAATTCAGGTATGTCATTTTCAGCTGTGAGCCCCTGAGTGGGGGTGCAGGTTAACAGGTTAAGTCGGCTAATTGTTTGAAATGTCTTGTTGGGTTTTTCTCTGCACCCGCTGCAGGAACGGGCTGCATTAGAGATTGAAGCAGCCAGTCACACTCAAAAGAGACCGGCCTCACCCAGTTCAAACTACAGAGACAAATACAGCCATCTGATTGGCACATCTGCTGCTAAAGACGCTGCCCACACGCTTCAAGCCAACCAGACTTACGGCTGTGGTATGTATGCAACTAATTAAAGGAACTGCGCACTCAGTTAAACACTTCCAATATTTTGCATATAACTTTTAATAAATACAAAAGAAAAAGTTTTCATCATCCAGATCTATGTTCCCTGAAGAATAAATGATTAAATTCAAACCATTATATGGACTATGGAAATGACTACATGTTTTAAAGTGCTTGTCAGGCATAAGAGCTGCCTTTTCTGAACTCAGCAGATGATTGAAATAGATGCTTTCTTTTAAAACAGAATTATCACCTTTTAAAGGTGCTGTAAGTGATTTAGCTTTTTTATGAAATGCCATACAGAAAACGCTTCTAATACCTGTGAGCTATCACTGAAATACTGTAGGTGTCATGAAATATCACACCTGTCTCTGTAACAGCCCAGCCCAGTGAATATAGATTTTTGACTTCCCAAGCGAGTGCGGTGAAACCAAGGAGTTCTATGGTGAAAGTTCTACCTGTCAATCAACCGCTGTGCAAATACAAGATTTAAAAATGTAATTTCATTGTTGCCGGTTATGTGCGTTTTTAAAAGGAAATAACTGTACAATTGGAAAATATGAAAAAGAGCATGCATGCACAAGTTCATGGAATTTTTTCAGTGTACCTGATATCAACATAAAGTGACACAGATGAGAAGCACACACATCTGAATGACAGTTAATACATTTACTAAAATAACTGAGAATTCTGAAGATAATTTTTGTACTAGGATGAAATGCAATTGGCAGTAGGATGTGGCATTTTTTTGTGCTTTCTTTTTGTTCTTATATTGTATTGTGTGTTATTATCATGCAGTACCAATCTGACATAATGATTGATGTATGCAGTCATAAAATCATAGACTCTCCACTAGGGCTGCAACTAACGATTACTTTGATAATCGATTAATCTAATGATTATTAGAATGATTATTTGCCGATTATTGCAATAATTAATCATTAGCTCTTGTGTTGTATTAAATGTGCTTACTAACAATAAAAAGGACAAACTCATCTTTTAAAAATACCTCTAAATGACATTCACTGAATTAAAGGGAAAAAAATACTTTTTAATTTTAATTCAGTAAAAAAAAAAACTGCAAAAAGTCCTACTATCAAGGGTTTTTGTCTTGTTTTCCATTTAAAATGGTCTAAAAATCCTTAAAACAAGATACATTTACTTGAGAAGCAACATATAAGATATTCAGACTTCGAGAATAGATCTTGAATACAAGTATATTTTGTCTTTACTGCAATCGCAGAAGTATAACCAATTGAAAGAATACACTTGTATACAAAATATACTTGTATGCAAGATCTATTCTCTAAAAGCAAGTCTGAATATCTTATATGCTGCTTATCAGCTGAATTCATATATTTTCAAAGTATTTTTAGATATTTTAAAATATTTGTATTTTTTATATTATAATCAACGTACTTGGATAAAAAAAATTTCTTCTGTTTAGCTGCTAAAGTAAATGTATGTTGTTTTAAAGGAGTTTTAGATATTTATATTGGAAAACAAGCCAAAACAAAACCAAATCAAAAACGTATTTTGTTGCAGTGTATAAGGGGCGAAGACTTCCTCTCTCCCCTTTCTGTTCACTTCAATCCATCTTTAACGCACAAAAAAACGAACTCTCTCTTATTAATAAAGCTGCATATTTTTTTCACAATAAGAAATGCACAGTGACATATATTATGATTCAACAAGTCACGAGCCATCACGTTATAATCTAGCTGCATTAAGTGTGCGTGCTCGAGGGTTGAGTGTCCCGTGACAGAGTGTGCCTCAGGCGGGTGCAGTTTCAGTATCTCCCCCTTAGACCGGGACAGTTTGTGCAACTCTTAGAAGAGGCACTGACCACACAGAAAAATGCCAATTTGTAGTTATTTACATGATCTGCTTCCGTATCATTTGATCTTTAATAAAGTTATAACGCATTAAATATAACTGCATTAAAGATGTAACACCGGGGTGTTTCCTTTAAAGACGCTCGACATGCAAGTTTTACTTCAGCGCCACATATTCCACAACGAGAGTGCTTCTGTGTTTACTTATTTTGTATTTTTGCATTATTATTCCCTCATACATTGCGATCTACATCACCTGAAGCTGTGAAAGTTTAGAGTGCATCTGGACTGTGAGCTGTGTAATTCATCCTGTACTCAGTCAGGCGTGAGCTGCAGTTCTGTTCTCCACATCATCATTACAGTTTAATGTGATCCCATGTTACGTTCAATGAGATCAAACGACTATTTGACAATTAAACTTTTTGTCAACAATTTTGTATTGTTGATAACATCAACTAATCGTTTCAGCCCTACTCTCCAATTTGAAATCCCAACACAAGTGGTCAAGAGACAAATTACCAGTTATGGCCTGTCCAATTGTGATATGAGTGCACAAAACGAATCCAGGGAATAAACGGGGCACGCACACACAGTTGCATTCCATGAACAGAACCTGGCGAATTAATATAAAATCAGTCAATGGCTTCGAACATGAATCATCCAATCAGATTTTAGACCCAGCATTTTCCCCCGTAATATTACAGATTTCAAAATTAAACAGAATATTCAAGAAAAAAATGGTTATTTCTTATTTATTTATTTAATAATTTAACACTGATGGATCATGCACAACAAGACCAGGAAAGTGTATAAAGAAAGCAAATAGGGTCAAGTTTGCCTTGATTTTTATGTTGCTCATTCTTTTTTCCTACAGTCCCTGTGGCCAATAAGAGGGACACTCGCTCCATAGAGGAAGCCATGAACGAGATCAGAGCCAAAAAACGTCTGAAGAAAGGCAAGGAGGAGGGAGCTGGCAGCAGCTGTTATTGAGGGGTTGGGGGGTGAATGGCAAGATGGTATGCACAATAGAAAAATTATTGGACAGTATTTTACTCTTAAAACAATATTTTACATAAACAGTCTTGCCTAAGAGATTTGGGAAATGTGAATTATCATGCACATAATGGCAGTCCAGAACTGGGCACTGTTCAACGAGGCTTTAAACTATAACCACGGCTTTACCATGCCAAACTATGTGTTTGTTTGAGATCCTTATTAGAATAGGCAGACATTCGTATACAAAGGTATATATCTTTACACAGAAATGGTAAGTGAGTTTATCACACTAAACTTTTTTTACACGCATAGCGGCATATTGTTTCTGTTTTAACATTTACAGGTTTTAAACCCACAAAGACCCAATTGACTTTCTTTGTAAGTGGAACCCATTTTGGCTTTTTTTTTTTTTTTCTTTTTTTTTTTTTTTTTTTAAGAAAAGGAGGAACATGTCAAAAATAAATTTGTGTGGGAGTCATCATTATGCCACAAACGCTGTCAACTGAGTTTAACTTGTTTTGAACCCGGAATATTCCTTTAAGATTTAGTGAAAAGCCATCAATGGGCCGTTTAATGGCAGGTTCCTTAGCCACAACTTACCACACAATGGGGTAGTTGGGCATGTTTTTTTAAAAAAAAGTTAATTACGTGGTCTTTTTTTTTTTTTTTTTACTGAGCAATAAAGGTGGAAATGTCCTTTTTTGTAGCAAAGACGTCAAAGTTTGTGTCTTGCGCAGAAATTGACTTAACAAATTTAACCTACCCTGATAAATATGCGCTGTGACAAATTCCCCGGGTCTGAAGTTAACTATTTTAGTTAATTTTTAAAAGTTGTTTATTTGCATTTACTTATTTATTATTTTATTCGGCACTTGCATGTCCATCAACCTCCTGCAATTCCACCATAAACCGCCAGGTGGTCCGCGGACGCCCATTTGAGCGGCGCTCTCGCGATAATCGCATGTCTCGTACTCCTCGTTGGCCTCGCAGAATCGTAAACAAACGGGTGATCGCTTTTCCAGGAAGGCCAAAACACTAAAGACAATCTCCACAAGCAACCGATACAGATCGATGAGTGGTTGCGAGAAGAACATTTGTGGAAAATAATCGCCGTGTTATAACGACCACATTTGAATTAAAGCGACGACGTGAGTGGGAGACACTGACAGACCCTGCCAGCTGAACAATAAGAGTGATAAGCCAGCTAGCTGCTGGAAGTTGCGTGTTCAGTGAGTAAAAACAATTACAATCTTTTCACTGACAATGACACCTCGACATTATTACAACATGGCCTTCATAATTACTTTTGTGATGTAATTAGATATTTCAGTAGCAGTGTCGCAGTGGACAGTTGGAAACGGGAAGTATATGCCTACAAGTCAAATCATTTAATGTGGGAAGAGCTGTAACGTCGCTACTTTCTGCGATTTTTACTAGCCTTTAGGTGATTTTAATTGTGAATATCGACTGTACAGTTTCCGTACTGTTAAAAAAAATAGCAATAAAGCCTTCTAGAAAATACAACTTGTTTAGCTGGTTCATGAGGCGATACAATTACTTCTAAAGAAATTAATAGTAATATATTGAAAAATATGAAATCATGACCACTCATGAAAGATGAAGTTTTCAACCTCATAAAATATATTTTATTCTACATGGGGCAGGGGTACCTCATGGGGGCAGCCATGTAAGAATCACATGACCTATTGTATACTACTCGCTTAATCTCAGTAACTGCCCTGTTATTGTACACATTCATTCATTGATTAAATTAATCCTGGTTTACTGTGCATATGTGAATTTCTACAATGGCATTGGGGATCGAAAACTACTATGTTTGAATGATGCAGCTTCCAGGCCACTAAGTGTCAGTGTAAGCCAATGTAAGTCAATTTGGCATACTTAAAAAAATTACTGAGTGCACCTTTAACGACAATAATGAGGGAATGCCCTACAATACCATTAAGCATTGCGAGTGAAAATCAAATAAATAAAAAAAAAATATATATATAAAACTATGGATTTAAAGTTGAATAGGAGTAGTTTGAGAGTGTAGGATGACCAACTCGATTGCTTCATTCACGGAAATGGGTGCCCGCTTCAGTGCTTGTTTGGTGTGCATTGTCGGCTGCGATTCTCTGATTGGTGGAGCTTTTCAGGATCATGGGTAATGTAGTTCTTCACCAGCAATTCTGCTATTAAATACAATTCTAAAAAAAGTTAAAATAAAATGGACTGATGGCTTCAATAGGAGCATATGCCATAAATTAACAATCTCAGAGCTCATGGCAGATCTGTTTTAAAAGATTAGTAAGTTATCATTGAAAATGAATGAGCTATTGGAAAAAATGTATGGGCTTTATATTTCCATAACCTGACTGTTGAACTCTATAGCCAGTACCGAAACGGCTAACTACAGGATGTATAGTGCTGATATGTGTAATACATATTAGTATTAGAGATGTAATGGACTAAAAAAAAGTAATTTGTTCATTGTCCATTGACATTAGCTGTTGGTAGAGTGAATGATCCACACGCATCATCATTGATCTTGACTGTATTATTTGTTTGTGTGTTTGTTTTCTGATGGCATTCACAGACTAGTAGTTACAGTAGAAGAATTCTTACTGGAAAATGTCATGCCTCATTTTTTGTTGTTTCTTGAGCAAATTTCCCTCAAAACAACAGAAGTCAGTTGATTAGCATTGTGCTTTGCTGGTTGGTCTTACAGGCTGTTTCCCAGGCTCAGGTTAAGCCTAGTCCTAGATTAGTTAGAAGTATCAGCAGTGATTACCTGTGCAGAATCTATTTTGGTTGACTTATTCTTTGTTCTGTGCTCTTCATTTGAACCATCCTCAGTATTGAAGCTTTTATAATATGTTGGAGGTCTCTTAGACGCACCTTGAGGGCATTGGCAGTGGCATGTCTTATCTATTAGTCTTTTTCCATGAATCTTGAATGCTGCCTGTATAGTTCAGCAGCCCTACAGGCTGACGACTCATTACGCTGTGTTATTAATGGTTATTATGATTCGATGACGACGATCAAGTCTGAACTGAGTAAAAGAGCAGTTTCCTCCCAGAGAGTCTGAAACTTGGCGGATGTGCTCATTCCTTTAATGTTTGGTTTCACTTCCGTGAAAGTTGATGACTCATAAACAGCAGATTCCTTGCAGTTGAGTAACACTTTAATTTACTGAATGTACTTTGTGATTTTTACAATCATGGTTAATAATTTATTGGACAAATGAGCAGGGTGGAATGCTTGGAATGGCACTAATTACAAATGCATCGAAATTTGTATTAAAAAAGGTTATTTTTATGGAGGCATTATGATAAAACATTTAATTGAAATATGTTTTAATGAATGTGAAAATTGCGTGTCTGTGACGGTTGCTTTTTTTAAATGGCTAACGAGACAAGTCAAGTATTGAAGGTATGTTCCAGGTTCAATACAAGTTAAGCTCAGTCAACAGCATTTGTGGCATAATGTTGATTACCACAAAAAATAATACCAGTAAATCCTTGATTTTATGATACTAAAATCATGCTAACATTTAATAATGTTCACGTCTTGTGGCCACGAGAGGTCGACCAATAGTGGATTTGGCCGATATCAATAACTAAGGTGGTGGAAAAGTCGGCTAATCGCCTGATAGTTTTTAATAACATTTCTTAGTCCTTCCATACTGTGATAGGTACAGACATATAGGCTACAAGAGTCCAAAATAAATAAAATCCCAGATGTAGTTTAGTAGTCAACCAAAATCCTAATAATAAACAGATAAAAAATAAGATTTTCTGTGTGACACTTTTAACTATAAACAAGCCAAAATACTGTGAACTCGTATTTCACAATGACGGAGACTAGAATGCTCTATATGTAAGTATTTAACAAACAAAGCCATTTTTAGCCTATATATTTACCAGATGAAAGGTTTTGTAAACATATATCACCAGACAATGTTTATAATGAAGAATAAGGTTTATTATTATTCACAAGTTATGAAGTTGGAGACCCAGTGTATGTGCTGATGGAGCACTTATCTAGTCACATTTTTCTTTCCATGCCCTCACTTTAATTTAGAACACTTGAATATCTAATCCAAATAACAAAATCTGCATTGAAGTGAAGATACAAATTAGGGATGTGCATGAGTAATCGAGTACTCGTTCTCCACCATCTACTCGAATATTAAAAAACATTGCTATAATATAAAAAATTATTTTTCCTTTTGTGATATTATGGGGGGTTACGTGTTGTTGAGGTGTTGGATGAGAGAAGGTGTATCGTAGCGTCAGTGCAGCCAAGTTATATTACAATGCAATACAGTGGCTCTGATGCCGGGAGTACATGAAGACTCTTATGTTCAATTTTGCAGCCAACAACAGAACACTTATGACACTTACGAAGCTGAGGCATTATTCTTCACACTTTATCTGCTCCAGTGATGGAAAAAATGGCAGACTGGGTGTTGAACACTCAGGGGATGATCTATGATAATAGGGTGGAGTCCGTCACCAGTCGTGGGTGTGGCCTGCTCTAATGTGACGTCACTTTAGAGCAGAAACAAAACCGTTAATTTTGACACTGTTTTTGATTAATAGGCAGAGGCAGAGCACATTTTATACAAGCAAACATTCACCACTTGTTTTTCTGAATAAAACCATGTAAAATCATAAAAATGTGATAGCCTTTAAGTAGACTATGAGTTTATGTAGCCTATATGCATTACCTTCATGCCGTCAGTTCTGGTTTAGGTGAGTGCAAATGTTTTTTTACTGTTATTTTTTTACTTTTTTATTTTTTTAATTTTGAATGAATGTGTCAATTCTTTTTGTGGCAGTGAGCAATATGCCACCAATGCTGTGATTTAGCTTAACTTGGAACATTCCTTTAATGTGTGATAGATATAGACAGAAAGATAATTCAGGGGTTTTCAGCCTTCTTACAGACTCTTTATAATAACCTTTATTACAAGCATTTTTACATTTTAGTGCTTAAAAGCTAATTGGTAAGAGGGTTAGAAATTACATGAAAATTCCTTATTTTGTTTATTTTCTCTGTGGATACTCTGCTATAAAAAAATGTATTTGTCAGAATGAGCTAGCTGTTTCTTTTGTTTTTTAGGCCTAGTTGTGTCAATTTTGTTGTTTAACTAGAACTTCAGTGAAAAGTTGTCTTCAGAAATCCCTTTCTTTAGAAGTTGTCATACTGAAAGCTTTTGTCATTGACGATTAAGTTTGTAAAAACATTTCTTTCTAAACTTGTGTGCAGGTCTTCATCGCCCGTCATCAGGGCCCAGCCTAATTCAGGATGGGGTATGTGTGGACCAGGCTGGGTGTTTTGGGCCTTCTCTTATGCTGCACTCTGGCACCCATTCCTGGACAGGCATATATATATGCTGTAAGTAACTGTTTTAGTTTTAAAGATAGCTTTATGTTAATGGAGACCTCCTGCCTCATCCGTGTTCGTTATTGACATATACGTTCACCATTTTTGACAGAACGGTAACATAAAAGTTCCTCAATGGTGGCATCCACCCAAACAGCTGATTCCCTTGCAACTGTCAAGATATACCTCTCTTCCATGAGCATTTGAGTTGATCCAGTTAATGGACTTGCTCTTTCTTTATATATATAAAAAATATAGTGAAACATACTTTCACTATTGTCTGTTGTCTAGCATAACCACTTATGCTGTATTCCTCGTGTCGCTTGGGATAAAAGCATCTACTAAATTAATAAATGATCATGTAAGTGAATAAGATTTGAGAACGATGATGTGTCTGTCCCTCACACTTGGCAAATAGCACAGGTGTAGAGTCGTATGGACTATTTTATGATATGTTTATACTGCTTTTTTGTCTTTATGGTCACTGTATGATTTCATTTTATTGAAGAGCAATGTCTGTCAACTTTTGTGTTTCATTTGAAGAAAGGATTGGTGAATGACAGAATTTTCATTTTAGAGTAAACTAACTGTTTAATGTCAAGATAGGGAGATATTTTTTAAGATTTGATTTGAGATTAATGGGTACCTTCCCTCTGTTAGTGGTTGCTAATGACCTTTTTTTTGCTCCATACAGCATTACAGTAACATGACATCTATGCTGTTTGAAGATCTGCCTGCTCTCTTTGGCTCTCCTCTGCCAAAAGATGGACTAACGGTAATTAATCCCTAATGTTAGACTACTGTTATTTGCCCAAATTCTGAATAAAGTGCAGTTGATCTAATTCTCTATCTCTCTGTCTCTCAGGGTGTGCTGGTTGAAGCTCGTCCTCAGAACGCCTGCATGACTATAGATCCCCCTCCTGTTTCTCCCACCCCCTCCGATCCCAACAGCACGACAAAATATATCGTCCTCATTCGACGCTATGACTGTAACTTTGAAATCAAGGTTAATGTTGCCGTAAAGCTGGAAAATGGCAATAGATTTTTCCAAAATCAAAGTATTTCTGTCTATCGCAAGCCATTTCAACATTTAATTAACTTGCAGGATATAAATGATAGATATCTATAATTACATTTTCACTTGTTTAAATGGCAATCCTTTTGAACCTTCAAAAAATGAAATGCCTCATGGCAGAATATTACTTGCAATTTGTTTTTACTAAACATAAATTCTAATACTACTGAATCACTACTCCAGTGTTTCTTAACTGGTTTTGCTTCTGCACTCAGATTTTATATTGAATATGAACCCAACAGTGAAAAGCATAACCCGTGTTTAATGTAGCCTGGGTGGCATTTTCTTTTATCTTACATGGTTTTGTTCATAGTTTTCAAGTGTAAATCAACAACAAAGGATACAGAAAGTTTTCTCTCTCCCCTTTTAAAAGTTATTAAGCCTATTTATATGAGCCTATTAGTTTTATTATCATGTTTGTTTTCTAATATCAAACATCGTTCAAACAAAACATGTATTACACAGGAGGAAATCTTTGTCCATATTTTGTCCAAAAGTCTTGGAGGTCCAGAGTTTAAACCTCTTTATGAACTTGACCTTACGTATATTTACTGTGTATTGTCATATATGCACAGAAAAGCCCCTCGATGATGGCTCCTCGTTTCTGTGGTTAGGTCATTGTAGCTGGTCTTTTTTAAATAACAATAAACAAATTAATAATAAATTATAATATTTGTTATGAAAAAAGAATAGCCGAATCATATTTACAAACATTAACTAAAACTGCCATTGTTAAAATCAGGTCTAATAGATTCTACCTAATAGATGATTTAATACTAAACTAACATTTTCGTCAACATATTTGACAGTAACTTTTACTACTATAAAATCGTGATGCATTTGACCATTTTAAGGATGATGATGTGTAATTTGAAAAACCCTTTATTTTTATTAGGGGAAAACACTATTAAATTCTCTCTAGAATTCAACTGGGGCGGAATCAGTTTTGTGGTCTGCACTGCGACATCGAGGAGAGCCCGTGCGCTCCAGAGATACAGGGCAGATAATGAAATGTCATTAATCTCCTAAATTCCATTCTTGATATCAAAAATAGAATTTCAACTCGTTGAAGACGTGTTTTTTGACGTGTAGATTTTCACAATTCTCTTTCACTCCTATTCGCAACTCAAAAACCGATATCAATAATTAATTTCCTACTTGTTGGAATTCCAAATATACATATCAGCTTTGTATTTTTAGTTTTCTGGAATTTTATTTTCACTAGTGACAGTACTAATTTCAGATATCCTGGAAATGGATATTAGATATCAATTAATTAAAGAGTAGTTAATGATATCTTTGATCAATGAGATTATAGGTATCTGACATTAATGTTGCCACTAGTGAGAACCAAACTGCCGTTATCAAATATTATAATTTCAGGGTATAGCTGATATGTATACTTGAAATTCCAACTATGAATGAGTAATTGTTAGTTTTGAACAGGAGTAAATGACAGATAATTGTAAAATGTTTAATTGTTAAAATTCCTTTTTTGGGGTATTTAGGTGTGTAGTGTCTTTACTGTTTTGAATCAAGAATTCATATTTTTAATAAAGCTAACTCTAGTGGTAATTTACAGTATTAGTAAATCCATTGCTGCTATGAAGAATTCATGAAAGTGCTCAAGATATCATGGCCGGGGGTCTAAGGGGCAGCATTGTCCCTCTAGGTTTGCCTCGAGCCACCCCAGAAACTTTTGATGCTCCCACCCTTACTGACAGTGAAACGCTCAAGGGGCAATCCACCCCCCGGACTGATGATGAAATGATCAATGTTGCCCTCCATACACATACAAGTGCCTCACCAAATATCAAATACTAGTATCAGCTCAGATTTAACTAGTGAAACTTTTGAAAATCCTCTACGTAATTATATGTCAAAAGGGCTTGCGATACATTGCTTGTGTTAAAGGAAAGATACGTTAGAATTAATGTTTTGTAGTTTAATGTGTTTTTACATATGAGAGTCAGTGAGGACACAGTAGAAAATGTCTAGATTCTTTTTGCACTGTTTGCTTGTGGTATTATAATTCTTCTTGAGTGATCCAGTCACAAGTGGTCAACCAAGTCAGATTGCTGTTTACAAGATCCATTGGACATTGTTTACCTCTGTATTTAGTGCTGTCCAATTCTGATTGGATCATCCAAAAGAATGGGAATACCAGAAGTAAACGGGATCCTTGATATTGATAAGCTAATCTTGCTTTTAGCTTCTTTATTGACAAGGTTGTTTTGCTTCAGACTCTTGTTATTTTACTACACCCATAGTTTGAACTGGTGTGTGTAGGTTTAGTAGATAATAAATTACAGAATGAGTGTGACATTACTTTTTGTCTAATAGGTGCTGCATGCACAGCAGGCTGGTTTCAGTGCAGCCATAGTGCACAACATGTACTCCAATTCACTTCTCAGTATGGGCTACAGCAATGGTGAGAGAGAGACACATGTATATTTCTACACACTTTTATTATTGAGCTGTGTTGAAGTATTATTGACTGTATATTCTGAACTACTTCATGACCACATACTGGAGTAAATTTGGTTGTGTAATGCCAAATTGTGTACATTAGCAAAACGAGGAGTTTAGAGAAAGGAGAGGCAACTTTATTTTGCGTGTGTGCATGTGTGTGTGTCTAATGTGCATTCTGCGCTTACTGCTAATGCAATAAGTGAACTATACATTATGGAAATGTTCTGTCTGCATGTAATACCCTGATGACCTACTTTATTTGCCAAAAAGCAGTACCATTCCATTTTTTGTTTTGTTCAGCACAAGAAGTAGTCTTACATGGAATCTGTGCATTGTCTAATGTCTTTTTCTTTTCTTTTTTCCTGTTCAGACTCGATTGCTGAGGAGATCAAGATTCCCTCTGTGTTTACAAGCTACTATGCCTCTCAAATACTACGCAACTTTATCATACCTGAGAAAGGGTGAGAATAGTTGGACATTAAAATGGGAAAATATTATAAAAACAAATATAACAATTTAACATAACCTGAAAATGTATGCGGCCAATAAAAAAAAAGTTCTGCTCAAAAGTGATGTTTACCATGATTGTTCAATGTCAACTTGGTTTTTAAGTGCACTTACATTTGAAAATATTTGTTAGGGGCAAAATTGTTTGCTGTGGTGGCTTAGGTGGAAACCGCGGTCGGGGGGGGTCAGGACCCCCCTATCTGAGGGTTGTCCCCCCCTAAAATATCATTAAAATATGTGTATTGTAAATAATTAAATGATATATTCTTAAAATAATTGTTTAAGAAATAAAATAATACAAATGCAAACAGGGCAACAACAAAAAAACCCCTTGGTGTCCCCTTCAAAAATTGCTCTTGAGAATTGTTATGTTTATTGTCCCCCCCAACATTTTGATGAAATTTTTGCCCCTGTGTGGTGGAAATTATTCCACAATTACTGTATGGGGCAGTCGTGATTTTTTAAACATTTTATAGATATTGAAATGGTTTGTTTATTTAACTCATTTTTTTTTAGATGATCATAGTTTTAAACATGTAATAATTTGTATTTTTATAATGGATTTTCATGGAGAAAAAAAAAATATATATATATATATATATATATATATATATATATATATATTTTTTTTTTTATTTTTTCCATATTTAGATCTGAATTTGGTTACTATCTTTATTGTGTGAAGTTGATGACACTCTTTGTGCAGGGCTTATGTGATTCTGAAGCCAGAGTTCTCCTTCCCTCTCTTTTATTATCTTATCCCCTTCACTGGTGTGGTGGGCATTATCATCATTGTCATGGTTGTCATACTGGTAAGTAAATGTTTATGTGGATTTATCCAATATTCAATTACATGAGTCTTGAGCATTATTTGGATGTCTATGAATATTGTCTGTGTTCATATGCTTATTGGCTTATAATATTGTACAGCAATTTGCTATTTTGAACACAGGTTCTTAAAGGGATAGTTCACCCAAAAATGAAACTTCTCTCATCATTCACTCACCCTCATGCCATCTCAGATGTGTATGACTTTATTCTACAGGACACAAATGAAGATTTCTAGAAGAACATCTCCGCTCTACAGGTCCATACAATGCAAGTGAATGGTGACCAGAACTCAGAAGGTCTAAAAAGCACATAAAGGCAGCATATAAGTAATCTATAAGACTTCAGTGGTTAAATCCTTATCTTCAGAAGCTAAATAATAGGTGTGGGTGAGAAAAAGTTCAATATTTAAGTACTTTTCTACAATAAATCTACTTCACTTTCACTTCCACATGCTGGTGTGGAAGGGACTTTCTCAGCTTGTAAAGATTTTCTCATGTTGGGGCTTGTGAAAGGTGGAGATTTATAGTTAAAAAAATAACTTAAATATTTATCTATTCCTCACCCACACTTACAGATAAAGTCACAAGTTTACATACACTTAGGTTGAAGTATTAAAACTAACTTTTTTTAACCACAGATTTAATATTAGCAAATTATAGTTTTGGCAAGTCGTTTAGTACATCTACTTTGTGCATCTACTTTTACAAACAGATTGTTTCACTTTTAATTGGCTATATCACAATTCCTTTGGGTCATAAGTTTACATGCATTAAGTTAACTGTGCCTTTATTCAGCTTGGACAATTCCAGAAAATTATGTCAAGCCTTTAGAAAATTAGCCAGTTAGCTTCTGATTGGAGGTGTACTGAATTGGATGGGTACCTGGGGATGTATTTTAAGGCCTACCTTCAAATTCTGTGCCTCTTTGCTTGACATCATGGGAAAATCAAAAGAAATCAGCCAAGACCTCAGAAAAGAAATTGTGGACCTCTACAAACCTGGTTCATCCTTGGGAGCAATTTTCAAATACCTGAAGGTACCACGTTCATCTGTACAAACAATAGCACGCAAGTATAAATGCCATGGGACCACGCATCCATCATACCGCTCAGGAAGGAGACGCATGCTGTGTCATAGAGAGTAGCATAGTTTGGTGCATATCAATCCCAGAATAGCAGCAAATGGTTTTGTGATGATGCTGGAGGAAACATGTAGACAAGTATCTATATCCACAGTAAAACAAGTCCTATATCGACATAACCTGAAAGGCTGCTCAGCAAGGAAGAAGCCAATGCTCCAAAACCACCATAAAAAAGCAAATGTGAAGAATGTGCAAGTGCACATGTGGACATAGATCTTACTTTTTGGAGAAATGTCCTCTGGTCTAATGAAACAAAAATGTAACTGTTTGGCCATAATGACCATCGTTATGTTTGGAGGAAAAAGGGTGAGGCTTGCAAGCCAAAGAACACCATCCCAACCCTGAAGCATGTGAGTGGCAGCATCATGTTGTGGGGGGGTGGTTTGCTGCAGGAGGGACTGTTGCGCTTCACCAAATAGATGGCATCATGAGGAAGGAAAATTGAGTGTAATATTGAAGCAACATCTCAAGACATCAGCCAGGAAGTTAAAGGTCAGTTGCAAATGGGTCTTCCAAATGGACAATGATCCCAAGCATACCTCCAAATTTGTTGCAAAATGACTTGAGGACAACAAAGTCAATGTATTGGTGTGGCCATCACAAAGCCTTGACCTCAGTCCGATAGAAACACCTGACTCTGTTACACCAGTTCTGTCTGGAGGAATGGGCCAAAATTCCAGCAACTTATTGTGAGAAGCTTGTGGTAGGCTACCAAAAACATTTGACCCAAGTTAAACAATTTAAAGACAATGCTACCAAATACTAACAATGTGTACATTAAACTTCTGACCCACTGAGAATGTGATAAAAGAAATTAAAGCTGAAATAAATAATCCTCTCTACTATTATTCTGACATTTTACATTCTTAAAATAAAGTTGTGATCCTAACTGACCTAAGACAGGGAATGTTTTCTAAGATTAAATGTCAGGAATTGTGAAAAACTGAGTTTAAAATTTATTTGGCTACGGTGTATGTAATCTGACTTCAACTGTATAATATCGCTTCAGAAGATATGGATTACTTTTATGCTGCCTTTATGCCCTTTTGGACCTGCTGAGTTCTGGTCACCATTTACTTACATTTTGAGGACTAACAAAGCTTCTTCTAAAAATCTTTGTTTTTGTTCAGCAGAGTAAATGATGAGAATTCTCATTTTTGGGTGAACTATCCCTTTCTTATTCCTAACTTTCCAAATTCTTCTGAGCTGCTTAGCTTCCTTGTCTACTTGCAGCTACCTTTAAGGCAGCATACTAACCTAAATGGAACCTCAGAAGTGACTGATTTAAAATGCTCAACATTTCTCTAATTTACATTTAATAATTTAGCAGATGATTTTATCTAAAGCGCCTTACAAATGAGGAACTTCATAAATATTTAACAAATATTAGCAGTGCCACAATTAGTTTTAAGTGTAAACCAGAGTAGAAGAGAAAATAAGAGTTTTGTTTTTTTGTATGGAAATTTTCACATGCAATGCCAAAGCTACTTTAGATTCTGGCAACAATAAAGAATCTTTAAAGACAGCATAATTTTACTTCCTAATGTTTGGAAAAGTATTCGCATCAGGAGCAGACCAGTGATGCATGAAAATGCTTTCTAAGTAGGCAGCTCAATAGGATTTTGAACATAGAAAATGATATGTTCAATGGGGGCGATGATGTGTCATTTCTTGTGTTTGGTCCAGATTGTGCGGTGTGTGCAGCACAGGAAGCGGCTCCGGAAAAACCGACTCTCCAAAGAACAGCTTAAGAAAATCCCCACTCATAAGTTTGTTAAAGGTGAGCAACAGAAACATATGCTACTTAATATCTGTGGCATTCTGTCTAGAGGTCGACCGATTAATCGGCCGATTTCTGGCATTTTTTACATAATCTGCATCGGCCAATTTCCAAGTATATCAAGCCGATTATTAGGCAGGCACATCTGTGGGCAGCCTAGTGTTGTTGTGGAACACGTGTTCGACGCACGCTGCCCCTAGAATCATTTTCCAGCAGAGTGAGCAGACCTCATCCAGTGCCTATAAGGAAGGAGCTAAGTTCCTTGGAGAAAACAGTAAGGATTAAATTTGTATAACTTATTTATATTTAATTAAAATCTTTTGATATGTTACTGCCAACTTCGAGAAAAAACGCGACGTGACGTTCGGCGACTTTGGATATTGATAGCGTAGTTGAAGTTGCATTATCACAGCAGAAGGGTTGCTATCATGTCACAATAAGTAAGCAAGAATTTTGCAATTACAGACAGTGAATCTGAGACTTTTATTTGTTCTGTTTGTGTGTCTTATATTTGAGAGGGTTGTCACTCAATGCAGAGAAATAAGTAATAAAAAATATACCAACGCGCTATATGCTATTGAAGGACTGGCTTTGGTAAGCTCGGACGTTACCGGTTCTGCTGTCGGTACTGGAGAAATTAAGAAAATACATGTATTATTGCTATAAAGAGAAAGTTATTTTATCTCGCCAGCCATTTCTATGTATAATAATTCTATGAAACCATTTGTCTGTGATGCAATTTAGCTATTCGCAGTCAGAGAGAGAGAGAGAGAGAGATCTCGCGCACAGCGAGCACAACACAGCCCAGCTAAATGAGTGACAGAACTAAACATTCAAACGTAGCCTGGTTTAGATCTGTGATATTAGTCTGATTTTATTTTATATTTCGCCTTCCAAAGATTATAAAAATAATATTTATACATAAGGCGCATTCTGTCTAGCACAACATCCTTCCCTTCACAGCGGTGCACTGACATTTCTCCCTAAAACTCAAACTTAACGTCAGAATCAGCACGATCGGTGATTGTTATAAAATGCTACTGTTGCTAAACTGCGGGACGCGTTTAATAATAAAAAGAGCGCAAGAGATACCGTTCCCAAGGCGGCGCGCGCTCCGAAACAGACAGCAATGAGACAAGCAAAGTATAGACTACTTTGGGTTTCATGTGCGCATCTAAACGATCAACTATACACAAAAATATGTCTAAACGACCGACTTGGAGATTCACTTAAACACAGTTTATGTCTTAAATGGACGTAGTTATGGAAATAGTTGGGAGAAAATATGCTGCATCAGGAGTCTATTAGATCTGAATTCGGTCTTAAAGGGGAAGCATCCTAATAAACATGCCGACGATTGAGCCATTACTGCGAATCAAACAACATATGCAAAGACAAAATCACTTACAGCTCTTGAATGAATAACTTATGCATTAATAAGCATTAATCTATCTATGATAAACTATGCAGTGTTATTTTACAATTGATTACTAGATTATTAGATTTCTTTTTAGACCACACCTGAACAGTAATGTTAGTAGACCTTCCTGAAATTAAATCACTGTGCCTATATAACGTTTATCTTAAAAAGAACCGATAAGAATACAGTTGAAGTACCGGATCGATAAGCAGTATCGGTAAGATAGTAATACCATTAAACCTTAACGATACACATCCCTAGTTATGCCTGTGCTTCTCTTGGATGCTCTGAATATTGGATTACGTGTCTGGATTGCCCCTTAATTAAAGCTGCATTTGGATCTCAACCTTCGTGTCTCGGAGCAGTTCGTAACACCTGCTTTGTTTATTTAATATATTTGTTATACATTATTTATATAATATGTTTTTACATTATACATTTTTAATTTAAGTGTCAAGTGTTCAATAAATGTATTTGTTGAGAAATTGTCTATCTTAAGTAATTATTTGTGTTACATTTTATCTTACAAATAAAAGGTTAAAATAAGAGGTTAAAAACAAGCACATATCGGCCAAATATCGGCCAAAATAAATCGGCTGCATTAATCGGCCATCGGCCGACCCGGATTTCAAAAGATCGGCATCGGCCTGAAAAAAACAATATCGGTCGACCTCTAATTCTGTCTATTGTAGGGCTGGGTATCACCAACCACCTCATGATGCGATATATATATATATATAATATATATATCGCATCATAATATATATATCGCATATATATATATTAGAGATGCACCGATCGACCAGACAGGGACCGGAATTAGCCTATTTTCCGGATGCTCGGCCAGATCGGTGACCGGCCGGTCAGCCTCACTCTTTCCGATTCCAAGCCGGACCATTTTGTTGCCAGCGGTGCAGGCAATAATGTCACAGCCGCACATAAACATGTCATTGGCGTGGAAGATCTTCACTGTGAGTGAAGAACATATAAAGTTCGAAATGTGTAATAATTGTAATGCCAAAGTAAACCGTGGGGGAACCACCACAATAACTTTCGGAACAGCAAACCTAATTAGACATTTAAAACACCATCACCCAGCTGAAAATGCCCATTTTAAAAAATAAGCTAATAAGGGAAAGCGGCTAAAGCTAGCCAGAGCTCAGAGCCAGTCACAAGTCAGCAGCCTCTCCTATCATCCCTTGGAATGAGCAGCGAAAAGACTAAAGCAATTACGAGGAAAATTATGGAATTAATGGCCCTGGATGACCAGCTGTTCTCCATAGTTGAGGACAGAGATTTCAGAAATCTGATACATTTCCTCGATACAGAGTAGGTGGTTATTTTCCGACGTCACGTTGCCCGAGTTGTTTAATCTTGTGTCATGTCACACACGCAGCCTGTTATCTGTCAACATTTGAGTACACAAATCCGGGAGAGGGGAAGTGGGGTGCTGGATGGCAGAGGCAGGCTAAATACTATAGAAATTGTGTCGTTGTGATTTAATGTGCTGAGTAACGTAATTTTTCCCACCGTGTCCGATATTTAAATCAGTGCGACACACATTGCAAAAGGCGTGGGCATTGTCGATATTGCTTCGGGATATGATATGAAATTCAATTCTTCCATCCAGCTGTTGTTAAATTTACATGTATATTTAGTTTTTTTCACCGGAGCACCAGCTGAGTCTTCTCCTCCCATCTACCAGTGATGCTTGATTTAACATCCCACGTCTACTGCCTGCGCAGATATCGACAGCGCAAATGGGTTGTAGGTTGCCAGATTGTGGTCATAAATGATTTGTAATTTGTATGATGTGTTGATTGTGTGAGTAGGATGCGTTTCATTCAAGATCTGGCAACTGGACCACCTTGGAATAATATATTGATGTGATTCTTCATATAACGTGGTTTGGGCCATACAAATTACGGGAGTTTTTTGGGAGAAATAACAAAACGGGAGACTCCCGGGAAAAACGGGAGTGTTAACAGATATGGTTACAAGCCGTTCCCGAAGCAGTGCTCAGTTTTACAACTGATATTTGGACATCTAACGTAAGTTGAGCGCATGGGACACTTCAGTTTTTCAGATCTTTGGAATTGTTTTGTTAGACGAGTAATGAAGAGAAAAAGGTCCATTTATAAAAATAGTGGGAAATGACATCTGTTATACACTGCAAAAAATGATTTTCTAGACAAGTATTTTTGTCTTGTATTCCTGTCAAATTATCTAAACTTTCTTAAAACACGATTTATTTACTTGTCAAGCAAAATGGGATAAGATATTAAGTCTTGTTTTAAGATAAATCTGACTAAATTTAGTGAACTTTAGACTCAAAACAAGAAAAAAATCTGCCAATGTGGTAAGCAAAATAAACTTAATTTAAAAGGAAAACAAGTTTATTTTGCTTATCCCATTGGCAGATTTTTTTCTTGTTTTGAGTCTAAAGTTCACTAAATTTAGTTAGATTTATCTTAAAACAAGACTTAATATCTTATCCCATTTTGCTTGACAAGTAAATAAATCGTGTTTTAAGAAAGTTTAGATAATTTGACAGGAATACAAGACAAAAATACTTGTCTAGAAAATCATTTTTTGCAGTGTATAAAGCAACTAATTTGCAGTTAATTGTTATTTCTACCTCTTTCTAGTCACAGAGCACTTTATTTTGAGTTGTTTATGTGAGAGAAGATCCTGTAACTTAGTGCAGTTTGGGGGAAATTGTAATGTTTAATAATTTATTTTATTATGAAAATAAAATTTAGCATTGAAGAAAGGTAGATTTTGTTTGTATATGTGGTCAATAATAGTTCTTAGAAAGAAAATCGGAATCGGGAAAAATCGGTATCGGCAGGTCACACTTGCAAAAAATCGGAAATCGAAATCAGCCAAGACAGTTGCAATCGGTGCATCTCTAATATATATATTTATTTATAATTTATACCACAGATCTGTTGAATGCTTGATTCTGATTGGTTCACGGACATTCTAAGGTGTGGAATTATTTTTCAAGTAAATGCACGGCTATAAATGACTTCCATATCACTTTGCCCAATTATTTCAGATATTTCAAAGAGCCCTACCCCTGCGACTTGATCAATACATCAATTTCTATTATCCTAAATAACTTTTAATGTTTCAATATATTTCACTCTAATCAGCCTCACATAGCTGTAGTGGAAAACACTGTGCTACCCCCCCCCATTTCACTTACACACAGATAGAGGGAGAGAGAGAGAAAAGCAGCGCAATCCTTTGTTGTTAGTTCTAACGTGATGTTTTCAAATTAGCAATGAATGCTCAGACTGTATTAAAGCAGGATGCTGAATCTGTGGTGAAAGAAAGTAGTTCCACTCACAAGAGCGTTTTAGGGACGAAAACCTGAAAATGTCTCGATAAAACCCTATCAGAACAATTTACTCCGGCCCATTGAATTGTTTAAAAATAATGCACACTGCACGTTGTGACCTCATTACCACCTTGGGTGTGCATAATTGTTAAACAATTCAACAGTCTGTCATCAATTATTCCTTACATATATATTATATATGTCACGATACATCACAATATCATAATTGGATTGCAATTGAACTGTATCTGTATCTTAACATATGCATCATTAGCTATCAGTTAATCTGTCAAAATATGAATTATTTTTGTATATGCTTTGAATATAGTACAGTTAAACCAAGAATACCACCTTCAGGGTCCTTTTTATCACTGATGTGCTATGTGCAAAATTGTTTGTTATTGTTGTGGAACATCTAACAATTTAGTAATTCAATATTTTTCTCAGGTGATGAGTATGATGTGTGTGCAATTTGCCTGGATGAATATGAAGAGGGAGATAAGCTAAGAGTGCTGCCATGTTCACACGGTAATTAAGCCACTCCGTCTTCTGTGTATAAATGCAATTGTTTGTGTTTTGAACCTGTTTTGTTTGCATTTAATGTCTTCACCCTTATAAGACATTTTCCTGCCATTGGCAGTTATATAAAATTATAAACACTACTTTGAAATTTTTGCAAATCGTCAGCAGGCAGTCAGCACAGCCTCACAAAACCACATTTACAGAGATCAGGCAGAACTAAATTAGTTAGGAGCCTTTCGCACATGGTGTGTTCTTGCACAAATGCAAAATGCACAGGTCTTGAAATTGTGATTCACTGATAAGGACATTTGAGGCCAATACCGACCACCGATATTTCTTTTAAAAGTGCCCCTGAAAACAGATATGAATCGTTCTGTTGTCAATATCAAAAAGCATTGCAACATACCGGTAACCAATAAACACCATGGGCGTCATTCATGAAACACGAGCAGAACGAACTTTATTGTAAATTGTTCGTAAAGCTGTTCTGACTTAAATTCTCTGATTCATTAACGTTTGTGTATATTCAAAATGTTAGTTTTCATGAACAAAATTTACAGCCGCTCCTGACAATGTAAGTAAACATTTATTTCTAAAGCACACTCAAACACAGCAAATCTACAATAAAGTAAAGTAAAACAAATACATTAAAATACATACAATAAAATCTCAATTAATTCTGTAAAACGCTAGAGAATACAAGTGTGTTTTAAGCCTGCATTTAAAAATGGACTGTGATGAATGTGTAAATCATGTGGAAGGCATCCGAACGTTTTGTGTTCTTTCAAGCAACTGGCATTACTACATAGTGATAGAAGTTAAATGAAACAATTAATGAAGAAATTAAGTAATAATTGAATGAGTGAAATTAGTAAATTTTGTAAAATTTTGTAAAACATATATAATAATAAGAAA
The DNA here is from genome assembly GCF_025860055.1 of Xyrauchen texanus. NCBI lineage: Eukaryota > Metazoa > Chordata > Actinopteri > Cypriniformes > Catostomidae > Xyrauchen > Xyrauchen texanus. The sequence goes on from NC_068279.1 coordinate 50,159,094, forward strand.
CATAAATTAGTTAAAAAGTGTTCTGTTGTTTTCTTTTTGCTTGCATTTATTTCTTCAAAGTATAGTTTATTCCCACCTCTGCTTCATATAATTTATATTGTTTTTCCAGCAGAAGTGCTTGGTATTGGGGTGAAAAGGTTGAAAAAAGGGATGTTAATGATTGATCGATAATCTATTAATTGTCATTATTTTGGCCAATTTAGCTTGTCGATTGTTGATTCATTAATTTATGGATAAATGTGTTCTGAAATCAAGCCAGCAGACTGTCTATACAGTCACCCACATCTAGAGGGCGCTTGCGGGCTGCATGTCATTATCTTGTTCATAGAAGACGACGCACAGATATGAGATGAAGCGGGCTCGAGAGTTCTGGAAGGCTGCGTCCTCCAGAGGTCGCATTTGTCGTCCGCATACGTCATCAAGGCTGTCTTGTGTCAGAAAAGCGAGTAGGACACTCCGAATGCAGCGTTCAAATGCGACCTGCTTTCACAGGAATTCGTATGATGCCTTCTTGGGCAATTCTTTGCTTCAATGGAAATGTCTAAAAACAATTATGCCAATTTGCCCAAAAATATGATGTTCAAACACAAATCATGTTAATTCCCATGTTGAAGTACCTCAGTAGACGGGGGCAGAGTATGTAATGTGTATAATTATATTTATATATCATTAAAATAAAGTATTAGACTAAAACTACACCTGTAAAATCTATTTTCTTTTCTCTCTACATTATTATAATTCAAAATTTTACCTCAAGCATTTAAACATTCAATTCCAAAGGGACTTTGTTACCTCCTCACTCGAAGCGCTCGCACTTTTTCAAGAGTGGCGTGCTGTCATAGCAACCATGATACGTTCCTTAATGTACTTAACTTTAAGACCTCCCAGATGCGTATGACTTTCCTTCTTCAGCAGAACTGAAATGAAAATTGTTATAAGCCCATTTCAGTTATGTTTGTCCATACAATGCAAGTAAAAAGGTGTCATCAGGCTTCTGTCTGTTTGATGATCCAAAAGTCACATTTAGTCAGCATAAAAGTAATCCCCATGACTCAAAGTGATACGTTTATGTAAAAAATAAATCGATAATTAAAACTTGTCAGCAGTTGACGCATCACATTATATCAGGTCGTCCACGAGTCATTTAGCACCCGGTTTTCCGCAAGGCGGCACTCATCCGGCCACACCCCAGCCCTGTCTCGAACGGCTCTCCTTGCCTGGCCCTCGCAAGCCAATTGGAGTCCTGCATTGCTGCGGTATTGTTACTTTTGGGGGGATTCTGTGTTCAGTCATTATCCCACAGATTGTAGCTTCGTACCAGTGTCTGCTCAGTTAAGCACATGCACCAAATATCTGAACCTGCTGTTCCTCTTGTACTGACATTTACATTTATTCATTTGGCAGACACTTTTATCCAAAGCAACTTACAAAAGAAACTAACTAACTAAAACTAACCTGTCTCATGATGATATTATCATTAAACAGAAACCCAGTGCTAACCGGAAGCAAAGATTTCAAATTAAAAACGTTTAAATTATCAATTTGTTTCTTATACAAGCCTATCAGTTTGCTACAGAAGACATTAACTGATCGACTGGAGTCATGTGGATTACTTTTATGCTGCCTAAATGTGCCTTTTGGATCGTCAAACAGCCAGCAGCCTGATGGCACCTGTTTACTTCCATTGTATGGACAAACAGAACTGAAATCTGCTTATAAAATTCTTAATTTCAGTTCTACTGAAGAAGGAAAGTCAAACACATCTGGGATGGCTTAAAGGTAAATAAATCGTGCGAGAATTGTAATTTTTGGGTGAAGTAACCCTTTAAGGTACATGACAACAAGGATGTTGATCTCCTTGTTTCATCCCAACCTACAATTATGTCAGCGATCGCCAGCAAAGCTGACATCTCACAATGGTCACCTTAGAAATGGTATGTTAAGTACTATGTTTACGCAGCTGTTACGATTTGACTTAATTTCATATAAAAAAATACGTTCAAAGGTCCGAAATATTCCACGATCCACAACGTGAAGTTTTAATGAACTCAAATATGCTTACATTATTTTGCAGTTATTTTTAACAGTAGACTAATTCATTAACAGTAATTAAACAATTCACAAATTTTTACTAAACACAGCCTAAATGTATTGAAATACACTGAACTAAGAATATTTTAAGGGGAAAATGCCAAAACTTGCTTTCCTTAAGTTTATTAATACAAATTATATTTAAACAGGCTGCATGTACATATTATTTGGAGTTCTCATGTGCATTTTGTGACCTTAACGATTAATTGATCGTTATTTTCCACGATTGATTTTAAAAATGTCTAAAAATTGACCCCTTTGTGTTGAGTTTCTCAAAACAAATTAAAATATGACTGGTTGGGCAGTTTCTTCATTTGTTTTGAGCTTTATAATAAGGTTTCGTGAATCGAGTTCAGTTGTTAACATATGGTCATTGCTTGTGCTGTTAAACCAATATATTATCACATTGCGGGCAGGTGCGTACACAAGACAAAGGGGGAAAAAAATAGAAAAGCTTGTATATTTACGGAAATGTTCTTGAATGAGGCCCAATGTGAGCATCAAACACAGCAGAGATACGTGTCATGTCGGGACCTGATCACCCTGTCGGTGTTTATTTTGCGATAACTGCCGGATACCATTTCACTTACGTAGTTGCCTTCATAGTTCATTTATCTGTTTTCAAAAGTTTCCAAAGTATCATAATAAATTTTTTTGTTCCCATCATTCAGCCTATCACTGCAGGTGTGTGGACCCCTGGCTCACACAGACTAAGAAAACCTGCCCTGTGTGCAAGCAGCGCGTGACCCGTTCCAACCCAGAGTACTCGGAGTCTTCAGATTCTGATGAAGAGGCGGGGCCACACAGGGCTGATGAGGAAGAGGAAGGAGCAACCAGTGAGGCAGATTCTGAGCGCACCCCTCTGCTCCGCTCCTCTAACCCTGCATCTCCTTCCTCGTCCAGCCCGCCTCCCAGTTACGACTCAACGGTAAAGTCAGCAACAGCCGGCGCCATGGTAACGATCTCCGCGCAGTGCTTGCCGCACACACCGCAGCACGACTTGCCTGTCCTGGGTTGTGATGAATACTACTCACCTATAGAGGACTCTGATGAAGGTATCGAGGATGAGGAGGAGGTTCACCCCTCAAGTAATGATACCACAGAGCTTATTGGACGTGGCGCCGTAGGAGTCTAAGAGTTTTTAGAGAGACGTTGATTAAATACAACCCTTTATCTCGTCAATTTGGTAGTCATTGGGTTGTGTTTTCTCACATAAAAGTTGCAAGTTGTGTCACAGAGACTGGAGTTGAATCAAAGAAATGTACACCCAGTTTTTGAGACACATTTTTAGACACAGCTGCAGTCTGACAGAGATACACACCCATGCCACTTTTAGATAGCTTGTGCAATCAAAATATGTGCAACATGTTTATAGTTTCTGACACGAATACATGGTAAAAACGTTTCTGATTGGTGTGGTTCACAAAACTTTTTGTTTTTGTCTAGTTTTTCCAAATTTGGGCCCGTGTCCAAATAAGGTTTAAAGGTAACATGAAAGCTGTTTGTAGTTAATTAAACATTTTTAAAGGAATATTGCACCCAAACATAAACATTCTGTCATGATTTTAATGACTGATTTTTTGTTTTCTGTGGAACACAAAAGGAGACATTTTGAAGAATGTTTATGCTGCTCTTTTTGAATAAGTGAAAGCATATAGTGACATGGGGTTGTCAAGCTTCAAAACGTTCAAAACACACCATAAAAGAAGACTGTATGACTCATGCGCTATATGAAGCCATACGATAGTGTTGTGTTAGAAAGTTTGAAAATGCTCATGTTCAAATGAGATTTGAGAGCTAAGAGGGGAAGGTCTTCAATGAATAACGACAAAAATTTCAGTCTGTCCCTTAAAAATGTCGTATGACTTCAGAAAACTTTGAATATAGTGCACGATTCATATGGATTATTTTTATGGCGGTTTGTACTTTTTGTGTCTTGACAACCCTTGGTTACTGTATGCTTTCATTGTACAGAAGTTATGAAGGTATGTAATAAGTAAATAACTTTTATTTTTGGACGAAGTGTTCCTTTTAGTTGGTGGTTAATGCCCGTTTACCATTTATGTGCAATACAGACTGGTTGCCAGGTTGTAAATCCAAAATATTATTTATTTTACCCACAGATGTAACAAAAGATAACTGCAGGCTTCTGAATTACAATATTTGATGACCAACTTCTTTTAACCTTGTTTTTTTTATTTAGCAGCCCATGCATAATCAAAGGATCCGCTCGTTTAAGTGATAAAATAATTCAGATTTAGAGCCTGATTATTTATCAATTATTTTGTTGGTTGTTGCAAAAAAACAAAATTGTAAAATCCTTTTGTAGATTGAAAACGTGTCTTTTTTTTTTTTTTTTTTTGTGGTTCACTTAAAGTTAACAAATGCATAAAATATATTTCTGAACAATTCCCTCCAAGATGTATGGCTAAATGGACGAACAGGCTCACTCTCTAAAGACATTTACCATTTAAATGTGAGCCGCTTTTTCAAATTGCAATTTGCTTTGTTCGTGGCAGACAGTGTATTGACTTCATGGCAATATTTATACTCCGATTCAACCTTTTACTGACCTGTTAGATTACACCTTTCACCTCTAAGTAAAAACCTGTTTTGTATGATCTGAATGAACCTTTGCCTACTTTAGACTCTCATTTGTAGATTTCATAAACACCTTCCATTTCGTCATCTTAATTATTGTTCAGTCAAAGTAATATTCACATTCATATCTGGTGTTTTAGTTTTATCTTTGTGATTGATGTAATTTTAATTTTAGTTCAAGGTTCAAACTCTTTGATATCACTGACATTTATTTCTAGAGTTGTAGATATATTCGCCTCATTTGTTCCTGTCAATCTGTAAATTATAAATATAAATAACACTATAAAGAATCATAGGGTTTGCATCTGTGTTATCCCATGTCACAGGAATGGGACCAATACCTTTTAACAAACTATTTTTTTCTACCCAGTATAGCATTTTGGATCAGTGTCTGTGTAATTATTGAGTGCTGCTTACTAATTGACTTTTAATGATTGATTGATCGATCGATCGATCAATCTGCATTTTGTGCCATAAAGACAATTGTACCTGTTTACTGAGTCAAGTCTTATCTTGGTATTGTGAGCTTCATTGACATGTAACATTTGAAGATCTGATTCATTTAAAGCTCTTGATTCTTGATAGTAAGGAACACTGTCTGCGATTGGCAATACTAAATCTGAAATTAAAGCAAAATAAAAGTACCAACTCTGTTTTTCAAAAAACATACATAAAAGGCAGCAAAGGCTATGTTGATGTGTCCATATGCTGCTAAAATAAATGAATTTAAGGATAACCTATTGACTTGTTTTTAATGTGGAATTGTTTCCTTTATGGATAATGGGATTTCTGCTGAAAATGTAGTTTGCTGATCTCTGCTGGCAACTAGGCTAGTTTTCACTGGTCTGGTTTCATGGTTCTAGAGGGGTTTAACACACTTGTCCGCTGGTTGACTAGTTAAACACTTGCTTGGCCAGGCTGTAATGCTACCTAAACCAGCTGAAAACCATTTTGGCCAAGCTGGAGAACCAGCAAAGACCAGAAAACCCCTTTAGGCTGGATTAAGATGGTCTTTGAAGCAGGGAAGGAGATCTCATGTGGATAATGACATGCTTTTCTGTTTTACAGATAAAACTTATTAAGTTTCTCACTTTCATAGCATTCAATACACTGACTGTAGAGCATGTTTGTAGAATCTTAGAGGTGAGCACAAATATCTGTATGCAGTCTCTGAATGAATGAAAATAATTAATGCGCTTTTTGTTGTACAGATTCTGGTAAATAAAGAACTGGGTTTACACAACAGTGTATAATGTATTTTTTTCTCTTATTTTTTGCAATAATGGGAAAAAAAAAAAAACTTGAAAATTATTAAACAATTAAAGGACCTATAGGACCAGTAAACACTATTTAAAATGTTTCATTGCTGTGTTCTTATGTCAAGAAAATCTGATGGATTTTGTGCATTAAAAATGTTTCATTATGTTTACAAACCTACACAAAACAGCCCACAAAGCTGCAATGAGGCCTGGTTCTGTTTTCAGTGTTCCATCATTATTTCTTAAATTGTAAATAATTTCTTATTTTCACTACAAAGTTAAAAGGACTAATTTAATGCAGTGGTTCTCAATCCTGAGCTGTGTCTGAATATCCATACCTCACTACTTTAATAGTATGCCAAAAACAGTATGCCAGTGAATTACTATGTCCGAATCATCAGTTATTAACACTTTTATTTATTCAAAAAAAATTGAATAAACTCATCTTTACCCTCACCCCATTATACAAACCCCACCCTTTACCTTTTTTTCTTTTCGAGAAATTAAAAGTAAAATTCAACAAACAAATAGAAAAAAAAGACATCCACAAAGAACAGAATCCACCATTACTACCATATTTTGTCTCTCTCCACATGGTCCTCACTGAGAGGACAAATACCTGTCCCATTTTTTACCAAACGCATACAATCTGCCAAACTGTTTATATGACATCCTTTCAAATGCCACCATCCTGCCCAGTTCGGTGAAACATTCTTGAAATGAGGGTGCACCAACTGACTTCCATCCTCTAAGAATTATTGGTCTGCCAATCATTACGCTAGTTTGGACCCAACTTTTTGTATATTTGTCACCTAGTTTAATAACCGCCCTATACAGCGCACAGTCTGGGGCAAAATTAAATTTGAGTATCTAAACCCAAACAGAAAAATTCTGGACTCTTGTCCAGAAATCTTGAATCTAAGGCAGAACCACAGAGCATGGGCTATGTGTCCATCCTCCAACTGACATGGCCAGCAGGTAGGTGTGTCTTTTAAACCAAGCCTAAGCAAACTAGAGTGAGTCCAGTAGAAACTATGCAAAATCTTAAACTTAATAAGGCTTACCCTTGCATCCCTAGAAAATGATTTCCCACCACCCCCGATCCTCCAAAGTTCAAATCTCTTTCCCATAACCTGTTAAGGCTCTGTCACCAACACTCTGCATCAAAAAGGAATAATACACTGATGCTTCATAAGCAAATAACCAAAGGCTTTCCAAAGGCTGTGAGCACCATACAAGGGGTATAGTGCAAAGTAAATGCCGCAACTTTAAATACCTGAAAAAATGAGACCTAGAAATCCCAAATTGCTGAAACATTTAGGTCAAAACTGAACAAAAAGTAAACCTTTGTCCATACTGAATGTAAGTGTGAAACAATGGGATGCATTTTTACTTCTCTAAGCAATTTGATAGAAAGACTCTGCAATGGTGATATTGGGGCAAAGACCTCTTGTTCAATGTAATACCAGAGAAGGGCTCCCTCAGGTGGAAGAGACTGATGGGACAGGTGTCTAAGACTAAAAGCATCGTAATTAAACAAAGTTTTGTGGAGGCCTAAACCTCCTTTGTTAATTGGACTTTATAACTTACTGAAATGCAACTGTGGTCATTTACCATGAACTTAAGAAAGAGAAACTTCTAAAGGGAGATAATGTAGTAGATACTGTATTTGAATTTGGGGATACAGTTAATTTTTATAATATTGACCTTCCCTACCATAGACAAATGTAGTGAAGCTCACCGATCCACATCACATGAGAACCTTTTCATTAATGGATCAAAATTAACTAAATCTCAAATTTGCTTAAAATAAAATGCTTAAATACTTAATGCCTTTCTTGGGCCATTAAAAGGCACCAGGTCTGAAAGCTGATGCATGGTAATATGCTGTCAGAGATAGAGCTTCCGATTTAGACCAATTCACCCTGTATCCTGAAAATTTGGAGAAAGAATTAATAATTTCATGGAGGCTAGGCATAGATCATCTAGGGTCGGAGACAAATAATAATACATCATCTGCGTAGATTCAAATTTTATGCACCTCACCTCCTGCTACAACACCAGGAAAATCATCCTCTTTTTATGTACTTTTATTTATAATTTTTATTTAATTAGCGGCTGCTCATTGTTCCAGGGCAAGACAGAACAATAAAGGGGAGAGAGGACAGCCTTGCCAGGTTCTCCTACCAAAAGAAAAATTATCTGAAATTAATCCATAAATTTGCCCTGCTGTTAACGGTTGTTTATAAAGTAACTTAATCCACCCCAAAAAAGTGTTCCCAAACCCATACATATCCAAAATTTTAGATAGTCCCATTCCACCCTATCAAAAGCCTTCTCGGTCTTAAGATGGCTGCGATCGGGGTCTTATCATTCGCTACTGACCACATAATATTTATAAAATGTCTAATATTATCAGAGGATCTACAACCACAAAAAAAATACCACTTGATCAATATGTATAATAGATGTAATTACTCTGATTAATCAATTAGCGAGAATTTTTGACAATATTTTTACATCTAACTGGATCAGGGATGATAACTTTTACACTCATTTGGGTCCTTATCTTTTTTTAGGAATGAGACTGATCAGGGTTTGTACTTTGGTTGGCGGTAGTTCACCTTTCTTTTATGACTCTGTGTTAACTTCTGACATAAGTGGAGCCAGTTCTGTGACATAAGATCGAAACATTTCTGCACGAAAATCATCTGGCCCTGGTGCCTTACCTGTTGGCAAGGCTTTAATTGCCTCAACAAGCTCTTCTAAAGTAATATCTGAGTCAAGAAAGTATTTCTGATAACTTGTCAATTTAAGAAGTTCTAATGGCTCAACAAATTTTCTAATATCCTTATTGGTAGACAAAGACGTATAGTTATAAAGAAATAGAATTCTTTAAAGGCTTTATTAATATCTGTGGCAGAAGTAAATATTTTACAAAAAGAATGGTGGAAAAAAACTCTGTTTTATGTAGCTGACAAGAGGTTTCCCTGCTTTGTCCCCCGACTCAAAATATGTCAGTCTATTCCTGAATAACCAAAACTCAACCTTCTTTGACAGAATAATACTGTAGCTATATTTTAGATGGGTCAACTCTAAGACCATTGGATGACATTCAGCACTTTAGCTCTGATTCAGCATTTTCAATTCTATTAATTCTTGTGCTTTGATGTTTTCAATGAATGAGGCATATTGTCTGGCTACTGGCACTGGCTCGTGGACGGTCGAGGCTACAGGCGCTGGCTCACGGACGGTCGAGGCTACAGGCGCTGGCTCACGGACGGTCGAGGCTACAGGCGCTGGCTCACGGACATCGGGGGCTAATGGCTCTGGCTGGTTGACCGTGGGTGATGCGGGCTCTGGCTCGCTGACCGGGGCTGACGAGGGCTCAGGCTTGTTGACCGTGGCTGACGAGAGCTCAGGCTCACTGACCGTGGCTGACGAGGGCTCAGGCTTGCTCACCGGGGCAGGCGTGGGCTCTGGCTCGCAGACCGGGGCAGGCGTGGGCTCTGGCTCGCAGACCGGGGCAGGCGTGGACCGGGAGGTGGAAGCCCGTCTTCTCTTCCTCCTCCGGGCAGACGAAGTGGGCCGTGCAGGCTCGAGGATCGCGGATGCGGGGCACACCGGCTCTGAAGCGGACGAGGTTGGCAGCGTGTAGGTCAGGACGGGCGTGGAGAGACAAATCGTGGCGGACAGGGGGAGTATCTTCGTGGGAGGAGCGTCATCCTCCAGAACGCCCACAGTGAGCGGCGATCCGCTGACCCGCAGGGTCTCCTCCACGAAACCGAGGAGCGTCCAGCTCCCTCAGAGACTCGTTCAAGTTACCCTAGAAGAATGCCACCAGGGCGTGGTCGGGGAAGTCAGAGATGTGTGCCAGCTCCAGAAAATCCTGGACGTGGTCCTCCAAAGGGCGGTCCTCCTGCTTGAGGCAAATGAGCAGGTAATTCGCCGAATAGGCTGCTAGATCCATGTGTGTTGGTCAATCGTTCTGTTACGAATGGAGGCAGCGAAGGCAGACGAGGAGAGTGGATCTAAATGCAGCTTAACTTTATTAAACAAACAAACAAATAAACACAAAGGAAAAACCCACAATGGGAAAACAGGCAACTTAAACACGATGAAACAAAACTGAGAACTCGGGCAGGGAACACATTCAACGATTGACAGAGGGGAGTGAAAACAACCGGGTTAAAATACATGGACATGGGAAAACGGGAGCCAATGAACAAACAGAACTCAAACAAGATAACAGGGCAATAAACAGAAACCAATGGCAAACTAACAAGGGCAGGTGAAAACAATGAACAGAAAGCTAACAAGGAAACTATGGAGCTACAAGGGTGACAAAAGTGAAAACTAAGGAACTACAAAAGTGACAAAAATGACAAACAAAGGGCAACAGTGGGACAAGACAAGGTATACCTAACAGTTATGGGGGATTTGCCAGCCAATATTGATACAATGAGAAAATGTCACTTTAGAACTAGTAATGATGGCTGGGGTTGTTTCCAAGAATTTAATGGAATAACAAGGATGCTTGTGTGTGTGCTTTTGTTTATGAAACCCGCTTGCTGACAGACAATGCAGACATGTTCAACAAAAACTTGCTTGTACATTTCTCATTTGTCACCACTCAATTGTCACCACACTGGGATGAATTAAAATCCCCACCTGTAGGTCTCTGCACTGCTCTCATACTCTAGTTTAAAATGCCACAACACAAGTAGAGTGATACTAACAATAAAGCGCCCAAGCCAAAAATGACCAAAACTAACTGTTGTATAAAATTTTTTATTCTGTTATGTGGATATTTCAAAGAATGTGTTTACCTGAACCATAATTCCATACCATAGTCAGGCTGGACTGGGAAGAGAAATCTGCCTGGGTTTTACATGGCAGCTGGCCCATTCAGCATATTTTGCGGCCGACCCACCAGCCCGCTCGTTTCTCCCGATGGCCAGTCCACCCCCAATCGGCCCAAAGGGTGTCGGCCCACCAGGAAAATGCCCAGTATGCCAGATTACCAGTCCAGTTCTGACCATAGTACAGGCATATGCCAGCTGTCATATTCTGATTTCTTGGGAACAGAATATTTGTATGTTTACATGCCACATATCCAATTAATATCAGAATATTCTTGTGCACATAAACATGGTCAATGATGCTGATGATCAGAGAACAGCCTATGACTGATTGGGCCTTGCAATGATCCATTTCAAATGTCTTCTTAATTTTTTCATAGATATTTAAAGTGAATTTAAGTATAAATTTAACAGTTAACGTTAAAAGATAATTTCAATGTTTAATTCCAAACTATGTACATTCATATTTTAAGGCTGTCAAGCTGTTGGCTCTGCACAAAACACATTGGTCCAGTTTATTAATTGTGTGTGTGTATGTGTGTGTGTGTGTGTGTGTGTGTGTGTGTGTGTGTGTGTGTGTGTGTGTGTGTGTGTGTGTGTGTGTGTGTGTGTGTGTCTGTGTGTGTGTGTGTGTGTGTGTGTGTGTGTGTGTACAGGTATCCAGCTGAAGAAAGTCCAGGAACAGCAGGCTAAGAGAGAGCCAGTGGGGAATGATGTGGCCATTATACTTTCCCACTGTGGGAACACACACACTCAGACCATTTTATATACTGTACCTGTGCAAATGGTATGAAATTTACATATGGGGACATTCCTCTTAAACACTTAAACACTTTTACTCACAATTACACATACGGTGGAGTACAAAGGTCTGTGACAACTAGTTAAAATGCTTTTTCCACTTGTGAAATGTAATTTTTTTACATTGCAAATGATATTTTTAGCATGACAATTTCAATGAAATGTTGAATTGTCTTAGTATTTGGTATGTCCCAATTTAAGGGCTTTAATGACAGACTGCTCTCAAGCTGGCATGGACTTCACAAGCAGAACCTGATGATATACTCTACAGGTCAAAAGTTTTGAAACACTTGACTGAAATGTTTCTCATGATCTTAAAAATATGAAGAAATTAGTTTTGTAGATAAAAATATAATTGTGCCACCATATAAATTTATTTCATTATAAAACTAAAATGTAATTAAAAGAAAAATTTTAATCGATGACTTGGACCAAGTAATAAATAAAAGCAGGCAATAAGTGCACAACATAGATGGGAACCCCTTCAATACTGTTTAAAAAGCATCCCAGGGTGATCCCTCAAGAAGCTGGTTGAGAAAATGTCAAGAGTACATTTCTGCAAATTCTAGGCAAAGGGTGGCTACTTTCAGGAAGCTAAGATATAACACAGTTTTGATTTATTTGGATTTTGTTTAGTCACAACGTAATTCCCACAGTTCCATTTATGGTATGCCATAATTTTGATGACTTTACTATTATTCTAAAATGTGAAAAATACTTTTGACCGGTAGTGTATTTTATCCCAGCACAATCTGAGAATGTTCCTAAGAACTTGTGTGCTTTAATGGAAGAAACAATGAACACAATTTTAACGTGGAAAGGAATTAACATGGTCAATGTCATTTAGCTTACATTTGATCAGTGACCTAAAAATCTTAAATAGAATCTTAAATATGTCTAAAATAAGTTTACATTTAAAGTATTTTTGTCTTTTTAACTTTGTTTGTCCAGGTATAATTGAGAAAAAAAAGAAAAACAAATGGAACCAACTGTGTATAGTTGAGGATTAAAACAATTTCTCGGGGGGCCGTGTCCCAGATGGGAGTGAGGTTTAGGGGAGTGAGTGTAATGGTAGCCAGCTGGTACGTGCTGTGCAATGTGTGTAAACCTAACTCCCCTTACCTCCCGAGGCACACTAGCGACTGATGCAAGGGGCTGTAGCCTTTAGCCTCCTTGTTAGCACTTCCGCCTCCCATGCCTGTTTCAAGCCGTTTCAAATCCCGTTCGGAGCGGGTCGGGCAGGTTACACAACATACATAGGACCTGTGAACAAACTAAAGAAACTTGTACTATCTGGCATGACCTGATTCAACTTAACAAATTTATTCATATGCTATTCAACAATATAAATCTAAGCAATTTTTTTTTTTCCTTTAGACAGGTACAGTCAGAGAGAAGACAGGAAACAATTGGGAGAAAGAGGTGTGAATGGGATCGGCCTACATGATGGATTCTGAGCATTGTTGGAGCATGCACATTACAGTTCTAGCATTTGACATTTTTAATGGGACACACATGTGCTGTACTGTGATGTGTCTATAATTAGTGGTTGTGTTCTATCGTCACAATCTGAAGAACAAAACAACCTGCATGACCCTAAAAACACCAAATATTCAAAATAATATTTATGCCTATTAGAAATTAAATGAACATTTCGGGCGGAAGCAAATGACGTGTCCTTTGAAAATCCATTTTGATTGGTCATATACTTAGGGGAGCCTTGAAGCTGTCAGCCTCCTCTGGCTTTTTATGCAGTTATTACAATTCACTTGGGCTACCACATATTAAAGACGTTAAATACTTCACATTATATATCTGTGTTATGTACATTAGTAGTTAAATTGACCAAAACAACTGTTCATTTTTATCACTTTAGCTAAGTTCATTTTGAATACATTTTGAGGAGGCTTAACTGTCCTTACCTCCTCTGACAGACCACAAACATTACTGTTATTGGACTGCTTGTTGGTACTCTGTATGAATGACATGAATGTTTGAGACAAGTATCAAGTTCAAATCCCGAAGGAGCATTCTCCACACCAAGAAAAATTGCAAATGCACTACAGTGGATGGACATTGGGGACTGTTCGCATTATATATTTTTTATTTGATTAACTTTACCTGTACTTCACGGTGCTATTCTCTCTCCTTTCACCATGTTTAGCTTTCAGCAGGTAAAGGCTATTTCTGTGATGCAAACAGATATCAAACAAAAGGAGACCAGCAACAAAATAAAACACATGGAGCCACTCAAAAATAGGTATTCACATGATCACAGTTCATTTTAAATGAGAGGGGTAAGCAGAACAGAGAACTAAACTGTCCCAAATATTGGGAGAACGTCCCGCCCTGTGCAGCCCCAGAGAATGCTGCCGCCCTGCAGGGCCGCCTCCAGAAAATATTTTTTTTAATGGTGTGGCCAGAGGGGGACAGTAAATATTATGTGGCAATGAAACATGTAATGCCAAGTACAAAATGTAATATGTAATGCCAAGTAAAAAATAAATTCAAATAGGACAGGGGTATTCAAATAACATTGTAAAAGGTCCTTTACTTTCCTTAATTTTCTAGTCTGAAATTTCAGAACTTCATTCAGTATTCCAGCAGGCAATATGTTTATAATTCAGCAATTTATGAATTAAAATGGTGCATTACAAAACACCAGTTAGCAAACCAAAGGTGAATAGTCTGTGACAAGGAAACACTCCCTAGAAAGATGAACAGGCATCATTTATTGGTGGGACGGGAGGGACATGTCCCTAACATTTTTTATCTTTGCCAATTTTGTCCCCATCACTTTACAAAAAAAAATACACTTTTGTCAGGAAAGTATCTAATGCAGAAGAAATATCTTCAGTTCTTGAGCAAAAGTTTCCATTCCATACAGTATGTGTGTGTTGTAATGAGTGCCAGTCCAGCACTGGAGCTTGTAATGTTATGATGTGTGCTCGTTGTGGCTGTTATCAGTGGCATTGAGTGATAGCGGGCAGCGGTGTTGTCTTGTGCATCCAGACGCACACTGTACTCACTCTGCTGTTTTGTAGTTTATACTGCTTTTCAGTGAAATCACAAAGTAAAATCAAATGTGTTGTCGGTTCTGTTATACATCAACGAATGTAATGAAAAAAGTTATAATAGGGTGGATTCAAACCCAGAACTCCATGTACTAGAGGCAAATATTTGACCACAAAAACAACTTCTTGAAACGGTTGTGTTGTTATGCTGATCTGTGGATTTATTCAGTGACTTTAAAAATCCTAGAACTGACGGTGTTAGATGAATGGATCAAGTTATCAAATTAATTATGTTAAATATTTATTGAAGCTCTTGAATTGGTCATCAAGAATGACTATTTATAACAATAAAATATTATTTGACATTACATACACTTAAAAAAAGAAACATCTTATTCCAGGGTATTGAAACAGTGTTCATGTAAATTAAAACTCAGATTAAGAGAAAGAGGTTTAACACAACTGGGTTTCTCACAGAAAACACGGCTTATGTGACCATGTCTCTGACCAACACTCTTTTTATCAAAACACACAAACAACTGTGTGTGTTAATATCGCAAAGGCTTGAGTGTGCTCAATGTGTGCATGCAAAGTCCTAACGGAACAGTCCTGTACCTGAATAGAGGTAGTGAAAAGTCTCAAGCTCAATTAATGGATTAATTGTACTGAGTATAAGCCCCATGGGTAAGAAAGCTAGATTTGGCCAGAAGGAAACCCCTGTATCAACTGCCTTCCAACTCAAGGAGTGGAGCTCTTTAAATTTGCTGGAAGAACAAATTGTGAGCAGAATGGCCTTCTTTTCCTCAATAGTAACTTGAGGTTAGCCTGTTCCAAAGGTTCCATGGAGCTTTGGTCAGTGACTCAAGTACTACAATGAGGTCCCAAGCTGGTGATCACAAATCTCTCCTTGGACATAATTAGTATGCTCCTTTGAGAAACTGAGACAGTTAAAAGTTTGAAGATTTTCATACCATCCACCAGAGCTTGAAAATGGCTACAATATAAACTTTTAAATTATTAGCTTTCCTTCACAAATCCAAGCATGAGCAAAGAAAACAAAGAAGATAACACAGCTGACAGAGTCCAACTGTCGGTTTCGACACCATGCTGAAAATACCTGCAACTTGTTTGAGTTGTTGTCCCACATGGAGGGAGCTTTAGATCTACTTATTGTCCTCAGGACACATTTGTCTAAATCCTCAGAGAGGAACTGAGAAAAGGCCACAATCAAATTTGAAGTGTGTCTGGCTTTCAGACAAATTAAGTTAGACTGTTGTGTGTGAAAATACCAGGAAATCAGCAGTTACTGAAATACTCAAACCAGCCTGTCTGGCACCAACAATCATGACATTGTCCAAATCACTGAGAACACATTTTTCCCCATTCTGATGGTTGATGTGAACATTAATTGAAGCTCCTGACTCATATCTGCATGATTTTATGCACTGCAATGCTGCCACACAATTGGCTGATTAGATAATGGATGATTGTTGGTGCCAGACTGGCTGGTTTGAGTATTTCTGTATTTGTTAATCTCTTGTGATTTTCATGCACAACGGTCTAGAATTTACAAATTTACTTGCCAAAAAAAAAAAACATCCAGTGAGGGGCATTTCTGTGGATGGAAACGGCATGTTGATGAGAGACGTCAACAGAGAAGGGCCAGACTGGTTCGAACTGACAGTCTACAGTAACTCAGATAATCTTTTGTACAATTGTGGTGAGAAGAATGGTATCTCAACCCACAGTCTGAGATGCAGTTTGGCGCTGATTTGGCGGCACGAGGGGGACCTACACAATATTTGGCAGGTGGTTTTGTTTATTAGGGATGTGCATCTCCATAACTGAGGCCGATGCGATATGCATCTCGATGCATAGCCAATGATACAAGATACATATGAAGCAGCTACCGATGCGATTCACCCCTATTATGATGCAGTGCGATCCGATTTCGATTCGATTCAGCACAATGCAATGGGAAAAAATATGATGCTATACAATTCGATATGGTATAGATAGTTCACTTTTATTTCTTTGGTTCAGACAGACAGCAAATCATAAATTAACTTAAGTGCCTAAACAGGCCTTTGTTGTGCAAAAACAACTGTGTTTTGTTACACTTTTAACAGCTCACACATTTAACAGTGAAACAATTTAAGGATGCTCAGGAATAAACAATGAAGAAATGTTCCGTAACTTGCCAGCAGAAGAATGTGCTTTCGTGTCGGCGCTTCAAGTATGTTGTTAAATTAGTTATACTGCCTGTATATTTTATAGCAGCACGGTATATTTTACAAACTGCATGGGTTTTATCAAAATCTCCATCTCTCTTATAAAACCCAAAGTGTTTCCAAACATTAGATTTGTAATTATTTGGTGGAGATCTGCCTCTGCCATGTTATTCTATATTCTATGTCAGGTGTACCCACACTTTTTTGCATGATGATCTACTTATAAATTACCAACTCAATAAGATCTACATAGTTTTGAAAACAACACTTTCCAACCCACTATATCACATTTGGTGGCAGCGGTGGGATGGCAACCCACAAGAAGGGACAAAGAGGGGCCCTGCGCGCTCATGCGATGTCAAGTGTTTTTAGAAGAATGTGGTCTGGGATCCGGTGGAGACGTCAGAGGAGTAGGTGGCTGAGGACCTCCCATGCAATCCATTCAAGTCCAGCTCATCCAAGGCCAGTCACTGCAGAGGTGACGGCAACATCCGATGAGGGGATGGTGGCCCTGATGCATGAGTTCCTCAATGCACAGCAACAGAGGAAGTACGGATATCCGCTGGAGCTACGGGGTCTTTGTGAGTCCATCCTACAGACTGTCAGGCCTGCTGCCACCTCGAGTGACGTCGCAAGCCTGCGGCTGGAACTCCCAACGCCAGCTCCATCAAGATCTCCACCACGGAAAACAAGGAGAATGCTGACGCTCAGATCTGATCCACACATCCATCAGGGGAGGATATGGAATACTTCCTTCTCCAGTTCGATTGTCTAGCCAAGACCTGGAGGTGGCCGGAGGAGCAGTGGAGCTTCCAAATCTTGCCAATGTTGATGGGACCCGCACTGAAGGCATATCTTGCAATGGATGAGGATCAAGCTGAGGTTTATGGTAACCTGAAGGAGCTTCATTACCCACTGGATAGCCACCAACAGAGAATTATCACTGCCTGCGCAACCTCTAGCGCAAATGGGTGCAGTCGGAACAGCACTTGAACAAGGAGATTGGTGAGGCCATCATCATAGAACAACTGTTGCGAGTGCTACCGAACTGATTTGCTTCCATTGTCAGCAGCTGGGGCACAAAGAAATGGTGTGTTCAAATTTTCTGTTGATATCATATTTTGTGACAAATGTGTGCTTTGGTGACACCACTGCAGTTTGTTGTGTACATGGAGAAGTGAATGTGTGTGTGCAAGACCAGCCTTATTTGTTGAATGTTTCCATTGTTTACAATCTTCCCACCAGCATGCTTTTGGGAAAAGTAATTTATGAACTTCTTCAAACTACACAATGCAAAGGTTATTTCGTCATGTCATGTGGTCACCTGGGCCCAAGCTAAGGCAGGTCTGCAGCCACTGCCAGACTTTGATGATAGTATGTTGCAGGGCGGGACCCCAGGTCCAAGAAAAACATGCAGACAACGGCGAGAGGCAAAATACCTTGGTACCCCAGTTCCTGAGGCTTCTACGGAAGGCCTCAAGGTCAGTAACTGACAGATCCCAGATAATATCTGCAAAGAGAAGATAAGTCTTCTGTCCCAAAGAAACACCTTATGTGTCTGCATCGACTTCCGAAAGCTTAATGCCCAGTCAAGGTTTGATGCTTACCTGATGCTGAGGCTAGACGACCTGCTGGAGGAGATCGGACAGACTCAGTTCATCACCACACTGGAGCTGTGCATGGGGTACTGGCAGGTGCCCCTTGATCAAGCCTCCAGACCATACACTGCATTTATGACTCCACTGGGATTATACCAATGTCCTTCCCTTTGGATTGTATGGGGCACCTGCAACATTCTGACAGCTGATGGACGGGGTACTCCAAGGTTGCGAGGGGTGGTTACCTTAATGATGTCGGCATCTTCAGTAATAACCTTAAATGTGGCAAAATATAAGTAGGCACAGTAGAAGACTAGCTACCTCAGGTAACATCTGTGCAATGGCAAGCTTTGACTCCAAGTTGACAAGGTAGAGGCAAGGCCCAGGACTAAGAGAGAGGTGAGATCCTTCTTGGGTCTCGTGGGTTGGTACATAAGGTTCATCTTCCATCGTAACACCTCTGACATACATACTGACAAAAGCCATGAGAAACCTGATCATGTGGACTGAGGACTGTGAGGGAGTGTTTCAGACATTATAGTAGAGGATCTGCTCCAGCTCAGTTCTGCAGAGTCCTGATTTCACCCATCATATCTTGGTCCATGTAGATGCTTCCACAACTGGAATTGGAGCTGTCCTGTCCCAAGGTAAAGATGGGGAGGAAAAGCTGGAAGCTGTTGCCCAGAGAAACCCGTAACTCGATGGTGGAAAAGCAGTACCTCGCAATCAAGTGGTCCCTCAACAGTCTAAGATACTACCTGTTGGTGAGGGAGTTTGATCTCAAGATGGACCATAGGGTGCTGATGTGGATCATTTCAATGAAGGATTACAATGCCAAGGTGACAAGGTGGTACGTGATCCTCCAACCTTTCAAGTACAAGGCCTGGAGACGGGGGAGGTGATGTGATGGAGTAAACCGTTACCATTGGCTAAGCAGCACTGGCACACATACACATCAATAACACTCCATTCATTCCCCCTGCCACTATCTGCTATCGGAGAAGCGGGTGCACACATGATCCATTAGCGCACTTACACTTTCCTCACACAAAAATGTTGCCCTCCATCTGTATCATCCCGGTCACACACACAGTCTTGTATGTTGTTTGTACTTACCTGTTCGGTGTTTGTGTGGAGTCGGTCTTTTGGATGGTGGCAAAACTTACGTTGCGCAAGAGTCTTTCACTATAGAAACCTTAATGTCCTCTACCATTTTGTCCTCTCCAATGTGGAAAGTCCGGTAGGAGGTAAGCGCTTTGAGTTTGTGTCTGTTGTGTCTCTCAGCTGTGATGAGCCTTAATGCTGAAGTTGTTAGTTTAGAGCCATTTAAAGCTTTTTCCTAGCTTTAGTAGTGTAGTAGTAATATGAGCGATCACGGAGTGCTGTTGAATATAAACACTGAGTAACTCACTTCACATCACCAACTTGCTCATATTACACACAAAATTGAACTTTTGCCTCCACCTACTGGGTAAAATGAGTAATGTCACAAAATGTAATATAAAGAGACAGATGGCTCTTACACTTTAGTTTAGAAAGGCACGAACACAAGTGGAGTGATACACACAGTGAAGCATCTGAGTGCATCAATACTCATGGAATGTCTCTCGTCCATTCAGATTAGAGAACCGGAACTAACTGGTGTACATAAATATATATATATTTATATTAGGGCTGTTAATTTAACACGTTAATTCAGTGCGATTAATTTTATTAAAAATAACGCGTTAAAAAAATGTACGCAATTAATCGCAATGCCCCCGGATTGTAATAAGTAAGATTCCTGAGAAATGCAGGGTTGTAGTACCACCTGTTTACTCCAGAGTGCAGTAATTGAAATTTCAGCTGTGTGGCAATGCACAGTTTATAAAGTGAAGAAAACAACCAGAAAGCACAAAACGGACATTCATTACGTTCTTGCGTTCAAAACATTTGATGGAGTGTAAATTCGAAATAAGGGATCTCAAGATGTGTTCTAAGTATTAAACTATATTTAACTTGACACAGTGACCTAAACATTTTATGTTTATGACGCAATGCACCCGAGAACCACACAAGCATGTCTGACGCTTGTTGAAATTGACGGGTCCTTAAACAAGCCCTCATAATAAATCTCGAACTGATTGACAAATTCACTTGTGAAATAGATTGCTGTGAACTGTATGCCAATGATTGGCTTATGTTCAATAATATGGTAGTAAACAATACATTGTAAGCCACTTTTTGTATCATCTTATCAATGATTATCTCTTCTGCCACAAGAATGCAATGCATTTTAATTATCTGAATATATATATATATATATATATATATATATATATATATATATATATATATAATTTTAAATATTTAAAGATAACTATGTATAATTATTTCATCATTATATATAGAATTTTTGTTATATGAGGGGCTTTCTCAGCAAATATTTGTATATGCGATTAAATGTGATTAATCGCGATTAATTAATCGGGACATCATGTAATTAATTCGATTAAAATAAATTATCGATTGACAGCCTTTTTTTTCAAAGTTTGGTCAAAACATTGTGGATATACAATTGAAAAATATGTGCAATTTAACATTTACTGACTGGCATCATTCACTTTAATAAGGACAGGTCCAAATAATTTTTGGATGTAATCAATATTATGACTCAAATGCTGTCAATTGAGTTTAACTTGTACTGAACCGAAACTGTCCAATAATTAATCTCATAAATTTCCTCTCCCTTACGACTTGACTGATGGCAAAAGAATTTGTGAAATGTCAAGATACTATGATTTTGGTGATTAATATGATTATCTGTAACTATCCTCTATCTGCAGGTAGAGTTTTCCCCCATTCTTAGAAAGTATTTTAGTCTTTTAGGGATCTAAATAGGTAGACTTTTTTTCAATCCATTTGATTGTTTCAGGAACAAATAGAATTTAGCTTCTCTCTTCATCTAAACTGGCTTTGCTTAAAACATCTTTCTCAGTTAAGAACTAAATCAAGGGTTCTTAAGATGACACTGGGAAAGGTCAGAACATGTATTCTGGATATTCACTATTTTAGTACTTCTCTGATTTAAAACCTAGAAATGTAGCTTTGTCTGAGCACAATAGCAGGGGATTACAACCTTTTAATGATTCAAACCCACTGTCGGGTCCATTGTAGGGCTCATGAATGGGATAAGTTAACAAACCACAATAGCGGCATTAATGATAAACTTTTTTACAACCCCAGACATGTCACATACTTCACATATTTTTGATAATAAAATGTTCTAGGTAAAATGGAAGTTGACATGAATGTGTTTAAATTTGAGGTTTGATCATTTTTGGTTTGATTTACATAATCATTTGTTGGTGTTAGTATGAAAATTAAACTATGAAACGATTCAGTGATAGAATAAGAGAATACTTGCATAATCCAATGCATGCAAGGAAAATTTCATGAACGTGTTTTTCCTCATGCAGATATTTTCAGTGGATTTCATGAAGATGATTTGAAGATGCTTTTATGAGGCGCATCAGATCCAATATATGCAAGCCTATGCACGTACCCATAAAAAGTTACTTGTCAAGTGGTCCATTTGTCTATTCAATTTCGTTTTTCGGGTTGGGGGTTTGGAGGAGTTGATAGATCCATTCTCATTTAACAAATTAAGAAAAGTACTTGTTTGTTTATTAAAAGGCTTAAAAGAGCAACTGTACAACCTTGGTCATGGGAGGAAAATTAAATCACACAAATTGTAACAAGAAACGATGTGTCATCCACAGTGTAAAAGCTGAGCATTGTTGTGATAAATGGTAGCCCAACTTTATACACAGAAAAGTAATTAAAAAAACTGTCGGTGAGCGGATGCATTGCTTTCTTACATTGTTTTGTTCAATGCACTCTCTGCATCACATGTACACAGCACCTGGTGTTCTGTCAGTGTTCTGCAGAGAACATTCTTTCTCACAATCTGACTGTTGTTTTCAAGTATTCAAAATTGTTTTTTAATGGAATTAAAATACCCATACCATCAAAAGCTCTTGCCCCTGTTTCCATATGGCTCAGAAATGTTCCCATAGTGATCTCCCACTGGCCTTGCTTGTTTGTGCTAGTGGTTTAAGTGCAGCGTACTGCCATGCAGAGTTCATTAAATCACTGTTTTACCACTCCACTTAATCCCTATTCCAATACAACAGTACAATCCAGAAAGACAAGAGAAAGACAGACAGAAGAAGAGGGCTTAAAGACTTGACGGATCAAATCTGACAATTTAGTTTTCCCACCGTTGCCAGGGAGAGCAAGGAATCCTGGTTGTGGGCATTAGCACTCCTCCTGGGGAGAAAATATCAGGCATGGAGGACATCCCCTCCCGTCCACACCGTGAAATGCCTAGTCAGTCTAGTCAAGCCATCTGCCAGTGAATTCAGCAGGGCATCGTTTTTATAGAGCGCATCCTATTGTCCTGATCTTGCTTAAGTTTGCATTAAGGTTGAACTCGGGTGCAGGAACAATTTGCAGATAAAGCTAGTCCTATGTTTTTGGCAGTGCCGGCCCCTCCCTTACTTTTCCACACACTACAGATAGCAGGTCCTGCTGTGGGGGACGTCTTCACCAGCGGGAAGTGCTAGATGATCTCATGGAATGTCTGTCCTCCAAAACAAAGTGTTGTTTTGTTTATATTGAAAATATGTAATGGTGCCTAACTAGGGGAGTTGGGGAGGGTGAGATGTTGTGAGATGGTCTTAAAAAAAAGAAGAAGAAAAAAAGCTGTGTTTCGTGCCAAGTGCCAATTGTGTCCTTGTAATAGGCATCGAAAGACCAACTTCTGTGTGTTACCATACAGGTGAACTCACTCCTGGGAAAGTAGGGTTTTTCTCAGCCTCCGCTGAGAGGCAGAGTTGCTCTTTTCTCTCCCAGCAGTAACGGGATTAGTTGTGCCATTGCTCGCGAGGCTTTCACGCCACTGTCTACTTCCCATCTTTCGCTAATGTGATTATCCCAGCTCCTGTGGTCCGAGCAGAAGGATAAGGGACTACTCTTCAGTTCCACATTTAGGGAGCCTCACAGCAACCCCTCAACAACCCCCCATTTTCTAGCACCTTTGTAAACTGGAGCTTGTGGTAGTGTTGGGGATCTGATATGGATGAGGGTGGCAGAGTTCTTGAGACCTGTTGGGCACTATTCCAAAGCCATCTTGGTTGAAGAAGAAGTGGTATCTTGTGAAACAGAAAAATCCATAATCGTGTGATAGTGTCCATTAAATGTTTCACCCGAGAATTGCTATATCTTAACAACACTACTATTTCAGTCGATGACAGACTATGGCACCTTACCAAAAGAGACTAATGGAATGAAATGGCATTTTGATGTAATTTCACAGTTCTCTAGAGAATACATAATGATTATCACTGTCAGGATGTGAAATGACCACCCACAACCAGCCAAATGCAGGTGCTTTTATGCAGTGGCTGGTGATTTTGCTTACTTGACAATTAATATGGTGACCAGTAAGACATCATCATCATCATTCAGAGCCACCTCAGAAAATTCTAATTAAGAAAGAAAATTCTCTTCCATTCTGCCTCCATGTTATCATCCACTTGCATGAGTTGTGATGCAAAGTGATCTTATATTTTGACTACTGTCACAGTGGGGTAGGAAACCTAACAACTTGAGGGGTAACTAAAACTTGGTTCCAAAAAACAACAGTCTGAATAGAAATTTAATTGAACTAAAGTGGACCAAATAAAGATACAAGTCCATTTCCAAGGTCAGGGAATTGAATTGTATTTTATTAGCAATTAAAAGGGAGATTTAAACAGGTCTTTTCATGTTTGTTTAGTTTCATATAAAGTAAATTATTTTATATCAGGGTTACTCAACTTTGAAATGCTTAGGGGCCACACAATGTTTGTTGTGTGTGTGTGTGTGTGTGTGTGTGTGTGTGTGGTGGTTAGCGCGCTGCACTACGAACCTGGCGACCCGACTTCGATTCCCACTCATGGCCAACACCAGTGACGATTATCTGAACTGGTCCCGGGCCTCCCCTAGGTCCACTCAGTCTAAAATGAGTACCTGGTGCGGTGTGTAAAACATCGCCACTGGGGAGACAAAGGCGGTCGGGCATGGTGATGGCCACCCACCCCCACGTGTACCGTTCCGGCCTTCATAGGTGCTCGCTAACAGCACTTGCCCCTACAGTCTGTTAAGGCTTAATGGGGTGTGTGTGTTGCTCTTTGTATAGGTTATTTTTGGTTAAAAATTTTAAAAGATTATGGCTGGTAAATTAGGGGTTTTACAAGCCATTATGGAAAAAATAAATACATTTTCCACCCTGATCACTATCCACCGACAAATGTGATTCCAATGATCTGTTTCTTCTGTCCTGATGTATTCTTGAAGAAGGCAGCTTTGAATATTAATTTCAGGTTTAAACAGATGTAATAACAACCGTGAAGGCCCATCATTTTGTCAAGACAAAATTATATGATATTTTGGCTGTTAAATGCATGTCATGCTCTATTGCCAACCCTTCTGTCAGAGGTCCTCCATCAGGGTACTGCCACAAGTACAGAGATAAAAAGACATCTAGAACAGGGTGGAGAATAAAGGCCAAGCACAGCCACAAGACTAGTCTTTAAGAAATACAAGTCAGTAACCACTTTAAAGTTGTACTACAAAATATTTTTTACACTGATCTAGTGCAGTGAGCCTAGTCTACTGGCTTATATTTTAAGTTGTTGGGCCAGATTTGGCTGGAAACTGCAGGCTTACATTATTTGTCCTTCCTTGTTAATGCATTTGCATCTTTTCCATAAGAACAGAAAAGTATGACTGGCTACTATGGCGCTTGTGACAGCTGGAGAAGCTGTGGCAGTTTCAGGACAGTAGCACCATGCCAGCAGACTCTGGATGGCTGTTTAACTCTTAACTGTTGTGATTCTATAGGCTAATGTTTAGATATGTTTTCTGGTAGGGTTGTTAGGAGTTATTGAGGTTGTTAGAGTGTTTAAAGGGCACCTATTATGGAATTTTGAAAATTACCTTTCATGTAGTGTGTAACATAGATTTAAGTGAACAAAAAAATCCTGCAAAGTTTTATATATGAAAGTTCACCGTAAAAAAAGTTATTGTCTCTCAAAAGTAGGAGTCGACTCTGAGTCAATGTAATGAATCGTTTTTCCAATGAGTCATTTTCCTTTTCGTTGTGACGTCAAGACAAAAAATTATCAAATTGGCCACGCCCACTCATTGCAGACACCAGGGAAAACTTGAAAACATCATGTCGTCAACAAGACGCTGTGTTCTGAAGTGCATATCAAAAGCGATCTTTTTTTCACTGCCCAGGGACGAGCATGTGAAGAATCAGTGGCTAGAATTTATATTTACAACTATACCACACAAGTATAGCCCGAACCTTGTGCTGTGTTCGCGTCATTTTAATGACGATTGCTTTACGAACATGAATGCTTTCAAGTGTGGATTTGCGAGCTGGTTGATACTGAAGGAAGGTTCAGTACCAAGTTTATTTGGATCAGCTTCCTCCTCCGAATCACAACCTATAAGTATTATTAATAATTGTTGCATTTATGTGTTTTTTAGCATGCTTAATAAGTATTTGTGTGTGTTGTGTAAGTTACGCTCAGCACAGCTTCTAGGTCTCCAATGTCAATTTTTTTGAAATATGTGAAATGTTTGTCGATGTTATTGGAGTTGTCATAAAGAATAGAGCAATAACTTGTAGTAATGCAGTGCTTTACCAATATGTTTATGCGTTGGGCTAACGCAAACAATAACTGATTGGGTGTTTACCACCGAACTTTGGGCTGTGATCGCTAACATAAATCAACTCAAATTCCTTCTCTGATTTTGATTTTTTTTACTACAAAGCGGTGATGAGCATTCAGTTTCCGACAATCTCTGCACAGAGTATACCAATCACAACTGACTGGGTCATCTGACCAGTCACCGCAGATTAGCGTCACGCAAAGGAGGGGTTTGGAAAAATGAGTCGTTGAACGAATCATTTGGGAGTCGGTGAGCAAATCAGGTAAACATAAATGCATATTATAAGACAACAAAAGTGTTTTTTGTCATTGCATGCATGTAAAACTGTTGTTGGGGACTCCCAAAACAATATTAGGAACATTGCAAATGCCATAATAGGTGCCCTTTAAAAACAAAATATCTTGTTTTAGCGAATATCAAAATGTCAACAGGAAAATTAAAGTCAGTACTCCAGCAGTACAACCAAGTTTGAACCAGATTAATCTGTGCAGATGAGCAGTGCCAATTGCCAAAACACCCAACTTTCATTAAATAAAAAATAAAAAACATTCCTCCACAGTTTACTTGCAATTTTCAACCACAAGTTCTGTATAGTGCAGCTACCACAAATCACTTGGCTCATTTGATAAAATAAAAATAAAAGAACTTTGAAAGGCATTTGAGGGATGCTGCTTTCAACTTATAGATTGAAGAAAAAATATTTGGCTAAAGATTTGCTTCTAAAGAATATCTGTGTAACAACGTTGGCCCCGCCTGCCAATAGACCTTTCCCCACTCTCTAGAGCTGGGGAGGGGGACAAGGGGAGGGGGAAAAAAAAGAGTAGAGGAAAAGGGCAAGGCGGAGCGACAGTGAGAGAAAGAGAGGAGAGAGAGAGAGAAAAAAAAACGTGCTGGTTCCCAGACATGCCATCCCTGTTCCTTTATCACTTCTCCACCCTCTTGCGGATGACTCCCTGGGCAGACCGGAGCAAGTCCTTCGACCCCTGGTGGGTGGAATGCCCCTCCGTGTTTTGGCGGCCGGTAGGAAGCCGCCATCCCTGCTCCTATGCGCCCAAGCGGCCGGCAGCAACTCCTCCGTCCCCCGGTGGACAGCCATGTCTGCTCCTTTGAGCGGATGGCAGTAGCGAAGACTCCAAAACAGAACATCCCTAGTCCTTCCTGGGGTTTGGCACCAATGTAACAAGGAGGAAGTGGGAACCGGCTGAACGGTCAAAATAATATTTAATGAATCAAAAAGACACACAACACAAACGCACATACTGCATCTTCGTGCGGCTCTCTCTCCCGAACTGCTGCATCCCGATACACTTATTCTTCTCCTCGGATGATTAGCCCGACTGGGGGCCGGGCATGCGTAGTCACGGCCCGGCCCCTCCCTCCTCCTCTTCACAATATGCTTATCCATGGTTTTAACAGATCAGAGAAAAACACACATAATAATAAATAATAATAATAAATCAAATATAGTCACATCCTGTGTGATGGTAGTATCCAGTGTTGTCAGATCAGAGAAGAGAAACAACCGACCTGGTCTCACAAAACAAAGCCAAAACATTCTTATAATAAGCAGTCATGATAACACTGTTATGAATCACTTTACTTGCTGTGTGGCAGTGGGCAGGGCAAGAAGGCGATATTACCGAAGTAGGCATTGTAGTTGTGTAGGCTGATGCACTGGCACTTTTTATAGTACCATGGACCCATGTCTAAAGCCAGAAGAAAATTTGTTTCATCAAGTTATCCTTATGATGCAGTTTGAAAAAAAGCCAAGAGAGTTCTTCTGAAGACTGAACATTTAAAAAAGCAGTGCTTCAATAGCATAAAATAAATTACAGGCAGGGGCGGATTAACACATGGGCCCCCTTTCTTGGCGACCGCCACCCAATTCTCCACGTGGACATTTGCAGGAGGAATGCATCTAGGCAGGAGACATTGTTGTAAACATGGAGGCAGCACTATCTATTAATCTTATTCATTCTGTTGCATCTGTTGTTCACAGTTTTTATTGGAACTGTGTAGTCAGAAGAAAACATGGTTGTGCTCAAAACATCTTCTCAATCAGTCTACATCGCCAAATGAAGCAAAGAGCAAAAAAAAAAGAAGCCTTTTCCCTCGCCTATTTTGTTTTCTTTGTTGTTGTTGTCTTCCCCTCCTGTCTCCTCCCAGGGCGAGGAAGGCGGGGATGACCACACGGGACGCAAGATACACCCCGCCCCAGGGATAGGGGGGGGGGTGTGCGTCATGCCGGTGGCATCCCGGCCTGAGATAACAGCAAAGAGTACTGTAGAAGAGAAGTTTACAAAACCCTACTTAAGGGATGTCTGTGTCACTTTCTTGAGAGAGAAGGCACCAAAACAAGTGGATTAAATCCCACTGTCAAATTACACGACACAAAATCTGTTAAAAAAGATGAATCATCTTGAACAAAATTCTCTTCAATTTGACAAGTTAAAGATGTTGTTGGAATTCCAATTATGATAAGATGCATTTGTGATGGTCTTTTTGCTGTCAATTGCAGACCACTTAATTCCAATGCTGGTCATTGATGGCTTGGCGCTGGTCTATCTGGTGGTCCAACATGGCTTTTCTGTTTGACCAGAAATAAATGCCACGGGCAAAGGGAGGAGGGATGCACTGTCTCGCCGCTGCCACCCACCAAAAGAGCAGCCGCAGTCTTCTGTCTGGGGATGGACGGGTCACTGCAGGCTGTCGAGAACACGGAGGAACTGCTGCCATCTGCCGAAGAAGGGGAGGAGCAGTTTCATCCACCAGAGGCCAGAGGAACCGCTGCTGTCTGCCGAAGACGGGGAGGAGTGGTTCTGTCCTCCAGGGGCCAGAGGACTCGCTACCCTCAGCCGGGGGAGGAGTGAGCTGTCGTCTGCCAGAGGGTGGAGGAGCGGTTGAGGATCGGGCGACAGCCTGTCCGGGAACCAGCAAGCAAGTTTTTCTCTCTCTCCTCTCTCTCTGTCGCTCTGCCTCGCTATTTCCATATCCCCTTTACCTGCCCTCATCTCTCCCAGGGCTCCAGAAAGTGAGGAAAACCTGCCGGAGGGCTCTGCTATTCTATAAACAAATTGTGATAGGACCTGTCAATGTGAGCCCACTTTGAAAAATGTTCATAACAAATCTATTTGCCCCACTTAAGAAAAACAAGGGGGATTTGTTTTATTCCAAATACTATCCTTTCACTTACTGGACAGTTATTAATGACGCTTGATTATATCACCTTGAAAAAAAATGAAAATATTGCCCGGGCCCCCTCCGCTCCACACTCCTCCCGGCGTTATCTCAGGCCGGGGTGCCACCGGCATGACGTACATCCCCCCTATCCCTGGGGCGGGGTGTATCTTGCGTCCCGTGTGGACATCACCACCTTCCTCGCCCTGGGAGGAGACAGGAGGGGAAGACAACAACAACAAAGAAAACAAAATAGATGAGGGAAAAGGCAAAAACGGTGTGAAAGAGAGAGAGAGGAGAGAGAGAAAAAGCTCACTCACCGGTTCTCTGATGTACTGTCGCGTGGTCCTCGAACACTCCTCCACACTCAGGCAGACGACAGCCGCTCCAACCCCGGGTGAACCGGAGTCAAACCTCCGACCCCCAGAGGGCAGAACGCCCCTCCGCTTTTCTGCCAGCAAATGGGGACACTCCTCCGCCCCTGGCAGCGGCCCTACCTCTCCGGGCGGTCGGGGAGTTTCTTCCCTCCTCCCCTTGCGGACGGCGGTCTCCCTCGTCTCCTCCGCATCTCTGGGGACGGCAGGGCACTCCTCCGCCCCCGGCGGTCGGGGTATCCAGTCCCCACTTGCCCCGTGGACGCCGGTCGTTCCCCGCATCCGGGCGGTCGGGCTACTCCGTCACCCGGCATATGGCAGCGGCGCTCCCCTGGGTGGACGGCAGTGTTGAGGACTCTGCAATGGGCATCCCTCCTCCCTCCCTGGCTTTCGGCACCAATGTAACACAGTTAAGATGGGCAAGGAGGAGGCGTGAACCAGCTTGTCAATATAAATCATATTTAATTAGACTCAAAACCAAAACACACAAACATAAACACACACATGACGGACATGCCCGTAATTTAGCTCAGGTGTAAGTGCCCTTACTGCTTCTCTCTCTCTCTGGGGAGTTTCTCTCTCTGGACGGGCACTTGACCATGCCCCTGCTGCCTCAAATATTAACCTTCTTCTCACCCACACCTATCATATCACATCTGAAAATATGGATTAAAACATTGTAGTCATATGGATTACTTTTATGATGCCTTTATGTGCTTTTTGGAGCATCAAAATGTTGCCACCCATTTACTTGCATTCGCTGTCCTTTTCCATATTGTGGCCCATTGTGATTAACGCAGCTGACCATTTCATCTTATCGCGGCCCATTTGGCCCCGTTTCACGGCCGGCCATTTGGGAAAAGTCCCGGTTCTCCCGATGGCCAGTCCACCCCTGGCCCTAGAGTATACCAAATCATTAACATGTATGTGGATGCTGAGATGGAAGTTTAAACGGAAAAAACTTTATAGTTTAAAAGCGCTGTGGAAGCACATTGTCCTGTCACAAACATTCAGATTGGATTCATTTCAGACATATGAAGTTGAATTCACTTCACTTCATTCACTTAACTTTTCTGCAGTGTGTTTTACGAAAGATGAATGTCAGGGGCGGACTGGCCATAGGGAGAACTGGGACTTTTCACGTTGGGCGGGCCGCGAAACGGTGCAGCGATATGGCGATGGAGGCCACGGTATGCAGAAAAGGACAGTGACCCCATCCATACCCCTGATCTGATTACACAATAGTTAGTAGGCATGGCTCTCACAGACTAAACAATTACAGTGCCATATTAATACTTACAGTATTATAGTATAGCATAAGTACATTATTATAGTATACTGTAAGTACAGTTTTACTTCTAGTATTTACCAGGCAAAGTTGAAAAATCAACCATATATGGAGTTTAATGAAACATGGAGAGCTAAGGTTTCTTTGAAAAACTTCAAATATCATAACTTTTATTTTGAACTTTTGAAACATTTTAACTTAAACATCCAAAGCCTGTAGACTGCTGAGCAAACTTTTGCTTCTCCAGTTTGTTTTATTTTTCACTAAGGTATGTTTGTGTCATGGGTACCATGAAGCCATGTACAGATTTTGGCTATAAATTTTCATTTTTAATAATTAAAAATGTCTATATTGAATTAGTCTTCTAGCTCTTCAGTAAGGGTATCCAGAGCACTGTACAGTATTTCAGTCCTGTAGTAGTCCTCAGGCTTTTCAAAAGAGGACTTTACCCCTCCTCCCAGTTTTATGGGAATAACACATTTGCGTGTCACACAAGGGCCAGAATAACAGTTTTTCTGGCATGTTTTTCTGGCAGTTTTTCATTGACGTGATTAAAGGTTTGGGATACAAAATCATCACTTCTCATTTCCTTTAGTGCAGACACTATGAATTTAGCCATCACCATTGCTGTTTGATATGTAAAGTCTTTTGATTGAAGAAATTTGGACAGGTGGTTTGTTTTCTCCGCATAAAAAACATGCAGAACAGTAATTTGAAGTCCTGCACATTTACTCTATTACAGTTTCTAAATATGCTCTGTTGTCCGCCACTCTTTTTTTCTTTTGACTATCAAGCTGGGATATAGGACTGCAGCCTAACCTTCCATTTAGCAATGGCCTCTAGATGAGCTTCACACTTTGAATGTTCCCAAAATCTTTCATTTGCTTTCTTCCATGTTGTAAAACCAGTAACTCGAAATGCCAGGTCACAGTTTGGCCCATTGCCAAATGCTTGATGGCAAAAGTAGAAAGCTCTATCATCATGTACACTGTATTCAAGTCATTTATACTCATTGTACCACACTTGCCTGAATTTTCTGGTTTTGATTCCTCAAGCACTTGCTGGAAAATCAATTACTGGCTGATACGGGCCTTCTTCAATATATTCCAAAGCTGCATCCTGTCCAAGGCAAGGGCCTATTTTATCGACAGACTCGACAGTTGCACACGCACTAACCTGAGTGTTTGAAATGGTATTGTCACTCTCGTTGCTGTTAACATTCAGAACTACAGAAGAATCAGGTTCGGTTTCTGTTGATGATTATGTCGTTGGTGGTTTAGATTTTTTGTTGTAGAAAAACGCTAAACTTAGCTGTCTTTTTACCATTTTAACATATTTTCGAATGTCACGCTGAATGGAAAAACTGTCTCACACGAGAACATGTCTAATGGTTAACGGTCAGACACATGTTCTCGCGAGAACAAATATAACAGTGTGGTTATGTTAATAAGGTTTGAAAGTTTGAAATAAACTACTGCGCACTACACATATACTCTACCCACTTACTGAAAAACATTAAAACAAAACAAAATATATATATATATATATATATATATATATATATATATATATATATATATACATATACATATACAGTGTGTGTGTGTGTGTATATACAGTGTATATATATATATATATATATATATATATATATATATATATACAGGTGAAACTCGAAAAATTAGAATATCGTGCAAAAGTTCATTAATTTCAGTAATTCAACTTAAAAGGTGAAACTAATATATTATATAGACTCATTACAAGCAAAGTAAGATATTTCAAGCCTTTATTTGGTATAATTTTGATGATTATGGCTTACAGCTTATGAAAACCCCAAATTCAGAATCTCAGAAAATTAGAATATTGTGAAAAGGTTCAGTATTGTAGGCTCGAAGTGTCACACTCTAATCAGCTAAACACCTGCAAAGGGTTCCTGAGCCTTTAAATGGTCTCTCAGTCTGGTTCAGTTGAATTCACAATCATGGGGAAGACTGCTGACCTGACAGTTGTGCAGAAAACCATCATTGACACCCTCCACAAGGAGGGAAAGCCTCAAAAGGTAATTGCAAAAGAAGTTGGATGTTCTCAAAGTGCTGTATCAAAGCACATTAATAGAAAGTTAAGTGGAAGGGAAAAGTGTGGAAGAAAAAGGTGCACAAGCAGCAGGGATGACCGTAGCCTGGAGAGGATTGTCAGGAAAAGGCCATTCAAATGGGGGAGCTTCACAAGGAGTGGACTGAGGCTGGAGTTACTGCATCAAGAGCCACCACACACAGACGGGTCCTGGACATGGGCTTCAAATGTCAAACGTCTTACCTGGGCTAAAGAAAAAAGAACTGGTCTGTTGCTCAGTGGTCCAAAGTCCTCTTTTCTGATGAGAGCAAATTTTGCATCTCATTTGGAAACCAAGGTCCCAGAGTCTGGAGGAAGAATGGAAAGGCACACAATCCAAGATGCTTGAAGTCCAGTGTGAAGTTTCCACAGTCTGTGTTGGTTTGGGGAGCCATGTCATCGGCTGGTGTTGGTCCACTGTGCTTTATTAAGTCCAGAGTCAACGCAGCCGTCTACCGGGACATTTTAGAGCACTTCATGCTTCCTTCAGCAGACAAGTTTTATGGAGATGCTGACTTCATTTTCCAGCAGGACTTGGCACCTGCCCACACTGCCAAAAGTACCAAAACCCAGTTCAATGACCATGGTATTACTGTGCTTGATTGGCCAGCAAACTCGCCTGACCTGAACCCCATAGAGAATCTATGGGGCATTGCCAAGAGAAAGATGAGAGACATGAGACCAAACAATGCAGAAGAGCTGAAGGCCGCTATTGAAGCATCTTGGTCTTCCAAAACACCTCAGAAGTGCCACAGGCTGATAGCATCCATGCCACGCCGCACTGAGGCAGTAATTAATGCAAAAGGGGCCCAAACCAAGTACTGAGTACATATGCATGATTATACTTTTCAGAGGGCCGACATTTCTGTATTTAAAATCCTTTTTTTATTGATTTCATGTAATATTCTAATTTTCTGAGATTCTGAATTTGGGGTTTTCATAAGCTGTAAGCCATAATCATCAAAATTATATCAAATAAAGGCTTGAAATATCTTACTTTACTTGTAATGAGTCTATATAATATATTAGTTTCACCTTTTAAGTTGAATTACTGAAATTAATGAACTTTTGCACGATATTCTAATTTTTCGAGTTTCACCTGTATGTGTGTGTATATATATATATATATATATATATATATATATATATATACACACACACACATATATATATAATATTATTTAATTTTTTTATAATACAACATGGCAGAAATCTGGGGGGCATGTGATCAGGGGTGTAAGTATGAAAAGCTGTAATATCTGCTTGGTTTGGGGTGACAAAATATCCGTTTGCCTTGGAGGGTCCTTAAAAAAGGAAAATTGTGATTTTTAATTTGCCTAATATGTCAAGGATTTGCCAGCTTTGGGTGTCTCCCTCAGGCACTGTGTGTGTGTGTGTGTGTGAGAGAGAGAGAGAGAGAGAGAGAGAGAGAGAGAGAGACTTTGACTTTTTGACTTTTGGTCTTTCTTTATTTTCACAATTATTACTTACACCTAAATGTAAAACATACGCACTCAAAATAAATTAATTAGTTAATTACATACACAAAAAATACCTCATAAATTCATTTGTAAACAAACATCTTCCAATTTACATAAAACATAATTCAAACCCCAAGTAAGTTTAAAAGTATCAAGATCTCCAACCATTTTATAGTATCTGAACTCAACAGTAAGCTGGGCACATCAGACCTCCTAAAGTCATATTAACATCAGTAGAAAAACCCACATTTATCTTTGCTTTTCTTGTTAGCCACACAGCTAACTTTGCTTGACCATAAAAAATGTATTAACACATCTATTTTTCTATTTTGATACTTATATAAATATAACCATTTAATGTAAATTCACATTTTTACTCCATTCTTCCAACAATAGAAATATCGGTTGCACATCTTCAGACTCGAAACAAAATGGACATTCATCTCTTACTGTTGGATCAATATGTGCCCTATGTCTATTAGTAGTTATTGCTCCATGTATTATCTGCCATTGAAGGTCACCAGTTCTCTTGTCAATAGGACTTTTATATAAAGTCCTCCAACTACCTTTAGGGGATACATCAAATCCCTCTATCCCTTGCCATTTAGAGTCTAAAACACATTTTAATGAATCAAAATGCATCACTTTTAGACAAGTATGATACAGTGCTCTCTTTCCAGTATCACCGAACAAATTAAGTTCTGGAGTTTTAAATATCAACAACTTTCCTTCATCCTCCAACCATGTCTCCACAGCTGCCCTTACCCCTAAACTTGAAAACTCAACCATCTCATTAATACATTGTTGTTTTTTTTCCTCATCCTTCAACAACTCTGTAAATGTTGATGGTATTACAGATAAAAAATCATTCCTTAATCTTTCTGCAACACAGAGTGATTTACATTTACATTTATGCATTTGGCAGATGCTTTTATCCAAAGCGACTTACAGAGCACTTATTACAGGGACAATCCCCCCGGAACAACCTGGAGTTAAGTGCCTTGCTCAAGGACACAATGGTGGTGGCTGTGGGGATCGAACCATCAACCTTCTGATTAACAGTTATGTGCTTTAGACCACTACACCACCACCACTCCTGGATTTAATACAAAGCGTTTATAAACTGGGCTTTTATGAAGAGGCAGGTAAAGTACTGTAGGTCTCAACCAATGCTGACCTGTCCAAAAGAAGTCAACAAGACATCTCTGAATGTCCTTAATGACAGAAGCAGGGGGGTCCAATACAGTCATTTTATGCCACAGAGTTGAAGCAACAAGATTATTGACTATTAAGACCCTTCCCCTATAGGACAGCTGAGGAATTAGCCATTTCCAATTAGATAACCGGTGACATACTTTTTCCAATATTCCTTCCCAATTATTTTTCTTATATATCTCAGAACCTAAAAACACTCCTAAAAACTTAAACCCATCTTTTCTCCATATGACATTATTAGGTAGCTGTGGGACATTCGACCTCTCTGAACCACACCAAAAAGCTTCGCTTTTTGTCCAATTAATTTTCACTGATGATGCTCTTCCATAACATTTAAAATGTCCTAAGACCATTTTAATATCATTGCTGTAAATAATTATTACAGTTTCATCATCAGCATAAGCGGATAATTTCACATCATTAAAAATATTTGACCCCTCAATACGCAAACCATTCAACTGTTCTCTTAATTTGCACAGTAGGGGTTCAATTGCAAGACTATAAAGTTGCCCTGAAAGAGGGCATCCTTGTCTTATTCCCCTCTGTACTTTAATAGGAACACTTAAACATCCAGCTATTTTAACCATACATTCAGCTTCATTGTACAATAAATTAACCCTTGAGATAAAACCATCTCCAAAACCAAAAGCCTTCAGTAAATCAAGCAAATAAGTGTGGTCAACTCTGTCAAAAGCTTTTTCCTTGATCAAGAGATATTGGCCCCAAATCATTTTCATTATACATTGCATAATATATTATATCTCTCATTACAAATAAATTATCTCTAATACATCGCCCCTTTACACAATATGATTGTTCTTTCATGATTGATACACTCATATAATTATTTAGTTTACTGGCAATACATTTTGAATTTTTTTTATAATCCATACACATTAATGCGACAGGTCACCAATTCTTCAAGCAATACAAATCAATACACATTTCTTTGAAGACAACACTGCTCTATTACCACTTATAAAGACCCAGTCCGTATTGAATTTAAAAGCATTTCAAAATAGTCCTTTCCAATCACATGCCAGACATTTTTGTAAAATTAAGATGGAAGACCATCTAGACCAGAAGCCTTCTCTGATGAAAGATCCTTTACAGCTTTTGTCACTTCTTGAAAAGTAATTGGTGAATCAGTAATCAACTTTTGCTCAGGCGTCAACTTCTTAAGACATCAAAATAAATAATCTTTACATTTAGGATCTGTGATATTGGCTCTGTATAAGTCAGAATAAAAATCAACAGCAATTCTTCTCATTTCATTAGAATCATAGGTAATACCACCTTCATAATTTTTTTAACCCACCATAAATTTTCCTTGATTAGTCTTTTGTTCTAAATTGAAAAATAATTTTGTGGGTCCATCAATGTCTTTATTTTGGATCAAATGTTTCCCCTTTCACTTTATTATGTAATAAAGAATCTGAGTGAAGCTTTTTCTCTGAAAGAGCAATTTCCAAATGAAGTCCATTCCTCACCATCATTTTCTCCTCTTTATCAGAGATCTCATTCTCCAAGTCCTGTATCGTGATCTTTAATATCCTTGTTGAATACGATGAATATTGCTGACAGAAAACTCTAATTTGCACTTTTCCAATGTCCCACCATTGTTTAATATCACCATAATTTCCTTTTTGCATTTGCCATGTTTCCCAAAACAATTGAAAATTTTCACAAAAAACATTATCTTGTAAAAGCTTATTATTAAAATACCAATACAAACTCCTTTTACTTTCCTTTAAAATTACAAAATCCATTGTTACCATTTTGTGATCTGAAATGATATTTGGAATAATATTAACACTGCCCACTCTGTTTCTTGAATCACGTGTAATATAAAATCTATCCAATCTGGCAGCATGAACTCTACCGTCTGCAACTTTTACCCAAGTGTATTGTTTATGTAATGGATTTTTCACTCTCCAAATATCATCAAGATTTAAACTTTTAACCACATTATAAAACACAAGTGCTGATTTATGGTGAGGTTCTTCAGCATCTCTGTCCATGTTAAAATTCAAAGTACAATTCCAGTCTCCTGCCATTATAATTACATCTCTTCAGAATCAGAATCAGAAAAAGCTTTATTCCAAAAAAAAAAAAATGCTTAGGGCATAAGATTCTTTTGTGTCCATACTCCCCACATTCAAAACATCGCAAACTCTCCGTACTAGCAAAAGTCATGTACGAGCTATCGCCATCATTCACTCTAAACGATACGTCCAGTAATTTATCTGGAGACTTCAGAAACATGCATGTTTAAGCGTGGGATTTTTACATCCTAAAGAAACAGTTTTGACCTTGCTTACTACTTTTCCGAATCTTGCAAGTTCTCTCACTATGACTTTGTTTTCAATGAACGGAGGGACGTTTGAAATTATCACTTTTGCAAACAGCATAGTATTAACGAACATATATTTCACCCACAATCTGTTTTCAATAACCTTACTGACCAACGCTTCTGTTTTAAGGAAAACAACTACGGCTTTATTCATCCTCGAAGCCAACGCAATATTTCATAGCCTATCTGCTCACCAACTGCTAGCAAAACATCTTCTTGTCCTGTTAAATGCTTATTTTATTTTATATTGTATAGTGTATATTGGTATTATAGTTTTTATTTTATTTGATTCATTACCTGGCACCTTATTTTAATTATATCTTTATTGTTATTTGTTACTATTTTATTATTATTATTTGTCTTGTCATTATCTGTTTTGCGTTTTAATGCTTTGGCAATATTGTATGTAAACACAATCATGCCAATAAAGTACTTTTATATTGAAAATTGAGAGAGAGAGAGAGAGAGAGAGAGATTTTTTTTTTGATTTTCAAAAACCCTTTTTATTACAAATATTTACATGTCACAAACCAATATAAATAACAAACAATACCCATAAAAAACAAACAGTAAAAACATCCTAATTAAAAGGGGAAAAATAACTCTTCTTCAACAATTTCACAAATTATTCCATTTAAGCACCAAATTGCTTCAAAAGATAAAAGATCATGCATTAATCTGTAATAATGATAATCAATCAGAACTCTAGATTTTACTAATTTTACAAAAACAGCTTCTATACTACTAAAAACATTTTGTTCTATTTTCTCTTTCCTTGTGGTATATATTGCCATTTTTGCTTGACCTAACAAGAAGTTCAACAATTGACACTTCTGACGATGTTTTTTAACATATTTTAAACCACAAATAAACACTTTCATTGAAAAAATGTCATCAAAAGAAATGAAATACATTTTCAGGATATTAAATAAAGGTTGTAATCTGTCACAATGCATAAACGTATGGAAAATAGTCTCTTTTTGTGAACAGAAAGGACAACCTTCAGTAACGTCAGAATTTATCAAAGAAACAAAAGCATTGACAGCAATGGCACCATGCAACAATCTCCACTGTAGATCTCCAGTTTTTTTGACTAATGGTGATTTATATAGTGCTCTCCATTCAGGTTTTTCATTTAAATCAAGGTTAAGTACATTTCGCCATGGTGTGTCACACTTGTTATTTAAAGATTTTTTGTTAAATGTTTTTACACAACTCTTGTACATATATTTGCCAAGTGCAAAGTTTGGGCCCACAATTATTAAATCTTTACAATCTAACAACATGCTATTGCACTCACCTAAACTGGGAGATAGACTCAAATTCGGAAAAGGGTCTTTGCAATCAGGATAAATAGATACCTTTGAGTATAAATCCAACAGTTCTGTTTCATCTTCAGTGAGGGCTGACCTCCATTTTTCCATTGCTTTAGTCACAATTCGGTGTGATTTGATACTGAGACGCTCAGCAATGGCATTCACATCTTTAAAAGCAGACCTTGCTATTTGATGCAAGTGTCCGATTGATGTTACCTTGGCGTCACACAAAGTCCTTTCCGGTATGGCAAATGACATCTCGCGAGATAAGTCCAATCGTGAGCCAAGGACCAATGGTTCTTGTAGTAACCAAAGCAAGGAAGATATATTGTTTTCCCTGCTTGTTTTAAATAAGGACCAGACTTTGAACAAACTGCGATAGTAGACTGGAGAATCATGCAGTTTTAGTCTTTGAGGATCCAACCAGAATAAAGCTTTGTCTAGTCTTAAACCTTCAATACTCCAAAGAATTGCACAGGCAGCACCCATCCAACTAGACTCATCATCACTGATTAAAACAATGACATCATCAGCATATGCTGATATTTTAAAAGTGTTATTGCAGTTTGGTATACACAGTCCATGCACATTAGCTCTTAGTTTAATTAACAAGGGTTCTATGGCTAAAGTGCACAACATGCCTGACAGTGCACAGCCTTGTCTTACACCCCTATTAACCCTAAACGGAGAGCATAAATCACCATTAATCTTTAAAATACTCTCAACGCCACAATACATAACTCTAACCAAGGAAATAAAATCAGAATTAAAACCAAAAGCTTTTAAAACATTCCATAAATAAATATGTTCGACTCTGTCAAAAGCCTTCGCTTGATCAATTGAAATCAATCCAAAATCCAAATCGAAGAATTTACCACAGTCTAAAATGTCCCTAATAAAATAGACATTATCAAAAATTCTTCTTCCTGGCACACAATACGACTGATCAGGATGAACTATAGATGCAAGAACTTCACCTAATCTAATTGCTAAGGCTTTAGAGAGTATTTTATAATCATTACATAACAAGTTAACTGGCCTCCAATTTTTAATATCATTTAAATCTCCTTTTTTAGGCAAAAGAGTAATAATTGCTCTACGGCAGCTCTGTGGCAGTTGTCCATTAACCAAGCTTTCATTAAAAACAGCTACTAAATCTGGACCCACCTCTAACCAAAAAGATTTATAAAAATCTATTGTTATTCCATCTATGCCCGGTACTTTTCCACTCTCCATTCTTTTAAGAGCATCCTCTAGTTCTCCTAAACTCAGGGCTTTACCGATTTCTTTGTTAGCATCTTTAGTTACTTGTGGTAAATTTTCAAAAAACCAAAACGTTCATCTTTAGCCTCTAAAATTTCATTTTCATACAGGTCTTTGTAAAATTGTACAGCTCTTTTTCTGATGTCTAAAGGATTTGACAATAAGACTCCAGTTTCGGACTTCAAACCATGAATAAACTTTTTTTGTCCATTCTTCTTTTCCAGATTAAAAAATAATTTTGAAGGAGCATCCATTAAATCAACACTCTGAAAACGGGATCTAATTATTGCCCCTTGTGTTGTCAAACCCAATATATCGGCCAATAGATTATTTTTCTTTTTAATGCTATCTGAAAAATTGACCCTCATTGACTTATTTATGTCTCTTGTAGCGTTGTGAGTATATTGCTGACACAACTGTTCGATTTGAACTTTTGTAAAATCCCACCACTGCTGCAATGTCAAGAAAGAAGATTTCATAGCTTTGGCATTTTTCCAGAATTCTTTAAAAACATCTCTAAAAAAAGAATCACCCAATAAATTATTATTAAAATGCCAATATGCACTTTTTGATTTAATGTGATTATTTGCCACAATACATTTTACCAAACTATGGTCGGAGAAACTTACTGGGATTATTGAGCATTCCCTAAACATACTTAGTGTCACGAATACCGGTGAAAGCTCCCCAAGTGGCCACCAGAGATCTAGCTCTCCCGAATATTGACTCAAAGACTACATTTCCCATGTGCCCACACTCCTGGTCTGATTCATCCACAGCTGTTTCCTATCATCTTCCTCTTTTTAAGCCCTGTTTGTTTATTCTCTCATTGCGAAGTCTTGTTTGCCCCGGCTGCATTTCTGAGCGTTATTATCTACCTGCATTATTTATCTGTGTTTTTGACCCTGCCGCCTGTCTTTGTATTGTTTGCCTGGAACTTTACTGTTGCTGTCTGCTGCCTGCCCTGAACTTTTGCCTGTCTGACTACGATTCTGCCTTGTCTCTTATAACTCTGTTTGCCTGGTTCTCGATCTTTGCCTGTTCCACTGAGATTATCCTTGTAATAAAACCGCATATGGATCCCACTCAACCTGAGTCATCGTTACACTTAGTTGGTGCTTAAAACCATAAAATCTGTCAAGCCTTGCCATTGATAACTGATTATCATAAGCATGAGCCCCAGTATATTGTCTCTGCATGCCATGGAAATTTCTCCATATATCAACAATACTATGAGACTTCATCAATTGAATTAGCTTTTTTCTTGATTGCATGTGTGGTTCGACATGATTTCGGTCAATGCCATTCTCAGTACAATTAAAATCCCCTCCCACAAATAAAAGCTCATCAGAATTACAAACATTTAAAACATTCCCCAAAGTATTTAAAAAGATCATTCTCTCTAAAGCCACAGTTGGAGCATATACACAGACAAATATAAAAGTGCTATTTTCAAAAGAAGCTTTTATCTTCAAAAGCCTTCCTTTAATTACTTCTTCTATGTTATAGGAATATGGAATAAAATTCTTAGAAAATAAAACTCCAACTCCACCACTTAAAGAAGTATGATGACTTAAAATCACTAAACCATCAAATTCTTTAGCCCAATCTGTAGCATTTGATGCATCACTGTGGGTCTCTTGCACAAACAACACATACATTTTCTTACACTTCATTGTTTCATATACCTGTGCTCTCTTCTTATAATCTCTTGCTCCATTAACATTTAAAGAAGCAAGGTTTATTTCCTCCAATAAAAAGAAATGAATAGAGCAACAGAGGCAATAAAGCCAAAAAAGATTTACTATGTTATCCATTTTGAAAATTTCACAGAAAGCTCTTAACTAGTTATTTAACTTTGTTATTATCTTCTTATGACGGTAAACCTCCTGATCAGCGAAACGGTTTTCACTTCTGAAAAACTTTACTTTATCAATGAACTGCATAATGTCAGGGAAATATTCATCTACTTTTACGTTCCTCATATTTTTCGTCACTTTTAAGAAGGATTGTATTTCCTCAACAGTGTACTCTCTGCTAGAGATTAAAACTACATTCTGACATATCATTTTCACTCTCAATGTCAGCCTGTTTCTCACAATTACCATCTAATTTTTAGCTTGATTGTCAGCATGACAACCCAACAATTTCCTTTTTTGGGGAGTTTTAAGAAAACAATCTTTATCTCCCGACTCAGAACCCTCCGCTTCTGGTAACGCCACCTCATTAATCATAGCCTCATCTTCACTGATACTACTCTCAGACTCATCGGAGTCACACACTTCTTCTTCAGTTCTCAAATCACTTCTGACTTCTTCCTCTCCAGCTACAACTTTTCCTTTTTTTCCAACAATTTTTCCTGTTGGAAGCTCAGAACTATCCTTCACAATCTTTGGAATAACTGGCGCCCTGCTTGGGCCTGGTATCTCTTCATCAATTGCGGCAATGTCATTCCGCACTTCAGCTACATTTTCAGATGTTACATTTAAAACAGCTTCGTTTTGATTGTTTACACCTCTCGGACAAGCACGAACAAGATGTCCATTTTCGCCACAACCAAAACATTTCATTGTGTTCGTTGTGGCGTAAATCACATAAAAACCCTCATGACTGAAATTGAGGGTTAGATCAAATTCATCTATGTTCTCTATCAAAACCACATAAACGTAACGTCTGAAAGACACCACATGTTTTAATAAAGATGACTTGCTACCAATTGGAATCATCTTTATTGGAGAGACCATTTTCCCATACCTTGCGAGCATTCCGGCAAGAACCTCGTTCTTTATAAACGGCGGCACATTAGACAATGTTACTCTTTTGGAGGGAGTAGAATGAGGGAGTACTGATGTAAAAATACCACCTATCTCAACACCACTCTCAACCAACAGATTCACTAAATCAATTAGAACATTAGCGCTGTTCATCCGCGATGCTGATAGAACATTTTCATGTCCAACAACTACACTAACCGCTAATACACACTCCTCTACACTTGTGGTAGTGTCAATTTTCACCCCATGACGTCTTGTCAGAAATTCCAAACTTTCCGCACCTGGAGCGGCCATACTCCCAGTACACAGACTGGGAGTTAAAAACAGCCCTCCCTAAGACAACCACTCTTTACTTACTGATACTACCCAAAAAACAATAACAAAAAGAAACGAAAACACAACGCCTATGTGGCAGCGGGGGCGTGGTCAAGCGCCCGTCCAGGAGAGAAAAGCGGTAAGGGCGCTTACACCTGAGCTAAATTATGTCTAACACCTGTGTCT
Organism: Xyrauchen texanus; assembly: GCF_025860055.1. NCBI lineage: Eukaryota > Metazoa > Chordata > Actinopteri > Cypriniformes > Catostomidae > Xyrauchen > Xyrauchen texanus. The sequence goes on from NC_068279.1 coordinate 50,203,172, forward strand.
AATTTCAGTAAGCATGGGGATAGCGGCATAGGCTATAAAGCAGCAGCGACAGAGCCTCGGGGAGGAGAGAGAATGACAAGGGAACCCAGTGTTCCCACGAAAGACATTATTGTGTACCCTGTAAAAAGAATAAAAACCCTGTTACCTGAAGAAGTTTTCCTGTGTTTTCCCTCTCTCAGAGCGCGAGCATTCCACACTGGTACCGAAACCCGGGAGTCAATATATATATAGTTTTTTTTTTTGTTGTTGTTGTTGTTTTTCCGCTCTGTTCATTCCCAAGACGATGGAAGGTGATCGCCACGTAGAGTCCTCCCAGTTGGCAGGGGTCCTCCAGTCCCTCGCTGTATTACACCAGAGCCACCAACAACCCCTGCTTGAGCTCCGGCAGGACCAGCGTCGTCGATTCTTTGAGATCATGTGGGCTCAAGCAGAGGACCAACATGCGATCCGGAGTCTTCTGAGCCAGGAGGCCGCCCCGGCTGCAGCCACGACCCCGGACCCCCCTGCCTTGTTGCCCCCGCCCGCGTTACAAAAGATGGGGGAGGCAGACGATCCGGAAGCGTTCCTGGATCTCTTCGAGCGGACCGCCGAGATCTGGGGCTGGCCGCACGATCAATGGGCAGCTCGCCTCATTCCTCTTCTGTCCGGGGAAGCCCAGCTCGTGGCGCAACAACTGCCAGCGGCGAACCTCCTGGCCTATGCAAATCTGAAGAGAGCCATCCTGCAAACGGGTTGGTCGGAGCCCGGAGGAGAATCACCAGCTCTTCCGAAGCATGAGGCTAGAGACTTCCGACCGCCCGTTTGCCTTCGCTCAACGGCTCTGGGACACCTGCCGGAGGTGGCTGCTAGTGGGGGACCGCGACGTCGAGGGAATCATCGACCAGGTGGTGCTGGAGCAGTTCGGCCAACGCTTGCCTAGGAGAACGGCAGAGTGGGTCCAGTGCCACCGCCCGGCGTCGCTGGAGGCAGCCGTCCGGCTTGCGGAGGATCACATGGCGGCGATCCCGAGGGCAGAGGAGCTCTCTCTCTCTCTTCCCCCTTCCCCTGTATGTTCCCCTGTTCCCTCCCCTTCCTTTCTGCCTCCCCGTTCTGTTTTCTCTCCAGGTCCCGTTCCTGCCCCACGTAGGCAGGGAGGCCCCCCGAGACCAGCTTCCCGGCCGTGGGAAGCAACACACTCCCCTTCCCCAAACTTCAGCCGCTCTCCCCCTCATGTGGGGGCGCCCGCCGCTGCAGGTACAGAAGTAGCGCCTGGGCCAGCCTGCTGGAGATGCAGAGACCCGGGCCACTTCCGGGATCAGTGTTCGCTGATGGAGGTGGGGACGGTGGTGCGGGTCCCCGATATCCAGCAGACTGCCCCCAATTGGGCTGGAGCGTACCGGTTTCCGGTAAGGATCAAGGGGGGGGTACTTACCAAGCATTGCTGGATACAGGGTGTAATCAGACCACCATCCACCAACGCTTGGTTCAACCCGGGGCTTTGGGCACAGCTAAGCTGGTGAGGGTGAGGTGTGTGCATGGGGATGTTCACAAATATCCTATGGTGACCTTGCTGATAAAATTCCGGGGGGAAAAACATAGCTTGGAGGCTGCGGTTAGTTCCCGCCTCACACATCCGCTGATTTTGGGGACTGACTGGCCGGGCTTTAAGAAAATATTAAGGGGAGTTTGTGCGGATGGGTCCTGCACTAAAATAGGGAGGTGTGCGATGTGCGATGCGTTGGCAGGGGAGGCGGAGCCGGGGCCGTCCTCGATGGCTTCCAGTCAGAATGACGAGGGAAGGGGCGAGGTTATCGCCCCTCCTCTCAGGGAATTCCCGGAGGGGGACTTCCCTTTGGAGCAGTCGCGGGACGAAACCCTCAAGCACGCCTTTGACCAAGTGAGAGTAATTGATGGTCAAAAACTCTGGCCGGGCATCGCCATTTCATACCCTTATTTTTCCATTATAAATGACCGGTTATATAGAGTGACGCAGGACACTCAAACAAAAGAGAATGTGTCACAACTGTTGATTCCACGGAGCCGCCGGGAAATGGTTTTCCAGGCGGCTCATTATAATCCCATGCCAGGTCACCTAGGGGAAAGGAAAACACTGCTCCGTCTAATAGCCTGTTTCTATTGGCTGGGCATTGGCGGCGACGTCCGCAGGTGATGTGCGGCGTGCCGCGAATGTCAGCTGGTAAATCCGTCGGCCACCCCAAAAGCGCCATTGCACCCCCTTCCACTGATCGAGGTCCCCTTTGAGAGAATTGGAATGGACCTCATCGGGCCATTAGAATGGACAGCACGCGGACATCGCTTTGTATTAGTCCTGGTGGATTATGCAATGCGATATCTGGAAGCAGTGCCTCTGAGCAACATCTCAGCACGTAGTGTTGCAGGGGCACTCTTCAAAATAATCTCCCGGGTGGGGATTCCGAAAGAAATCCTCACCGATCAGGGCACGACATTTATGTCATGTACACTTCGCGAGCTTTTCGGACTGTTGGGCATTAAATCGATTCGCACTAGCGTTTACCATCCGCAGACGGATGGCCTAGTGGAACGATTTAATAAAACACTCAAAAATATGATTTGTAAGTTCGTGCACGAAGACGCTAGGCATTGGGATAGATGGCTCGACCCCCTGTTATTTGCAGTACGCGAGGTCCCGCAAGCCTCTACGGGATTTTTCCCGTTTGAGCTGCTGTATGGGCGGCGCCCGCGCAGGGTGCTTGACGTCATCCGCGAAGCATGGGAGGAAGAACCTTCGACTAGTAAGAATGAAATTCAATACGTTCTTGATCTTCGAGCAAAACTCCACACACTGGGGCAATTAACACAGGAGAATCTGCTCCAAGCTCAAGAACGCCAACGCCGGCTGTATGACAGGGGTACTCAGCTAAGGGAGTTTGCACCGGGAGATAAGGTACTTGTATTGCTCCCAACATCGAGCTCTAAATTACTCGCCAAGTGGCAAGGACCCTTTAAGGTCACACAACGAGTAGGTGAACTCGATTATGAGGTTAAACGTACCGATAGAGGGGGCGCACGTCAAATTTACCACCTTAACCTCCTGAAATTGTGGAGAGAAGGAGCGGCCTCTGTGACGTCGGCCACGGTAGTTCCAGAGAGGGCGGAGCTCGGGCTGGAGGTAAACAAAAACCCCAATCTTAACATCCCGGTTACTTGTGGTGATCACCTCTCACCGCGCCAACTCGCGGAGGTTTCAGAATTACAAAAAGAATTTGCAAATGTGTTTTCCCCTCTGCCGGGCCGTACAGATCTCATACAGCACCACATCGAGATCGAGCCGGGGGTGGTGGTTCGTAGCCACCCCTATCGCTTACCGGAACATAAAAAAAAAATAGTTCGTGAAGAATTGGATGCAATGCTTGAATTGGGAGTAATAGAAGAGTCCCACAGTGATTGGTCCAGCCCGGTGGTTCTTGTTCCCAAGAGCGATGGGTCTGTTCGATTCTGTGTGGATTACAGAAAAGTCAACGCGGTGTCTAAATTTGACGCGTACCCAATGCCCCGTGTTGATGAACTGCTCGATCGATTAGATACTGCTCGGTTTTATTCGACCTTGGATTTAACGAAGGGTTATTGGCAGATCCCCTTGACACCAATGTCCCATGAGAAAACCGCCTTCACCACGCCGTTTGGATTACACCAATTTGTGACGCTTCCTTTCGGTTTGTTTGGAGCACCGGCCACATTTCAGTGTCTCATGGATAGGATCCTCAGACCTCACACCGTGTATGCCGCTGCCTATGATATCATCATTTATAGCAATGACTGGCAGTGGCACATGCAACATCTGAGGGCCGTCCTGAGATCGCTGCGGCGGGCGGGGCTCACAGCAAATCCTAAGAAGTGCGCGATTGGGCGTGTGGAGGTACGGTATCTGGGGTTCCACTTGGGTCATGGCCAGGTGCGTCCCCAAATTGACAAAACCTCGGCGATTGCGACTTGCCCTAGACCCAAGACCAAAAAGGGGGTGAGGCAGTTCCTGGGGCTGGCTGGCTATTATAGGAGGTTTGTGCCTAATTATTTGGATGTCACCAGCCCGCTGACTGACCTCACTAAAAAGGGGGCTCCAGATCCGGTCCAATGGTCGGAGCAGTGCCAACAGGCGTTTATACAGATTAAAGCTGCACTTTGTGGGGGGCCGCTTCTGCATGCACCTGACTTCTCCCTCCCTTTTGTATTGCAGACGGACGCTTCAGACAGAGGGCTGGGGGCCGTACTCTCGAAGGTGGTGGAGGGGGAGGAGCGCCCGGTGCTGTACATCAGCCGGATCACCCGTTGGTGCAGATGGCTGCCGCTGACTTCCTCTCCAGAAATGGGGGGGGGATGGTAGGCAGAATGATGCCCCGGCCTGAGTCGGGCGGTGGGGGTATGTGGCATCGGGGGCGTGGTCAAGCGCCCGTCCGGGAGAGAAAAGCGGTAAGGGCGCTTACACCTGAGCTAAATTATGTCTAACACCTGTGTCTAATTTCAGTAAGCATGGGGAGAGCGGCATATAAAGCAGCAGCGACAGAGCCTCGGGGAGGAGAGAGAATCACAAGGGAACCCAGTGTTCCCACGAAAGACATTATTGTGTACCCTGTAAAAAGAATAAAAACCCTGTTACCTGAAGAAGTTTTCCTGTGTTTTCCCTCTCTCAGAGCGAGAGCGTTCCACAGCCTACTAACCACAATAAACAGAGATAGAAAAAGGAAGAAAAAAAGATTTCAAACACTCGTACCTTACTCAGCAACCAAACACTCCGCATCCACGCTCCACACTCGCTCAACGCATGTGCGCACACAGAGAGAGAGAGAGAGAGAGAAAGAGACTCTGAACCATTGTTGCCAACTTAGCGACTTTGTCGCTATTTTTAGCGACTTTTCAGCCCCCTTTAGCGACATTTTTTCAAAAAAGCGACTAGCGACAAATCTAGCGACTTTTTGGACAAACCTTAGCAACTTTCCAAATTCCAAATATCGCCAGTACTGCAAGCGTGAGGTCTTACTTCCCCGCTGCGTCTGCTCTGTTCAGTGAGCGGCTAAGAGGAGCAGCACATTCCGTTGACTGCACGCCAGCGGACATAGACATGAATGAGCTGCGCATGTGCACGCTGTGTTAGCAGGAACCAATCAGTGATCACATAGCAGCTGCCTTCTCCTTTGTTTTAATTCAAAACATTTAATTTGACCGTTTTTTCTTGGCATGCGCTTATATTCACTACTAATCAGAGTTTTAGTTCATTCCGGTTCGGTTTCTGAACCCTCCGACTTCAGATCGTATATTTACAGACTCTATACATTTTACTTATCCAAACACAACAATAAACCTTCTTCAAACTCATAAACATGTAACGTTAGCTAAGTTCCGTTCCGTTCCGTTGTCTAACAGAAAATATGTAATTGAGAACTGTTACTGGACATTCGGCTATATACTTATATAAAAACAGTATGAGCACGGTTTAGGGGAGATAACCGTTATCATAAACTGAAGTAGGCTACAGTACCGACAAATTAGGCAGAATGCAAATACGACGCGATGACGTCATTAATATGCTAATGACGCATGACGTCATCTGGCGACATTTAGCTACTTTTCAAGCAGGCTTTAGCTACTTTCCATTGAAAATAGTTGGCAACACTGCTCTGAACAAACACTTCGATGTTCACAATAAAGAAGTCTGAAAATGTCTGTTTTATCTTACCTCAGTTTCAGTGAACTTATTTACATTCAGCTGATCTTGTTAGTGGTGGATACTGTTTGATATAAATACACATAATTCACTTGGGCTTTCAAGAAACAGGAAAAATTCCTGAATGTGTATTACGTTTGCGTTGTAGGGATGTATAGAGAGATTTCATATATAAAATCATTGATTAAATAACTAATGTTTACCAGGATGATTTCCTGTTAAGTCAATAGGGACCTTAATGTTTGGGCATATCAACATGGCGGCGCAGTGTCTTCACATTTATGACATCATGAGCAATCCAGTTCTATATACAATCCATTGATTGTAATAAATGTTTTCATTAATCACATATTGTAAGGACACAATTTAAATATTTTATATTTTTATTCCCTTTTTCAATATCAATCGCTGTCCTTTTTCTGAGAGCAGTCAGAATAAAACAAAAAAAGTATTTTTTTCTTTTTATATCCTGTGTTGTTTCTTTACAACCCAGCAGCTACATATAACATTGCTGAAATGAATGATTTTTGTTGTTGTTTTGTTTGTTTTCCAATGATGCCTGTGGAAAAAATCTTCAGGATGCATTTTTAAACTTTGGTACCCTGGCTGACACGGCAAAATACAGATTTTCATTTATTTATTTATTTTATTTAAAATTACTGATTTAAAATATATATATATATATATATATATATATATATATATATATATATATATATATATATATATATATATATATATATATATATATATATATATATATTATTATTTATTTATTAAAGCTTTTGTCCCCAATGGCGTTCCATAAAGCTGTCGCTTTCTGGGTGACGTCGAAGTGTCGTCAGAAGTTCGACATGGCGATGAAAACGAAGGCGCACATGTGGTCGCTGTAGTCACAGTTCTGTACTATCGACAATGACTGAAACTAATGTTAAACCTAGCGGCACGTTTATTTGTTCCTTTCCTAACTGTAAAGCGTCGTACAATAAAATATGGAAACTAGAAGTGCATCTCTGCAAACATACAGGGGAGGTAAGCAATTAAATTGGCCAAAATGCCAGAGTAAATTGTGGGAATACATCTTAAATTTCTGACAGCAATTTGATATTGTCCTAGTGTATAATAATAATAATCATGTATTATTAGTATTTGTCAAACAAAAAACAACAAAGTCGCTCATGTTTGTCAACACTGAACACGCGAGCGTCACCTCTACATGCGACGTGACACACACACACACACACACACGTATATATTTTATATATAAAATCTTTTACAGAGGCCATTTAAGTGCGAGGATACCGGCTGCAGCAAATCTTTCTGCACGAAATATCATCTGGCTCGTCATACGCTGACACATACCGGCGAAAGACCTTACATGTAAGTGATATTAATTGACGTGAGAAGTGTAAAAACGGAAATTAACGGTTGATTAACTGTCAACAGATGCACGGAGGACGGGTGCAATGAAGGATTCACCACAAACTCAAACCTGAAGAAACATATTTCACGTATTCACAGATGTGAGACGAAACAATACATAGTGAGTAAATATAAACATGTTTAACCTCTTAAAAAATGTGCGATGGTTCTACCATTGCTTGGACATGGAACCATAGCAATGCCTTATTTGTTTGTTTGTTTTTCTATATGTACCATGGTATTCTTTTAAGCCAGTGTTTCTCAACTGGTTTTACTTCAGAACCCAGTTTTTACATTGCACAACTAGTGGTGCCTCAATATCATTCAAAAGTAGAGACAAATGCCCTCAAATTGAAACATTTCAAATGTATTGATAATAATACAATGAACTGCATAGTCCCAAAGGCATAGCTTTATTTTATTATACCACCCAGGGGCGTAGATTCAGGGGACGTACCACCCAGGGGCGTATATTCAGCACCCAATTTTCAAGCTAAATCTACGCACATGGCACCACCACAGTTCTTTTTGTGAGGGGCTACTGAGCATATCATATATATGTGTATATATATATATATATATGTATGAAAACGAGGTGTTATTTGTACAGATGTTCTTACCTATAGTTGTCTTTTTGTGTTTAATGTTTTTTCAGTGTACATTTGAGGGATGTGGCAAAGCATTCAAGAAAAATAACCAGTTAAAAACTCATGAGTGTTCACACACCATGCTGCTCCCTTTCTTGTAAGACTCTTACACTGGCTCCTCTTTAGTTAATCATATCACACTTTTTATTTTATTATTATTATTTTTTATTCTCAGTAAAATAGCAGCACTCTTTAAATAGGAGAATGCACATCTAATTTTCTTAATTTGATGCTCTATACATACGCAAATTCTCTTATCCTCAGGTGCTCGTATGAAGGCTGTGAGAGACGATTTTCACAACGGGGTAAACTGAAGCGGCATGAGAAAGTACATCAGGGTATGTTCTTTGTTTGGTCTGTGGTCCTTAGAAGTTTGTTCACCCATAAATGAAAATTCTGTTTTCTTTCTATTCTCCCTTAGACTGGGCCTAGACTGGGCTTTCAGTCCAGGATAAAAGTGGTCCATACAACTCATGCAATGTGGGCTCTTTTCACAGACTGAGATAATGCATTTCAGCTTCATTTTGCAGTATAAATCTAGCAATTTGATTTTTTTTTTATTATTTTGTGTAAATGTATTTTATTATACTTTGTATTACCCTGGAATGTGTTTAATAAAACCGGTTACCACAGATATGATGGGGTTTCTAACACCGCTGCCGAGACAGTGACGGTAAATTTGCCGTCTCTTTTTTTTGACTGTTGTAATCCTCCGCTCTCTATTTCTTTCTTTATTTGGAAAGTTATGGAAACATAAGTGTTTTTCTTTTGATGTTGGAACAAATAAGTAAGCAAAAATTTTATTTACCGTGGTCTCCCATTCATTTCCATTCCTATGCTTCACGTTCCCAAACCTAGAAGTGTGAAAAGGGTCCATAATCCAAGACTTCTGAAACCATATATTAGCTTTGTGTGCAGTTTAAGTTGTCATTCACTGAAAATCTTGCTCGCTGCTCTAAACTTAATGTCGGCAATCATGTTTGGTCACTAGATGTGCGAGAACCAATAAGGTTTGATTTCATGGATAAAACATCAGTGTTGAAGCTTGCAGTCCTAGTCCCCATTTACTTTCACTGAATGGAAAAGAGCATTGATGATATTCTTCAATTTACTTTTTATGATCCATAGAATAAAGTTCTATAGGTTTGGAATAACATGTAAATGATAGTAGTAGAGGCCATCAAATATGCATGTCCACATTGCATTTGGAATGTAAACGCTAACCCGTCCTGATGCTTCCCGGACTGCAGGAATTAAGCCAATAATTTCTCATGCATCAACTTTGCAGGCTATTCTTGCACTGCTGCAGGCTGCTCATTTGTGGGGAACAACTGGACAGAGATGACACATCACAAAAAAGTACATATAGGTAAGTAGTAAGCCTGTGTGTTTTTAAAAAAAAATAATTTTTTACAGAAAGTTAATATGCTGACTATAGCATATGAGTTTGGCATTATTACATACAGATGTTAAACATGTATCTGCATACTATCATGCTATTCTTACTGCATTATGTGTTGTAATCCGCAAAAAAAAAAAATAATAATAATTTTTTTTTATTAAAAAATGAAAATAAGTTTTTATTTCCAAAATTATAACTGGATGCCCCTTTGTATATTGTGGAATAATGCCTGCCTCACTGTATCGCTTATACAATTTAAAAATATAAATATATCCTGTGCTAGTATTCAGTAGTATTGCATTCTGAACATATCCCATGTTTGATAGCCTGGGTTGGTTTACTTTTCACATTCTAATTGAAATAACTGGAAATATCTGCCGTAGTGATAAGCTAGTCTTGACTAAATTTACTATTGGGTTTAGTGAGTCTCTTTATCTGTGCGTTTAGTCATGATACAGTGCGATCAGTGTAAAAAGACATTCAGGGATAGCTGGTTCCTGCGGCAGCATCAACGTGTGCACTCAGAAGAGAGAGTGGTGTTTCACTGCCCTAGAGACGGATGCACCCGCTCCTACACCACTGCATTTAACCTGCAAAGCCACATCCTGTCCTTCCACGAAGAGCAACGCTGCTTCACCTGTACTCACCCTGGCTGTGGCAAATCCTTTGCAATGAAGGTAACTGTACTTTCTCATCAGTTTTTTAATAATCACCTGTGAAGGGGCACATTACTTAACTCTCTCTCTTGATTTAAATAATTACACAGTCGTGGATGATTTGGTCCTTCAGACCACGATTGATTTAGGTATTACAGCAGGATTAAGCCCAATGAAAAATACAGAGTTAAGTCAACAACATAACTTATTTTATTCTAAAAATATGCTTTATTGTTTGACACATTGTTAATCTTTTTTTCCTCAGCAAAGCTTAGAGCGCCATTGTGTGGTTCATGACCCTGAAAAGAAGAAACAGGTAATAACGGCTGTTATTGATGTAGATACTGACATTCCACTATAGAGCGCATCAGTACCCACCCACCTTTTCAGACATTTTGGTTCTGTTAGTATTTTCCCATTGATTTATTCCATCTTCATAATGTCCTTCATAAGATTTCTTAGCCATGAACCAAACCAACCAGCTCCTTAGGAAGTTTTCCTAAAAGTTTGCCTGGAAAGCTTTTACAAACCATCGAAACAAATACGTTGTCTTTTTGGACAGGTTTTGTTCTAAATGACATCACACCCATTCGTTCTTTGATTTTGTATGAATTATAGCGGGGCCTTTAAGGTTTTTAATGAGGGAATGAACTACTATGCCATGAAGCATTGCAAAATGATCATTGTGTCATTGACCGTTCGTCATGTAAGTGGGCAGTTGCTACACAGCTTGTTTCTGCTCAATTCTCCAATGGCAAAAAATTAATGGAATTTTTACTTTCGGACCCTGTGCTGTACTGATTTGTAACAGCTAAATTAGAACCCCAGCCAGTCTCAAAGTTTTACACACAGTTCTGTGAAAAATGTGGGGAAAAGTCTGCAGGCTCAGGCCATCCCAGATGTGTATACATTTCTTCTGCTTAACACAAAGGTTTGCTCTGTAAGCTCTGTAAGTCCATGCAATGCAAGTGAATGGTTGTCAGATCATTGAATCTCGTGAAAGCACAAAGGCAGTATAAAAAATAATCCATACAACCCTAGTGGTTAAATCAATGTCTTCAGAAGCAATATAATAGGTGTGGGGGAGAAACAGATCAGTAATTCTTCTTTTACTATAAATCTTCACTTTCAATTCCACATGCTGCTGTTTTTTTTGGAAGTTCACATTCATTGTGTATATTGCCACTACTGGTCAAAGGTGGAGATTTATAGTAAAAAAAAAAAAGGATTTAAATATTGAACATTTTCTCTACCCACACGTATCATATCTCTCCTGAATACATGGATTTAACCACTGGATTCATATGGATTTTCTTTTTATGCTGCATTTGTGCTTTCTGGAGCTAAACATTTCTGGCCACCATTCACTTGCATTGTATGGAACTACAAATCTGAGAGAAAGTCATACACATCAGGGAGTTTGCTGGTTCGATCCCCACAGCACCACCATTGTGTCCTTGAGCAAGGCACTTAACTCAAAGTTGCTCCGGGGAAATTGTCCCTGTAATAAGCGCATTGTAAGTCACTTTGGATAAAATCGTCTGCCAAATGCATAAATGTAAATCTGGTATGCATGAGGGTTACATGTACAACTTTGAGTGAATTATTCCTTTTTAAAGAAAATGTTTTTTTATTTAAATTTATTGTCTGCTTTTGTCTCTTTCAGAAAAAGCCCCGCCGAAAACGCTCTCTGGCATCCCGTCTGAGTGGTCACAAAACAAAAAAGAAACGTCCAACAAAAGCAGATGAATCTTCAGAGCCCCCTCAATTATTAAGTCACTTAGATTCTTTCAAATCTGAAAGTCTTACAATCCAAGAGCATGTTAAATCTAAAAGTGTTATCAGCCAATCAAAATCCATCTGTTCTGAGCTGAACGTCTCTTCATGTCCAGTGGTCCAACTTTTAGAACCTCTCTTGTCATAGTGTCCAGTGATTAGCAATCACTGTGTATTCCATGGATCCTAAAGTTAAGTTATTACAATAATTAAGACTTTTTTTTTTTATATATATATTAAAAGGATCATTGAGAAGTAAACATGGGTTTAAAAAAATTAATTATATACTTTTGCCAATTTTATTTGACTAGAACTTTATTGTTGTTTTGAGTCTTTTGGTTTTTCTGTGGATGAGGCAGAAAGAGGCGTTGGTGTGTCAGAGTCTGGCTTTAAAGTCTTGTTCGAAGTCTCCGCTTCCTTTTGTTGCAGTTCTTTGGCAGATGCAAGACGAAGGACGCACATGGCAGCATGACCCCTACGAACCACAGTGGGTTTTGATATAAAGCCAACAGGTACTGATATTCTCTCCACCATCTGAGATAAGGCTTTGTCCTGTTGGGGAAAATACAAAACTCAGTGACTGCAGCATTTAGTGGTGAAAGGGATTTGCTTTTGATTGGAAATCATTTTTTAATTAACTATGTTTAAGGCACAGATTATAAGATTCTAAAACGGTCACTGATTGTTTTGCCGAGACTCTCTGGGAAGTGATGATGGAAAACCTTATTACAATAATCATATCTTTTCAACAAACAGCCAGTGATAAAGATAAAACTACTCTGCACCTTTCTGCAATGTCTTTTTTTTAAGAGCTGTTCAATCATTGCAATGGGACAACATTGCAAAACCTTTATGTATAATTTCTATGGCACAATGGTTAATTTGTCATTTATTCTGTTGTAATATAAAATCATCTTGGTGCCAGCCCACTGTACACTAATGGACATGTTCATTAAGTTGTACTGGTTAATTATTTTACTGGTTGTAAAATTACATTGTATAGATAAAGGTATATACAATGTGATCAACACTGTTTTTGTTTTTTATTTAAAAAAAATACTGATCTTACATGTGAGCATGTTTATTAATATTTCTAGTAAGGAGGCACTGATTGCACACCACAGCTTCACCTTTTTTTATAGGAATGTTCTGGGTTCAATAAAAATTAATCTTAAAAGTATGGCCATAAGACTTAATATTGTCATGTGATAAGAAATGCTTACAAAGCGTCACCTTCATTTTATAGCTTCTGTTATGATCATGTAAAGCTGATTCGATACCAGAAAGGGATGGTTTACTTATAGTAAAATCCACTGACAAGAATTGCGTTTGTGGACCCACCTCAAAGGGCAATTTAGGGTAACATTAAAGCAAATAACACATTTGTGTACTGAATAAATAAGTATTTTAACAAAGACACAGGCTGCACATTTATGCTTTTAAATCTTAAACTGAGGCTTAATTCCAACTTTTTTGTAAGGTAAAGGACAGCATGCCACTGATGCTGTAAATAGAGCTTAATTTGGTTTGGAAAAGCAGTTTAACTTGATTTAAGGTGAATAATGTTCACACCAACAGCATGAACATAGGCCACTGAATAAAAGGTGTGTTTACAGGGAATGTGCATTTGAACCATGCACTTTGATTTACTCATGAAATACAGTTCATAACAGACTCTAAGAGTAATATATTCTCTGTCCATACCAGTGGTGTGCCACTGTCAGTTCCAGATCTGACAGTGAGTCTGACATGGTTCTTTTTTTCCAGCCAGCTGACGACTTGCCGCAGTTTCGTGTCTAAGTCATGAAGGGAAATATCTGCAGAGAAATTGAGCTCCTTCGATTGGACAGGGCCTGCAAGTATACCAAAAATGTAGAGTAGTGCACAGTTATATAATGTTTACCATGAATATCCCTGGGTGAAAATGTAAATGCTAAACAATCAATTTCTTTCAGACATGCAAATGCAGTTGACCCAAATGTAAATTATATACAAGGACAAAGAAAGTGGAAGTATGTATTCAACAAAGCAGCAGGATGAGAAACTATAGTAACCGAGGAATCATACCCTTGAAAGACTTGGTAGTACATTTTTGGAATTAAACCAAAATTTTGGTTGTTATATGTGGAAAATCTACCCTTCCATTCAAGCTGTTAAATACAATTGTCCTTCCCACATATTTGAATTGGCAAGTTGTGACCGGTTATGCCACATAGGAGAACCAATGCTATTTTGGCATAAATTAGTCAAACCTATCATGACTTGTTAGCATTCCATTTTTTTATCTGAATGCAACCAACAGAAAATATTATCAATAAGTTAGATTTGTCTGTGCCTCACACAAAGCTATTTTATAACTTAAAATACTAGTAATATACCTGAACAGTAGCGTAGTAATAACTGAAGTTGTACTTAAGCTGTGTAAAGATTCTTCACAATTTCTCCTTTTTTGTAAAAAATTCTAAAATAACAGCATACCATTTTAGAACACCAAGAGTGGGAGTAAAATGACTTAATTTTCATTTTTAAATATTCCTCTAAAAGGAAGTGTGTCATTTCTGCATCACTAGTGTAACCAAAAGAAATATAAAAAACAAGTTTTTAAATGGATTTCCTGAATCCACTCCCTGTCATTGGTCGAACAAAAATATATAGTCCCTCCTCAAACTCATGTCATTGGTTGAGCCAATGGTACCAGATCAGGCTGGTCAAACAAACAGCATAATTTTATAAAGAACCACAGTGTTTATGCTTTTCATGGAGATCAACCTACCAGTGGCTTACATATACACTCACCAAGCACTGTATTTGGAACAACTGTACACCTACTTATTCATGTGATTGTCTAATCAGCCAATCGTGTGGCAGCAGTGCAGTCATTCAGATACGGGCAGGTGCTTCAGTTAATGTTCACATCAACAATAATATTGGCAAGAAAAATTTTTTATCTGGAGTGTGGCATGTTTGTTGATGCCAGACAGGCTGGTTTGAGTATTTCCTGGGATTTTCACACACAAGTCTCCAGAGTTTACTCATAATGGTACCAAAAACAAAAAACATCCAGTGAGCGGCAGTTTTATGGATGAAAACACCTTATGGATGAGAGAGATCAACGGAGAACAGCCAGACTGGTTCGAACTCTACGGTAACTCAGATAACCACCCTGTACACTTGTGGTGAGAAGATTAGCATCTCAGAATGCACATTGAACCTCGAGGCGGATTGGCTACAACAGCAGATCACATCGGGCAAATTATTAGGACCATAGTGTACCTAATAAAGTGCTCAGTGAGTGTAGTTTTCTCTGCTTATTAAGCTGGGATAGGAGAAAGTATTTTAGCATTGAAAAATGACACTTGTCACCTTTAAGAAACATGTTTAAGAACTGCAGAAACTGATGGTATGATGACACATTGGATGCAATGAAGCGCCTGTGTTAAAAAAGAAAACACACCTGTCTTGGCTTTCTGTTTTACTCTCAGTTTCATCTGCTCTTCGTGGATCTGTTTCCCTCTCATCAGTCTGTACAATGGTGGATCACAATTTTCATTTATGGCAACAAGCTTCAACCCCGTTTGATCCATCATTCGTATTACTTCAGCACGGTGCATTGTCCCCAACTCCTCACCATCTTCACCCAATAATTGTATGTGGCGCTGGCCAATCTTCCGACCAACACTGGTAAAAGTGACTTGTGCTTTTGGGTCCAGATTTTTTGTCTCCTTTGAGGGATCTGCCACATCTCTGCCCCCACTCTCAGTATCTGTAGAGAAGGAAATGCATTGCCAGGACAAGATAGAGTGGTAGCTCCATGCAGGTCTGAGGGTTGATGGTTTACTGGTCAGTGTTAGGTTTGCAAGGCTGATGGGTCGAAGAGGACTGCGGCTCAGTGCCTGGCTCAAAACAAACCTCAGGAAACCCAGAGACATCCTAAAACAGAGTGTAATGAATGTTAAGCAGCAGTGTCTTTAATGATGACATGTTTTTTAGTAGGTCAACCGATATGAGCGGTTCAATGGCTGAGGCCAATATATCACTATTTTTAGTGTTTAGCTGGATCATATTTTTCTTGTGTGGCAATTTAAAGATCAAGGCTTCACGTTTATGTTTGCATGGGTGAATGTTATGAAACCTGTCAAGAACAGATCCTGGTCATACTTCAGTCCAAAAATCACTAGAAATTTTTACATAAATTAAGATACAACGATTTTTTATTTTTTGCATTATAATTTGTACAATAATTAAAAGCAGTACAATAAATTCAATCATACTCTACACTTTATATTAATTGGGATTAATTTTATAACACTAATGAGCATTGGGGAGTAAAATGTGCCTAAATGGTCAAAAATAATGTTACATAAAAAAATTAAAAAGGTAACATGTTATTAATAATAATTAATTATATAAAAAAATTTTTAGGTGAAATATGACCCGGACATGTTCTTGACAGGCTTCGTGCACCCGCACGCTCAGATATGCGCAGTATCTAACGTTCATATGTGGATTAAAAAAAGTAGAATATGGAGAAGGAGAATATGTAATAACAGCATTAATTCATGTTTTATATTTCATGTCTGAACTCGACGTACAAAGAAGCAAACGGGGCGAAGCTACTTACATTAGAATCGTACGGAACCGACTTCAAGGACGAAATAGTATCAGTCAGGTGAAGATTTCAAGCATTACAAACAATCCGCGATATAAAAACCGAATTGTACCATTGAAATAGACAAACCTTAAGCGTGAAGCCAAAGGACTTTTCTGAAAAACAAACCCTGGCTCACATGAGTGACGTCATAATAATGCGATGGCTCTTTTTACTCTCTCACTGTTGTATTTTACTTCGATGGGTGAAATATGCCATGCGTTGTTCCTTGACATTCCTAACAAGCTCCAGGCTCCACACATCGTTAGGAGTAGGGTGGAGGCGGGGTTAGGACATCTGCTTCCTATGAACAATCTAAAAATTAAAAAAATCTCAGGTATTTTGTACACCCCAGGTGTACCCCACACTTGGGGTAAAAGCCATTTCCCATTAATTTCAAACATATTTGGCATTTTATTACATGTCAAGTATTCAATAAACAAACTAATCTCTATTATGATTGGATTAGTCAATGTGAGCTCACTTTGAACATTTTTCATAACAAATCTATTCCCCTCACTTGAGAAAAACAATGTGTATAATAGGGGACTATAGCGGGGGCAACAGGGGGGCTTTTGACCCCAAACACAATCCTTTCACTTACTGGACAGTTATTGAAAATGCTTGATTTAATGACCTTAAACAAAACTGAAAAGTATTTTGTCTCAAAAGAAATTTGTTAATTTCAGTGATTTTTTTTTATTAGCTACATAAATTTGCAACATTTAAAAACAAAAAGTATTAATATTATATAAAATTGCCTCAAAATCAACCTTTGGACACCACACGCAATCTCCACTTCCAGATCTAATGGAACAGGAAAAAGATTTCAGTGTATAGTGACAAACAGGTGTTTAGGAAAGTTTTGTGGTAGATTTTGTTGTTATACAGTGTTTTAAGAGAAAATAAATGTATGGAGCCTTTTATCCCGCAGAGCCTTTACACCTGTTGTACTCTATTCTGTATGCCATTTTTGGATGTTAGTAAAACTGTAATAGTTTCCTTTAAGGTGTAAATGCAAGACCATATTATTCAAGGATGGTTAGATGTATCTATAAAAATATAAAAAATATATAATTTATTTTAAATAATATATATTTATTTAAATGTACACATAAATTTAGTTACAACAACAGCAAAAAAATACTTTTTGAAGAGCCCTTTTGAATAGAACTGGCTATTTAAAACCATTGAACTCAGATAGCACGTGGGTCATTTTCTGTGCACTCATCTATGCTTAACTCAAGTTGACAATTTGACCCGGACCACAACACTCATTGGTTTTCTTTATACTGCCCTCTTACTATATGCTACTTTCTTAAACTTACATTCTCATAAAAAAATAACCAACAAAGGAAAAAATCCACTATAATCCATTCACAAAAATGTTTTCTTATTTTTTAATTCAATGATATGCTATGCTATTATTTTACTTTCCCCCAATGGTTCTATACCTTTTTACTGGCTATACTTAGGAATGCTTAAAAAAGCTTTTTCTTGAAGCTTTTAAAATAATGCTGAAAGGAACAATATTGCCTTGTGTCTCTTGGAAATGAATTGGAAAGTCTTGGAAATGAATCTCCTTTAAGACCCCATACATTTAAGCTCTCCTCCTTTAAGCTTTTTACTCCTAAAAGCAGACAAAACAAACTTTGTAAAGGCTTTCTAATATGTGTTTTAGTCATTGTGGGAAAGTCAGCATGGGATGACCCTGTGGCTCTAGCCTTAGCTGCATTGAAACACTAAATCTAGAGATTTTACAGCCAGCTGAACAGCAATAGATTAATTTGTTTAACGCTGATGGCTACAAAGAGCCTCTAATCTTTTCTGTTCTCAATGGTTTTAATCTTCGTGTCAGAGAGAAGCTGCTGTTTCTAAGACTCAATTTCACCCAGAATTTATCTGTCAGCTGCCCAACTGCAGGTGCACCAACAGCTATTTTTCAATCAGAGAGCTACGCAGTATGCACAGGAAGTGCAAAGAGGCTGAGGTCGTAGGTTGAAGCGGAGGCGGTTGTAGTGTTATAATCAATATGGTCTGAGATTCAAAGAGCATGCAGGACTAGAGAGAAAATTTATAAATGAGAAAAAAAGAGCTTTAATTTAAAAGAGAACAGTAGAATGGGACTATTCATGTCATATTTTGTGGGGGTTGGATGACTGGACTGAACTGTTGACAAGTCAAGAAAACGAGAAAAGTGAGAGTTTATATGAACCATATTGATTACATTATCTTGTAAAGTTTGATTCTGACTACACTTTAACTTTTTTTTGTACTCTTAAACATATTAAACTAGAAGTAGTTTTGAAAGTTGGAAGGCCACTGCGTTCGGATGGAATTTAACAATGCTGCCATTTTTAATAGAGCTAAAGAGCATAATGATGAACCCCAGTCTATTCATGATGTGAGATTAAGGAAGCCGCGAGGGCATG
This sequence comes from Xyrauchen texanus, assembly GCF_025860055.1. Taxonomy (NCBI): domain Eukaryota; kingdom Metazoa; phylum Chordata; class Actinopteri; order Cypriniformes; family Catostomidae; genus Xyrauchen; species Xyrauchen texanus. The sequence goes on from NC_068279.1 coordinate 50,221,835, forward strand.
AACCATAAATGTTTGAAGAAAGAACTTTGTTGCAATGGAGATGGCTGACAAAAAAAATGTGCAGCAGGTGGATAAATGTACACAATACAATCACAATCACATAAATTAGATGTATGCCTGGCTGAAGAGATAAGTGTAGACTAAATAATAATCATGCTAGCAGCCATATCACCTTTTAGCTCAAGACTGGATGCCCACTGACGTTAAGCAGGGTTGAGACTGGTCAGTACCTGGATGGAAGACCTCTTGGGGATAACTAAGTTTGCTGCTGGAAGAGATATTATGGAGGCCAGCAGGAGGTGCTCACCCTGCGGTCTGTGTGGGACCCAATGCCCCAGTATAGTGATGGAGACATACTGTAAAAAGGCACCATCCTTCGGATGAGACGTTAAACTGAGGTTCTGGCTCTCTGTGGTCATTAAACATTCCAGGGCAGTTCTTGTAAAGAGTAGGGGTGTAACCCTGGTGTCCTGGCCAAATTTCACCCATTTGCCCTTCTCAATCATGGCCTCTTATTAATTCCTATCCATTAATTGGCTCTATAACTCTCTTCTCTCCAGCAATGGATGGTGTGTGGTGAGTGTACTGGCGCACTATAGCTGCCATCACATCATCCAGGTGGATGCTGCACACTGGTGGTGGTTGAAAAGAGTTCACTGTGTAAAGCGCTTTGAGTGTAGTGTCAGAAAAGTGCTATATAAATGTAATGTTCATTCATTTATTCAGCCAGGCATACACCTAATTTACATAGACAATACATAGACTATCAAATAATTGCCAACAAAATCCTTCATCAGCAATCAGGGAGTGGTGGTGGCATAGTGGGCTAAAGCACAGAACTGGTAAGCAGAAGGTTGGGGGGGATTGTCCCTGTAATAAGGGTACTGTAAGTCACTTTGGATAAAAGTGTCTGCCAAATGCATAAATGTAGATCAGCTAATTAACAAAGGACAATGCATCTATGTGAACTTCTGCAGTTAATCAAGGATGGACATCAAAGACATTAGTCGTTAATCTTACAGTTCATAGAAAATCTTTTTTTTAAAGCTGCATAATGTAACTTTGTGCTCTCTAGTGACATCTGTGGTTGAAACTTTAAATTGCAAACAATTTGTGGAAGAACACTAAACATGAGTTGTGTTGCTGTACTGCTCTTCCGGTGGATGAATCTCATGATTTAATCTTAGCTGGACATCGGCAGTGTTTTATCATGACTGTGGATATTCAGAGCCATGCTATTTACATGTTAATATAATGTGATACGATTAAACATTTAAAACTTAAATATTACTTGCTTTAATGAAGATAAACAACCATTATATTCACATATTCTGAATGCATGAATTTTACACAAATAGCGCTTGTGCTTTTACATAAAGACAGGGGACTCAATCACCTCAATCACTAACAGTATATATTCATATAATGTTTCAAGTGTTTTATCTACTATTGATGTTTGTATTTTAATACACTTATCAATTTAAGAGATGATACTCGCGATATGGCTGATTCGAGTTCAATGGAAGACTTTTTTATTTTTATATTATATTGTACAGCCTCAGTTGATAATACAAGTGAACCGTAATACTAAAAAAGTATGTCTATGAATGGACATAATAACACAGTAAACTAAAAATAGAAAACAAGGATTCAATAATGATGGGGTTAAAATATACTTTATGAAACATGAAAATATTATACTCAAAATGCAATATAACAGTTAACAGTCAATTTCAGAAGTCATAAATATTAGTAAACATGTCACAGTATCTCCCCCTGACAACATAGATACATCACGATCGGTTAACTCGGCTTAACCGGAATATTACGGAATATATATATATATTCAGCAAATATATAACAGCATGTTTTCTAATAATCTATGTGTGAGATGAGCTCTGGCCTTCTGAAAGAGCGTGCAGCCTCGTCTCATTCAGCAGTTCTGATACTGGGGATAATAATGACTATGTCAGGTCTCTCGCTGTATCAGGCACGTGGTCAGTGGATGATTCTGCCGCTCCTCCCCCCGATGAGGAACGTGCATGCACCACTGACAGGGAGATGCTCTGCATCCTTACAAGGGCAGTCGAAGAGCCTCACCTTGAGTGGTCTCCCCCAAAGGAACCTGAACAGTCTCACCTTGATGAATGGTTACTGTAGTCAAGATGCCGTCTGTTACGATTCCTGGTTGTCTGCCCCATGTTTCTCGTGTCCCCTGTCTTTAACTACAATTCCCATGATTCCAGGCCCTCATCACTGCCAGCACTGTGTTATTGTTCTCACCTGATTGTCATTTAGTCATTACTGTGTCTCCGTATTTAAACCCTGGTTGTTTGTTCAGACTCTGTCGATTGTTGTTTGTAGATGTCTGGAAGTAGAAGTCTTGCCGTGTTCACCCAGTTCGTGTACCCTAGATGTTTTCATGTTTTGGTTTCTATTTCCCATCGTGGATGTTTCCTTTGTTCCTGTCTGTCTTGTTTTCTCTTTTGCTCAATAAAGACCAGCGTTTAGATCCGCACTCCTCGTCTGCCTCCTCCTACTTACGTTACACCATCAAACGGCCGCATCCTGCAAATCTGCCCCATTCTTCCCCAAAGTTTATAAGGAACCGTCTTAGTCCTGGCGCTTGCCCTTCTCGGCACACTCACACAGTGAAGCCATCCTCTCTAATGTGGATCATGGAGAAGAAAATGGTTATGCCCAACTACTCCCTGTGGAGGAGGTGGTAGCGGCACACCTCTACCCAGCGAGTAAAAGGGTGTGGAAATCACGCCCATACATCATTCCAAACTGTGTTGACTAATGTCCGCACTGGCGGGAAAAGCTTACTCTGCGGCAGGACCAGCTGGATCAGCATTTCACACAATGGCGGTGCTACAAGTATTTCAAGCCAAGCTCCTCAAGCAAATGGACAATCATGGCTTCGATCCAGAGACATTCAATGAGCTCCGCACCACTACACACTTAGCCCTGCATGCCATGAAAAAAAAAAAATGTGTTTCTTTGTCTTGCTCTGTGGAAAAAAATAATACAGCACTCATTGCAAATGCACGAGATGCTCACACATTCTCAATAAAAAGCCCTTTTCCTCTTCAAAGCACATTATGTGCAACCGCTTCCCTATGGTGAGAGATGCATTATATTATACGGTGAGCAAACAAAATTGTCCTCTGTCCCATTACAAGGACGTGTGGCAAGCCCTAACAGGTATTTCAGAATGGGTGCAAAAAACATTTGTACATGGTTATACGATCCAATTTTCATGCCGGCCACCCCCTTTCAATGGCGTTCTGTCTTCCACTGGTTTGTCCAAAGATGCGCTAGTGTTATGAGACGAAATACACAATCTCCTCGTGAAAAGCGAGATAGAGGTTGTACCAACTTATCAAGCCCAAAAAGGGTTTTACAGGCATTAATTTCTTGTGCCAAAGACAGACGGCGTGCTTCGGCTGATTGGATCTGATACCTTTCAATCACAAAGTGCCCATTCAAAATGATTACTCAGAAACGGATCTTATCACATGTACACCCACACAATTGGTTTGCATCAATAGATCTGAAGGATGCGTACTTTCATATCCAAATTGTGAGTCAAGTCAATTCATTTTTATTTGTATAGCACCTTTCACAACACACATCGTTTCAAAGCAGCTTTACAGAAGATCAGGCATTAACAGAACATAAAAACTGTAATATCTATGTCAGATATGTCTTAGAGTCATCACTGTGTAGTTTGATGAAATACGAATGTGAATTGTGTTTAAAAATAAGTAATTAAATCATAATTGTATTTATAACCCTAGTGAGCAAGCCGAAGGCAACTGTGGCAAGGAACACACAACTCCATAAAATGTTGGTTAATGGAGAAAAATAACTTTGGGAGAAACCAGGCCCACTGTTCGGGCCAGTATACCCCTCTGGCTAACATTATGAATATAAAGACAATATTACGTATGTATAGTGCAAGTCATGCACTACATGGATGAGGCTGAATATGGATCAGGCTGAAATAGCATCAGAATTAACTCAACAGGGTGTAACAAATGTCAAGAGGATCACAATCAAAAAAGAAGAACAGATAATTAAGACAGGCGCTTATATTATTACCTTTAATAAATCCCAACCTCCGGAGAGGATCAAAATTGGATATATTTATATGTACCATATATTTTTCTTCCAAACCCATTGAGATGTTTCAACTGTCAAAAATGTTGCCACGGTTCTGCTTTCTGCAAAAGAAAAGCAATCTGCTGCAACTGTGGAGAAGAAGGACATGAACCAGGGTGTTCAGAACCACCAAAATGTAGCAATTGTTCAGCCAGTCACCCAGCCTCAACAAAAGAATGTCTGATTTGGATAAAGGAAAAATAAATTCAGAGAATAAAATGTGTTGAAAGGATCAGCTACGTTGAAGCACGGAAAAAGGTTGAGGAGTCCCCATCCTTTAACATATGCTTCTGTGGTGAAACCAACCATGAGCACCACTGATTGCCAGACTGATTTGACCTGGGTAAACAGTGAGAAACTACAAAATGTCAGCAACAGAACTTTCGACCCAGTCAAAATGAAGAATCAAGGAACACAAAGTCAAATAATGACAAATCAAACCCAAGCCAAGGAAATGAGCACAACCAGTCCTCGAGAGGGAAAAAACTCGAAGCGAAAAGCGAATCAAGAAAGAAAAACACAAAAAACTGAATGTTTCAAGAATGATGATTTTGAAATGACAGAGACTACAAATTCCCGAAGTCAAAGCTTGTCTCCAAAATTCAAAGGTAAAGGGCAGATACCTGTCTTACCTACTTGAAAATGAGGAATCATACAATTGAAAAGTCGAGGATTTAAGGCAAACTTTTCAGAACTGCAGCAATTGGCCGCTATTTTGAATCCCATTGCCTTCTGCCTCCAGGAAACCCATCTAATAATAGATAGACAACTGACATTGAAAAAGTATAATATCTATAACACTTTTGGCAAAAATATACAATGTCCATCTGGTGGATCAGCTATATTAATAAGACATGACATAATCCACAGCCACATTCCAGTAAATACAAACCTGCAAGTGGTAGCCATACGTCTAACTCTTCATAAAGCCTTAACTATGTGCTCTGTTTATATACCCCCTGATGCCTCAGTGACAACACAAGAACAAAATAAAATGGTAGAACAGTTACCATCACCATACATATTGATGGGTGACTTTAATAGCCACAGCACATTAATGGGAGGTAAACATACAAATACCAACGGCAGAAGAATAGAGGAGTTCTTGTAATAATGATTTGTGCTTACTAAATGATGGTTCAAGCACGTATTTGCATCCAGGATATGGATCATACTCTGCTTTTGATATATGACTTTGTGTGAACCTGAAATAATAATTGACTTCATGGCAAGTATGGAAGGATCTTTGTGGAAGTGACCATTACCCACTGATTATAACATCTACTGAAGAAGATATACAACCAGACACCTCAAGATGGCAATTGAAAAAAGGTAACTGGTATAATTTCCAAAAACATTGTCATGAGAAATTCAACATAGACTGGCAAGAATATCAAGATCCGATAAAGAGATTCACCAATATACTGATTGAAATAACAGAAAAAAACTGTGCCAAAAACATCAACAAAGTCAGGCCGTCGGAGAAACCCATGGTTCAATGAAGACTGTAAAAAGGCTATTACTGATCGGAAGAAGGCAGAAAGAACCTTTAATAAACATCCAACAACAGAAAAACTCATCAGATTGAAAATTTGTAGAGCACATGCACGAAGAATTATTAATGAAACAAAGAGGCAGAGTTGGAAAAAATATGTATCAAGTTTAACTTCACAGACACCAACAAAGAAAGTATGGGATATCATAAGAAAGATGAAAAATAAGGAAGGAGGACTACAAATACAACATATAAAAACTCAGGATACTTTATTAACATTGAAACAGGTTATTGCTAATAAACTGGCAGAGACATTCGAGAGAAATTCATCAATAGAAACGGTCTTCCCAGGTTTAAGAAAATACAAATAAAACAGGAACAGGAAAAATGTACAGATAACACCAAACTGTATAATCAGCCTTTTACAATGGAAGAACTTCTGAAAGCTATAAAAACTCCAACAACACTCCAGTTGAACCTGATACAATTCACTATCTGTTCCTGAAACATCTAACCCAAAATATACTATTGATCAGAGGCGTTTCCAGCATTGATGGACATCCGGGGCTTAGCCCAGACCATTTTATTTTCACACTAGCAACCACTTCTCTGTAGTCCAAAGCTGGTGAGAGGGTATTCTTTGAGTTTTGCTCTTGCGGGGCCTGTTTCTACAGTTCCTAAATCTTCCACCCTAGTACTATCCTCAACATCCTCTCTCCTCCCTGAATCATCTGTGATGCAAAAGAACAGATACAGCACATAACTTATTGCAAATCAGCTTCAAACAACTAATTCATCAAGTGCTACATATGTCAAATTGTAGACCAACACCATTGAAGAAAATGTATTGGGAAGAGCAGATCAGTGGGATTGCCCTTAGATCTATCATGATTCTTGAATTGTCATGTACATTACCATAAAGTCATCACAAAAGAGTTATATTATAGTGAGTAAAGTGAAGTAAAAAATTTTTTTTTATATAAATAATTTATATTTTTTGACATAAATAGTCAAAATGATGTATAAGATCCTAAGTTAAAGAAATACATGAATGACTTCAGGCTAAGTTCATTGACACACCATGGCATCGAACTGTATATAATTCTCCATGTTCATCTGTCAAAATCCTTTCATTAGGATCATTGGGATAAACAATGTTTCACTTTTAACTTTCTCTAAAGTAAAGTGACTGATTAATTGTTACCAGTTTCCATGCCTGATTCTGGCACATCTTTGCTACCCTCAAAGTGTATATTTACTACAAAGTAATATCACAAAACAAGTCACACATACATTTTATGCTTATTGGTTATCCCTAGAGAAAACAACACCTGATAAACAAGAAAATTATGTTCCAAACGGGACTCAAACCGCGGTCTCCAGCATGAGAGGCAGATGCATTAACCATGAAGCTAGAAGCTATCAGTTGGTATTGGAGGTGGCGTAGAAGGCTCTGGAGGCGGAACCGAGGGAGGCTCTGGAGGCGGAGCCAAGGGAGGCTTGGGAGGTGGAGCCGAGGGAGGCGGTGGCGTAGAAGGCTCTGGAGGCGGAGCCGTGAAAAGCTCTGGGATTGAAGCCCTGGAAGGCTTGAAAGGCGGAGCCCTGGAAGGCTCGAGATGCGCTGGCTCTTTTGGACGGTCGAGGCTACTGGCGCTGGCTCTGGGACGGTCGAGGCTACAGGCGCTGGCTCTGGGACGGTCGAGGCTACAGGCGCTGGCTCACTGACGTTCGAGGCTGCAGGCACTGGCTCACTGACGTTCGAGGCTACAGGCACTGGCTCACTGACGTTTGACGCTACAGGCACTGGCTCACTGACGTTCAAGGCTTCAGGCACTGGCTCACTAACGTTCGAAGCTACAGGCACTGGCTCACTGACGTTCGGTGCTGGTTGGCCGTGGTATGCGTGAGCTCTGGTTTGTTGGACACAGAGGGCAGAGCCACGGGAGGTTCTGGGGACGGAGCTGTGGTAGGCGGAGGCTGGAGAGCAGAAGCCTTTCCTTTTCTCCTCCTCCTCCGGGCGGACGAGACTGGCAACGCTGGATCGCTGACCGTGGCTGGCGTGGGCTCAGGTTCGCTGACCGTGGCTGGCATGGGCTCTGGCTCGCAGACCGTGGCTGGCGTGGGCTCTGGCTCGCAGACCGTGGCAGGCGTTGGCTCTGGCTCGCTGACCATGGCAGGCGTGAGCTGGGGAGCGGAAACCTTTCTTCTCCTCCTCCTTCGGGCGGACGAAGTTGGCAGCGCTGGCTCGTTGACCAAGGCAGGCATGGGGGTTGGCTCGCTGTCAGGTGGGGCAGGCGTGAAAGGACGAGCCATGGACGACTGGAGGGTCACCACTGTGGGAGGAGAGGCAGGGTCCTCCTCAACAACGCCCACAGTGAACGGCGAGCCGCAGGCCAGCAGAGTCTCCTCCACAAATTCAAGGAACAAAGGAAACAACCACGAGGGGAAAAATGAAACCAAAGCATGGAACATCAAGGGAACACGAACAGGGAGAACAGGGCAAGGCATCTACATCGGACATCCACAAACAACGATCGACAAGGAATGGAAAAACAACAGGGTTTAAATACACAGGGGTGATGAGGACTAAATGACATACAGGTAAGAACAATAACTGAGTGCTGGCAGTGATGAGGGCAGGGATCTATGGGAAGTGTAGTTTGTGACAATGACTAGTGAAACATGGGGCAGACAACAAGGGATCGTGACAATCGCCAAATAGCCTTAACCAGCTGTCTATGCAAAACCATGGAATGAATGATCAATGATCGGCTGGTGTGGATTTTGGAAAAAGACCAAATGATCAGTAAATATCAATGTGGATTTAGATGAGGGAAAAGTACTCTTAATCACCTTATAAGATTAGAGTCTTTTGTACAAGATGGTTTTATTAAAAAATAACATGTAGTAGCAGTATTTTTTTATTTAGAAAAGCTTATGATAGTACGTGGCGGTATGGCATTCTAAAAGATTGGTACAATATGGGTTTCAGGGGGTGTCTACCATTTTTATTTCCAATTTTTTTATATAACAGAGTTTTTCGTCTTCGAGTAAGAAACATGCTATCTGAATTGCATGTACAAGAATCAGGAGTGCCCCAAGGAAGTATACTTTCAGCAGATGCGGCGTCAGCCGATTTTGCCGGGGCTTTAGCCCCGAATGTTTTGAGTGTAGCCCCGAATGTATTTTGAAATGTTGACTGACAAATATGAAACCGGACAATAGCCTATGTAAACCCCCGAAATCATAAGTTGCCTTATTTCATTGTGCTTTGGCTTTGCACATACTGCATACAGCCTGTAAAATAGACATAGGTCTTAAAAATAATCTAGCCTATAGAATAAGTTTCTTTGCTGTCGGTAGCCTATGGCTACTCCGTTTCTTCCTCTCTGTTGAATATGCAGCAGGTAGGGGAGGAGTTGACATCAACTAACATTACTTTTTGGCGAGTTAACCGCAGTTAGCAAGAATGACAGCAAAAATGAAGCAAATGAGGCTATGGGGATTTTTCCGAAAGACGTCAGTGTGTAGCCAGGAACACTAGTTTTATCACACTGCACTTGTAACGGGAACCAGCAGGAAGATAGCAGTGCAGTGTGTAAACCTCACTCTCCTGACCTTAAAAGGTGTAAAAACGATTGACGCAACTTGTTAGCTCCTTGTTGGCACATCCGCCTCTCACGCCGGAAACGTCAGTTCGAGTCACGTTCGTAGCGTACCTTTCTTGTTTATCAGGTGTTGTTTTCTCTAAGGATAACCAATGAGCATTAGCATAAAATGTATGTGTGACTTGTTTTGTGATATTAGTTTGTAGTAAATATACACTTTGATTTGATTAAATGATTTTGTAGAGGGTAGCAAAGATGAGCTACAGACTGAGCAGCCAGCAGCAGCTGTGCCAGAATCAGGCATGGAAACTGGTAACAATTAATCAGTCACTTTACTTTAAAGTTAAAAGTTAAACATTGTTTATCCCAATGCTCCTAATGATCCTAATGAAAGGATTTTAATAGATGAACAATGAGAATTATAAACAGTTCGATGCCATGGTGTGTCAATGAACTTAGACTAAAGTCATTCATGTATTCCTTTAACGTAGGATCTTATACATAATTTTGACTATTTATGTCAAAAAATATATTTATATAAAAAACATTTTTTACCTCACTTTACTCACTATAATATAAATCTATTGTGATGACTTTATGGTAATGTACATGAACATTCAAAAATCATGATAGATCTTAGGGCAATCCCACTGATCTACTCTTCCCAATACATTTTCTTCAATGGTATTGGTCTACAATTTGACATATGTAGCACTTGATGAATTAGTTGTTTGAAGCTGATTTGCAGTAACTTATGTGCTGTATCTGTTCTTTTGCATCACAGATGATTCAAGGAGGAGAGAGAATTTGTTAGTCGAGGATAGTACTAGAGTGGAAGATTTAGGAACTGTAGAAACAGGCCCAGCCAGAGCAATACTCAAAGAATACCATCTCACCAGCTTTGGACTACAGAGAAGTGGTTGCTAGTATGAAAATAAAATTGTCTGGGCTAAGCCCCGGATGTCCTTCAATGCTGGAAACGCCTCTGACTTTCAGTAACTCTTTTTAGCATTAAAATTAATGGGACTGTAAGTGTTATGGGGCTAAATATATTCCGTAGCCTGTATGTAGATGATGTGTGCATTTGTTATAAAGGCAAAAATATGAACGTAATTGAGAGACAACTACAAATATGCATAAAATAAATCTATGACTGGTCCATACAAAATGGATTAAAATGTTCTAAATCAAAAACTGTGTGTATGTATTTTTGCAATTTGTGATCTATGCACCTCGAGCCAGAACTCTTTTTGTTTTTATTTATTTATTTGTTATATGTTTTTTGTATCTGTCAAACTATTGTAAACATTATTTAATTTGAACACTGTTGTCTTTGCCATGAATATAGCCATTGCTGCTAATATGGCATAAAAATATAAATGTAATTAATTTAAATCCACTGCACAGTACAACTCGACTCAACTCGATTATGCTTGCTTTTTTGGGGTTTTCCACTGTGGATAGTACCTAGTACCCGATACTTTTTAGTTGAGCCAATACTAAATGTAACGTAAAAATCCTGCAGATCACTGATTGGTCAGGGAGAATTGTCACTACCAGCGTCACTGGATTTCAGACACACGACATCATCCCGCTAGTTTTAAAGTTAGCAACCGCGATATCAGTATCATTTGTTCACGCAACTTTCAAATTGTGAAAAAAGAAATGGCTGTGCGCAAAACCAGGCTGTGGTCAATAAACGAGGTGCAGACGGTCCACGCGTAAGTGATGAGTGAAATGAAAAAGTCTCTCAGGAAGTGTATCAGCTGTTGGCTGCACACGGCTACCACCGGACCTACCAACAGTGTAGGGAAAAGTAAAAAAAAAAAAAAAAAAAAGTGACTACAAAACCATCAAGGAAAGTGGAAGTGGTTCGACCAAATGGACACTATCAAAACCGGCGAGCGATAGGAGGGAGAGTGCCCTGGACTGGCGTTGATTCACTATGGAGGATGGTATGTTTTGTTATGTTAACTCTATACTTTGCTTGAAAGCTTCACTTTATATAGTTGACCAGCTACTGGAAGCTTGCTTCTAAAACAACCAGGCCAATTTAACTGTTACACTTCTGTAAAATCACCATGCAACAACTGCTTTATGAAGCAAAATGAGCTAGCAGCTAACAGCTAGTGGTGTTGTTATTGTTTTTGTCAGCAGTAGAGGCGGCGCAACTATGACAGCCTATAATCCCACCCACGTTGAGATGACACTAAACTGCAGTGGAAATGCAAGCTCAAAAACATAAAGCGAGTAGAGGCGAGTCGAACCCTAAAGTGCAGTAGAAAAGTGCCATAATTGTGAGTTGAAGTATAAATTAAGTTTATGAGGTTTTTTATTTATATCTGATGGTCACATTAAACATTATTAGTTCAAAAGACTTAAAATTATATCCTGTCCTCTGAGTAACACCAAAAACTTTACTGTAAATTGTAGCAACACCTCCTCCTCGACCCTTCAGACAAGGCTCATGTTTATAACAGTAACATGGGGGAGTAGATTCATTTAAACTAATATATTCATCCTGTTTAAGCCAAGTTTCTGTCAAACAGAGCGCATTCAAACTATAATCTGTATTAATTTAATTTACATTAGTGCTTTGGTAGAAAGAGATCTAATGTTTAATAGCCCTACTCAAAGCCGGACATTATTAGTGCTGACATGAATAACAATTTTAGAAAATCTATGTTTAGCATTAACCAGCACTTGTACATTGATGTCAGATGCTCTGGCACACAAAATGCATTTAACAATAGTGGCTGGAGTCTCTATTTCCACGTTCCTTACAGTAGAATCACCAATAACAAGGGATCTTTCAACATGATTCTCAGTGTGTGCATCACTGAGGGGGGAGAAGCGATTGGAAACTCTAACAGGAATTGGTGTCGCTTTGCTGAGTGAGTTGGCCATCGAGACATCACCCAAACACCCTGCTGTAGGGGCTTTTGAGCCCGCATCCGAAACAGTATCTACCGGCTTCTCTTTCTCACTGACCTGCACTAGCATTCGGATGTGTGTTTCTAACTCATTAACCTTCTCCGTCAGCCTGACTAATTCCTTACATATATCAGATGTGAATCCCTCACAGCTGACGGAAGAGGCTATTGTAAACATGTGACATGCAATGCAGGAATAAATAACATAAGAGGATGTTTTTGGGATTCGAGGGAACAGTGTATCAATTCAAAGTCTGTCTCTGGCTCCTCACACATTCACAAAGTGCATCGATGCATTTCTCGCTCCTCTGAGACTGAGTGGCATGCACATCTTGAACTACCACGATGATTGGCTTTTACCTCCGCAATCAAAGGCTCTGTTATGCCAGCACAGAGACTTACTGCTTCAACATGTGAACTGAATGAAGAGCACACTCTCACCCAGCCAACAAATCTCCTTTTTGGGAGTCCGCCTTGACTCCACAAGCAAGCACGTGCTCCTCACGAGTGAGCATGTTCAGGCCATTCTACAGTGTCTGTCTCAGCATTGGGATTTATGGTGGCGGTATCTGCCATCATTCCATTAGGTCTCTTACACATGAGACCTCTTCAGTGCTGGCTGAAGCACCGTGTGCCACAATAAGCTTGGAGCCAAGGGCACATGTGCATCACTATATCCCACTGCTGTATAGCTGCTTTAGCACCACGGACAGCATGGACCTTCGCTGGGGCAGGTTGTCAGGTGGAAAGTGTTGACTACAGTTGCTTCCAACACAGGTTGGGTGGTGGTGTGCGATGGATGCCCGACTTTCGGCACCTGGACAGGGGCGACTTCCACCTCATACTGTATTTACATTTATGCATTTGGCAGACGCTTTTATCCAAAGCGACTTACAGAGCCCTTATTACAGGGACAATCGCCCCGGAGTTAAGTGCCTTGCTCAAGGGCCCAACAGTGGCATCTTGGTGGTACTGGGGCTCAAACCCCCAACCTTCTGATCAGTAACCCTGAGCCTCAACCACTGAGCCACCACTGCCACCTGCACCCAATTTAGGATTTGGGAAATATTTGGCAAAGCAAAAATCAATCTATTGACCCCTCTGGTACTCGAAGTCCCAAGCACTGTTGGGTGCGGGTACAGTGGCAAACAACACACAAATATGTGTTTTGCCTGTGTGTCTGATTCCGAGAGGACAAGGAAACGATTCTATTGGTTGCGCCAAAATGAACCAACCACCCATGGTTTCTGGAAATTATAGAGACGCTGTACGGATCTGCTGTACTGTCTCTCACATAGCAAAGACCAAGTAAACTGCCCATATATGAAATTCTCATATTTCACCAAGAGCAATTAGATGCAGGACTCACTCCATCAACACTCAAAGTGTATGTGGCAAATATATCTGCATATCACACACATAAAACTGGCGCCTTTATAGGCAAGCATGATTTAATCATAAAGTTCCTTAAAGGAGCAACACAATTAAACCCACCTCGGCTGGCTTTAGTCCTAAAAGCTCTTGCATGGGACCCTTCAAGCCTTAGGACTCTGTTGATTTGCGCATGCTCTTCATTAAATCTTACATAGTGTAGCTTTAAACATTGGCCCTTAACACTTACTTGGTTAACTAATTTTAAAACATGACTTGCACTACACATAAATAACTAATATTGGCATTATAGTCATGCTGTTTAGCCAGAGTGGAAATGGCCCCCACAGTTTCCACCAAGGTTATTTTTGTCCATGAACCAACATCTAAAGAAGATTTGTGTTCCTTGCCACAGTCGCCGTCGGCTTGCGCACTGGGATGCTAAATACAATTATTGTTTACTTATTTATTTAATTATTAATTTTAAGACACAATTTACAATCACATTTTTATCAAACTGAACTTCATAGACCTAAGACTTTATAGCTTAATTTTCTGTTAAAGCATGATTTTCTGTAATTGCTTTGAAATTATGTGTTGTGAACTGCGCTATACAAATAAAAATGACTTGACTTGACCCAAATCATACATCTTGGGACCAGAGTATCAGGGAGACATGTAGGTGGGCTTGTATGACTGGGTAAATAAGCTAACAACTTGCGATGCAAAAATAGTAAGTAAAAATACCTTATCAACTGTCTAACAATGCCCTGGCCACCACCCACAGCACCCTAGTGTCAAGCACTGGGCGGCACCTAAAGGCAATTTTCCACTACACGTTACGGTTCCTGTTAATTAGAAAGTCGCGTGAACAAATGATACTTCTATCGCTGTTGCTAACTTTAAAACTAGTGGGTTGATGTCCCATGTTGCAAATCCAGTGACGCTGGTAGTGACGATTCTCTCTGACCAATCATTGATCTGCAGGGTTTTGATGTCACATTTAGTTTCGGCTTGGCTTGCTTGGAACCTTGACGTGGCCACCATGGACCGAAGCCTGGCCACCCCATTGGCCTCCCCACTCGCAAGTGCTGTTTTTGGTCATTTTGTGGCACAATTTAGTTCTTTAGAGGTGAAATCATCTCTGTATAAACTTAACATGTGTGCACACCAAGGTCACTGCACCTCTCCATCCCGGGTGTCATTGTATCCACTCAATGACATGAGCATGTGTGAGCTCCATTTTCTGTGTGTAACGTCCACAGAGGGGTGCAACAAGCAAATGGTGAAGCGTGTTGTTTTCAACTGTACAGTCTGTAATATACTGAAGGAGAATGAATATTTTATTACCTGTTTTTGCATGTTTTATGTAATTTAACAAAATATTGTCTTTATAATATAATTATTACCATTGTTTTGGTGGTTTTGGGAACAAGCTAACAGCTAAGCTTACAGTAACAGTATTAATCTCATTAAACCAAGTAATTTGTAAAGTGAAGAGGTTTGTAAAAACATACAATATATTTAGAATTGAGTCTCCTTTCAGTCTGGTATTAAATGGAAATCTCTCTCTACCTCCCTATACATTTTAATATATCATCCACAACTCTTTATATCCCAGCTCAAGAGAAAAGGCATCAGTCGTTTCTCAGCCTCCTTCTCAAATTTTAAAGACAAGTTTTAAAGAAACATATCCTTTAGCTGCCCACCAACTCAGAACTCTCAATATGATTAACAAAACAGCATTGTGCCTCTAACTGTTTTAATCCAAATAAAATCAAAGGTAATGTTTCATTAACTGTTATTTATACATAACGATCCTTGTTCAGTGGGAGAGAATTTTTTATTTTTTTTGTATTAACATAATTAGCCAGCTCTCAGCAGCTGTGGGGTCTGCAAGGTCTAATTGGCCCTGTGGCATGACGGGAAATAGCACAAGGTTTTGCATTGGGCAGGTGATGATGGTGGCAAATGCGGGGCAACGCAGAGGCGGGTAATTACAGGATGAATTTCACTTTAATAAATGTGGGACTGTGTGTGGAGATGCAGATAGCAGGGCTTTCTACCTAATGGCTTATGCTTCTGGAGCCACTTTAGACAGAGAATGATCTGAAAGAGTGTTTAATTAACACACACTCTGAGAGAGAATGAGAGAGAGAGAGAGAGAGAGAGAGAGAGAGAGAGAGAGAGAGAGAGAGAGAGAAATTTAAGAGGCATGAGAATAAGTGATGGAAAGAACAATAAAAAGAATATTGGAGATTGTGCAAGTTACAGAATTAGGGTTATGCATGACAAATGTGAAAAGAATACAGAGACCAACAGAAGGTTTGTTGAGAAATAATAAAACTAGGTCTTATATTTATGTATTTAAAGAAATACTTCACCTAAAAAGGAAAATTCTCATAAATCAGCATAAAAGTAATCCATAAGACTGGGTGAGAAACAGATCACTTTCACATTCTTCTTCTTGTGTTTTGGTGATTTACATATTTCATGCATATGGGCAGGGAGAAGATTTTCAAGCAAAAAACTGCTCCCCCACACCTACCATATCGCTTCATAAAATATGTATTAAAACATTGGAGTTATTTACTTTTAAAAGTAAATTACTTATACTATAACTTAATGTGCTTTTTGGAGCATAGAAATTTTGGCACCCATTCACTTGCATTGTATAAACCTATAGAGAGCTGAAATATTCTTCTAAAAATCATAATTTGTGTTCTAGAAGAAAGATAGTCCTACACATCCGGGATGGCATGAGTGTGAGTAAATGATGATAGCCCTCTAAATTTCTACATTTATTCATTTGGCAGACGCTTATACAGTGCATTCAAAGTACAGATTTTTTTATCAGTTTGTGTTTCCAGGGAATTGAGCCCATCACCTTGGCGTTGCTAGCGCCATGCTCTACCAGTTGAGCTACATGATCATTTAGCATCATTTATAGCTGTAGCCTACATTAAACTGTACATTAAACATGAAGCATCACACAACATTTACGCATTCACTGTGCCTGTGGACAGACGAATTTGCTTGTCGCTGGAATCTTATGACATAGTGTCTGGTAAGGACACAGTGTAACAACAAATGCAAGTACTTTTTGTGTTAAGTGAGGCAGAAAAAGTGGGATAGTTAAAAAAATAAACATAAATCATTTTTGTCATTCCAAACCCATATATCACTTCCTTTCATCCACTGAACACAAACGGAGATGTTAGGCAGAATATCCAGGCTGCTCTTTTCCATATAATGAGAGTGGATGCAGACTGGGGATTTCAAGCTCCAAAAATTACAAAGTTTTACCCTAAATTAGTCCTTCATGCCCATGGATTAAGAAAGTAGCGTTTTGAATCAACATGAGGATGAGTAAATGATAGCAGAATTCACATTTTTGGTTAAACGTTGCACTTTCACTTTTTAATTTTAAAGTCGAGTAACTTAGAAGTTGTGCTCCTTGCATTATTGTTACAAAACAGTAATGTTATTTCGAACCATTTGAAACATGTTATTGGACATTTGTCCACATGACGTGTGTTTTGAGCGTCTTGTGTCGAGTTGTTTTGTGTTTTGTGTGTGTGTGTGTGTGTGTGTGTGTGTGTGTGGTACTCCGTGCCGCGCGCTCGTTCTCCCCACTCGCTGAGCTAAAAGCCCTGGAACGGGACGGTAATTGCCCAATTAGCTCTCTCGCTCGGCGGCCCGCGCCGCTCTTTCCGCGCTCGCACCGATAATTGAGCTGAAAGCAAACGAACAGCCTGCAGACAAACAAGCTACTAGAAAATAATTACTTGGAGTGTTTCTTTTCAGTAGCTATACAGCGGATTTCATTATCCTGAATAGCCACTAAAGCTGCTCGAAACGCTGGTAGTTGTCATTTTCATAGAGACTTGATAATGACATTAATTTGTCTTAATGGCTTGATCTATTGTTATAAATAGGAAAATGAGCCGAAATTGTCTTGCTGTGGCGATGCGGAGAGGACTCCGTCGAGCTCCCGGCAGACATGAGGAGTTAAATTGGTGTGCTTGTCAAATTTCCAATAATTTGTTATATGGAACACGAGTAATGCCAGTGCCATTACGGTTCATTTTCCCTAAAATCATTACTGCCCTTGTTTCCCTTTTATGTTTCTAATGCCCAATCACATTTCTCTCTGCTTCAAGTGGTTTTACAAGGACTGAACTGACTGACAGAGAAAACGCACACTCCTATTCCTTCTTGTACAGTTATGCGATCATACACACACTCGTCCACAGAAATATGCATGCTGACACATACGCAGTACTCAAAAATATGAAAATCATAGTCCCATATGTTGTCGGATAGATATATCTTTGGTACATGTGGATTAGAACTGTCAAGTATTTATTTCATTGCTGTTAGCACTCTAACTGGACCTTTACCGCGAATAATTTAAAATAACTTTAGAGGAATGGAGACTCAACGGACAATCAGTCCTGAAGTTGGCAGCAAGGTTTAACACTGCCATGATCTCGTTCAGTAATTGTTGTTGCTTTAACTTATCAACAGGGGGCGACCTAGTAACATTTAGCGGACAGAGTACTCAGTTACATTAGGCCTTACTGGCCTTGAACTTTTATGGAAATAAAAGCTCATGGCCAGTTACTACAACAAAAATTAATATATATTAATTTTTGTTGTAGTAACTGGCCATGAGCTTTTATTATTAATTTTTGTTGTAGTAACTGGCCATGAGCTTTTATTTCCATAAAAGTTCAAGGCCAGTAAGGCCATGTATATATATATATATATATATATATATATATATATATATATATATATATATATATATATATGTGTGTGTGTCTGTGTGTGTGTGTGTGTGTGTGTGTGTGTGTACCAGAGGAAGAGCATATTTTAGGTGCTGTGACTGATTTTTCAGCATTTTTTACTTTACTGGCACTTTGGCTTAATTAAAAAAAAAAATATGTATATAGCACAAATAATCATTATAGTCTCTGAATAAATGAAAATTGTACGTAAAATAGGATTGTAAAAAAAGTTAGATTTTGTTTTTAATAGTTTGTCATCTTGACAACTAGATATGTCAAGTTTCCAAAAGCAATTTGTCACCTACCCATATACATTATTTTAACTTTTATAAAAATGTAAAAAAAATAAATAAATACGGACATTAATAAAAACATAATTAGAACTATTATATTCTATGTTTAAAAAAAAATTGTTTCACCATTATGCATTTAAAACGTCTTTGTTTCTATACATTTAGCTTGTCACTATTATGTCACTATTATTTTTAAGTTTTCAGAGAGTCAGCTTAATTTTCTGCATCAGTAAAAATTGTGGTTGGATAAAGTGCAATGAACTGAACATTGGAAGTTGTAACTTTGGCACCACTGTGATTGTACTTGCTAATGCTTTTAGAATTTGGAAAGTCTGCTGAGATATAGCTGACCCTTTCAAATATGCATTGCATTGTTTTTAGGATTTTACTAAATCACAAATCAGCTAATGCTACAGAATATAAAAAATAGACTAGTGAAACTGAATTCAGATATCAGCTGCTTTTTACTCGTCTCCAATTGGATATAAATTCCCCATTAATCTCCCACCCACCTTTCTCTTCATTTGAATGCAAGTCATAATTGTTGTTTTAGTAGGCACAATATAAATAAAGAAACATAAGTGCTTAATAAATCTAATTACCCTGCTGTTGAATCTTAATACGATTCATTGTTCATTCTGTATGCAATATGTGCTGTATTAGTGGAACCAGAAACCAACGAGGTACAATGCAATGACAACCCCAAGAGCATAAGGAAAATTTTGGCAAGCGGTTGTTTGTTGTATGTGGTTTTTGATGAGCCCAGTTAGTTATAATGTTGTGGTCAAGACACAGTAGAGTGTCTCTGACTTCACTGGACACTGATTTACTGGCCAGTGCCTGAACCTTGGACTTGGACTTCACCGGAAATGAACTGCCACAAGCTTCCAGCCGGACTGCGAGGCACCTCTGCCTGCATCATCTTGGTCATAGGATTGACTACACTCTCATAAAATGGAATAGATAGAAAAGAAAGGAATGGCAACTAAAGCCTTCATCAGCCAGAAAACAAAGGACACCATGTCTATGTGCATTTACGCAGTCAATTTGGGATGGACTTCACAGACGCTTAATCAATAATTTTACAGTTCAATCAAAATATTTTGGTTTCACACACTGCCCACCAACATTTACTCACTCAAGTAATATATGGCTTTTAGTACACACAGATAACTCAGGTTGGCTTTATATTTATGCTGTATAGCCAGAGGGGAACTGGCTCCCCCAGCTGAGCCTGGTTACTCCCAAGTTTATTTTGGGAAAACATTTTGCGTTCCTTGCGGACAGGGGGCCTAAAGATAATAATTTTTAAAGCATGATTTTCAATCACGTTTATATTTAAACTGCTCAATGAGGACATTAAGACATTACAGGATAATTTTCTTTTACAGGATAATTTCCTGTAAATCTGCTTTGAGACTATGTGTATTGTGAAAAGCTCTATTACTTTATTATTATAGCGTCACATTTAACAGCTTAGATTTTAAGTTAATAAATTATTTGGGGAAAATGTGCAGAAGTTTGGAAGCGCTTAACTAAATTTATGTTCCACATTATCATAAAATATTTGAACATTAAATGCTTAAAATTTGTTTTCGAATAGACATAAATAAAATGTGCCTATATTAATATCATTACAAAAAGGTTTTTGGGTAACATGAGAACTTCAGTACTGTTATGATTCAGACGAGGAGTGAGGATCTAAATGCAGCTTTTTAATGATGTAGCAAAAGGTGAACAGGATAACTAAAAATAAAACAACACAGGGAACAAACAAACAAAGCATCCAAGAGGGGAAAACAAAACATAAACATAAACATAAACATAAACATAAACATAAACATAAACATGAAAAACATCCACAGAGATCACAGGCAGGAGAAACATAGAGGACAACCATAACATTCAACTACCGACAACGAATGAACAAACAACAGGGTTTAAATACAGAAGGATGATAAGTAAATTAAACACAGGTGGAAACAATGACACTGGCAGTGATGAGGGCAGGGGATTATGGGAAGTGTAGTTCAGAACAGGAGACAGGGGAGAAACACAGAGTAGACAACGGGGAATCGTGACAAGTACTGTTTTAAATGTCAGGTGGCACCTCATGAAGATGATTAAGAGAATTATCCTTATTCAGAGTAAAGCCATCTTTAATTTTTTAAGGGAATGTTTTTCAGCAGACAAACAAACTCCAGAAAGCAAGAGCTGTGGAAAATTTGAGGCAATCTAGGAGGTTTATGCAGCTTTATACAGTGCATGCAATTTAAACCTCATTTTCATTACCATCAAAATTAAAAAATTTGCGCTAATGTTAATATTCCCAGAGTATGATGAAAATGCATGTTCAACAATCTGAAAGAGGCCAATCTTTCAGAAGTTTTTGCACAACATGTGAAAATGGAATTGAATGTTTTGTTATCACTGTAAATGTTCACTTCCCATGGCCACAGTGTTAAATAAGAGATTGCAGGTTAGATTCATACATCTGTATTTTTTTTATTATTACAAGCATTTGAGTGTGGAAATGTGGAATTGGAACTTTTAAGTAACTTATAAACTTAAACTAAAATAAAAACTAAATGTAATTAAAAACTAAACTATAAAATATTTAAAAACTAGAACTAACAAAGATCTAACAAACAATACAAAAATTAAACTAAATTGGAGCAAAACATTTAAAATGAAACTAAAATAAAAAGTAAATAAAAAATGTTAAACTATTATAACTGGGGCCTGGGTAGCTCTACAAGTAAAGACACTGATTACCACCCCTGGAGTGACAAGTTTGAATCCAGGGCATGCTGAGTGACTCCAGCCAGGTCTCCTAAGCAACCAAATTGGCCCGGTTGCTAGGGACGGAAGAGTCACATGGGGTAACCTCTTCGTGGCTGCTATAATGTGGTTCTCGCTCTCGGTGGGGCATGTGGTGAGGCCTCCACACGTGCTATGTCTCTGCGTTAATGCGCTCAACAAGCCAAGATGCGTGGATTGACGTTCTCAGACAAGGAGGCAACTGAGATTCGTCCTCCACCACCCCGGATTGAGGCAAGTCACTACACCACCACAAGGACTTATAGCGCATTGGGAATTGGGCATTCCAATTCCAAAAAAAATTAAAAATATCCCTTGGTTTGAAGTATATGGTGAAGCTAATGCCCTGTTTGTGTTTTTCATCAACATCAGCCTCTACCGTATTTTGAAGAACCATATTTCATTGTAACTTATTTAATTTCTGTATTCCATTTTTGTATTAGTTTTCTGTATTTTCTTTATTCCTTTTTTCTATTTCATAAAATATGGCCCAAACGACCATAATTTCTTTCCTTAAAAAACTGATACTTTAAGTCTTGAAAATACATTAGATTCAATTTTCTTTACTGTGCAAAATATGATTACAGTTTTTCTCAATTGCTAAGACACATTTCTTGAAACCTATAAAACACTGATTTGATGGAATCTCAAACTTTTAGGGTAAATTCAAACACTATTCAAAATTTTATTATCTTTTATCTAATTTAAATTTTTCCTTCAGATGGCTCACAAACCAACAAATACACAGATACACTGAATGTTCATTACACACTATGATATATTTTAAAAACAATACAATAACAACATCTTACATATGTATTTTTTTTAAATTATTTTTATTATTATAATACATTTTAAGCAGAAGATAATCATTGCAAAGTTCAAAACAATTGTGACAATGCCATCACGCTGACCAGAACCCGGTGACAAATAAAGTTCTACCCTCTTCTCCTCCACCTCTTCCTTGAACTTCATCTCTCCTATTCCCTTTAATTGTCCTTTAACTTGACCTTTTTCTATTGTTGGAATCAACTTTTTTTCCATAGCCAGTGTACTCACCTGTAGCCCTTTTTATGCATTCTGGGACAACATTGTGATTGGTGAGTGAAAATGTTTCTTAATAATGTTCACATGGTGAGAACTGAGTGAGAACTGAGTTCATGTTGTGATTACATTGTGAGGGTTTTTGAATGATATTGCTTTTTACATGCTTAAATGGTGTAAAATACTGAATTTGTGAAAAACAGATTTACAATTAGTGGGAATAGTAGTTTTATTGGAAAGACACGCAGGCTTGAATTAAGTTTGAGATGCCATTTATTTGATAGATGTAAAACGGTAGGTGATGTCACTCTCTTTGGCGTAGGCCCCGTACGGCAGTCCAAGGGAGTTGTACAAGGAACATCATGTCCTGCCGGAGATAGGAGGCAGGGGCGAGGAGCCTACCCCCCTGCGGGACAGGGCTCAACTGGTGGTGGTGGGGAGGTGGAGGTTGCAGTGCTAGCACACCGAACCAGCAATGTGATAGATTGTAAGCGGAATTATAAAGCATTGGCTTACGTGCGATTGGGTAGGAGTTACCCAGCTAATGATGTGATGATGTACACCTGCTGGTCTTCCCGCTAGCACTACGCTCCACTTCCATTTCTATCGGGAAGACACGCAGGCTTGAGTGAAGTTTGAGATGCCATTTATTTGATAGATGTAAAACGGGAGGTGATGTCTCTCTCTTTGGCGTAGGCCCCGTCTGGCAGTCCGAGGGAGTTGTACCCGGAACCGTCATGTCCTGCCGGAGATAGAAGGCAGGGGCAAGGAGCCTACACCCAAAAAGAGAGAAAGTAGTATACTACCCCCAAAAGAGATGATCCAGTTTGGTACAAACCAGGTCTTGTGTTGGGCGTTCATTCTGGAGGAGGAATTAAGAGATGCGAGCGTCAGAATTTGACGTGAAATTTGCAATACCTCTGGCGTGGTTGTGTGAAGCCTTTGCGATGGGAAAGCATTTTATTTATTTATTTATTTTATTTTTTTTTGGAGTTTGATTTCATCCCTGTGCATTTCCTCTTTGTCCTAAAGTGTGATTCTGGGCACTCCGTCGAGAGCCCCTGGTTGAGCAGAATCTTTGCTTTAGGCCGGCATTGCTGTGCAGTGTCTTTGTTGAAAGATAAACGACATTTGATATGAAAACCCTCCGGCGATGGAAAAGTTGTTTGAGGTATCTTTGCCGAGTGGGACAACATGTGTAGAGCCATACGATAATGGCGACGTTGCATGCAGTCTCTTCGGTGAAGACATTTGATATGAAAACCCTCCGGCGAGGGAAAGTTGTTTGAGGTATCTTTGCCGAGTGGGACAACATGTGTAGAGCCATACGATAATGGCGACGTTGCATGCAGTCTCTTCGGTGAAGACATTTGATATGAAAACCCTCCAGCGAGGGAAAGTTGTTTGAGGTATCTTTGCTGAAGGGGACAACGTGTGTAGAGCCATACGATAATGGCGATGTTGCGTGCGGTCCCTTCGTTGAAAGAAAACAACATTGATATGAAAACCCTCCGACGAGGGAAAAGTTGTTTGAGGTATCTTTGCCGAAAGGTGAGCAACATGGGTAAAGCCATACAATTATGGCGACTTTGCGTGCAATCCCTTCGTTGAAAGACATTTGGTATGAAAACCTTGCATGGTTAGAGAATGTGTGTGATGTCTAGAATTCTAGAGACGTGGCTCGTTGTGTTTTTTTTTATTTATTTTTTTCTTCTCACTCTCTCTCTCCTCCCTCTTATTCCTCAAGCTGGAGCAAATACGGTGAGAAGAATAATGTCTCAACTTCATGAGAGTTTAGTTGTTGGCTGTAAAAGGAATATGAGAGTCTTCATGTACTCCCGGCATAGAGCTCTGAAGATGCAGTGGACAGTTTATTTTTTGAAGGAGGTGTGCCCCAAAACATACAAAAATGTGTGCATATTTGTGCAAATTATCTTGCACGAGACTGCTTTGTGAATGTGTGTTGATATGAATCGGGATCTTCAAGAATGTGATTCTCGAGCATGGATCAGTTCCGGCTGTTCATGTCCCACCTTTACGACCTGAAGATGCAGTATCGCACTTTATATTTTGTGAATATTTGCAAATCTCCTTCCGAATGTGCTTGATAGCTGATTCGACGGCTGATGTGCCACGTTACCATTGTCTCTGACATATTCCGGAGACCAGATACACGCACGCCTAAACATGTATGGCTGAATTCCGGCATTTACGCTGTCAATCATATTGGTTCTGATTAGTTGTTGCTGTAGTGGTCTGACCACGATGAGTGAATGATTTGTGAAGACATGCCAACGAATTTCTGCTTTTTGATGATGCCTGAATGATAATAAAATGGAAGTATGCCATGAGATGGAAATTATAAATCTTGATATGTTCTCCATGTTTACATGAGATCTCGCCTGGAAGAACTACACTTCATCGTTGTTCTTCGACAGACTATGCAATCTGAGCAGCATTCCTGTTGTAAACTGTATATTATCTTATATATGAAGTCTTCTAAACGAAATGAGCACATCTCAAAGTCCAAAACATTTTTTTTTTTTTTGGAGATTGTAGTTTTTTGCTTTAAAATAACAACATATATTCATTCTGAAACTTGAGAAGTGAAGCCCAAAGTGTCTTCTTTCAAAAGATACAACAACTGTGTCCATACTCCAGGGGAGACAGTAGATACAGCCATTTGAGTTGGGTATGTAATTTGCATGGTTTGTGCTCGGGAAGGGGCGCGCACATCAACAGGTGAAACTGTGATGTCATGCTCCCTCGGAATGCTCACATCATGGGCTCGGTCTTCCTAGTGAGTATGGCATAGGGATGATGAATTGGATTGGAATGCACCCATTACGTGATTTGGGCGAAGGCGGCCGCAAAATGGGGGAATCTTACTGAATGAAGTAATGAGAGCCCGTATGATAAGCGTTGACTGTACATGATGATATGCCTGAATAATTATCTTAATTCCCCGATGGGGAACGCTCTGGCATGCAGACTGTGAATGACAAGTGAATGAACTTTAACCGAGTTGCCCTCATGAGATTACGCGATTGCCTGCCATACTATGAGAGTGAATGCGCTGTTGACAAGAAGTACTGTTTTTTAATGTTGATGCGAACACGTTATTATGAACCGGCAGCGTTGCAACTTTGTGATGAACAGGTGGCATGGCAACAGGAGGTCTAGACCCATGACTAGATCTGAATGCATTTGATGGACATGAAAATGACTTATTTCTGATGGAAGCCGGCTGCTGCCTGAGCCGATGATTTTGCAGGATTCGCGGGGTGCGCGCTCCTTCCGCGCCGGGTCGTGCAATGCGATTGAGAGAGATCTCCTGAGTGAATGAGATATGGGTGAAGATCCGGGTTTGCTGGTTGTTTACTCCCATGGGTTTGATGTTGGCAGAAGTTGAGATGAAGTGACGACGTCGTTGGAAAGGGAAGGCGGGCTTACAGAGATGTGCTGTGCACTGGTTATCATCTGGCCTGGAGAAGTTGAAGCGTGTCTAGTTGCAGTGTTAGCACACTGAACCAGCAATGTGATAGATTGTGAGCGGACTTATAAAGCATTGGCTTACATGCGATTGGCTAGGAGTTACCCAGCTAATGATGTGATGATGTACACCTGCTGGTCTTCCCGCTAGAACTACGCTCCACTTCCATGGACATACTATAACAGAACAGGACTTCTAGAGGACCAAATCTGAAGCGTGGTCGTATTTTGGGTTTTTACAAGAGTGCTGAGGGAAACTTAATCAAAGATGGTCACCCTGTCTGCAGATCATGCAAAAAAAATTTTTAAAAAATGGGTGCAACACAAATATCTTGAGATATCTTCGTGACCACCACCCACTTCTTAATAGTGAATGCAAGTTAAGATAACTTCTGACTCAATGTATGATGTGGGGACTTCAGAATGGGGGAAAATGTCATGGTTTGTTTGTGTAACTTGCTAATAGCTTGTCAATAATGTAAACTAAAGCTTTCAGTGTGACCTACTCTTGTAAAAACACTACACGTTGTTCTACTGCTGTATGTGTCATGTGTCTGCAGACTCCATTCACCCATTGCACATGATAACACCTTATGTAGTTTAGTCACCCAACCAACATATTTTGTTCATTTAAAATCTGGCAGTCCTCGACTTGGTTCTAAAAGTGTTCCACTAGTGAAACACTATAGACTCCTATACAAGACCATTGTATTTATGTCAGTTGTTGGGCTCATTGTAATTACCATCACTCTCTTCTTAAGACTCATTTGTATTTATGTAAATTGAGCATGGGGTCATTGTATATACTCAAATGCAACACAGATGATAGGCTGTGTGTGTGTGTGTGTCCAAAAGTTTGGAATAATGTACAGATTTTGCTGTTTCGGAAGGACATTGGTACATTAATTCACCATTCAGCTGATCACATTGTATAGTCAGGACATTACTGATGTAAAAAACAGCACTATCACTATTTGAAAAAAATTGTTTTTGATCAAATCTAGACAGACCCCATTTCCAGCAGCCATCACTCCAACAACTTATCCTTGAGTATTCATGCTAAATTGCTAATTTGGTACTAGAAAATCACTTGCCATTATATCAAAAAGAGCAGGGGAGTTATTACATTGATAAGTAAACATCTACAATTCAAATGTCTCAAACAGATTAAAGCCGATGAACACCTGATGCTGATGAACAGGGCTTTTTTTATAGATCTTGAAGGGATGTTGTAAGCCACTGGCACCCCACATGATATAATATTGGGAGGAGACTTTAATCTTTTGATGGACTCAGTCCTTGATCATGGTGAAGCAAAAGTGTGTAAGCCCCCAAGAGCAACACTGATGCTTCACAGGATGTGTAAAAACCTTGGTCTTACAGATATTTGTAGACTTGTAGGGACTATATCATCAGTCCATTCGGTTCATTCTAGAATAGATTTGTTTATATCTAAGTCCTCATTTCATCTGTCGTTGATTGTTCAATTGGAAAAATCTTAGTCTCAGATCATGAAAAATAAATCATATAGTTGGTGTTTTAATGTACCCCTTTTGAAAAAATCCTGATTTTCTACAAATGTTAAAGGCTGAATTCAATGTTTATATGAAGACCAACTGGTCCTCAGCATCCTCTGTGGGCGTGACTTGGGAGGCACTTAATGCGGTTCTTAGGGGTCGGATCATACAGTATGCCTCATTAATCAAAAATTCAAAGCACGAGAACTTGTGGAGTTGGAAGGGAATATTAAAAATGCAGAGGCAGAGCTGAAGCACCGAATGTTATCTGATGGCCTCAGAGAATTGACCCGATTGAAATACAGATATTATACTACTTTGTCATGGAAGGTGGAGTTTCTGGTTTTTCAGGGCAAGGCAGTCATTCTTGGAATCGGATTACAAAGCAGGGAAGCTTTTGGCAAGATATATAAAGCAGAGAGTGTCTTTTTCTACCATTACCTCAGCCATTGATATTAATAATGCTTTTACAGAATTATATCTTAATCTCTATAGTTCCTCGTCTTCGTCTACTGATGAAGATATTAGAAACTTTGTGGAACCATTAGAATTTCCTATACTGATGACTGAGCAAAAAATTCTCTTGATTCTGAGATTAACTTGGGGGAGCTTGACGAGGTAATTAAGGCCCTGCCTACAGGCATGGCTACAGGGCCAAATGGCTTTGCCGCTGAGTTTGTAGATCTTATGCTACAGAACTGGCTCCAATTTTGTTCGACGTTTATATGGAATCATTAAAGAATAGAAAACTTCCGCCAACCATGACACAAGCCCTGATCCATCTGATTCTTAAAAAAGACAAAGAGAGTAAGAGTTATCGTCCAATTTCCCTGATCCAACTAGACATTAAAATATTGTCAAAAATTTTGGTTAACCGATTAAGCAAAGTTATGACATCCCTTACACATATAGATCAGGTGGGGTTCTTCTGATAACATTAGGCATTTCAACTATATTATGTGGTCAGTTGCAAATGATCAGAATCCGGTCGCAGCCATCTCACTTGATGCCAAAAAGGCATTTGACATAGTAGAATGGGATCATCTTTTTAAGGTTTTAGAAATATACAGGTTCGGAAATACTTATTTTGGATGGATTAAGTTACTTTATAGACACCTGGTAGCAGTGGTACAAACAAATTGATTAATTTCAATTTGTTTTACTCTGGATAGGGGCACCCGGCAGGGTTGCCCTCTTTCCCCATTATTATTTTGTCTTGCCCTGGAACCATTAGCAGCTGCAATAAGAAGGGAAAATGATTTTCCAGGGGTGGTGGTGGGAGGTCTAGCGCACAAGTTTTTGCTTTATGCAGATGATATTTTGGTCAATTGGTCTAAATCTGAAGCTTTGGCTCTGACAGCGTACTGCCCAGTAATGGCTTTCCAGCCGGGCGAATTCCAGTGGCCCAAACAGGGCATTAAGTATTTGGGCATTTTATTCCCAGAAAATTTGTCTGATTCAGTTAAAGTTCATTTTGACCCCTTAATAAAATCATTTTTGAGCAATGTGGGCAGGTGGGCTTCGTTACATTTATCGATTGTGAAGATTAATGTTATTAAAATTAATTGTATTTCAAAATTCAACTACCTGCTACAATCTCTCCCTGTTGATATTATGATCCAAGAATTTTGGTTTAAGGTTTAGAGTAGTTTCTGTGATGTTTTAGGCACTCAAATTTTACTTTGCCCCAGACTTTGTATTTTGGGAGATGGGGCTGTCAGAAATTTGGGGGATGGACATATAGAGAATTGTGTTCTGACCAGTGTCATGATTGGCAGACAAATTATTTTAAGGGGTTGGAAGTCGGACGGAGCAGCATAATTTCCAGAGTAGCACCTTTCTTGATTGGGCCCTGTTATTCTAGCCCCTCTTAGCCCTTCTTTCATCTGCAGAAAACAAACAAGATTTTAGAAGAATATTTCAGCTCTATAGGTCAATTCAATGCAAGTGAATGGTGGCCAGATATTTCAAGCTACAAAAAGCACATTAAGGGATTATAAAGTTATCCATAATACTACAGTAGTTAAATCCATGTCCTCTGAAGCGATTCAGTCAGTTTTAGGTGAGAGCAAACCAAATTGTAACTAATTTTCCCTGTATATCTTGCCATTGCAATCTCTAGGTACGATCATGATTTCAAGCTCGATTTAACTTTCTAGTGCTTGATGCAAGCCCCAGGTAGTTGAAAAGGAGATGGTGAGTGTGGCAGCTTTCGAGGAGGTGGCAAATAGAAGGCTGATGTTTGGGGACCTGTTTGTCAGGAAATGGGGTCATTTCAACTTCTTGATGACATCACAGTTCTACATGCGTTGTGTATAGTTGAAAATGGCAAGTGGAGAAAACCCCCTGTGTTTCTCCTTTTGGGAACATTTTCTTTTTGCAGTCAATTACAACAGTGAATGTCAATAGACGTTTACAAAACAGGCACTGTTTGCACAAGTGCATACTGGTAATATATTTCAATAATGCACGTTAGAGTTTATTTAAAACGTGCATGCAAGTTCTTCCTATTTCCTTGCAAGGCTGTAATCTATCACGAGCATGGTAAAATGTTGATTTTGTAATTAGAGAAAAACATATTTTTTTTTAGTTTAGTTAAGGACCCTGACAAAAATTAACCATGGTTTTAATATAGTTGTCACGAACCCCGCTCCTCTGCCCCATCCTCGCGTCATCTGCACTCCTGCACATTAGTTTCACCTGCACTCGTCTCATCACCTGTCATGGTTTACACCTGCACTCGCCCCTATATATATCACCACCCTTTCGCTGCACGGGTGTTGGTTATTGTATTTAGATTCCCGTGTCTTTGCCCCCCGCTAGTCTCGTCTAGTTTTGACCCCCCTTTGATTCGTTACCCCTTAGCTTGCCAGCTCTCTTGTTCCCCTAGCTCCCCTGTTTAGGCCTTCCCGCTACTCTATTCTGATTACCCCGGCTTTGACCCTCGCTTCCCTCGACCATTCTCATTGGATTTGCCCCTTGTTTATACTTTGATTCCCCGGCTTTTGACCCTACACTTCCCTCGACGATTCTCCCTCTGGATTTACCCTGTTATGTCCTTTTGCCTGCTTTATTTTTATTAAAGCAGTTTTCCTCCGACATTGTGACTGTCTCGTCTTGTGTCTGTGTGTGCAGGTTACAGAATAACCAACCTCACCGTTGACAGTCACAATGCCCCGCGCTAAGGATTCGCGCAGCTCACTAGAGCGGAGGTGCACGTCACATTCGGCGCGAGGAGCTACAGTTTGGAGGCAGGACCGAGCGCTCGCGGCCCAGGGGCAGCAGGTATGTTCTTTTTCTGATTTGTTTCACCCTATTTCACCTGTGTCTGCCCCTGAGCCCGTTTATGCCTCCAGTGCATTTCTGAGCGCCGTGCACTCTCCACCCCCGGAGAGGTTTTATGGCTCTTCGGACACTGACCAAGGGTTTTTTATGCGAGGCAGCGGTTGTGTAACTCATAACCCCGCCCACGACATTATGGAGCCAGCGGCCCGACTCGTGGGGTTAGCGTCAGGGAGTCAACCCTTGGAGGTTTATGTTGTGGATTTTTGTGCCCTGGCCAACCAGGTGAATTTTAATGAGGTGGCTCTGAAAACCATTTTTCAATTTGGACTGAATGAGCCAACCTCGTCATTCATGCCTGGTGGTCGCTGCTCTCTCAACCTGGCTCAGTTTATTGACCTCGCCCTACTGTACGCTGGTTCCTCGTTTACTGTGGGGGAGGCAGACACTGAACCAGTGCTCCACACCACGGCCCCCGTCTCGAGGCCTACCACGGCCCCCGTCTCGAAGCCTGTCACGGCCCCAGCCTCGAAGCCTGGCACGGCCAGCGAGCCAGCGGCCATGCCCGCCACGGCCAACGAGCCAGCGCCCATGCCCGCCACGGCCAACGAGCCAGCGCCCATGCCCGCCATGGCCAACGAGCCAGCGCCTGTAGCCTCGACCGCCCCAGAGCCAGTGCCTGTAGCCTCGACCATCCCCATGGCCACGTCCCCTGTTGGCCAAAGACGTAAGAGAAGGAAGAGGGCCCCTTCTCCCCAGTCTCGTCTTGTGCTCAAGACCGCAGAGGTTCCCTCAGAGTCTTCCACAGCTCTACCGGGTTCTGCTCCGCCCCCAGAGTCTTCCACGGCTCTGCCGGGTTCTGCTCCGCCCCCAGAGTCTTCCACGGCTCTGCAGGGTTCTGCTCCGCCCCCAGAGTCTTCCACGGCTCTGCCAGCCTCTGCTCGCCCCTCAGAGCCCTCGCAGGCTCCTCCTCTCGAGCCCCCCAGGCTCCGCCTCTCAAGCCTCCCAGGGCTTCTCCTCACGAGTCTTTCATGGCTCCAACCCTCAAGCCTCTCACGGCTTCGCCTCACGAGTCTTTCATGGCTCCACCCCTCAAGCCTCTCAAGGCTTTGCCTCTCGAGTCTCTCAGGGCTCCTCCCCCTCCTTCCAACCCTCTCAGGGCTTCGCCTCACGAGTCTTTCATGGCTCCATCCCTCAAGTCTCTCACGGCATCGCCTCTCGAGTCTTTCAGGGCTCCTCCTCCCCTCGAGCCTCTCAGGGCTCCGCCCCTCGAGTCTTTCATGGCTCCACCCCTCAAGCCTTTCAGGGCTCCTCCTCCCCTCGAGCCTCTCAGGGCTCCGTCCCTCGAGTCTTTCATGGCTCCACCCCTCAAGCCTCTCACGGCTTCGCCTCTCGAGTCTTTCAGGGCTCCTCCCCCTCTCAAGCCTCTCAGGGCTTCTCCTCTCGAGTCTTTCAGGGCTCCACCCCCTTCCAAGCCTCTCAGGACTTCGTCTCTCGAGTCTTTCATGGTTCCCCCCCTCGAGCCTCTCGAGCCTTCCAGGGCCCCACCTCTAGCGCCTCTCGAGTCTTCCACGACCTTTTTCCCCGAGCCTCTCACGGCTCTACTCCCAGAGACTCCAGAGCTTTCTACGGCTCCGCCTCTCGAGCCTCCTACGGCTCCGCCTCCCGAGCCTCCTACGGCTCCGCCTCCCGGGCCTCCTACGGCTCCCCCTCCAGAGCCTCCCACGGCTCCACCTCCTGAGCCTCTCACAGCTCTGCTCCCAAAGACTCCAGAGCTTTCTACGGCACCACCTCTCGGGCCTCCTACGGCTCCCCCTCCAGAGCCTCCCACGGCTCCACCTCCCGAGCCTCTCACGGCTCTGATCCCAAAGGCTCCAGAGCTTTCTAGAGCTCCGCCCCTCGAGCCTGCTATGGCTCTACCCCCCGAGACTACAGAGCCTGCCAGGTCGTCGCCTCGGGGACCTCCCACGGGGCCACCTCCCTTGGCTCCACCTCCAGAGCCTTCCAGGCCTACCTCGCTAGAGCCTCCCACGGCGCCACCGTCATCGGCTCCACCTCCTGAGCCTTCCAGGCCTTCGCCCCTAAAGCCTCCTTCGGCTCCACCTCCAGAGCTTTCCAGGCCTACCTCGCTGGAGCCGCCCACGGCGCCACCGTCATTGGCTCCGCCTCCTGAGCCTTCCAGGCCTTCGCCCCTAAAGCCTCCTTCGGCTCCACCTCCGGAGCCTTCCAGGCCTCCGCCTCTAGAGCCTCCTGCGGCACCACCTCCCTCTGCCCTGTCTCTTGGGCTCCCCATGGCGCCGCCTCAGCCTCTCAGTACCCCGCCTGCCAAGTCTCTCACGGCTCCGTCTTCCAAGGCTCTGTCTCCCAAGTCCTCCACGGCTCCGCCTTTCACGGCTCTTCCCTGGCCCCCTGACCCTGTCCAGTGGCCCCCTGACACTCTCCCTGTCCTGTGGCCTCTTCCCTGGCCTCCTGACCCTGTTCCTGTCCGGTGGTCACCTTCCAGACCCCCGGACCCAGTCCCTGTCCTCCAGTCGCCTTCCAGACCCCCTGACCCAGTCTCTGCACTATGGCTGCCCCCTAGATCTCCCGACCACCCGCCTGTCCACTATGTTCCCCCTGAACTTACCTTGAACTGCCCATGGACTGTCTCACTTCCCTTTGTCTGTCCCCCGATCATCCTGCACCGCCTCCCGCGGCCGTCAGGAGCCGTCCTATTCAGAGGGGGGAGTACTGTCACGAACCCCGCTCCTCTGCCCCATCCTCGCGTCATCTGCACTCCTGCACATTAGTTTCACCTACACTCGTCTCATCACCTGTCATGGTTTACACCTGCACTCGCCCCTATATATATCACCACCCTTTCGCTGCACGGGTGTTGGTTATTGTATTTAGATTCCCGTGTATTTGCCCCCCGCTAGTCTCGTCTAGTTTTGACCCCCCTTTGATTCGTTACCCCTTAGCTTGCCAGCTCTCTTGTTCCCCTAGCTCCCCTGTTTAGGCCTTCCCGCTACTCTATTCTGATTAC
Source organism: Xyrauchen texanus (assembly GCF_025860055.1). NCBI lineage: Eukaryota > Metazoa > Chordata > Actinopteri > Cypriniformes > Catostomidae > Xyrauchen > Xyrauchen texanus. Next base: position 50,255,675 of record NC_068279.1, read on the forward strand.
CCCGGCTTTGACCCTCGCTTCCCTCGACCATTCTCATTGGATTTGCCCCTTGTTTATACTTTGATTCCCCGGCTTTTGACCCTATGCTTCCCTCGACGATTCTCCCTCTAGATTTACCCTGTTATGTACTTTTGCCTGCTTTATTTTTATTAAAGCAGTTTTCCTCCGACATTGTGACTGTCTCGTCTTGTGTGTGTGTGTGCGGGTTACAATAGTAATGCTGTAGTAACCATGACTGCTGTCACCATGGTTTTCTGAGCAGAAATCATGGTTTTGATACAATTAACCATGGCTTTATAACAGTAATACTGTAGTTTCTATATAGTAAACGTGATTTTACTATATATAGTAACCATGACAGTAACCATGTTTATATTGTGGTTACTATGGTTTTACTACAAAACTTTGGTTACTGGTGTAAATCAATGATTGTTATTTAAGGGCAAACCTGTTGAAGTGGTTACCCAATAGATTAGTCTTTTGATTTGGCAGTAATATATTTTTTTTCAACAAAGCAAATACTGAACCATACCGTAAACCATGATACAAACCGAACCTTGAGAAATTTGAATACTCCCCTAGTTACCACATACTGTAGCATAAATATGCTAAAAGGCTAATATAACACTTCAGCAATCACCAGAAAATTGCTCAGACCATTCATCCATCGTAAAAATAAACATTGTTGGACATACTTTGTACTTTATTACTATACACCTCTGATATTTTTAAGGTTTGCAAACAGATGACATTCTGCCACAGTGTATGTTATTTAATAATAATTTACATAATAATTATAATTAATTCATATTTAAATATGTAATATATATATATATAATACATCATTATATTAATATAGCCTAATGATAATACAATCTGTGCATGTGTGTGCATCTCAGGCACTCTGAAACAGATCATGCAGTATGACTAACTGATATGAGTGCTTTGACTCTGGTGGGACTGTTGTGCTCTTGTGAGGAATGTGTTGTGTAACAATTCTCTAATAATACTCTTTAAAAATTCCCAGCGGAACTCTCAGCCAACAGAACTGACCTGCTGCGTAATAAAACAGCATTTTATAAGCAGAGTTACACTGGTGCCACATTAAAGTGGAGAAAAACTGAATCCAGAGTAATAGTCGCTCACTGACAAAGCATTTACATTTAAATATTATCATAATGATTTTACATAAACTATTTCAACTCTATTGGATTTTATGGAACGGTAACACCTCAAGTTTAATTGTGTATAATAATTTGGTTTTGATTTAATCTTATCAGGTAAACTGTTCATTTGTGAATAGATGCATCCACCTTATTTTTCAGTGTAACTAGGACACCACCATTATCCTCCTTGAGGCAATGGAGAAGTCAGGAGACAACAAAGCATGTTCAAGGTCAGTACTTTAATTTGCACTTGACTTCACACAAATGATGGTAACCGTCATTATAATCATAAAGGTAATAAATATAGCACACGCTCAGATGCTCTTGCTGTTGTGCTTTTAGGTCACTCTCTCTCACTGACCCTCTCGCGTTCCTTTTTGGTCTCCTTCCACATCACTATAACAAGAGAAAAGTGTTAGGGATAATTGTGAACCAGGTGACGAGGCTTACCATTCTCTCTCTCCCGCAGACCGACACATGACCACGCCCCATGCCACTCAAGGACATTCACAAAGTTGTCCACTCAAGAACATTCACAAAGTTGTCCCTAAGCCACTCTTGTGTTGTCTTGGCTGTGTGCTTAGGGTCATTTTCCTGTTGGAAGGTGAACCTTCGGCCCAGTCTGAGATCCTGAATGCTCTGGACCAGGTTTCCATTACGAATATCTCTGTTGTTTGTTATGTTCAGCTTTATGTGATGAGAAGGAGGGCATGGCCGGGCCATGAGGATGCATGCCCACCTCCTCGTCATACTTTCCTTCAACCCTGACCAGTCCTCCAGTCCTTGCCACTGAAAAACACCCCCACAGCATGATGCTATCACCACCATGCTTCAACACTGGGATGGTATTGTGCAGGTCAAAATACTTATTATCAGGTATTTGTAAGGTAATAAAAAAAAAAAAAATTTAATAACTGTCCAATAAGTGTAAGGATAGTATTTGGGGTAAAATGCCCCCCTGTTGCAGGCGCTTCAGGCCCCTATTAAACACATTGTTTTTCTTAAGTGGGGGGAATAGATTTGTTATGAAACATTTTCAAAGTGGGCTCACATTGACTGATCCAATCATAATAGAGATTAGTTTGTTTATAGAATACTTGAGATGTAATAAAATGCCAAATATGTTTGAAATTAACAGGAAATGGTTTACTTTTTCTGAAGTTATTTTGAGTAAGCATCATATGAATTTGTTACTCAAAAAAAGCATCTCGCTGTCTCAAAAGTATTCGCATTAGTTGACAAATTGTGCCCTATAATTATTGCCACAGTATCTACATGATATCACTTTAAACCCCCTAGGGTCATTTTACCCCAAGTGTGGGGTAAAATGTTCCCTCACCACCTTTTCTTTTAAACTGAATTTTAATCAAAACCGTTATTATTTCTTTTCACACAAATTATGTTGCTCCATAAATTTTCAATGAAAGTAAATTAAAAAATGTTTCTTAAGGGGTGACTTTAGACCCATTGTACCCTATTATTCTGTTGAACATCCTATGGCTGTTGAATACTTTATAAGCCCATACCACTAAATTGTGGTCATATTTTCCTTCTAGTAACTTACATTGTGGTCAATGACAACTTTGTCACATTTGTGGAATTGCAACTGCTTTCTCCCGCATAGCAAAACAAGGTGGATAGGGGATATAAGGGTTATATCTCAGTAAATAAGCCTGAGTCAAACATCCAGTTACACAAATGTGTGTTTTCTCAAGCAGTGGTTTTGTAAGTTGGTTTCAAACACATAGCTTATCGAAAAAATTATGATTCTCTCACCATTTGATCAACCTCATGCCATCTCAAACCCATTTTTATGTTCTGCGGAACACAAAGATGTTTTGAAGGATGAATGAGGTGATTTTGTCTGTACAAAGGGGTCCAAAACTTACAAGCATATGAGTTTGAGACAGCATGCATGAGGATGAGTATGTTTTTGGGTGAACTATCCCTTTAAATTAAAATAACTGTTATAAACTATTTCCACCAAACCAAAAATTCCAGTTTCATCCTATTTTTACTATCATTTTTGGGTAAACAAATAAACACAGTAAATCCATACTGGAAAAGTTATTGTAGATTTTCAGTTTTGTACCCATTTCAAAACTCAATCTACCCAAGAAATATCTACTGCAGGAAAGTGTGACACCTAGCCCTATTCTTCCCTAAAATTGTGCTAAAATAAGCTATACTTGCAAATGTTTGAAGTTTCATTAAATTTGAAAACAAAATATCAAACCATATGGCATCTGCAAACATATGGTGCTAGAACGTTTTTCAGAACAACCCAAGGTCTGTAACAAAGTCAGACCAGAGGTCCAATTAGAATCCATTTTGCAGAAGAGTTTAATGAACACATCCAAATCAGAAATCACAAACGTTGTAAGTAATAAAGGGAGAGGTTGGCAACAGGTAATCAATCCAAACAATACAAAAGGGTTAATCCAAGAACGTAATTCCAATAAACAGGCAGTAGATCATAACATGAAGCAGAACGAGATAGCAACAGATAAACACTTGGTAAGGCAGGTGAACTGGCAATAATTCAAAAGTTGTGAGTGAGTGTACATGGCTTAAATACAGAGCAAACGGGAAGTGACATAGCAGGAAACAGGAAGTGACAGAGTTCAGTATTCAGGTGAGGGTTCCCTCTAGTGGATGGGAGGCTGCTCGGATGTTACAGAATTCCCCCTCTACGAACACCTCTTGGTGTTCTATTCCTGGGGTGTCCCCTTGGTCTAGGTGCAGGGTGAATTAGATGGAACTCCGGGGTCAATGAGGGATCTAAAATGTCTCTGGCAGCTACCCATGATCTCTCCTCTGGTCCGTATCCCTCCCAGTCCACCAAATATTGCAACTGGCTCCATCGCCATCTTGAGTCCATGATCTCTCTTACCAGGTATGCTGTAGCTCCATTTGGTTGTGGAGGTTCCATTTCCAGGGCCAGATGCAGGGTGGACCTGTTTTAACAATGGCACATGAAAGGAAGGAGAGATGCGGTAGTTAGCAGGAAGCTCTAGTCTATAGGTCACAGGATTTTTTTGTCTTATGATACAAAACAAAATTTACCTACATACCTGGGGCTGAGCTTCCTGCAGGTTAGCCACAATCGAAGATCCCTTGACGATAACCAGACTCTCTGGCCTGTCTGGTAGTTGGGGTGGGGACGACTCCTATGGTTGGCCTGAATACTTTGAGCCCAGATGGCATGTTGAAGACTGACATGAGCGCTGTCCCACACCCTCTCACTTCTCCTGACCCAATAGTCCACAGCTGGCACCGAAGGTTCACCTGACCAAGGGAACATGTGTGGGTGGTAACCCAGAACACATTGGAAGGGGGTGAGTCCTGTGGAGGAATGGGTGAGTGAATTCTTATCCTGTTCATGGCTGCAGTAAGATCTGAGAAAGCGACCAATTTCCTGATTTAGTCTCTCCACCTGTCCGTTGGCCTGTGGGTGGTAGCCTAAGGTGAGACTGATGTTAATGTCTAGCTGTTTGCAGAAAGCTTGCCATACACGTGAAGTAAATTGGGGGCCCTGGTCTGACACAATGTCCTCTGGCACACCATAGATCCTGAATACATGGTGAAACAAGGCCTTAGCAGTTTCCATGGCTGTAGGGAGATATTTAAGGGGAATCAGATGACAAGATTTAGAGAATCAGTCTATAATGACCAGAATATTAGTGTAACCATTGGAACTAGGGAGATCTGTGACGAAATCTGGGAGTGGTTTGAGTAGTCCAGCGGGGAGTTCCCCAGGAGTCTTTGTTTGTGCACAGATGGAGCAAGACTTGATAAAGTTAGTGACATCTTGAATTAAAATTGGCCTTAGTTGCATTACGTACCAGCCTTATAGTTCAAATCAAATCAAAATCAAATCAAATCACTTCATTGTCACACTACCATGTACACAAGTGCTACAGTAGGTGAAATTCTTGTGTGCAGTTCCGAGCAACATAGCAGTCATGACAGTGACGAGACATATACCAATTACAACAAACATCAGATTTACACAACACAATTTACATATCAAATGTACACATACTTACACAACTCAATAATTATATACAATGTACAGTAGACAATACACACAATATAGAATACACAATATACAATAAGTAAGAGTATATGAAATATATATAAGTAGTTGTATTGAGGAGAATATGTTGATAGTCCAGTGTGAGATTATAGATGAATAAAGTGCAGTGCTAATTATTGATCCTGATAGATCAAGTGTTCAACAGTCTGATTGCTTGGGGGAAGAAGCTATCATGTAGTAATTATTGATCCTGATAGATCAAGTGTTCAACAGTCTGATTGCTTGGGGGAAGAAGCTATCATGTAGTCGGCTGGTGTGGGTCCTGATGCTGCGATACCGCCTGCCTGATGGTAGCAGTGAGAACAGACCATGACTCGGGTGACTGGAGTCTCTGATGATCCTCCAAGCTTTTTTCACACACCGCCTTGTATATATGTCCTGGAGGGAGGAAAGCTCACCTCCGATGATGTTTCTGGCAGTTCGCACCACCCTTTGCAGGTCTTTGCAGTTGTGCAAATTGGTATTGCCGTACCAGGCGGTGATGCAGCCAGTCAGGATGCTCTCTACAGTACTAGTGTAGAACCGTGTGCGGATGTGTTGGTTCATTCCAAACTTCCTCAGCCGTCTCAGGAAGAAGAGGTGCTGGTGAACCTTCTTCACAATGGCCTCAGTGTGGACGGACCATGTGAGTTCCTCAGTAATGTGGACACCGAGGAACTTGAAACTGCTGACTCTCTCTACCGGTGCTCCGTTAATGGTGATGGGGCTGTGTTCTCCGTCTTTCTTCCTAAAGCCCACTACAAGCTCCTTGGTCTTACTGACGTTGAGGGAGAGGTGGTGCTCCTGACACCAGCGTGTCAGAGTGTGCACCTCCTCTCTGTAGGCTCTTTCATCATTGTCAGTGATCAGACCTACCACCGTCGTATCGTCAGCAAACTTAATGATGGTATTGGAGCTATGTGTTGCCACACAGTCATGTGTGTACAGGGAATACAGGAGTGGGCTGAGAACACAGCCCTGCGGGGCTCCAGTGTTGAGGGTCAGTGATGAGGAGGTGTTGCTGCCCATTCTAACCACCTGACATCTGCCTGACAGGAAATCCAGGATCCAGTTGCACAGCGAGCTGTTTAAGCCCAGAGCCCGGAGTTTCTCATCAAGCTTGGAGGGCACTATGGTGTTGAATGCTGAGCTGTAGTCTACAAACAGCATTCTCACATATGTGTTCCTTTTTTCCAGATGGGAGAGAGCAGTGTGTATTGTAGATGCAATGGCATCATCAGAGGAGCGGTTGTTGCGGTAGGCAAACTGCAATGGGTCCAAAGAGGTGGGCAGAACAGAGCAGATGTGATATCTGATTAACCTCTCGAAGCATTTGCTGATGATGTGGGTCAGAGCAACAGGACGCCAGTCATTTAAGCAAGTGATTATAGCTTGCTTCGGTACAGGCACAATGGTTGATGTTTTGAAGCATGTGGGGACAACAGACAGGGAGAGGGACAGATTGAAAATGTCCGTAAAAACACCAGCCAGTTGATTCGCGCACGCTCTGATGACGTGGCCCGGAATGCCGTCTGGACCCACGGCTTTACGGATGTTCACCCGTCGGAATGATCGGGTTACATCCACAACAGAGACGGAGAGTGAACCAACCTCTGTAGCGTCAGCTGCGAGTAGTCTCTCCGCGAGGGCTGTGTTATTGACAATTGTTATTGTCAATTTCCTGGAAAAGAAAGCACAAGGATACATTCTGCCTGATGTGCAGTGTCTTTGTGAGAGCACAGCTCCTATCCCACAGTCAGAAGCGTCAACTTATATGATGAATGGTAAACTAGGGTCCGGTTGTTTGAGAATAGGGGCTGTTGTGAACTTGGTCCTGAGCTTTACAAAGGCTACTTGTGTTGAGTCAGTCCATTGCAACCTCTTGGGTTTACCTTTCAGGAGAGAAGTTAACGGAGCTGCAGTGATACTGTAGTTTCTGATGAACCATCTGTAGAAGTTTGCAAAGCCTAGGAATCTTTGTAGTTCTTTGATAGTTGTAGGACTTGGTTAATGCTTAGATTTTTGACATATCCATCTCTACCCCTTGATGACTGATAATGTATCCTAGGAACATAGTACTGGTGGTGGGAAACTCACATTTCTCAGCTTTTACATAAAGTTGGTTCTCCTGTAGGCGAGTTAGTACAGTCTTAACTTGTTGAATGTGCTGTGCTTTAGTTTGTGAGTAGATAAGGATACCATCAATGTAGGCGATAACACACTGGTTTAAGAGATCACGGAAAATCTAATTGATGAAAGACTGGAATACTGCTGGTGAGTTGGGAAGGCCGTATGGCATGACCTGATACTCATAGTGCCCTCTTGTGGTGAGAAAGGCCGTCTTCCATTCATCTCCTTCTCTGACTTTGATGAGGTTGTATGTGCTTCTGAGGTCTGATTTAGTGAAAATTCAAGCCTCACGTAGTTGTTCAAGGGCTGAAGGAACTAATGGAAGAGAATATCTATATTTGGCTGTCACTGAGTTGAGGCCACGGTAATCAGTGCAGGGTCTGAGGCCACCAGCTTTCTTTTCCACAAAGAAGAATCCTGCTACAGCAGGGGATGTGGAAGGGAGTATGAAGCCTGAAGCTAATGCCTCTTCAAAATAATTTTATAGCTTGAGTTTCAGGAAGTGACAGTGGGTATACCTTACTTTTAGGAGGAGCTGCATTAGGCAGGAGTTCAATGGCACAGTCCCAGGGACGGTGAGGAGGAAGTTGGGCCGCTTTATCTTTATTAAACACCTCAGAAAATTCGGAATACTCTGCATGAATCTTGGTTTGCACGTGAACATCAGGGCTTTCTATGCTGGTAGAGAGACATGGCATTGTAATTTCAGACAGGAAACAGTTCTGCTGACAATAATTTGACCACTTGATGAGTTCACCTCGTGCCCAAGAGATATTGGGATTATGTACTGCTAACCATGGGTGTCCCAGTATGATCTGGTTCTTATGGGAGGATACCACATATATTTAAATGTTTTCAGTATGAAAGAGACCAATGTGTATAGTCAAAAGGTATGGTTTGTTGTGTGATGCCTGTTCCTATTGGTTCGTTGTTGACGGCTGTTATGTTGATGGGAGGTATGCATGTAAAGGTATGCATGTTTAGTTCAGTGTTGAGTTCATGATGAATCATGTTTATAGCTGCCCTGGAATCTACTAATACTGAAACATAGTGTAGACCACCATAAAAATCTATGGTTATTGGTAGTTTAAAGCTTTCTTTTTGAGAAATTAGGAATTACTTCTTTGCTGGAGAACTTGGGGCATGCCGCAGATTGGTGACCTGAATGTCCAAATTAGAAACATAGCCTTTCATTGTGATGCCAGTATCGTTCCTCTGCAGACAACCTGGTATATCCAATTTGCATAGGCTCTGATGGTACAGTGAAAAGGCTTGAGAGATTTCCGATCGGGGATTATTACTAATTAAATTGTCCATCTTGACAGCCATGTTGATATTTTGAGAGTGTGTAGTGGTCTCATATCTGCAAACAAACAAACTTAATCCTTTCCTGATGAAAAGCCTCAGGCTGGTTTGAGAAATATATCGGACACTGGTGTAGAAATCCCTTACATTTATCAGCCGAACCATCAAATTTGTCAGGTAAAGCAAATCTTATCGCTTCTTTTCTGGTTGGTGGATGAGATTGAATATAATGGGTCAGATGTTCGTTAGCAGCAAGTAGACTGGTAAATTGAGTTTGGAATCCATGTAGCACTTCACTCTGGTAGTTGAAAGCTGCTTGAACCGGTGATACTTCCGCTGGATTCAGATCGGGCAAAGTATTCTGTAACAAACTCAGACCGGAGGTCAGGTTAGAATCCATTTTGCAGAAGAGTTTAATGAACACATCCAAATCAGAAATCACAAACGTAGTAAGTAATACAGACAGAGGTTGGCAACAGGTAATCAATCCAAACAGGCAAACAATACAAAAGGGGTAAATCAAGGAACGTAATTCCTATAAACAGGCAGTAGATCATAACATGAAGAAGAATGAGATTGCAACAGATAAACGCTTGGTAAGGCAGGTGAACTGGCAATACTTCACAAGGTGTGAGTGAGTGTGCATGGCTCAAATATAGAGCAAATGGGAAGTGACATGGCTGGAACTGATGTGGCAGGAAACAGGAAGTGACAGAGTTCAGTATGTTACAAGGTCCAGTAAAAAGGGCATGTATGAAGTGGATATAAGTGGATGTATGAAGTCAGTTCCCCAAAGTTCACACAGGTGTCCTAGCAGAGTAGCCACTGCTGCAGTTCATCACATTAACTATTCCACTAGCATTTGACAACCAGTAAGTATCTAAATACTTTTTCTCTGTCATCTTTTTTCATTTACCACTTACCACAAATGTCTTTTGTGAACAGTCTTTTTGTGCTATTTGTCTTGAAAATAAATCTTTTGAAATTTGGTTTGATATTTGAGAAGTGTTCAAATACTTTCTAAGTGTCTTGAGTTTTCATTTGAGGCTATGCTTGTGTTTGTATGCACATGACACACTTTCCATGAAGCCTTTATCTCCAAGACACAACACACACACACACACACACACACACACAGTCAAATACTCAAAAAGTGAAGTATGGGTGACTTTTATTGGTGCGGCAATAAAAGACAATGATGAAAGGAGAGTGGGTCTAAAAGAGAGAAAGAGGCATTCATAGGGAGGGGCGGAGGAGTGTGAAACAAGGTCTCATCCATCAGTGGTGTGGACGAGCGACATTCCAGCACTGTTAAATGGGAGGACACACTCACTCACTGCCACAATGGAGGGGGGCAGCTGGGCTGCAGCTGGGAGGAGCAAGGAGTCAATGCACAATCTCCCTCACCTCCTTTTTTAGCTTTCTGTTTCTCTCACAGCATCAATACACACAGCAGAGGCGATTCAGCGAACTCTATGGCCATGACCAATGTAAATTTCAGACGCTCAAAGCATGCATACCAGCGATGGGTTCTTTGAAGACTTTGATATTCAGCTTTTTGGTGTTTTTGCTGAATAATGAGAGTTTCAGTCAATGGTATTGTGGAGCAGAAACAGTGCTGAGGTTTTGTTAAGGTTTTGAAAGTTACGTTGTGTTATTATGCAGTTGCTTGTGCAATTTAGACATACCTTTGGAAATGGCCAGTCCTTTGGACTGCCTATGTGAACAAGATTCTTCTTAACTGTCCTGCTTTCTTGCTTTATAACTACATTTCATTGAACGGTGAGCCAATTTAACAATTAACATGGCCATGGCCAGTGGAAACTGTGGAAACTCAAGGCATGCATACTAGCGATGTTTTTCTTTTTTTTTTTTTTTTTTGAAGACTTTGATTTTAGTCTTTTCTATTATTTTTTATCATATTTTATTTATTTATTTCTGTTTTTGTGAATAGTTAGATAATCTGTGAATGGTATGAGGTTTAATTGGTTTGGAAGTAAGGTTCTGCTTAAAAGATTTAAAAGATGCATTGTGTTATTGTGCAGTTGTTGGCATGTATTTAGAGCCAACTTTGGAAAAGGCCAGTCCTTTAGGTTGTCTTTGAGACATGATTGCTCCTTTCTCACTCCCTATCTCTTTTTCATTGCTCTGATAGCCGATTCAACAAACTATAAACTTTATGTCCATGACCAATGTAAATTTTAGACGCTCAAAGCAAGCATACCAGCGATGGATTTAATATTCAGATTTCTGGATTTTTTGCTGAAAAGTGAGAATTTCAGTGAATTGTACTGCAGTTTGATGATTGGTTAGGAGGTGAAGTTCTGCTAGAAAACCTTAACCAGTTGTTTTAGGGAGTCTTTGCATGCTATGTAGTGTTATTGTGCAGCTGTTGGCCTGTATTTACTTTGTATAATACAGTCACTGTATTAACTTTGGAAAAGGCCATTACTTTGGATTCTTTGAGACCAAGATTCCTCTTTTCCCGCTCCTTAACTCTGTGGCATTTCTCCACTATAGTTGTATCGTCTAACTCTCTGGGAATGAGTGAGCAGTGTAAATTTTGTACACTCAAAGCATGATAGTGAGAGTTTTGATATTGCGATTTGATCATTGGGTTGGTGTTGAATTTCAGTGTATGGTATTGTGGTTTGTTGATTGATTTGGTGCTGAGGTTCTTTTAGAGGGCTAAAACAATCGTTTTAATGAGATTTCAAAGGTAAATTGTGTTATTATGCAGTTGTGAATTTCGATTGTCTTGCTTTCTCGTTCTGAACTGAAATTCCTTGAACCTTTACTAGAATACCGCTGCAGATGAACGAGTTCAACACTCAGACACAATCCCATAGTGGCACTTTTACTTATGAGTGAATGGAAGAGAAGCTTTGTCAGAGAGATACCTTTTTAATGGCATATTTATGTATAAATTATATGCAGACTGGACTAATAAGAGTATAATAATTTTCACTCATTGTATTTCCGAACAGTGGTTGAAAACGGGGTAGACAGCATATGCAGTGCATAGGGGCACCACACAAAGTGGGTGCTCGGAAAGCGAAATGTTCAAGGGGGCATTCAAATTATTCCAAACTTGCAATACTTTAAAACTTTAAATCTCAAAATATTCGTAAACATTTGTACATCTCAAAATTCTTCAGATGAAAAAGGTGTTTACATTACAAATGTTGTCAATGTGTCGATATTGTCAATTTCAGTGTCATATGAACATATGAAAGTATACATGTGAGAAAACTACACTTTAGGTACAAATATCTTCTAATAAGATCACGTTGAAATTTCAGATGCTCAAAGTTTTTAGACCAGCAAAGTTTTCTTTGAAAATGTTTGGCCTTATGCTTTTTTGGATTGAATTTGCTCAAACTTCTTTTGAGTTTTTGTGAGTGGTATTGTGGTATTGGGTTACTGCTGCGGTTCTGTTTGACAGTTAAAGACAATTGTTTAAGGGAGTCTTGCATGTTACGTTTGTTGTTTGCGTGTATTTAAGATCTAAAATGGGAAAATGCTCTCCCATCGCTATCTGTTGCCTTTGCGGTCACAAGCTTTTCGATAGTTCTCCTTTCAGTCTATCTAACTCCTGTTCATCGCCAATTCAGCAAACTCTTTTGCCATGACCAATGTAAATTTTAGATGCTGTAATCATGTATAACATGAACATTTGATATTTGGTTTCTGCCATTTTTAGTGAATTGTAAAAGTTTTTTTTATTTGATATTTGTGTTGCTACTAAACAGCTAAAACAATGGTTTTAGGGAGTCTTGCTTAGCACATGTTGTGTTATTATGCAGTTAAGTGTGTATTTTAAAACTACTTTTGGAAAAGGCCAGTTCTTTGGACTGTCTTTGTGACCATAATTTGTCTTGTTTATACCCCGTTCTCGGTTCCTAACTCTTGCCCATTGCTTGTGTGTGATAGTATTTTCGCAATGTGAAGTATGATTGCTCAACTCTGGATGAACAGGCATATGAGGATGTATGTTTATGTTTAGAGAGGGACATTTAAGTGAGTGTTTGTTCGGAGTGTGCGTGTAGGGAGCAGGTGATGGCTTTTTTGAGTGCACCCTTTCACACCCCTCTTATTTTGAGCTTGAGCAGCGTGAAGAGGTGGGAGAGGCAACAGGCCTCCTGCACCTGCCCAATGACTGTGTGTGTGTGTGTGTGCGTGTGTGTAAGTCTGTCTGAGGGGGCTTAGGGAGAGTAAAATGGTGAACTCTGACCAAATGACCTCAGAGCTCTGGTCATGGTAACCTACCCTGCATACTGGTAATGCATGCATATGCACTGATCATATCAAAAGACCGGCAGACGCCTTACGCTAGAGCAACTTTACACTGGTTAAGAGTGCCTAACACCCCCTTAATCACAGTAAAATCACTGTACCACATGGCATTGAGTTGTTTTTTTGCTATAATAAAAGTTATACGATAAAAGACACCAATGTTCAATACCACAAATAAGTACACTTATTACAAAAGTTTTACATTTTCTAAAGAAAATTTTCTGCAGGTGCTAAACATGCAAGGGTGTTCTGCGTGGTTGACAGGGCATTGGTAAATAGTTACTAAGGTGTCCTGGTTGGTTGTTAGACAGTGCTGGGTAGATTAATCTTGTAATCTGGTACTGATTACAAATTACATGACAAAAAGTTTAGTCAATACCAAAATTAAGGTAATTAAATATGGTTGCTTTTAGATTACATTTGGATACTTCTGGCCTCATTCTTGTTTATTTGATGTTTCATGCATTTAAAACATTATGTTGTTTAAATGCATTAAAGAAAAATTACTTGAAGGATCAAAAAACAGCTTTAGAATACAATGTATTTTTTTACTACCATATTATTGAACATAAGACAATGATTGGCATACAGTTCACAGTAATCCATTTTGCAAATTAATTTGTCAATCAGTTTGAGATTTATTTTGATGGCTTGTTTAAGGGACCCGTCTATGTATACCTGCATCAGACATGCTTGTGTAGTGTCCCGGGTGCATTGCGTCATAAACATAAATTTTTTAGGATACTGTGTCAAGTTAAATATAGTTTAATACTTAGAACACATCTTGAGATCCCTTAGTTCGATTTTGCACTCCATCAAGTGTTTGAAAGCAAGAATGTGATGCACGTTTGTATTTGCTTCATTATGATCAAGGACTGAGTCCATCAAAAGATTAATGTCTCCTCCCAATATTATATCATGAGGAGTGCCAGCAGCAATATCCCTTCAAGATCTATAAAAAAGCCCTGATCATAAGCGTTAGGTGCATAAATATTTGCAAAAAATCATCTTTTTCCCCTGAATTTCTGCTAAAACAATAATGACTCTTCCTAATTTATCTTTAACCTGTTTGAGACATTTGAATTGTAGATGTTTACTTATCAATGTAATGACTCCCCTGCTCTTACTCGAGCTTGCACTAAAGAAAACTTGCCCACCCCCTATCTTCCCAAATTTTTCAGCTTCCTGAGGGGAAAGATGCGTTTCTTGAAGAAACACTATATCATATTTCTTACATTTAAGAAAATAAATAACCTTCCTTCTTTTTATGGGGTGCCCCAGCCCATTCACATTCCACGTGAAGAGAGATAATCCACTCATATTAACATTTGACCTTTTAGAAAAAATGTATTGTGTGTCATTAACAATATTATAAAGACCACAGTCCAACATAAGTGTAACAATCAAATCCCAAACTTACCCCCGAACCAAACAAACATGCAAACGAAAAAAGGAAAACATGCGCATTAACCCTGTGCACGACAATGCAAACCGGCTCACATCCCTCTAAACACAAACAGTTAATGTACGCCTATGAGAGTCCCTGTGACAACTCTGCAATCAGATTGCTCAAGTCAGTGTTTCTATACATATTTTGTGAAACAGAATTACACAGCAAGAAATAGTCTATAAAACAAACTCCAGCCAATAAGTGGAATAAACCCAAACAAACTTGTATATTCATCCACATAACTGTCCTGAAGTGATGTTTCTCCACAGAACAAGCTCCAGCCGCTAGCGGAAACAGCACAAACAAAATCAAAAATATATAAATATTAAAACGTTCAGTTCTTCGGGCAGTCAAACAAATGTTCAGTGAGCCAATCCATTCAGCTGATACATGAGTGCAACAAAAGACACAATCACTTCAATGTCCTCATGGTTGGGGTATAACGGAATACATGTAATGGGATTACATATTTAAAATACAAAATATAAGTAACTGTATTCAACTACAGTTACAAATGAAATCATTGGTAATTACATTCAAAAAGTATTTTGATTACTGAAGAGATTACTTTGTATTTTTTTGTCATTTGTTTAATTTAATATTTAGTCCTTTCAGATGGAAAACATTTATACATATAAATTATGTGATCCAAAGTGCATTTGAACAGCGGTGAAACACTTTCTAATGATGTGTTACATTAATACGAGCAGACAGAGAAGTTAGTTTGAAGTAAGTTTGGAGCAGAAGAAATAGAAATAAACCTTGTGTAAATTGTCAGCTTTAAGCTAAGCTAAAATGCTATTTCTAGACATTTTACATGCACGTTACCAGGCACAATCATATTTTTTTTTTATCAAGAAAATTCACATTGGACCATAATTTCTTTTTTTCTAGTAAGACCTTTGATATTTTTAACATGTGTATTTTGTCTTACTGTACTGGCAGAGTTTTTATAGTCAAAACAAGTGAAAAAATCTACCAGTTCTGAGGAAGTAATCCAAAGTATTTAGAATATGTTACCGATCTTGAGTAATCTTACGGAATACATTACAAATTAGATTTTACACCATGTATTCTGTAATATGTAGTGGAATACATTTCAAAAGTAACCCTCCCAACTCTGAATGTCCTGCAAGAGATATTCCACAAAACAAACTCCAGGCCACAGGAGGCATATGCACCAAAAATGTGCAGATTTATCAACAAGCTTTCCCCAAGAAATTATATTACACAAAACACCTAGCACAAAAAGAAACAAAGAAGGTGCCCAGCTTCCTTGGACAGTCAAGTGTATGTTCAGTGAGTCCACTAAACAGCAACATGAAAATCACCAAATGCTTATTCACTCCAATGTCTTTATGAAAGACAATGCTTGCTGTGGGCATGTAAATATTTTGCGGCCATCCTTTGTATCTATTATCAGTTTGGCCGGGAACATCAGTGCAATAGCGAACTTCCGTTGATGTAAGAGTTTTTTTGCATTCCATGAATCGTTCACTTTTCTCTCTTGTCTAATTTGCAAAGTTTGGGAACAAGAAAATGCTGTGGTTCTTCCAAGAAACTTTCCTTTGCTCCTCGCATAACACAAGATCTTTATCGGATGATTTCAGAAATTTGGCCAGAATTGATCAAGCCCTGTCTCCTTCCACGGATTTCCGAACCGAGTCTCTGTGAGCTCGCTCGATTTCCAGCTCCATTGAAGTGACTAATCGACGTATTACAGCAGGATCCTCCAAGACTGGGACGACATTCGCCAGCATTACAGACATGCTGGACAGTTGCCGCTGAATTTCACCCACCGAACCATCCAAATTGAGTCCATGGTCTTTGGCCCTGTCTGGGGTATCAGCTTGAGCATGTAAGTGTCTTTTAATATCTCCAGAGCATTTGAATTCTTTGACATATTGTGTTCATAACATAGTTAAAAATCAAGTGTATCGAATCTCACTGGTTGATGACAAAAAGTATTAAAAACTAGCAATGCATGGCATCACTTGGCTGACACCAGTTGGTTAAAACATCACTAAGAGAAGTTAGTTCAGAGAAAAGGTCTTTTGCGCTGTTTGTTTGCAAATGCCACGTGGTTTGATATTTAATGTAATGTAATGAAATTCATAAATTGTTGCTTATATGTCACAATACTTTTTGGGAATGTGTTATGTGTACAAAACCAGGTGTTTAAATAACACTTTCTGCTTTTATATATATATATATATATATATATATATATATATATATATATATATATATATATATCGTTTTTATATATAGTATCAGTTATGATTGTTTGTCATTTGTTCTGATGATTTTGAGATTCTCATCTCTGGCATCATAGAAGTACAAGTTTTATTCATAAATTGAACCGTTTTGTATGTTTTGTTTCTCTAGTGTGGTCTGTGCATGAGAACAGCAGCCAGGGGATTCAATGCTCATTTATAATGTCTGTCGTTCGCATGACGGTGATGCCGGCGGCTCTTGTTATGTCAGACAAACTGGGTACAAATGGGGTATTATTTGCCACACAGAGGTCCATTTGGTTTCATCTGGATCCGGGTCTATGTCATTGCACCCCTGGTCCGCTCCAGTCCACTGAATGCAGGTTTCCAGGGTGATAGAGAGGAGGAGGGGTCGTCTGCGGCCCCTCCCCAAGACTACGTCCCGCCGCGTGTCGACCCCTCAATAAAGCGCATCTGCAGAAAAGTAGGGAGTCTATGCTTCTGCCCACTGACCCGTTCACACTGCAGCCACACAAAAACACACCCAACAAATTTTAAACCCCAAGCACAGACCTTCTCTGCAGCACTCCCTGATGTCATAACTCAAACACACATGCACAAAAAAGAGCCAAATCGGAGAGTGAGAGAGTGCGTGTGTGCCTCCCTCGCTCTCTCTCTCTCTCTGTGTGTGTGTGTGTGTGTGTGTGTGTGTGTGTGTGTGTGTGTGTGTGTGTGTGTGTGTGTGTGTGTGTGTGTGTGTGTGAGACAGAGCAAGAAAAAGATTGAAATAGAGTGCGGTCGCCCTGGTTATTAGTAAAGGGGGAAAAGTCAAATGCAGGAATGAAAGAAACCAGAGAGAAAAAAAATCAAAGGAGAACTTAAACAAAAGGCTGCTCTAAAACACAAAACACTCCATGGAGATTTGGAAAGAAAAGGGGATATTGGGTTATGAAAATTAATCAGGGGGCTTTTTTTTGCACATGCAAATGGGGCTTTATAGATTTTTCATTTATGAGAGTGCAAATTTCAACCCTCTGTCTGCATCTCTACATAGTCTCTAATATAGACAACACCTGGATATATGCTCAGTTCTCATGTTTGTTTAGTACTTATTAATTAGTCTTTAATTCACAACTTGTTTTTATCTTAAATGTATGACTTTAAATATAACAGACTAAATGTTAAAAAATTCAGTCAAAAACAAATATATTATATTCATTTTAGGCCACTGTATTTATCTACATCTCTGTTAGAGGTATCTCCTGTGTATAAATGCCATTTGATTTTAAAATGTAAATTAGCCCTTGTATTATTCCTGCTTGAAATATAATGTAATCATTTTCAAAAATTAGTTTGCTGAAATTTGTCAAAAAATTCTGAACATGAAAATGAAAGATCTGGCATTAAGGCTTATTACAGTTTAAATAGCTTATTACAATTTTCTTTGCATGGAATATTTCATCCAAAAAATTTAAATTGGTAATAATTTATTCACTTTATTTCTTATGTGAAACACAAAATAATATGTTTTAATGAATGAACTAGTCCATCTTTTTAATACAATAGCAGCTGATAAGGAATTTAAAGCTTAAAAAAGACTCATAAATCAAATCCTTTTTATGATGGCATACGGTTTTGGCGAGAAAAACTACAAATTTGAAGAAATAGTGTTGCTCCAGACCTGTAGGACAAAGGGATTTTTTTTTTAATTCTCACAAATTTTTTCACCATATTATGAAAATGAATGGTTTCTCTGGGCTGTCAAGCTCCATAAATGACAAAAACTCGTCAAACATGAAATCACAGTAAAAGTGGTCAATGTGACTTAATGCACTGGTCTTCTGAAGCCTAACGATCACTTTTTATGATGATTTGATAAGTTGTTATATACTATAATATTCAAATTAAGTCATTCATCAACTCCTGTAAACAGTGCCTAAATTCAATATGGTGACACAATTACATTTATATAAACAATGCATTTACATAGACAGCACAAGTTCAGCCACTGAACACGGACTTATACATTTTGCTATGTTTCTCACAAACAAAAAATTATCACAAACTTCCTTGATAATTTTGGGTCATTTTTCATCTTTACAGCATGTCCCTATATACATAATTTATCCATCAACTCACAATTAGGCTGCTTTAGTTAGGTCTGCTGGAACCAGAAACATTTATCATGATCTATATATCTCTGCAAAAAGATAGCCAGATCCACCTCCATTCCTGCTTGGTGTCAAACTCCACTCCACACACACTCCAAGTGTCTCTGAGTGATGACAACTAAATGCAGCCGGTGCCGGCCAGTCATCGCTTCATTCTATTAGGATGGACTTCAGGAGATGAACTGTTGCCAACTCCAACCATAAGACTTGGGATACTTCATATTGACACTGCCTGAACCTTGGACTTACTATAAACTACAACGAAATGACCTGCTGGTTGAACTGCAATATACCTCACTGATCTCTGCCTGCATCACCTTGGTCAAATGATGGACTACACTCTTAAAATGGAATTCATTAATTGCCAACAAAAGCCTTAATTTTCTAACTAACAATGGACAATTGCATCTATGTGAACTTCTGCAGTTAATCCAGAATTTCAAAGACAATAGTCATTAATCTTACAGTTCATACAAAATCTTTGTTTAAACACTGACCCTTAACACTTACTTTGTTTACTCATTTAAAACCATGACTTGCACTGCACATAAATAACTAATATTGGCATTATATTCATGCTGTTTAGCCAGAGGGGAACTGGCCCACACAATGAGTCTGGTTTCACCCAAGGTTATTTATCTCCATTAAACAACATCTTATGCAGGCTTGCTCACTGCGGTTCTAAATAAAATAATTTATGAATTACTTATTTTTAAACATGATTCACAATCATTTTTAATCAAACTACCCAATGATGACTCTAATACATTATATATATTACAGTATAATTTCCTGTTAATGCATGATTTTCTGTAAAGTTGCTTTGAAATGATGTGTATTGTGAAAAGCGCTATACAAAAAAAATGACTTGACTTGACTTAACTACCATAGTATTTAAAAGACAGATAGAATATTCAGTAAAAAAAAACTCCTGTGTTTTGCATAAGAAAGTCACTCAGGTTTGAAACAGCATGAGGGTAAGTTTTGGGTTAACACTTCCTTTAAGCTGGAATTTGGGAGATTGTTTTTAACTAGGACTGTCGATATAATGCATTAATTTAGTGTGATTAATTTTATAAAAAAATAACGCAATTAATCATGCTCACTGACTTGTACATAAATTCCATCATACAAGTATGTATTTTCCACCTATCGGAGCAAAGAAACTTATTTGAATGAGCCGCGTCAGCAGAGGGTAGTCAGCGCACCTCAATAAACCTCACAAGCAGCGCAGCCACAGAAAGAGCGCCAGACAAAAAGGAAGCACTCTGGACAGCTGGACAAAGAACAACTGAATGAATAATTTAATTCTGCTATTTTAAAGTTTCTACTACTCTTAAGCATCCAAATATGTGCTGTTTACTCATATATAATTCTGTCTGAAAGCAAGAAATTGTCCTGTGAAAACAGGACAGATTGATGAACTGCTGTCGACTGTAGAGTTGCTTAATAATATGGGAACAAAACAAACAATATTGACTTCTTAAGACACTTTTTGTATTGTCTAATCAATGCCTTCCAACAATAAGGCAATATATTCCAATCTGAATATCTGCATTTTTGTTTCGTGCAGGCCCTATACATAATATTTTTATTTATTTGAATTATTATGTATTGTTTATAATGACCTTTATTTGTCTTTCTCAGCAAGTATTGATATATGCTTTTAATTGAATTAATTAATTGGCATGTCATGTAATCAATGTGATTAAAAATGTTAATCTATTGTTTTATCTTGCCAAAAGAACAAAGAATAAATGTGAGGAGGATGCTCATTACAGTGAAGGAACAATTAAGGGTAAAATAAAGGAGGAGGGGGAATAAAAGGAAGGCAAACACAGCTTTCTGTATGCTACAACCATCTGAAGATCTTCTCAGACTGGTTTTGTTTGGCCAGTCGCTCTGAGAAGTGGAAAATGTGGTTTGCATTCCTTGACTTTTGTTTTCCGGGACTGTTTTGGGCAGTGAAAAAGGAACTGGCTCAAATCGGGAGAACAATGGCAAAACCATGGATGACAGGACCATCACTGCCGTTCTCAACACATTGAACAATCTTGTCAATGGGGACACTCAAGAAGTCTGCATTCAAAACATTGTCACATTTGTGTACAAACCTCTTGAAAGAACTTTGCTGACCTGCCTATCTGCCTTTATGGGAGTTCAAATGGCAAAACACTTTCTTTGTGTCAAAGAGTTCATTAAATTCATTGGTTTGACCCACCATTTTTTAAAGACCAAATGTCCACTGAATTGGAAACTAACTTCCATGGATAAAGACAAACCCCTTTTGAATCTATGTCAGACATTTTAAAGCAAAACGGGGAAAAAGATGACTTCTCAATCATTGCTGGACCATAACCAATGGATTCACATCAAAAGGCAATTCAGATTCACAATGAGATATTAAGAATCCTAGACTTTATCAGTCTGTCAGTAGTTTACAAAGTAACAGGGACTCTCTGGTTCATTTGATATTACTTATATGCCAACATTGGACTAGTTACCACAACAAGCATAGGGTCCTCTGTCTGCACATTTCTTGTCATCATCATGTGTGCAATGCACATTGAATGAAAGAAGCTTGACTTATGTAAAGTGAAAACATTTAATGTTTTAATTTTAAGAGATATTTCTGCCTGATCTGACCATTAAACATGACCTTTGTTCATGTAAACTAACATAGTCATTACATTGATTATATACTGTAATAAGATTCAGTCATTTTAAATAATATTTATTATTTGAACAAACCATTTAATATAGATGCTACTAGACATAACATTATATACAGTGTATTTCAATTCTCATTTGCATCACAACATATTGGTCCTGCTTTTGCCAAAATCTCTCAAACACACACACTCACACACACATACACACACTCACACACACACTGTTGGTGTGGCTATCCTTATGAGGACTCCCCATAGACATAATGATTTTTATACTGTACGAACTATAGATTCTATCCCCTACAACCATACATTTAAACCTAACCCTCACAGAAAACTTTCTAAACATTGTTTAGTATGATTTTTAAGCATTTTTAATTATGGAGACACTAGAAATGTTCTCATAAACAACATATATAGCATAATACCCATGTAATTAAATATATATATCCTCATCTGTGCAATGAACGTTGTGACATGTAATTAAGTTATTTTATCTTTTGGTGAATTACTAATGTATAGTATGAGTTATCACACCTCTCACAAATGAGAATTAATTTTAATGGATTGTCCACAAGATCCACAGGTTGATCATGTATCCTATTATCTCTGCAATTTAATTAGCAATTTGGTGTTACATAAAATATTGTATTACTCTCTCTGTTGTTACTCACACGCAATAATAATAGATAGATCCATCAGGCTCACTCATAGTTAATTATAACCTTTTGCCATGACATTATCAAGATGATACTGGATAGCTATACATTTTAGTGCATGCCATCAACACCAATTTACCTTTCTTATGTAAAAAGCTAAAAAGTAAAGATGTTTTTTAAACATGTTTTATTACCAATAGCTAAAATAAAGATCAGTTATTACACGTTTCTAAATTACACCAGAGAAAAAACAAGAAATATTTGTAAAATTGTTTGATTCACTGCCCGATTCTTTCAAACCAGTGCTTTATGATTTTATATGTCAGCCTGCTTTCAAAACGTCTGACTGTGATGTCTGAATATATGACTCCTTAGCGCAAACTCACTCACTCTCACTCACTCAAATACACACACACATACACTCACTCACTCACTCACTCACTCACACATATAACAATTAATGTTTTACTAGTCCCAGTTTGGTATAAAGAACTGCAACAAGGGTTGGTGGCTGAGCAGCATATGAAAGATACTAAGAGAGAGGGAAGGGGGGCATAGACAGCCTCAGCACCCTGTCCAGCTCAGGCAAATCCCAGAGGGACCCTAAATCCTGTTTCACTGTTAGCTCATGACAGAACCCTCCATGCAGACAAGTGGGGGGCAACAGGACCAGCACACATTTCAACCTGTCTCTCACCAATACAGACTCTGACAATGAATAATTCACACCATACGGAAGCCATTGACCCCCAAACCCAATTCACTTAATGCTCACTTAATTTTATTTCATTACTCACAATTGAGAAGAAGGAGTCGGGTGAATCCGGCAGCTGCAGCCCTGCAGAACAAAACAACATCCCAAAATAGCCCCAGGCATGACTTGAGTAGCTACATGGGCTTTATTATTGATATTTTGAACCTTTGTAATAGAGAAGGTAAAAATTCATGAGGACAGAGATTTTCAAAGCTCTGTTTATTTTTCGTTTTATGCTATTTTCAGTTTGCAGCATTAAAGATTTAACATTACAGCTACAGACCTATGTATACTTGCTAATAATCCCTTGAAATAATTTCCATTTGATTATGTGCATGCACATAATGAAACGCTATAAAAAAAAACGTGGCGGACAGAAGCTGTCAAACTTTTGTACTCAGAGTAGTTTTCTTTTTTTTGCTGGCTTCCCAATCATGTACTATTATCATTAATGAATTAAACATAAATGTTTGAAAAAATATGAATAAATTATTTTATTTTTATTCCAAATGTTGTTAACTAGCATTTTAATAATAAACTGGTTTACTCTCTTGGACAGTTGACAAACAGGTCAACCAATTTCAAGTATCAATTTCTATATTTTGATACATATAAGTTATCAATACTCTTATGTTTATTCTGTATCCATATTTAATATATGGGTAATTGACAAATAAGGTTGTCAGAGGTGAAAAAATCTAGTTCAACATTTTTAAATGTAATGATACTAATCATATGACTAATCATTTAACTTCACAAACAGTCTTGAGGGATTAAATGGGTCGCCTGTTTTCTTTTTCACATAACAAAAAAAAAAAAAGACTGTTAATTACACCACATGACTTTGATTTGGCGGACAAAACGTTTAAATATTAATCATATTTTAAAATAATATTTTTTTTACAGCTTAATTTTGTTAAAAAAATATAATTAAAGATTATTATTTTGCACTATGCATGCCAACATTTGTTTTATTAAGAATTTTCGCATCTATATTGAAATCTTGACAGAAAGAAAGAAAGAAAGAAAGAAAGAAAGAAAGAAAGAAAGAAAGAAAGAAAGAAAGAAAGAAAATAATAATGATGATAATAATAATAAATGATCGTCACATATTCTACTATACAGATTTGCCAAATTCTACATTTTGCCCAGGCATTGCAGTGTTCCCTAAGTTTGAGACTAATACCTCTGGAGGGCAGTCTCCATCTCCTCCGCGGAGGTCAAAGTTATTTGTCGGTCTCCAGTTGAGAGTACAAATGAGGATGAGCTTCCCTGAGCAGAAGCTCTCACTCGCTAATAAAGAGATCAGGTGCTTAACTGTGCCAACCACAATTACTTATTCTGACTTATTTAATACTGAATTAAAAATTGTAGCAATGTCGGCTACTATCTTAGATTAAAATCCAAAATATATGCTGCTTGAGAAAGAAACGTAAGAAAGAAAAACCACGAATGAGAAATGTCTGTAGATGTTGTTTTTCTTAGGTAGCAATGAGATCATGTTTGCTGATGTGCTATTAATCCCTAAACTCACATCTGTCTCGTTTTGAGATTTAGAAGAGATGTCATGTTATGACAATGTCATACTATGTGCTTAGATTTGCTTAAAAAAAAAATCAATGATACAATGTCAGAGATTTCAATAACTCACATGTTTCACATCTAATTCTTCCGAAACCAATTACGTCAATTATTTATTTCCTACGGACATTTAGAAGAAACAACTGAAACAAAGATAGCTGAAACATAACCGAGAGCCCCATTAAGCCTCTTGAGCTACGAAAGAACTCAAGTAACAACCTCTGATCAATAGGCCCAGTTATATTCTGGGTGGGTTTATATAAGTAATCCCCAAGGAGACTCTAATGGCTGTAATTGATGTTGCCCAAAAAAAGGCTAAATGTCTTGATATTAAGTCCGCGTTACATTATAATAACATCATTAAGCCATTTGGTAATTATGGTCTTGGAATTAAACAAGGTCTGGTGGGGCACGGGTAGCACTCTCCTATTAGTTAATGGCGAGCGCCTGGCATGCAGTGTCGAGGAGAATGAAAGGCTTAATTCTCACAATTCTCTCTCTCTCTCTCTCTCTCTCTCTCTCTCTCTCTCTCTCTCTCTCTCTCTGCCTATCGTATAACAGGCTCTTGTCCGTGTGACTCCGTACCTGTCGCTTGTTTAAGGGCTTAATTGCTCCTAATTTGTCTGGCAAAGACCTACTATTACGACGCTGCAAAGTTGCGACCAAATTATACCCTTTATGTGAGTCGAGTGGTGATTCCAGTTGAGTGAGGTGTGGTGGGAGCTAGGGAGGGACGGAAGAGTGTCCCTTGTCATTTTCCAGAAAATAAAACAAATGGGTAAAGCCTGCAGTCCATTACCAGTTCAAGGCTCCGTTTTGAACTCAAGAGCTATTAGGCGAGTCGGTCCGGTTCCGAGCATGTAGGCCTACATTGAAAAAATAATTGTAGCAGTTGTCAAGGGCCATCAGTGGTACCCGGATTTATTTTAACATAAGCCGTCTGTTCAGGTCAGACCAGCTAGAAAATGCGCAGTCGCACGGGCGCGTGTTTTGATTGCAACATTCTCTATCCACCGTCTGCATTTAGCGAATAACAAAGCTTTCAATGTAGCCTATATGCCTACTGCAAGTAGCCTACGATATGTAAATCTTTCGTCCTAACTTTTGTATTGTTTCAAAAATAAAAATGCGATAAGCATAAATGTAAGTAAATAGTTGTTGTTAACAGTGGCCTATACACTAGCGGAACACACAAAAGACGTTGGCTCACGACTATGTTTAACCCTTGTGTTTCAATTTAAAAAATGTCCGAGTCAAAAAACTGCCATAGCCTAATAATATTATATATTCATATTATTTTCCATATTACATTTTCCATATTCCATATAAACATCAGTCCTGATCTTAACTACCAAATATGCATTCATTTTCAGGATTTGTAACCCTTTAAATGCCAGTTTGTTTATATAATGCCATGTTGTTTTTTAGAGAAAAAATTAATTATTTTCCATAGGCCTATACTAAATGCTAAGGGGAAATATTTTGGGGTGGATTATCACAGTCTGGCATATGTCAATGATTAGCAACAACATTGAATTGGATTTATTATTATTATTGTGCAGTGTCAGATTAAATAAAAACAAACACACACTCAGTAAGTACCAAGATTAGTCCTATACCAAAAATGTCAGCGTCAAAAAACGGACATGTGATATATTATATTCATTATGATATATTCATTTCAACTTTCGCTGACTTAGATTTTGTAACCAATATCAGGTCCTGGTCATAACTACCAAATATTAAATCATTTTCAGGATTTTAACCCTTTAAATGCAAGTTTGTTTATAATGCCGCTGTTGTTTTTACACACACACACACACACACACACACACACATTTATCAATACACACATACAAAACACACTCTGACATCCATACCAACACGCCCACACAATTTTAGCTGCATCATTTATTCAATTGGCCTGCAGTGCTCTATAATACAGCAAACAGAAAATAGGTGTATGTAAATGTATTTACTCCATAGGCTAAACATGAGGGGAAATTGCGCCATCTGGTGGAAAATATTAAAACTTTAATTTTGAAGGCAGGGCTCCGGAATCAAAGCATAATATCATAGATTTCATGATTTTATGCTTTAATAGCACTGGGATCAAATATTGCAGTTTTAATGGGTTTCAATGGGGAATTTTATGTCCTTAAGTTCCTGAGTGTAACTATTTTGTATACACAGTGTATTATACATGTAGGCTATTATAGGAACTGAGGTTTACAATTCACCAAAGAATACACACCTTTGGCTAAATTTATGCCGTTGGCATTAACACAGCCAAAATGATCGAAAAAACAAAAATGAAAAAAAGACAAGACAAAAATGTCCCAAAGGTCGCACAAGGGTTAAAGGTGCTGTAAGCAATTTAAACAGTCCTAGAACGTCACGTAGCAAAAAGCAACAATATCAAAATAGCGTTCTTAAACGTGAAGGCTATTGACAACTGCAAAACCGCGGCCATGTTCCACTGTTTACAGACTAGCGCTGTCACACAGACAAGTGTTATATTTAATCGCACCTATTTTATTTATATTTTCCAGGGAATGGGACATTTCCTGCTTGTGCTATGTTAATGTCATTATATTTAATGTGTTGGCTACCTAGTTAGCGCCACCATTGAGCATCCAGAGATTTCGAACTTTAAAATGTAGACTATTCAAAATAAAGCGTTAAACCTAAATGTCGCTGTTTACTCACACATTATTAGCCTATTTCCCTTTGAACGTCTTGTTTAGCAAAGAAAGAAAATGTTTTCCTATTACTTAATTCAATCAAGGCGCGGCAGGCAGAGGCTTTCACTTACCAGACTCGGACCCTCACTGACAGAGTCGGCTTTGTACCACTTTGTCCACTGCTGTCACACACTTTAATTCGAGCCTTTCTCTCTGGCATTGAAAACTATCCACAATGACATTCAATAAGGGCTGGGAGAGTGAAAACCTGGTTATTTTTATATATTCCTTCCCGGACCCTGCGGGGCCCCGTGCTGGAATGAATCACTTTTAACCTCATCTTTTTGAGGTATTGACGTGTCTCTTTTTCAGATAGTGGAAATGATGCGTTCAATAGATACAGACCATTATAACCCAAATTCTCAAAGTGAAACTACGGTTTAAAATACTCTGATAATTGTTGTCCTTATAGCCTATAGCTTAATATAGCTGGTGGTTCGCTGGATCCTAGTAATAGGGAAATCAATGAAAGCCGACACATACCTGAAGGGAAAGCATAGATAGCCTAATGTCTGTCCTAAATGATAATAGGCTACCTAAATGATCGATGGGCTATTTAAAATCTTGGTTTGTGAAGGGAAAGTGTCCCAAGTCAACCATAGCATTTTAAGAAAAATTTTCAACATCCGACATATTGCATTCCCATTTTAAGAAACCCATGAATCACTCTCTCGGGAACTAGTCTCAGTTAGCCTAATTGAGCAGAGTTGCAGGTGGAATGAACGCCCGCGAAGAGCCGTGTGACATCAGTCATGTGCAGGAATGCCTAACGAGTCGTAAATTAGGGCTCAGGCAGAACAATTTACAAAACTCACTGAATTAAATTAATTAAAAGAGCAACAGTGCCCATGATCGAGTGAGAAAGGACATCAAGTTTAAAACGACACTAAAGAAATAGCTACACTCCAAAAAAGATTTTCTATTTAGAAACATATCTTCCAGAAAAACCCGTCTGTGTTTCTTTGCGTTGGGCATTAGGGGTTCTTTATTCCCGCCCTTTTGGTTTTTGAATATAACTGTTAATAAATGTTTTCAAACCCACCGCGTCATTGGTTAATCGCTGCACTGGAGGAAGCTCAACCGACCAATTTTACACACAGACAACACTCTGCACAGGTAAACTTGATATCTTTATATATATATTTAACCATTAGTAGTTTTAGCAGGAACGTTATCAGGGATAACAAATCCCATTCGCGCAGTTAAATCGATGTGCTGTTTGGGAGCAAGAGGTTGGACAAATTTGCAGTCATGATTTGTAACACTTTTGTAACCTCTATGGCTCTTACTGTTCATGTTGGGGTGATCACATTTTCTCACCTCATTCACGTCATAAAAATTGAAGACGAACGTGCAGTAAACTGTATGGTGTAACTTTCCCCAAGCTGTTACTATTTGAAGCATAAACATGACTAATTGCGCAAAATTATTTTTCTCGTTGCAACATTATCCTCTACGCATTCTGTAATTATACATTAGGCTATTTTGCTCAGAGCTTCTTATCCTTTAGATTTAGAAATGTAGCCACATAGTCCAAATAAATCCTGCATATATAATCCTGATGAGAATTCCATGAAGATAGAGCCAGAGCTCATGAAATCTGTTTTTTTCTCTCTCTCTGCAGGGCATGAGACTGATGGACCAACTTTAGTGTTTATAACCCCTAATTAATAATCACAGAACGAATTAAACTAGTTTTGCCACTGCTTGAAAAAAGCAGCAGAGAACATACGTTTTTGCAAAATGCTGGGGCAAATATTAAGCGCTTTAACCTTTACAAAGTAAAACTTTCTGTAACTGGTGATTTTCTATAGCCATAAGATTGTCTTTTTTATTTTATAGATCTCTACCATAACATGCAAATGAGACCAACTCAAGAGGTGAGCTGTTATTTTGTTTAAAATACATTATGACATTATGTTCTGAAAAAAGGTTTTTTAATTTTTTTGTGATTTCATGTATCCATCCCACCGGCGGTATGATTGTCTGCTCTGGAAACAGCACAGGCTATGCCTGCCTTAAAGCTATCAGAATATGAGTTTTAAGTTTTAAAGAGTTGTATATCTCTTTCTTTTTTCATATCTATTTTTGCCATTCATTTCTACACTGTAATTAATACAATGTAATTTCTTTGTGTCATAGGTTTAGAGTTAAAATGCATTCTAGCTGTGTTCGCTGAGGATACTTCCACACTCTCATGGCGAAATCATACGACTTTTCTAAAGTGACTAATTCGATATTCGACTATTAATCTGTACAACTTTCACTACAGCCAATGACGCCCTGGACATCGTTTCAATTATTTACTGGATGCATAAACATTTTGCTCAGTCACAAAAAAATATATATCTTTTTTTTTTTAAAAA
Source organism: Xyrauchen texanus (assembly GCF_025860055.1). Classification (NCBI taxonomy): domain Eukaryota; kingdom Metazoa; phylum Chordata; class Actinopteri; order Cypriniformes; family Catostomidae; genus Xyrauchen; species Xyrauchen texanus. The sequence goes on from NC_068279.1 coordinate 50,285,263, forward strand.
AACCCATACTTTATTTAATTTTTTTCTTTTTCACATTGTGAAGGGCTCACATATATTCAGGGTTGGGAGGGTTACTTTTGAAATGTATTCCACTACAGATTACAGAATACATGCTGTAAAATGAAATTTGTAACATATTCCGTTAGATTACTCAAGGTTAGTAACGTATTCTAAATACTTTGGATTACTTCTTCAGCACTGGATTTTTTTCACTTCTTTTGACTATAAAAACTCTGCCAGGTAAAGTAAGACAAAATACACTTTAAAAATACATTCTCTGAAAAAAATCGAAATATCTTTTGCAGTGTTGTTTCTAAAACAAGATAAATCAAATTGATCTTGTTTTAAGGATTTTTAGATATTTTTACAGGAAAACAATAAATAAATTATTATCAAGAATTTGCACATGCATTTATTGACTTTAACGTTATGTATTTGTTGATGTATTTATTCATGTAAATATGTATATTATATTTACATGAATAAATACATGAACAAATACATAACGTGAAAGAGTCAATAAATGCATTTGCAAATGAATTAGCAGACCCACATTGCTCCAAACATTAAGGCTGAGACAGAAACGTGAACATTCTATAATATTTTATAGAGAGAGCTATGTATACATAATATTTTATTAACGAGTATTTTTTTTTTTTTTTTTTTGCATTTGGAATTGTTTAATCACAATAATTTATTTATTCACAATAATTTATTAATGTATTCAGCCTACAATTGCTGTTAAAGCATTATGTTTTCCAAAATTTTTCCATATCAAAGAAAAGTACTTCATTGACACATACTTGTGTATATATAAATTTGTGTATACAGTATATAAAACCATAATTGAGGCTATATAGGAGCAGAAATATAGAACATCAAAAAGGTTCTTTATTACACTATTGAGGTTCTAAAGCATTTTCAGATGAAGGTTCTTTATAGAACCTTTAAAACATGGTTCTATTTAGCACCAAAAATGGTTCTGCTATTGTTACAAGCCGAAGAACCCTTATTTAGTACTATTTAGATCCATTTTCAAAGAGAGAAGGGGCAGTACCGCCTCTTGCAGTGTGGGTGGGGCTGACAAGAAAAGACTACATTGTGCAGTTCATTTAGTTAACAAGTGAAATAATAGGGAAGCGTGCAGAGTGAATGACGAGAGAAAAGGCACAAAACCCTATTGAGAGCTCTCAGCCGCCAGTAGCGTAGGTAACCGTCACATGGACGAACTGGCTCTCCAACTATTTAAGCAGGACCACTTTCTCCTCAGCATCATTCTGCCGTCGATCCTTGGCTACAGATACTGGAACGAGACTCACATAGATAAACTTTTAACAGCTCTCAAACACTAATAGAAGAAACACAGCGCTATCAAGATGCCAAGATCATTTCTTGTGGATTCCTTGATATTGCGGGAGAACAGCGAGAAAGGAAGAGAGAACAGCCCGCCGTTATTTCCTTACGCTATGCATCCATCTCATCCTCTCCACGGTCTTTCCGCAGGCTCCTGCCACTCTCGCAAAGCGGGCTTGTTATGCTTTTGCCCGCTGTGCGTTACGGCGTCACAGCTGCACCCGTCGCCTCCAGCGCTACCAATCATCAAGGCTTCCTTTCCTGCCTTCGGCTCCCAGTACTGTCACTCTGCGCTGTCCAGGCAGCACACCACTTCTAGCGGTGTAAACCTCAACAGCGGCTCGGGGTTATACCAAGCCACGTATCCAGTTCCAGATCCGAGACAGTTCCACTGCATTTCCATAGGTGAGTAACTCTTATCAAACGTCTAACATTGAAGAATCATAATAAAAGACAGTAAAGTCAACTTCTTACTAGACTCTACGACCTTTCTTTTCTACTCTATTTCAACTTTACCCATATTAATAGCTATTCTCATGTTTCTTTTCAACAGAGAATAATAGCAACCAACTGCAGAGCAGCAAGCGCATGCGCACCGCGTTCACCAGTACGCAACTCCTGGAGTTGGAGAGGGAGTTCACTTCCAACATGTACCTGTCAAGACTTCGGCGCATAGAGATCGCAACTTACCTCAACCTGTCCGAGAAGCAAGTCAAAATTTGGTTCCAGAACCGCCGCGTAAAGCACAAAAAGGAAGGCAAAAGCAGCTCCCATAGGACGGGCTTGCACAACTGCAAGTGCTCTTCGTCCTTATCCTCCGTCCGGTGCTCTGAGGAAGAGGATGATCTGCCCATGTCACCCCCGACATCAGAAAAAGAGGACGCAGATCTGTCCGTTAGCCCATGAACTCGTATTCATTATTACCTCAGCAGACTCTCTACGCCACACCTGTGGAATCTTGAATGCAGCCAAAAAAATCGACGGCACCTGCGTGCGCCGTCACCTGTAAATAGCGAGAAATAAGAAAACCTTTATATATGTTCTGGGTCTGCGTATCCCTTTAATGTTGTAAATTTGTATACATGTTCTATGTTTGTATTGTATTTGTATTTTTTTCATTTAGAGTACAGGATAGCTCAAGCACAGTTTTGGAACGGAATGGAAATATGGGATGTAACCGAGAAGGCGAACTAACTAAACGTCACTTCAATGACAGCATTTCTTATTGCACTTTTATTGTAATGAGAATATTTATTTATTTAAAAAACTTAATTGCTGAAAATAAAGAATATTTCTTAGTGACAAAATGTTGTCTCATGTCAGTTGATTTCACAAGAAGTAGCCTATAAGACAACCACTACAACTTACACCAGTGGTGAAGCTGTACAGTATTATTACGTTTCGAAAGATATAATTCAACAAAAGAATAAATATCTTTCTTTCGTTCATTCATTCTTTCGTTCTTTCTTTCAATAGTGAGCCGTAAGTTTGGATAGCCTCCATGTTACTTTGATATGCGCTATTCTTTTACTTTTTGTTAAGAATCTACCTACTAATTTGAGAGAAATAACCCAAAAATTTAGATTCTTCACCTTCATACAATATTTAGCTTAAAACCTGAAAGAAAATTATATAAAAAAAAGAAAATCCAACATCTGTCTGCCTAGGAGGATATTTGAACACTGGAATAGAGGCAAAAGTGTGCTTATACAAAAAATATACATATGCCGCCCTATTCTTAAACACGACATTTAGGAAAAGGCGTTTAGCCGTTTTGAGGACCGCCTACACGTGTCCAATAAAAACTGTTTAAAACATTTTGATACAATCAAATGAATTTATTTTAGGTGTAACGTATCATAGATTAAAAAAGGTCTTCACCAAGGGAAACAAACCGCAATGCGTAATTTAAAGCTTATCAGAACGAGAGGCATGTGTTGAGCGCACGCCAACTACCTTTAATAAACATTTAGAATGTCTTTAAATGGGTTAATCATGCAAGAGTCCACGACCGCCTGTGGCCGTTAAGCTAAAGAATATAGGAACTAATAAAACATATTCTAAAATACCCAATCTACTCTGACCCTGTCGTCGTAAAAGATTGGGGTATTTACGCATCTTTATGCTCCTCTATTTACAACTCAATTGCATCGAGATCGATTTCCGTCAAGAATTCCAAAGAGACGCGTATTCATCGAGTTCCCCATGGCATTCCCAGGGGACGCAGCAGAAAGTGTCCCCCAGGCGCGGGGCCTCTCCGTTTAACACTGAGCCCTTTAGCGCACGGTCCTTAACAGTCTCGTGAGAGGGGGTTAATAAAACCCAAGTAGTGTATTAATACACAGACAATAATACGCAAATGAATAAAATATACAAGTCAACGAGACAGATTAATCGATGTTTGTATTTAAATTTATTTAAAGGGGTCGAGGCGCACACATGGTGACGATGGTGATTAGTGTTTTGCCTGTCGCGTTTGAGATTGCTGACACGATTATGTGCTGCATATTTTAATGCATAAATGAAAAGGCATGACGACAAATGAATGAATGTGTGAATCATCGTTTAATTTATAGGCTAACTCAGTACAAAAATTATAATCCACAACAAATTGTTCCCCAAAATGAATGACCATTAGGGTAGACATCTCATCGAAAACTAACATCTTTAATAATTTAAGAAAAAACAAACAAAAAAAGACCTGTGAAATATTACTCGTTCAATTTGAAAGGGCACTTCAACCTTTCAATTTTCTTTTATCTTTTTCTTCTGGTTTAATGCGCACTATGGCTCTCAGTTTTACCAGTTTAGCCAGACCGATACCATATCCTGGAAAACTGGTTTTGACGCTCTCTACACCATCATCATTGCGCTTTAAATCTTAATTGAACTATTTGAAAATTGGGGTTTAATCTTATTTCCTTTTCTCGCAATTCATCATCATTCATCGGTATCAACAAAGGCTCTTGTGAGATCGACACATTTACTAAATAATTCAAGTCATTATGGGATATTGGGCGCTCTAGCAAACTCTCCTTTAATGGTTCACTTAAACATTTGAACAAAACTCTAATATTTGCATTTGTTAAGATATAGGATTAGACCATTTAGTTAATTACATCATACAGTCTCATTTGCACCATGCGTACTCTGCAAATCGCCCTTTATCCATTCAATTGCCCGGGGGTATGCGCCCTGCGGGTGTTTTAAGCCTGGTACTCCTCAAAATTCTCAATGTATTCTTAATTTTGCGCCGATCAATTCATTGAAGCAAAAAGTGCTACAGAGTCTTTTAAGAGGAAGAAAAGCGAATTGTGACGTGACCCTGACAGAGGCTGCTGAGAGGGCTTGCCTGACGCTCGAGGGTCGGATGAGTCAGGCCCCCATTTATCAGACTCGCCCTTGTCTTTCTTCCAACAAATTTTTCATGTACGGCTTTTCTTAGACTTGTCTCTTATCTATCAGATTAAAAGAGCAGCTTGTAACAAATCAGTCTGCCCGATTTACAACAACATTAAAAGCGGACAAAAGCGACAGTCCGTCAGTACCTGAGTCTGGTAGACGGTGAGGCGCTGCAGCTGATTCGATGAGTTGAAAATGCGCACGAAACAAAATACTTGAATCCAGAAAAAGAGCCTTTGTATGTTTCTTTAGAAATCAAGCAATTCTGCATGACAAAGGACAATTAATAAGCCGTCTTTTCACGACCAGCAGCTGGTTTCCCTGTCAAGGAAAGTTGGAAAAAATTCGGACTGAATGCGCGCAAAAGCCCTTTGCGCGCAGACAGCTACCCAAGGTGACCCATTTGGCACAGTTAAAATAAGCAGGCCGAGGCAAAAGCGAGGGAACTGTCAAAAACATTTAAGCTAGAATATCTTGAAATTGTAAATCCCTTTATGTGGAGGGACGCTGCCGATCTGGGTTAGACGTACAATGGACGTGGTTAAGTTGGAGAGGCTTCGGAAACGGACACGTGGCCTCTCAATGAGAGATTTTTGGGAATCGCGTGGCTCGTAGCGAGTCTAAACGATGTTCAATCTTTATATTTACACTGATAAAAAAAAACCAAAAGTACTATTTAGCTACTGTTTGTGTTCAAAGTTGCGCAATATTTCTTAAAAAAATGATATTCACGATATTAAATGTACCGATTAATCCCAGTGTCGCAGCGACTCGATTTAAAACTATGTTTTTTACATGTTCCAATCTTTCAAAATCCCATAAAGAGTTCATGTCATGAGATCTCCACATTGAATGAGTCATTAAGCAGTTATTGATCTTCTAGGTGTAAAAATATGTTAAGCTTTGTTATAGAATATGTAAATGACCTGCAGTCTTAAAAAAGCGGGCAGTTTGTGCATAGTCTACAATTAGGCATAACCCGTCAGTGCTCGTGTTGGTAGGTTAGGTTTTAAGGGACTAGTCAGATGAATCTGCCTTGATGGATCCAGTCAGAAAATGTAAACGCCAGTCTCATCGATAATGGGCTTGTATAAGAGCATCCTTGTCCACGGGCAGTCTAGACATTTGGTCACGCTTTTGCTCAAGTTTACGCATACAGAAACAGGAAGCCTATTTAATAAAAATAAAAACTATAATAACATTTCAAGATATTTCCACCTCAATACACGACTGTCTCACACAAACTATCAAAGACAGAATAGTGGGACAGACTTCACAAAGCCCGGAGCATTTTAAAATTAATTCAACGGTTTCCAGTGAGCTTTTTACTCAGTATCAAACGGTTTGATGTTGTTCATGCAGAATTGAATCACTCCATACTGACACAATGCGAGGGAGAGAGGCTGCTATTCGATTCTGCACCTGCAATGTCAAGAGGTCGAGAAATAATGAACAGGGCTGACTCAGAACTGCGCTTTCAAGTGTTAACTCTTGTAAAATGATATAAAGAGACAAGACACACACAAAAGCACTCGCGTACCCGCCTGTATGTTTTCAGTGGCGCTTTCCAAACTTTCACAGCCTTCTAAATTCTCTTTTTGATTGAATTTTGCACAGTTAAACAGTTCCAGCCACCTCCTACCCTCAGTGCCATTGATGTCTTTCTGACCTGATAAAATGCGCTTGGCTGCCGTCAAATGGGCCAGCTTTGCCTGTTCACATTTAAATATGGGAATTAGTCATGAGCCCTGTCACAAGCAGCAGAAATTGCTAAATTGTTGGCCTCTTTTCAGCGACGAGAGCGCCGGGGTCTGCATTCATTACATTGAATTTAGCGTCGAGGTGAGAGACCTTTGTGGCTGTCTTTTACCGGGATGTCATAACAAGGAATCGTTCTGGAAATGAGTGGGCGTGAGCAAAAGGGAAGAGGAGGGGTGACGCGCCCTCGGTTTGATGCAGCGTCATTTCGGTTTCAAGCGGATTCTGATATTTAGTTAAACAAATTAACTCACAAACACTTCTGAGGGTGGGCGCACATGGAAACTGCAAACATAATTAATAAAGTTCATGAGCTCAATAACAGACAGGCAGTTTGATATCAGTCAAAATCGTACAAGCCAAGCATCCTCAGAATTTTATTTCGATCTGTGGGAAGATGTCCCCTTGAGAATATGTGCTTAAGAATGTATTTCGATGTACGTTTAGCATGAAGATAGTGCATCATCCAACATATCATGGGAAATACATAGAAACATTTGATAATTTAGTTGTAATAGCACAAAATAAATAAATAAACTGGCCATTTTACCCAACCACTGGGATGAAGCCCCCGTGGTAAACTTATCCCGGCTTTCATCTGATTTTTACAGAATGTATAAAATTAAATTGATATAATTAAAAAAAAAATATTTGGTGTAAAAAAAAAAAAATAATAATAAAACTAAATCAAGCAATCAAGTAAACTTATGCTATGCATTATATACAGGCTTAAATACATATTTAGACGCCTATTTTTTATTTTATTTAAGAGATGTCGTAATAGCAATGATTCCACACAATTAGCCGATAGCGAATAGAATATTTTTTAAAATGTACATCTAACTCATGGAAATATTAAACAATAAAAGTGAAAAAAATGTTTACTCCACAAATCTAAACACATTGTGCCCACAAATCTCCACACACCTACACTTACACCTACATCTCCTAATGTCCAACAAAATAGAAAGTCACAGATCATAATTTTCCAATCACACAAAATTAGATAAATTAGCCTCAAAGCATTTCCTATGGAATAAATATCACAAATGTAGATATTTAGAGGAAATGTCAACATTTAGAGGAACGCACGCATTAAATAATGAGATTTATTGCCGTCTATGACTATGGTCAAGCGAAAAGGTCAAGATATGCCAGTTCACAAATTTGAAGGGAACGTTGACGTAATGGAGTTACAGCGCCATCTGATGGTACTACAGAACAAAAAAACACACTAGGTTAGAAGGAGGTTATAGGTATAGGTAGGCTAAAGAACCTCCCACCCCGATCCAAAGCTATGTGCAACTTAAATAGTTAATTTAATTACAACTGGCGCTGGCTTTTACAAATGTTTCGGTAGTAAAACTGCATACTACTTTGTATAATAAAAAAGGCTGACTTTTACTTCAAAAGCGCACTGACGCTCCACACCAGTAGGCGGCAGTAATTTGCAGTCAGCTCTCGGTCTACCGTTAGGAGACAATCGGGAGAGGAGTCTTCTGTCAACCTTTGTGTCTCCGCAGAGAGCGGGACAGAACGGCGACAAAATGATCAGGCATTACTGCAAGGTTCTCCAAATAAATGTCCGGAAATTCACCATGCTCCCGCACGTTGCTACGGGTAAGCCGAGTCCTTTACAGACAGCATTATATAAGAATTGTATGCGTTGCGGCCAGGGGGCGTTCATGTGGAGGTGTGGCCAGGATGGCTGGCGTAAACCAGGTCCCATACTAGCAACAGAACGTAATGTACTGCAACAGAACGAAGGCTGGATTGTCTCTAGTAGTTTCCATTTGTTTGAGGTTTTTATATTGTTGCAGTTAAGGTCAGGTCTTAGCTAGAACACTGTGATGTATCCATATAATTCAACGTTTTTGATTTAGCGATTTTTTAGCTTGCAAATCTGCTATATCTAGATAACCAGGCGGAAAGCTTCTGATGGCGGATGAACCTGGGGAGAAATCACATGTGCTTGGCCTCCTAGCTAAGCGTCACCAACTGCAATTAACAAGTTACATTCTTTTTTTATTATTTCTTTTTATATCGAATGAAAGACAATCATAAATTTTTTTTTTAATGAAATACACGATTAAACCGATTGATTCATCTAATTTAGTGCAATTAATCGCGTCAATATTTACTGAGAAAGTCCTTTAAGTTAAGGTAATTTAGTATATAATAGGTCTAATTAAAATAATAATAATAAAAAAATACAATTCAGATAATTCAACAATGCTTATCGTATAGGCTATATATGTTTTGGCAGCAGGCAAGTCGAGCATTTCTACAATACAGAAAGTGTCTCAAAAGTCCAAATATTGTTAGTTATATTTACATATCATTGAACATAACCCTATTTTTGACCTACTTCCGTCAGAGTTATTTTTATTTATTGGTCCATGTACATGTCAGTCTGATGAAAGCTCTTTAGTTGCATTGCGTTTCAATGTCTCAAGTCTTGTGACAAGTCTTGTGCTTTAAAAGCACTCTGTCAAGTTAAATGTAGTTTGAAACATTGAAAAAACGCATCTTGAGATGCCTGCATTCGGTTGTGCCCTGTCTACCTGTTTTTGAGCACAAAAGTACTGTCTGTTGATTTGAGGAGTCCTGTTGCCTGTACAGTTGGAGCTGACTGCCCCTTACTGCCACATCTTTGTTGAATTGCTCCGATAGAACAGTCCTTAAATTACAGAATTGACATTCAGACTGGAGGCATGAATAACTGAATGAAATGTTAATGCATAATTTTCATATTATTAATCCCACTAACACATTAAATCGACAGCCCTAATTTAACCACGTCCTCACTAACCCGTTTTCGTTTGGAAATTAATTTTCAGTTTGATGGCATGATCCAGGGAAATGTTTTCGGTAAAACACCTTTTTTCTGAACTATTGATAGCGAATGCCTGATTTCGTTTTCCGGTCTACAGTGTTTTCACATACATCAGTGTATGCTCTTAATGGATAATGTGATGTTTAGTGTGTTCAATAGACACACAACAGACTTGTTATTGTCAGCTTTATTGTCAGCTTTTCAGAGAATCAAGAATCAAGACCACTCCTTTTGCCTTTTTAGTATAAAGATAGCCATATTGCCATACAAGACAAAAGCAGTCACTACACTGTCAAAATTTACTCGTGACCAAAATGGTATATTTACTGCGTTTTGCCTTTGAATGGCTAAATCAATGTAAGAAACGGAAGGCCAATCACAATTTAAGATGTAGATATTACATTGCTGTAAGTTGAATGATGAACTTTATAACAGTGCAAGTCAAGGGGAGATTTTTTAGGAAGTGTATAAATAAAGTTTATTTAAAAAAACGTATATAGATAGCATAGAGATTGTTAGATCATCGACTGAAGTCCCTAATCACATTTACATTTATGCTTTTATCCAAAGCGACTTAACAGTGCACTTATTACAGGGACAATCCCCCTGGAGCAACCTGGAGTTAAGTGCCATGCTCAAGGACACAATCTGGTGGTGGCTGTGGGGATCAAACCAGCGACCTTCTGATTAACAGTTATGTGCTTTAGCCCACTACGCCACCACCACACCAGCAATCAATTCTGCCAAGCCCCAGATCTTTCATAGGTACCCCCGGCCGGCTGTGAAAAAGACGTTGAACACCCAGGGCGCGACCACCTACTGGACCCCCTGATTCTCCTATGGAAGAAATGAATGGGATTTTTACTTGAACCCAGAATCCCATTGTTTTGGAAAAGTCAAATAAGAACAGAATGTTTGAGGAATATCAATAACGTGCTGCCTCATAAGCACTGTCAAAATGATCACCACACATAATCTTTTACCCTCCAATAAAAAGGTATTCACCAAGCCAGTAATTGTTTATGCTCTGTTTTAGGTGTTCGACACAAGACAACAATCCAGTATGCCACACGGCCAGACCTGCCCAAGCTGGCCTACAGGAAGCTGACAGGGAAGAGTCCTGGAGTGGTTTTCCTGCCTGGTTTTGCCTCCAACATGGGTGGTCAGAAAGCAGAAGCCTTAGAGGAGTTCTGCAAGTCTTTGGGCCATTCGTACCTCAGGTAATTGAATTAGAATTGCCTTAAATTTTGTGCACTATTTGTGCATGCTTGAATGGAGTAGGAAATGGTGAATTTAAAAGATTTTAGTGCTCATTAGAGCATTTATCTGCTCACAAAATCAACAAGAAAAAACAAGTTTTGTGACTGAGTGAAACCATTTTAACTAGAAATTGCTATCTTCATTTTTGGGAGGTAATCAAAGCTGGGTAAAAATGTAGATTTTTGGATAAATTGTGATCTTCATTTGAATGATCCGATATCGACTGTTAAAAACCCAAGATCATTTAGTCTATGTGGCAACCCTCTACAATGCAAGTAAATCAAGTAAGCAATAAACACACACACACACACACACATATATATATATATATAAATAACCTCATGCCATCCCAGATGTGTTTGAATTTCTTTCTTCTGCAGAACACAAAAAAAGATTTTTAGAAGAATATCTCAGCTCTGTAGGTCCATACAATGCATGTGAATGGTGATCAGACATTTGTAGCTCCCAAAATCAAATAAAGGATTCATTAAAGTAATCCATACGACTCCAGTGTTTAAATCCATGTCCTTAGAAGCAATATAATAGGAATAATTTATAACAGATAAAAATGTAAGGCAATTTTGTTTTACTCTTAATCTCCACTTTCACTTTTACATCTGAAATTCACATGTGGTTACTGTTTAGTTAAAGTGGAGATTTAGGGTAAAAAATAACTTAAATATTATTCTGTTTCTCACCCACACCAGTTATATTGCTTCTGAGGACATGTATTTTAACACTGGATTTTTAAATGTTTCCTTTATGTGATTTTTGGAGCTACAAAGGTCTGATGACCATTCACTTGCATTGTATGGGCCTACAGAGCTGAGATATTCTTTCAAAAGTCTTTGTTTGTGTTACGTAGAAGAAAGAAAATCACATTTGTGATGGCATGAGGGTGAGTGTATGATGAGAGAATTTTGGGTGAACTATCCCTTTAATATTTCCAAAATGTGCCAAGTTTGAAGGTACGTTGTATAATTAACAGCATTAGCTGAGAGAATTTCATTCATATATACACCTAAGCAAAATGGACACAACTAAAATATACCCAAATGAATCTGAATCGAATTGAAATGAATCGAGAGCTTGTGAATCAATATTCTGTATAAAAAAAAAATCTGTATCAATATTCATCCTTTATAATCAGCATTTTATAATAGATTCATGCCATTTCAGAGACGTAATGTGTAGAGGTCGACCGATATTGGTTTTTTCAGGCCGATGCCGATCTTTTGAAATCCGGGTCGGCCGATTAATGGAGCCGATTTATATTGGCCGATATTTGGCCGATATGTGCTTGTTTTTAACCTCTTATTTGAAACTTTTATTTGAAAGATAAAATGTAACACAAATAATTACTTAAGATAGAAAACATTTCTCAACAAATACATTTATTGAACACTTGACACTTAAATTAAAAATGTATAATGTAAAAACATATTGTATAAATAATGTATAACAAATATATTAAATAAACAAAGCAGGTGTTACGAACTGCTCTGAGACACGAAGGTTGAGATCCAAATGCAGCTTTAATTAAGGGGCAATCCAGACACTTAATCCAATATTCAGAGCATCCAAGAGCAGCACAGGCATAACTAGGGATGGGTATCGTTAAGGTTTTAATGGTATTACTATCTTACCGATACTGCTTATCGATCCGGTACTTCAACTGTATTCTTAACGGTTCTTTTTGTTATAATATACAGATATATATAAATATATATATATATATATATATATATATATATATATATATATTAAACAAAGATAAACGTTATATAGGCATATTGATTTAATTTCAGGAAGGTCTACTAACATTACTGTTCAGGTGTGGTCTAAAAAGAAATCTAATAATCTAGTAATCAATTGTAAAATAACACTGCATAGTTTATCATAGATAGATGAATGCTTATTAATGCAGAAGTTATTCATTCAAGAGCTGTAAGTGATTTTCTCTTTGCCTTTTGTTGTTTGGTTCGCAGTAATGGCTCAATCGTCATCATGTTTATTAGGATGCTTCCCCTTTAAGACCGAGTTCAGATCTAATAGACTCCTGATGCAGCATATTTTCTCCCAACTATTTCCATAACTACGTCCATTTAAGACATAAACTGTGTTTAAGTGAATCTCCAAGCCGGTCGTTTAGACACATTTTTGTGTATAGTTGATTGTTTAGACGTGCACATGAAACCCAAAATAGCCTATACTTTGCTTGTCTCTTTGTGGTCTGTATCGGAGCACGCGCCGCCTTGGGAACGGTATCTCTTGCGCTCTTTTTATTATTAAACGCGTCCCGCAGTTTAGCAACAGTAGTTAGACTGCATTTTACAATAATCACCGATCGTGCTGATTCTGACGTTAAGTTTGAGTTTTAGGGAGAAATGTCAGTGCACCGCTGTGAAGGGAAGGAAGTTGTGCTAGACAGAATGCGGCTTATGTATAAATATTGTTTTTATAATCTTTGGAAGGCGAAATATAAAATAAAATCAGACTAATATCACAGATCTAAACCAGGCTACGTTTGAATGTTTAGTTCTGTCACTCATTTAGCAGGGCTGTGTTGTGCTCGCTGTGCGCGAGATCTCTCTCTCTCTCTCTCTCTCTCTCTCTCTCTGACTGCGAATAGCTAAATTGCATCACAGAGAATGGTTTCATAGAATTATTATACATAGAACATGTATTTTCTTAATTTCTCCAGTACCGACAGCAGAAGCGTAACGTCCGAGCTTACCAAAGCCAGTCCTTCAATAGCCTATAGCGCGTTGGTATCTTTTTTATTACTTATTTCTCTGCATTGAGTGACAACCCTCTCAAATATAAGACACACAAACAGAACAAATAAAAGTCTCAGATTCACTGTCTGTAATTGGAAAATTCTTGCTTACTTATTGTGACATGATAGCAACCCTTCTGCTGTGATAATGCAACTTCAACTACGCTATCAATAGCCAAAGTAGCCAAATGTCATGTCGCGTTTTTTTCTCGAAGTTGGCAGAAAAATATCAAAAGTTTTTAATTAAATATAAATAAGTTTAATTAAATATAAATACAAATTTAATCCTTACTGTTTACTCCAAGGAACTTCACTCCTTCCTTAGCACTGGATGAGGTCAGCTCACTCTGCTGGAAAATGACTCTAGGGGCAGCGTGCGTCGAACACGTGTTCCACAACAACACTAGGCTGCCCACAGATGTGCCTGCCTAATAATCGGCTTGATATACTTGGATATTGGCCGATGCCGATTATGTAAAAAATGCTAAAAATCGGCCGAGTAATCGTTTTAGTAATGTGTCCTACCCACACTTCAGATCCTTCTTACACCCCTGGATTAATATGTTTCACCATTGGTTCATATAGATTGTCATTGTAATCAATTACCATAGTGTGTTCATTATCCACTTTGACATTTGTATTATGATGGTGATAAATGATCTTCTTTTTTCAGGTTTGATTATTCTGGCTGTGGGTCGTCCGAAGGGGAAATGGCAAACTACACCATGGGTGCTTGGAAGAAGGATGTGCTCTTCGTACTGGATGAACTAGTAGAGGGGCCACAGGTGAATGGATCAATTAATTTGTTTGATTAATTCATTGCAAAATGTGTCTTCAATCACTTGAATACAAATTCATAATTTGTTAATATACATGACCAAATTAAATCAGTTCTGGCTTTTATGTAATTGTGTTCAAGATTCTGGTGGGCTCCAGCATGGGTGGTTGGCTGATGCTGCTAGCAGCTCTTGCACAACCAGAGAAGACCGCTGCTATAGTGGGCATCTCAACAGCTGCAGATCACTTTGTCACATCATTCAACACGCTGCCAATAGAGGTGAGAAAAGTCATCTTTAAAATTCTGGGTGCTCATGTATAAAACTGGTCGCTGATTTCATCCCAAAAGTGTGCTTGCACACAAATGTTTTCAGATTAATAAAACTGTATGTATGGCAGAACCTGTGCAAAGTTCACTTTATGAATCCCAGTTAGCAGAAGATTGTGCATACAGACACAAAAAAATTATTCCCCACCCCATGTCCTCCCTGAAATGCCCATACTATATATTGAGCTTCCAACGGGGGTTTTTACCATGCATAACCTTATCTGCATATAATTTTCATATGCATGTTGCCATCCAGACACGTAATAGTACCGTGTTTAATGGTACGAGATACTAGGAAAATAGGAGATAATGGAGCTGTTCAGCCGTGACGTCAATTTGTAGGTGAACCCTAATGGATGGAAGGCTAGTTCGCCATAGGTTCCTGTGGCAGGGCGGATGGCGGGGCCGGGTCGTTGTATGTATGTTGCTTCAATGCGGCTTTAAAATTCACGTTTGAGGAATGACTGTGTAATTTATGTTGTTGAAAAAACATCCAAGTATCTTTAAGTAATATTTTCCACAGAACTTATTTTACTCATAAATCCAAACCTGCCATTATAAAAATCTATAGCTAACTGTCTTGCAGGTCTTTGGACTACAAAATGCACCGCTCTATACTGACTGGAGCCGAAATGGCGCATGTGCCTATAAGATAAAACCCTGCCATTAAAATAATTTCTTAAAAGGATTTTCATTGAAACACTTACCATAAGCAAAATCAATTGTCCTGAGAAGTGTATAAGATATTAAAGGGCACCTATTATGCCCCTTTTCATAAGATGAATCTTTGGTCATTTAGATATTTGGTGTCCCCAGAATGTCTGTGAATTTTCAGCTCAAAATACCCTACAGATAATTTGAATTACCATGTTGAAAATGCCAATTTTTGGGTGGGAATAAAAACAAGCCGCTTTTGTGTGTGTCTTTAAATGCAAATGAGCTAGTGCTCCCCACCCCTTATCCAGAATAGGGCAGAGTTTTGACATCTCTGCTTTGGATAACTAGACATCAAAAGCAATATGACTGACAGTGAAAATAGTGGTGTTCGGCCCTATATGTTTGAACCTGAGTCAGACACTGATGAGAAAGAGAATCCGTCAGAAGTGAAACTTTGAGAATAAACCAGGAAGTTTCCGAATGGTTATTTGATACATTTATTTATTTGTTGTAGAGTTTTTTCAGCAGTTTTGCAATGATAGATGAGCAACACACACACGAATACTGTTGCAATGTTCGCTATGCACTATAATGAAATGACACAACACAAACATGTCCGTCAGCAGTGTCCATCAACAGTCGTGGGCAGGGCCTGTAGAAAGTGACGTCACTTTATACAGAATCTGTGAACGGCTTGTTCTGAGACAATGCTTATGATTAATGGGGATTAAAAAAAGGACTGGGTGGATTTTTATCATTATAGGGTGGTTGGGTACACACACTGCCAACACACATTTATGTTCAAACACCATGTAAAAGTGAATTTTGCACAATAGGTCCCCTTTTAAGAATTGATAAAAAAGTGTTTTATCTTGAATAAGTGATAACGGAAAATTATTTATTGATTGTTTTAAGCATAAACCTAACCTACTTATTAAACGTATCTAAAAAATGATATTGTAATATTTAAAAATCAATTTAAGAATGTTTTATAAATCTGTAAAAGTTAGATTTTGTTTTACAGGAAGCTAAACAAAGATTAAAAAAAATTACATTTTTGCAGTGTTAAACCCTACCTGACATCATCAGATCAGAGCTTTTTCTTCAGAAATAAAAGGTGCAACGTGTAAGTTTACCATTTGTTTTTGTATTCAACTTGTACCAAAACACTGCTGAACAGTAAAAGTATATTTCGTTATACTAATTATACTATTATGTTTAGATAGCTCCACTGGTCCAGGTGAAATCAACCAATGAATGACTTGCGTGTAGTTTTCTCTCTGTATAAAGCTGAGATTGGAGAAAGGATTGGGAGATATGGAAAAATTACCCAAAATTACCTTTAATAATTCTTCCATTTCTTCTACCTCTTTTTTTATCAGACCAAGAAGGAAGTAGAGGAGCAGGGCTCTTGGAAATTCCCGACCAAGCACAATGAAGAGGGTTTCTACACTCTGAGTGTGAACTTTCTGAGAGAGGCAGAAAACCACTGTGTACTCCAGAGCCCAATCCCTGTTACCTGTCCGGTACGTCTGATCCACGGGCTCAAAGACTCTGATGTACCCTGGCATGTCTCCATGCAGGTCGCAGAGCGGGTACTTAGCAACGATGTGGACGTTATTCTTCGCAAACATGGGCAGCATCGCATGTCAGAGAAGGATGATATTAAGCTCATGGTGTACACCATTGATGACCTTATTGATAAACTGACCACACTGGGGTGAGGATGGGTGTACTCATGTAAAATATGGATCAACAGGTGTATGGAAAACCTCATTTGGAGGTAGGGTTTTAAATGCAGAAAGCCAAATTAACTGAAAGGGTTAGTTGATACAAAAATAGAAATTCTGTCATCATGTACTCACCCACCCTCATGTTGTTCTGAACTTGTGTAACTTTCGATCTTCCATAGAACACACAAGGATTTGCATACAGTGAAAACATGGATGATTAAGTAACCTGTCAATAAAATGTAACCCCAAATCAATACAAATACATATATAAGGGTATGTGTATGTATGTGTGTGTGTGTGTGTGTGTGTATATATATATATATATATATATATATATATACACCCATATACATATTTTTTTTTATTGATTTTTCCCCAATAATGAAAGTACAATAAAATAATGTAATTAAATAATATTTAAATATATAATTTTTTCACATCATAAATTGTCACAATGTAAAAAAAAATTCCTAATGATCCTTAAAATAGGCTTCATTGTCCAAATGCACTATGCAATCTAATTTCTTAGTTGTTTCTTTTGATTTTGGAGTAAAATGGGACATGGGAATATTCTTGGCATCATTTTGAGAGCTACTGCAGAAGTCAAAATCTTAATTTTCATCTTTCTCACAAGAAATCTTATCGAATGGCTTCAGAAGATTTGCACAAGTTGTAAGAGTGACTATTGTGAGAATTTGACAGATCTGGTCACTATAAACTGTCATTGTATGGACATGAACATCATTTGTTGTTTGGTTTTCACAGAAGAAAGTCCTACAAGTTTGGAACAACATGAATAAATGTTGACAGAAATTTCAATTAAGGGTGAACTATTCCTTGAGAGGCTCAGGACCTTTGTGGTCAGAGCCTTTTGCTTTTATTTTTATGTCCATGACAAAGATTGCATCTCACTTACAGTAGTAGATACATTACATCACCCAAAATACACACGTTACATGTTCACATACTCACAACCCCATCACTTTTGCCTTAACCATTCTAGACATGTACAGTAACTCCATGCCGTCTCCATTCCTTGCCGTTTTTATTTTTTATAGTTTTTAGTGTTGCATTTGAATGTGATCATTTGTAATGCTTGAACCTGTAGGGCCTTATTTTTTTTCAAAGTTGATAACTTTACAAGTAGCCTAACTCAATCTTTCACTTAACGTGGTGAAGGTATAGTCATCCTAAAGTACTGATGTTTTTCAGTGTCTGTGCCTTGGGTTTTCTTTTCACATGTCTGGTTTATCACTACTAGAGGGGCACGGTTCTATAGATCAGTGTTACAGGTACACAAAGTGTATTTTGCCCATTTTCAGTATTCATACGTTTTTGATCTAAAACGTGTTCCTTTTTTTCTCACTGTAATGACTGCAGTTTATGTCTACCATTGCTTTGTGTACACTGATGATGACACTAAGTAGAGTTTATTGTATGATGCTTTCTCAAACTAAACATTACATGCAATCTTGTAAAGTATATTATACAATAAGGAAAGAATAGTCTAGAAAAAGGCTTAGTAACTGACCAAAAGGAGCAATTTTAGAGCGGGAAAGAAAGAAAAACTGTGTGAATATTTATATGCAAAACTGCATGCAAGAACGGAATGGGACAGAGGATAAATAAGGATATAGAGGATATTTCATTCATATGCAAGCGTTCTGTACTTTGGGAACAGATGATGGAAAATATACACTTAACACATTTCTTTTAGTTTTTTTGTTGAACTAAATCTCAGGTTAGATTTGCAAATGATCACAGTACTGGTATTTAAAATTTCACTTTTTTTTTACTGCCATTTACTCAGCCTCATGGCATTAAAAACTCTTATAACACAAAAGGAGACATTTAGTAGAATGTCCGTGGTCACCATTCACTTTCATATAATGGAAAGAGCAGCTTGAACTTTCTGCTAGCTAACTCTTTGTGCTCAGTGCTAGAAAGTTAGCTGTGTTGGAATGATATGAGGGTGAGTAAATACATTTTCAGTTTTGGTGAATGAGCAGCAGGTTCAGTTACATTCAACACCATTTATTGTAGTCACCTGCTGGTTTTTCCATTGGAGTTCAGTGTTTCTCTGAACTCTTGTAGACATTGCAGTTATAACAACATGTGTTTTTATCATGCACTAGTGCAATGCTGCAGTCATAGAACAATATCAAGGATGTCATGGTATTTCAAGAGCTTTTCTTTTCTTTGTTTGATGAATACTGTTTTGTGTGGGTATTTGTGAGTTTAAATTTCTTTCTGCCACCTGTTGGTGTATGTATGTAATGTTCAATATTTTGTCTTCCTTTATGTGTGTTTGTGGGATTTTTGCAGCACTAATATCTCTGCAGGTTGATCACTAAATGTAAATTGTTACGTTTCCCTCCTTTTTGCCAACAATATATAAGTTTCTCTTGTTTCTCACATATAGGCCTTCCAGGCCAAATTAGGAACTCTCTCTTATATATATATATATATATATATATATATATATATATATATATGTATATATATTACTTGTTTCCTAAAAAATTTAATATTAAAAATGTATATCACATTTTCCAATTATGTTTAAATCTATGCCATGTATGTATGCTTTATATTATTAAAAGCTAGATGATAGTGAGCGACTGCTGCTTTTTTTCCCATGTTTTTGAGTTTGCTGTGTTCTGAACTTCAGGTTGCTGCACAGTGTTTACTTTGCTTATATAAGCATGTGGCAAAAAACTAAAAAGCCTTTTTACTGTGTGTGTGCACGGGACAGAATGTGTATTTTGGTCTTTTGCATTTAAAAGGTATGGTTGATTTAAGCAGAATAACTAATGCAATTTTAGCCATCGATAATATTATTAAAAATAAATAATATGTATATTTGTGTTAAACTTGTCTATACAGTGATTAGAGTCTAGACTATAAAGATAAAAACAAGTGGCATTTAATTTAGAAAGATAGCACAAGCAGACTTTTCAAGCAAAGCATATCACAAAAATAAGTTACATCTACTAACTTACATCTACTAAAGCATCACATTTGCACAAGTTGATTAAGCACTTTTACTTTTCCAATTGTTTTCAATGAGAATTGTCATTACAGTAACAGTTTTTTTCTTCTTATTTGTTTTACTGTATTACAGTAATAAAGATGTTGTTGCACAATGATTTTCTTAAAATCACCAAAAATGAAAGGCAGTGTAAAGGGAGAACTATGATTTATAAATACTATTTAAATAATATATGTTCACTTTTTCATATAATAATGACCTTTTTTCACATTGTGGTATGAGAATTGAAGGCTTAAATGTACATCACTGTTATGAAAACAATGTTACAATGTTATAATTGACTTAAAAGCAGGCTTCCTTTTCTATAGGCAAAATCCAATTTCTTACTTGTTTCTATTGATTTGGAGAAAAGTAGGACCAGGACATTTTCTTGGTTTCAGGTTTCTTGACTGAATCAGCCATAAACGTAGTCAATGGCCAATGGCAGACGGGGGTAGTGAGGGAAACCTGTATGGAAAAAGTGATTTTTTGCAATTAAAATAAATCAAATCAAATCATTTTATTGTCACACTACCATGTACACAAGTGCAACAGTAGGTGAAATTCTTGTGTGCAGTTCCGAGCAACATAGCAGTCATGACAGTGACGAGACATATACCAATTACAATAAACAACATACTTACACAAAACAATTTACATATCAAATGTACACATACTTACACAAAACAATTTACAAATCAGATGTACACATACTTACACAACACAATAATTATATACAATGCAGAATATAGAACAGAATATACAATACAATACAATAAGTGGGAGTATATGAAATATATATGTGTATATATATATATAGTAGTTGTATTGAGGAGAATATGTTGACAGTCCAGTGTGAGATTATAGCTGAATAAAGTGCAGTGCTAATTATTGATCCTGATAGATCAAGAGTTCAACAGTCTGATTGCTTGGGGAAAAAGCTATCATGTAGTCGGCTGGTGCGGGTCCTGATGCTGCGATACCGCCTGCCTGATGGTAGCAGTGAGAACAGCCCATGACTTGGGTGACTGGAGTCTCTGATGATCCTCCGAGCTTTTTCACACACCGCCTGGTGTATATGTCCTGGAGGGAGGGAAGCTCACCTCCGATGATGTTCCTGGCAGTTCGCACCACCCTTTGCAGGGCTTTGCAGTTGTGCGCGGTGCTATTGCCGTACCAGGCGGTGATGCAGCCAGTCAGGATGCTCTCTACAGTGCTGGTGTAGAACCGTGTGAGGATGTGGTGGTTCATTCCAAACTTCCTCAGCCGTCTCAGGAAGAAGAGGCGCTGGTGAGCCTTCTTCACAACGGCCTCAGTGTGGACGGACCATGTGAGTTCCTCAGTAATGTGGACACCGAGGAACTTGAAGCTGCTGACTCTCTCCACCGGTGATTTATCGAAATAAATCAAAGTCTTTTGTTTTTTCCCTCTATAGTGAGAACAATAGGCTTTATATGGACATGCAGAGGAATGTGAGAGCACAGCTGGATGCACATACAGGCCAACAGTGATTGACATAACAGACTGATTGATGGATTGATTAAATCAATAGAGTGTGTTGTGGGCAGGACCAATTTCTTTCTGCAAATGGTTCTCTCAGAGATTGCATTTCGTTTTCTGGAATACTGTTTAGCATAGAGAGCAGTATAAAGTGCTTTATGTACATCATACGTGTATATTTTCACTTGTATATGTAAAAGAATACATTGGCAAGTACATAATAAAGAAGTATGCGTTGCACCTGCATGCTATATTCTTTAAAGCAATGCTCTAAGTGTTTTTGGAAAATTAGTTATAAGCCATTATAGATTTAAGGATTAAGAGGCGATAAAGTTTCCTTGGGGTAAAATGACTTTCCTGTTTGTCACTATGAAATGCAAAATTGGCTTGATCCATGTGGTCATGGGGTTCAAAGTCAAAAGCTTGATTTAAAAATTTCTGAAAACAATTTTTTTAATTATTATTATGCATGTATGAGAATATCTGGGGAGATTCTCTTGAAACGTGTCAAGAAAAATTGACCATTTTACTCCAAAAACATAATAATAAAAAAAAATTGTCTCTAGAAAATGAAAATGCCATTTTAAGGGCCATTAAGAGTTTTTACAAGAGTTACATTATTTTAATGACAGTTATGCACATTTTTGCCCCAGTTCTCATTCCAGCGATATGAAAAAGTTTTATTATGATATTCTAATTTCCGCAACATGAAAAATGATATATTATTAAATAATTATACTTATATTATTAAAAGCATTTTTATACGTTATAGTAGTTCTCCCTTGGTACTGCCTCATATTTTGATTTTAGTAATGAAAATCATTGTACAACAGCATATTTTGTATTGTCATGCAGTAAAAATATGAATTCTTTACGGTAATGAGAATTCTTATCGAAAACAATGGACATCAATGGAATAGTAAAAGCAACACATCCGAACATGTTACGTTAATGAGAATTGGGGGATAACATTTATCTGAGTGTTCTGAAAATAATGTTGCACTGCAAAAGATTGCAGGGGTCCTAAACGTAAGCTCAATTTTCTTTTTGCAAAATACAGTTAACTTAATATTTTTTGATTGTTGATTTGGGGTTAAATATGACCAGAACATCTTCAAGTTTTGTGAGATTCGCCCTCTGAAATGAACACATACAACTATATAATGATAGATTACAACTTGTGGTGATGTAGGTGATGTCTGATTTTTTAAAGAATTTTCTAACCCCACACCCATCTAATTTCTGCAATTCTCAAGCTGTGATCCTTGGAGATTATTTGGCCACTTGAATCATCCTCCTGCCTGTGCGTGGAGTCAATATAGACACATGTCCTTTTCCAGGCCGATTCTTAAGATCGCCAGTTGATTAGAACTGGTTAATTATTGTGCTGATCATGGAAATAGGCATTGTCAATGCTTTGGCTATTTTCTTAAAGCCACTTCCCATTTTGTGAAGCTCAACAACCTTTTGCTGCACATCAGAACTATATTCTTTAGTGTAACCCATTGTGATTGATGATTAAATGAATTTGGCCTTTTTATGCCCCTTTGAAACAAAGTCATGGCTGAACAATTTCATGTTCCTAGTCAACCAGGTGCACTAAAAATTTTAAATATGAAGGGGAATATACATGTACTTCAGATATATTTTACTCATAAGAATTTGTAGGGGTGCCATTCATTGTGACCAATGTGTTTTGGAGAAAAATATTTATTTAATAAAGAGATTGTAAGACACTTCAGATCTCGAGGGGAAGGAGGACACAGGGAACTGGTTTCTTGTACTCACAGGTGGGTTTCTTTTTAATTGATAAACTTCAGCGCTTACAGCTTCACAATAAAATGTCAGCTCACAATAACACATTAGTTTCACAATACATCTCTTGACCCAGACTCTCTCCTCTGCTCTGGAGGTTCTGTGGCTGCTTATATGCCGCCTCCCCATGCTCACTGGAATTAGAGACAGGTGTTAGACATGATTTAGCTTAGGTGCAAGCGCCCTTACCGCTTCCTCTCCCCGACGGGCGCTTGACCACGCCCCCGCTCCCACATACCCCCACCGCCCAACTCAGGCCGGGGCGCCATCCGGCCTGCCTACCACCCCCCCCCCATTTCTGGAGAGGAAGTCAGCGACATCTGCACCCCCGGTCTGTGGACCACCTTGAACTTAAAGGGCTGGAGAGCTAGATACCAACGGGTGATCTGGGCATTAGTATCCTTCATGCGGTGGAGCCATTGAAGTGGGGCGTGATCCGAGCAGAGAGTGAAGGCGCGCCCCAGTAGGTAGTAACGGAGCGTGAGGACCGCCCACTTAATAGCCAGGCACTCTTTCTCCACAGTGCTGTATTTTGTCTCCCTCAAGGAGAGCTTACGGCTAATGTAGAGGACCGGGCGCTCCTCCCCCTCCACCACCTGCGAGAGTACGGCCCCCAGCCCTCTGTCTGAAGCGTCCATCTGCAGTAAAAAAGGGAGAGAGAAGTTAGGTGCATGCAACAGCAGCCCCCCACAGAGTGCGGCTTTAATCTGCGTAAACGCCTGTTGGCACTGCTCCGACCACTGGACCGGGTCTGGAGCCCCCTTTTTAGTGAGGTCAGTCAGCGGGCTGGTGACGTCCGAATAATTGGGCACGAACCTCCTTTTGGCCAGCCAGCCCAAAGAACTGCCTCACCCCCTTTTTGGTCTTAGGTCTAGGGCAAGTCGCAATCGCCGCGGTCTTGTCAATTTGGGGCCGCACCCGGCCATGACCCAAGTGGAACCCCAGATACCGTACCTCCATACACACAATCGCGCACTTCTTAGGGTTTGCCGTGAGCCCCGCCCGCCGCAACGACCTCAGGACGGCCCTCAGATTTTGCATGTGCCGCTGCCAATCATTACTATAGATAATGATATCGTCTAGATAGGCAGCGGCGTAGGCGGTGTGTGGTCTGAGGATCCGATCCATGAGGCGCTGAAACGTGGCTGGGACCCCAAACAAACCAAAAGGAAGTGTCACAAATTGGTGTAATCCAAATGGCGTAGAGAAGGCCGTTTTCTCACGTTTTCTCACGGGTATGCGTCAAATTTAGACACCGCGTTGGCTTTTCTATAATCCACACAGAACCATACAGACCCATTGCTCTTGGGAACAAGAACAACCGGGCTGGACCAATCACTGTGGGACTTCTCTATTACGCCCATATCGAGCATCGCGTCCAATTCCCCCCGAACTATTTTCTTTTTATGTTCGGGCAAGCAATTGGGGCGGCTACGTACCACTACACCCGGCTCGGTCTTGATGTGGTGCTGGATGATGTTCGTGCGACCTGGTAGAGGGGAAAACACATCTGCAAATTCCCTTTGCATTTCGGAAACCTCTGTGAGTTGCCGCGGTGAGAGGTGATCTCCACAAATAACCGGGTTGTTGCGATTGTGGTCTTTGTTTACCTCCGGGCCGAGCTCCGCCCTCTCCGGAACTATTGTGGAAAAACGTCACAAGTGCCGCCTCCTCCCTCCACAGTTTTAGGAGGTTGAGGTGATAGATTTGGCACATGCCCCCTCTATCGGTTCGTTTAACCTCATAATCGAGATCCCCAACTCGTCGTGTGACCTCAAAGGGTCCTTGCCACTTGGCGAGTAATTTAGAGCTTGATGTTGGGAGCAATACAAGTACCTTATCTCATTTACATTTACATTTATGCATTTGGCAGACGCCTTTATCCAAAGCGACTTACAGTGCACTTATTACAGGGACAATCCCCCTGGAGCAACCTGGAGTTAAGTGCCTTGCTCAAAGACACAATGGTGGTGGCTGTGGGGATCACCGGGAGATCAAATTCCCCTTAATATTTTCTTAAAGCCCGGCCAATCAGTCCC
Organism: Xyrauchen texanus; assembly: GCF_025860055.1. Lineage (NCBI taxonomy): Eukaryota > Metazoa > Chordata > Actinopteri > Cypriniformes > Catostomidae > Xyrauchen > Xyrauchen texanus. Next base: position 50,310,531 of record NC_068279.1, read on the forward strand.
CAAAATCAGCGGATGAGTGAGGCGGGAACTAACCGCAGCCTCCAAGCTATGTTTTTCCCCCCGGAATTTGATCAGCAAGGTCACCATAGGATACTTGTGAACATCCCCATGCACACACCTCACCCTCACCAGCTTAGCTGTGCCCAAAGCCCTGGGTTGAACCAAGCGTTGGTGGATGCTGGTCTGATTACACCCTGTATCCAGAAACGCTTGGTAAGTACCCCCCTTGATTCTTACCGGAATCCGGTACGCTCCAGCCCGATCGGGGGCAGTCTGCTGGATATCGGGGACCTGCACCACCGTCCCCACCTCCATCAGCGGACACTGATCCCTGAAGTGGCCCGGGTCTCCGCATCTACAGCAGGCCGGCCCAGGCGCTACGCCCGTACCTGCGGTGGCGGGCGCCCCCACCTGAGGGGGAGAGTGGCTGAAGGTTGGGGAAGGGGAGTGTGTTGCTTCCCACGGCTGGGAAGCTGGTCTCGGGGGGCCTCCCCGCCTACGTGGGGCAGGAATGGGTCCTGGAAAGAAAGCAGAATGGGGAGGCAGAAAGGAAGGGGAGGGAACAGGGGAACATACAGGGGAAGGGGGAAGACAGGGAGAGAGAGAGAGGGCTCCTCCGCCCTCGGGATCGCCGCCATGTGGTCCTCCGCAAGCCGGACGGCTGCAGCCGGGGTGGCCTCCTGGCTCAGAAGACTCCAGATCGCATGTCGGTCCTCTGCTTGAGCCCGCATGATCTCGAAGAATCGGCGATCCTGGTCCTGCCAGAGCTCAAGCAGGGATTGTTGGTGGCTCTGGTGTAATGTAGCGAGGGACTGGAGGACCCCTGCCAACTGGGAGGACTCTACGGGGCGATCACCTTCCATCGTTTTGGGAACGAACAGAGCGGAATTTTTTTTTTAAATAAATATTGAGTCCCGGGTTTCGGTACCAGTGTAAGACACTTCAGGTCTCGAGGGGAAGGAGGACACAGGGAACTGGTTTCTTCTACTCACAGGTGTTTTTTTTTAAATTGATAAACTTCAGCACTTACAGCTTCACAATAAAATGTCAGCTCACAATAACACATTAGCTTCACAATACATCTCTTGACCCAGACTCTCTCCACTGCTCTGGAGGTTCTGTGGCTGTTTATATGCCGCTCTCCCCGTGCTCACTGGAATTAGAGACAGGTGTTAGACATGATTTAGCTCAGGTGCAAGTGCCCTTATCGCTTCCTCTCCCCGACGGGCGCTTGACCATGCCCCCGCTGCCATAGAGATATTTCCCCTCTTTCAATTGTTCTATTTCAATTAAAGGTTCGAGTTTTGCTAATTGTTTTAATGAAAGATCAAAATGATAAACAATGCAGATATTTTTCAGTCTTCTTTGCTCATATTTTCCAAAGGTGCCAATATTTTTGGCCACAACTGTGTGTGTGTGTATATGTATATATATATATATATATATATATATACAGTGCATCCGGAAAGTATTCACAGCGCTTCACTTTTTCCACATTTTGTTATGTTACAGCCTTATTCCAAAATGGATTAAATTCATTATTTTCCTCAAAATTCTACAAACAATACCCCATAATGACAACGTGAAAGAAGTTTGTTTGAAATCTTTGCAAATTTATTAAAAATAAAAAACAAAACAAAAATCACATGTACATACACTCACCTAAAGGATTATTAGGAACACCATACTAATACTGTGTTTGGCCCCCTTTCGCCTTCAGAACTGCCTTAATTCTACGTGGCATTGATTCAGCAAGGTGCTGAAAGCATTCTTTAGAAATGTTGGCCCATATTGATAGGATAGCATCTTGCAGTTGATGGAGATTTGTGGGATGCACATCCAGGGCACGAAGCTCCCGTTCCACCACATCCCAAAGATGCTCTATTGGGTTGAGATCTGGTGATTGTGGGCGCCATTTTAGTACAGTGAACTCATTGTCATGTTCAAGAAACCAATTTGAAATGATTCGAGCTTTGTGACATGGTGCATTATCCTGCTGGAAGTAGCCATCAGAGGATGGGTACATGGTGGCCATAAAGGGATGGACATGGTCAGAAACAATGCTCAAGTAGGCAGTGGCATTTAAACGATGCCCAATTGGCACTAAGGGGCCTAAAGTGTGCCAAGAAAACATCCCCCACACCATTACACCACCACCAGCAGCCTGCACAGTGGTAACAAGGCATGATGGATCCATGTTCTCATTCTGTTTACACCAAATTCTGACTCTACCATCTGAATGTCTCAACAGAAATCGAGACTCATCAGACCAGGCAACATTTGTCCAGTCTTCAACTGTCCAATTTTGGTGAGCTCTTGCAAATTGTAGCCTCTTTTTCCTATTTGTAGTGGAGATGAGTGGTACCCGGTGGGGTCTTCTGCTGTTGTAGCCCATCCGCCTCAAGGTTGTGCGTGTTGTGGCTTCACAAATGCTTTGCTGCATACCTCGGTTGTAACGAGTGGTTATTTCAGGCAAAGTTGCTCTTCTATCAGCTTGAATCGGTCGGCCCATTCTCCTCTGACCTCTAGCATCAACAAGGCATTTTCGCCCACAGGACTGCTGCATACTGGATGTTTTTCCCTTTTCACACCATTCTTTGTAAACCCTAGAAATGGTTGTGTGTGAAAATCCCAGTAACTGAGCAGATTGTGAAATACTCAGACCGGCCCGTCTGGCACCAACAACAACCATGCCATGCTCAAAATTGCTTAAATCACCTTTCTTTCCCATTCTGACATTCAGTTTGGAGTTCAGGAGATTGTCTTGACCAGGACCACACCCCTAAATGCATTGAAGCAACTGCCATGTGATTGGTTGATTAGATAATTGCATTAATGAGAAATTGAACAGGTGTTCCTAATAATCCTTTAGGTGAGTGTAAGTATTCACAGCCTTTGCCATTACAATCAAAATTGAGCTCAGTACATCCTGTTTCCACTGATCATCCTTGAGATGTTTCTACATCTTGATTGGAGTCTACCTGTAGTAAATTCAGTTGATTGGACATGATTTGGAAAGGCACACAAATGTCTATATAAGGTCCCACTGTTAACAGTGCATGTCAGAGCACAAAAGCCATAAAGTCCAAGGAATTGTCTGTAGACCTCCGAGACAGGATTGTATCAAGGCACAGATCTGGGGAAGGGTACAGACATATTTCTGCAGCACTGAAGGTCCCAATGAGCACAGTGCCCTCCATCATCCATAAATGGAAGAAGTTTGGAACCACCAGGACTCTTCCTAGATCTGGCTGCCCGGCCAAACTGAGCGATCGGGGGAGAAGGGCCTTAGTCAGGGAGGTGACCAAGAACCCGATGGTCACTCTGACAGAGCTCCAGCATTTCTCTGTGGAGAGAGGAGAACCTTCCAGAAGAACAAACATCTCTGCAGCACTCCACCAATCAGGCCTGTATGGAAGAGTGGCCAGACGGAACCCACTCCTCAGTAAATGCACATGACAGCCCACCTGGAGTATGCCAAAAGGCATCTGAAGGACTCTCAGACCATGAGAAACAAAAGATTGAACTCTTTGGCCTGAATGGCAAGTGTCATGTCTGGAGGAAACCAGGCACTGCTCATCACCTGGCCAATACCATCCCTAGAGTGAAGCGTGGTGGTGGCAGCATCATGCTGTGGGGTTGTTTTTCAGCGGCAGGAATTTGGAGACTAGTCAGGATCGAGGAAAAGATGAATGCAGCAATGTACAGAGACATACTTGATGAAAACCTGCTTCAGAGCGCTCTGGACCTCAGACTGGGGTGAAGGTTCATCTTCCAACAGGACAATGACCCTAAGTACACAGCCAACATAACAAAGGAGTGGCTACGGGACAACTCTGTGAATGTCCTTGAGTGTCCCAGCCAGAGCCCAGACTTGAACCCGATTGAACATCTCTGGAGAAATCTGAAAATGGCTGATGCTCCCCATCCAACCTGATGGAGCTTGAGAGTTCCTGCAAAGAAGAATGGGAGAAACTGCCCAAAAATAGGTGAGCCAAGCTTGTAGCATCATACACAAAAAGACTTGATGCTGTAATTGGTGCCAAAGGTGCTTCAAAAAGTATTGAGCAAAGGCTGTGAATTCTTATGTACATGTGATTAAAAAAAAAAAAAGATTTAAAACAAACTTCTTTCACGTTGTCATTATGGGGTATTGTTTGTAGAATTTTGAAAAAAATAATGAATTTAATCAATTTTGGAATAATGCTGGAACATAAAAAATATTGAAAAAGTGAAGCGCTGTGAATACTTTCCGGATGCACTGTATATACACTGGTGGCCAGGTACTTTAATTCACCAAAGTGGCATTCAACTGAACACAAAGTATAGTCAAGACATTACTGATGTAAAAAAAAAACTGCACCATCACTATTTCTAAAAAGTAATTTTTTTATCAATCTAGACTGGCCACATTTCCAGCTGCCATCACTCCAACACCTTATCCTTGAGTAATCATGCTAAATTGATCATTTGGTACTAGAAAATCACTTGCCATTATATCAAACACAGTTGAAAGCTATTTGGTTCATTAAATGAAGCTTAACATTGTCTTTGTGTTTGTTTTTGAGTTGCGACAGTATGCAAAAGACTGGCATGTATTAAGGTCAATATTAGTCCAAAAAGGGCAAAAAAGAAACCGCTTTCTCTAGAAACTCATCAGTCAATTACTGTTTTGAGGAATGAAGGCTATAAAATGCTCGAAATTGCCAAAAAACTTAAGATTTCATACGTACGCTACAGTCTTCAAAGACAAAGTACAACTGGCTCTAACGAGGACAGAAAGAGATGTGGACGGCCAGATGTAGCTACAACTAAACAAGAGGATAAGTACATCAGAGTCTCTAGTTTGAGAAATAGATACCTCATGTCCTCAGCTGACCGCTTCATTGAATTCTTCCAGCTCAACACCAGTTTCATGTACAACAGTAAAGAGAAGAAGTGTGGGGTGAAATGTCACCTGAGTATCTGGACAAACTGACAGCTAGAAAGCCAAGGATCTGCAAAGATGTCATTGCTACACGTGGAGGATTTTTTGAAGAGAAATCTTTGAAGTAGTTTAAATGCAAAATCTGTACATTATTCCAGTCTTTTGGCCACAAGTGTGTGTGTGTGTGTGTGTGTGTATATATATATATATATATATATATATATATATATATATATATATTTAATGTACTTGATATAATGCAGAATGTGAATTAACTTAACAGGTAATGGTACACCTTTGGCTAAAGTGGTTATTTCAAAGTATTTAGGCATACCCTAAACAGGGCAAGCATATATGACCAATATAATACATTTATTTCTTTTATTTTCAGTTTTATAGCTTGTAGAAATCATGAAAATAACAATGAAAATATAGGAGCGTTTGCCTCGAGGTCAACGGCCTACTTTTAGATATAGATTAGTCCTTTGAGTTGATTGATGCCAAACATTTACCGACTCACTCATCGCTCCTCTCCACAGCTTTTTAAATGATACAGATACCTAGGCATAACCAAATCTGCCAGTATTTAAAGTTTTTGCATGTCATTTTGTTCCGTATTTTCGTCGTCAAACACGTCGGGCTCTTTAGCTCCGCTGAATAGGCCTACTATTACACAATGAGAACAGATAACGTAATTTCACGAGTGAACTTATAACATGCTGAATATTCATCATGGCCTATTTTTCACGTATGGACAGTCTGATGCTCTCATCCATGTACGTTTAATGGGATTCAACGCCTTTATTGGCCCGCAGCGTCACTCGTGTCGCATACTGCATTCTGTCAATCCAATGATGAGCGCAATCTTCAATTTTACGTAACGCTTTACCGTACAATTCCCAGTCCAGTCCTAGTGAGGAGGCGTATTGCTTTAGCTTGGATACCTCTATGAAATGACGGAGCTGAGCTGAGCTGTGTCCCACCCCCTCACCCCACACGGATGCTCTTGCATGGTGCGAACAGACTGTTGACATTACACGGACAAGAAATACAACAAACAGCATCAATCTCTAGTAAGTATGTGCACGATACCTCACTGGGATTAATTATATTGAACAATTAGTTACACTGTAGCGCGCAATGTTCTACATAAGATTTCCCGATGTAATACGAGTGTAGCCTACGTTGCGCAGTTTAATGAGAATATTTAATATTTTGTTGTTGGAACAACAATCCTGATATAAACGCAGGTTATTATAGTATATTTAACATTGTAATCGCGTTATAACATGATGACTAGGAAAGAGTTGCGTGCCAATCCGTGGAGGGAAAAATGTGCAGTAATATTTTGTCAGGTTGTCAAAATAAAACGATGCCATTACAGGATTTCTTATGATTTCATTTGAAAGGTTTAAGTTGAACTTTAGGCCTAAATTAGGGGAGGCTACAACATTGGCAAATAATTCATTTCTGGTAATTTTGTCATTATTTTCACAAAAGTGTAACACCACTATGTTTACCTTCTTGGCCTTCCCTGATTAATTTTGTCAGGGAATGTGTATGTTAAAATCTGTTAGGGTGAAGACAACTTTTTTATTTTCTTTACGTCAAAACAAAAATTAAAACCCTCTTCAAAAAATTTTTTTTGAAATAATATTGGGAAAGATTTGAAATAGATATTAATTTAGTTAATAGTAAGTGAAGGTATCAGTTATATTTTGATAGAAGATTTGTAAAACTGCATGATAAATGATGCTAGCTGATTAACATAATCTACAAAGGTGTTGTTGGCACAATTGGTTTTGGGGTTAGTTAGCACATAAAAACAGAAAAGTACAAAAATCAATAAAAACAATTTATAACCTTCCTACATAGTATTTATCAACTTAATCCCTCTACATACACACATTTATAACAAAATAATGTGTACTACTACTGCTACTAATTGCTATTATTTTTATTACACGTACGGTTCAAGCTAACAAGCAAATTGTATACAATTAGTTAATATTTTTATGTTTGATTGTTATGTGAAATGTTTATGTAAAATGGTTTACATTTACAAGAGTTTACATAGGTAAAAAAAAAAATTGTTTAATTCCAAAACATAAATTAATAATACATTATAGATAATCATTACTCATAGTAGTGATATATAACAAAAAACACTGTAAACACTGTGACAGCCAACCCCAATATGGGGCTGGTTTGCAAAAAAAGGCACAGCATAATTTTAATAATTAAAGAATAAGAGGCGAAAAATATTTGTTTATATTGAATGCATTTATTTTTTACCTAAGGACTTTCATCTGCACCTACTGTATTTGGGGTATTTTGACATTTGTTCCACCAGAGATATTAAAGAAAAATCAAAAGTGTGTCTCCCTTACCCAGCCGTAACAAGCATTGAGGGACCACAACATGGGATGTATGACGTCCCTCTTACATTCAGATTACTGGTCAACCAATTCGATTTATTCAATGGCTGATATTTAATCTATTACCTCCCCCATCCCAATCTTTTTTGGGGCTTTTTACTGGGATAGGGAAAGTAAAGAGGTGACAGGAAATGAGAGGGACGAGAGTGGGAATAGGATCAGGAAAGGACCTCACAAGCCAGGACTCGAACTCTGGTCAACCATGATGCGTCAGTACCACATGTCATGAGTGCAGCACCCTAGGCTATGGCTCTGACCCCCCATCCCACTCTTAAATATGGTTGCATCCATTCAAAGTCCTACGAGTAGTTTTTATTTATATACTAATCCAAAGCACCATTTCAACCCTCTTAAAGTTTGTAGCATACATTATGTAACTACTTAACATTTGAATAGATAGTAAATATAATTGCACCATGCCAAAATTCAATATTGATAAAAAAGTGAAAGAAATCAGTATACTGTAAGTTATGGGGACACAAATGCTACACAAATGACACTTTCCTGAATAAGACCCAAGTCTATGACTATTTTTTATGTTTTAGCAAAATAATAATAATAACAGGGTAATAGAATGTAAATGTAATAAAAGAGAATGTGGCAAGAATAGAAGGATATGTATGATGCTCCAGTAAATTCTTTCATTTGATTTACAGAGGTCATATGCATGTGTGGTGTTAACCATTGTGTGTTTGTATGAAATTATGTTGGCATCAAGGATGAAAAACACACTGATCAACCATTAATCTGAATTTGGGGTGTCCCCTTCATGTCTATGTATTCAAGACAACCAGGGCTGTAACCACCAGAATGTTGCTGTGTGTGTTTATACCCTAGCAGTTCAGATCATCTCTGGTGTAGGTGTTTATACTGCCATGGCAAACAGGGGGCCAAGCTATGGGCTCAGCCGTGAGGTCCAAGAGAAGATTGAACAGAAGTATGATGCTGAGCTGGAGGCTCGGCTGGTGGAGTGGATCCTGGTCCAGTGTGGAGGCGACCTGGAGCGGCCGGAACCTGGCAAACAGAACTTCCAGAAATGGTTGATGAATGGAACAGTATGTGTTGAATGTTGAATTGGAACATTATTTGTTTTGTATCATTTTATTTGGTTTAATTGTTAAAAATAAGAATGATAGAAAATGATAACGAAAGGATCGTAACGAAACGATAGTAGTTGGTCTAAATAGTACATTAAAATCTCTTTTAAAAATATCAAGAAAAAATTGACTATTCATGATATGACCCCTTTGAAAAGAAAATACAGCAGTGAAATATGGAGTTCTTGGTTAAGTCACCTGGATAAATGGCATTATTGAGAATCTGGCAATTTTTGCATGCTTTCGGATATGCTGTCAGAGGATATTTTCTGGCACACGTAGATAAAGATGCTTGTTCTAACACAGCATTCTTGATGCATTTGAAATAATATGTCTCCCTCCCTTCCCTCTCCTCACCCCAGATTCTGTGTCATCTCATCAACAGTCTTTATCCCAGTGGAATGGAGCCTGTTAAGAAAATTACAGAAAGTAAAATGGTCTTTAAACAAATGGATACGATTTCTCAGTTCTTGCAGGGTGCTGAAGAATATGGAGTCAACAGAGGAGATATATTCCAAACTGTTGATCTTTGGGAAGGTAACACACACACACAAGCACACAGACAGACATTACAGAAACACATTTAACCCATTTCCCACATTATATTTGCGAATTAAATGCAGTTAGAATTTTTAAGAAATAATCTTAAAACTATGAAAGAAATATGCCGTTATTCTTTATCATTTCCTTTTCATAAAAAATATATAAAAAATATATTTATATACAATATATGGGCCATTGTACCATTATACTATTTCAAACTGCAGTCACACAATAAAAATAATTATACAAATACATTTAGAATTTAGATATTGATAGTTCATAAGAATATGTTATAATCTATTTAAACAGAATGCATTCATTGACATAATAACAGGTATAGATATATACAACATAATCATATATAGAGTTCTTTTATTAGGAAGTGGCTGTCCCAAACCCTAACTCCTAAATTTCAACTTCAACCCCCCTGCATGAAAGATGCTCTGGTCATTTGGTCAGGTTGTATTGTGTCACAGCAATCATGTTTCTTTAAGACATTTTGGTGTGTTTTTAAGGAAAGGACATGGCTGCTGTCCAGAGAACACTGATGGCTTTGGGAAGTGAAGCTCTCACAAAGGATGACGGTCATTACCGTGGAAACAAAGACTGGTTCCATAGGTGAGTTGGACAAATTAGGGTGTTACTATAAGGTCAGGTACACACTGATATATTTTCGATTGAAAATGCTTTGATTTCGGTACTTTGATGCCTCTCATCAAAACTTATGAAAATGCACTCTAGTACCACATATTTTGGAAAACAATATCATTAGGAAACGGAAATTTTTTTCAACTGAAAATGTATTATTGTGTGTATATATATATATATTAGTGATGTCGATTTAACACGTTAATCCAGTGCGAGTCGTTTGACAAAAAATAATTAATCGCAATGCCCACCCGGAACGTAATAACGAAGATTCCTGAGAAATGCAAGCTTATAGTACCACCTGTTTACTACAGAGGGCAGTAAGTGAAATTTCAGCTGTATGAGCAACACACAGTTTATACAGTGAAGAAACATCCAGCAGCTCAACACAAACATGCATTACGTTCTTGCGTTTAAAACACTTGAAGGAGCACAAATCCAAACAAGGGGATCACAAGATGTGTTTAAAAATTGAATATTAAACTATATTTAACTTGACACGGTGACCTAAACATTTTATGTTTATGACGCAACGCATACATGTCTGACGCTTGTGAAATTGACGGGTTCTTAAACAAGCCCTCATTATAAATCTCCAACTGATTGACAAATTCACTTGTGAAATGGATTGCTGTGAACTGTATGCCAATGATTGACTTATGATCATTAATATGGGAGTAAACAATACATTGTATTCTAAAGCTTCTTTTTGTATTGTCCTATCAATGATGAACTCTTCTGCCCCAAGAATGTAATGCATTTTAATTATCTGAATATCTTTTATTTTATATATATATATATATATATATATATATATATATATATATATATATATATACTTTTTTAAATATTTAAAGATAACTATGCATCATTATGTATTGAATTATTTTTATATGAGGGGCTTTCTCAGCAAATAATTGTATATGCGATTAAATGCGATTAATCGGACACCATGTAATTAATTCGATTAAAAATGTTAATCGATTGACAGCCCTAATATATATATATATATATATATATATATATATATATATATATATATATATATATATATATATATACTGAAAGCTGCAAGTAAAGGCGGTGTACACTGTACAATTTTGGCCACGATTCTGCTGTCTGAGACAAATTTCAGGAATCCTAAAAGATTTCTCTCGTCGCAGGGCAAAATCGGCAATCTTACAATGTTCAGCGTGACATGTTCACAGACTGCCGATTAATAGCCTTTGCGAAGTTTGGGCAGTGTCTGAAATTTCGCACCCAAAAGAAACCTGCCCCGCGATTTCACCATTGCAACATTTGTGCCCAGTTATGACTCTATTCAAGCTCTTTCAATGTTTTTTTCTTTTCATTTTATATAAAAAGTTTTAATAAATAAATAAGCAGAAAATGCTTGGAGAAAAGTGTAACACATCAGCAATTTGAAAGATTTATTCTCCGAATTACATAAATACAGAGCTTAGGCTACAAAATAAAAAATTAAAAAATTATTGCATTTTCTCTTTTTTTTTTTTCTTTACATTTATCATGCATTTTCTATACAATGTTATTTTAAATACTATTTATTAACAAAATTTACTTTAAACGTCTGTAAACTTCTTTAGTTAAGATTCACACCACTCCAATTTTATTTATAAATAAATAAAATAGAATAGAATGATTGTATTTATGGGACATTTTAATCCAAATCAGCAAATACAGTAGGATACAGTTATAGAAATCTATGTCATGTTTATGCATCATCCATAGGGAATTTGCAAGCGTGATATATTATCTGCCCACGTTCATTCTCAACATCTGTAATTTTCTGTAATTGTGAACGAGCTGTCTTATTATAGGCTTATTTGACAAAATCCATCTTTCTTGTAAATGTTAGCCCATGCTTGGGATGGAGTGGTATTGGAGAAATGAAAATGCTGATTGCTTATATGCTTATATAATGCTTATATTCCGCAACACTCCCATAATGTGAGTCACGTTCACTGATCGGGACGACTGAGACCACAGTCTGCTACGATGTATATCATATAGTCTGACATAATGTCACTTAGTGTGCCATGGCGATATCAATGCATTCATATCGTACAGTCTGACAAGCAACAATATTAAAGGACTATTATAAATCGTACAGTGTGCACCCGCCTTAAGACAGCTGTTATGGCTCAATTAGACAGTTATAGGCAGCCCCCTTGTGGCCCGAGAGGGAAGGGAGAATGTAACTCCAAGGAGAGAGATGTGTAGATAATTGTGACCTACAAATTTGCGTGGATTGACGGTCTCAGACACGGAGGCAACTAAGATTCATCCTCCCCCACCTGGATTGAGGCGAGTCACTACGTCACCACGAGGACTTAGAGCTTATTGGGAATTGGGCATTTCAAATTGGGGAGGAAAAAAAAAAAAATTCTGTTGCTGCAAGACTAATCAAATCAAATACAGCTACGCCCTCTTAAGTATCTGTGACGAGGGGTGCACTTTGGGCCGTGTGCATCTCTCTCTCTAACTGGCGCCTCCGGCTCCCCTTTATCTCGCTCTCCCGCTGTGCGACCATGCACCCTCACGGCCACGCCCTCCTCCTCGTCACAGTATCCTATTAGCTCAATATTATCATCCCATTATTGCACTCTCTGTAAATAATCTTTTTTATGTGTTTTAGGAAAGCAAAGGGAAAAAAGAGGGAATTTTCTGAGGAGCAGCTGCGACAAGGCCGTAGTCTAATTGGCTTACAGATGCGAAGCAATCGAGGAGCATCACAGTCTGGCATGACTGGGTACGGCACCCCACGTCAAATCATGCGGTATGACTCTCCTCGGCATAATGGAGAACAAAGCAATCCCTAAATACAACACTGTTTGGTATAATTTAAAAACTCTATTGGAGATGAAACATCAGTTGTCGAAGGACATATGTGTGTATATATAGAGTGTTGTGAGAAATTATGTACGCCCCATGAACAGTTTTTCTCCTTTTTCAACATATGTGGACATGTCAATACTGGAGCTTTATTTAGACCGTATTGATGAGTGAAGATGATCATTTAACAAAAAATAAACAATAAAAATTTTAATTTGAAATATTTTATTAATCAAAACCATCTACAGAAATTCAGTTAAATCTTCTGTGGAAAAAATAAAATAAGCAAATCCCTACATGTAGTAGCTGGCATTTCCCCTTTAGCAGAAATAACTTATTATTGTAGTATTTTACATAGGAATGTTTTCCCTTTTTGTTTTTTTTTAAAACCTTCCAGTTCTTTGTTAGCCATTACTTGTTTGTTTTGGGTCATTATTGTGTTCAAAGGTCCAGTTATTGTTTCCAAGCACTCTTTGGTATATTGTGGAATTCATAGTCGATGTTATGGTGTAAGTTTGCTGGACCCTTAAGCAGCAAAACAAGGTCATTTTTCTCAGATGCAGTTTGGTTTTCACCAAACATGGGGCCCTATTTTCGTATTTGTATTAGGTGCAGGGTTATGTGCTACTACGTCTTATCCAGTTTTCATGAGTGAGGGTGCAAAAAGAGCAAAGAGCATTTGTCGTGCCAATGCAACGTGCATCTGTGCATGGGGGGACCTGATTCAAATTTTTGGCACTTCTAGTATAGTGATACAATAAATATAGAGGTGTACTAACACTTTTTTTTTAACACATGGGCATCTCTGTTTAAGCTCTAAACATTTTTCCTGAATGTACAGTCCAAGTGTTGTTTGTTAAATATTGCCTTTTACTGTATATGTTCTAGTATGTTGGGGAAAAAATACACTTGTCATAGGGTGTACTTGCCTTTTCGATGCCCTGTATACTGTGGACTATATGACTGCTTATTCCAATCTTAGTGTTATTCCTTCACCCAGTGCACCAGTGTCCAAAACTCAAGTTCACAATACACTATTAAAAACTGAAAAAGCTCTTTAACTATTAGTTATTTCTAATGAATAGTGGATTTCTCTTAATGCTTAGCCTTTTAAGAATGGTAAGCTTACTAACAGGCACTTCTTGAAGGCCTAATGTCGAGTTGTACTTCCTGTGCAATAGGAATGTTCTAAAAAATTCTAAAGCCATTTAGGAACATTGTGTTTTGAGGAGTAATTTTAAAGGGAAAGTTCACCTCAAAATAAAATAGCCATTATTTGCTACCTGTATGTCATTCCAAACCCTGTTCAGTATTTATTTTCAGAATGTTCTTTTATGGTTGAACTATTCCTTTAAAGGGATAGTTCACCAAAAATAAAAATAACTCCACTCTGTAGGTCCATACAATGCAAGTGAGACTTTTGTAGCTCCAAAAATCCCATAAAGGAAACATAAAAGTAATCCATGTGACTCCAGTGTTTAAATCCAAATCTTCTGGAGCAAAATCATAGGTGTGGGTGAGAAATAGAACAATATTTAAATATTTAACTTAAAGGACTTAAACTTTGATGTTTGTCATCATATTGCTTCTGAAGATATGTATTCAAAAACTGGAGTCATATGGATTACTTCTATGTGTCCTTTTTGGAGCATCAAAGGTCTGATCACCATTCACTTTCATTGTATGGACCTAAAGAGCAGAGGTATTCTTCTAAAAATCTTCATTTGTGTTCAGTAAAAGAAAGTCATACACATCTAGGATGGCATGATGGCGAGTAACTGATGAGAGAAGTTTCATTTTTGGGTGAACTATCCCTTTAACATTCAAATCTCATATAGTGCTAAAAACCACAGTGACCCTAGTCTCATTTATCTCCCTATAAAGATACTTTACAGTAACCTGCTACAAGAATGACGCAGCTGCAAACTAGCTGACTCAGGCCATTCAATATTGTCTTCATAAAATGTCATTGTAGTGCATATTTTTGTGATGTTACAACAGAGAACTGATGCCAAATGTTCATGTGATATGACAAAATAAACTATTTAAGAGGCTGTATAATCATGTAAAATTCAGTTGTGGTATTTATGAAATGTCAAATAAAATGCATCCATTTTGAACTTTTATGCATTAACTAACATTCATGTTTTTGAATGTTTATTGTGAAGTTTCATGTATATACCTACATATACTGTCTTTTTGACAATCAAAACCCTTTTCAAATTTTACAATTGGATAATAGGTCAAATTCTTTTGCTAAATTCAGTAGTACATTGTGTGTGTTTTAAATGCAGCTCATTTATTTCTTTGAAATATGTAATAGAGTCTTCATCATAAATGTTCAATTATACCACAGTTTATGATTTATACCTTGTTTTAAAATTTTTATTTTATTTTCATTTATTAATTCATTTTAGTGGATTTGATTCATGGTTGAGTCTTCAGGGTTTCAATTATTTAGATTTAATGTAATGTAGTACCATTCACTTTCATTTTGACTCAACATTATTTGGCTGCTTCGAAAATTAACTGGAGCCAATACTGTGTGGTATAACTATTTCAGATGGTAATCAACATTATGATGTCAGAGTTAGACAAGCACTGTAGACTTGTATTGTTTTATTTAAAGATAATTAGAATTAGTACAGACTAACCCTAACTCAAACCCTAACTGTAAAAGAACATATAAATATGAAAAAGTATTCTTATTAATATGTTTTATCAAATGAGCATTAGCTCACTTTTGGAAACTCCAAATCATGGAGATCTCCAAATTATAGCCAAGTGCATATGCATGTGCACACAAATTGTATTTCATTACAAACCATGACCACTGAAGAGTCTTGCATAATTTCTTATGGTAAACTGATGCACAGATGAGAGTAAACATGCTTAATTGAAATCATTTTTAAACAAAATTGAATTTATTTCAAGAGCTTACTGTAACGCTGCCATTCAGCTAATATTTAATTATTTTTACTGGTACACATCCAAACCATTACAACAACTTTACAAGTTTGTCCACACACGTGTCTCTCTCATTCTCATGTCACTTTAAAAAAACAAAACATTTGAACAGCAAAATTATTAAACTAACTGAAAGGTAACTGAAAAGAAAAAATTTAAATGAATGAGTCAAAGGTACAATGTTTTTGTCTTCCTCATGTTCATGTTTCATTCACTCAACCATCTGGGTGTCCATCAGTGTCCTCCACCACTTCACCATGTTTCTTCTGCAAATCAAAGCAAGATGCAAGCTTATCCACAAAACCAGGATTTGTTTACATCTAGTCTATATGCAGTGTACACATATATACACACATATTCAGTGCATTCAGTAAGTATTCAGACCCTTTTATTTTGTTCACATTTTATGTTGCAGCCTTTTGCTAAAATGCTTTTAAGCACCTTTGGCAGCGATTACAGCCTCAAGTCTTTTTGTGTATGATGCGACAAGCTTTTCACACCTGAAGGACCATTCTTCTCTGCAGATCTCCTTAAACTCTGTCAGGTTGGATGGGGACCAACGGTGGATAGCCATTTTCAGTTTTTTCAAGAGATATTTGATTTGGTTCAAGTCCAGCTCTGGCTGGGCCACTTAAGGACATTCACAGAGTTGTCCCCAAAGCCACTCTTGCGTTGTTTTGGCTGGGTGCTTAGGGTCATTGTCCTGCTGGAATGTGAACCTTCGGCCCAGGCTGAGGTCCTGAGCACTCTGGACCAGGTTTTCATAAAGGATATCTCTGTATTTTGCTGTGTTACCCAATTCCCTGCCACTGAAAAACACCCCCTCAGCATAATGCTATTACCACCATGCTTCACCGTTGGGAAGGTATTGCACAGGCGATGAGCAGTACCTGGTTTCCTCCAGACATGATGCTTGGAATTGAGGCTATACAGTTCAGTCTTTGTTTCATCAGACCAGAGAATCTTGTTTCTCACAGTCTGAGAGTTCTTAAGGTGCTTTTTTGCAAAACAAAATGTGTAGTCTTCCTCAGATCTGTGCTTTGACACAATCCTGTCTCTGAGCCCTGCAGGCAGTTCGGTTTTTACTCTGATATGTATTTTCAGCTGTGAGATCTTACATACACATGTGTGCCTTTTTCAAATCATGTCCAATCGATTGAATTTGCCACAGGTGGACTCCAATCAAAGTGTAGAAACATCTCAAAGATGATCCAGAGAAATGGGATGCACCTGATCTAAATTTCATTTGTCATAGCAAAGGGTCTGAATACTTATGACAATGTGATATTTCAGTTTTTTCTTTTTACAGAAAGTGTAAATAACAGACTGAAAACAAAAGACTTGAAATAAAACGTACTGTATGTATCAAAAGACTACGGAGGTGTGTGTGTCAAGGATAAGATTAGTGATCGACTGTTTCTCTCCCTAAAATTTGTTTTTGTTACATAACAAGAATACATTGGCCAAGCAGAATATATCAAGTTACTCAAATACATATAACCCAAAAAAACTATAATTCTGCCACCTTTTGCTCACCATTAAAATGTTTTATATAATAATGGCCTGAATTTAAGCTTGTTTCTCACACAAAGATATTGTATGGCTTCAGAAGACTTGGAACATAGCACACAAATTGTATGGACTACTTATATCCTCAATAAAAACAAACAAATAAAAAATCCGGTTAGAGGGTGAGAAACTCATGACAAAATTTTCATTTTTGTGTAAATTAGCCTTTAGTAACTGTAAAGATGCTGCTGTGTAGCAGTAGCTATTGCAGTTTGTGTCATGTTCTACCTCTAATTTATCCTTTAACTCTATTCAAGTACCTTTGTGTTGTTGTAGTGTTCAAGGCTGCAGCAGTGTTCTGATTTCGCTCTCTTCTCATTGCTGTAAAATATGTTACACAGCTTGCAAAAGAAGCCAGTTACTGGGATGACATATTTCACACCTGAAATGAGGCAGATGGATAAGATTTGAGCTTATTAAAATCAATTTAATTAGCAAATCATTCTATACCATTTACTTATTTTTCACAAAGAAAAACTAAATATACATTTACAGTCTTTCTCTTTGGGGAAAACAGATAAAAAAATAAATAATAACATGTATATATATATATATATAAGTATATTTAAGGTATAATGCACAGTAAAGCTGGTCGTTATCACAAAATAAACCTCAACTGGGTGACCAGGACAAGAAAAGGAGGGGTCTTCAACCCTAAGGGGTTGCATTAACGACCGTGCGAGTCAGTATGCCATTTGTAGAGATGAATTAAAAGAATTGGCACATAAGTCATTAGTTAGTGAATTGAACTACACTTGTCATCACTGTTCCCTCTAACTTTAACTCAGTAACAGTAAAAATGGATAATATGCCATTATGCTGTTGAACACACTCTTTTAGAAGTTAAATATTAATGTAAATATAAACATAAAATAAAAACAATGGCATGTTGCCTTAGTGTTTCTCAAGTAAACACTGCTTCATGTTTTTTTATAATTCAGGTAAACAGCAGTCTTAAGTACACTAAGAACATAGTAGGCTAATAATAACAAATAAACAAAGAGCATTCATATTGATTAATATTAACAACATCATAGACAGCGGCAGATCAATTAGGCTGCATTAGCGCATTTACAATTCAAAGTCTTATGCACAGGAATTTTGACATATACCTGATATATTACACCTGTTTGCAGTTACGTAAGAAATAAGCGACCATTTTATCACTCGCAGGATGGGAATTGATCATGAAGCACATTTCACTTACTCATTCACCAATAGCACTCGCGGCTCACAGTAAATGTGGTATGTGATGTTTAATGACTCATGGGTATTTCCACCTTGTTTACGCAAACAAAATTTCACTCAAAGCTGAAGATATGGATTTAACCACTGGAGTTGTATGAATTACTTCTATATTTCCTTACTGTGATTTTTTAAGCTACAAAGTTCTGATAACCATTCACTTGCATTGTATGGACCTACAGGGCTGAGATATTCTGCTAAAAATCTTAATTTGTGTTCTGCTGAAGAATGAAATTCAAACACATCTGATGCCATGAGGGTGAGTAAATTATGAATTTTCATTTTTGGGTGAACTATCTGAGTGTGCAATCAATCTGTGTGAGAGGAACATGAGAAGTGTGAGGCCACTCAGGCAGGCAGCTTAGAGGGAACATTGTTTGCCATGCTGTATGTCTGTTTGTGAGCGCAGTCAGTAAACACAAAACAGTCGAAAAAACGTTTTTGCCTTCATCTCATTGCATTAAATTCAGAATGCAAGCTCACAACTGGGGTGAAATAGATTTTTTTTGCAGAGGCGTTGGAGATTCAGTAGCAGCGGGGCATGTGAATGAGTCTCCAGTATAAGTAGTTCCTGTAGCTCTATTGGTAGAACATGGCGCTAGCAGCACCAAGGTCAAGTATTTGATATCCTGGAAACAAAGTGTGTGAATGTCTTACCCACACTGTGGTCAGGTTGGTAAGGGCCCAGAGGGGTTTTGTCCTGATCATCAGTAGCTTCTGAATCTTGTCTTTCACAAACTGGATCCCCACACACACCTTCAAAATCTGGTAATGAGCTGTGGTGGTTCTACAAACACAAAAATATTGCCAGAGATGAATCAAGAGCTCCCACTCAATTTGACAAATCAATTTCCAACAATAATTTTCATGATTTTCCCAATGTTTTGTGATGACTACATAAGGATTTTTAATATAATTTTATAAAGACGGCACCCACAAAGAGGAATTTCTAGCTGTCGAGCATAACTAAAAAAAATTGTTCTCACTATAAAAATGTCCATGACATTTCCAGGCCTGGAAATCACAATGTAATAATTCTATTAAAAAATAAAACCCATTAGGTATTAAAGCAATAAGTTACCTTTAGCACACATATTAAAGCATTACAGTGATTTTACAACAGTTAAGGAGTTTTTCTTAGGGCAGCAGTTTAGCTGTTAAATGCAATTTATACCCTGGTTTTGCACATCAAATTAAATACTAATATACAGCAAAGCTGCATCACTATAGCGTGTTTATTGTGTTTATTAGAGTCCCAGACACCCTACACCCACCCCTACCTAAACCTAACCCTAACCTTCCTTTACAAAAATTAAGCATGGTTTAACTACAGTAAATATACTGTAGTATCACCATGGTATTTTGAAGTAAAATCATAGTAAAAAAAATGGTTCCTATATTAACACCATATTACTGTAGTAACACCATGGTTGATTGCATTAAAACTGCTGCCATAAAACATGGTTACTACAATATTACTATAGTAAAACCATGGTAAATTTTAACCTGATCAAACCTTCCTCTAAACTCCCTGACCTTCACAGTAACAAAACCACAGCGAGAAAAATCAACCTTTAATTTGTATTCATTATTATAAATAGTATTAACCTCCTGAGACATGAGCACGATATAAACATTTTACAAAAATGTATAATAATATTTAGAGCAAATATTTTTCCTAAAAATGTATGTCCTCATATGGGGACATCCAGACTAAGTTGAGAAATTGTAAATAGTACCAAACTATAGAAAGTCCCTTTTTTATCAAATTGTTTATTATGTTTCCATGAGTGTTAGTTACTCATGTTTGAGAAATGTTACAGACATTACAGCTGATTTCCTGTAAAGTTGCTTTGGAACAATGTGCATTGGGAAAAGCAAATAAAAAACTATACGAATACAAATTATTTGACTTGTTACACAGTTTTTTTTCTACTTTGGCAACAAAATCTCAGTGTTGTTTGCACTGACAAACTAACAAGTGATAGCCAGAGCTGAAGCATTTTACCAATCAGAAATTTGCATAATTATTTCTGATCCAAGTAATCGATTTAGCATAATAAATTCTGAATCCAAGTACTAATTATCATATTCCCATGTCTGCCAAACGTGTTGAGTGGTCCAAACATCATCTGCAGCCTGAAACTGAACGTTTGGACGGATATTAGGAGTGAATGCGCGTGGCTGCATAGAAAAGCTATAGGATGCTCCCATGCTCCATAGCACATATCAAAGACAACACATAACATCCACACAGGAGGATGAGGAGTGGCACGAAGTAAAAGGAAATATGAAGGGTGGAAGCAGTTAATAGGGTGGGAAAAACGGGCAAAAGAGGAAAATTGAACTCTGGTCGTCCGTAAATGAAAAACACATCCATAACGTCCTTACACACAACACCACTGATGTGACACATGGGGCCACAGTTTGTCTTTAATTTCAGTGTTTCTACCAGACTATCTGAGTGCAAATATCCACCCTGTGTGGCAGCTTTTTCTTAGGCAAGACACAAAGCTGTGGTTAAATCACCAAGTCAACATTCATCTCCTCTGTGTCACTCTTGATTACCTGGTCCTTTTCTGTTCTTTTGGGGCTCTTAGGTTTTTTTGACTCCTTATTTAATTCTTTCTCCTCATTGTGGTCCTTAGGGTGTTTCCTACAATAACAGAGCAAAGACAGAAGGGTTCACTACAGACAGAAAATAACAAAAATAATAAAAAATATTTGGTTACATCTTCACTGGCTGTCACAAGTTACATGCACATTCACGCAACAGAAAGGCATCGTGAGATTCCATTTAGATTGTGTTCGTGAAAAACTCTAGACCCTAGTCAGTCCGATTCATGGACGAATCGTTTAGTTTGGTTTTGAAAACCTGACTGTTAAATTGAAAAGTTCAGACTCAAAAGAATGATTTGTTCACAAATCTGACATTTTTACTTCATGTTCTTTAAAGGGAATTCACCCACTCACTTTCATCATTTACTCACCCTCCTGCAATCCCAGATGTGTATGACTTTCTTTTTTCAGAAGAACACAAACAAAGATTTATAGAAGAATATTTAAGGTCTGTAGGTCTATACAATGCAACTAAATGGTGACCAGGTCCATAAAGGCAGCATAAAATTAATCTATTAAACTCCAGTATATAATCCAAAGCTTCAGAATCTCCACTTTCACTTTTACATCTGAAAGTCACATGTCTTGCATGTTTAGTTTCACTTTCACATCTGAAGGTGAATGTGGAGATTTAGAGTAAAAAAGGACTTAACAAAGGTCTGATCACCATTCACTTGCACTATATGGACCTGCAGAGCGGAGATATTTTTCTAAAAATGTTTGTGTTCTGGTAAAGAAAGAAAGTCATACACATCTTTGATGGCAAGAGGGTGAGTAATTGATAAGTGCATTTTCATTTTTGGGTAAACTATCCCTTTAATGAACAAGTCAAGAAGAGCTAGGGTGGATGTCTTCAGTGAAGATCTTCAGTAAATAACAAATAATGATTTTGGATTGTTTATCAGACAAGCTTTCATATTGCTTCAGAAGACTGCATACAGTGCATTCAGACCTTATGTGCATATATAAAAAATTCTATATTTTTTTCACATCAATCTACACTCCATGCCCCATAATGACTAAGCAAAAAAAAAAAAAAAAAGAAGAAAACAAATTTATTTGATTGATGAACTTTGCAAAAATGTATTAAATAGAAAAAAACTTAAATATCACATAAGTATTCAGACCCTTTGCTATGATGCTTGAAACTTAGATCAGGTGCATCCCATTTCTCTGGATCATCTATGAGATGTTTCTACACTTTCATTGGAGTCCACCTGTGGCAAATTCAATTAATTGGACATGATTTGGAAAGGCACACACCTGAAAAGGTCTCACAGCTGAAAATGCACATCTGAGAAAAAAACAAGCCATGAGGTCAAAGGAACTGCCTGCAGAGCTCAGAGACAGGATTGTGTCGAAACACAGATCTAGGGAAGGCTACAAAAAAATTCTGACTGCATTGAAGGTTCCCAAGAGCACAGCGGCCTCAATAATTCTTACATTTAAGAAGTTTGGAACAACCAGTACTCTTCATAGAGCAGGCCGCCTGGCCAAACTGAGCAATTGGGGGAGAAGGGCCATGGTAATAGAGGTGACCATGAACTCGATGGTCACTCTGGTTTAGCTCCAGAGATCATGTGTGGAGATGGACCGACCTGGGCTTTATGGCAGAGTGGCCAGATGGAAGACTCTCCTCAGTCCAAGACACATGAAAGCCTGCTTGGAATTTGCAAAAAAGCACCTAAAGGACTCTAAAACTATGAGAAACAAGATTCCTGATCTGGTGAAACGAAGACTGAACTGTTTGGCCTCAGTTCCAAGCATCATGTCTGGAGGAAACTAGGCACTGCTCATCACCTGTGCAATACCATCCCAATGGTTCACCTTCCAACAGGACAATGACCCTAAGTTCATTTAAGAGTTTAAGAGGATCTGCAGAAAAAAATGGTACAAAATCCCCAAATACAGGTGTGCAAAGCTTGTTGCATCATATGCAAAAAGACTTGAGAATCGCTGCCAAAGTTAAGGGTCTGAATTCATATGTCAATGTGATATTTAATTTTTTCTTTTTAATACATTTGCAAAGATATAAAAAATCTGGTTTTTGCTTTGTCATTATGGGGTATGGAGTGTAGATTGATGTGAAAAATTAAAATAATAGAAAGTATTTTAGCAAAAGGCTGCAATATAACAAAATGAGGAAAAAAAATGAAAGGGTCTGAATACTTACTGAATGCACTGTTAAGGGTTTCAATTTGTTTGGGATGGGTGGATAAGAATTAAAAAGATATATTATTTTGGTTTAGACCGATTTGCTAATGGTTCATTCAGACTGTGTGAACGCTAATGAATTTAAATCAATTCCAGTGTTTTTCGAAAAGAGTTGGTGGGAGAGACATGGTCCTGGCCTCTATCCATCATGGCTTCCTAATCATCCCTTATAAATGAATAGGCTACATCACTGTACTCTCCTCTCAACTGATTTCTGATTTGTGGTGGGTGTTCTGGGGCACTATGGCTTTCGACGCATCATCCAGGTGGATGCTACACAATTGTGGTGTTTTAGGAGATTCACCCACTATGTATGTAAAGCGCTTCGAGTGTCTAAAATATATCGCTTTATAAAATGTAAGGAATTATTATTATCAAAGGTGCTGTAAGTGAGTTTTTATTTAATGTCATGCAGAAATCGTCCTTATTACCTGTTAGTTATAATTGAAATAGGTGCCATGAAATATCACTTCGGTCTCTGTAACAGCCCAAGGCTTTCTAAACAACAGGAAATGGATGTCCATGGGCAGATCCTTTGCTTAGCCAATCAGAAGACTTTCTGCCAGTCAAATAATAGTGCACATTCACAGGGCAGCCTATATATGCTTGTAAAAGTGCCAAGCAGAGTCTGCTCCCGCAAATTGCTCAGGGTTTTCAAACGGATTGTTGTAGATGTGGTCTCAGTCTAATTCACAGATGCTCATCACTCTCCGAAGACAACTGCATTTCAACATTGTACTGAAATGAATTAAATGGCAACATTCACCTACCAGTTAATCAGCGAGTCTCCTTTCATGCACATCGATACCTTCAGCATCAGACCCCAAAATTTGCGAGGCCAGTGAATGTGTCGGGTGACCATTTTTTCAGCTGCCTCCGTACTGTCGAATTGCATGTAGCACTAAGAAAAAGAAGTGTGGAGGAGAACAGACAGACAAAGGATAACAAAGAGCATGAAAGGGTTCAAATCACATTCAACAAACCACCATGTCTGCTGCAAGTCCAAAAAAAACTGATTCAAATGATAATGCTGCCTTCAAGTACACCGAAAGCTCCTACTATGGAGTTCACACATTCATTTTGTCAGAAAAAAATACTTGACGGTGACAGTGGAGCACACCAAGTGTCAAAATGTTGGTAAATGTATATAAAAGCTAAATGTTTTATTTAGCAAATGAGAGCTGAAAAATGCCACGCGGCAGCCATTCACTCTGAGATGAAGGCAGTGACTTAGGCAATATTTAATAACTGTTTCAAAATCTGACAATAGTTATATTTAATTCAGATTTAAAATGCAGATTTGTAAGATTTTATTGTCATCAACAAAAGTGACACTATGCATACTATGTAGACAATATATATCATCCACATATCAAATATAAAAAAAATATATATATATTAATGGTGCTGTAAGCAATTTTAGCCATTCTATAAAATTCATGAGACTGAGACGTTTAATTAGACACGACCCATCTTTCCAAATCCACGGCCTCCAAAGATATCATTGTACTGGTGAGACAGTCACCGAACAGAAGAGCCTCAGTGCACCTTTTCACAATAGTCCAACTCAACAGTAGCAAAACAGCACCCTCAACTGACAACGGTTATGAATCTAAATATGGTGTTAAACCTGAACACGGCTCACATCACATTTCTGTTTGCCGTTTATACAGTATAGTGCTGTAACACAGACCGGAGTGATATTTCAGTACACTTATTTCAGTCAAAACTTTCAAGGAGTAGGAAATGTTCTGCAGTCCATTCCATAAAAAAAGAAAATTGCTTACAGCACTTTCGTTTTAACAATTTAGATGGCACAATTCTCTCTGAAAGAATGTTTAAAATCTTTAAAAAAAAAAAAAAAAAACTCCATAGAATAGATTTCATAGAATGACTCAAAGTTTACTGAAGGTGTATTGAAAGCAATCATAGTCTACATATTCACTGTACATCACTGTTGCATATTTATCACTAGCATTCAACTTTGCTGGGTCACTCATGCATGCAGAACTCGTAATTATTTCTGACTCCACTTTAAGGCCATGTAACATCACACGGAAAGTGATGAGGAAAAAAATAAAAGGTGTAAATGTGCATACATACAGTTCCCTGTTGCTTGTTTAGAAAGTAGCCAGTCAGTTCTCCAAAGGGCTTAGCCAGATTAAAAAGGGCTCCGTATGCTGCTGGCGTCTTCCATCTATACTTTTGGGTGGGAAAACCTCTGATGAAAACAGATCTCCCACTAGGGCTCTAAAAGGAAATAAAGAATTGTAATCATCACAATTTTTTTTACTTCTAAAGGAATAGTTCACACCCAATTTATTCCCCTTTAAGTTGTTCCAAAACCTTCACTGACTTACTTTCATGAAACACAAAAAAAATCAAAATGTTTCAATGGGTTCTAAAATCATCATTAAAATGTATTTTCATTGACAAAACAAGCAGTTTTATTAAAATGCTTCTAATTGTATGTTTATAAACAGTATGTAAGCATATGTAGATGACAATTTGCTCAATTTTGGAAAAAAGATGCACATCATTGTTATTTTGGTTGAATTAATGAGTCAATAAGAAAAGAAAAATACCTCTATTGTTTTCATGGTACGGCACATAGAAACAGACACAGGACGTCTACAGACTGTTGCCTCATGATCTTTGTAGAACCTCAGCATTTCTTGGGCTTTTTCAGCCGTTTCCAGTTCTACCTTAGCCTACAAGAAAGAAAGCACACATGGCAACTGCGTAATTAGTAAAACCGAAAGTATACAGTATGTCAGTGTTTTTATTTTACATTGGAAATAAAGTGGCAATCCAAAACAGTATCAAATGTATTTAATTTCACTCAATACTTCCAACACAAAAATACAGGTATAGTTTGATTGCTTAGTATTATACTATTGCCCAGTAATTATGAAATGTGGTAGCGATGAAAAGAAACTCAAATCTGGTTGATCGAAAAAAAAATTGACAGAACCAAGCATACATCAATACCATTTTATAGAAACGGCACGAGTACAATATTTTCATTTTGGTACTCGTCAATACCAAAATTTATTTAGTATGTTGCAATTTTCAGCCTTCTGGCTGATGGTATAAGGGTAGCAAGTTTCATATTTTCAAGACACTATTATTAAAATGTTCTGCTTTGTTGTTCTGTTGTTGGGAATGATTGCATTCCCTTAATTTTATTGGTACGCATATGCATCCTGAGCGAGCGGACAGCAAACATGCAGAGACAAGCAAGCATACAAGTTAAGCTCAATCGACAGCATTTGTGGCATACTGTTTTCATGCTCATGTAGCATTGGGTAGTCCACGGCTATGAATCATTTTTTAAACATCCAAACGAATGACCGTATTTTCTGTAATATAAGTTGCTTTTTTGTCATTCTAACGGTACTGCAAATTATACTCCAAAGTGACTTGTTTGACTTATTTAGTCTTCATATCCACTCAAAAAAATATTGCATCACAGCCCTAGTCAAATTACTTGTAGTAGTTGAACAGAATAATTAGTGCATAGCAAATAGGCTTGCAAATATTAGAAATATCCTTGATCGACAGTCACTATTGTTAATGAATGGAATACAACAAGCATTTGGTTTCACTCAAAGAATAAAATGTGTTAATTTGTATATGCAAACACAGTTACATGCGTTACTACATAAAGCCCTGAGCCGCACTGTGAATTTTTTATTTTTTTTGTGGCCTACAAAACAAATAAAAAATGTAAATACCAATTATCTCTCTCTCTCTCTCAAAAAAAAAATACAAATAAAAAAAAAATTCTTAACTTTTTATTTCTCTCCAAAAGAAACAAAACAAAAAAAAATCTCCATCATTTTAGCTTGCTAGCTAACAATTAGCATGTGGTACTAGCCTCGGCCACCAGGTGCCACTATCAGTAAGCATGAAATCTTACAAGGTGACCCATGACAGCTGTGGTACATGATCTGTTTGTTAATTTGTATTGTAAAATACAAAAAGGAATGTTTTGCAAATATTAATCAAAGAAAGAAATATATATAATGTTTGAGATGCTACTAATACATGAGATCACACAATTAAATGAATATACCTCGGGTTACTATGTTTCATAAGGTATTCATTGTGAAGTGTGACAACGGGAGTTCTTTCTGTTTTTTTAATGACATTAACCACCGGGAATATCGATGTTGCCATTGATATTGCACTTTTTTATTTTATTTGTTGGCCCATGTAAACATGAGCTAGATAGACGTATTTGAACGTTACGACACCTCTCACTCTGTTTTCAGTGCTGTGTTTAAAGGGAAGACTCGTGTTAGAGTTGCCCAATTCAATGAACTCTTTGAAGCAACGCGTCAGCTCAACCACGAGTTAAAGTAAAATGAAGGGCTGCTTGAGGAAATGGTGCACGCTTTGCAATGTAGTCAATGCCTATACGTATATATGTAAAGTGGTAATTTCTGGACAAATAAAATAATGCATAAATTAAATGGAACGTTTAACAAAAGTAAAGTCATGCAGACTTATTTACGTTAGAAATGCATCACAATCGAAACTCGACAATATGAGATCATGAAATACAGGTGAAAATCCAAAGCCGGCATAGAGTTTGCAAAGCAAACATTAAATTTATGACTACCGCGGCCAATTTAATGATAATCTAATAGACGCAAAAGGCACCTCTGCAATGCTATATTTTTTCGTGGTGCAATGAAAGCTTGTTTTTCACGCAAGCTGTGCTTTCTTTTATGGGATGTTTGAAAACATGCTGCTGGAACACAATATGGACAACGAGAATGTGAGCTGGAAGTGTTTTAATGGCCACACCATCCTTGTAGCATATACCCAAAAGCAACCCACATTATTATACAATTATTAAGATCTAACAATTTGCTTCGCAAACTCTATGCAGGCTTTGGATTTTCATCTGCATTTCATGATCTCATATTGTCGAGTTTTGCTGGTGATGTAGTTCCAACGTAAATAAGTTTGCTTAACTTTATATTGTTAAACGTTCCGTCGATGTATGCATTATTTTATTCGTCCAGAAATTATAATTTTTTTTGCAACAACATTAACATTACTAGTTACATATCACAACAAAAGGATAGGCATTGCCTAGTTGCAATATTTAAGAGGCAAAGTTGTCAGTGCTTCAGGGACTTTTTGGAGATAATTTTGAGATTTTCTTTTTTTGAGAAATAATTTTTTTTTTTGTTCAGAAAGGGACAAAGACACCGGAACAGAACGGGAGCCCTGAACAGTGTGGTTCAGGGCTTCTGCATGTTACAAAAGCAAGTGGAAAATTTGTTGCATTTTGTCATGCAACAAACAAAATGTGAACATTGATTACATAAACTATTGCTTAAAGGCGATTCTCCCAATTAAAATGTGCATAACGTGATACAATGGACAGATTTTGAGATATTCTTCACAGTCACTTCACGACTTGACATGCTGTGCAGCTGAAGGGAAGTCGGCGACTCATGGGTCACATACATCCACTATCAGGCTATCGTTTTTTTTTTCTCTCTAAACACTGCAATTTTGACCAGGAGTAATACAGATTTCACTTTAAAATACAGTAGTTCATTAAAACTAAAGTGACTTTATTACTTTAAAATATGGTAATTCATTACAATTAACAAAACTCTTTGCTCTCCTGAAGAAAATGCACTCCATAATTATAGCCATTTTCTCAATAATGTTTAAAGGCTCCAGTAAACCACCTTATGGAAAATCATGCCTTAATGTTTTTACGTTTTATTTCAGTTTGTTTTCGTTTTAGTCAATCACAAGAAACTGACCTCTTTTTTGTACAAGGATAAAGAATGCTTCACCAATCTGCTGAAGGGTGCACACAGAATGCTCAGAGCCAGCTCCAAGTCTGGAGTCTTCTTGACAGGCCACACCACCAATACTTTACCATCCTATGAGATTGCACACACAAAACACACAGGTTCTACTCCAGATCACGAGTTAGAGATATCTTCTATTGCTAAAAGGGTGGCTAAAATCTGAATAGCATACATACTACCTTATTAGTTTTAATGTTGCTGTGGTATATAGTTTGTATATTGTGCATAGTAAGGATGTCAAAGTAAAATGCACATTCAAATGCAAAAACTGTGCAGTTGAATTTTAGATGTGTGGCGAGCAGTGATGATTAGTTGGAGGTCTTTGGCTGTTCCGTCTTGCTCTCTTATCAGTGTCACACAGCATAATCAATGCATTTTTAAAACTCTGTAGGAAAAGGTTTTAAATTTTGAAAAGTGCATTTCGAGATACTTATATCTTTTTCGATTCTGTTGCGCTCCGTGTTCTTTGCAACAACCAACTTAACACTGTGCTGTTTGGTTTATAATGTGTGCATTCGCCCTCTTGGTGACAATATTGACTTAGAAAATCTGGTGATTACAAATGTCTTGTAGCTCCCCTAACTGAAATGTCTTAAAAATTTGGATATAATTCAAACGTTTTTTAATAAAAACTTTTAATTCATGTTTTCAGCCCTGTTGACAGCCCTAGTGCACAGTATGCAAATGTGCTGTATGGGCAGAATATTACAAACAACAGGGATGTGCAAGGATGGTCGACTAACTAGCTAGTCATCCAAAACAGTCTAGTTGATTTGTGAAGTCAACTGGTGAATTTAATATTTTTAGTACTGGTGATTATAAAGGGAGATGCTGTTAAATAATTGATAAATGCAACTTGTTGAAAATGCATCGAGTGTTTTTAGCGTGTTGTGCTTTAGCATGGTAACAGTCAGCACAGTAAAATCTTCTCTCCTTTAAAACACTGCAGCTATAGCGACAAAAGCACATTTTGTGTATAACTTTCCCGTCTTCAAAAATACATTTTAAGACCATCCTTATCGTACGTAAAATTGTCTGCTGTGAATATTGTTCCTTTATTATGTACAGTCAGAAGTTTACATACACCTTAGCCAAATACATTTAAACTCAGTTTTTCACAATTCCTGACATTCAATCGTAGAAACATTCCCTGTCTTAGGTCAGTTAGGATCACTACTTTATTTTAAGAATTTGAATTGTCAGAATAATAGTAGAGAGAATTAATTATTTCAGCTTTTGCATCTTTCATCACATTCCCACTGGGTCAGAAGCTTACATGCACTTTGTTATTATTTGATAGTATTGCCTTTAAATTGTTTAACTTGGGTGAAACATTTTGGGTAGCCTTCCACAAGCTTCTCACAATAAGTTGCTGGAATTTTTTCCCATTCCTCCATACAGAACTGGTGTAACAGTCAGGTTTGTAGGCCTCCTTGCTCGCACATGCTTTTTCAGTTCTGCCAACAAATTTTGCAAGGTAGGCCTTAAAATACATCCACAGGTACACTTTCAATTGACTCCAATTAGCCAATCAGAAGCTAATTGCTAATCAGAAGTTAATGCTAAGGGATGAGCTAATTAGCTAATTGCCAACAGGCATGACATTCATTTCTGGAATTTTCCAAGCTGCTTAAAGGCACAGTTAACTAAGTGCATGTAAACTTCTGACCCACTGGAATTGTGATATAGTCAATTAAAAGTGAAAATCTGTCAGTAAACAATTGAAGATATAAAATGAAATCTGTAATACTGACCTGTGTCTCAGAAGAATCTAGAAGAAATGAGACAAAAAAAGCGTTACTGATAAAGATTAAATTATCTGCATTGTGCGACTAAATGTTACAAATCTAAATGTTAGAGGCCTTTTTTCCATGATAATTATATATATATATATATATATATATATATATATATATATATATATATATATATATATATATATATATACAGGTCCTTCTCAAAAAATTAGCATATTGTGATAAAGTTCATTATTTTCCATAATGTAATGATAAAAATTAAACTTTCATATATTTTAGATTCATTGCACACCAACTGAAATATTTCAGGTCTTTTATTGTTTTAATACTGATGATTTTGGCATACAGCTCATGAAAACCCAAAATTCCTATCTCAAAAAATTAGCATATCATGAAAAGGGTCTCTAAACGAGCTATTAACCTAATCATCTGAATCAACTGATTAACTCTAAACACCTGCAAAAGATTCCTGAGGCTTTTAAAAACTCCCAGCCTGTTTCATTACTCAAAACCGCAACCATGGGTAAGACTGCCGACCTGACTGCTGTCCAGAAGGCCATCATTGACACCCTCAAGCAAGAGGGTAAGACACAGAAAGAAATTTCTGAACAAATAGGCTGTTCCCAGAGTGCTGTATCAAGGCACCTCAGTGGGAAGTCTGTGGGAAGGAAAAAGTGTGGCAAAAACGCTGCACAACGAGAAGAGGTGACCGGACCCTGAGGAAGATTGTGGAGAAGGACCGATTCCAGACCTTGGGGGACCTCGCGGAAGCAGTGGACTGAGTCTGGAGTAGAAACATCCCCGCATTCCCCAGGTCAAGCCACTTTTGAACCAGAAACAGCGGCAGAAGCGCCTGACCTGGGCTACAGAGAAGCAGCACTGGACTGTTGCTCAGTGGTCCAAAGTACTTTCTTCGGATGAAAGCAAATTTTGCATGTCATTCGAAATCAAGGTGCCAGAGTCTGGAGGAAGACTGGGGAGAAGGAAATGCCAAAATGCCTGAAGTCCAGTGTCAAGTACCCACAGTCAGTGATGGTCTGGGGTGCCATGTCAGCTGCTGGTGTTGGTCCACTGTGTTTTATCAAGGGCAGGGTCAATGCAGCTAGCTATCAGGAGATTTTGGAGCACTTCATGCTTCCATCTGCTGAAAAGCTTTATGGAGATGAAGATTTCATTTTTCAGCACGACCTGGCACCTGCTCACAGTGCCAATACCACTGGTAAATGGTTTACTGACCATGGTATTACTGTGCTCAATTGGCCTGCCAACTCTCCTGACCTGAACCCCATAGAGAATCTGTGGGATGTTGTGAAGAGAAAGTTGAGAGACGCAAGACCCAACACTCTGGATGAGCTTAAGGCCGCTATCGAAGCATCCTGGGCCTCCATAACACCTCAGCAGTGCCACAGGCTGATTGCCTCCATGCCACGCCGCATTGAAGCAGTCATTTCTGCAAAAGGATTCCCGACCAAGTATTGAGTGCATAACTGAACATAATTATTTGAAGGTTGACTTTTTTTGGTATTAAAAACACTTCTTTTATTGGTCGGATGAAATATGCTAATTTTTTGAGATAGGAATTTTGGGTTTTCATGAGCTGTATGCCAAAATCATCAGTATTAAAACAATAAAAGACCTGAAATATTTCAGTTGGTGTGCAATGAATCTAAAATATATGAAAGTTTAATTTTTATCATTACATTATGGAAAATAATGACCTTTATCACAATATGCTAATTTTTTGAGAAGGACCTGTATATATATATATATATATATATATATATGTGCACTTTTTCCACATTTTGTTATGTTACAGCCTTATTCCAAAATTGATTAAATCATTATTTTCCTCAAAAATCTACAAACAATACCCCATAATGACAACATGAAAGAAGTTTGTTTGAAATCTTTGCAAATGTATATAAAAAAGTTTTAAATTAAAACAAATCACATGTACATAATTATTCACAGCCTTTTCCATGACACTCAAAATTGAGCTCAGGTGCATCCCGTTTCCACTGATCATCCTTGAGATGTTTCTACAACTTGATTGGAGTCCACCTGTGGTAAATTCAGTTGATTGGACATGATTTGGAAAGGCACACACCTATCTATATAAGGTCTCACAGTTAAAAGTGCATGTCAGAGCACAAACCAAGCCATGAAGTCCAAGGAATTGTCTGTAGACCTCCAAGACAGGATTGTATTGAGGCACAGATCTGTGGAAGGGTACAGAAACATTTCTGCAGCATTGAAGGTCCCAATGAGCAGAGTAGCCTCAACCATCCGTAAATGGATGTTTGGAACCACCAGGACTCTTCCTCACAAATTGAGCGATCGGGGGAGAAGGCCCTTATTAAGGAAGGTGACCAAGAACCCGATGGTCACTCTGACAGAGCTCCAGCATTTGTCTGTGGAGAGAGGAGAACAACCATCTCTGCAGCACTCAACCAATCAGGCCTGTATGGTAGAGTGGCCAGACGGAAGCCACTCCTCAGTAAAAGGCACATGACAGCCCGCCTGGAGTTTGCCAAAAGGCACCTGAAGGACTCTCAGACCATGAGAAAAAAAATTCTCTGGTCTGATGAAACAAAGATTGAACTCTTTGGCCTGAATGGCAAGCGTCATGTCTGGAGGAAACCAGGCACTGCTCATCGCCTTGCCAATACCATCCCTATAGTAAAGCATGGTGGTGGCAGCATCATGCTGTGGGGATGTTTTTCAGCAGCTGGAACTGGGAGACTAGTAAGGATCGAGGGAAAGATGAATGCAGCAATGTACAGATACATCCTTGATGAAAACCTGCTCCAGAGCACTCTGGACCTCAGACTGGGGCGAAGGTTCATCTTCCAACAGGACAATGACCCTAAGCACACAGCCAAGATAACAAAGGAGTGGCTACGGGTCAACTCTGTGAATGTCCTTGAGTTGCCCAGCCAGAGCCCAGACTTGAACCTGATTGAACATCTCTGGATAGATCTGAAAAT
Organism: Xyrauchen texanus; assembly: GCF_025860055.1. Taxonomy (NCBI): domain Eukaryota; kingdom Metazoa; phylum Chordata; class Actinopteri; order Cypriniformes; family Catostomidae; genus Xyrauchen; species Xyrauchen texanus. The sequence goes on from NC_068279.1 coordinate 50,344,241, forward strand.
GGCTGTGCTCCCCATCCAACCTAATGGAGCTTGAGAGGTCCTGCAAAGAAGAATGGGAGAAACTGCCCAAAAATAGGTGTGCCAAGCTTGTAGAATCATACACAAAAAGACTTGAGGCTGTAATTGGTGCCAAAGGTGCCTCAACAAAGTATTGAGCAAAGACTGTGAATACTTATGTACATGTGATTTTTTTTTTATTTTTTAGAAATTTGCAAAGATTTCAAACAAACTTCTTTCACGTTGTCATTATTGTTTGTAGAATTTTGTGGAAAATAATTTATTTAATACATTTTGGAATAAGGCTGTAACATAACAAAATGTGGAAAAAGTGAAATGCTGTGAAAACTTTCCGGATGCACTGTGTATATATATATAAAATTATATTGGAGCAATGCAAGCTTAAAGTACCACCTTAATGTTTTAAGGTCACAGTTAGCAGACTACATGAAATTTGCCTTGCTAACACGTATCAAGAGCATGCCACACAGCAAATTGTATTGAACCCAATAGCAAACCCCAATTCAACAGCAGGCCAATCATAACAGAAATACATTGTCTTACAGATACAGTAGCAAAAAACAGCCTCTTTAATTCTAAGGGTCAGAGAGAGTGTGTAAAATGGTCAAGAAACACTGAACTACAATTGACTTAGGATTGACCTAAAAACTTAGGATACAGGAAAAATGTAGGACCCACCAAGTGATTTAGGTATCAGGAGCTGTTATTTGTATGTACCTAAAGCTGAATCGGCCCCTGCAGTGTTGTCCAGTTCATCTAATGTAACAAAATCTTCAAGGTTCTCTGGGAATTCTCCATCATCCATACCTTCCTGGAAAAACAAGACATATGACTGTAAACACTTCACATTCAGTCACACTGCAACCAAATCAATGTTAGTGGTGTCAAACATTCTCATTCTCTTTTATAAAAAAACGATTATCCAAGACCAATTTCACAATATGAGAAAGTATTATTTATATATTTACTGCATATATACAGTATATATGTATACAAAACATTGAGCTTGCAGAGATGTTGGCACTGGGGATGGGTATTTCAAGTATTTTTTAGTAGAACATTCTAAGACATACAAAAACTAGTAAACAAAGATTTGAAATTTAGTCATTAATAAATATGACAAGTATGTGAAATTAATACTGTATTTGTAATGTATTGTCCCCATGTGCACTTGCAAACTGTAGTCTGGCTTATTTATGGTGGTTTTGGAGCAGTGACTTCTTCCTCCCTAAGCAATATCGATATAGGACTAGTTTTACTGTGGATATACTTGTCTACCCGTTTCCTCCAGCATTTTCACAAGGTTCTTTGCTGTTGCTCTGGGATTGATTTGCACTTTTCACACCAAACTACGTTCATCTATTAATAAATATAAGTATGTGAAATAAATACTGTATTTTATTGACAAATGTTACTTCACCCTTATAGCAGTTTCAAAATAAGCTAACTTCTACAACCTAGGCTTCCCCCTTAAAACAAAAAGAGTAATATGCATTAATAAAAACATCAGGATTTAAAATTAACAATTAAACTACTTGCTCAGACCTTGCATAGAAATTAATTGTAAAAGCAGATTATGGCCATTAGGGTAATGCATGTTTCAACTCTGTGTTTTAGGCCCCATATACACCTGGTATTAAGATGTGTTTTGGGTGATCCAATCACATGTGGTCAGCGCTTAATACAGGTGTAAACGGGGTCTAAAATATTTAGTGATCTGCTCATAAAAACCACATATCTATGTGTTCAAATACGCATGTGACCACATCGCATTTGAGGTGTAGATGCCAATCTGTCCTGAATGCGTCATGGCAACATCAAAGCACCACCCCCTAACCTGTCAATCAACTGCTGCGCTTAAATAAGAGTTTAAACTTTGCCAGTTATGAGCAGCTTTAAAAGGAAATAACAATCTGATCATAAAATTTGAAAAAGCTGATAAACACAAAAGGCAAGAGAACATTTTGGATCTTCAGTGTGTCTGAAATCAACATGCGTGGACACTTATGAGAAGTACTAACATCTGAAGCTCCTTTAAAGAGGTAATCCACTAAAACAATGGAATTCTGCTGGAAATATTGCATTTGTGCTTAGATTACAGACTGCACAGACAGTCTTATCTTCAAATATTGACGATAATAACAAAAATACAGTAACAAGAGCTTAAAGTGCTTAAAAAACTGGTAGACTGAGATGGACAGATTCACTTCTCTTCAATGATTATGCTTTGCACCATTTATTTAAAAGTACTATGTCAAATAAAGTGTTTTCTTCTGAAAAATAACAAGTGCTCAAAGTGCTTAAATAACAAGTGCTCAAAGTGCTAAAGAACTGAACTGCTAAACTGAAGATTAGAAGTGAAAATCAAGGCCATTATCACTTATTTTTTCTTTTTTTCCGGGTTGTAAGCAAAGTCTTGCAAACTCGTTCTTTTTAAGACATTTGGACCAGAAGATGGATTGTTCATGTAACTTGCATGTTGATTTGAAACCAACAGGCTAGTTAACGCTTTTTTGTCTTCTGCTAGTTTTCTACACAGGGTGACCAGTGGCTGCGAAATTCTGAATGACAAATCATGTTCTGCATGTATTTTTAAATCGCAGACACGGTCAGTCATAGACAACGGTGTGTCAGCTGTAGCAGTTGCCCCGGCAACATCGTGGTAAGTTTGAGTGCACGGGCAGCGGCTCTATGACCGGAGTCTAAATCATGACGAGCAAGCACTTTCTTACCGCTGCTGGCATACAGTAGCTTCCTCGAGCAAATCGGGCTCTCTCAGTTTCTGGCACCAACTGCCAAAAGGCTCGCCATCTCTACTTTCTTCAATCCATGCCCAGCGCCATTTATTTTTGAGTCCTTTATCGATTGCTAGGACATCATCCCCAGGCTTCATAAACTTGCGCTCCATTTCGCCGACAACGCTAACGTGAGATTGACGGATGGGTGTCAATCAGATTGTAAAGAGATTTCCTTCAATAAACAGCTGGTTCTGCTTCTGCTTTCTGCTTTAACTACTGGTAGTCAGTTACAGTTAGGTTCATAAGTATTTGGCCAGTGACACAAGATTCAGCATTTTGGCTCTGCACACCATCACAAAGGATTTTAAATGAAATAATCAAGACATGATTGAAATACAGACTGTCAGATTTAATTGGAAGGGATCTATATCAAAATTGGGTGAATGGTATAGGAAACAGTTTTATAACTAAAACCCTGTGAGTCGTGAGTTCGTATCCAGTGTGTACTCCAGGGAGGTCTCCTAAGCAACCATATTGGCCCAATTTCTAGGGAGTGTAGAGTCACATTGGGTAACCTCCTCGTGGTCACGATTAAGTGGTTCTTGCTCTTAATGGGGCATGTGGTAAGTTCACAGAGAGTAGCACGAGCCTCCACATGTTGGGAGTCTTCGCGGTGTCATGCACAGCGAGCCATGTGATAAGAGGCGCGGATTGACGGTCTCAGAAGCGGAGGCAACTGAAACTTGTCCTCTGCCACCCTGACTGAGGTAAGTAACCGTGCCACCACGAGGACCTAGTAAGTAGTGGGAATTGGGCATTCCAAAAATTGGTGAAAAAAGGGGATAAAAAAAAAAAAAAGGGAAACGTTTTATACAAAGATCCCCCAAACCCCACCCCCTTTTCAGGGGCTCAAAAGTAATATAATCATAAATAAATGTATCATTCTTAATACTTGATTGAAAATCCTTTGCAGTGAATGATTGTCTTAAGTCTGGAACCCATGGACATCACCGAATTCTGGGTTCCCTCCCTAGTGATGCTTTGCCAGACGTTTACTGCAGCTGTATTAAGTTGCATCTTATTTGTGGGTATCTGCTTTAAGTTTTGTGTTCAGCAAGTGAAATGCATTTTTAATTGGATCGAGTTTGGTGAGTGACCCAGCCATAGAAGAATACTCCACTTATTTTCCTTGAAAAGGTCTTTTGCTTTCACAGCTTTTTTGGGGGTCACTTCTCATCAGTACTTGGAGGGGTCATCCTCTCAGTTTTGCAGCATTTGGCTGAATCTGAGCAGATGGTAAAGCCCTAAACACTTCAGAATTCATCCAGCTGCTTCTGTCAGCAGTCATATCATCAACAAACACTAGTGACCCATTTCCATTGGTAAGCTAAACATGCCGATGCCATAACACTGCCTCCAAAAGGATTCACAGGTAATGTGGTACGATTCTATCTTGAGCCGTTCATTACCTTCTCCATACTCATCTCTTCCCATGATTCTGGTTCAGGTGCATCTTAGATTCAACTGTCCAAAAAAAAAGCATTTCCGAACTTTGCAGACTTTTTTATATGCTTTCTGGCAGTCTAATAATCTGTCCTACCAATTTGTGAGGCTCACCAGTAGTTTGCACCCAAGTCTTCTCTTTATTGTAGACAATGACAATGATACGCCTACCTCCTGGAGAGTATTCTTGACTTGGCTTGATGTTGTGAAGTGATTTTTCTCCACCAAGGAATTTCTTTTTTATCCTCCACCACAGTTGTCTTCCATGATCGTCCAGGCCTTTAGGTGTTGTGAGCTCACCAGTGTGTTCCTTTTTTTTTTTTTAAGAATGTACCAAATTGTTGATTTTGCCACTCTTAAGATTCTACTTTCTCTCTGATTAATTAATTTTGTTTGTTCAACCTAATGATGGCCAGCTTTATTTGCATTGACCTCACAATGAGAGTTTACAGCAACAGCTTCCAAATCCAAATTCCATATTTGGAATCAAGTTCAGACAGCCAAGATAACTGCTTAATTTTTAATGAAATAATATGGGAACAGCCCACACCTTGCCATGAAACAGCTTCACAGTCGATCGTCCAATTACTTTTGAGCCCTGAAAAGGGGGGCATGTGTATAAAATGTGCTGTAAATTGAAGGGATTTATATCCAAATTGGGTGAATGGTTCAGGAATTAAAGCTGAAAGTCTGCACTTAACTTATATCTTGATAGCTTCATTTCAAATCCATTGTGGTGGGGTACAGAGCCAAAATTGAAACTTATGTAACTGTCCAAATATTTATGGACCTGACTGTAAGTGTAGGAGAACCCTAGAAAACACACAGTCACCATGAATTACAATTGGTGTTTGCATTGTACAATATGTAAGATTGGATCAAATCAGGACAATGTCTTGTCAGTTCTTCAAAATGAGAAGTAGTTTATTGGGCATTTGACGAGACCAAAAGAGCCCAACTTGGTGACGGAACAATTTTTTCCAAACACAACAGAAGATAATTATACATTTGCAAGACCATTATCTCAGTAGTAAATGGAGTATGTGCGGCTGTATTATGACTCCCTCAGGCTGACTTTTTCATTAATGAAATCTATAACTGACAACGAGAAGAAATTTCAGCTAGGTAGACACAAGTGTGCGCAGGTTGATGAGTATCAGTCTTGTAGTAAAATCTTAGCTTTACATGTACAACATTTTGTACATGTTATTAATGTTAAAAAGTAGTAGTTAGTTAGTAACTGTTAAAAAGAACACCTACCATAAAATTCTTCGTTTATAACAATTTGAGGTATTTTGTGTGGTAGGATGTAAAACTGACCTGTTCCTCCAAAGTCTCTTCTGAAAGTCTCTCTCTATTCTCCTTCGCAGAGGGCTCCTCCTCTTCCATCCTTTTCTCATCTTCCTTCTTTTCTCCCTCCTCTTTACAAGTCGGAATGTCACTGGTACTATTATCAAGCGGTCCAGGTTTGTCCTCCATCTGAATTCCTTCCTCATCAAGCATCTTCTGCTTCTCACTTTCCATTGCCTCATCTTCTTTGTCAACATGGACGGATGTGGTTTCCTGGCTACAGCTGTCACTTTTGTTCTTGTTGCTAGAGGACGACTCCTCTCTCTGTCTGCTGTTTTTGCTTAAGTCCGATTTTCTGGACAGAGGGTCAGGACTGTTCTCTCTGCAAAAGGGTTTTATTTAGCTTTTATCGCACATCTATATTCAATACTTGATTCAGATTGGTCAATCACACAGTTGAATGGTAACATTTTTTGAACGATGACTGCTAAACTGTATTTGACTGTTGTCAATGGCAACATACTGTTGGTACTTTCAAGTCTCTTGTATAAATCCATGGTCTCTATCTTTTCATACCAAAGTTAGCTCATTGGCGATATCTTGCAAAGCAAAATGACAGTTTGTAACCAAATGTAGAAAAAATTATCTTGTAGAATTTCAGTATTAGGTTTAATATACTATATTTCGACTCGTCCCACCTTTTATTGTGATGGTACAAAAATGTTTACATTGTAGTTAAATATAGTAACTAACTAGTCTATATAAAGTCTATAGAAATAACTTAGATTGCAGATTAATAATAATAAATAATATAACTTTGCAATGTTTGTCTGTTTTCCAAGCCAATTGTTTTCTACACTGCTATAGACTTTTTTCATTAGGGACATTTTCATCCAATTAAGATAAAACAAGATTTTTTTTTAATAACAATATGTCATGTCCATATATACATTTTTCTGGAAATTCATCATGTAATATTCTACAAGCTTCACATCAGGGTGCTGATCAACCTTTTTATTTGGGGTTTATTGGCTTATTTTGACTGGATGAGATTTCCGTTTATAAATGAAAAAGAAAATGATTAACTTTCAATTTTCCAAAACTGAAAAACAAAGTCATTTGTCCTATTCTCCTTTGTGGCAAGGATAAGAGAATTGAAGGAAAACAAAAACAGAAAAAACGAAAGTTGATACTGGAAGTTGGCGCCCACGTGCACAAATTTTTTGGCCACTTCCAGCAATCAGATGCCTCATATTGTATATGTTTGTTTATTATTTTAACAATAAACATTAATAGTTGTTGTAATGTATAATGCACCATAATTTCATCCTGATTAATCACAGAAAACTGTGAGATTGTTTAGTTTAAAAATGTTAACCGATTCACAGCCCTAAAATGTACTTAAAGGGATAGTTCACCCAAAAATTTAAATTCTGTTATCATTTACTCACCCTCATCCAATCCCAGATGTGTATGACTTTCTTTCTTCTGCAGAACACAAATAAAGATTTTTCTTTAAATAATATTTCAGCTCTGTTGGTCCATACAATGCAAATGAAAGGTGACCAGAACTCAGAAGGCCCAGAAATTACCTTTGACCAGCCCCAACCAGTAAGTGGCTCCCAAAGTGTAGATTTACAGTTAAAAAAGGACTTACTAGTAAATATTGAACTGTTTCTCACTCACACCTATCAAATCACTAGAGAATATATGGATTTAACCACTGGAGTCTTATTGATTACTTTTATACTGCCAATTGTCCTTCAAAGTTCTGGTCACCATTCACTTGCATTGTATGGACCAACAGAGCTGAAATTATTTAAAAAAATCTTTATTTGTGTTCTGCAGAAGAAAGTCATACACATCTAGGATTGCAAGAGGGTGAATAAATGCTGAGTGCTTTTTGGGTGAACACAAGTATATGGTGACAGTGACATATAATCAGCATTGTTCCAAATGATTAGGGCTGCAACTAACGATTATTTGACTATTAGGGCGATTATTGCAATGATTGCAATTAGCTCTTAGCCGCTTATTCAGCTTGTTCCCCGACTTAAAAGGTTGTATTAAACTTGCTTGCTAATAATAAAAAGGAAAAACTCATCCTCTAAAAGACATTAACTGAATTAAAGGACAAAAATAACTTTTAATTAAGTTTAATTCAGTAAATAATTCACTGCAAAAAATCCTATTGTTATCAAGTGTTTTTGTCTTGTTTTCCATTTAAAATGGTCTAAAAATCCTTAAAACAAAATATATTGACTTGAGAAGCAACATATAAGATATTTACAATTGTTTTCAGAGAATCTTGAACATAATTTTAATTTGTATACAAGTGAATTTTTCACGTTTATACTTCTGCCAGTGCATAAAAGACAAAATATACTTATATTCAAGATATATTCTCTGAATTTTTAGATCATTTAAAATATTTTAATTGTTTATATTATATACAACATTCACACGTAATTTTTCTTCTGCAGTATAGCTCATACATTAAAGGTACATTGCTTTAAATGAGTTTTAGATATTTATAATGAAAAACTAAACAAAACAAAAACAAATTAAAAACATATTTTGTTGCATTACATGGGGTGAAGACTTCCTCTCTCACTTTTCACTTCGATCATCATCCATCTTTAACTCACAAAAAACAAACTCTCTCTCCTTTTAATAAAGCTGCCTATTGCTGATTTACTTTATGTTAAGAAACACACAGTGACATACTGTATTTTATGATTAAATACCTCACAAGCCATCATGTAATAATCTAGCTGCAGCGAGTGTGTGAGTGAGGGACGAGCATCAGCAGAGTGCAGTTTCAATCTCTCCCCCTTAGATCAGGTCTTTTCACACGACTCAGAGAACACCACCGCACAAAGAAATGCCAGTTTCTGAGTTTATACTTATTTACATTTCCTGCTTATTATTTGAACTTTAATAAAGACTGCATTAAAGATATAATGCTGCGGTGTTTCATTTAAAGACAATTGACACGCAAGTTTTGCTTAATCGGAAAGGCAACTCCAGCTCTGCTTCATTTCACAACAAGAGTGCTTCTGAATTTACTTATTTTGTATTTTTGTATAATTCTCTCATACTTTGTGGTCTACATCACCTGAAGCTGCTTGGAAAGTTTAGAGTGCATTTGTGAGTTGTTGTCTTCCTCTACGCAATCAGGCGCAAGCTGAAGGGTTCCTTTTCGCGCCATGATTAGTTTCATACAATCTCATGTTCCGTTAAATAAGATCAAATGACTATACATGTTTTATTATCAATGTTGTCGATAACGTCGACTAATCGTTTCAGCCCTACAGAAGATAAAATATTTAACCATTAATATATATATATTTTTTTAACACACTCAATTCTTTCTAATCACCCCTAAAACTGTGTATACATGATAAAACCATAGTCAACTTGTCCAGCAGGTGAACTGCAAGTGTCTCAAATATTTTCTTTCTCGTTGAGCAAATCAACGACAAACTCGTGAACACTGCTGCAGCTTGCACAAAAATCTGTTATCTTTTCTCGATTTGCTCTCTAGAGAACTTGTTTGTTTGCCGTTTTGCAAACTTGTCAAGTACTTCTCATCCGTGAGAGCATGGGGTAAGACTTCACAGCTGTCACTGCTGCAAGTGCTTTTATTTTAAATATAAATACTAATTAAATGTATTTCTATTATATTTATTTACCTTAATTGTTGATCAATTTGATTCAACCTTGGTGAATAAAATTATAAATCTAATGTTCAAAAAAACTAAATATATTAGTGGTTCCAAAATTTTGAATGTTGGAGAGTATAAAATGTAAGCACCTTTTCAGGGTTCTGGACATCAGGAGAGTAAATTAGTCTCTTACCGCAGGCTTGTGATGTTGGTCATGGAAACTTTGACACCTTTGCCCTGAATCCTTAGAGGGTTACTGTAGTAATACTTCACCATGATGTCTGCATCTCGCCAGTCAACCATTTCAATCAAAGCCTGGACAGACACACAAATCACCTTTTTATATTTTGTAAAAAGAACCTGAAGAGAAAAAAACTAGCATTTGTGTTTCTACATTATGAGCGGAAGTTAACACTACCTTACTGTTTGTGAACTCTGACTGCTGGACCTCACCGAACATGCCTGCAAGCTCAAGGACCTCAGCCTCAATGCCCTCTCCAGCTGGCAAACGTGAAAAGCAAACTACTGAAGGCGTGCTTGAACGTTTTGCTCGTTTTTGCAAAGGCTCACTAAACATGGATTGTGACTGCCAATAAGAAAAATTCCAAAATTGTAAAAATTAACCAGGAAATTAATGGCAAATCTGAAAATTTTATATTTGGCATTGTGAAATGTGATTAGTGGGGTTTCTACTCACAGGAATGCTCTCTGCTGATAGTGATAAATACAGGACGACTAGGTTTTCCTTCACGAAGGCTGGTTTCAACTTGTAGTGACTTACCATATTTTGAGCCTCTTTGTGAGAACTAAACTCCAAAAAACCCTGTTATTTAGCAAACAACATTAAAATAAGAATTAATACCAACAAAAAGGAATACTGTAAACATTCCTCATGTTAGTTCAAGTTAGTATGCGGTTCTGTCTTTGGTGGAACACAAAAGGAGAAAATACAACTAGGGATGCAAAATATCATAAACACATCAGTTCCCTTACAAGTTGGTCACTTCGACACTGACTCCTGTCCACTTGCTACATCAAGTGTTGTGCAGGGTTCCAGAAGACAAGGAAAATGTGCTGTTGTTTGCAGCATAGTTGCCCAACCACGCCTTGTTTTCAGAGCTGTAAGAGCTGTTGGATGCTCCTCTCTGGAAAATTCCATTAAAGAAGAATCTGCTCTTTCAAGCTCGATGCACGATCTGGCAACCTCAGCCGAAGCTGTGGAGACTTAAGAGGTTTGTCCCCTAAACGGGGCTCGTCTGACACTCAGAGGATGTTGCAGCCAGTGCTTGACACCCTACTGCAAGCTAAGGCGGATCAATGCCCTGAAATGGCACCTTTTTGCTGACTGGTGTTCTTTCCAAGGCAAGGACCCAGCATGTCGCACTGTGCAGACGGTGCTCCACTTAAACAAACGGTTGGATACAAGATTTATCCATTCATGCTCAAGGTTTATTTTGCTGACTAGGCAATGGGGCACAACCCTTTGATTGGTTTGTAACTGGGCAAACACCCAGTCAGTAAATTCTTGCGAGGCGCTAGATCAGAGTTTCCCAACCTTTTTCCTACCACGGCACACTTTTTACGACTAAAAGATTCTACGGCACACCGCTATCCCACATAGGCTAACCATCGTCAATATTTTTCCTTTTCAAGAACTTGTCCATGTTTTCTGTCCATCTTAGTAGCATGTTTACTTGTAATGTTTGAAATTTGGCTATGCAAAAAATCTAAAAAAACAAGTCACATACAGTGCTTGCGTTACACTTTCTCACCGTCCGTCAATTTGATGGACAGGGTCATAAAAATTCCGTCATAATCTATTATTACCCATAATTGTAATTTTCATATTTTAATGATAAGACATTTAATAGATTTTATTTTCGTTCACATTTTCATTTTTAATCATGAACATACAGGATTTATTTATTTATGAAGAGAACAGATAAACAGAACAACAGAGACACCACATGAAGCAATGAATGTTTTTTTCCCCCACAGTGACAGCGAAGGCTATTAAAACACGACATATGAACAACGCAATATTACAAAAAACAAATACAATTCAAATATGAACAAAACACGTAAAAAATTAACTGAACAGAACTCAATCGACAACTCAAACCATTCTCCTGGTCCGCATCGACTTAAACTCGTCTGTACATAATCAAACGCATCAAGAGATAGTGATGCTGAGGTGAAAGTGATGCTGAGGTGAAGGTGATGCTGAGGTGCTTAGATTTTGCATCTTTGCCTCGGACAGACGACTACTCGTGGCAGTTTTAATTTGGTTCTGGAGGCTGAACCCAGCGTCAAGCGCTGCATTGCCCTCCACATGACAAGAGTTGCTTCACAGAGGGGCGATTTTATGAGTTTGCCATGTAAAAAAAGCAGGAGGTGTGCACAATAAACAATGAAAACATGTATTTGGAAGAGAAAACAAAAGCTTGCATTTGCTTTGATAGCAGAAAGTAATAAAAGGACTCGTTTATATTTAGCTCTAAGCGTTTTCTTGGTGAATTTAAATTAGTTCAATAACTGGAGTCTCTGATACTCCTGAACAATAAGGTAATATTTAATTAAAAGAAATTCTTAGACATTCAATGTCTCTTCACAAATTTGGACCATTTTTAAATATTTCTTGTTGCTTATTACTCTCAAAGACATTATTGGTGAAGCAAAAACATGTGTGTGAAAAACACTTTGGTGTAAAGTGACGTCACTTCATAGACTTGCAGTGCTGACACGAGTCACGTGAAAGACCCATAACGCGTATAAATATCACTCACTTTTGCACATTAATCATTGCTCTTCACAATCACAAAAGCGACCGATTATGGTTTCAAAATGGCAAATTTTTCAAAAGGTGAGGAGTTGGATCCCTGAAATTATTATAATTTTTTTCATGCATTTATATATTTTGTGGAATTTGATAATTTTCCACCGCACACCTGACAATCTTTCATGGCACACTAGTGGTTCGGAAACACTGAGCTAGATGGCTGTGGTCCTTAGCCTAAATGCGCTTACGGGTTCCCCATTTGAGCTGTTAGACCCCGTAAACTTAACCCTCCTGTTATGTTCGGGTCATTTTTTAACCTTTTAAGAGTTAAAAAGTGTGAAAAAGTAGACTTAATCTTAAGTTTGGTCAAAATGCTTTTGGGTTATGCTTAACATTGACAAAATATTTAAACAAAAACAAAAAACAGGTTTTTATAATATTTGTTTATATTTATGGAATGTCAAACTTTTAGCCTACACCTATTATGTTCTGGTCAAGTCTGACGCGGGGTAAACAATGTTGGTTTTCAATGCAGCCATGAAGCTTCTCAAGTGAAGGGGTCACAAGATCTCTCTCTCTGACTCTTTTTAAAACCAGCAATGATTTCACCTAAAAAACACGAATAAAAATATGAAGGCGATCATTTTAGGAAACTATTTTTTAAGATCTTATACATCAAGTTGTCCAGAAACTTTCACTAAGAGGCAGTATGCATCTAATACATTGCATACAACAGTGTTTCAACAAAATATTTATCATGTTGATGATGTAGTTTTTAGAACATTGTTTATTAAATATGATAAACAAAGCTTAATGGGGTAATATTTGCAGAAATTACACAGATTGGGTGTTTGGCAGAATAAATTAGCAGGTCATTTGTACTGTAATTTGTAGCGTTGGTGCGGATGGCTGAAGTTTTCAGACAGTCCCTTAACACACACTCCAGTTTTAGCACATTCTAGCACAATGCGGATTCTGCTCTTCAAACTAAGTCATCATGGATTTGATCAACTGGTCTCTCAACGCAATTGACACCATCTTCTCGACGAGAAGCTTGGGTTCGGGGGAACCTGTCTGCCCTGACGGAACGTTCGCAGCTGGCTACACGATGGACGCGTGGGAGAGGTGGCGGGTCGTGTGTCTGGCGGCTCTTTCCGTGGAGGACGTTGAAGATATCTACCTATTCGGTACCATGATAACAGGTCTTCTGCTGATTGGATTAGGCATTGCCCTGGTTTATCGAGGAGTTAAGAAGACGGTGACAGCTGTCCAAAGCCTCACAAGGCTGCCCGTCATGATTGAAACAGTGGGCAGAGCTGTCTGCACTCAGACTGGGTCTATGAACCAAAATACGGATAACATCATGGAGAAGCTCACAGCTTTGCAAAGGCAAATGGATCGCTTCAGAGACCAAAATGGACCAGGAGAATAGCCGTGTAAATTAGAATGCGGCTACTCTCCTTAAGACCAAACAATCCCAATCTTATCTGTTTCGCCACCCTCAACCAGCACTGGCCTTGGCCAAGGCCGCTGTTGGAACAACAACTCCCCGGAAGAGCACTGCAGTGAGCCACTCGCGTTCCTTCCCCGACTCCCCAGACACCTGGTGATTGTTGACTATGTCTGGGACCTGATCAAGGTTGTCTCCATGGCAACTTGCTGTGTATCGCTATGACAACCCTGCGGACTGAGGCACCTAGATTAGATGCTGGCATAGCGACTCTCCAGGCCTACACACACATGAACTCTTACACATATATACAGATATGCAATCATCCGCCCGATACCCTATCCCTCGCCACGCTTTGTACCCCCAGTCTGACAGGCGGGTCTGTGACCAGCGCCGAACATGGCTGCAGGTCCGGATGGCTGCTTGCCTGTGCTGGGCCACCTCCACCCCCAATCCCTCCCCTGTTGCAAGTCTTGTTCATGTTGTAGAGTGTACTGATTATGTGCTAATGTTGCTGAGGTGTTTTTTTCCCTGTTCCCACACTGTACTTCTTAAGGAGCATAGTCTGGGGGCTGCCTTTTTTTTCTCCTCTCCTCTCCTCATGTCATGCTGTATTTCTTCTAATTCCCTGTCTTCCTGTCCTGTCTATCCCCTTGTCATATGTATGTTTGTATGGACAGGTCGATGGCCAATTTCACTGGTTTACTATGTGACAATAAAGGACTACTACTACTACTACAATGTAAGGACTTTTCAGATGGTCCCTTACCCACCATAGGCACAATTTCTAAAGAATATCAAGGTTAAATTAATGATTTGAAAAATCTTGAACGATGGTGACGCCATCGGACCAGCCATACTTAATGCATAATTTCATCTTTAAATACAGGACGATCCCATATGTTATGGGACGGGTGGCAACCCTACTTGGGACTGCTGCCCTGAAATGATGTCCAGAGTTTGGATTGCATTCAGACTAGCATGGTAATGCATGGAGCTAATGCATGCAATGCTATGTAAAGAGACCTTGTCCAAAAAGAGCGATTCGCAGCATTGATGGATTATTGTAATAGGACAGCTAATAATTAATGTCAGAGAAATGCAGCCTCTTACTTACGGTCGTTTATGTAAATCTGGAGCTGTTAATAAGATTCGAGGATAGAGGTCACTATTACCCCAAACATTGCAAATATACAGTTCTATCCTTCTAATTGGTCATTTGTATTCATGGCAGAAAAGATCTTGTGACCCAGCAGACAATGATTCACGACCCAAACCCAGTGGTTGAGAAACCCTGCTCTAGTGTGTGTGAATCAGTAGCACTGTATTATGGTAATTGATTCCCATAGCATCAGCTACTGACTCAGTATCGAAGTGACCGACTTGAAAATAAACACTTTTATAACTGTAACCATGGTTCCCTGTAAGGAGGTTACCCACACTACTTATTTCTAGCTGTAAAGGGACAGAGGGATGACTCCTCCTCCCTTCCTTTTTTCATTAAAACAGTATACTTTTTTTCATATCGGATTTCAGAATGAATAATTATCCATGTCTGTGCATATTACAATGGTGTATTACTTTAATATTACTGTTAGCTTCAAAATTATTGATGTTAGTTTTGAGTAACTAAAAAAAACTAGACATAGTATTTATCTGTAACAGACGTAGAAGCTATATGGTGCTGTAACAATGTAAGTTAAAGGTAGCTGTAAGCTATACAAAGTACAAAATCCTAAATGGTCTAAACTTAAAAATAACAATAATTCTCTAAAAGAATAAAGCATCCACATCACTAAATAAGTAGCTTATACTTCAATATACTCATTATATACTAATATTACAGGTATTTATTTCAGGTTAGGACTGCACAATTAATCGAAAAAATAATCAAGATTACATTTACAGCCATTGCAATTATATAACGATGAAAAGTGTTAATCACAGCATTTACTCTCATGGCGGCAACATTTTTAATTACAAAAATATTTTTTATCTGTTGTGTGCATGAATGCAAAGGCAATTCAGAGGCTTTAAATAAGTCTAAATACATATCAGTAATGCTCACTATCATTCAAAATGTGAATAACACTTATTGCAATAAAATAATAATGCAATTCAAGAACAGTTATTAGCTTGTTTTGATGTACAGCAAACATAAAAAAATATGGCATGCAGCTACCCAAACAAAATAACTATTTTAATGTATATTCCATTAATCGCAAATACAATAGCAAAGGAAATAATTGGCATTTATTATTTTTGTCATAATTGTGCAGCTCTAGTTCAGGTTTAAACAAGTATAAGTTTAAGTATAAGTTTCATGTAAGTTGATACATTAAAATTATTGCATTCTTGTTTTTAATTTTCTTATCTCTTTGACTATGGTAGGAATACAAAATACAAATTACGATTATATTAATAACAGTATTACTTCTAAACTTTGTATGGGTGTGGAGTATGACGTGCACAAAAATGCCGGAAACACCATCACCGTTGTGGGGCAATTGTCACGGTTATCCTTGCAATCCTAGCTGTCCTCACCTGAAAATATATGTATTTCTATATATATTAAATATATATATTTTATATATATATATATATATATATATATATATATATATATATATATATATATATATATATTATAAAATATAAAAGACAATCACTACACTTTCAGTAAGTTTCTTGTATATTTAATTAGAATACATTTTATTAACTGGATTTGTTGCTATGTAAATTAAAATGTCTAAAAATACAAAGCACTGAAAAGCTACATTGTGAGACTAATCATCATAATCATTAAAATGTTTGTCCAGTTACAGTTAAAATGCATGTACAGTTATACAATATTTTGACTAGGTAGAAGCTAAATTGATATGAGAGTAAAGGTGTGGCACCCTAGTATATCATTAAAATACACCTATTTTTACAACCCATGTAATGAAGTCATGCCAGAAAGCTAAAATCAAAAGTGATTTAAATGTCAAATGCCATATCACGTATAAAGAAATGAGCCCAACCCTTATTTATTTTCAAATAAATAAATAAAAAGAAACACTCTGGCCTTGTCTGTTGTTCACAAGTTGTTCATATTTACCAAAGTTCTACAAACCTAAGCAGGTAAGCATTCTAGCATGAAGAACCAGTGAAGTATATAAAAAAAAAAGTTGTATGCATATACAGTACATTTTAACCAAATTGTTAAAATCTGATTGTCTCTGGCAAATTATACTGTATACTGTATTTTTATATTAATTCACTAGAATGCAAGAAACAATGACTATGATTGAAAGATTGAAAAAAGGTTATAATATTTCAGAAATCATATTTAAATATGCTCAAATCACAACACCATAATCAAGTAATAGTGTGCAAATCAATGTTGCCTGAACGTTGTCAAGAAGGTTCTTTATTCTGTATAAATCTATAATGTATAGAACCTCTTACCTTTCCAAGCAGCACAAGGTTTTTCACAATTGTGCCAAATGGCTTTCCGAGCTCTAAAAGTTCCTCCACAGTCACAGAGCCCCTAGGAAACTTGGCAACTACCACTCTCATATTGGACTGAGGGTAACACAGCCACATGACAAAAAGCAGAAATTTAGATTTAACTGCAAACATATTAGAAATATACTGGGGTGTGAGGGAACAGCAGCACAGCAATTTATCTTAAAAGGAAGGAGCATGAGTTACCTTAGGAGTGTGTAGGAAGTCTGGTGTGGTTGACATGGACTGTTCTCCTTAAAATAAAATAAAAAAAATGTGTTCCATTTATCGTCAACTATGTGCTTTTTGTTAGGTACAACAGTGATTCCCAGCCGGGGGTATGTCAGCAGGTTCTCAGGGGTATGTGAAAAGAACTGACTTAAAATAAAAATAATACGTTTTAGGGCTGGGTAAAAATAGATTTTCTAGTTAATCTCATCTCCATTTGAATAATCCCGAAATCTTTTACTCTTATATGCCGTTTTCAATGCTTGTTGAGAGTAAACGTTTGGTTTGACTCATTCCATGTAATGTGTGTCCAAAGATGAGATCCACGCAATCCATTTGTCTCTTTTAAAATCCTTTGTTCTTAACAGGGATTTTAAGGTAAATACTAGCTATTCTTCATAGCAAAGAAACCGTGTGCTGCATCTCTCATTAATATGCGCTCACAGGCTGAACAGCCATGAGTAGTAAAGAGACAGTACCACCCTAGTTCTTGTTCTACATTTCAAGGAAAATACTTATAAATAGTACAAATTATGCATGTAAACAATAAACGTAATAAAATGTATGTATGCAACTTAATATACGCAATTTCAAGACATCATAATTATAGATGCACTAAAAAAAAAAAATAATCAATCAAGTGTCTATTTCTAGTTCTAATATTTTAGGTAAAATTAGTCATATTAAAAACCATTTCTGAACTGAATAAAACCAGTTCATGAAAATGTTACCATATGAAGACAAATGTTTACAGTGTGGAATACATGGAATTTGTACATTTAAAAAAAATCTAAAAGTGTAAAAAATTATGAAACAAATTTATAAATAAACAATAAAACAACTGAAGATAAAATGAAAGCTGAAATATGTACATTTAAAAGGTCCCCTGTAAAATTAACAGCACTACCTGTATGAGAATTTCTTTCATACAGTATGTAACCAAAATGGACATAATAATTGAAATATACCAAAATTAATCAGAACTGAATCAGAATCTTACTCAGTCATAATGTGCATTAATAAAGTGATGTCAATAGATCAAACCCATACTGATTGATCAATCATAATCAATATAAATTTTTTTAGTCTTTGGTACACATCTTTGGTTTTGTGTTGATTAAGGTGTACTTCAGCATTACTGATAGTGCTGAGGGTTTACACTGATGTACAATAATACATTACCTTATTGCAAGACCCCATTAATAAAACAGCATAGGCTAGAAAATCATAGGTTTCATTCCTGTAAAGTTGGCAGAAGCGACATCCTGTCCAACTGTTTTAAATAGCCATTAGACTTAAGTTTGAAAAGAAAGTTTCGTACCTGTGACAGGGTCAGAGCTGTAGGGTCTTTTAGGGGGTAGAGAGGACCGGGAACTTCGGTGAGAAGAGCGCAACTCGTGTGATTGATGGCGGGTACCTAAAATATGGTCTTTCCATGTCTAACAAGCAAAAAAAAAAGAACATTACAGGTAAGTGAGAAGACTATGATGAAGGTTCAAATTAATTATCAAAAACTAAATGGCAAGATGATCACATGTTGGTCTAAATTTAACTCTGGTCAATAACAAACAGAAAGGCTAAACAATACATTCAAAATCCTGAACGGACCGTATGAACCAAATGTTATATCGATGTATGAGTGATGACAGTAATGTTATACATCACAATACAGATATTTTGCTGAAAATTAAACTAAGCAATGCTTTATAACCAGGAGGTAATGCCTATTTTGAATATTCCAGTGAATTAAATACTTTACAAATGAAAGTTTTTATTTTTTTTTTTATTTGGAACTTGATGGACAAAAACCAAAAGACAGACATTAATTTCTCATGAATAATACGAGTTAAAAAACAGAATACTCAACTAACATTATAAAACAGAGTTCAGACTCTAAATTCCGACTGGATAAGTCTCATTTGAAGCTGTAGTAAAAAAAAGCAGATATATGGACGTCTGATCACAAATCAGTTGAATTATATATGAATGCGGCTCATTTTCATCCATTCTGGGTTTTATCTGTTGTTGGTTTATGTTAAAAACAAAAACTATCAAACTAAAATGTTTGATAGTTTTTGTTTTTAAGATGATTGTAATCTGATATAAGAATATGCAATATAAATGCCCCAAAATGTTTCTTAAGCCACACTTAGCTCACTACCTTTATAGAATTCACCACACACTTGCAGAGTGCGCATTCATGTGGAAAAACTGTGGGGTTGTCGGCCAGCTCCACGTCCACATCATCCCCACTTTCCCGGGATGACTTTCTGTATCTCGAGTCCCTTCTTCCTCCTGTAGGCCACTCAACCTTTCGATGCCCCTCCCCTTTTGCATGATGCTCATGGTCATGGCTGCCAGAGCGCCGTTTTGACCTAGGCAATAGCGGGCTTTTGCACCTGTCAGCGGTTGATTTCTCAGGTGTATCTGGCTTGTCCTGTGCAGACTTAGACTTGTCTCTGTAGTCCGTATCTTTCGTGGATGTCATCTTGTTGGTGCGTTTCGCCTTAAGTTGCATAATGAGATAAGGGAGCTTCTCCACACTGATCTCACTCTCTGGAATCTGTGCAAGAGCATCCACATCCTCTGGTGCCAGGCCGAGTGTGGCAAACAGGCTCTGTGTGCTGACAGTTTCAGGCTCACTTGTGTCCTTACTTGTCTCCATATCCAGCCGTTTACAGGTAGAAATGGAAGTGATGTGATCGTCGTAGTTTTAACACTGTCAGGACACACAACAGACAAGAGAGACCAATATAAATTATCATGGATCTAGTATATGTAGGATACATATACTAGATCCATGTAAGACACACCTGTACACAAACTCATTCATGTGAGAACTGTGAGACTGTTTCGAGCTGACAGAAAGGCTACAGTAACTCAGATAACCACTCTGTACAATTGCAGTGAGCAGAATAGCATCTCAGAATGCACAACACGTCAAATTCTGAGGCGGATGGGCTACTACAGCACATGACCACATCAGGTTCCACTTCTGTCAGCAAAGAACAGAAAGCTGAGGCTGCAGTGGGACTACCATCGGTGTACCTCAGCAGAAATCCAGATTCATCAAATCAGGCCATATTTTCCAGTCTTAACTGTCCAGTTTTGGTGAGTCTGTGCCCACTGCAGCCTCAGCTTTCTGTGCAAATTCTAATAACAAACATTGCTATACAAATATCTGGAACAACTATCTGGCATCACGTTACATTTCCATAGCATTGGGATTTACACTATATGAAAATTTGCCAATTCACCACACCTCTTGTATACAATATTTATCATTTCAATGTTTAATATTAACAAGCAACTGAAATTTGGCCATAGTCAACATAGATATCTATCCAGCCTTTTCTAATATATATATATATATATATATATATATATATATATATATATATACACACACACACAAACATTTGGATATATGGACAGTTTCATAATATTTCCACATGTGCATGTATATACACTACTACTTAATACATACAGTATATATGAACATCTTTATATGCACTTCTCTCGCTTCTACAATCCATAAGTATTTTGCCTGTCTTTTGTACAAGGCAACTTGCTGCAACCTCACAATGTAAAACCAGCATCACTGCAATATCTGTAGATGTGCAACTTGCACAACAGTAATACTAAGAGTAAGATGTGGGTACCAGTTTTCCATATGTCTAAGTCACTGTAAATGACCCCTAATTGTAAATATTCTGTATTTATTGATTGTATTCATTGTTTTTCTGTGAAGAGTTCTATTGTTATTTGTACTAATACATTGGTCTACTGGTCATATATGCCATCTGTGGCAAGTGTTGGTCTGTTACCAAATTACCATATGTTTGTTACTTTTGATTCAGGAGACACTGTGTTACGTTTCATTCCCTGCCATACAAAAGAGAAATAACCAGTCCCTCAAGGTTTTGGTGATCACAAGAATTCTTGCAATTCAACCAATCTCTGCATTATTTGCAGTAGCTTAAATTATTTTATAATTTCCTCAAATTTTCAAGAGGGAATCCCATCGCTTTTCTTAATGTTTGACAGTGGCAAAACAAATGTTTGAAAAGACGGAAGTCAAAACCCCAAACCCCTAAAAATCCCACAGTAAAATGTGATTTGAATTTGAAGTACTTAATACAGTACGCTATGTACCTAAAAATAGCAATATGTACACTTAAATGCTGAAAATAAATGTTCATAATTTTTTTTACTTATATAATAAGGTCACATATACACATACAGCATAGACAATATAAATTTCAAAATATGACAAAAATTGCCAGTTTCATATGTAACATATTTTTTCAAAACACTTGTAGAATACAAAATTTGTACATAAATGCTCAAATATGTGAACTCTAATTGTATTTGTTTGTATATGGACATATACCAGATTTCAATAATGTAATAATTGCAACAGGCCTAATGAATCCACATTTGTGTTTTTAGTTTACAGGCTTCACCTAAATGTACAGTAGCCTATTTTTATGTGTAATTCTTTTTCTTCTTCTTGCTAACTGCATATTCAGTTATTGTGCAATAAAATATTTACATTTAATAGCATTTACAAAGTAAATAACACAATTACAGAGGTACATAACAATGATTTGTGAGTTTTTACTGCAAAACAACCCCAAAATATTGAGGATAACATCCCGCAAAATCCTGGTGGGACTTAATGACAATTAAACGACTTGTACCTAAAGCATAGAGAGGGAGACGCAACTAACTGTGATGCATAGAGATGGAGATGCAAAGAACGGTGTCGAGTCGTGTGAGAGCTGCCTGTGGCAGTGGCACGTCGAGTGAGAGCTGCCTGTTGCAGTGGCAGGTTCTACCCCTATTAAAAAAGAGAATACATACCCAAGGATGAGACCTTCACAGATCATCCCCAGTGTGTCTTTCTGATTTGAACATGCAGGGTGACAAGATGACAAGCACACACATCTGAAGCTCAACTAACACAGGTAACTCCACTAAAGCAACAGATAATTTTGCTCGAAATGTTGCATTTGTGCTTAGATTAAATCTCAAATGCATATAGGAGAAACAGCACACCGGTTTTGTTAGTGCTTTCTTTGTCTTTATGACTTTTTGCAGTTTATTAGCATTCAGTAACACAATGATATAGTGACTATATGTTTGTCCTCAAGAAATCATACACTCTCTCCTCAAAATCCCAACAAAAGAATAAATGGACGTATGCCCCAACAACAGCTGTGTTGTACTTGACAACGGAAGAAATTACCAATTTTTCACAAAGCATGACAGGATTTAGGAAAAAGGTGGAAATGTAGATACCAATGCCCTTGTGGTAGCGAAGCCTACAAGGTTAGCATAGATTAGAGTAACGTGGCCGTTCCATTGATATTCTATGGCGGTACACTGACGAGAAGACAAGAGGCCTTTTTTTTTAATAATCTATGGAGGAGATGCTTCACAATTCTGAACCAACCACTTTTGTGAGGAAACAGCTCATCATTTAATGAATTAACCACCTGTCCGCTAATCTTCAAAACGTTTTACACTCAAAAAATCTTTTAGATAAAATTGTGGTTTTATAAGAGAAGACACGGATAATTTTACGACAGGAAGGTGTCAGTTTACGGCACTCGCTATTAATTTGCATAGTATCAGCAAACTGTCATGAAAATGCTAGTTGACTGTTACACACACTTAATTGCTGTGGCTGTGTTCCATTTCACTTTTAACATCCACTAGCTAACTACCCCAAGCGTTTCCCTTCAGGGAATCCCCACTGCCATTTTGGAAGTCTGTTCCATTTCGTTCAGTGAGCGAGGGAAGTTTCTGTTGACAGACCCTCAACCCCTCGATTCTGACCAAGGGAGCAAGTCTACTCTGATGTACACTTCAGGCAACTCCAAATCCCAATGCAGCTCGATTGTGACATGACAGCATATACTGCTTCATCAACCCCACCCCCACAAAACTGTAATGTATGATGGAAGTGAAGTTAGGTCAATTAAGCAGTTTAGAAAAGTTATATTGAGATTTAACAGCATAAAACTCGTAGCAACCTTAAACTGTTTATCACACATGTATAGCCTGTGTTCATTATGTTAATGTTTTTGTTTGTGTAGATCTTGATAATTTCTTTCAAAAAATTCATTCAAATAAAAAAAAAAAATAAACATACAAGATTTAAACATAAGCCTCTGAAATCAATCTCCGAAAACATTGTAATTCCACAAACTGACATCTGTCTTCAACATGCTGCAAGTGATCAAGGGTTTAGTGTTCCAGTTAAACCTATTCCATGTCTTCCGCCAGTAGTAAATACTCATGCAACATAAGCAGTGATGTACATCCAAGTCCATAACACGGGGTGAAGTTTGCGAGGGGAGGGGATACAAATTAGAAATGGAGCGCAACCAAAGATAGAACCACAAAGGTTGTTATCTCAATACTATCCACCTTATTCATGCTAGCGCCATCTTTTATTTTTAATAGGATTGACAACGAGGCTGTGAGGGATAGATTCACAGTTTCTTCAATGGGCTGTGCTGCAGTTCGAAGTGTTTTTGGATCGTTCCGCGGACAAAACTATTTAAAATATTTTTAAGAACAGTCGGTAGACAAAAACTCCATGAGTTGTGGAAAATGAGACGTGATCAAGGAGCATTTTACAGCTTTATACCATGCGTTCCATTGACGAGATATTACGTCTATCCCTCACAGCCTCGTTGTCATTCCCATTAAATCAGTTGCAGTCCATACAATACTCGCATTCAGGCTTTCTAGAAGTGCTTTTTCCTCGCCCTCCTTAATCTTAAAAATAGGCTAATAGGCTAAAAAAATGTCTGAAGAAAAATAATAACAGCTGAAATCAGTATGTCAAAGATTTACTAAAATATAATAGATGAATGGCTGTGCAACGTACCAGTGAGAAAATAGAACTGAAATCATGGCACAGCACAGTAGTGTGCCGTGGAATATTATAAAATTCTGAAAAATAAATCTGACTGTGACTAGATATTTTTCCAAACTGTGCGATTAAACTTGGCAAGAGGTCGCACCAGTGCGACTACAAAGTTGGCCGACTGTGCTCTGTCGTTTTTTGTTATTAAATGGCAGACATTCCAAACGCAAAAGGAAATGGCTCTACCCAGATCAGTCAGCGTAGCTCAAGACTCAATGGACAGATCAGTGCAGAGATGAGCATTTACACTCAGACTGATCTAGAGCGATCAGCCATGCAGTTCATCATGGGATGAGTCGCAGATTCGGCATTGATTATTTGTTTAAATCCTCTATGAAACCCATAACGTGTCGATGAATAAACAATTTAAAATCATATTAAATGGCCCCTAAACAGCATTGAAAGAAATAAAGGATAAATCTGCATTCTGTAATATTACATTCTGCATTTATGTAATACCATATACCATGATATTTTCTGAGACAGTTATCATACCGTTGTAATCCTATTTATAACAATATTAAGTTGAATGGGATCCAAAAAATAACTGTGAATGATAAGTGGACTGATCTCTTACAACTACATTGAACAAAACATTTGATCTTAATACTTTAAAATCCAGATACAAGTTGAAACATTTTTTAAAAAAAAAGGTTTCTTTTCTTCTGAAGACTGGAATTCCTGTTAATATTGCTGCTACATTATCCAGTATACTAGTTAATAATAAAGTGTTTCTTAATAAGCTATAAATTTATATTGAAATAATGTGTAGTTAAAGGTTTGTGTTTCTTTACATATTCAAGAGCACACCCAATTAGTTCCACACAATAATGTAAAGACCATTTTCCCTCCTGTTACTGAACAATTAAATACATTATTGAACGCAAGGGAAAAATTTTACAGATAGCTAGCTTACTCTCATTTTGTACATGCTCATCGACCTTAATCTTGTTCTCATCTGTACCTGTGTCGTCACTCCCTATGCCCTCCTCATCACACACTGACTATGCCCTCCTCATCACACACTGATCTCGCACTGATATTGCCAGTCACACCAAGTTTTTTTTAAAAGTAAATCGAATTAGCAAGGCAAAGCTTGTCTAACTAAGGGAAGCTTAAATATGATAGATAGAAAGATAGCTTATCCACCTCCTGAGTTGATGGGGCTGGAGTCAACATTTACGATATTTTCCCTTTTTTTAATATATATATATATATACACTCACCTAAAGGATTATGAGGAACACCATACTAATACTGTGTTTGACCCCCTTTCACCTTCAGAACTGCCTTAATTCTACGTGGCATTGATTCAACAAGGTGCTGAAAGCATTCTTTAGAAATGTTGGCCCATATTGATAGGATAGCATCTTGCAGTTGATGGAGATTTGTGGGATGCACATCCAGGGCACGAAGCCACACCACATCCCAATGATGCTCTATTGGGTTGAGATCTGGTGACTGTGGGGGCCATTTTAGTACAGTGAACTCATTGTCATGTTCAAGAAACCAATTTGAAATGATTCGAGCTTTGTGACATGGTGCATTATACTGCTGGAAGTAGCCATCAGAGGATGGGTACATGGTGGCCATAAAGGGATGGACATGGTCAGAAACAATGCTCAGGTAGGCCGTGGCATTTAAACGATGCCTAATTGGCACTAAGGGGCCTAAAGTGTGCCAAGAAAACATCCCCCACACCATTACACCACCACCACCAGCCTGCACAGTGGTAACAAGGCATGATGGATCCATGTTCTCATTCTGTTTACGCCAAATTCTGACTCTCCCATCTGAATGTCTCAACAGAAATCGAGACTCATCAGACCAGTCTTCAACTGTCCAATTTTGGTGAGCTCTTGCAAATTGTAGCCTCTTTTTCCTATTTGTAGTGGAGATGAGTGGTACCCGGTGGGGTCTTCTGCTGTTGTAGCCCATCCACCTCGTGTTGTGGCTTCACAAATGCTTTGCTGCATACCTCGGTTGTAACGAGTGGTTATTTCAGGCAAAGTTGCTCTTCTATCAGCTTGAATCAGTCGGCCCATTCTCCTCTGACCTCTAGCATCAACAAGGCATTTTCGCCCACAGGACTGCCGCATACTGGATGTTTTTCCTTTTCACACCATTCTTTGTAAACCCTAGAAATGGTTGTGCGTGAAAATCCCAGTAACTGAGCAGATTGTGAAATACTCAGACCGGCCCGTCTGGCACCAACAACCATGCCACGCTCAAAATTGCTTAAATCACCTTTCTTTCCCATTCTGACATTCAGTTTGGAGTTCAGGAGATTGTCTTGACCAGGACCACACCCCTAAATGCATTGAAGCAACTGCCATGTGATTGGTTGATTAGATAATTGCATTAATGAGAAATTGAACAGGTGTTCCTAATAATCCTTTAGGTGAGTGTATATATATATATATAATTTGAGAAGTTTTTCTCTATCTTTCTTTTCTTTTTTTTGGCACCACTACAGCACAGCCAAATCTCTATGTTACATTCGTACCAGAGTTTCCGCTAGAAAAAAATGGTGCCGGTCAAAGTGACCGGCAGAGGTTTCGTTTTACGGACATTTTGATGATATGCCGGTCAAATATATCGCCTCTTAATTAGTCAAGTTGAGGAAAACTGGAGGCAGTCTATGTAACTTAAAAAATGACACAATCAGGCCGTATAGAATGCAACATATTATTATTAGCTTAACTTTCAAATAGACGAAAAAAAAAAACATGAACGTCCGATTGGCGTCAATCAACGGCAGTTGTTTTTTTACTGTGGTTTCACACACATTCACTTTTTGAAACATTGAGGCACGGATGTACCTAATACAAATAAATAAAACATCTCCAGTTAACTAGCAGATCATTCATTTAGTCCGTTACTAAATAAGAGATCTAGCGCTAAAATCTGTTGTTTTTTAAATCAAGCTGAGCGCTCGTGTCCGCTGCTATCAGTTGCATGGACGACGCTGCTGCGAAGTTGCGCAATCTTCACTAGGACGCTGCGTTTCAATCTATCGCCTTTGCGGAGACTCTCTATTAATTCGGTGAAATCACAAAATAAAATGCACACAAACGTGTCCCTGCTTGATATAGACTGTAACCATGCACTGATGAACATAGGCTATTCAGTTTTGATGATAGAGAAAAAACCGCATCGAATGCGCTGATTAGAAGCACTGATCTATCTATAATGAGATGTTCCTGATTCACCATCGTCTGGCCTCTGAAAAAGCTTTTAAAGCTAGTCTGCCTGGGCCTGGCCATATTTGAAACGTCTCACTCAATCGTTCGTTGTTTAGGTCTATATTGCAGCCGTTTTAGGCGTGCGCTTTATTTGAAATGCAGCATGCGATGTTGTTTCATAACTTTCAAACGATAGAGCCTGTTCCTTTATAACATAGCAAGAGATCGGTGTATTTTTGCTTTATACATTTTATGCTTATTCTCAAATTCAGATTGTGTTAGGGGGACGGGATTATTAGGCAATTTTAATCGGACAATTTGACCGGAGAGATTTAATTTTGTCGGACATTTAATTTTTTTACCGGCCAATGTTACCGGACAACGGAAACCCTGATTCGTACCCCAAAGAACATCACAAAAATATGAACTATCGCTAATGTGAAAAATTAACACAGTGCTAAATACTGGCCTCTGATTGGTCTATACAATTTCTGCGAAACAAAAGCCAATCAGAAGCTCTTTATTTATAAAATGTTCATAAAATGCCTTCCATTGGCTAAGAGAAAGTGGACGCATCTCAGACTGAATCTCTGCAAGCAGGAGTCAGCCGGAGGCCCTTAGACATCAGAGGCCCCTGTGCACTAGCCCAATCGGGCCGGTTGTTGATCCTGCCTTGCTTCCGTGAATAAGGTCTATAATGGCACTTTTCCAATGCAGGTTAGTTTGACTCGCCTAAACTCTTCTGGCTTTACTTTTCTGAGCTTGCATTTCCACTGTAATGTAGTGCCCCTCAACGTGTGTGGGATTATAGGATGATTGTCACAGTTGCGCCGCCTCTACTGATGTGACATCATCTTAAACACAACACAAACTGACCAAAACAATGACACAACCGCTAGCTGTTAGCTACTAGCTCATAGTGTAACAGTTAAATTGGCCTTGTTGTTTTAGAAGCAAGCTTCCAGTAGCTGGTCAACTATATAAAGTGAAGCTTTCAAGAACAGTATAGAGTTAAAGTAACAAAATGCACCATCCTCCATCGAGTCCAGGGCACTCTTCCTCCCATTGCTACCCTTTTAGATAGTGTCCATTTGGTCGAACCACTTCCACATTTCCATTATGGTTCTGTGGTCACTTTTAAGTTTTTTACTTTTCCCTACACTGTTGGTAGGTTCGGTGGTAGACGTGTGCAGCCAACAACTGAGACACTTCCTGAGAGACTTTCATTTCGCTACTCGCTAACGAGTGGACCGTCTGCACCTCGTTTATTGGCCTCAGCATGCTTTTGCACACAGCCATTTCATTTTTCACAATTCGAAAGTCACGTGAACAAAATATACTGTAGCTAACTTTAAAACTAACGGGTTGATGTCGTTTGTTGGAAATCCAGTGACGCTGGTAGTGGCGATTCTCTCTGACCAATCAGTGATCTGCAGGAGTTTGACGTCACATTTAGTATCGGCTTAGCTCACTTGGAAGCTCCACCTAGGCAGTACTAAAAAAAGTATCAGGTACCAGGTATTATCCACAGTGGAAACCCCCCAAAAATGTGAGCAGAGTCCAGTTGTACCATGCAGTGGAAAAGCCCCTTAAGTGGAAAAGGTCAAGTAAACAGCAAATTGACAGATACAGTCTGCAACAGTTTGGAATCTATCTTTTCCAGCCAACTTTAAGATTATCTGATTTCCCATAAACATTGGGCAATATTTTAGATAATATAAAAATTAACATCTAAAACAGGTTTGTTTGTTTTTTCGTATTACACTGCAAATAAAGTCCTCTACAAATGAATATATAATGGCAAACATACAAAATTAGCAACCAGTCTGTCAATTCATTAGATGATGAGCTGTTTCCACACAAAAGCAGTTTATGCAGCGGTCTGAGGCGGCTTCTCCTTTCACTTGCATTCAAACAGATCTCCTTGTTGACCGTTTCAAGATGGCGTCGCGGTTTGCGAATCCGAACAAGCCGAATAAGGCATCTACGTATATATGTCTATGATAGTCAACCTCCTGACTAGTTAGATACGATGTTTGTCAAAAGCATCTGCACAACAGTCATAGAAGCATTTTTATATATTATTTATATAACATTATCATATTGTTTTGAACGGGGCACGCGCAGCTCTTTGGGGTGTAAACACGCGCATGAAATATGTCGCACACCGATTAATAACTACAGGGAACTTCGCTAAATAGCTTGTTTAATTTACACACTGTTGATAATTTCACCACTTTACATGTCTAACACATCAACTGAGCAAGGACGTTCTTCACTAACGCTTAAACAACGCCAAAAACATACCGTTTAAATAATTACCCAAATTTCCGTCGCTGAATCGGACGCTCGGATTTCTTCTTCTGAAATGTGCTGGTAGAGCGCAATAAACTCCAATGGTGCAAACACTGCCATCTACTGCTCTGAAGCACAAGGACAGACGGGCCAGCCCTGTTTCGATCAATATCCGTATGGAGGACTAGGGGTGACGCTTAAAAAATTTAATGGCGAAATCAATCATAAGTTTATTAATTCAAACATGCCAATGTAAATAAATAAATCACTTTTAAAATGATCAAATTAATTGACATATTTAGGATTGTTTGTTTAATTCACGTTTTAAAATGTAGTTAAATATAACAATAATATAACAACTTAATAAATAATTTCAAAATAGACCGAATTTAAATTGCATTTCGAAAAAGCATTCACCAATTGCTTTTCTAAATCCATTTGCTATTTGCATTTCACTGATTCTTGAGATAGGGACAAATCATGTTTAAAATCATATATATATATTTTTATTATTATTATTCATTTAATACTTCATTAATTTGAAATTAACATTTTTGTAGACAAAGGTCTCAGTTAACGTACAATGTAAGGGAATGAGTTTTTAAAAAATGCTTGAAAATTGACATTTATAAACTTACATCTTTCTGTAATTTGTGTAAACTCTTTCATGTTATTTTAATTTGATCCATCCAACAAAAGTGTAAAGTTGTAATATTCTAATAATTGTGTTCAGTAAAAGATTTAAGTGGAAATTTTTTCTTCTGTTTTCACACCAATGCATAGCAAAGGGTGGGCCGGGGTGGACCTGGTCCCACCCAAATAAGACACAGGCCCACCCAGAATATTAAAGATAATTTTTTGACATCAAATATATATTTATAAAAAAACAATTTAAATGTATAAATTCTGAATCTGAAAGTGTGAAAGAACTGTTAGTATCTGGGTGTTATTTGGGTATTTTTACACCATTAATTTTCATTTTATGTAACCTTTACTTGTCAAGTTCATTCATGGAGAATGTGACATGCATTGGGGGCAACACATTGAGTCATTTACAAGGACATTTTTCAGGTTACAAACTGGTAATTACAAGAGTATTATGCTATAAATGTGGTTTATGAGGATTTTTCTAGTGTTCCCATAATTCAAATTGCTTAAAAAAAAACATACTAAACAATACTTTTTTGTTTATGTTTGTTTTTGTGAGGGTTAGGTTTAGGGGTAGGGTTAGGGGATAGAATCTATAGTTCGTACAGTATAAAAATCATTATGTCTATGGCGAGGCCTCATAATGATAGCTGCACCAACTGTGTGTGTGTGTGTGTGTGTGTGTGTGTGTGTGTGTGTGTGTGTGTGTGTGTGTGTGTGTGTGTGTGTGTGTGTGTGTGTGTGTGTGTGTGTGTGTGTGTGTTCTGCATTGTGGAAGTGTCATAGTATCACCCCTTCTTTTTTATTTATGAATTATTAATAAGTTTTAGAAGATAAATTTACACAGGCAGAGAATGCAAAGATGCCAAGATATGGAAGGAAAGCTAGAAGCATTGCCAGCGATGTACAGTTGAAGTCAGATTACATACACCTTAGCCAAATACATTTAAACTTGTCATGTCGTATCATCATATGTTTTGCTCTTGTTCTTTCCTTCTACTCTTATGCCATCTATTGGCTCTCTTTTGTTACTTCTCTCCTTTTCCCTCGCTCCCCAGCTGTCTCTCGTCTCCCCTTAATTCTTCGTCAATTTCCTTCCCACCTGATTCCGTTTTCCCCGCTGATTAGCGCTCTACTTCTTTCCCTGCTTTCTCTGCCTTCGTTGTCTGAGTCTCACTTGAGAACGCTACACGCTGTTTCAATCCACAGTCTGAATTGTCGCTGTCCAGTCCTGTCCTGTATTTGTTTCCGCTCCTCTGCACCCCTCTCTCCGTTATCTACCTGGATTTGTGTTCTATTCAGTTCGCCCCTCGCTGCTAGAGGTCTGGTTCCCACGTTCTCCTCTCTATCCCTGCCAACCCAAGGGGAATCCACAGCCTGTCGGCGCCACACTGCTAGCCCCGGCAGCCGCCTAAGGGACGCCCGCTGTGGAGCTCTGAAGACTGCTCCCTTCATTCTTCGCCCACGCTGCGGGTTGTTTATGTTTACCTTTCGCCTCTCAAGGAGAAGACTTTGTGTTCTGTTGTGATCTAATTACGAACTTTCATTAAAGACTGCTTTTTGTTATATCACTTTTGGGTCCTCACTTACCTTACAACAGAAGACTCAGACCATCAAATGGACCCAGCGATCCCGAGTCCTCTTCTGCCGGCTGTCAAGCTCCAAGGGGCAATGTTAGGCAGACACGAGGGGGAGTTATCTGCTGCCCGACATGCCATTGAGGCCCTGGCTGCTCAGGTCGCTGACCTCACCGGTCAACTCCATACTCTTCGCCTCGACTCTTCGGCCGCTTCCAGGTCTTCCGGGCCCCCTGAGCCCAGGATCAACAACCCGTCCTGCTATGCTGGTGAGCCCACGGAGTGCCGCGCTTTTCTGACTCAATGCGATGTTGTCTTCTCTCTCCAGCCCACCACCTACTCCCTGAGCAGGGCCCGCGTCGCATATGTGCTTTCTCTCCTCTCCGGACGGGCTCGTGAGTGGGGCACGACCATCTGGGAGGCGGAGGCTGACTGCATTAACCAATATCAAGACTTCAGGAGGGAGATGATCCGGGTTTTTGACCGTTCCGTGTTCGGCGAATAGGCCTCCCGAGTCCTGTCCTCACTACGTCAGGGTAAGTGGTCCATCATGGATTATTCCATCGAGTTCCGGACTCTCGCCGCCTCTTGCGACTGGAACGAGCCTGCCTTGCTCGCCCGCTTTCTAGAGGGTCTCTGCGCGGAGGTCAAGGACGAGATTCTCTCCCGTGAGGTTCCCACTCGAGTGGATTCCGCGATTGAACTCGCCATCCTCATCGAGAGAAGAATCGACCTTCACCGCCGGACCCGTAAGGCTGATCCTGCTTCTCTCTCAGCCCCTTTTTTCACTGCTCTACCATCCTCCTCCTTCGCCGCGCCGTCAGAGCCCATGCAGTTAGGGGGCATCCGTATCTCGGCTACAGAGAAGGAGCGAAGAATTAACCATCGCCTCTGTCTTTACTGCGGAGCTGCTACTCATCTCGTCACATCCTGTCCGGTAAAAGCCAGAGTTTCACCAGTGATTGGAGAGCGACTGGTGAGCGCAACGACCCTGGCCTCTCCTTCAAGGTCCTGTTCCACATTCCCTGTCCATCTCCGTTGGACCGGCTCTTCCGCTTCCTGCAAGGCTCTGATTGACTCTGGGGCAGAGGGCTGTTTTATGGATGAGACTTGGGCTCGAGAGCACAGCATTCCCCTTTCTGATTTAAGGGAGCCCTCGGCCCTGTTTGCTCTGGACGGTAGTCCCCTCCCCGGGATTCAGCGTGAGACGCTACCCTTAACCCTCACTGTCTCTGGTAATCACAGCGAGACCATTTCCTTTTTTATTTTTCAGTCTCCGTTTGCTCCTATTGTTTTAGGCCACCCTTGGCTAGTTCAACATAACCCCTCCATTAATTGGTCTAAGAACACCATCCTCTCTTGGAATGTCTCTTGTTATGTGAAATGTTTAACGTCTGCTATTCCCCCATCTCCTCTGTCTCTCTCTCTCAGGAGGAGCCTGGTGATTTGACTGGTGTGCCGGAGGACTATCACGATTTGCGAGCGGTGTTCTGTCGTTCCCGAGCCGCTTCCCTCCCTCCGCACCGCTCATATGATTGTAAGATCGAGCTCCTCCCAGGAGCCACTCCTCCCCGCGGTAGACTTTACTCTCTGTCGGTTCCCGAGCGCCAAGCCCTTGAGGATTATTTATCCGCCTCGCTCGACGCCGGTACCATAGTCCCCTCCTCTTATCCCGCCGGGGCGGGGTTTTTTATTGTTAAGAAAAAGGATGGCTCTCTTCGGCCATGCATTGATTATCGAGGGCTGAATGACATTACAGTTAAGAATCGTTACCCGCTCCCTCTGATGTCTTCAGCCTTCGAGATCTTGCAGGGAGCCAGATATTTTACTAAATTGGATCTGCGTAACGCTTACCATCTCGTGCGCATTAGGGAGGGGGACGAGTGGAAGACCGCATTTAATACCCCGTTAGGGCACTTTGAATATCGGGTCCTTCCGTTCGGCCTTGTCAACGCCCCAGCTGTCTTTCAGGCGCTCATCAACGACGTCCTAAGAGACATGCTGAACATTTTTGTTTTCGTTTATCTCCACGATATTTTGATTTTTTCACCGTCACTCCAAATTCATGTCCTGCATGTTCGCCGCGTCCTTCAACGTTTATTGGAGAATCGCCTCTACGTTAAGGCAGAGAAGTGCACCTTCCATGCCCCTTCAGTAGTTTTTCTTGGCTCTGTCATTTCCGCCACAGGTATTGAGATGGATTCTGCCAAGGTCCAAGCCGTGCTCGACTGGCCCACTCCTAAGTCACGCGTCGAGCTGCAGCGCTTTCTCGGTTTTGCCAATTTTTACCGACGCTTTATCCGCAATTTCAGTCAGGTGACTTCCCCCCTGACCGCCCTCACGTCCGTCAAGACGCGCTTTAATTGGTCCGTCTCGGCCCAGAGGGCTTTTGAACTCCTTAAGAGCCATTTTACGTCCGCGCCCATCCTTCTTACCCCGGATTTGTCTAGACAGTTCATCGTCGAGGTAGACGCGTCCGAAGTAGGCGTGGGAGCCATTCTCTCCCAGCGTTCCACTGCTGACAACAAGGTCCACCCTTGCGCGTTCTTTTCCCATCGCCTGTCTCCATCCGAACGTAATTACGATGTGGGGAACCGTGAGTTGCTCGCCATCCGCCTCGCTTTAGGCGAATGGCGACAATGGTTGGAGGGGGCGACCGTTCCGTTTATCGTTTGGACGGACCATAGAAATTTAGAGTACATTCGTTCCGCTAAACGTTTTAATGCGCGCCAGGCTCGCTGGGCTCTATTTTTCACTCGATTCGAGTTTGTTATCTCCTACCGTCCGGGCTCTAAGAACATCAAGCCTGATGCCCTGTCGCGCCTTTTTCCTTCCTCGGTCCCCACGGACTCAAAGGAGATCCTCCCTAAGGGTTGCGTCATCGGGGCGGCGGTATGGGGAATCGAGAGATGGGTTAAACGGGCGCTTGGTAACACTCTTTCTCCGCGTAACTGTCCTAAACATCTCCCTTTCGTTCCTACCTCCACTCGCCTAGCCGTTCTTCAGTGGGCCCACTCGGCCAAGTTGGCAGGCCACCCCGGCGTCCGGGGCACGCTCGTGTCCATTCGCCAACGCTTTTGGTGGCCCACTCGAGAGCGTGATACGCTGCGTTTCATAGCAGCTTGCTCCATCTGCGCTCAGACTAAGTCCGGTAACTCCCCCCCGGCGGGTCTCCTGAGACCACTTCCCATCCCCTCGCGACCGTGGTCCCATATTGCCCTAGACTTCATCACTGGTCTTCCTTCGTCGGCTGGTAAGACTGTTATTCTCACGGTTATTGATCGTTTCTCCAAGGCGGCCCATTTCATTCCCCTCGCTAAACTCCCCTCCGCCAAGGAGACGGCACAGATTGTTGTCGAAAATGTTTTTTGCATTCACGGTCTCCCGTCCGACATCGTCTCAGACAGAGGTCCGCAGTTCACGTCTCTATTTTGGAGAGAGTTTTGTCGCTTGATTGGGGCGTCCGTCAGTCTCTCGTCCGGCTTCCACCCTCAGTCTAACGGTCAAGCCGAACGGGCCAATCAGACTGTTGGCCGCATTCTGCGCAGCCTCTCCTTCCGCAACCCCGCGTCCTGGGCTGAGCACCTCCCCTGGGCCGAGTACGCCCATAACTCCCTTCCGTCGTCCGCTACCGGTCTGTCCCCCTTTCAGTGTTGCCTTGGTTATCAACCTCCGCTGTTCACGTCGCAACTCGCTGACTCCAGCGTCCCCTCCGCTCAAGCTTTCGTCCAACGTTGCGAACGCACTTGGCGGAGTGTTAGTTCAGCCCTGCGCCGTTTTAGAGCCCAGACAGTTAAGGCTGCTAATAAGCGTAGATCCAAGAGTCCCAGATACTGCCGCGGTCAAAGGGTGTGGCTCTCCACCCTCAACCTTCCCCTTAGGTCCGCCCCTCTTAAACTGACCCCACGCTTCATCGGCCCATTCCGAATTTCTCAGGTCATTAACCCCGTTGCGGTACGACTTCTTCTCCCCCGCTATCTTCGCCGTGTTCACCCGGTTTTCCACGTCTCCTGTGTCAAGCCCGCTGCCCGCGCTCCCACTCGTCCCTCTTCCCCCCCGTTCACGTTGAGGGCGTCCCCATCTACAGGGTCCGCAAGATTCTAGACATGCATCCCCGGGGCCGTGGTCATCAGTTTCTGGTCGATTGGGAGGGATACGGTCCCGAGGAGAGAAGTTGGGTTCCCTCTCGGGACGTTCTGGACCGTTCGCTGATTGATGATTTCCTCTGGAACCGCCAGGTTTCCTCCTCGAGAGCGCCAGGAGACGCTCGCTGGGGGGGGGGTACTGTCATGTCGTATAATATGTTTTGCTCTTGTTCTTTCCTTCTACTCTTATGCCATCTATTGGCTCTCTTTTGTTACTTCTCTCCTTTTCCCTCGCTCCCCAGCTGTCTCTCGTCTCCCCTTAATTCTTTGTCAATTTCCTTCCCACCTGATTCCGTTTTCCCCGCTGATTAGCGCTCTACTTCTTTCCCTGCTTTCTCTGCCTTCATTGTCTGAGTCTCACTTGAGAACGCTACACGCTGTTTCTATCCACAGTCTGAATTGTCGCTGTCCAGTCCTGTCCTGTATTTGTTTCCGCTCCTCTGCACCCCTCTCTCCGTTATCCACCTGGATTTGTGTTCTATTCAGTTCGCCCCTCGCTGCTAGAGGTCTGGTTCCCACGTTCTCCCCTCTATCCCTGCCAACCCCAGGGGAATCCACAGCCTGTCGGTGCCACACTGCTAGCCCCGGCAGCCGCCTAAGGGATGCCCGCTAAGGAGCTCTGAAGACTGCTCCCTTCATTCTTCATGCCACGCTGTGGGTTGTTTATGTTTACCTTTCGCCTCTCAAGGAGAAGACTTTGTGTTCTGTTGTGATCTAATTACGAACTTTCATTAAAGACTGCTTTTTGTTATATCGCTTTTGGGTCCTCACTTACCTTACAACAAAACTCAGTTTTTCACAAGTCCTGGCATTTAATTGTAGAAACATTTCAGAAATGTTTCAGTTAGGATAAGAGATAATAGTAGAGAGAATGATTTATTTCAGCTTTTATTTCTTTCATCACATTCCCAATGGGTCATATTTGTTAGTATTTTGTAGAATTGCCTTTAAATTGTTTAACTTGGGTCAAATGTGTTGGGTAGCCTTCCAAAAGCTTCTCACAATAAGTTGCTGGAATTTTGGCCCATTCCTCCAAACAGAACTAATGTAACTGAGTCAAGTTTGTAGGCCTCCTTGCTCACACACGCTTTTTCAATTCTACACATTTTCTATCAGATTGAGGTCAGGGCTTTGTTATGGCCGCTCCAATACCTTGATTTTGTTGTCCTAAAAAACATTTTGCCACAACTTTGGAGGTATGCTTGTGGTCATTGTCCATTTGGAAGACCCATTTGCAACCGAGCTTTAACTTTCTGGCTGATGTCTTGAGATGTTGCTTCAATATATCCACATAATTTTCCTTCCTCATGATGCCATCTATTTTGTGAAGTGCACCAGTCCCTCCTGCAGCAAAGCACCCCCACAACATGATTCTGCCACTCCCATGCTTCATGGTTGGGATGGTGTTCTTCGGCTTGCAAGCCTCACCCTTTCTCCTTCAAACATGACAATGGTCATTATGGCCAAACAGTTACATTTTTGTTTCATCAGACTAGAGGACATTTCTCCAAAAAGTAAGATCTTTGTGACCATGTGTACTTGCAAACTGTCGTCTGGCTTTTTATGGCTATTTTGGAGCAGTGGCTTCTTCCTTGCTTGCTGAGTAGCCTTTCAGGTTGTCGATATAGGACTTGTTTTACTGTGGATATAGATACTTGTCTAACTGTTTACTCCAGCATCTTCACAAGGTCCTTTGCTGTTGTTCTGGGATTTATTTGCACTTTTCACACAAAACTATGTTCATCTCTAGGAGGCAGAATGCGTATCCTTCCTGAGCAGTGTAGGATATTTGGTACTGAAGAATTTAGAAGGGATCCGTTAACGTGCCCTCATTCTCACACCATTATATGTAAGGGAATTCTGGGTCTCGAAATATGTGAGCTATGAACTAAATTAAACTGTCTTTATTGGACATTATTAGGTAATGAAATGTATAATGGATTTAGTCATATTCCACAACCATTCTAAATTAGATAAATGACAAATAACTAGATTAAACATTAAAATCGTAAAACAACGTCTCATTGTATCCACTCACAATTTCTACTGTAAGGAATTATCTTTAATAAGTGATTTATAATTAATTCACTTATTGGAGTGATATTATTCTCATGGCTTTGAAGCAAAATCTTTTAGAAACAGGGATGAGATTATTTATCCAAATATACCACAGTCAATCACCTTTGAAAACAGACAAACTTTATTGCTATTCTAAACATAAATTTAATCTAACACATATATACATAATACAGGTTGGTGAAAAGAGTGATCAATACAGTGAAAATGAACTTTATGGAGTCTGTTAACAATGACTTAAGAACCATTTATCCTTCTTTGGAGTCTATATCCATTTGCTATAGGATTACCCAAAGTATTTAACTAATACACCAGCACTTTGAGCACAATATTGGAGATGTTCTTGCGTGTTGTGGTGCTTCCTTGTGTTCTTTGTGTTGCTTGGTTCTTGGCTCTTGGTCGAAAGTTCAGTCCGTCGATGTTTTGGACCTCTGTAAGATCGGAGTTATTGTATGTATGAATGATGAGGTTGGCTTTGAAGCAAGGCCTTCTCATGCGTAGAGAGTGACGAGCTTTCTCGGGACGTCAAGTCCTGAGCTTCCTTGGACCTCCGACGAGATCCAGAGAAGCCCACGAGGGAAGAGTCAGAGCGAAGTCTGAGTAGACAGACGAGCAGAAGATGAAGCACGTGAAGACAGAAGAGAAGAGCCTGAAGAGTGTGTTCTTCCTGTTTGGAAACATTTTAACTGATATTGTCCACATCCCCAAAGGTGTCCTGCGCCAATCAGAAGTGACTTTTCAGAGTCACATGGTCGACTGGGTTGTCCTTTCCGACAGTTGATTTTATGATCCTTTGTTCCGGAGTCTTACAAATATCCCGCTCAAAATTAGTGCATATTTAATCATGAACTTTTATATCTTGAGAATGGTCCAAGAGACATGATATTCATTGTCATCAGCTTCCTCCATGTAACTAAGGGAGTGTTTGCATACCAAATTTGACATTCTTTCATTAATATGGTACGTGTAGGTAACAAAACGGGAAAATCCCTGGTTACAAATCATACTGGTTAATTTCTTGGTTATACAACATGGATAAAACATTACACACATTTTAAATAGGTATATCAGGCTCTAATCTTTCATTTGTCAGTTATACCATTTACCACAGTTCAAAGCAATTGTCAGAATTACCTAGCAAGTCTAGGTATTGTATAAATCGTGGATTTAAATGCATTCTGTACATTTTAGAAGGTTAAATCGGTAAAGTACTGTGACTTTGTGTAGAATGCTCCTGGATTAAGGAATGTCCCTTTTAAGATGCTGTTTGCAGAACAATAATCACGATGTCACCTAATCTGATGAGCCTAAGTGTAGCAAACTGGTTTATATCGTAGGTCAGAATCTTGTGTGTCTTGAGTCTCTCGGGAACTCCAAGAGTGTGTGTTCTGTCTTTTATTGCTTCGACCTTTGAACATAGGGCCTCTTTGCAGAGAAGTTTTTAAATCAAATGGGATCTAGACAAGTCTCTTTGCTAGTTTTATTGACCAGATGTAAAATTTACTGGCACCTGAAGTCTTTCCATTTATGACATTGCGTAATTCCAGGATTAATATTGGGTAAATTCTAGATTCAAATCGTGTCGTTTAAATTCTTCTGCATTTATAATCCAACAGTGGTATGATGGCTGCATGGTGTTGTACATGTACATGTGATTTTTTTCGTTTTTTATTTTTAATAAATTTGCAAAGATTTCCAACAAACTTCTTTCACGTTGTCATTATGGTGTATTGTTTTTAGAATTTTGAGGAAAATAATTGAATCCATTTTGGAATAAGGCCTGTAACATAACAAAATGTGTAAAAAGTGAAGCACCGTGAATACTTTCCTGATTTAAATGATTGATTTTCATTTCTTTCATTTGTGTTTTATAGCTGCTGTCTGGACCGAGCCATACAGAATTTCGTTGTAATTTTGTTACAGTGACAATAAATCTCAATCTGAAAAAAACTCACACAAAGGCAAATACACAAAACAATAATAAAGATAATAACAGTAACAAAAATACAAATAAAATAAATATACTGTAAATAAAAAATAAAATACAAAACTGATAAATAGAAGGCCACTGTAGTGAAAAACCATACAGCCTGAGTGCAATCTCATAATTGTACAACATATTGTCCACACATCATAAAATGACCACAAGCATCAGTTGGTCAAAAAGTTGGCACTGGGTCAAGCTGGAGAGTTTTGACAAATGCAAGGAAAGTCAAGTCATTTTTATTCGTATAGCGCCTTTCAAAACACACAACATTTCAAAGCAGCTTTACAGAAGATCATGCATTAACAAAAAATGTATTTGTGATATTTATGTCTTAGAGTCATCATTGTGTAGTTTGATAAAATACGATTGTGAATTGTTTAAAAAAAGAAATTGAATAATAATTGTATTTAGAACCCATTTATCAGAGAGCATACTAAAACGTTCTGTGGGAAAGCCATCTGGACCTGGGCACTTTCCCTTTAGCATCAAACCCATTGTACTGTCATTTCCTCTAGAGTACGGGTTTCTACCAGCTTAGAAGCAGCTTCATAATCAATGATAGAGAAATCTAGGGTATAAAAAGTGTTGTAGAAGTTCCTGAACTGATCATGAATAGTAAAAAGTTACTCTTTTTGTTTCGAAATTCCTAATAGTTATAGTGGGATTTCTGTAAAGCTTCAATTACTTAATTTTAGTGATGGGAATTCTGTTTTTCGTTTTTTTTCGCGAACCAGTTCTTTTAGTTGGTTTGTTTCAATGAACTGGTTTTAAAAATGATTCACCAGATCTTTTACAACATCGCATAATGACATCACTGTAAATAATGCTATTACCTCAGCATCATAGGATACATTCTCAAACACATGCAATAAATCCCTATGTAAACACATATTGCTGATTATTAAATTTGATTAAATCATTTATAATAATAACGGTGTCAGGTTTTCATTCAGCGATTACATTTACAGCGATTACACCTAAAGCACTCAATAC
Organism: Xyrauchen texanus; assembly: GCF_025860055.1. Classification (NCBI taxonomy): domain Eukaryota; kingdom Metazoa; phylum Chordata; class Actinopteri; order Cypriniformes; family Catostomidae; genus Xyrauchen; species Xyrauchen texanus. Next base: position 50,385,253 of record NC_068279.1, read on the forward strand.
TGACACTGATATACAAACGCAGATGTCCTACTTCAAGAACAGTTCTACTTCAAGAACGTGCAATCTCTTCCCATATTAGGCCTACAGATTTTCCTACTTACATTACTTACTTCCTTTGGCGATTTATGATAGACTGAATCGGGTGGGTGAATGCTCTGACCATGATCCGAGTATATCTTCTCCCTCATAACGAATATTATTCCATACATAACAAGCAAATTAAACATGATTGTCACTAGAGGGCGAAATACAGCTGTAGCATCCGGAGGTCAGAAACGGTGAAACTGGATGTTTTCGCCTGTCATTAGTTTCTTTTCCACCATCAAGCTGCGTTCACACTGCCAGCTACTTTGTTGCTGCATGTCGCCAGTGGCTGGCAGTTAGGTCACTAGTGGTGTGTATGGAGAATCTAAACAGCACTGTTTCTTTACATAAATATTATTATTAAAATATTAGGATCATGTGAGCTCTAATATCTTCTCTCATATTGGCTGTCGCTCCTGAAAGTTGCTCTTCATTAGCATAAAGTTAAACATTTCACACCCACATCCGCTCGCCAACAGTCACCGGCGCTCGTGTTGCCGGAAGTCACCAGCTCTCATTGAAAATGAATGCGATGAGGTCGTTTTGTCACTGCGTGTCGCTGGCAGTGTGAACGCAGCTTCAGGCCGAACGGTTCTAAACATGGTGAGGAATGGTTACAGTTGCTTTTCCACCTGGGCACGATTCAGCACAACATGATAGAAACTGTTCTCGGCCTAGAATTCTCAGCATGGTTAGACAACCGTGCTCTACTGTGCTGGTGGAATGCCTGTAGTGATGTGCGACTCACGATTGGTCAGTTGCCAAGTCTTTCTCTGTAGCTGGCCAAGCTCACTATCTGGGCAAAGTAAACACACTTCGCACACCATCCTTAGACTCTTGCGTTACCAGGGAAACGACTGACGTATTTCTTGTGTACATTCGAAGTCTGTTTTCATCACCACAGTAGGAAAACATCCATAACCGTTCCTGCTGCCCCGGATCGGCACAGAAAAGAACAGTTTCACAACAAAAACAGTTCAGCCTAATGGTGGAAAAGAGGCTATTGATGCTCTATGAGCTTGGGCATTCCAAGATGGCCACTCAAACACTTCTGGTGGCTTCACCCTGTAGGCAGTTTACCATTGCATCAGCGATCCAGTTCTATATAAATACACGTTTTTCCTGAACAATGTTCCATGATTTGTTGTCTTCAGTGTTTTCTCTCGCATCAGCATATTCTTAGTGGGTAATGTAATGTTTAATGTAAAAAATTGTCAAAAAACATGCCAATACTTCAGAGTACAGATGACTGTTGTTTTATAGACAGTGCCTCACCTGAGTGTGTAGATGACATGAAGCGATGGACCGAAGTTAGTTTCGTTGATATCATTCATTATTCTGAGTTATGTCAGCCAACAACAGCACAAGTTGAGCCTAAAAAATTTTTTTACACCAAGAGAATCTTAAATGGTTGTTGTTCTCCTCTGGATCGCTCGTATTGGCAGTTTTTACTTTTTAAAACAGGCAATTCGAATCATCATGGCACCACCCAGTGGATATCTGTGTAGAAAATGTTTTTTATTTCTGTGTTTTTCCTCCCTTTTCTCCCCAATTTGGAATGCCCAATTCCCAATTCGCTCTAAGTCCACGTGGTGGCATAGTGACTCGCCTCAATTCGGGCTGCTGAGGACGAATGTCAGTTGCCTCCGCATCTGAGACCATCAATCCATCATCTTATCACGTGGCTTGTTGAACGTGTTACCGTAGAGACATGGCGTGTGTGGAGGCTTAATGCCATTCTCCACGGTATCCACGCACAACTCACCACATGCCCCACCGAGAGCGAGAACCACATTATAGCGACCACAAGGAGGTTACCCCATGTGACTACCCTCACTAGTGACCGGGATTCTAACTCACGACTCCAGGCATGATGTCATTGCCATGGTAACCAGATACATTTCAGCTAATTTACTGAAAGACTAGAATGAAAGTATCGTCCAATCAACGTGCGATGCAACGAAATTGCTTCTCCTCTCTGCAAACGATACCGGAGACAACAGCTAGAAGGACAATGAGGAGATTTAACTTAAGAAGATAAAAATCAGTGAACCTACCAGCTGAAAACGGGACATAATAAAAATGTTTAGAGAATTGTCACCTCTTAAAGCCGGGAGTATCCCGGATAAACCGGGACATCTGGTCACCCTAAATATGAAACAAGAGGCAAGTGCATGGATTGACCACCTCCCATCTTGTCAGTGCCACTATTGTGGCCAGAGCCAAGGCTGCCGACTGTAGAGGGCTTGAGAGTGAGGGGAGGGGAACAAAAACGATCACCTGATGCTTGTAGCCGCTCTGGTTAAATGCCGAATTAACACTCTCCTCTCTCTTCTCTTTGAGTGACCCGTCTCAATACTGTGTCCCCTCATCTACATGATGCAGTTAATTGTGCCGCCACAGAGATGTAAGCCACTGAACTGGCACTCAGGATTTGAAAGAATGCATTGCGGCCGATGGCCCAAGATTTCAGACCATAATAAGCATAAATAAAATGATAAACGTCTCTCAGAAGGCTGATGCCACATTTACTGTTTACTTACCCAGTCATTCATGTTTAATTGTATTTTTTTTTATTTAAACCACCTCAGCTGCAAGTTTAAAGGTAATACCTAACTGATAATTAAATCAGTTTCAATTAATGGAGCAACAAGATTAAAATAAATCTAGATTTACTGTGAAATTAAAATCAAGATTTAAACGATGGTTTAAATGTAAACCTGAATATTTTTTTATACAAATTAAACATTTTAAGATAAATCTTGATTTCATCTAAATTTAAGAATAATCTTAACTTGTTGGTGCAACCCAGCATTATAGATAATGCTTATTCACAATAACCACTTCAGAATAGTGTGCATAATTTCTTGTTCATTTCAGTTACATTTGGCATTTCAGAATCTCAAGTATTCGATAACAAATTAATCTCCATTATGGTTGGATCAGTTAATGTGAGCCCACTTTGAACATTTTTCATAACAAATGTATCCCCCCCACGTAAGAAAAACAATATGTTTATAATAGGGGCCTTTAGTCCCTGCAACAGGTGATTGGACAATTATTGTTTATATATATATATATATATATATATATATATATATATAAACATCTCCTTAAACAACATGACAATGACAAATAATTAATTTGTCTCAAAATAAATGTGATAATTTCCAGGATATTCATGAGCAAAATAGATTTGCCATATTTATTTATTTTTTTAAATAGATCAAATTGCCTCAAAATCAACCTTTAGACATTACTTGCAGTGATCACATCAAACAGGAACATTTTGCAGTATATAGTGATAAACAGGTGTTTAGGAAAGTCCTGTGGCAGTTTTTGTTGCAATTTAGTGTTTTGGGAGAAAATAAAATCAAAGGAAGCTTTTACCCACGGAGCCTAGCCTGTTGTACCCTACATTAATATTTTTGTAATCTTTTCAGTACAAATGTCTAAACATCTGTTGGTCTCCGCCAAGGCTGCGCTTTGTCACCAATCCTGTTTGTGATATTCATGGACAGGATATCGAGGCGTACTCGGGGTGGGGAAGGTGTGCGGTTCGGTGGGCTGGGGATCTCCTCGCTGCTTTTTGCAGATGACGTTGTCTTCATGTCATCATCGGTTCGTGACCTTCAGCTCTCACTGGATCGCTTGGCAGTCGAGTGTGAAGCAGCTGGGATGAGGATTAGCACCTCTAAATCTGAGGCCATGGTTCTCAGCAGGAAACCGATGGAGTGCGTACTCCAGGTAGGGAATGAGGTTTTGCCCCAAGTGAAGGAGTTCAAGTACCTGGGGGTCTTGTCCCCTCACTCGTGAACAATGGAGCGGGAGGTTGGCCGGGAAATCGGGGCAGCGGGGGCGGTATTGCACTCGCTCTATCGCACCGTTGTCACGAAAAGAGAGCTGAGCCGAAAGGCAAAGCTCTCGATCTACCGGTCAATTTATGTTCCTACCCTCACCTATGGTCATGAAGGTTGGGTCATGACCGAAAGAACTAGGTCGCGAGTACAAGCGGCCGAAATGGGCTTCCTCAGAAGGGTGGCGGGCTTCTCCCTTAGAGATAGGGTGAGGAGCTCAGTCATCCGTGAGGAGCTCGGAGTAGAGCCGCTGCTCCTTTGCGTTGAAAGGAGTCAGTTGAGGTGGTTTGGGCATCTGGTAAGGATGCCCCCTGGCCGCCTCCCTAGGGAGGTGTTTCAGGCACGTCCAGCTGGGAGGAGGCCTCGGGGAAGACCCAGGACTAGGTGGAGAGATTACATCTCCACACTGGCCTGGGAACGCCTCGGGGTCCCCCAGTCAGAGTTGGTTAATGTGGATCGGGATAGGGAAGTTTGGGGCCCCCTGCTGGAGCAGCTGCCCCCGCGACCCGACTTCGGATAAGCGGTTGAAGATGGATGGATGGATGGATGTCTAAACATCCTGAAAAGAACATCAATTTATTTTATGTTAACTCTATTCATAAATTGTTTTGTGACACCGGAGCTTTGCAACACCTGCTTTCCAGCTCTCTCTCATGTTAGAAACATGAAAGCATACGTTGGGCAAGAGAGCTGCCGGTTTTGTTGATCGTTTGAAAAGCCTTTTTCAAAATATTAAATTCAACACAAAACCCTTATAAATTGCATTAAATATGTTTTCAAAAGAGTTGTTAAAATTAAGTGTTTGCTGTGGGTTGTTTTTAAAGGATGCATGTGGATTGCATGTATGGAGATTGACCACGTTTTTGCACATGCAGGACTGGGTATTTAAATTTAGTCTTAATCATATCTCATTTAATAATTCATAGCCCAGAGTGTTTTCCAATTAAGCGAACATGCGTAATGATAATTTTATTTTTTAAACTGTATTACATTTCCTTAAAGCCTGGTTAAAAATGCATAAAAAGTTATTTAAGCATGTGTTAAAAATGCATAAAATGCTGTGAATTAAATAATCTATTAAGGTAATGTATACTGAAGCAAATGGGTAGGCTTATACCCGGTTTGTATTTTCTTTTGATATTAGTGTAAGAGCCATAAGTTATGTGTTTCTTTATATACATGTGGAATAAACAATTGTGTGCATTAAGCATAGTTATGTAATTATAAGTGAATAATTTAATATGTGTAATATAATATTTCTTGGCGACACTGACGTCGTGTCCGGCAATGACGGTTTGTTTTTTGTGATGCAATATTGGAGCGATACAGTTTTAACATTACGTGTAACATTTTTCCAGTTAATTGTTATTAAACTAAAAGAAGTTACTTGAATAATTGAATGTTATTCAAGTTCAAATCACATTCACACAGAATTTAATTTAATTTCATTCATTTTCTATATTTCTTTCTTCTGATTTTTCACTGCGCTGAAATTCAGTGAATCATTTTTGTTCTCATTTAGGACATTGTCCTTCACAGTTTGTACCCTTTTTTTATATACGGCCCCATTGACCGCTGTTTTTTTAAACCCCAAAAGATATTTTTGTATCCTATAGTGATTATTTTCAACTACATTAAGAATCAAAATGGCATAAGATATTCACTCTTGTTCTCAGAGAAATCTAAATAAAAAATGAGAAGTATGTTTACAATAAAACAAGAGAAACATTTTTGGTCAGAATGTAGGCCTATTGTTAATTTATTGAAATGATACACAAGTAATTATACAGAGTAGGTATCAAAATTATATTTGAATAGGCAAGATTGGCACTCAAATACAGTGCATTTATAAAGTATTCAGACCCCTTCATTTTTTTCACATTTTGTTATGTTGCAGCCATATTCTAAAATGCTTAAATTTATTGTATTTTTTTACATCAATCTACACTCCATACCCCATAATGACAAAGCAAAACTCAGAGTTAAATACAAAAAACTTTTCAGACCCTTTGCTATGACACTTGAAATTTAGATCAGGTGCATCCCATTTCTCTGGATCATCTTTGAGATTTTTCATTGGAGTCCACCAGTGGCAAATTCAATCGATTGGACATGATTTGGAAAGGCACACACCTGTCTATATAAAGTCTCACAGCTGAAAATGCATATCAGAGCAAAAACCAATCCATGAGGTCAAAGGAACTGCATGTAGAGCTCAGAGACAGGATTGTGTCGAAACACAGATCTGGGGAAACCTACAAAACATTTTCAGGTGCATTGAAGGTTCCCAAGAGCACAGTGGCCTCCATAAATTTTATATGGATGAAGTTTGGAACAATCAGGACTCTTCCTAAAGCAGGCCGCCTGGCCAAACTGAGCATTTGGGGGAGAAGGGCCTTGGTAAGAGAGGTGACCATGAACTTGGTCACTCTGGTTGAGCTCCAGAGATCATGTGTGGAGATGGGAGAAACTTGCAGAAGGACAACAATCACTGTAACACTCCACCGATCTGGGCTTTATGGCAGAGGGGCCAGACGGAAGCCTCTCCTCAGTCCAAGACACATGAAAGCCTGCTTGGAATTTGCAAAAAAGCACCCAAAGGACTCTCAAACTGTGAGAAACAAGATTCTCTGGTCAGATGAAATGAAGACTGAACAGTTTCCAAGCATCATGTCTGGAGGAAACCAGGTATTGCTCATTGACTGTGCAATACCATCCCAAAAAGTGAAGCATGGTGGTGATAGCATCATGGTGAGGGGTGTTTTTCAGCAGCAGGGACTGGAGAACAGGGTTGAAGGAAAGTTTAAAAGCAGCAAAATACAGCGATATCCTTAATTAAAACCTGATCCAGAGCACTCTGGACCTCAGACTAGGCCGAAGGTTCACCTTCCAGCTGGACAATGACCCTAAGCACACAGCCAAGACAACACAAGTGTGGCTTAGGTACAACTCTGTGAATGTCCTTGAGCGGCCAAGCCAGAGCCCGGATTTCAACCCAATCCAACATATCTGGAGAAACCTGAAAATGGTGGAATAAATAATAAAAAAATTTTTTTTACAAATAAATAAAGGGGTCTGTATACTTTATGAATGCTCTATATGTCGGAGATAATGGTTTATGAAAGACTGATTTTAAGGACATTTTTTGCATAAGAAGATGATCTGATAAGAAGATGTATAAGAAGATGATGCTGATCTTTACATGCACTAACATGAACTTTTAAAAATTTTTTTACTTCAATGTTGTTTGCAGCACAAAAAGTTCAGCAAACTGTTCTTAAGTTAATAAGATTTTTTTTGTAAAAAGACTTTAGTGCCAGTGCCACATTAAACTAGAGTTTAAACTAGAGTTTAATGTGCGTGTCAGAGCGATCTATCTGTTTTGCATATTCATCTATTTAAAAGAGACCATCATAGTCTGGCCCGGACTGGCCATCGGGAGCACCGGGACAATTCCCACTGGCCTGGCGACTAAGTTGGCCTGCTGCCAGCCAGCATTTTTTTTTAAATTATTATTATTTTATATTACTACCTTTACCAGTGATCATTTTTGAATTCGTCATTCAATAAAATTATTATTAATATTAATAACAATAAAAAAAAAAAAATCATGAATCTGTTAGTCTTGATTGGCAAGGCTACGATTCGACTTTACGCCTCAGACAAACGGTTAAACAGAAAATGCGAGCAGCACCCGATGATGGAGAGAAAACGGCCAGGTGGAGCAGAGAGGGAAAGGACAAAAAAAAAAAAGAACGCACTCCAAGAAGCAGCAGCAAAATGTTGCAAAATTACTGACCTGTTCAGGGCTTCAAGTGCAGGTCAGTTTTATCTGTAAATACTGTACTTTTTTCTTCGTTAACTTAGTATTGAACTGCAAGCAAATGTAAGCGGTAGCGTTACATTACATTCGTGGAGAAATCAAAACAAATAAGTGCACACAGAAAACTCACAGAAGAAATGTACTGAGGTAAAAATTCTAATTGATGTTTTTTTTTATTTATAACATATGATTTAGTTTAACATAACACAACTAAGGGAGCTGTTTTGCTGAATATTATCACGATTGAAAATGTTACATTGAATTTATTGTTCAATAAACAAATGGCGTAGTTAATATTTCTTATTAAGTTACTTACATTTTAGACACAAACCATATTAACTGTTTTTGTTCTATTTCACCGACTAAAATAGTTCCAAAGGAAAGCTACAGCAGCGCGGTGTTTTGTTACTGAATGATTCAGCATTTTGAACGAATCTTTTGTATGACGGTCACTTGCCGCCACCTATTGGCGGTTTAGTTTAATGTTTAAGTATTGCATTTTTTTTTATATTCAAACATTTATTTAAAACATCAATCTCATAACATTATTTATTGCAGTTGTAATTGCAGTGCACATTTTTTAATTTGATGGGTAATAGCCCTATAGTGTCTTATTATTATAACTGAATTTATTGATCAAATGTAAGAATTTGACATGAAAGATGATGCATACATTTAATAAGGTAATACAAATTTCCTTTTTTTTTTTTCATCAAATGAAGGTGGAGACAGCCAACCTAGCACTAGCTGTGGTGCAATGATCACACATCAGATTCAGACAGTGAGATGACAGGTAGAAGCAAAATAAGAAAAGAAAAAAATTAACCTATTGTATGAAATATAGTGTTGCTAAATGTTGGATATTTAAGTAGTTTTAAGATAAAAACAACAACATTTTGTCATAAATATAATACTTTGATTTTTACTAAAATAAATGTAGATTCTGGGCAAACAAATTACAATAAGGTGGTTGTTTTACACCAAGGTGGAGAGTGGGACAGTTCTGTTTGTAACATGAGGCCAGAAGAAGTGACAGGTGGAGAAGAGACAGGTACAAGAAAAATACACACATTTTATAACTACATACATACATATATATATATATGGTAATGTTTTAGTTTAAATTTCCAATAACACTAGTACTCCTCTTTACTTAATGTATGAGGCTGATGATTCTGGTGGAAGGGAGAGACAGAGCGATATTAGGGAAAATGAAGAGAAGGAAAAGGGAAGTGAGCGTACCGTTCAAGAGAAAGCCTTTAATTATTTTGCACGGCCAGAGCCTAAGGATTTAGAAAAAAAATTCCGCTACCATGCACAGCAAAGCCCAAAACAGTCCATTCCTAACATCTTCTACAGCAAATTTAGGGGGGAAAAAAACAAGGTTGTCCGTGTTTCTAAATTTTATTTGGGTGCATAGGATGGCCTGGATGGGTGTAGGATTTCCCGGCCTGAAATTGTGTCCCAGTCCGGCCCTGCAACAAGCTCAGTCCGATGATGCTGTGACACACCGTCCCAGACCATGACAGACCCTTCACCTCCAAATCGATCCCGCTCCAGAGAACATGCCTCTGTGTAATACTCATTCCTTTGACGATAAAGTGCCCATAGGGGACGTTGTTGTCTGGTAAGGACCTGCCTTACAACAGGCCTACAAGCTCTAAGTCCAGCCTCTCTCAGCCTAGTCTGAGCAATGATGGAGGTACTGTGCATTCCTGGTGTAATTTTGGCAGTTGTTGTTGCCATCCTGTACTTGTCCCACAGGTGTGATATTCAGATGTACCGATCCTGTGCAGGTGTTGTTATGCATGGTCTGCCACTGCGAGGACGATCAGCGGCCCTGCCTGTCTTCCTGTAGCGCTGTCTTAGGCGTGTAGAGTACGGACATTGCAAATGATTGCCCTGGCCACATCTGCAGTCCTCATGCCTCCATTCAGCATGCCTAAGGCACATTCACATAGATGAGCAGGAACCCTGGGCATCTTTCTTTTGGTGTTTTGCAGAGTCAGTAGAAATGTGTCTTTTGTGTCCTAAGTTTTTCTAACTGTGACCTTAATTGCCTACCGTCTGTAAGCTGTTTGTGTCTTAACGACCGTTCCACAGGTGCATGTCAATTAATTGTTTGAGGTTCATTGAACAAGCATGGAAACATTGTTTAAACCCTTAACAATAAATAACTGTAAAGTTATTTGGATTTGTACAAAATTATCTTTAAAATACAGTGTCCTGAAAAAGGGTCGTTCCTTTTTATGCTGAGTTTATGTCCCGTAATTATTCATTCATTTTTTTGTTTATTTATTTATTTTTGCCTTCCTAAATTCACAGTATCACTCTTCCAAAAATCCTCTTCAGGCACTACTACACCACTGATCAAAGAGATTTAAAAACTGCTTTGCATTTTGGAGGATAGATTGCAGTAATTGGTTTGTCAATCTACATATTGGAACAACTGTGTGAAGAGTTTGGAAAGAGTGGACTGAAATGCATGTAACCAATGTAAACAACAACGACACTGTAAAGATTCTTCATTGGTATCAGACTGTAAACCCCTTGGGTCTAAGTTTCGAGTCTCAATGTAGAAGTATCAGAGGGTTAAGTATCAACGACCTTGTATATTCAGTTGGAGTTGCTGTTCAGATGCATTGCATTACATTTAATAAAAGTAAACATTTAAATGATATATTATTTTTATATTGCGTGAAAACTTAAAATGAACTTAAGAAAGGACCGTAACTTTAAGGACAGGTTAACCTGTAACTTAAGGTGAATTTGCTAAACAGTTTCCTTAAAGAATGTTCAGTATTAAAACACAAATATAAACAATTCGTGTGTGTGTGTGTGTGTGTGTGTGTTTGTTATGACTTTACCAATTTAAATATTTTGCAAAAAATGCTAATTACACACATCTTGTTAAAAATGTACTTGTTCAATGTTTTAAGAAGAAAGATGTCAGCCAACTTTAGACTCTTTATCAAAATTTAGGTTAAGAAAATATGTAGGCTAATAAAACTTAATGCATGTAAATGAACATGATTGTTGACATTTTAAAGAAATAATGGCCAGTAAAAAATAAGTAAATAAATAAATAAATGATAAGTAGGCTATTATTAACAATAATTCAATACAAAAATAGCGGTTTTCAGATATGATCATGATATATGAGCCCACATTAGATTTATTTTCTCTTTCTGTCTTTTACTTTAGGCCTAAATTAAATAAGGCGCATACTTTTTTAAAGTTTGATAGCGGATGTTGCAAAACATTGCGCAAAGTCAAAAGTTAAAATAGCAATTGCTCAGAGTCAGACCTAATAAATGCGCGCGTTGAAACGGAAGCCAGCACACAATCGCGCGCTGTAGGCTTGACATGGCGTCGTTCGCGGTTCATCTGGTGAGCATGATGAGGCCGAAATTTAGTTCTTGCTTATTTTACACGTCAAACCAATCACATTGGTGTCATTTCACCTGGAATAGCATATAAAGGCCTTTATTTATTTAATGAAGACCTTTTAATTACAGTTTAACGGTAAACGATGCACATTTCAATTATGTCGATGTGTCCCAACAATCGTTTGTTTCAACTTTTTAACAGATTGATAAAGTAACGAGGAAGAAGGTTGAGAGAAAGAAAATCGAGACAGTCATTTTGAAAGAGCCACATATGAAGAGCCCATTACAAAACAGGTGTGTGTGTGTGTGTGTGTGTGTGTGTGTGTGTGTGTGTGTGTGTGTGTGTGTGTGTGTGTGTGTGTGTGTGTGTGTGTGTTTTCATTGAAGCCTCAAGCCACCTGTTTTGATGCTATCATTTGGCCTATTCTGTATTTTTCCTTGTTATGTTTTTGCACTTGTTTGTTGGTTGTGTGTAGGTGGGGTCTTTGGTTCTACAAGAATGATAAGAGCAAAATGTGGCAAGACAATCTCAGGCTCATCACAAAGTTTGACACCGTTGAGGACTTCTGGGCGTAAGTTTGTGGTTATGTGCTGCTCATACTTGTTGTGACACCAAAGCTGTATTTATTTAATGTAAAGGGCATTTGCCTTTATTGTATGGAGAAATGACACGGGCTGAATTCCAATCTGCCCCCGTCGCTCTTTTATGTGTTGTGAACACCCGTATTTGTCTGAATCTAAAGAAATGTAATAAATAAAACATCAGAATGCCCACAGAATAGAGTATTGTAGAATTACATCACATTTACGCTTTCCATTAGTATTGCAACAGAGTCTCTATTTTTACAAATATCTAAATTGGATGACAGTGTAAACAACCAAAAGTGCATTGAATCTGACATTTTCAAGTGGGATCTGGGCCACTTTCATATGTGGAAATAAGGCAGATATCTATCTGTATCTGTTTGTTTTTTGTTTTATGTTCCCCTCGCATTGTGCCTTCAGTGACCAATTTTCTATTCATCAATCTAACTCAACATGTGTGCTTGATGATTTACCTTGCATATAGGCAGTGCTTGGTTGTAAATGATTACATGTAATCTGTATTATGTTATCAATAAAAACCACTTGACTTGATATTACAGAAAACAAGTACATGTAATTGGATTACATATTAAATTAAATCAATAGTTTTCATTTTCAGAAACCATCACATTAATTAGATTACAAAAATCAAGTACTTCAATTGCATTTTAAAATACTCGTAATCGGACTACAGTTACTTTTTATTGATTACATGGTTACATATTAACAAGACAACGACAGTAAATTATTCATTTATTGATCATCCGACTCATTCATTTAAATCTTTAAAATGTTTCATTCTAAATCAGCACAGCACTGATATACGTTTGGTAAGTCTTGAGTGTTTTCAGAAGAGGGGGAGGGTTGTGTGTATTGCATTCAGAACAGATACTCAATACAAACCAGCCAGGTGATGATGGAGCAGTCTACCTCAGCATTTAACCACTGGATCTATAGAAATAATTTAATTAAGGAGACATGGGACAAAAACATCACTGTGCAATGTGAACTCTGCCATCCAAAAGTTACTATCCTGTCAACTGCTAAGGATTCTACGTCAAATCTAAAGAAGCATTTGAATGTATGTTTGCAACTTTACATCACAAATCTAACCAACTTAATCAAATATTTTTCAATTATTATTTGAATTATCACTCAGAATGTAATATAACCATTTGTCGCAATGTCTTTCCGTGCATTCAGACCAGAGGCGGCGAGAGCGTCAAAATTAGCTCTGGTTGCCCTGCAAACAACGCTATAGAAGATTCTTGGACGCCCTGATGTAGTTGAGATCGGTGGCAACGTTCTTTCAGAATGTTTGGTTTTGTGAACTATATTTAAAAGGGCCGCAAAACATCCAAACATGTCGACCGATATCTTTTTGCCGAAATATCACAAGTTGCGTATATCCTCAAATATTTTAATATATTATTATATAAACCATAATATCCACTTCAACTCACCTGGCACACCAACAATTTCAGACATCTTAGTCCACGCATATTTTTTTATTATTATTTATATCACTGTAAGCAAACAGGGACAGATCATATATTACTGGAAAACCCACCACGGCAATAATCAGTTTCTCCTCCATTTTGTCTTCAGAACTAATGTTGGGAACCAAAGTTTACACTGTTGCGTTGTCTAGACTTCGCTAGAGCAGAGCACTCCTATACTCTAATAGGTTGCTGCCGAACCACGTCAAAGCTCATTACCATAATGTTGCCTGCACTTGAACTTTCCTCTGACGTCCAAGACGCGTCGCTTCTCGCCGCCGAGAGACCCTGGCTGCCATAGAAAATGAATGACTTCCGGTCGATTTGACGCTCTCGATGCTTCTGGTCTGAACGCATCATTTGAAAGGGTTTTGTCCAACAAACGCATAAAAATGCACAAATACACGTCATTTCAAATTCAATCGGATTAGTTGTGTAAAGTTATTTTTGTTTAAGTTGCTTTTGTAGTTGGCTTCAAACATGTATATGAATGCACTTTTGGTGTAGTGATGATAACTATGAGACATTAAGTAAATGATTCACAAATATAACTGCCACAAATATAATCTCATCACACGTGGATGCCATTTGAAAAATGCATGACCACATTTGTGGTAACGTGCCCAGGAACCTGTCCATAATTTGAGAAACTCCAATAAGAAATGCCTTATAAATTTAAACGTATTTGAGTCTGTCATTGGTGGAGGGCTTAGACCTCTCAGCATTACAGGGGAAAATATGAAAACTTATTTTTACATTTACAATAATGTTTTTTTAATTTGTGGACATAAGCACACTATTATGCACACATATGCACTATTACTTATTTATTTATAAGGCTATTCTGGGGTTATTGCCTTCATATCTAGATTGCCTCATTCATAAGAAAAGTATTTTGAAATATTCCCTCCGGTCTGAAGATTGTTTTACCCTTTCTGTTCCACTTGTAAGAACTGAACTGGGAAAAAGGGCTTTTATGCATACAGCTCCATTTGAATGGAATCGACTCCAAACAAAATTTAAATTACAAACTCTGGTGCCTATGGAACATTTCAAAACTATTATTCGGTCCATTGAAGAAGACTCAATGATGTGCAACTGTTTTAAGTGTTGAAATTTTATATTTGTTTTTGATTTGTAATTTTGTGACCGTAACTGCTGTACATTCTTGGCCAGGACACTCCTGTGAAAGAGATTTCTAATCTCAGAGAGATTATCCTGGTTAAATAAAGGTCAAATAAAAAAAAATAAGCACCACTCTCGAATAAACTATGCAGAATTAGGTTGAAAGTAATTGGGTGAGATTACACAAAAATGTATGTTACTGATTGCATTTTTTTGTCATGTAATTTGTAATCTGTACCTTATTACAATTCACAAGTAATCTACCCAGCACTGTATGTAGCAGGGGTGGGGAAACGTTTTTCCATTAAGGGCCATTTAAGTATTTACAAAATTATTCACAGGCTTGCAATTTCAGATTGTGGGTTGAAATTAAATGTATGCATTCACGCACTAAAAGGTCTGTCTATTATACAGTATTTTATGTTGTTCAGTGGCGGGCCGTGCATTAAAAGTCTAGGCCTTCAGTGTGATTCATGCCATATAAGAAAAAACAGTTTCACAATGAATAAGACCAATGAATAATGCCTTTGGGCATCATACATTATGTCACAGCTAACTAGTAATACTCGTCATTTTAAAAACACGTCCACGCACGTAAGCCAGAACTTGAAATGCTCAAAGCCTAATTTTAACTGCAGCATGACTGTTTTGTGAATTGAAAGTCTCCCGAACAGACATTCAAAAATCATAATTTTTCATATGAATCTACCAAGGAGGTCTATAATATCTGGAAAAATCTATCTAATAATATTTGTGATTCAAATGTCACTTGCAATAAATTTTGTTTCATCAGGGTACACTGTTATGCTACTTTCCATTCAAGTTGGATGTGGGATATTCCTACTTTGGTATCTCTTACCATAAATGCATTCCATTCCCCGATATTCGGAACTGCAACGCTCCCGTTAGCATGGCAGGGGTTTGCCTCTCATTAGACATGTTTCCAAGCAACCCAAAAGATAAACAGTGCTGCAGCGCGAGCATTTGTGCTTCAGGTATACGATTATCAAAAGAGATTTAAATGTTTTATAAACCTGTTTCTGCAGCCATTTGTTAAACAAGCTTTAATATCACGTAATGTGGAAACTAACTAACAAATTTATTGATATTACTTAATAAAGTGAATGTTGATCACTTACTTTGTATATCTCCCTGATTGTCGACATGTTTGTGTGACATCATGCCCCTGCATCTCCGCGAAATCGGAGTTGAGAATTTCTGCACAAGCCTACAAGTTTTAATTCTGACTTCCAGATGCATTCCATTGCACTTCCTAGTAGGAAGTCGTAAAATCCGACTTTCTGAGTTGAATGGAACACAGCACTACTTTTCAAAACTTGATCCGACACTGAATTCTCAAGCAGCCTAATTTACACTTGATGTTGCTGTAACAATGCAAAAAGCACTTACCGATTAACTTGAAGTGAAAATCAGTCCTTTTCCTGTATAATAAATTAAGCAATCACACGGGCACGCAGAACATCTCATGTTTTTAAATCCATAAGTATCCCTTTCTCAATGGCGATAGCGGCAGTAATGATGATCTCGTACACTTCACTTTCAAATTACTTAAAGCGTGATTGCGTCACTCAAGGCCAGCTAGAAGGCCTCGAATGGGACATATCCTAAAGATCACATCCACCAAGAACAAATCAATCTGATTGGCTGAAGACTCTGACAATCTGACTTTAGTTGCTCATTCATTTGCACTGTTGAGGGATTCTGAATACATTCTGATGGGGTGGAGCTAAAAATCACACGCTGCTTCGGGCATGTGATTTGTGAAACAGTTGTCACACTTCACTTGTGAGCATCAAAGAATAAATTCCGACTGGATAAACATTTAGTTTCTCTATTTGTTTGTAGATAAAGAGTGGAAAGTGATTTTAAAAATACATAGGCAAAAAGGTGATTGAGAATGAAAGGATGAAAAATATGTATTTATTTGGCATGTTAGGCCAGCAGAGAAGGAAGGGTTTGCTGGCCCTGAGAATTCGCCACTGGTGTTATCATTTTAAATTGTTTTGAAATGTTATTTGAAAGTAATTTTCTTTTTTTTTCTTCAGGTTAATTGAATCAAGGCCATTTTTTTTGCTTTTTCCAATTTTTTTTCTCAAATGGGAAAGCACGATAGGTAAAATGGTCTCGCGGTCCTTATACGGCCCTGAGGCCTGATGTTACCTACCCCTGGTATATTTAAAACTTTTGAGTCATCAATTTCTATTTAAATTATTTTTATTTATTTTTTTAAAGAATAAAATTGTAGCCTTCTGCAATTTGGTTTCGCATTTCGTTTGAAATACTCATGCACATGAAAATACATGGAGTTAGGTGGGTCAGTGACGTGACACAAATTTTTTTTTGTCTGTGTCTATTAAATTATTAAAAAATACATTTAAAATGCAATTCACACATAACAATGACTTGAATTTTCAGAGTGAGTTCAAATTTATTTAGATTTTTTTTCTTCTATGGCTTAAAGTCAAAAATGTGATGTGGTGCAACTGTCCGGAGACAGTAAAAAATGTCAAAGTCCCATTAAAAGCTGAAATTATTGAAAAAAGATATGTTGGCATGAGTTGTGCTGAATATTATACTTTTATTTCTTATAATTAAATTTATATATTTTTAATATTTATATATAATTAATATTTGAAGCTTTTTTTCCACCAAATCAAAGCCATGTGGTGCAACACATGTAGGTAGAAATATTTTGTCATGTGACAATCTTAAAATGGAGAAGATCTCTTTAGACCCACAAGACTGTTTGACAATCTAAAAGAAATAGATTTTTCATATAATTAAAAATCAATATTTTGACATTTTAATGAAAAGGCACATTTGGTTCAGGTCATTTGGTGCAACCATGGGTAAACTTATTGATATTCTTAATTCATAATATTTGTACAAATATTTTTCACCTTGAAACATACGTTTCAAAAGTTGTGTACACTGTATTCAAGGTGCAAGGGAACAATTGTAATACCTTTTACTTGATAGTTGCCCCATATGATATTTTTTAATTCATAGAAAATGTTTTGTACAAAATGCTATTTGTAAAAAAAAAAAAAAAAAATAGCACCACCAGTCTGAATAACTCCAGACTGGGGAGAGGGAAAGGGCGAGCGGAGACAGACAGACAGACAGACAGAGAGAGGAGAGAGAGACTTAATTGCTGGCTCCCAGATGCACTGTCACCCGGTCCTCAACCGATCCTCTGCACTCTGCCGAACGCCAGCACGCTCCTCCCCTGGCGGATGGCAGCGAGTCCTCCGGTCCCTGGTAGACGAAACTGCTCCTCAACTAATCGTCAGACGGCCACGGTTCCTCCTGCTCTCTGTGGCCCGCAGTGACCCCTCCATCCCCTTGCAGACGGCCGCGGCAGCTTCTCTGGTGGACCACAGCGGCAAGGACTCCACGACAGCACATCCCTCCTCCCTCACAGGGTTTTGGCACCACCGTAACGGATAAAGGCTTGGGAAGGAGGAGGCTGGAACAGGCTGAACCATAAACATAAAGTTTAATGATAAAACAAACAAACAGACATGCATGCAGTGTTGCCGCGTGCGTCTCTCTCGAACTGGTGTCTCCAGCTGCCCTTTATCTCGCTCTCCCGCTGATCAGCTGATTCGGCTCCATCACTGCCCAGCCACACACTCCTCCTCGTCACAGTGTAAAAAAAAATTAATAATTGATTTATACATTTTGTAATGATGAGCATGCCAGGTTTTGTTAAACACATGCTCAGGAAATGTTATATTTAATTTATATTTGGTCAGTTTAGGAGTTGTTTAGGCTGTTCAGACCAGTATCTGATATGGGCTACATTTAAAATGTAATGTGAACAACCTTACAAAATATCTGATCTGGGTCACAGCTGTGATGTGCCATATGTGCACTTCACAAGTTGCCATGTTTGTAAAGTTGATGTAACTGCTCTGACAGTAGTCCTAAAAAAATCTGGCAAATCAGGATTTCTTTCCATAGAAAAAATTCCAAGAATCTCTAGTTTGCTAGCTGAAAGGCCTCATACGCTTAGCCACTTCTGTTCCCATCAGTTTACGCTGCATTTTTCTATCTATAAATGTTTGACATGCTAAACTTGCTAAACCCTCATTTGCTCCACCTGTTACAGATTGTACAACAACATACAGCTGCCCAGCAAACTCTCCTCTGGGTGTGACTACTCTATGTTCAAGGTGAAAAGGATGTAACTTGACACTTAGTTTTTCTGTTTTTTGATTTGGGCATTGTGTATAACTGTACCGTTTACTATACTAAACAGGCCCGCCTACATTTATGTTGTGTTTTGAGTACTTGGGAAAACTATTTTTTTGTTGTTTTTGTTTTGGAGCTACTCTCGAACTGAAGTTAGCCTGTAAATACAAATTACACTTGTGCAGTGACTCTTTAAAAAGTATTTTCTTGTTGTTTTGCAGGATGGCATAGAGCCCATGTGGGAAGACCGCAGTAATAAATGTGGTGGCCGCTGGTTGATTACTCTTGCCAAGCAGCATAGACATACTGAACTTGATCGTTTCTGGTTGGAAACGGTCAGAGAAAACAAACATATTGTCTGGTTTTAACTTGAATTAAACTTTGGATATAATTAGTTCCAAATCTTTTGGACAAATAAGAGTTTCCTTTTTAATTGATTTGCTCTGTGTGTGTGTTTGTGTGTGTGTGTGTGTGTGTATATGAATACTCCTGAAAATATTTTAAATTCAGGTAGTTTGCTTTGGCTAAAGTGAAATGTTCTGAATGAAGATATGTTTGTTTTTGCGGCAGCTTTTGTGTCTTATTGGAGAGGGCTTTGGCTCCTTCAGTCGGGATGTCTGTGGAAGTGTAATCAATATACGGGCCAAAGGGGACAAAATTGCCATCTGGACCGCCAATGCTGAGAACTGTGAGACTGTTACATACATTGGGTAAGCACGTTTTTTTTTATTTATTTTTTTTTTTTATGAACATTAGCTGTTCAACCCTGCATTTTTGCAAAGTAATGTGAACTAAACTGTGTAAAGAAAATGTATTACACTGAATTTAAAGGGTTTTATATTTTGTTTATTGGTCAGCTGAAATGTAGGTAGTGTGTGCTCACGCATGCTTGTTTAATTTGAACATCTTTTGAATTAAGTCAGGCAGATCCAAATGTAAGCAGTTGACCACTCAAGCTGCTTTAAACATTGATCATGGAAAAGGAATTTGTGCTTGTCAACATAACGAAGCTAATTATCCATCATATTAGGTGGATGGGGAAATACCTGCAGTCCTCTGCTGCTAGGATATACTACTGTACAACAAGGGATTGAATCCACTGAATGTAGACAATTTTTTTTTTTTTTTAAACATTTATTGTGCATATTTTAGTCAGAGAAAATCCTGGAATTGTAAAGGTGCACTAAATAGGTTTTTGATAATTTTAAAGTTTAGAAAATATTTAGAAATATGTTGAAAGTGATGCACACTCGCATGAGATGAAAATTCCAGTAATTTCAGAAAACCAATCTGACATGGAGGGGGTCGCCCCCTCATGGGTGCCACCATGTTGAGAGCACGTCACTGCGTCATGCAATTAACTTATGCTGCCTTCGGAATTCTTAAATATGAGTTGCACATGATTAACCCCTCAAGTCATGAGTACAACTGGGAAACTCAGAAATATTTTTGATACGGGAGTTTCTTTTTCAAAATATATCAAGATTTCAGTTCCATTTGACATTTACACAGTGTCCTCATCTTTGCTTTGTGAACTAGTTGGAGCGGTTCATTGTGGTATTTTGACTATTTTTATTTTATTTTTCAAAGTACTATTGCTGCCAATGTGGAAAGATGTAATAACTATTCCAAAAACATAATTTCAATGCTATAGTGAGTACTGACACCATGCAAATTGTTATTTTCCAGACTTTTGCTGGGAAGGAAATGTAAAAACCGGACCTCTGGAAACTTTCATTGAGAATTCCTGATCTAGACGATCAGTTGTGTGTTGTTAAAAACGCAGTTATACTCCCAACTAACTGACTGATTTGCAGAAAATATAAATCCACAAGTTAGGAAGTGTACACTGACTAGTGGCTACCTAGCCCTGCTGCCTTATAAACCATTAATGAGGCTAGGTAGCCGCAAGCTAGCTAGCTATTCGGCTAATATATCCTTGTATATTGAAACAAGAAAGCACTCTCAATGCAATACAGCTATCGGCTTAACACAACAGCAACTCCGACATCAACACCATTGCTGTTTAATTGTGTACCCAATAGTAAAATGTTTCTTGTTTCACTCCTCTGTCTACATTCATGCCGAGGCGTTTGGCGTCTTAAACCAGCCTAGTCTTTCTGTGGACGTTATCACTTTTGGCTACAGCAAATACGTCTTGTACAGGAAGAAGAACATTGTCTGAAACTTAAAAATAATAACGATTAAATTGCGGCGAAAAGAGTTCACATACCTTATATTGAATCAAATCCTAAATGGTGTAAACTTAAAATCTTACGCTGGGGAGTTTATTTGTAAACAAAAAGGTTATGTTTACAATCATCGTTGAGGTCTTAAAAACGTGGAATGCGTGAAATGTAAATTGTGATAAATATCAAAATTGAATAAGATATTTTTGGTCATATAGCCCAGCCCTAAACTGGAATATGAATTTTACATTGGACAAAAAAAAAAAAAAACAACCCCAAAGATCTGCTTCCTCAAAGTCCACCACACACAACTGGAGAGTAGGTAGGGGATCGAACCGGTTGCCGGCATTTTCTGGCAGCCAGTGGAGCAACAAAGAGAGGTGTGGCATGCTGATGTGATGTGGTGATTTTAAAAATAAAAACATTTAGGGGTTTTTGCTGATGGTGCAATGCTATGTAGGTTTCCAAGAAAGACTTTTCTGCTCTTAACTCATTCATTCACTCACTTTTCTCATATAACTACTTTCCTTTCAGTCAAAAGTATAAAGAGAGTCTTGGCCTCCCACAGAAGCTTGTCATTGGATATCAAGCCCATGCAGACACCGCAACTAAAAGCAACTCCATAACGAAGAACAAGTTTGTTGTTTGAAGATGGGGTTTGGTTTATGAGACCATTGTGGATGTCCAGAGATTTATATTTATAATATTCATATTGTTATATTCATATTGTGTTTGTGAAAGAACATATTTAGTGGCTGTAACTACAAGCATTTAAATTAACCTTGATGCTGTTTAAATTAACCTGGATATTATGGGATTTTGTACGTGCTGAACTTGAAATGTTTGAGTTGCACTTTTTGTTGTATTGAAGGAGTTTGTCTAAAAATTTCATTTTTGCTTTGAAAATTAAAACTTGAACAGCTTTTTGCAAATGTTTCTGTGGCTGTATACACGTGCATACTAGGAGAATGCATTGGCTTTCCTTAAGTTTAAAAAAGTCCTATACGGAAACATCTGGCACAACTGTTTGAAGTCATGTTTTACACAGTACAATGCATGTCAAATACTTGTCTTGCATTATTCAAATTCATTAAGAAGCGCCAACAATATAATTCCAGATCACTGAAGTATAGTGAGGTAACACCTGTGCAATTACTTTGATTAATTAAGGATGTTCCTTTTAAAATGGTCTTCGTTTGATTCCTCTATCCTCACATCTCATCCTTGCCTCTTAAGAGGGAGGATCTAAGATGCATGAAAAGGAAAAAAGGATTCACAATTAAAGCAATGAAGCATTTTTTTTTTTTCTCTTTAAACACTGGTGCATAAATCGCACATTTCACCATTAAATGGATGAGACCAGAATTCTAAATAATCTTAGACTGGTGATCTAAATCTTGATCAATAAGTTGTGTATCAAGGATCTTGGATCAGCACTTATCTTCAAACTAGCATTTAAGGATCCTGATTTTCTTTTTCTTTTTTCCAGGATTAATCACAATAAGAATGTTTATCAACTTTTAGATGCTCACCTTCAGGTTTTCTTGTTAATATCTGCTTAAGCACACTTTGTATTCATTGGGAATAAAAATGTGTGGAGTGAACATCTTAACATGAGTTCAGTACATTTATATTTGTCTCCATAATTCATTCAAAGTTTTCAGAATGTGCAGATCATGTACCCCCATTCCTTTATATTATCCACCCTTAACTTTTTTTCCAGGGACTTAACTAGTATTTTCTGTGGAACAGCTAAATCATGCTTTAGCATATTTCCAGAGTTAATTAGTTGAATGCACCTGGGAAGTGAGTGTAAACTGGCAACCGTATCACACAGATCCTGCAGTGGGAAGGTTAGTCATGTGGAACAGTCCCGATTTCCCACATTAACTCTCAACCTGAGAGAAACCATGTTTCTTACGGTATAAGAACAAAAAGTGGTACCCATCAACACAGTTACTTCAGTGAACGGTTACTTGGTATGTTTAAGAACATTTCAATAGCAAACCAATCAAGTAATAAGTAAAGAAGAAGGTACTACATTGAGTGTATTGCATCTTGATGGAGTATTTCATGGCATATACTCTGTTGTATACTGCAAATTTTGGCAAATGTTGTAGGTCAGGGGACTTGAACTCAATTTATCTGAGGGATGTTAGACTGATGGTGTTCTTATTCAGTTGCCAGTTGGACAATTGCAACAAAGAGTGTTTATACAACCATGAATTGTTACCAGATCTTGACATTATTGTTTTGGCTTACGAGCCACTGTGACTAGTGAAGACTTTAACTACATGCATTTGTGAACATTTTATTTGAATGACAATGGGATGAGTTTAGCAGGACATAGGCCTCATGATTTGAGTCATATCTTGGAATATCTGAAAACATAGCCAGTGAGAACATGAGGGTCATTTCATCAATAATTTGTCCATAATACATAGAAATCCAGTCCATTGTTTAACAGTGGTATTTTTAATAAGGCTATTATCACATAACCATGGATGGCTCTTCATTACTGCAGTTAGGTCAATGTAGATAGTCTTTCTAACAAATAAACAATAGCAATTGTTATGAAAAATCTAATAGCCTAAACGCATTTAGAAATGTCTAGGTTACTGTTGTAACTTCCGATCCCTTATGGAGGGAACTAGTCATTGTGTCGAATGAAGCGACATTAGGGGGCTTTCTTGAAGGCCTTGGTTACCTCTGAACTTGAGAAAAGGCCAATGAGAATTTGGCAGACATAATTTTCATGTCCCTCCCCCGGACAAATGGGTATAAAAGGAGGGAATCATGCATCTGTTTATTCAGGTATTGCACTGAGGAGCCGAGAATAAAGTTTGGCTATTACAGTGGCTCGGTTCAGCGTTGTGGCCAGAGGGAACAGAGGTTACAACAGTAACCTAGACGACTTCTGTCACTCACTTCGACGTTGTGTCAAATGAAGTGACACTAGGGGTCCCTGTTCAGACAGTTTGCATGCCAAAGCAACAGGCTGCGTCAGACTGCACGTACCCTTCCCCAACGGCCCATAAAAATTGGCGTAAACATTTCAGGTTCCCTGCATCCCGGAGGGAGGAACAAAGCGACGTGCCAAGCATGGGAGCAGGCCGCGCCTTTTCTCTCTCTATGTTTCTCGCATAGAGTTAAAAGCGGCTGGGGCCATTTTAACGTTATCACACGCATTGGGTAAGGCGTTCTTTTCCAACTCATATTCTTTCAGGGGGAAAGACCCCATGGAGACCACCATCTGCTGGGGGGAGGTAAAGTGTGGCGAAATACGTTGCATGGGTTTTCATGCCACATGTGGAAATGGCACCTGGTAGATCCTACCTGCTGCGAGGGAGGAGTTGCTACAAACACAGTGACCGGGGGGCAGCTGGGACTGCCCAAGGGAGACACTGGTCCGCCAGTAGGGGGACAGTAATGCGGAAAATACACACAGGGGGATTAATCCACAATGGCCCATCCTGTGGAGCGCCTATTCCAGTACAGAGTAATTTTAGTACCCGTAGTGGGTCTGGTTGGGGAATTCCTCCGCTGAATCCAGGGAGCGTGAGTTTAGTGGACTCTCCTGGGCGAAAAGAGCGCATGTGATCACCTCAGTGGAGGTGAAAGGTGCTATGTGCAAGCGGAACACCCGGTCAGACGTTCCGCATTGCAGAGTTCTACGTGCTAAGACCTGAGAGAACACGGGACGAGACCCACTCAACCCTGCGATTATAACATTTTGTAAATGTATTGGGTGTTGCCCAGTCCGCTGCTCTGCAAATGTCTGCTAGGGAGGTGCCATTGGCTAGTGCCCACGAGGACGCCACACCTCGTCCAGTGTGCTCGAACCCGCAAAGGGGCGGGCACAGCCTGGGTGAGAGAGGCCAAAGCGATGGCGTCAATGACCCAGTGGGAAAGCCTCTGTTTGGAGACAGAGTTCCCTTTCTGTTGTCCACCAAAGCAGACAAATAGCTGCTCAGAACATCTAAAGCTCTGCGTGTGGTCCACATAGGTACGCAAAGCACACACCAGACACAGCAACAAAAAGGCTGGGTCTGCCTCCTCCCGGGGCAGCGCTTGCAGGTTCACTACCTGGTCCCTGAAGGGGGTTGTAGGAACCTTGGGCACGCAGCCCGGTCGTGGTATTAGGCAAGTGTCGATGACAGAACGCTTCCAGGTCCCCAACCCTCTTGATGGAAGCGAGCACGATCAGGAGGGCCGTCTTCGAGAAGAGGGCTTTGAGCTCTACTGATTCTAGCGGCTCGAAGGGGGATCTCTAAAGGCCTGAAAGGACTGAGGGGAACCGGCATGTCCTGGGAGGGTTCAGCCTCCGGGCACCTCTAAGGAACCTGATAATCAGATTGTTACTGTTACTGTCCACTGCGTCATGTTGAGCCGATATGACAGCTACATAAACCTTCAAGGTGGAGGGGGACAGCCTCCCCTCCAACCTCTCCTGCATAAATGAGAGCACCGACCCGACTGCGCATGTCTGCGGGTCTTCAGATTGGGAAGAACACCAATTTGCGAACAAGCGCCACTTCTGGGCGTAAAGTTTCCTGGTAGAGGGAGCTCTGACTTGGTTGATCATGTCTACAACAGCAGGTGGTAGTCTATTTAAATCTTCCGAATCCCTTTCAGCGGCCAGACGTGGGGCCTATAGGGGGCCACTAGAGTGACTTGTTCCTCGACCTCCCTGACCTTGCACAGCACCCGTGCAAGAAGGCTCACTGGGGGAAATGCGTTCTTGCGCATCATCTGGGGCCAGCTGTGTGCTACCGTGTCTATCCTATATGGGAGGTCTCTTGGGAAGCGAACAGGTCTACCTGTGCTTTGCCGAACCTCTCCCAAATCAGCTGGACTGCCTGGGGGTGGAGCCTCCACTCTCTGCTGAGCGTGCCCTGTCACAACAGCAATATGAGTGGCGCTGCTGGCTCCAGAGGAGGAGATGGCGGGCGAGTTGCGACATGTGATGTTGCACGTCGCCTTGGCGATTTATGTACGCTATCGTGGTGGTGCTGTCTGAGCGAATCAAGACGTGATAGCCCCGAAGTAGCGGGAGAAACCAGCAACTCTAGGCAGTTTATGTGCCAACCCAGCCGGGGCCCCGTCCAGGAGCCGGCGGCTGTGTGCCCGTTGCACATGGCGCCCCAACACCGTTTGGAGGCATCTGTGGTGATTAGAACACGTCAGGCCACCTGCTGTAGGGGGACTGCTGTACCTGCTGTACACAGAAAACGGAGGTCCGTCCAGGGGTTGAAAGTCTGGCGGCAGGCAGGGGTGATGAACACACACGGTATGTGCCGCTGCGCCATGCCCATCTCGGGACTCGAGTCTGAAGCCAGTGCTGAAGCGGACTCATATGCATCAACACCAGTGGCGCGACCGCTGCGGAGGATGCCATATGCCCCAGGAGCCTCTCAAATTGTTTTTGAGGAACCGCTGTGCCTGGCTTGAATAAGGTGAGGCATTTCAGCACCGACTGCACTCGCTCGTTGGTGAGGCACGCTGTTATTGAGACACGCTGTTATTGAGACGGAGTCTTACACTAAGAAAAGAGATGCTCAGAACCGGGGCGAGCTTGCTCTTTTCCCAGTTGACCTGAAGCCCTAGACAGCTGAGTTGCCTGAGCACCTGGTCAGGCACAGTGATTCTCGAGAGTGGGCTAGGATGAGCCAGTCATCGAGGTAATTGTGTATGCGGATGCCCACTTCCCTTAGCGGGGCAAGGGCTGCATCTGCAACCTTCGTGAAGACGCAAGGGGACAGGGACATGCTGAAGCGGAGCCACAGCTATACAGTTATACAGCACTGTGCAAATGTCTTAGAGAATTCAATTTTTTACAAAACAATATTCGTCTTAAAATGGTTATTATATATATTCTGCTTTTAGTGTATCAGTAGGAAATGTACATTTTAGATTTCAACATTCCATTTGGAAATAGTTATGAGTAGAAGAACATGAGTTGTACAACAGATGTCATGGCCCCCACAGAGCTCAACCAAAAGAGACAGCCAAAATAGATAGAAGAACTGTCACAAATTCTCCAAGAAGCTTGGAACATCCTGTCTGCCAACAACCAAGAAAAACTGTGTCCAGATTTACCTAGAAGAATTGGTGCTGTTTTTAAATCAAAGGTTGTCACACCACATATTGATTTAGCTTGTTTTTGTGTTTAATTCATTTTGTAAGATTGATTGATAAATTAAAACTATTTGTTGCATAATTTTTTGAAGATAATTTGACTATGCAACATTTTTCACAAGTGCCTAAAATTTGGCACAGTACTGTACAACTTGCAAAACTTGTTTTGATGAATGAGAGCACTTGGGCTTGTTTGTTGTGGTCAACAAGACCAACCAGCTCAAACATTACAATCTTTGATTTGATGAAAAAAGGGAAAATCAGACACAGTCCCATGAAGCATTGCACAGTCCCTTGAATGACATAATCAAGTTTAATACAATTGAAAAACTATTAATTTAAAGTGCTGATTATGTTGTGTTCTTAAATGTACATATACATGTTTTGTTCCTCTGGGAACAAAAGTGTACCTGCTCAGTACCTTTTCTGTTATTGAGGGAGACTCCAAATATCTAAGGTGCCACCCCAGTGACAGCCCTTATCCCTTCAAAAGTGCTGTTCAGAACTTTTTATGTAAGTAAAAGGTTTGACAGTATCTGACTTTTACTAATACATGACAAATAACCCTATTGACACCACACACCAATGATAATTTCATGTTTTAATGCACAGATTTAGCACAGATCTAGCTTTTGTACTTGGTTAATGTTAGGTATATGTAGTTTGACACACAGTTGTGTGTTACTGATTCAAGTGTGTATTAGTGCACATTTTTTAACAGTTCCTGTTTCATGTTGTTTACCTTGAATATCGAATCTTCAGTGACTACATGGTAGATAAAACAACATAACTAAGTAATTTTTCTGTTTTTCAGGTACAACTTTCGTGGATTCCGTTGGCTTCAAGCTATGACATTTGCTATTGAAGAGATCAATAACAGCTCTACTCTTCTTCCAAGCGTCATGCTAGTTTATCGTACTTTTGACACATGCAACACTGTCTCGAAAGGCCTGGAAGCATCACTAAGCTTTGTTGCACAGAATAAGATTGATTCACTCAACTTGGATGAGTTCTGTAACTGCACAGGAAACATCCCATCAACAATTGCAGTGATTGGGGCATCTGGATCTGCGGTCTCTACAGCAGTGACTGATCTAGTTGGTCTTTTTTACATTCCTCAGGTTAGTTTGAGTTATTTTGAGTTGTTATGTAGAAAAGGTTCACCCAAATTAGAAATTCTGTAATGTACACCCCCTCATGTCATTTCAAACCCGTTTTTTTTTTTTCCTTTTTTGTGTAACAGAAACAGAACACATTTGAAGAATCTTCATTCAGTGCACAGTGACTAAGTCTGTCAAGCTCAAAAAAGGACAACAAAAAAAGTGATGAAATGTGCAATATTTTATTTGAAAGCTATAGCTGAGGACAAGATTTTCAATTAATAATGACTGAAATGTCTATCTTTTCCTCACACAAAGCTATTGTGATGCATCAGAAGACTTGGAATGTAGTACATAGGTCACAATAAATACTTATTGTGTTTTAATGGAGTTTTTTGTACTTTTTAGAGCTTGACAAACACAGTCATTATGGTTTTTCATCCATGTATTTTTGTGTACATTTTGGGAAATTGCATTAAAAATGATGGATGGAAACTCAAAGATGTGAATTAAATTTAAAAAATGTCGCAGCCCTTTCTGGACTTGAGGCACTTGAATCAGACACCAAGGAAGCCTCCATTGAAGACACTAGTTACTTAGAGACAGATTTTGTCTCACGTTCGTCTATTTGACTGGTTTGAATTGGTGTACCTGAAAGACGTGTACTTGAAAGACTCATGTACAAATTGCCCACTAGTCACAGGCCATTCATGAGATTTGCCTTTGAGGGTACAGCAATTCAGTTTTACAAAGTTTTACACTTTTACCAAGTACGTTGAAGTGGCACTCACCCCACTGAGGCTGAGTGGCATACGCGTCCTAACTACCTTGAAGACTGGCTGTTGTGAGTGCAATTTGAGGAGTTGGCATCCGAGCGCAGGGATGTATTTCTCATGCACTTGGAGCATTTGGGTCTCTGAGAACTGTAGTGATCAGATTGGCATGATTCTTTACTGGCTTCTCATGGGGGAAGATTCTATATAGATCGTTATTCTTGGGGAAGTTCCCATAGAGTCAGCTAGTGACAGTGTGTGGTTCACTTCTATCAGGGAAACAAGGTTACAGTAGTAAATTACAATGTCTGATTAATTAAGGTAGATGCCATTTGCAACAGGACTTAAATACTTAAATTGTGACAGAACTTAAATACATCATTGGCAGCAGGACGTAATAAACTTGATTTGTCCCATAATGGTGCCTCGTCACTCCTGCCTTTTAAATATAGGGCATAGCTCAAGAGATATCATTCTCATTCCTGTGGATCATGACCCTCGCTATCTGCCACCCAGTGAGATGCCGAGCTGTTGAGAAAGCCAAAAATGTCAAGCCATTTTTATTTGTATAGCAGCTTTTACAACACACATCATTTCAAAGCAGCTTTACAGAAGATCATGCATTAACAGAAATGTCTTAAAGAGTCATCATTGTGTAGTTTGATAAAATATGATTGTGAATTGTGTTTAAAAATAAGTAATTACAAAATAATTGTATTTATAACCCTGGTGAGCAAGCCGAAGACGACTGTGACACAAAACTTCATAAGATGTTGGTTAATGGACAAAAATAACCTTGGGAGAAACCAGTCTCACTGTGGGGGCCAATTCCCCTCTGGCTAACATCACGAATATAATGCCAATATTACTTATGTATAGTGCAAGTCATGGTTTAATTATTAAACTAAGTAAGTGTTAAGGATCAGTGTTAAAACAAAGATTTTGTGTGAACTGTAAGATTAATGACTAATGTCTTTGAAATCCATCCTGGATTAACTGCAGATGTTCACATAGATGCAATTGTCCTTGTTAGTTGGCTGATGAAGGGTTTTGTTGGTAATTCATTGATAGTCTATATATTCCATTTCAAGAGTGTAGTCCATCATTAGACAGTTGTGTGAGGTGCATCACAGTTCAACCGGCCGGTAATTTCAGTGAGGTCTATCCTAAATCCAAGGTTCAGGCAATGGCATATGATGTATCCCATGTCTTGTGGCTTTGAGTTGGCATCAGTTCATCCTCTGAAGTCCATCGTAATAGACTGAAGTGATGTTTGGCTGGCACCGGCTGCTATTTGTCATCATAACTCAGAGACACGTAGCAGTGGAGTCCAACACAAAGCAGGAATGGAGCTGGATGCAGCCAGTTCTGGTGACCTCAGGATAGGAGTCCCAAGGTTGAGAATAGAGAATAGAATAATATTAGCATAGATGCCATTCAATTTATTGCAGAGTTATCAATAGATCATGATCAATGTTTCTGGTTTCTGGTTCCGGCAGACCTAACAAAAGCAGCCTAATTGTGAGTTGAAGGATAAATTAGGAGTATGCCTGGCTAAATAGATGAGTCTTTAGTCTAGAAACATCAGTTCTTAGATAAACAAAGAATAGAAGCCTTTATTTTGGCCATGATATGGTGCCCCTGGAGCATATAGGGTCAAGGGCCCAACAGTGGCATCTTGGCGGTGGTGGGGCTTGAACCCCCGACCTTCTGGTCAGTAAACCAGAGCCTCAACTGCTCAATCCGGGTTGTGTGGCCAGTGCTATTTACAATTAGGGAAAATATTAATTTGTCTATACTGAACCTATGGTAGGGCCTCCCCTTGGTGGACATGAGACCATATTAAGCCACTTATGTCTCTAATTAGGTTGGGCCATTACTGGTGTCAAGATGCATTGGTCTTTTCCTGTTGTTTTCTAGCTCTGCAAGGACTAGCTGTGCATGTTCCGAAGAGTGTGAAATTTCTGCATTAACAACTACTACTTCTGTGTGGCAGTGTTTACATTACATGGATTTAATGAACATTTTGCTGTCACTACAAAAATGTTTGGGAATGAATGTGGTTATCCTTCCTGTAAATAACCAGACTCTGTGTGTAGAGAATGGGATTAAGCACTCAGAAGTGGTGTGATTATTATATAACTGCAGTAATGATATGGCCTGCTTGATTAATAAATGATATGGCCTGCTTAATTTCATCTTCAGTTTCAATGTAACTGCATTTTTTTGTCTATACAAAATTGAATGTTTTTTTTTTCGAGAATGCTGTCAAAATAACAAAAACTATTTTTTCTTGTGATGCCAGCGTTTGCTCTAAGTGTCCTAACAATTCCTGGTCTACTGGCAATCACACTTCCTGCTTTCCTAAGGAAATTGAGTTTCTGTCTTGGACCGAACCTTTTGGGATTGCATTGGCCTTGTTTGCAGTCCTCGGGGTCCTGTCAACAGCTTTTGTGTTGGGTGTTTTTGTGCTATTCTGTGACACTCCAATTGTGAAAGCCTCAAACCGAGAGCTGTCATACCTTTTGCTATTCACCCTCATCTGTTCTTTCTCCAGCTCCCTTATATTCATCGGCGAACCACAGGATTGGACGTGCTGCATACGCCAACCAGCTTTTGGAATCAGCTTTGTGTTATGCATCTCTTGCATTCTAGTTAAAACCAATCGGGTCTCGCTGGTGTTTGAAGCCAAAATCGTGGGGACTGAACCTGCAGTTCTTATTAGTGTTCCTGTTCACATTTGTGCAGGTAATGACTGTTTGGTTGTACAATACACCACCAGGGAGATACAGGAACTATGACATTGATGAGATCATCTTTATCACCTGTACAGAGGGTTCAATGATGGCTTGTGGCTTTCTAATTGGCTACACGTGTCTGCTGGCTACCATTTGTTTCTTCTTTGCGTTCAAGTCTCAGAAAATTCCAGAAAACTTTACAGAGGCCAAGTTCATCACATTTAGCATGCTTATCTTCTTTATTCTCTGGATCTCCTTCATCTCTGCATAATTTAGAACGTATGGCAAATTTGTCTCCGCGACCGAGGTCATTGCCATTCTCACCTCCAGCTTCAGTTTGCTGGCCTGTATATTTTTCAACAAGGTGTACATCATTCTATTCAAACCATCCAGGAACACAATAGAGGAGGTACGCTGTAGAACAGCAGCTCAATCTTTCAAAGCAGCGAAAGCAATGCTCCGGTTCCAGGAAGAGGTCAAGCAGTGTGGGTGGGTCCTCTGCCGCCTCGCCCTCCTCGTCAATCAGCCTTAAGACCAATGGGAATGAAATAGAGTTGCCCTCTGCATGTAGGCAGACCAAGGGTGAGCTTTGGAAAAGGAACAGTCTGTCTGTCTTTAAGCTTTGAGGAAGCTAGAAAGGACTCTGTGAATTGAGAGTACACACAATTAGTGGCATAAACAAGAACTAGTGTACGAGTGATTGTACATCAGTTGTACAATGAATCATAGTATGTGAGCAGTGTGTAGAGGAAGCAGATTGGGAAGCAGAATTGCAAGATTTGGCCTGAAGCGAGGAGTGGGTTTTTTGCAAGTCTTCGTTATTTCTCTTGCTACAAGAATGCTTCGATACCAGGACAACATGAGCAATACATGTTATTCTTAGTGTTAAAAAATTCATAAAACTAGTTATTTTTGTTCATAAAACTATTTCATAAAAGTAATTTTTTTATTTTATTTAATAAATTGTGTGCCCAGACATTTGTGATATATAAAAATGGTGATTACTCAACACTTTAATTACACATTCTCTGCAATTAACATTTAATTTCATTTTTGTCAACATATTTTAGATTGTTTTTAAATTAACAACCTATTTTCAAGAGAAAGATTTGGAGATTATAACTGGTGGTGGTATCACCAGTGTGTTTATTTCAAAGCAACTCTGGAACTGACTTCTACTAAATGTGGAAACAGCAGAATCCCTCCGAATTTCAGACATGGACTAATCTCTGTCTGCATTAATTTATGAGACTCCATGAGACCATTCGATTACATGAGACTCTGACATTGCACACGAAAGGACAGAAACAAAGTGTTTAATTTTGTCAGTATTTATTTAAGTCATTTGTTGGCCACATCACATCAGACTCCTACAGTACTTAGGTGTTTTTATTTGGCCTGTTTACAATTGCCTGCTAAATGTAAGGAGATATACTGTGTGTCATGTGATTTCCCATGATTTACGCCAAGCCTGTGATATTGGTTCTACTAAACACAACTGTTGACCAAAAGTGTTTTTAAATTCTCCAGTTTACCTTTTAACAATTGGCATGTGTTAAATATTTTGATCATTGGCCAAAACGTTTTTAAAAGTGAGTCAGGAATTGTAAAGTCCTTGATATTTTGCTTAGAATATATTCAAAATAAACTGCATGATGCCAAATGAAAAACAATGCCAAATGAAAGTAATAAATGCAACTAATCATATAAGTGTGCTTTAGTTAGGATAGTAAAATAAATGGACTTGTCAGCTGGTAAAAGGGAGGCAATATTACTTCCAAATATATTGTTGTTGATGTCAAAGTCTGCGTCCAATCAAACTGTTTTGATGCCAATTGATCTGTCACTTGGTAGAGTCTAGCCAAATTACACCAAAATGGAGTCGCATGGCATGCCCTCATCCTTGAAAATGGTGATATTCTTGGTTACTTTAGCCTATTAAACGATTTTGGTACTGTGTGGGTTACAACTTGATGTCTGATTGGTAACCGGACTCTTGCCAACAGCACATGTTCCTGTATCATTACTGTTACAACATTTCTATCATCCAGTCAGATTTTAGGGTTAATGTAATGGTTAGGATTAGGGCTAGGGTTAGGGGATTGTATTCTTATTAACATATCATTTTCCTCTAATTCATTTTTTTTTTATAAATTGGCAGCTTGTTTGTCACTCCATTCCATTTCTTGTCCTTTCTTGACCTTTTATGTTCATTATGCTTCGCTCTAGTCTGTTATCAGTGATGGAAATTCGAAAGCGGCACTGTTCTGTATAGCAGCACGACTAAATACAAGCACAAGTTCCACTTCTCTATTGCTTTGCACTCGGCTATCTATTCAATATGAAACACAAAACACGCAACCCATTTCTGACAGCCAGCAATATGCAGTTGCAATTTTGCTTGGTTTAAGCTGAATAACTGGCCACTGGAGGGGTTTTGAATATGGGACCACTTGCATCAAAAGCAAAGATAATAGCTACTAGACACACTGTAAATGTTTCACTGTTATTTATCATGTACATACTCACATTTTTTATTATTGTTTTTGGAAATGTTTGTTTGTTTTCTATTAAATATACAGTGGGGTCCACTAGTCAGAATGCTTCTCAACAAATTTAAGAACAAAAAAG
This sequence comes from Xyrauchen texanus, assembly GCF_025860055.1. Lineage (NCBI taxonomy): Eukaryota > Metazoa > Chordata > Actinopteri > Cypriniformes > Catostomidae > Xyrauchen > Xyrauchen texanus. The sequence goes on from NC_068279.1 coordinate 50,419,402, forward strand.
ATTATGTATGTATAATATTACAAATTAAATTATCTGCATACAAATTGTGCATGCATTTAAAAGTTTCCATGTACCAAATATTAATACATTCTGGAATTCATATACAGAATATTGTGCCTTTTATTTTACTGATAATATGGTATAATTTGGGAGGGATAATATAATTTGTAAATAATTAAGTTAAATTGCCAAATTTGAGCCTTTGAGCAAGGAACTGTCCCTGGAACAACATGAGGACATCACATACTGTACGTTTATGAGAGAAGTGTGTTGACGCATGTACGTTTGCATGTTCACGTGAGAACTGACACATGCACTGGCAAGGGTGTTGATACACTGAACATTGGGGAAACTTACCTTGATTACCTGCCATACGATAAAGAGGATGTACTTTTAAACAGCTGTTTTTAAATTTTTTATTATTGTTTTATCCCCGTTTCTCCCAATTTGGAATGCCCAATTCCCACTATTTAGTAGGTCCTCATGGTGGTGCGGTTACTCGCCTCAATCCGGGTGGTGGAGGACAAGTTTCAGTTGCCTCCGCTTCTGAGACCGTTAATCCGCGCATCTTTTCGCGTGACGCCGCGGAGACTCCACATGTGGAGGCTCATGCTACTCTCCGCTATCCACACACAACTTACCACACGCCCCATTGAGAGCGAGAGCCCCTAATCACGACCACGAGGAGGTTACCCCATGTGACTCTACTCTCCCTAGCAGCCGGGCCAATTTGGTTGCTTAGGAGACCTGGCTGGAGTCATTTAGCACACCCTGGATTTGACTCGCAACTCCAGGGGTGGCAGTCAGTGTCAATACTCGCTGAGCTACACAGGCACCCCCAAACAGATGTTTTTAATCAAAATTGTTGCTGTATAAATGGCATTGTTGTACATTTTCATGGTAGACATTAAAATGTACAGTGTTATTATGAAAGAGAAATTACATAAACTAAGAAATAAAATACAAAGGGGTGTATCTTCTTCTAAAAATGATCATATTTAACAAATTGTTTCCCTTTCACACACATTATAGATCAAAGATGTTAAATAGAAAAGAAGCCTTTTAATGAATACTTTTTCACTTAAGCTCATCTTCTAACGACATGCATGACTTCAGAAGACATAGTGGGCAATGATGTTCCTTGGTTTTAACTGTGTAACAAGGTTAGGATTGGGAAAGGAGGAGGCGGAAACCGGACGAACCATCAAAATAATGTTTAATGATAAATTAAAACATAGAGACAAAACATAAAGACAAATTGGGGTCTAATATTGTGTAGGTCCCCCTCGTGCCACCAATACAGCGCCTACTAGCATTCTGAGATGCTATTCTTCTCAGCCCAATTGTACAGAGTGGTTATCTGAGTTACCATAGACTTTGTCTGTTCAAACCAGTCTGGGCATTCTCTGTTGACATCTCTCATCACCAAGGTATTTGCTTCCACAGAACTGCCCCTCACTGGATTTTTTTTGTTTTTTGCAACATTTGGAGTAAATTCTAGTCATGACTGTTGTGCATGAAAATCCTAGGAGATCAGCAGTTACAGAAACCAACAGTCATGCCACAGTTGTACAGAGTGGTTATCTGAGTCATCGTATGATGAGAGAGGTCAACAGAAAATGAGTGACTGGTTCGAACTGACAATGACTACAGCTAATGTTGTGGCTGATCGTGTGTGTGTATATATATATATATATATATATATATATATATATATATATATATATATATATATACAGTACTGTGCAAAATGTTAAGGCACTTAAGTCTCACAAAAACAGTTGACTTAAGATGGTTATTTATATCTTCAGCTTTAGTGTGTCAACAGGAAATATAAATGTTAGACTCGCAAACATTACTTTTGCAAATAGAAAAGATTAGAATAGAAGAACAGGGAGCCCTGCAACAGATGTCATGGCCCCCACAAAGCCCCCCCACTAAATATCCTGTCAGTCTGGGATTACATGAAGAGACAGAAGCAATTGGGACAGCCAAAATAGATTGAAGAACTGTGGAAAAATTCTCCAAGAAGCTTGGAACATCCTATCTGCCAACAACCAAGAAAACGTTCCAGGTGTCTCTAGGAGAATTGGGGCTGTTTAAAGGTAAAGGTGGTCACACCAAATATTGATTTAGCTTTTTTATGTTTACAAGGCTTTGTATGATGTTAATTGATAAATGAAAAATATTTATGGCATTATTTATATATATATATATATATATATATATATATATATATATATATGTCATGTTGTGTACTATCTGGGCGCACTCTGCAACCCACTGTTTGTTTGAAAACAACTGATCTAACAAGTAGCAGATAAGCCAGTGCTATGTTTACCATTGTGAAGTGTAGCATTAAGTTGGGGGTGACTCATCCTTAAACTTATCCTATACCTCTTTACTCATGTTTGGAGAGAGTCCACTTACAGGGCTTTGTATTACAGTACATAAGTATTGCTCTGTTTGCCAAGCACCTCTGCCATTTATTATTAACAGCTTCCAGAATTATGTTCCTCTTCTGCTCAAGTTAGTGTGATTATTAAACGTGGGTTGTTGCACTCACCAATTTTCAGTCGTAAGCTTTATTTACATTGTTGTTCAAAATCTGTGCAAACAGCCATGTCGCTGTAAATGGTTGTTAACATCTTCTGGAGTTATTGTCCCTGCTGACCTTCCAACAAATGTATTTCCCAAACATGAAGCAACATCACAAAAGGCAGTTGTTATCTATGCTGTTTGAGTCACTAAGCATTTTTCTAGGACTCTACACTTAAATGACTAATAAAATAAAGTGTTTGCAGAACAGTCTGTGTTTACTGAGTGTATATGTTTACTGAATCTGCGAATCCTTTATACAGTCAGGTTCATAAATATTGGGACATCGACGCAATTCTAATCTTTTTGGCTCTATACACCACCACAATGGATTTGAAATGAAACGACCAAGATGTGCTTTAACTGCAGACTTTCAGCTTTGAGGGTATTTACATCCACATCAGGTGACCGATGTAGGAATTACAACAGTTTGTAGGGACCAAAAGTAATGGGACAATTGGCTGCTCAGCTGTTCCATGGCCAGGTGTGTTATTCCCTCATTATCCCATTTACAAGGAGCAGATAAAAGGTCCAGAGTTCATTTCACGTGTGCTATTTGCATTTGGAATCTGTTGCTGTCAACTCTCAATATGAGATCCAAAGAGCTGTCACTATCAGTGAAGCAAGCCATCATTAGGCTGAAAAATCAAAACAAACCCATCAGAGAAATAGCAAAAACATTAGGTGTGGCCAAATCAACTGTTTGGAACATTCTTAAAAAGAAAGAACACACCGGTGAGCTCAGCAACACCAAAAGACCCAGAAGACCATGGAAAACAACTGTGGTGGATGACCGAAGAATTCTTTCCCTGGTGAAGAAAACATCCTTCACAACAGTTGGCCAGATCAAGAACACTCTCCAGGAGGTAGGTGTATGTGTGTCAAAGTCAACAATCAAGAGAACACTTCAACAGAGTGTAAACCATTGGTGAGCCTCAAAAACAGGAAGGCCAGATTAGAGTTTGCCAAACAACATCTAAAAAAGCCTTCACAGTTCTGGAACAACATCCTATGGACAGATGAGATAAAGATCAACTTGTACCAGTGATGGGAAGAGAAGAGTATGGAGAAGGAATGGAACTGCTCATGATCCAAAGCATACCACCTCATCAGTGAAGCATGGTGGTGATAGTGTCATGGCGTGGGCATGTATGGCTGCCAATGGAACTGGTTCTCTTGATGATGTGACTGCTGACAAAAGCAGCAGGATGAATTCGGGCAATATTATCTGCTCATATTCAGCCAAATGCTTCAGAACTCATTGGACGGCGCTTCACAGTACAGATGGACAATGACCCGAAGCATACTGCGAAAGCAACCAAAGAGTTTTTTATGGGAAAGAAGTGGAATGTTATGCAATGGCCAAGTCAATCACCTGACCCGAATCCGATTGAGCATGCATTTCACTTGCTGAAGACAAAACTGAAGGGAAAATGCCCCAAGAACAAGCAGGAACTGAAGACAGTTGCAGTAGAAGCCTGGCAGAGCAGCGTCTGGTGATGTCTATGTGTTCCAGACTTCAGGCTGTAATTGACTGCAAAGAATTTGCAACCAAGTATTAAAAAGTGAAAGTTTGATTTATGATTGTTAATCTGTCCCATTACTTTTGGTTCCTTAAAAAGTGGGAGGCACATATACAAACTGTTGTAATTCCTACACCGTTCACCTGATTTGGATGTAAATACCCTCAAATTAAAGCTGAAAGTCTGCAGTTAAAGCACATCTTCGTTTCATTTCAAATCCATTGTGGTGGTGTATAGAGCCAAAAAGATTAGAATTGTGTCGATGTCCCAATATTTATGGACCTGACTGTACGTCAAGCCCTGAAGGGACATAGACACAATCATACGTTCACAGGATACATTTCCTCCACAAACTGCATCAGTCTATTATAATTGTTTGTTTGATGGTCATATTTTCGTAAGGTTCACATGATGGGGAACTGGAAAGAAAAAAAGGTAGTAGTAGTTAAAGAAATAGTTCACCCCAAAACCCACAAGCCATTCCATATGTATATGACTTACTTTCTTCTACAGAACTCAAATAAAAATTTTTTTCAAAGAATATCTCTGCTCTGTTGGCTCATATAATGAATCATGAATGGTGACCAAAACTTTGAAGCTCAAAAAAGCACATAAAGGCAAAATAAAAGAATCCATGCTACTCCCATTATATAGTATATATTTTTGAATAGATTTTATAACTTGCCACATTGGCAGAAAAACTACTTTGTAAAAAAAAAAAAAAGTAATCCCTAAACAGTCAAAATAGTCTCTTCAAAACTGGGCAGGGATGAGGACATTGGGGGCCCAGAGACAGCCAAAGTAGCGGGCTCTAAGGGATCTTCTAACGAAAGATTAAAATATTTCATTAAGACTTCATCAGTCGAGGGCACTTAGATATGAAAATTAAAAGATAAGATCAACAGTTCATTTTGCAGCTGAATGACAGAAGTCCAGTTTTTGTGTTTAAATATTTTTACATTCAGAATATATGGGACATAGGAGGCCTTTTGATAGATAAAAAACACAGTATGGTGGTTCAGGGGTATCCCCAGATTTTTTTCTTTTATAAAAATTTAAAACCTCCAGAATGGTCTGAAACGGCCCTGTTTGCCACCCATGCCATGATGACATGTGATTAATTTTCACAAAATTAGAACAAAAATCAGTTTGTTTATTATGAAAGGCTTGCAACATACTTATTAATAAAGCTAAATTTAGACAGAAAAATGTATTGTCTAAAGGCACTACGTTAACTTGTCCTGACACAGACCTGCTTTAGCTGAACTTAGCCTGAATCACATATAAGGCAGATGTAGATAGTTTGACTTTGTTTAAGCAAAAGATGCCAGTATGAGTAGCATTGTCTCCGATAATGTTGTTAAAATAACCGCACCTGCAACTACGTACATTTATGCTGTGCCTCTTTAGCGTGGAGAGAGTCAATGTGTGGAGAGCAGGAATAAAATCGCTTTCAGCGCTAAAGAATAATCGCCTAGAGCTGGATATGCTTTATTCCTCCTCTAGAGGGAAATATTTCTCTCTAGCACTGAGCGCGCTTTATTCCCGCTCATGCGTGTGTATACCCGTATGCACAAACAATCACTTGGCCAGGTGTCAGATAACTAGCACAAAGATTTAGATCGCGATCCAGATTTAATTTTCCTTAGTCTGCCTTTCCTTAGTTACGTACCCCTGATATAGAATATATAACATTTTAACTATAAATCTTGACATCAGCAGTGTCCTTGGAGATCATGATTTCAAGCTTATTCTCAGAACCTAGTTCTAGGTTAATTTGACATTCCCAAACAAATATGAACATTTTAACATAAATTCACTCACCCATATATCATTCCAAAACCAAATAAATTTTCTTTTGTTTTTTTGCAGCAAATTTTTCCACGTACCCTGAGAGTAGCTTTATACTGTTGGTTTCATGACCAAATCAAGTCAAGCCATTTTTATTTGTATAGCACCTTTCACAACACACATTATTTCAAAGCAGCTTTACAGAAATCATGCAACAGAAAATGAATCCGTAATATCTATAAAGTCTTAGTCATCATTGTGTAGTTTGATAAAATACAATTGTGAATTGTGTTTAAAAATAAGTAATTCAATAATAATTGTATTTAGAACCCCAGTGAGCAAGCCAAAGCGAAACCAGACTCACTGTAGGGACAGTTTCCCTTCTTGCTAACATCATGAATATAATGCCAATATTAGTTATTTGTGTGCAGTGCAAGTCATGGTTTAAAATGATTAAACTAAGTAAGTGTTAAGGGTCAGTGTTTAAACAAAGATTTTGTAAAAACTAAGATTAATGACTTATGTCTTTGAAGTTCATCCTGGATTAACTGCATTGTCCTTTGTGAGTTGGCCGATGAAGGGTTTTGTTAATTCATTGATAGTCTATGTATTCCATTATAAGAGTGTAGTCCATCATTAGGCCGAGGTGATGCAGGCAGAGATCAGTGAGGTGCATCAGTTCAACCAGCTGGTAATTTCAGTGAGGTCTATCTCAAGTCCATCGTTCAGGCAATGGCATTTGATGGCCATGTCTTATGGTTGGAGTTGGCCTCGGTTCATCCTCTGAAGTCCATCGTAATAGACTGAAGTGATGTTTGGCTGGCACCGGCTGCATTTAGTCATCATCACTCATAGACACGTAGCAGTGGAGTCACGAAACAGGAATGGAGCTGGATCCAGCCGGTTCTGGTTACCTTAGGATAGGAGTCCCGAGGTTAAGAGAGGGATACAAATAGAATAATATTAGCATAGATGCTATTCAATTTATTGCAGAGTTATAGATCATGACCAATGTTTCTGGTTCTGGCAGACCTAACTAAAGCAGCCAAATTGTAAGTTGAAGGATAAATTAGGTGTATATTGGCTAAATAGATGAGTTTTTAGTCTAGACTTTTTCACACTCTTTATACCTCTGTTTTGTCGGCACTGAGTTGGACATTTCTGGCCATCCAATCTTTGATTTCATCGATACACTCTGCTAATTTGGAGAATTGTGAAATTTCTTCAGGTTTTTAAGAAATATAAAGTTGGGTATCGTCGGCATAACAGCGGAAACTTATTCCACGATTCCTGATAATATCTCCCAGGGGAAGCATATACAAGGAGAAAAGTAGAGGCCCTAAAACTGATCCCTGTGGCACTCCATACTTTTGTTTGGTTTGACAATTCCTCATTTACACTGACAAAGGGGTAGCGGTCCGTTAATAAGACCTAAACCATGCTAATGCAAGTCCACAACATAATTCTCCAGCCTATTCAAGAGAATGTCGTGATCTATCTTGTCGAAGGCAGCACTAAGATCTAATGGCACTAGAAGTGAAATGGAGCTGCGATCAGATGATAAGAGCAAGCCATTTGTAACACTGATAAGTGCAGTCTCTGTACTGTGATGGGGCCTAAATCCAGACTGAAATTTTCTATCTAGAGTGCTAGAGAAGACTTTATTTATATTTTCTGTTATTTCAGAGACTTTGGGGCTTATTGTGTGTATGAGATAGATTATTAGTGAAGCTATCTTTAGTAGTCAAAAGAATAGTTCTACCTTAAGGTTAGTGTGGTGTAAATTGAGTGACATTAGCTGATCGCAGCATATAAGAGACGAGGTAATGATCTGAGATGTCAACATCAACTCCATATGACAGAATTAAATCTAGTGTATGATTATGGCTATGAGTTGGTCCTGTCACATTTTGTCTGACTCCAAGAGAGATGAGAATATCGATACCAATGTGTCATTTTCTTTATCTATTTGAATGTTGAAGTCACCAACAATTAAAGCTCTATCTAAAGTAACTACAAGATTTGATAACAAATTAGCAAATTCGGAATAAGGCCGGGTTATCTATATACTGTAGCAAGGGCAAAAATAGTTTTTTTTATTTATAACTGACAGTGCCACATTATGCATTATTAATTCAAAAGACTTAAACTTACATCCTGTCCTCTGAGTAACACCAAAAACTTCACTGTAAATTGTAGCAACACCTCCTCGACCCATCAGATGAGGCTTGTGTTTATAACAATAACCTGGGGAAGCAGATTCATTTAAACTAATATATTCATCCTGTTTAAGCCAGATTTTCGTTCAAACAGAGCACATTCAAACTATGATCTGTAATAATTTAATTTACAATCAGTGCTTTGATAGAAAGACATCTAATGTTTAGGAGGCCTACCTTCATATGATATTTTTTTCTAAATGATTTAGTGAGAGTTTTGTGTTTGGGGAACAGACATAGTCTCTATGTGATGTCTAGGTGATACAGTCTCTATGTGTTGTAGTTTATGTGACCTGTGTGACATAAATCAGTAGTATTTGAGCAGTGTAATTAGTAAATAATCAAGTTAACGTCTATCAAAATGTTTGCGTTAGCATGTCAGAGACAAATCCAGCTTTTTCGCAAAAAAAAAGAAGAAATTCTGGAGGCTTGCAGTGCACGATCAAACATAAGAGACTACTTTGTTGGGTTCAAAATGTTCATAACTTTCAGAAAAATAACAACCACAAAAAATACATTATTTTCCTGTGACAGTACATACACCGTTGGATATTGCTAGTAAACTAATTAAATAAACTAGTGAGGGTGTTAAAGTGTGTTTTAAGAGCGTTTTCTTTTTAAAAGTCCACAGTGCTCATAACACACAGAAACACCCACGTAGAGAATGAGGTATGCCTCGTACGGTTTTCGAGCAGAGGACGTTGCGAATGCGTCTGTGACGTCACTCGTGCGTCCGTGTTTGCGGAAGCACTGTATGTCGTTGCAACGGTGTTTCATTTCGGCGACACTGACGGCACAGCTGTGTTCACAACCGTGAGTCGTTTTAACATTTAATTATTTTCTCTTTTATCATAAATGTGTAATATATAAAATAATAAACAAGAGCTCACCTGCGGACCTAGCTTATGATCGGATAATACTACATGAGTAAAGTTTAATCGCCAGCCTCTTTTGTGAAACTGCGATCAGACACCGAGAATCACGCTGAAGTAGTCTCATAACAATCTATACAACTTTAACTGAATTAAATTGAAGCAGAATCAAATAAATCTTTAGTTGAATCGTCTGAAATAAAGCGCATTTTACGTCAAATATGTTGTTCCCCAAAACGCATAATTATCAGATCAATATCGCTATTACATTTCTACTAACTTTAAATAAAAATTATTTACAAAAGAGGTTTGGGAACGCAGAATAAATCGTCTCTTAAAGATGATGACTTTCTTAATTCGTCTTGTTGTTGTAACTTAGCCCTGCATTTGATTTAAATGTAATTGCTTATTTTAAATGGAAGATTAACTGATATCAAATAGTTTTATAAAACAATAAATTCTCTGTTATCCCAGTGAGTTATACCCCATTGTTTATCCTTTACCATAGACCTGAGGGTTGTCAACCTTTTTTGACCCAGGGACCCCCCTACTCAGACTCTCAGTTAGCTCAGGGACCCTCAGTGTAATAATGGTACATTTTACACTTTTCATTTATGAAGAACTTTAACAAATGGTATTACATTATGCTTAACATGTGTTGACTTAGTTTCTCAATTAACTACCACCATAGAGAGATTTACATGTTTTAAACAATGTTTAATGTGTTTTAGAAGCATCGTAATCAAACATAGATAATATAAGACATGGTTTCTTTCAACTTTAAAGTGAAACTTTTATCTGTCTGTCTGTCTTTTTATATATATATATATATATATATATATACACACACACACACACAGCTCTAGAAAAAATTAAGAGACCACTGCAAAATGATCAGTTAAAGCACACATTTTCATTTGAATCAAACACATACCTGGAAATAGTAAATCAAGAGAAACTGATAATTTTGCAGTGGTCTCTTCATTTTACAGTTTTTTTATATATTAAATATATAATATTTACATATATATATATATATATATATATATATATATATATACACATGCACAGTATACTGTATATTAAACATTTAGAAATATAGGAACCACCTGCTGTACATTTGTGGACACTTGGTAGAAACACCTTGCCATATAAATCACAATCATTGATCATGTTAATAATCATAAATGATCATAAGTGGTTTGATGTGGCATGGAATTATCTGCTAGCTCACAGGACAGGAGGTCCTGTTAACAATTGCCCTTCAGGAAACAAATAATGAAAAGTACACAACAGACTTAAACCAGTAAAGTATGTCAACCCGAAATATGAGATGGATGAAGGGTGGAGGTGACGGCAGACAGTGTGTATGGAGAAGAAAATTAAACAGTATTCTTCAAGTTCATAAACCTGAGTAATGAAACAGTAGTTTAGTAAGAAACTAGTGTAAGTGAAAATTATACATTTTTCCTTTTTCTTTCTTTTATCTTTTTTTCTACAAAGACATTAGGTGGAAATGTATATTTTATAGCATACTTGTTTAATTTATATCTAATATAATAATATGAAAAATTATATGAAGGTATAATTTTAGATGCTGTAACTGGTCAGCATTTCTTTTAGGTTTTTCGTAATTTTTAGTTGCCTTTTTACCTGCACACAATTCACCTGCATTGTGGCATAAATTGTAAAAGTACAAATATACTATGTAGTCTCTCCATTGAAGACCCCATGAGATCACTTGATGAGCTCAGTTTTCATACCCGTGTTGACATATACTGTTTGTTAAATACTTTGCTACATCTTGGCATTTCTAATTAGAAGTTGGTGTTGGAAGCGGATAGGGCCGAAATGAATAGTCGACATTATCAACAACGTCGACAATAAAAAAAATTGTCATAAAAATGTTCGTTGTCGAATAATCATTTGATCTCATTTAACGTATTGTGATCATGTGAATTAAGTACAAACTCAGAAACTGGCATTTCTCACGGAGGTCAGCGCCATTTCTATGAGTCGCTTGAATGGACCCGATCTAAGTGGGAGAGTTTGAAACTCTGATGCTTACTCTGGCTCGTGGACGCTCATCCGTCGCTTAGATTATAACATGATGGCTCACGACATATTGAATCATAATATATGTGTCATGATGTTTTTTATCACTGAAATATGCAGCTTTGTTTTTTTTGTGAGTTAAAGATGGATTGAGTTGAACAAAAAGGTGAGAGAGGGTGGTCTTCCATTATACACTGCAACAAAATATGTTTTTGATTTGTTTTTGTTTTGGCTTGTTTTCCAATATAAATATCTAAAACTCCTTTTAAACAACGTACATTTACTTTAGTAGCTATACTGCAGAAGAAAAAATTGTTATCCAAGTATGTTGAATATAATATTAAAAATACAAATAATTTAGAATATCTAAAAAAAAAAGAAAAAGAAAAGATGAATTCACCTGAGAAGCAGCATATAAGATATTTAGACAATAGATCTTGAATATAGTATATTTGTCTTTACTGCACTCACAGAAGTATAAAAGAGTGAAAAATAAACCCTTACAAAATACACTTATGTTCAAGAAACATTCTCTGAAAGCAATTCTTAATATGTTATATTGCTTCTAAAATAAATGTATATATATTTTTAAGGATTTTTAGACCATTTTAAATGGGAAAACAAGACAAAAACACTTGATAACAATAGGATTTTTTGCAGTGATTTCTTTTTACTGAATAAAACTTAAAATATTTTTTTCCCTTTAATTCAGTGAATGCCATTTACAAGTATTTTTAAAAGATGATTTTGTCCTCTTTATTGTTAGTAAGAACGTTTAATACAACCTTTTAACTTGAGGCACTAGTTGAATTGTCAATTAAAAGCTAATGATTAATCTTTGTAATAATCGGCAGAATAGTCGAATAATCGTTCTAATAATCATTAGATTAATCGATCATCAAAATAATTGTTAGTTGCTGCCCTAGAAGCAAATATATATATAGAATATTCAAAATATATAAAATATTAAGCATTTTCGTGAATATCGCAATGAATTTAATGTGCTTTTTGTTTGGACATTAAGGGGATAGTTCACCCAAAAATGAAAATTCTCTTACGATTCACTTGCGCTCCTGGCATCCCAGATGTGAATGATTTTCCTTCTTTTTCAGAACACAAATGAAGATTTTTAGAAGAATATTTCAGCTCTGTGTCATTTATTTTAATAAATAGTCACCTAATAATGATAAAAGAATCAGAAAATAGATGGACTGTTACATTGCAGGATGCTGCTGTTGTGTCAAGTAACCTAATGATATTTTTATTTTCTGCTTTACAGCTTTTTTAGGAAAAGTCATCTCAGAGCAACAGCTCTGATTTGTAAGTTCCCAAAACAAAAATTTTCCACTCCAAAAAACAAGATGAACAACAAAAACAGGATTAAGAGGCCTTTGGAGGAAATCTTTACAACTTTAAGAGTGACTTATTAACTTGAAGCAGAAATTAAGCAGCATTCCTGTGGACCAAGAGACAAATGTCTCTTTTCAGGACTTGTGTTTTTCCTCCCATCCTCCTCTGTTTCTGTTCTATGGTCTTCACCTCAAACTAAAGTCCAGTCATGGGCGTCTGTCACTCTGTGTCCAAGATCATGCGGAAGGGGAAGTGTCTCTTTCTTCTGGTGTTTTGTGTCTGCATTTTAGCGTGGATTGCAGCATTCTTGAATGATGATACAGTGAAGGCCGTCCAGGAGTGGCCAAGTCCTTTCGAGGTAAAGAGTGGGGAGGAGTTTCCAAAGATAGATCTTGAATCAGAGATGGAGCGGAGCGCGGAGGAGCACGCGGAGGAGCACGCGGAGGAGCACGCAGAGGAGCACGCGGAGGAGCAGTCCTCCAAACAGAGCTGCATGGAACATTCGGCCCTGCTCCGTGAGTGTTAACCATCCTGATTTTATCTGTTAATAATGTTTTAATGGGTTAATCTCACACTGATGTCGTTCTGACCTTGTATTTTCTTTCGGTTGTGGAACAAAAGCAGATGCTAGACAGAATGTCACTGTTTTCTTCTGCTTTTAAATTTACACAAAAGTTTAAGACATTGCTAACTTATAACTAGGGCTGTCATGATTACTCTATTTAATTTGATTACTCGATTAAAAAAATTCCTTGATTAAAAATTTGAAGAATCGACAAATCGAAAATAATTGCAGTTCATGGACGAGAGTTCAAACACATAACGACAAGGGGTGTCAGCTGTGTGACAGCGTTTCGCTTTAGATTTGAAAAACAATTCAGATTTTAAATGTAAATGCAACCTTCCTCCTCATTTTTTATTAGATTTCATGATGATTAAGTTTGTAATAGTTTGTAGAGCCCCACTTCTGCTAAATATAGTATAGTTTATGGCAATTATCAAAGATAAAACTCAATGTGGGAAGTCAGAGAATGTTATTTAGTGAATAAAGCTGCAGCTCTGTATGCTGTCAGTCAAAGCTCAACATGAGCTGTTGAAGCCACACCGCTCCGAGTCCCGTGCCCGCAGACACAATATAATATTTGGCATATACTGTTAATATTGTATTCCGTGTTGCATGTACAGTAAGTGATAGTTAAAAAAAAAACAACAAACTGATAAAATGGCTTTTTATTCTCAATATAATGTTTAACCATGTATAGAACTCATAAACTCAAACAAGATTGGTAAGCAGACATTGTTTCTGAAATTTTTTTATATTTGATTTCCATGCGGTGGCAGACTGGGACTAAAAAGTGGCCCTGAACTTTCTGGCCCAGAGCGGCACACCATACCCGGCCCCCAACACACCACACCGGCCCATTGATTGAATTTTATGGCTCAATTAAAAATTTTAGCGTTGAAAAAAAAAATACATTTCTAATGACTGCTAGTCATGATAGGCCCAGTGTTTCCAAGTTTCTTTAAAACATAGAAAACTACTGCAAGTGTGATGATTGGATTTTTTTTAGAGAGAGAGCACTAAAAAAGCACTTTATATCTTAGACAAATAACATGTCTGAAAACGTTTTTCCCATCATACAGTTGTTAGGTTAAAATTGTACATACAAAAATACAAGGTAAAGTTTATTTTAGGTGCTGTGACAAATGACGCAAATAAACTATTGTCTTATATACAACATGTATAATAATATATTATATATTTATATACAGCTATACAAGATCATAAAATTATGTTTAAAATAGTTAGATGAAGAAAGTGTCACACAGCAGGACACTGATGACAGTGCTTAAAATTTCCGACACCGATCCCCAATTTTCATCTCGTCAATCGATGCTGATCATTTAATTTTTTATCAGCAGCTCTGTCAAAACTGGTTATATGTAAGCTTTCTGCTCAATGTCACTGTAAACTAAATTTCCCTGTTGGTAAAACCATAGTTGATGCCTAGCTTTTGCGGTCAAAAATAATTTTGATTGATTGAATAATTCAGTATAGACAAAATATAAATGTTATGCTTTATTCTAGGCCTTAAAAACTAGTAGGCTTATACAAACTATTCTTTACTGTATATAAGATAGTCCTAAAGAATGAGGCTTGATGTCAAACAGAAAATTTTGGTTAGTTTGTCACCATTTAATTTCATTATTTGTATTCATTATTTTATTATATTTAATTTAGAAATGCATTATATTATAGTAACTAAATATTTGATATAGATTTATTATAAGTATGTTCCTTTTCATTTTGTTTGATGTTGGTAATATTAGTTCCACTTTCACTTGTTTCCACGGGGAGAGTAATAAGGGCGACATGCTCTCTTGTGAGGTAAACAAATGACAGGAGAATGAAGAGATGTTTCTGGACTCTACAGGTGTTACTGTTAATGCTGTTTGCTCAGCAATCATTTAATAAAGATGTTTGAATTATACCCCATCTTGTATTCTGCGACATTATTATGATACCAGTTTCTTGCGGAGACTGCGATGCTGCTACCGCAGATAATAATAAAGCTTCACGCAGGACGCGCAAGTTTAGTGTAAATAAAGCGTTCTGTTACTCTAAGCATGAGAGGGAGTTGTGGAGCACAGAACCGCTCTGAAAACACTGTAACAATGCGCTAATTTAATATAGACTGGACTGAGCAGTGCAAATAAACTTTGAAGGGAGCAGACTAATTATTTAATTAAATCGCAGGATTTGCAATTTAATTATCGCAATTTAACCCTACTAGCGGCCCACCGGAAAAATACCCGGTGCTCCCGATGGGCAGTCCTCCCCTGTTTCCATGGCCTGTTTTCTCATATATGAGTTGTAAACTGAAATGTCTAGATCGTGTTCAACTAGAAAAAGTCAAAGTAGATCTTGCATTTGAAAAATAATGGTGGGCACACCTGATGTAGCCAATCTATATCAGCTTGAATTATATAATTTTTTAAATTAAAGATTTGCTTTGGGTGTCTGTTGGCTTTAGATATTGTTTGCACAATTGTTTTTTTTTTTTTTGTTAATCAATCGTAGAGTGCATCAAAATTTAGGCGAATGAATACATTTTAAACGAGCGTGACCACCTCGACAACTTTATGCATTGAGTTTTTATATAAATTTTCAGATTAATTGATTAATCGTCAGAATAATTGTTAGATTACTCTCTTACCAAAATAATCCATAGTGACAGCCCTATGTTTTACTCCCATTTGTATTTGCATTTTTTCCAAACTTGACAAATAGTAGGGATATGGGCTGGATAAAATATAGATTTCCTGTATTATCTCGATCTTCATTTGATCTCAATATTCATTCTTTAAATCCGAAGATCGATCTTTTAATATGCGAAGTTGAGCACAGAGATCCTTTCACTGCATGTTGAGTAAAAGTTTGGTTTGCATAGATCTCATCTTTGAATGCATTAAATGGTATGAGTCAATCGTTTGTCATTGATAATGTCTCTTTTAATTATTCTCTATTGTAGATGAATAAATATCTTAACCTGCAACTTTTTCTTCTCATTTTTGTACATTAGGGATATTACAATATTAATGATAATGTTAAATGCCATTTAGCCTTTGATACACATGTTTGTATTTGTGTTGGTAAAGGGGCACATGAGCTTTAAGGCTGATTTTTGCTACTTCGTCTAACTGGTACTACTCCATGTGGTGGCCAAAGCATTGGTTGGCATTTATTGTTCTGCGTTGGTGTGTCTGTGTCGTTTTGTGAGTACAGTCAAAATGCTAACTATATATTTAATAAATAAACAAAAGCAATGCAAGCAATGTAATTTCTGGATTCAGAAGAATCTATACAACTAAGAAGTGTTGTCACGGTACCAAAATTTCAGTATTCGGCAGAGGCGGTTCCAGCATTGAAGGACATCTGGGGCTTAGCCCAGACAATTTTATTTTCACACTAGCAACCACTTCTCTGTAGTCCAAAGCTGGTGAGAGGGTATTCTTTGAGATTTGCTGTGGCTGGGCCTGTTTCTACAGTTCCTAAATCTTCCACTCTAGTACTATCCTCGACTAACACATCCTCTCTCCTCCCTGAATCATCTGTGATGCAAAAGAACAGATACAGCACATAACTTATTGCAAATCAGCTTCAAACAACTAATTCATCAAGTGCTACATATTTCAAATTGTAGACCAATACCATTGAAGAAAATGTATTGGGAAGAGCAGATCAGTGGGATTGCCCTAAGATCTATCATGATTCTTTAATTTTCATGTACATTACCATAAAGTCATCACAAAAGAGTTATATTATAGTGAGTAAAGTGAGGTAAAAAAATACTGAATATAAATAATTTATATTTTTTGACATAAATAGTCAAAATGTATAAGATCCTAAGTTAAAGCAATACATGAATAACTTTAGTCTAAGTTCATTGACACACCATGGCATCGAACTGTATATAATTCTCATCATCTCTGAGAATAATTCATCTGTCAAAATCCCTTTCATTTGGAGCATTGGGATAAACAATGTTTAACTTTTAACTTTCTCTAAAGTAAAGTGACTGATTAATTGTTACCAGTTTCCATGCCGGATTCTGGCACAGCTGCTGCTGCTGCTGCTCCTCAGTCTGTTGCTCATCTTTGCTACACTCTACAAAACCATTTAATCAAATCAAAGTGTATATTTACTACAAACTAATATCACAAAACAAGTCACACACACATTTTATGCTAATGCTCATTGGTTATCCTTAGCGAAAACAACACCTGATAAACAAGAAAGGTACACTCCGAACAGGACTCGAACCGCGGTCTCCGGCGTGAGAGGCGAATGCGCTAACAAGGAGGCTAGAGGCTACAACATGTAATGACAGTCAGTAGTGGACCTCTTGAGGTTTAGCCTACTGTGGGTGAAAGCCAGCTAGATGATGATCTTCAGACTTTAAGGACAAAAACAAATGAGAATTCTTACCCACTGACTTCTTTCGGAAAAATCCCCAAAGCCTCATTTGCTTCATTTTTGCTGTCTTACCTGCTAACTGCTGTTAATTCGCCACTAAGTAACGTTAGTTGATGTCAATGACTGTGCAAGCTCCTCCCCTACCTGCTGCATATTCAACAGAGAGGAAGAAACGGGGTGACCCATAGGCTACCGACAGCAAAGGAACTTATTCTATAGGCTAGATTATGCCTATGTCTATTTTTACAGGCTGTATGCAGTATGTGCAAAGCCAAAGCACAATGAAATAAGGCAACTTATGATTTCGGGGGTTTACATAGGCTTTTTTTCCGGTTTCATATTTGTCAGTCAACTTTTCAAAATACATTCGGGGCTACACTCAAAACATTCGGGGCTGAAGCCCTGGCAAAATCGGCTGCCGCCACCTCTGGTAGTCGGTACCAATACCAGTGAAATTTCACGGTTCTCGATACCATTTTCGGTACCAAGCAAAAACTGGTTACTAAACAACACTCTTTTATTAACAAAGTCTATAAAACATTAGCAGCAGAACTAAGAACAAAAATATGCCATTGAGCAACACTTTAATTTAAATATATTATTTTTTAATTATAACAAAACTGAACAATGTATGCTTAAAGTATTTAACACTTATATATACTTTTAATTTAAGTTTTTAACAAGTACTAAAAAAAAGCCTAAATAAACAAGCATACAATAGAATTAATAAACAATTTCCAAACTAATGTGCAAAGTGCTCTCTTATTAATAAAGCTGCATATTGCCAATTTTCTTCATGATAAGAAATGCACAGTGACATATATTATGATTAAATAAATCATGAGTAAGTTCTAATTTAGCTGCATTTAGTGTGCGCTCTCGAGGGAGGAGTTCCCCGAGGCAGAGTCTCTCTCAGCCAGGTGCAGTTTCAATCTCTCCCCCTTAGATCGGGACATTCGCGCAACTCATAGAAGAGGCACCAACCACACAGAGCAATGCCAGTTTCTGAATTTATAGTTATTAACATGACCTGCTTCTGTATTATTTGAACTTTAATAAAGTAATTTTACTGCATTTAAGATGTTACACCAGGATGTTTCCTTTAAAGAGCTCCGCCTCCGCTTATTCCACAACGGTACATGCTTCTGAATGTACTCTTTTTTTTTAATCATTCTCTAATACTTTGGGATCTACATAAAATAAACTGAAAGTTTAGAGTGTATCTGTACTGATCTGTGTAATTCTTCCTCCATCAGGTGTGAATTGCTGCTCTCACGCCTCATCGTTACCGTACGTTCACACCAGAGGCGGCGAGAGCGTCAAATCGACCGGAAGTCATTCATTTTCAGTGACAGCCAGCGTCTCTCCGCGGCGAGAAGATGGAAGTTCAAGTGCAGTCAACATTATGGTAATGAGCTGTGACGCGGTTCGGCGGCAACCTATTGGAATATAGAAGTGCTCCGCTCTAGCGAAGTCTAGAGAACACAACCGTGTAAACGTTGGTTCCCACCAAGCATTCGTTCCGAAGATAAAATGGAGGAGAAACGAATTATTGCCGTGACGGGTTTCCCTGTAATATATGACCAAGACCACAGTTATTACTACAAATGTATTTTATTTTTTATAACAAACAACTATAATTATAATTACTTACTGCCATCGATCGATTAATTATTTTCACATTTTAAAGAGTACATGAGGATATACGCTACTTGTGATAGGTCGGCAAAAAGTAAATGGTCGACATGTCTGGATGTTTAAATTGCGGCCCCTTTAAATATAGTTCACAAAACAAAGCATTCTGAACAAACGTTGCCGCCTATTTCAACTACGTCAGAGCGTCCACGAGCGTCCTTGAGCGTCGAAGGCAGGGCAGCCAGAGCGAATTTTGACGCTCTCGCCGCTTCTGGTGTGAACGTACAGTTAGGCTACAGTTTAATGTGATTTCATGTTACGTTAAATGAGATCAAATGACTATTAGACAACGAACATTTTTCTCATCAATTTTGTATTTTCGACGATGTCGATAATGTCGACCACACGTTTCAGACCTAATGCAAATGATAATATGCTTTTAAACTCGCCTGCTTATTTGCTTGAATTAATCGGGGTGTCTGTCTTTCATGTGCTTTATTAACTTTGATGTGTTTCCTCCTTTCAGCAGAAAATTGTGAAAATACCGTTTACAAATAGGTTTTTGCTGATCTATGATGTTTCTCTTTTCATCAGCCTCAAATTACCTGGCTTTTTCCCACTTTTAATTTAAAAAAGATTCAGTTGAGGCTCCGCAGCAGCAGCAGCTTTGCTTGTTGTGAGCGTTCGAAAGTTCCCGCCTCTGTGTGGGTACCGGGTAGACTCGGTACCCCGGTACCTTCAGAAATTCTGGTATCGTAAATAATTTTTTGTTTGAGTACCAACTTGGTACCAGTATTTTTGACAACACTAGTTCTAAGTATGTTGAAATGAATTGAAATTTAGGTACATATTATTATAGCATTGCAAGCAAAAACTAAATGAGGAAATAATCTTCTGATGGTGTTGTGAGGGTACTCGCGGGGAAAAAGATTGGGAAATGCTGCCGTATTGAAGGCTTTGCATCCCATTTTGAAGGATAAAAGGGTCAGACACCGAGACTCTTAAGGAGGACCCCCATTCTGTAAAATGCTTTGTGTCCTGTATTCGTGTGAGACCTTAAATACCTCGTATTTAACCAGTATGTTACATGCGCAATAGCACATCTCTTTGGGGTGGTAAAGCCAATGTCTGTATTATTTTAAGAGGTTTTCACTACTTTGGATGCCCCATAACATATACATCAGAAGTGATCGTCCTTATGCTGTGGTCCCCTTATAGAATTTACCTGCACTGTAACAGTTTAGGAGGGCTGAAAAAGATAGAATTAAGTGTCTTTCTGAACTCACTTAAGTAATTTTTATGGGAAATTTGGTTTTAAATCGTCTTACCGCATGGTGGTTATAATTTTTTCCCTTCTAATTGCTTTGTGAAGATGTTATTTATGATGTTCTCATTGCAACACCTGATGTAACAACTCGTTGCGCACAACAAATTATGAAGAAAACACATGATATCCAATCTGGCCTACAAATGTGGTTTGGATCAGGCTTGTAAAAAAATTGGTTTTCCAATCAGTGGGCATTTTTAAAACGGGATGGCCATTTTTCAATCACTTTATACAATTTGCTTACTACATTTAGATTCCCTACTTTCATTGGATAGTTGAAAAACGCCCGTCCCAGTTTGAAAACGCCCACAGATTAGGAAACACCCATTGTTCCTCAGAGATCTGTAGTTAAAAAAAAAAATAAAAAAAAAGCATTTTCCTGTATGCATCACCCAGTGTCACTTGTGCATGCCAGGTTTCAACACAAAAATAAATGAATAAAAATGATTGAATAATCCATGAATAAATTTCACATTTTCCTGTTTGTTGTTATTTATTTGCTGCTGATTCATTTACTGATACAGTTCCTGAATATGTATAAGTTGGTATATATTTTGATAATGTATGTGTCATATTTCAATGGAAATGTAATTTATTACTGTTGATAGTTATATGTGAGGCAAAGTAAGTTCATCAGCCATAATATGATAACACTGAAATGCATGGCTTCTCAACACTTGTTTACAAATTTGTTTACAAAAAGGTTGCTTATTGGATCAATAAAGGTTAACACCATATTATGTGACTACGGTTTACTTTACAGAGTGCTTAAGAATTACTAGCTAACTCTTGCGTTAAGAACAACCAAATTAAGAACAGAGTTAGTTACAAACTAACTAGTACTTACTAAGCTCTTAGTGTGAACTTTACGTCCCAGTTTAAGACTGCTAGTGCATTCCTACCAAGATGATTATCAGTGAATGATTGTTTGAATTTCGCTCTGTTGCTCACACAATTACTTTAAAGTGCACAGTTCATACGGACTACTTTTAAGGTGTTTTTTTGCTTTGAGTGTAAATCAGCATACACTTTCGTTGTATGGAAAACAGAAGCTCAGACATTTTTAAATGTATGCATTTGGGATAGTTCACCCAAAAATTAAAGATCTCATCATTTACTCACCCTCATGCATTCACAGATGTGTATGACTTTCTTCTGCTGAAAAAATATTTTTAGAAGAATTTCTCAGCTTTGTAGATCCATACAGTGCAAGTGAATGGTGACCAGACCTTTGTAGCTCCAAAAATCACAAAGCAAACATAAAAGTAATCCATATGTGTGGACAGTGTATAAATCCATATCCTCAGAAGTGATTGGTGTAGGTGAGAAACAGAACAATATTTAAGTCCTTTTTACTCTAAATGTCCAATTTAACTTTCACTTTCAGATGTAAAGTGAATGTGAAACCCAACATTCTGCCAAACTTGCAAGCTTGAAAATGACTTCTTTTCATCACATTGGGCTCAAGATCAGCAGAAATTTCAAGTATCTCTAAAATACTGCCCATTTAAAAATGTATGTTTTTTTTAGTCACTCCACGGGACTAAACATTCATGAGTAGTCTACCTTATTTAGGGAATGCGCATATATACTGTAGATTGTAATAGTATTTCTATCCATTTTCATTTTGATACGTTTCTGTATTTCACAGTTCATGATGAGGACAGTCAATTTGAAAAATTCTAATTTTATGTTCATGGACAAAATCAGTGGAATTTGCTGTCCTGCCGAATGACGTAAATATAACAGAAAAAAATGCATGGCCCTTTTTCTTGATTTCAGAAAAATGACACATCACGTTACCCGCCTTTATTCAGTTCTCTGTGTTCTGTTTCATAGGTGGCGCGCTCAAGCTGTCATTTGATCCCTCGCTGACGTTGGGACAAGTAGAGAACGAGAACGCTGAGGTCAAAAAGGGTCAGTATAACCCCCCAGACTGTACGGCCAGACAGAGTGTGGCCATCCTGATTCCTCACAGGAACAGAGAGAAGCACCTGCTGTACCTTCTCCACCACCTGCACCCATTCTTACAGAGGCAGCAGTTGCACTACGCCATCTACATCATTCACCAGGTAGACAAAACTGACCCATCAGCCCTGGGTTTTTTTTTTTTGCCAGGCAATAATTTGACAGTGGGGAGCATCAACTGACTGGGTGAGTGTTCCAGAATTAAATGAGTGCTGCTGTCTGATAACATGTCGGGTGTTCTGTTAAGTACTGCGGGTGCAGGGCGGGTCCATGTTTACTCAACTGGACCCGTGCAGGACACTGCTAGTAGATATCATACAAGGTTTTATCATGGCTGTGAGATTAAGGGGTGATTGTAACAGTATATATGAAATAAAAATAGTATGGCCTTTGATTCTTTAAAATATTTTATGATTAAGATTTCATTTTAAATATTTATTTGGAAGAAGGTATGACTTCTCAGCTGAATATATTTTATTTAAGAGAATTTAACTCATTAGAAAAAATTATAAAGAGGTTACCTATACTTTAACAGCTAAGAATTAGAAGGGGAAAACTATTTAGTAATATTAAAGATTATATTAAAACAATGATATTATTATTTTGTTATGTGCTCCTATTTGCGATTACAGCTGCTGAGAAAGTGACAGTAAATTTGGCTTAATCCACCGCCCTCATTTTCCTCTTCTAGATAGTCATTCAAGCATAATAGTGGATTTTTTTATTTTGGTCTTGGAGCAAATGGGTAAGCGAAAATAATATTTGCTGTAATCTCCCATTCACTGCTGTCAAAGTTTACACTGCAAACGTTTACTTCCGCGTT
Source organism: Xyrauchen texanus (assembly GCF_025860055.1). NCBI lineage: Eukaryota > Metazoa > Chordata > Actinopteri > Cypriniformes > Catostomidae > Xyrauchen > Xyrauchen texanus. Next base: position 50,442,541 of record NC_068279.1, read on the forward strand.
CCAAAACTCTAATTGTGAAAAAGATCTATTCTGCCCTCAACTGGTTGCTTTTCCATTCAGGAACAATTCATTTAATTTGCTTTTTATCTTTCATTGGTATGAATGATTGTCAGATTTATATTGTTTTAATATTTTAGTAGGGTAAATTGATTCTATTTTCTCTCAAAACACTAAATGGCAACAAAAACTACCAACATTTTTTCCTAAACATCTGTTTGTCACGATACACTACAGATGATTTTCCTGATCCATGAGATCTTTGCATGTGGTTAAGTTTGATTTTGAGGCAATTTGATCAAATTTTTTACATTTTCATAAATGTCGCAAATGTAGACAAAATATTTATTTATCATTTTCAGTTTTGTTTAAGGTCATAAATAAAATCTTTTCAAAAACTGTCCAATAAGTACAAGGAAAGTATTTTGGATAAAAAGACCCCGTTGCAGGCGCTTCAGTCCCCTATTAAACACATTGTTTTTCTTTAGTGGGGCGAATTGATTTGTTATGAAGAATGTTCAAAGTGGGCTCCCATTGACTGATGCAATCATAAAGATTAGTTTGTTTATAGAATACTTGACTTGTAATAAAATGTCAATATTTTTGAAATTAACAGGAAATGGTTGACTTTTTCTGAAAAGTTATTTTGAGTAAGCGTCATCTGAAAAAACATATCGCTGTCTTAAAATTATATGGGGGGGGGGTGCAGCAGGTGGTTAAAAAAAACAAAAACAATACTAAATGCAAATAATTAAATGCAACTAAACATTTAATCGTGCATAGTTAGGAATGCTAAATAAATAGGCTTATCAGCTGATGTCCAATCAAACAGCAGTGTTTTGGCACAAATTCTTCTGTCATTTAGTTGAAGCTAGATGAAATGGGCAGAGACCATCATGGACAGGAGCTTGACATGCCCTCATCTTAAAAATATGCAAAATAAAGAAAATATGATCCCAAATAAATTATATACGAGTTTACTTGCAATGAGGATAGAACATGGTTTGTGGTGACCACAATATATTGTTTTTAAAGCATGATATTACTGTAAGTAATTAATAATGGTTTCATATTCTATTAATGATATGAAGCAAAACCAGTCGAGAACCACAGTAAGGTCAGCAAAATATGAGCACTGACAAAATGATAGACCTGAACAAAACTGTATGTACATGTGTTTGTCTTGTAGGCTGGAGAAGCTACATTTAACAGGGCAAAGTTATTAAATGTTGGATACCTGGAGGCTCTCAAAGACCAGAGCTGGGACTGTTTTATCTTCCATGATGTTGATCTAGTTCCAGAGAATGATCAAAACTTATACATGTGTGAGGAGCAGCCCAAGCACTTGGTAGTGGGCAGGAATTCCACTGGATATAAGTGAGTAATCACTTAATGTGGTAATAAGTTCTTTTTCTTAAGACACAGGAGGCTTTTGTATGTGGTAATTGTGCCAAATGTAACCATGGTGATCACTTAAAGGAATAGTTCACCCAACAATGAAAATGATCTCTTTATTTACTATGGATGTGCCGATACAATCAAATATCTACTGTATATATTGCAATATTTTTGTCATGATATTACATCGATACTTTATGTATCAGTATTTATATTCATCTATTTGTGTATTCTTATCGTGTAAACACACCACAAATTTGGCACACTGTGACTTCCAAATCAATTTAATGAGCTGACCAAGCATGCACTTCATCAGACACCAGTATATAACTGGAATACATGTATACCCCAAATTAATTGGAATTGATTTGCAATCTAATCAAATTGATATTGTGGACTTCCGGTGACGCCATGAGCGAAGAAGCAGCCTGATTTTCTACTCTGGGGAAAGGCCCTGAAAACTAGCCGAAATCCTACTATATAACCCAAATTTCATTATAAAGTATTGTCAAACAAAATCGATTATGTCTACACTCAAAAAAGAAGCTGACAAAAGAGTAAATCTACAAAAAAAGAAGAACGTCAACATGATGTAGTGGACATGGACGAAGATAAAATGGCGAAGGTGCTCGCGGAGTTACAACACTTGAGACAGGAACACACCGACGCTTCTAACAACACTAAAGCTACGCTGTCTAGGGTGGAAACATCCCTGAAAGATGTACTTGAGAGAACGGCTAATCTTGAGCAGCAAATTGGCGACATCAACCAGAGAATGAGTGACGTGGAAGACCAACTAATCCGTCATGATCGTGTGATGCGCTATTTGCTAGGAAGAGAAGCCAAACTTTCAGCTAAGTGTGAGGATCTTGAGTCAAGAGCGAGGCGTAACAACCTGCGCATTTATGGGATACAAGAGGGAGAGGAGAAAAACGACATGATTTCCTTTATAACTGACATGATACGGACCTCACTCAAATTACCGGAGGACATGGATCTCGGTGTGGAGAGGGCACACCGCTCACTGACCCTGAAGCCTAAAGACTCGGCACCACCGCGGTCAATAATTGTCAGATTCTCTAGTTACCAAGTCAAAGAACAAATAATACGAACGGCATGGAAAAGCTGTGACGTCACCTATCGGGGCCAGAGGGTGTATTTTGATCAGGATTACACGGTGGACACTCAGAAGAAACGAAAACAGGTTCGTGAAGTTATTAAGCAACTCAAACAGAAAAATGTGAGAGCTGTGTCGCCCTTTACTGCACAGCTGAAGATTTATTTGGACACAGGAGTGAAGACGTTCCCTACGCTTTCGAGAGCGACAGCGACTCTGGGCGAGTTGGGAATACACGTCAAGGTGGACGAGCGTGAGAACTGTCGAGAAGAGCTTTTGCGCAAAACCTGGACCACAGCATCCGAAGAAGCGGCAGAGGGAACACTGAGCATCGCAGACATGCGGGCATTCATGTAAAGAGACAAAGTGTAGCGGAGAAGTAGGCATTCATTACCGGACTTTGCAAACATAAGTGACAAGCAATGTGAGAGTAGGCTAATAGGTATGTAAGTTACAATCTTAGTATGGAAAAGGTCTTTCCCCTGCTGTGGGAGAGGGTAAGTCGATTATTTTTTTTTTTCTTTTCTTTTTGTTCTGCTTTGTTTTACTATGCTTTTTGCGAAGGCAACCCTGGGAGCAGCCTTTTGCTGCGAGACTGTTGCTACTACACGGAGTGTGTTAAGCAGAGGGCTTTTGTCACGCCCCTCCGTCTCCATAGTGACCGTCTTTAAGGTCGTCGGTTTGTTCTATTTACTGTTTGGAAGTCTGTTCAATGTTCTGTTCGCTTTTTTTTTTTACTATTGATAAACATTATTACTCTGAATATCGCAAATGTGCAATCATCTTCTGAAAGATACACGCCCTGCAATAGCCTTCATAAATGTCGAAGACTATTTGGAGAAGTGTGTCCCTAATTTGCCCATAATATGCATATGGAGAAACTAACAATCGTTTCATATAACGTCCATGGTCTAAACCACCCTATAAAAAGAAAGAAGATTTTTAGCCAGCTAAGGAAAATGCACTGCTCATTTGCATTGTTACAAGAAACACATTTGAACGAATTAGAACACAAAAAACTTAGGAGGGAGTGGGTAAACCAAACGTATAGTGCATCGTTTGGGAATAAAAGAGGAGTAGCCATTCTAATCAATAAGTTACTGGCATTTTCCACAGAAAAGGTTGTGCAGGATAAGAATGGGAGATATGTACTGATAGTTGGTCGATTATGGGAAGAGTACATAACCATTATGAACCTGTACACTCCTAATGAATGTGATAAACTTTTTTAAAGTAATAGCAAAGGTAATTGCAGAGAATGCAAAAGGGATCTTACTGGTCGGAGGAGACTTTAACGCTGTACAGGAAGGGAAACTAGACAAGACCCCGGCAGAAACAGGCCCACAAAGTAGAAAAACAAAAATACTCAACAACATGTTAATAGAACTAGGCTTGGGGGACCCATGGAGACTTAAAAACCCAAATAGGAAAGACTATACCTTTTATTCGAATGTCCATAATAGTTATTCAAGGACTGATTTTTTTCTGTCTCTCTCAAAAGCATATGTACAAAGTGATTTGTATCTATATGACAGCCATTACACTGAGTGATCACGCCCCTGTTATTTTACAATTAGATTTGTGTAAGGACTCTTTCTTTAGATATTGGAGGTTAAATGTATCACTACTTACAAATAGAGCAATAGTTCAGGAACTAAGACAAAGTTTGACAGAGTACTTGGAACTAAATGACAATGGGACGGTGTTGCCGCCTGTTTTGTGGAGTGGAGCCAAAGCAGTATTAAGGGGAAAATGCTCCAAATTTCATCTAGACTAAAGAAACAGCGCTCCGAGGAACAAACTAAACTTGAAAACAAAATCAAACTATTAGAAATTGAACATAAAAATACAGGGACAAGTAACACATTGACAGAGCTAAAAGAAGCTAGGAAAGAGTTAGATAGGATTCTTACCTACAAAGAAGAAGGGGCCTTGAGGTTTTCTAAACAGAAATATTATGAAATGGGGAATAGAGCTAGTCGCCTGTTAGCTTTCCAACTCCGAAAAGCACAGTCTGCCAGAACAATGTACAAAATAATTGATCCCACCCGTAAGACGCTATATCGTCCCAAAGAAATAGCTAATGCCTTTGCTTCCTTCTACAGAAACTTATATAAGGAACCAAATCCATCAAATGATGGACAAAAACATAAAATAGATACATTTCTTACTAATTTAAATTGAACCACTCTGTCTGGAGAAGCAGCAGCGAGTATGGTATCAAACATAACCGAGATTGAAATAAGAGAGGTGATCAACAAGCTGAAAAATAATAAATATCCAGGGACAGACGGGCTCCCTGGAGAATTTTATAAATGTTTTACAGACATTCTACTACCAGTATTGACGAAGGTTTTTAATTACACGCTTAAAAGCGGTGAACTACCTTCTTCGTGGTCTGAGGCCATTATTTCAGTCATCTATAAAGGAGGAAAAGATGCAACCCAGTGCAAAGGATATAGACCAATTAGCCTATTATGTACAGATTTAAAACTTCTGACTAGTATTTTAGCTAAAAGGATACAGAAACACATTAAAAACTTATTCACCCGGATCAGACGGGGTTCATTCCTAACCGCCTGAGTGCTATTAACATAAGGAGAACTCTGAACGTTATAACACAGGCCAGAGGATATAAACAAGATTCCCTGCTGATCAGCTTTGATGCGCAAAAAGCATTTGATACAGTTAATTGGCAGTTTTTGTATAGCACACTGATATCTATGGGTTTTCACCCACAGTTTGTGGAATGGATAAAAGTAATATACACAAATCCCAAATCGCGAGTCAGGGTAAATGGTTGCTGTTCCGAGTTCTTCTACCTTGAGAGAGGAGTGCGTCAGGGGGATTGCCTAAGCCCCTTACTCTTTGCTATAAACATCGAACCCCTAGCAGCATCGATTAGACTGAATAACGAAATTAAGGGTATTGCAGATAAAAATAGGAGGGAGCACAAGATCTCACTTTTTGCAGATGACATTCTTGCATATATCAGTGATCCAGCCACATCTCTACCCTCACTTGTTGAAACGTTAGAGAAATATGGCAGACTCTCGGGCTACCAAATTAACCAATCTAAATCAGAAGCAATGTTATTAAATGGCCACCTACCCACTAATGTAAAGAGTAGATTTAAATTTCGAATGTCTAATCAGGGATTTAGATATTTGGGAATCTTTGTAACCCCCTCAATCATCACAGTTGTTTAAAGCAAATTATGGGAAATTATTGGATGAAATCAAGAAAGACTTAGCAAGATGGGAAAGATTACCTCTTTCACTTATAGGGCGAATAGAAACCATTAGAATGAACGTTCTACCTAGATTACTCTCTTTTTCAATCATTACCTATACATGTCCCCATGCCCACGTTCACTACATTAAACAAATGGCTCTCAAAATGTATTTGGCAAAACAAACGTCCGAGAATTAAATTGAAATCTCTTATGTGCCCTAAAGAGCTTGGTGGGCTTAATATAACAAATTTAAAAAATTACTACTGGGCTGCACGACTTAGATCAATGGTCACTTGGGTTTGTCGGGATGAAGAGGCAATCTGGTACAAGATGGAACAAGGGGACTGTCAAAATATATTTCTTGATACTCTTCCATTTGTCAACCAAGACACATGGTCTAAAAATAAAATTAACAATGAATGGGTTCAGGCTACACTTACCACCTGGTCTAAAATTAAAAAGACACTGACTCTTCCCGGTTCACTATGTAGAGCTATTCGAATAAACCATAATACTGAGTTTCTCCCAGCACCCGGATTAAATAACTGGACCGGAAAAAGGGTTGATTCTGTTGGGTCAAATGTTTGAGAACGAAGGTCTATTGTCTTTCCAGCAGCTACAACATATGTATGACCTCCCAAACCAGGACTTGTTCAAATATTTACAATTGAGACACTATTTACATAAACATAAGGACTGGCAAACTTTACAAAAGCCACCTTCTGATATTGAGAAATTTTTCATATCAGTAACAAAAGGGACAATAACTACTAAATATATCTCTCACTTTTACAAAATATTACAAAGAGAAGCTACTGAGGATACAAAAATTATAAAGGAGAAATGGGAACTAGAAATGAATATAATAATTACGGATGAGGAATGGGAACAATATCAAGTAGTCCAATGCTGAGAGAATTTGAGTGGAAAATCAAAGTAAGGTTCTTTAGGACCCCTTTTATCATATCTAAGTTCAGTGGGACTTCAGACAAATGTTGGAGGGGCTGTGGTCTTGTGGGAGATCACACTCATATATTTTGGGATTGTCCAAAATTATTGAACTATTGGAAAGACATACAAGATGAAATTGATAATGTTTGAGTATTAAGATTCCACTGGACCCATCCTTTATTATTCTGGGAATTTTTGAGAACAAAATTAGGACGAATTATCATTTTCATCTCTTGAAAATCCTGATTGTACTTGCAAAAAAAATGATTACAGTCTCCTGGCTGAGACCGCAGCCCCCCACAATTTCTCAATGGAAAAACAAGGTGAAGGAAGTGTACTATATGGAACAAATTACAGCAAGATTGCAGATGAAAACGGATCTATTTATGGACCAGTGGTCCCCCATCCAAATGTATATTCCATGATACCTATGTACTGTGAAGCTTATGCTGACTATATATATCTATTTCCTTTTCTCTATGGACGATATAAAGGCTTTAGGGGAGTGATGGACATGTATATTGTATGGGATGTATCCATGTATATTGTACCATCCAGGGTATCGCATTTGTGTGTTGTGAATTGCACTTTTTTTGATTTCAATAAAAAATAAGTAAAAAAAAAAAATTGATATTGTGATGTATCGCAATATATATCGAATCATGACATGTGTGTTGCAGTATCATATCATGAGGTGCAAGGTGATACACAGACCTATTATTTGCTCAGCCTCATGCCATCCCAGATGTATATGACTTTTGCAGAACACAAGTTTGAAAATTGAAAATTTTTAGAAGAATCTCAGCACTTTAGGTCTATACAATGCAAGTGAATCGTGGCCAGAACTTTGAATCTCTAAAAACCACATAAAGCAGAATAAAAAGTAAATAATAAATAAGTAATCCATACCTTCTGAAGTGATATGGGGTGTAGGTGAGATCAACATTTAAGTCCTTTTTACTCCCTGCCCAGTAGGTTGTGATATGCACGAAGAGTGCGAAACGCAAAAAACAAAAAAGAAGATGTGGAATTTGGAGATTTATAGTAAAAAAGGACTTACATTTTTCATCTGTTTCTAACCCACATTTATCATATCGCTTCAGAAGATATGGACTAACCACTGGAGTCATGTGGATTACATTGATGCTGGCTTTATGTGATTTTTGGTGATTCCAATCACCATTCACTTGCATTGTGAGAACCAACAGAGCTGAAATATTCTTCTACAAATCTTAAGTCACATACATCTGGGATGGCAAGAGGATGAGTAAATGTTTCGAGACTTTCATTTTTGGGTGAGCTATCCCTTTAATACAGCCCTTTTTATCTGATAATGTAAATTTAATTTATAGTATGCTTATCTAGACCAATATGAAATCAATGTGTTCAAATACATTTGTGTTCATTTTGAACAGTACTGTATATTTATTGTTTTACATTTACATTTATTCATTTGGCAGATGCTTTTATCCAAAGCGACTTACAAAAGAGGAAAACAAAAGCGAATAATCTTAAGGAGACATTTGTACGAAAAGTGCCATACAAAGTTTCACTAGCATCAGAATGGCATTCAAAACAGATTTAAGTGCAACAAGAATTTTTTTTAATTTTTTTTGACAGAGTGAGTCAGTTTCACGGATTGAGTTGGGAAGGTCATTCCACCAACGTGGAATTGGTGCCTCTTTGTGTTGGTACAACAAGGCGACATTCCTTAGCTGACCGCAGGCTTCTGGCAGGAGTGTAGATCTGCATAAATTATTTTAGGTATGCTGGAGCAGACCCAGTGACTGTTTTGTATGCCAGCATCAAAGCCTTGAATTGAATACGTGCATCAACCGGCAGCCAGTGGAGAGAGACAAAGAGTGGTGTAACATGTGCTCTCTTTGGTTCATTAAAGACCAGACGTGCTGCTGCATTCTGGATCATTTGCAGAGGTCTAATTGCACATGCAGGAAGGCCTGCAATGAGAGAGTTACAGTAGTCCAGTCTAGTTATGACAAGTGACTGAACATGCAGTTGTGTGGCATTTTCAGAGAGGAAAGGTCTTATTTTCCTGATATTGTAGAGTGTAAATCTACATGATCTTGCAGTCTTTGAGATGTGGTCTGTGAAATTTAGCTTGTTATCGATGGTTACCCCTAGATGTCTGACCGTTTTGGAAGGCGATACTGTAGTTGAACCCAGCTGCACAGTGATGTTGTGTTCAACAGCAGGTTTGGCTGGAAAGACAAGGAGTTCGGTCTTGGCTGGGTTGAGTTACAGGTGGTGCAACTCAACCCAACTCAACCTGCAAGCCAGGTGTTTGACCGAGTGTTTTGTAGTGAATGTATTGCTGATGGTTGTAACATTATTTGTAAAAAATTTGGTGAAGATATCTGCTGTCAGTGATGTGGTGGAGGGGGAGGACAGAGAAGTGTGTTGAATATTCTAAATAAGCTACTGTGTCTGTGGTGCTGTTGATCTTGGTCTGGTAATAGGAGGTTTTTGCAGCTTTAACTTTATCTGAAAAAGTTGCAAGCAGAAGTTGATATTTACCTAGATCTGCTGGATCTCTAGATTCATGCCATCTCCTCTCAGCTGCTCTGAGATAAGTCTGATGTTCACGAAGAACGTCAGACAGCCCGGGGCTGGATGGTGTAGTATGAGATGGTCTTGAGGAGAGAGGACAAATGTTGTCTAGACAGGTTGTTAAAGTAGAGTTAAGTGTGTCTGTGGCAGTGTTTACATCAAGCGTGGAAAATAAATGTATTGTGGGAAGAGAGGTAGAGACATCAGTGGAAAGGTGAGAGGGAACTGAGGTTACGGCGAAAGAAAACCAACGGTGGTGTCTGTTTTACTATAGATGGGAGAATCATGTTGAATTTAACAAAGTAGTGACTAGAGACATGTAAAGGTGTAACAAGAAATTTTGAGGTAGTACAGTTACGTGTAAAAATGAGGTCCAGCTGTTTGCCCGATCTGTGAGTTGCTGTGGTGTGTAGTTTTTCCAAATCAAGTGAGTCCAGAAGAGTATTCAGTTCAGTGGCCTGGGGCTTGTCTTGGTGTATGTTGAAATCGCCAAGAACCACAAGTGGCCTGCCATCCTCTGGGAAGGAGGACAGCAGGACATCCAACTCCTCAAGAAAGCTTGTCAGCTGACCTGGAGGGCGATAGATCACAACAACATGTATTTTTGTGGGATGCATTGTAGTAACGGCATGGAATTCAATAGATGTATTGTTACATAGTGGTGAAAAAGTCCAGTAATTATGAATGAGCAAACCTGTTCCCCTACTGGTATGATGAGGGATGTGAGAGAAGGAGAAGTTGTTGGAGAGAGCAGCAGGTGTTGCTGTATCCTCAGGACGTATCCGTCAGTGCCAGGATGCTGAGGGTGGACTGTGTGGCAAAGGCTGGAATGAATGCAGCTTTGTTCACAGCAGCCTGGCAGTTCCAGAGTCCCACTGATAACGAGAGCGGCGAAGGTGCTGAAGTGCAAAGTGGCCGTAGGTTGTGTGGGTTGCATTTGGTCTTGCATCTGTATCTTGTGAATGGTCTACAACAGATAACAGGGATGTGCTTGAAGGCATGTGTTATTAGTGAACTAGACATGTTAGTATGTAGAAGTAAAATAATAAGAGATAAAATAAAAAATACTTAAGTGCTATGGTGAGTGGCGCCTTGTCAGTGTCCTTGCTCGGTGGACTCGCACAGGTAGACTCGCTGGTCTTTACCCAAGTAGGTTTTCACACGAGGAGGGCTTGACATGAGAGCTGCCGCTTCCGTGTCAGCATTCAGTCCAATAAATACACACTTTTAACGAGCCGTTCAGTGGAAAAAGCAGCCACGCCTTAATGCTACTTAGCACAACAAAGCTTGTCACGTGGTCAACCAAAACTAAGGGGTGCCAAGCACGGGAACAAATGTGACTTCTGTACACAGCAAATAAATTATGCTGCACTTTAGTAATAGATAATACTCTAAAACAAGTGAAGCACTGTTTGCATACACTAAAACAACAATAGTTTTACACACACTGGATAACCAACCCTAAATCTAGCAGCGAATACTTTGGGACAAGTCAAAACAAATATAGTAGTGAATTCTATGGGACAAGTCAAAATAAATATAGCACACACAAACACTTTAAGCGCCGCGTGTTCAAGACAGTAAACAAACAGCACTTGATCTAGCAATGAATACCACTCTAACAACATTAAAAACAATGAAATAAACACACTTGCATACAACTGCAGACTCCTGTAGATAGATCGCTTCTCCTCTTTTTATTATTTCAAACCTAATAAACTTGAAGTGTGCTTGTGCTATCTGTCTTTTAATATAATGCCACGTTTTTGGTTATTTTGTTAACTAATGCAATGATATTCATACATTTTTAAATGTGGCCTTGGTATTTAAATTCTTTTTGAGGCCACTGTACATTGAATGTCATGTGTCTTAATTTAATCTAAGGAGAGTTTTCCAAATTGTACAAATGATTGTTAAATTAAATAAATCCTTGTTAAAAATTTGAATGACATACATCACCCTGCACAACTGATTTTACAGGCTCAGATATAAAGGTTACTTTGGGGGAGTTTCAGCCATGACGAAGGACCAGTTCCACAGGGTGAACGGCTTTCCAAACACCTACTGGGGCTGGGGTGGAGAGGATGATGACCTGAGAATAAGGTATGAGAAACTATAGAGAGTTATGTTTGCACTGTTGAAATGTTTGAGTTTTTTGTGAGGGGTTTTTAGGAATGTGCAAATTTATTATTGTTATTATTTTAATTGTATCCCCTTTTCACCCCAATTTTGGAATGCCCAATTCGCACTACTTATTAGGTCCTCATGATGGCACGGTTACTCACCTCAATCCGGGTGGCGGAGGACATGTCTCGGTTGCCTCCACTTCTGAGACAGTCAATCCGTGCATCTTATCACGTGGCTTGTTGTGCATGACTCACAGCATATGGAGGCTCATGCTACTCTGAACAATTTACCATGTGCCACATTGAGAGTGAGAACCCCTAATCATGGCCACAAGGATGTTTCCACATGTAGCTCTACCCTCCCTAGCAACAGGGCCAATTTGGTTGCTTAGGAAACCTGGCTGGATTTGAATTCGCAACTCCAGGGGTGGTAGACACCGTCAATATTCGCTGAGCTACCCAGGCCCCAGGGATGTGCAAAATTACATATTTTCCCAGTCTGCCAGTGATTTGTTGACTTGTCAGTCAAATTGTTCACCCAATGTTGTCATTGTTTACACACCTTAATTTCATTCCAAATATGTATTTTCTTTTGTAATGAAAATAAATGAAGACTGAGGTTTTCATGCGCCTAAATAAAATAAAAAAAACGGAACTACAAATGTACGCCTTTCGTGATTATTAAATAATTGTCTGAATGGGTTTATTTGATATTAGCTGTGATTTATTGTGCACTTAAAATTCCAATCACATTTTAATGCACAAATAAGGGAATCTTAAGCAAATATATAAATGACTTATATAAATACACTTGTTTGTGTGTCATTCAGTTGAACTCCAAGTGTCACTGACTAAACCGCGAAGCAGATGTCAACCAGAGTAGCACTTATCAAGTGCTCTGATGCATGTGCCATCAGCAGAGGCTTGCGCCAAATTACAGCAAAAATATAAACAAAGAAATATAAACTTTGATAGTGAACGTAAAGCGCTCTGGCTTCACTTTAAAAGATCTTGTAATGGCAAATATAACTGGTCACAGCGTGTTCAAACATGTAGTAACACAGAGGAGATGCTTACCCTATTTCTGTGGATTGATAAAATGATACAATGAAATCTCAAAGGTTTTGCTTCATGAGAAATAAGGGCTTGCATGTGTGACGAGGAGGTAACTCAGCGCCGGCCGTGCAACCTCACGGCCCGGCCATGCCCTCCTCCTCATCACAGTGGGTTTAATTATGGAGCGTTTAAATAACGTGTGAAGAAACGAAGACAGAATTATTTTACTATTGCGTATTATAGTATAGTCAGGGTTCCCAAGCGTCCTGACAACCTGGAAAATTGCAATGCATTTTTCCAGTCATGGAAAATGAGGAAAATGCCTAAATGCCCTGGAAAATATTTTAGGATAATAAAATTGGATGTGTCACTAACAATGTTTTGGTTACATATACAAAAACATGGTAATGATCGGGACTCAGGATAGGTGTCAAATACCAATATAATATCGCTTCGTCACTGCCAGCGGTTTAACATTGTTAAAGAGCCCATTTTATGCTAATTTACAGGTTCATAAATTTATTTTGGGGGTCTAATAGGTTTACATGCTTTAATGTTCAAAAAACACATTATTTTTCTCATACTGTACGTTGCGTTTCCCCTCTCTTCATACTCTGGCTGAAACACTCTTATTTACCTCCAGTCTCTTTAAAGCCCCTTCTCAGAAAAGCCCAGTCTGCTCTGATTGGTCAGCCAGACTTTCTATTTATTTGGGAAACATTTTGGATCTCCAACCTGAACAGCATCAAAGGAACACATCTCTCAACACCCAAGTAGCACTCCTAGTAACTCATTTGTGGACACAGAGCGTGTGTCGGAAATGTGACGCCCCTTACCATAACTGAGTTTTAGCTCCCTAGGCTTCGTGAGCAGCTCTGTAAACACTATGGTAACAGTGGCGTCAGTTTTTCCTAGCCCGAATCCGATAAAGAATGAAATAATGATAGTTTGGAAGAACAAGCTGATCGAACCAAACCACCTTCGCAAGCACAACTTGAGGAGGATGTTTCACAGTGCTAAGTTTAATTTTGTAGCTTTCTTATCTCACAATAATCACTGTTGATTATTGTGAACCTAGCAAAGCTTCAAGTGAAAGACACATCTTTTGCTGGAATGGGTGTAGCCAACTTTTTTCACCCGAGATATGAACAGAGAAGCGATATGATAGGTGTGGGTGAGAATTGGGTCAATATTTAAGTACTACTTTTGTTTTCCTTTTATTCTTTGTGCATATCGCCCCCTATTGGACAGGGAGGAGAATTTATGGTAAAAAAATGACTTAAATATTTATCTGTTTCTCACCCACACCTATGATATCGCTTCAGAAGATATGGATTAAAACACTGGAGTCTTATAGATTACTTTAATGCTGACTTTATGTGCATTTTGGAGCTTCAAAATTTTACTACTATACTACTAAAAATCTTCGTTTATGTTCTGCAGAAGACAGTCATACACATCTGTGATGGCATGAGAGTGAGTAAATGAGAGTTTTCATTTTTGGGTGAACTATCCCTTTAATGGGATATCCCTTTAACTGCTGCAACTGGATAGTCAGTGAGTTGAACTTGAGAACCAGATAAGTCTGATTCTTAAATTAATCATTCACACTTTTGTAAACTTGGTCTAACAAATCATTGACAAGATCCAACTTAAAAGAACGATTTGTTCATGAATCAGACTTTGCTAGTTCTCTCATGACCTCTCATGAATGCACCAAGGAGAGCTAGGGAGGATGTCAACATTTTAGTTTTCATTGCTTTTTGTAATTTTGGAGCTTAACATCCCAAGACCCCTTTGACTTTCCTTACATGGAAAAGAGTTGCCAAGATGTTGAGAAATTGTCCTTTTGTGCTCCATGGAAGAAAGTCATTCATGTTTAGAATGTCATGAGTGTGAGTGAAAGAGTGAGAGAAAGAGTGAATTTTTATTTGTGGGTGAACTGTTTTAAAGAGAATTTTTGAATAATCGGGGTCCACTAGACCCTGTTTCTTAGGGGGTGTTCACACAGGGCATGTTCTTGTGTTTAAAAAGATCTTGAAGGAGGGTAACTGTTAAATGTTGGACTGAGAACTTACAGCCCTTTAATTGTATTACTGACAGATATTCAGCTAAATATTTATAAAAAAAATTAGCACAAACCTATCATAGGAAAATGATGTCTGTGGTTCAAATGGGTCAGAGCTTTATTTTAAATATACATGAAACTTTTCACCACATTGTGTTACAGCTGATTAAAAAAGGAATAATAAAAGATATATATATATATATATATAGATATATATATATATATATATATGACAGATACTAGGATTCTAGTATCTTGACTGCTTGGACCACTAATAAAGATTATTTGCAGTATATTTAATATAGTAATATAAGGGCTGCATATTGATACATATTTTCCGATTCACAAGCTCCCAATTCGATTACTGAGTTTGATTCGATATCGATTTCCCTTTTGCTTGCATATAAAAGTAATTATTTTCCAGGTAATGCTGTTAATTATTCAGGTACGAGGTACATTACAAAAATATTATTTTACTAATTATATTTTATTTGTTTTTTTATAGTTTGGTCACATTTTAGAACAAATCCATGTATTCAGTCAATATATATTTTATATATAATTTTTTGTTACATGTTTATTGTTTTATTGCATAATTTGAACTTTTAATGCCCCCGTTTTCACCTGGTATTAAGATGTGTCTTGACTGATCCGATCACATGTGGTCAGATGAGACGCATCGCTGTTTACACCTGGGCATTTAAATGCATCTGTGACCACTTGTGATCAAATTTGGAGGGGAGGGACTCTGTTTAATGATGACATGCATCTCTGTTTAATGACGACATGCATCAATTACTATGTCATTGTGTTCCTGCATGATAATAAACCACAACAAAGTCAGTAAAGACAAAGCACGTGCGAAAGAACGGCATGCAATTTCTCCCTGATGCAGCTGAAATTTAATCAAAGCACAAACACAATATTTCGATCAGAATTGTGTTATTTTAGTGGATTAGTTGTATTAACATGCGCTGCAGATGTTCGTGCTTCTCATAAGTGTCCGTACATGTTGATATCAGACACACTGAAGAAGATCTGTGAAAATCTCATGTTTGTGTATATATCCGCTTTTTAAATGTTTTTGATCGGACTGTTATTTCCTTTTAAATGGCTCTTAACCGGCAAAGTTGAAACTCATGTTTTAGCGCAGCGGTTAATTGACAGGCAAGGGGTGGTGCTTCGCTGCTGCCAGAACGCATACAGGACGGATTAGCATTTACACCTTAAATGTGATGTGTTCAGATGTGTTTACCACATATGTATGTGGTTTTTGTGATCCAATCACAAAACATTTAGACCTTGTATTTAAACCTGTATTTAGCGCTGAACACATGTGATCCGCTCACCAAAATGCATCTTAATACCAGGTGGCAAAGGGGTCAACAAGTATTTACTGTACATTTGAGTTGTTGATCTCATGCTAAAACCGGTACTGTCTCTTTAATAAAACTGGCTTTTCTGTAAAGAGCGTCTCTAAATGAGCGCATATTAATGAGAGTGACTCGAACTGCTTTATCTCATCTGCGCTATGCGTGATTAGAATTAAAAGCATTTTTTTGTTGTTTTTGATCGACAACTGACAAATGGGTTGCGTGAATCTTGTCTTTGGACAAGCATTACGTTTTACTCTCAACACGCAGTGAAAGGATTTTGCTGCTGAATATTCCACCACTAAACTACACAATCACTTTTGAGTGAAATCTAAACATTTACCAACCAGTTGCCAAATATATATTTTAGCCACGCAGTGCAAAATTTGGTTGCAAATGCGAGTGATTTCTTAGCATTGTAGTGGAGAGTTGCGCATCGAGTAAAAGATCGATCTTATATTTTTAAGAATCTAGATCGCTGCATCAATGCAATCGCGATGCATCTAAAACGTTTATATTTTTCCCACCCCTAAGCACTATGGGTACAATTATGTTATTTTTATTTGCTATCATTACATTGTATTTTACTTCTCAGAATTAAATCGGCTCTCTGATATCTCTAGATTTTGGTATCAATATTGGCATTAGCCATTAAAAACCCATAACAGTTTACCACAACCCCTCTGTGTTGAAGATTTCAATAGAAGAATCTCTTTCAGAGTGCAGTTGCAGAAAATGACAATAGTGCGACCTTCCCCTGAGGTGGCACGCTACACCATGGTCTTCCACAAGAGGGACAGTGGCAATCAAGTCAATAAAGACAGGTAAGTTCATGTCTTTACAGAATGTTGCAATATTAAAATGTTATTCTGACAAGAGCAATAATGGTCTTGCAAGTGACCAAAAAGCCTCATGATTGGAGAAAGGTGCTCTTTTTGAGAATATGCATTGTTAAATTTGAGCTCATTAAAGGAGTTTAATACATTCAATGACAATGAAGATGAAAGAAGGTCTTCTTTTATTTCCTGCCTATAAAATAATTTGAACCACATTTGAATTTTTACTTAAAATGCCTAAGCACTGATGTCATAGTCATTATGTTCTTGCAGTGCTTTCACACTTCACTGGCAGATTTTTTAAGAATCACACACATTCCCCCACATTCCTCACTTCCCCAAATGCAGTTTTTCAGACATATAGGACATTGTGGGGTCTGTTTGTGTCCTTTAATGAATCTTTCCAGGGAATATTTGAAGTAGAGGTGTATACCAGAGCTGACGTTAACCATTATATTTTTTATTTTATTTAAACTTTTGTTTATCAGTTCATCTGGTTGCCATTAAGTGTAATTGTTGTTTTTGTTCTCTTTTGTACAGTTATGGTTACAAACTCTCTCTCCACCTCCCTACACTCGTATTTTGAGTGTAATTAATTGGCCAAAAAAAGAGAAAACACAATAAAGTTGAAGATGAATTTGACTGATAGCATTATTTATTTATTTATTCATTCATTCATTCAAAATTTCTGTAGATCATATCGTATCGTGAATTGTTTTGGCCACTATAATCGTGTTGTGAAAATCTGTTATCGTTACAGCCCTAATTTGAAGTGGAAAATAATGGTCAAACAGTGCTACTGTATAATAAAAACAGTGTTATCACTCAAGATAATGTTTGTATCTGATGTCATTCATCAGTAAAAATGTAATTGCTTAACATAGTTAATTCTAAATAGTAAATTCTGTTTGAGGAAATGTTGTTAAATATTGTTAATGCTGCCTGGACCGAAAGTTCTTAGTGACCGATGTCATTGTAGAAATGCGCTATTTGCAGTCAGCCATGATCAATATATTCAGTGAGTAAAAGTGTCCAATTTCAGGGTAATATCATGATAAATCGAGCAATATGTATGATCTGAACATAGGGGCACTCATGAATATGCATAGAATACATAAAGCAGCTTTTTCTCAAAGAAAAGGCTTTGTCTGTCAGTCTTCAAATCATCTGAGTACACACAATTGTTTTACGTTTTTCTTAAATGCTATTCATTTCTTTGTAAATATTTATCAATTAGAAGAAGAAATTACTGCACCTTTATTCTTAATCATTATTTATTATATTAGTTTTACAAATATGTTTTCAAGCATATTTAAGGTAAAATTATTATTTTGTTTTACAAATATGATAATCATTAGGTTTGGGGCAATATGGTGATGATTCAGATCAATGTACGAAATGAGGTTAACGATTCGATATTATCTCAACTCAATATAACAACACTTAAATGACAAATTATGAATGAAAATAGTTTAATTTTAGAAACAAAATGTTTTTTTGGGCAAAATGTACATAGTTTCTCATAAAAATAAAGTTAACTAATACACAATATAAATGCTCCAGGTTCAAATAATATGTTTCTTATATACCTTTCTCTATTAGAAAAGATCACAAACAAATAAACCTTGAAAAATATGCTTCTGAGACAATCCGTGCATCTTATCACGTGGCTCGTTGTGCATGGCACTGCAGAGACTCCCAGCATGTGGAGGCTCATGCTACTCTCTGCGATCCACTTACAACTTGCCATGTGCCCCATTGAGAGTGAGAACCACTTAATCGTGACCATGAGGAGGTTACCCCATGTGACTATAATCTCCCTAGCAACCAGGCCAATTTGCGTAGTTATGACTTTGCAGTAATTCCATGAATTTTTAAGATCCAAGAACTCAAGCACTTGGCCATGCAACAGTCAGCTCACATCCGCAGAATGTTTGATGTGCTTCATCCTCGTGCAGTTGTGCAAAGTGT
This sequence comes from Xyrauchen texanus, assembly GCF_025860055.1. NCBI lineage: Eukaryota > Metazoa > Chordata > Actinopteri > Cypriniformes > Catostomidae > Xyrauchen > Xyrauchen texanus. The sequence goes on from NC_068279.1 coordinate 50,461,237, forward strand.
CTCTGGTTGGTTGAGTGACATTTCATTAAGTTTTGGTATAGTTGGCAGGGTGTCATGGTCTTTGCACTTTTTTATTTTTTTAATGCTGAGATTTTGCTCCTCACGTTGTGTTAGACGGGGAAGCTGACATGCTGTCTTACAGGCATTGCGCATTTTATCAATCTTTGACCGTCCCAGAGTGACTTTCCGCACCCTCCACGTGAACTCTGGCGGACCCCAGGTTGGGAACCACTGTACTAAATTGTTTCATAATATATAGATTTTATAGTGTATGAAAGTGTATATTTTATAATTTGTCATTTATATTCACATTGTATCTTTTAAAAACAATTACATAGTCAATTACTATTATGTTATTGATGTCACTGTTTATATATTTTTGTAAATACATTTACATATATTACATTGAGTTTACATTTCTTTGTATAACAAGTAGGGATGGGTATTTTGGTCATTTTGTCTACTCAAGTACTCAGACTAATTACTCGAGTACTCGTCGAGTGTGTGTGCGTGCGTGCGTGCGTCCGTCCCCAATTGTTCGCTCCTGTTGGAAAAGCAGCGATGCTCCATATTGTTGTTGCTGTGATGATTCATTAAGCATTCCATTCAGCTCGGATAGTCTGAATTTCCACCTTTCAAATGGGGAAAATGCAACGGAATTACACTTTATGTCAGTTTTCTAACTAGGAATCTCATGTGGAAATCTCCCATTTCGTCGAGATGCAGGTGTGTTAGGTCACGCAAACATTTCGGCACCCAGGGCAGGGAGGTTTACACTCAGTGACAAACATTCACTTTTATTGAATAACATCCATTAACGAGTCAAAGTTCTTACATTAAATGATCATAAAACGTGTTTAGCAAATATTTAGCAGACAGGGGATCAAAACACGATTAATTACACTCTCTTTTGATGATAGTAATGATAGCATTGCAGCACCATATATCAGTTTGGTTGCTATGAGATGTCTGACAATCAATGTACCCCTCAAAATTAGCTCCCTCTTTGACACGTGTGTGTTTAGTTGTCAGATAATTGTCACTGAATTTCGAATTAAGGGAAAAGTCTCATCATGCATGATCACCATCAATCATCGTTTTCATGACCGATCATTGCTGCCACTTCCGAGTACTCGAGTACACTTGCCCATCGCTAATAACAAGTGCTAAAATGGTACTGTATCTTTAAGGATGGTGGCAGTTCAATGAGTGTGTTGCACAGAAGTGTTTTGGATCAGCACACATTAATGAGAGGTGGCAGTTTCTTTACTGCATCCGTACTATGTGTGATTAGAATTTGTTTATTACTTTTTGAACAACAACTTAACAGAAAGAATTTTACAAATTATTCAATGAAAGTCGAGTTGTAATAGCTAAATTCAAATATTTAAAGCACTTCAAAACTTTGTGCGAACTCTGTGAATATTGAAGAAAAGTGACCAAGAGACATTGATGTTTGGCAGGCCATTTAATTTATTATCATATGGACAGAAAACAACGGTCCGTCCTCATTTATTTTCATTCCAGATATTTCGAAATTCTATATATTGTCCCATCACTAATTATCATGCGGTTTTCTTGGTCATATCACAACCTGAACTAACCTTGCCACGTCACATAATGGATCATCTGATATTTTTAAGAAATTTACTGACTTTGAAACAGTCTAGGGTTCAACATTTACGGTTGTCTACTTGTCCGGGACAACCACAATGCAAACTTGGATAACTGAAACATTGAGTGAGTTTGTACACAGCACTGAAATAGTGCTTTGACTGACTTCTAAAATGACACAAAGGCATTTAAACAGAAATCACATAAGCAATAAACAATTTTAAGCACGCTTAAATGTTAATTGCTAATGCTGGCAGAGTGCACTATTGGGGTGGTTTGCACCGGAGCAAATGCATTAATCATAAACAATAAAAAAGCGTCTCTTATTAGTTTCACTTTTAGTTCGTGGTCCAGTTCACTTATAATGTTAATTTATAAGTAATTGCATTTTTTATGTATTTTTAAATAAATTTATTGATCGACAAAATTTCATTGTCATCATTTAAAATGTAAATATTTGTTAGAGTAACTAAAGTGATCCATATTTTGAGCATGGCACTTGACCCCTTGTTTTTACTGATGCAGGATGCACCTTTTACGCCGAACTCCTCGGACATGGAAGATGGATGGTTTGAATTCCTGTTCCTACAATGTTCTGTCTGTCCAAAAAGCACCTCTCTACATCAACGTCACAGTGGACATCGGGCAGCCTGAGCATGCTCATTGAACCGTGTGCCAATTCCTTTAGGTATTGACATTGAAGAGAGTTTGTATTGAAACAGAGCGTTCACCAGTGCCTGTCAGATTCAGTGTTGGGTGTCGTCGCTCCACTACAGATTGCACTATGGATCTGGCCTTCTATAACTGTTTTCAACTCTACTCTTTAAGGACACATAATGGGATCATTTGTCCATTTTGAATAAAAATGCACCACTTTTTGAGTATTACATTAATAGAAAATAAATAATTGAATGTGGTAGATGAATGTTTTTCATGATTGAAAAACACTCAGAAGTTTGGATCAATTAATATACAGTGGCAAGAAAAAGTATGTGAACCCTTTGGAATTAGCTGGTTTGCTGCATGAATTGGTCATAAAATGTGATCTCATTAAAGTCACAAGTATAGACAAACACAATTTGCTTAAGCTAACAAAGCACAAACGATTATAATCTTACATGTCTTTATTGAACACCTACCATTAAACATTCACAGTGCTGTGGAAAAAGTATGTAAACCCTTGGATTTAATATCTGGTCGATCCGCCTTTGGCTTCAATAACCTCAACCAAACGTTTGCAGGAGCTGCGGATTTGACCTGCACAATGCTCAGAAGGAATTTTCGACTATTCTTCCTTACAGAACTGCTTCTAGTCAGCAATATTCTTAGGATGTCTGGTGTGAATGGCTTTCTTGAGGACAGTCCACATCATCTCTATTGGGTTTAGATCTGGGTTCTGACTGGGCTACTCAATTGTATTTTTTGGACGCCATTCTGGAGTGGAATTTCTTCGATGTTTAGGGTCATTATCCTGCTACACCCAACTTCTACTGAGCTTCAGCTGGCACACATTCACCCTGATATTATCCTGTAGGATATCTTTATAATCTTGGAAATGTATTTATCCCTCTATGTTGGCAAGCGGTCCAGGCCCCGATGCAGCAAAGCAGCCCCAAATCATGATGCTCCTACCACCGTACTTCACTATTGTGGTGATGTTTTCATGTTGGTATACTGTGCAGTGTTTACGCCAGACGTAGTGCTCCATGTTCTTCCCAAACAATTCAACCTCAGTTTCATCTGTCCACAAAATAATTTCCCAGTAGCTTTGTGGAGTGTCAAGGTGGTCTTTGGAAAGCTCATAAACAGAGATTTTAAGTTCCAATGATTCCTTCAAGTCTTTGGCTGTCATTCTAGGGTTCTTTTTTTTACCTCATTGAGCATTCTGTGGTGTGCCCTTTGAGTCTTCTTGACTTGGCTTGAGTCAAGAGAGAGAGTAGCCACAGTACTAAACTGTCTCCATTTATAGACAATTTGTCTAACTGTGGACAGAAGAATATCTAAACTCTTCGTGATAACTTTGTAACCCTTTCTCTAATTCGTATTTGTTGATGTCATTGACCTAGGGGTTCACATACTTTTTCCAACCTACACTGAATTTTTGAATGATGTATTCAATATGTACAAGAACAATACAATAATTTGTGTGTTATTAGTTAAAACCGATTTTTAAATGTTTGTTCATTATTGTAACTTAGATGAAGATCAAACAATATTTTAAGACAAATTTATACAATCACTTTTAGTCATTCCAAAGGGTTCACATACTTTGTCTTGCCACTTGAGTTAAGTAATGCCTGTAAAGGCTTGCCAGGTCATTATGTTATAAGTAGCGAAAAGTACAGGCGGCGCTGGTTTATTCATGTTACACCAACGAGTGTTTTCTATAAAGTGTGTGTTTTATATGAATGTTCTAAGGTATTGATTCAGCCATTCGGTGTCCGGTAGATATTTTAGCAGGTGTTTGAATCCATTTAAATTTGCCACAAGGAAATGTATTTAATCAGCTGAGTTTAACTTCAGTGAAATGTAAATGTAGGTGTAGATGGGTTAGTTATTTTAGGTTTAGGTCAGTGTTCAGAAAGAACGACTGTTCACTCATAAAATTGGGTGGTGTTACCTTACTATCTGATCAGGGAAAATAAATGTATTTTCATTTTAAATTATAGGCATAATCCTTTCAGTTTTATAAGTTAATAAACCCTGCAATGTGAAGTGGTCCATTATGTGTCAAGCTAAGATTGAAAGTTTAAATTTTGAAAATGTCATCAGGGGTACTGATGACATTTTATTTCAAAGTTTAATTCATTTAGAGAGTCATCAAATAAAATGTGTTATTACAAACCATACAAATCACACTTACTGTGCTGTATATTTCGGAATGTATTAATGTCTGCACAGTGTAACTTTATTTTAAGCTTTCTAACTCAGCACTTCAAGCTTCCGGTTACTGTCCTGGTCAAGGAGTCATTCAAAGGTTGTGGTGCTGTTTTTGTTATCTGTAATACAATTCAATATGTGTCATATACAGTTATTTTAGCGTGACAGCATTCATTCCAGAAGCTGAATTTCAACACAATGTGGCCACAACATCAAACCAGCTGAAGACCCTTTTATGTGGGCACTTTCTACTTCATTTTCCTTTTTCTCTACAAAAGTTATAGTGTTGACTGTATTCATCAAGCTCAACAATGACAAGTTATTGTAAGGAGTATGATCAAGCTAATATTTTTCTTTAATTTTGTACTCTTTTTGTGGAAAATTCCAACCCATTTAGTTGAATTTGTTTGGGCTATTGAAATACGTTTTTCCTCTGTTTCAAATGATTTAATAAAGTTTTGACAGAATATTTTTTGAACACTAATGTGTGTCATATAGATATGAATGTATCATATGATCTAATTGTATTTACTACTCATAGTTTTAGCTGACTGATCACTTATATATATATATATATCCCTTTTATTAAAAAAAAGTTATTATAAAAGCGGAGCATCTCAAAATATACTTGTTTGGAGCCATGAAATGTTAATCTTTGTGGTTTTGTATTTTCCTTTGTAGTTGCAATTGTAGAATACATTAATATTGTTATTTGCCCTCTAAATTGAATGTTAATTTAATCGAATACTTCGAATTTAGAATACTAGATTGATATTAAAGTTCAATTATATCAACTAGCAGCGCCAAGATCATAAATTCTTCTATTTGTGCCATTTAATTCTTATACATTTCTCATTCAGCCTTAAAGGGATAGCTCACCCAAAAATGTACTCACCGTCATGCTGTCTTAAACTTGTAAGACTTTTTTTCTATTGTGGAACACAAATGAAGATATTTTCATAGGCGAATGATGTGTTTACATCCATACAATTCAAGTCAATGGAGTCCAACACTTTCAAGTTCCAAAAAAGGAAATATGACTAGTGGTTTAACCCATGTCTTTTGAAGCAATACTATAGGTTTTGCTGACAAATAGACAAATGTAAAAAAAATTTCACCAAAAATCATGACATCTGCAGTCTCCTTGGCATGTTTATGATTTGAAGCTTGATTTAACGTTTCCTGGGGCTTAATCCATGCACAGCACTATACACACGCTATGTGCACATTCACACATTGTACACAAGCTCTGAGAATAATTTTTGGTTGAACTATTCCTTTAAAGGTTTATACAACTCGCAATAATGCAGCTTTTTCTCTCTGTGGACCGCCGCTTTTAGCACCTTGTTGCTTCTTTGTGTTATTAAACTTGTTACGGCCCCTTTCACTTTTAAAAACTCAATCTCTCCTCTCATTTGTCGTGGCCATGCTGTCTTTGTAGAGTTTGTTGCAAGTCATGTAAAAAAAAAAAAAAAAAAAAAGTATCTTCTTCACAATCTCTGAGAGATGGGGTTCAAAATGATCAATTTTAACAACAGTAACCTAGGTAACAACTCAGCTGGCACGTGTGATTGTAAATAAAACACTTCCAAACCACACCCACAATTAGTTTTATCCAATCACCAGTGCTATTCAACCAGCCGAATTCTCCTAGGTCAAGAATTTCAGAGATGTGCACGAACAAAAGAAAAATCTCCAAACTAACACATTGGTAGAGCATAAACTTCACTGCATTTCATCATAATTTGTAGGCGAACTAAGCGAAGCCTTTTGCCCAGTGAGTATAAATTAGCCTTACTTCAGCAGAACACAAAGGAAGATTTTAAGAATATCTCAGCTCTGTCCATACAATGCAAGGGAATGGTGATCAGACCTTTGTAGCTTTAAATATCAGTGTTTAAATCCATATCTTATGAATTGATATAACAGTTGTGGGTGAGAAACAGAACAATACTTAAGTCATTTTTTACCCTAAATCTCCACTTTCACCTTCAGATGTGAAAGTGAAACTAAACAGGCCACATGTTATGGTCAGATGTGAAATTGATAGTGGAGATTTGGAGTAAAAAAAGGACTTCCATTTTTATCTGTTCCACACCCATTATATCCCTTCCGAAGATAAGAATTTAACCACTTTTTTTGTTTTTTGGATTACGTTTATGTTTTCTTTATTTGATTTTGAGCAACAAAGGTCTGATCACAATCACTTGCATTGTATGGACCTACAAAGCTGAGATATTCTTCTAAAAAAATCTTTGTTCAGCAGAAGAAAGTCATACACATCTTGGATGGTATGAGGATTAAATGATGAGAGAGTTTTCATATTTGGGTGAACTATTGCTTTATAGAAGAACCCTGGAGAGTCTGCAGTATGTTATAGGTGACAGTCACTGCCCTCACTAATACACACAGACACCAGCAGAAGGGGCTAAATGCTTCTTTGCCATTTGGACATACAGGGATAAAGACTGTGGCTATAATGCTGACTGATTTGCAGAGGGGAAAAAAAGTGCATCTGTTCCAAAACTATCTCTGCCTTCCGTTTTCACTTGTGAATGGTCTTTCCTTTTATTTCTGCGCTTCCTAAAACATAACAGAATATGACCTGCTAACTCAGTTAAAATAAACTCCTCTTTTTAATGGGACTGTTAATGAAAGAAAGAAAGATGCTTACAATTTTGAAGAATTGCAAATTTGGTGGAAGGGAAGAACATTTTATTTTCGTTTAAAAGAAACAAAAGTTACTTAGATTTTTTTCTATTAGACACCCCATAATAACATTCTTAGAACATTCTACAACCCCAATGCTATTTTTCAGTCCTTGAAAAATGCTAATAAAACCAAAAAGGATTGATTTGTAAATTATATTCACGTTTTGCTATATTGAAAACACTACAACTACACATAATATGATGTTTTACCTTGTACATTTCATTTTTATTCATTTGATTTAATATATAGTCATTTCAAATCAGATAACTGCAACACGCTCCAAAAAAGTTGAGAAGGGCAATTAAAGACTAGTTCAAATAACAAGGCGATGTGAAACAGAAGATGTTAAACAGGTGAGGCAATCGTGTCATAGTTTATAAGGAGCCTCCAAAAACAGCCTAGACCTTCAAGGGCAAGAATCATTCGCGATTTGTCAATTTGCCAACAGATGCTTCAGCAAATAATCCAGCACTTTGAGAAAAATGATCCCCCAAAGACAAATTGGAAGGATTTTGGACATTTCACCCACTACAGTGCACAATATATTTAAAAGATTCAAGGAATCTGGTCAAATCTCGGTGTGTAAAAGGCAAGACGAAAACCACTTCTGAATCTTAAAAATGTATTTGTAATGGATATCATGAACATGGGCTTAGGGATACATTAGTAATCCTTTGTTAGTCAACACCACTCGCCTCTGCATCCACAGATGCAAGTTAAGACTTTACTATGCAAAGCAGAAGCCATACATCAACACTGTCCAGAAACGCTGCCGACTTCTCTGGGCTCTGTCTCATCTTAGATGGAAAGTAGAACAGTGGAACCGTGTTTTTTGGTCCGATGAGTCCACATTTAAATGTTTTTAAAAACACAGCCATCTCTGGGCCAAAGGGGAAAAGGACCATCCAAGCTGTTATCAGCATCAGGCCCAAAAGCCAGTGTCTGTATGGGCCGGGGGAGTGTCAGTGCCCATTGCATGGGTCTCTCACACATCTATGAGGGCACCATTAATGTAGACAGATATGTTAAAAATTTGGAGCAGCATACAATGCCATTTCAGCTGGACAACTTCAAACCACATTCTGGCCGAATAAGCAGACCATGGGGGTGCTAGATTGGTCTACCTGCAGTCCTGACCATCTCCAATTGAGAATGTGTGTCGCATTTTGGAGCGCACAATATGGCAACGAAGACACCGTACAGTTGTGCAGCTGAAGACCTGCATAATGAATGAATGAGGGAAAATTCCACTTAAACTTAAACTTTTGTCTTCAGTTTGTTAAACAGTTTGGTAAACACTCGACTGTCCCAACTTTTTTGGAGTGTGTTGCATCTGATTTGAAATTACTGTACATTTAAAAAAAAAAAAAAACTATGAAATTCACAAGGAAAATCATCATATAATTTGTGGTTGTAGTGCTTTCAACATAGTAAAAGGCTCTCCTTATTGTTTTATTAGCATTTTTCCTACTGTCCCAACTTTTTCAGAATTGGGGTTGTATGTAAAATTAATTATTACAGGACAGTTCGACATGAACATCTGACTGAATTCACCCTTTGTTGGCTTCTGTCACATGACATGGTTCCTCTATAAGAAGAAAACCCCTTTTGCATAAGGAGACTGGACACAAACAAATGTCTGTTCTTGCACTCTAAACAGTGCTCTGATTTCAACATCATATTTGAAAGGATTCCCTTTTCTCATATTAAAGGAAGACTTCAGAGGCTGCTGGGAAAAGCTGTTCCAAGAAAATTGTTCTCTTCTTCTGGTTAATAACCGGACACTACGTTAATGCTCTACTACAAAGCTGCTCAAATGGCAACCTTATACCAATTCTCTGGTTAACATCGTTTCACGGTCTATTGGACAGATAAAAGTAAAAATAAATAGCAATAAATGTGTTAGAGATCTGAATGGCCCCCCTGGGGCTTTTTGTGGGTCTTCGAGAAATGGTGCCATTAGTGTGCTATGTATGACCCCATGACTACATTATAAAATGAACAGGATACTGAATTTAGTCACATAATTTCAGATTTGACTGTTTAGTGTGAAAAAAAAAATTGCATGCATTAACATTATTAAGGATAAAAGTTTCCATACATGGCTCTCCTTTTGTGTTTGCTAAGTCAAGGTTAGTGCTTGCATGGTCGAGTGTGTCAGCATATAGATCCCTTATATTTCCTTCCTTTTAGAACAGCAACATTTGTCGTTACTGTCTAACACACTGATTTCTGCTTCACATGTGCCTCCATCCCTCTCAGAAAACTCTGATCAGATGCTTTGAAATGAAATGTACTTGGAGTACTTTTTTTCTACTTTTTACTTTTAATATTTTTCTGAACAAACAAAGATCATTTCCAGCACATAACAAACAGTGAAAATGGTGGTGGTGTAAATAACACTTTAAAATGTTTTTGAATAAAACAGCAGACTCCTTTGTTTTGCTTAGTTACCTCAGATCAAATAAAATAAAAATAGTTGACTCAGCTTAAGCTTCATTTTTGACTATTCTCCAACTAATTAAATTACTGTTACTCTCTAAACCCTAAAGTTGTCATTTATAAAAACAATCAAATGGTCCCATTTAAACAGTACTTGAAATGTCACATTTTGGAATAATAACTCAAAAATCTATGTTTTTTAAACTTTAGCTTCGAGTACGACTATCTCAATTATATAGTACAAATTTGTGTGGAAATCCAATAAACCCTTGTGCTTGAATAAATCATGTATGTTTGGTCAAGACAAGGGGAATTATGGAGAAACATAATAATTGTTAAGAAAATTATATTGGTTTAATTCTTATGACTATTGTTGTGGTTTTGTTGTACCAGATGATTGTTGTGATTTGTGCAGTCACCATTAAGGTGATTAATGTTACCTCTGGTGAACTTGGAGCCTGATAAATTTAACCTCCTGTCATCCGAGCAAGACTGCTGTGTGCATTTTCCATTTCCCTTTTTGATTTGTAACTAGTAGCACTTAATACACAAGCATAATAATAATAATAATAATAATAATAATAATAATAATAATAATACTTTTCTAGAGCAAATAGTTTTCCTAAAAATGTATGTCCATATATTTGGACAGCGGGACTAAGTTGTTAAATTTTAACTAATACCGAACTATACAAAAAAGTAGTCAAATAGTTTATCATGTGTCCAGGAGTTTTGGTTATTTATATTGTTGAGACGTTACAGACATTACAGCTGGTTTTCTGTAAAGCTGCTTGTGAACAAAGTAATAGCAAACATCATCCAATCACTGCCAAACATGTTAAAATAAAATTATACATTAAAAATTCTAAATATATCTATCTTATCATTGTCTCATGCCTGCTCAACATGTTGAGTGGTCCAAACATCATCTGCAGCCTGACACTGAACTTTTGGTCGGATTTTAGGAGTGAATGCACTTGGCTGCATAGAAAGCTATGGGATATCCCCTTGCTCCCTAGTTAGTGAATGACTTAACCTCCAGTGTGCTGTCGGTCTGCACAGGTCTCAGAACAGTTTGAAATGCACCTTTTTTTCCATCCTAACTCCATGTAAAAGCCTCTCAAAGGAAAATGTTTTCATTCTCAATGTGAAATTGCACAGTAAATATAGGGTTTCTAATGGGGGAAAAAAAAAACTAATGATATTGTCCACTATTGGGTCATTAAGTTTAACAGTGTGCTGTTTCATGACAAATCACTCAAATTTAAAACAAATGGCATATCGGATGAAACTAGAGACTAATCTATTGATTCAAACAGGTTTTAGTTACCATTAAATTAGGTTTCTTACCAGATGTAATTTTGTTGCCATTTCTCTCAAAGACAGAGTCTGCTATGTTCGCCGCTATGTTGTTTTGTCACATGTCTAAATTTTAACCCTTTACTAACAGCCTAGAAGAGCCTTCTGAACTGAGATCAATCAGTTTAAATTAATTAAAATTATGCGTTGCGAATAGCGAAGCCAAAACACAATGTCCACGCAGAAGGACGCGGGGTCACATGAGTTTAAGGGAGCGGTAACATACCTTCGTACTGCAAAATTCTGTGGGTGAAATACAGTCATCTCAACAGAAATCTGCACGATCGTGAATTTCGTGTGACATGAAAGTCTGTTTGTTTATGTTTTATGCTGTTAAGTTAATTTATATCATTACATTTTCGTTGACTGTTCAGCTGTTGAACGGTTCCTGCCTCCTCCTTGCTCATCCTTATACGGTTACACTAGTTTACAAACTAAATAATAAAGTTAACTTTACTTGAGCCAAAGTAGTATGTTTATTTAGCTAAATTTCACACAATTATCTTGAATAGATATATAAAAATTGTTTTACAAGTGATATTTACATTGATTATTTTTCTTTCTTTTTTTATTGCATATCACATTATATAATATTTCATATCGAACATGCTCTTTACTGACACTTTTGTACAATTTTCAAAAACATTTCAGTGACAAAATTGTTGGTCATTGTGGAAATGACACCACAACTGAGGGACAGTCATAAAGAATGTAGAAAATGTTTCATTATTTTACACAATAACATTTCAATTGTTTATCACTCTTAGTTTATATTATCATAGTTTTAATAGTCATAGACTATTAATATTTTCATGATGACTTTTCCTATTTTAAGAATGAAATTCTGGGTCTTTGATGGGGTCAAACAAAACATTTTACACATTAATGACATTTGCACAAGCAGTGTTGGGGGAATCCTATTGCAAAATAATTAGTAACTGTAATCAAATTACTTTTAATCAAAAAGGTAGTATAATGCATTGCATTTCTTTAATTTATTGTAATCAGATTACAGTTATTGAATTTATTTAATTACAAGGGTTACACATATTTCTAATATAATTTTTTGGTTAATGTAGAATAGATTTAAAACATGAATTATGTACAAATATGTCTGTTTGCATTTACCTGAAAGCTAAAGAATCACTATTAATTAATTGTAATGGAGAAAATTGTGGTGTTGTATGTTTTTTTTTAATTTATAGACCATTTCAAGGACTGTTCGTTTGTGACGTCAAGTGACGTTAAATGTTCCATGAACATTTCCTGCTTGTCAAAAAGAGACTATTTAACAGAAACAGGCCACTTCTATTAAAATGTATAGGAGAAATTGGAATGGTCAACCCGCTTTAGAGGTAAAATAGCCAATCACCTTTTAGATACAGAAATCGCCTGTCAATCAACTGGAGAACACGCATGCGCATTAGCTATGCAAGATGGTATAATTGCATTTATAGCATAATCTGAGGTAAAGAAACACAATTTATTATATCAGTTGTGATGGAATTATATGCCCTTCCTGTGGATCATCATTGCCCAGATGCGCTGCTGGACCCGCACCCCGGAACCCCGGTGCGAATTGGAACACGCGACGCGGCCGACAGGCCAGGATGCCTGCCCGCTATTCCCCTCAAGTGCAGAGGCTCTGGGAAGCCGGACCGCTCGAATGAAGCCGCACAGTGTTGTCAGATTTTACTGCTCATTTGAAATGTTATTTTATCGTAATCTTGACCAACCGTATAGGATATTTCAGTCTTTACTCATTCAAGTAGAAAGGAGCTGCACTTTCATGCCGCTCGTTTACATAAAAAAAAAAAAAAAAGCTGTCCAAACTGCCCAAGAACGTTCCAAAAACGGCCACCAGGACTGACTGGCCTTGAAAAAGTATGTCTGGACTTTCCTAATGGTCTATACAACAGTTAGTTTTGGTCCTCGAATCTGGTTCGATGAGAGACGTTCCATGAGTACTTATTTCACAGGTTAGCAGCACTCGGAGACTTCACTGTTTGTTTGTACCACTCAGCGAGTGTTCATGCTGATCAAAGCTAAAGTGTAATAGCAGCACAGATGTGTAAAATAGCTAGTTGTGTGTCTTTCCACTTTTCCCTGTGAGATTAAAGATTTTTGCCAGCAGATGGCGACAATTTTTTTTTTATGTGTAATGAGCCAGTTAAGTTTGATGTGTATTGATTCAGTGCAGGTCAGTCAGTGAGTGGTTTCTTTGAAGTCATCAGCATTGTCTCCTACCCCATGATTGCTTGGACTACTACTACAGCTGGAAAATACAGTTAAACTAACAGCTTCAGCATTAAGGCTTATCACAGCTGAGAGACACAACAGATGGAGTAATCAAAAACAGTCAATGCGTTTCTTTTACCAGAGTTTCTACATTGGAAGATGTAAATATTCAACATGGCAGAGTACAGAACGGTTGCTATAGTGAATGACTCTTGCACACTGGTTCGGAGGGCTATTTTTACCAAGAGAAAATATGATATATTATTATATTATTAGAATTATATAATATATAATAGAATTATATTATTTTCAGCAAGCTGTAACACTACTGCTTGGAGTTGTGAATCATGCAATAGACGCACAAGCTCTATTGCTCTCTCTTTCTTTCTCTCCTTCTTTAACACACACACACACACACTTGTATCTCCAATGATTCTTAGAAACAGCCCAAGTGGTTGTAAATAGTTCTAATTGTGTGGGGGTTTTTTTTGTGACAGTCCTTAGTTTTTCCTAGTTTTTTTATTTACTTGTTCTTTGAATTGTTTCATTTGTGTAGTAATATAAGCAATATAACACTCACAATTGTGCGGTATGGCCTTTAATCAGCACGTAGGGCCATACAGCACTCTTGCACTTGTGATATTTCTTTATCATTGAATCGTGTTTTAGAATGTAACCTAAAAGTAAATGAAGGGATAAGTAAAGTAATCTGGTTACAATTAAAATAAATTACTAATTTGTAGTGGATTACTTTGAGTATATTCACCAACTCTGTTAAAAAGTCGTGAAAATAAATGGTATGGTACAAAGTTTTCAAAAAGTTGCATGATGCAATAATGTTGGTGGCGTTTTTGTTGTTGTGCTTTTACCTCACAACAAGAATATAATCATTCTCATTTTCTCCCCCTCAAAATAGAGTTTGAGTGGGCTACACATCTGTCTGTCACAATTGAAGTTAATGTTACATTTTCCAGATTTACTTGAAGCATCTCTTATTGAATCTATTTCAACATATTACATTTACGTTGGGTTGTAAAAGTTTTTAAACATCTGTCCACTGTTGTGGACACTATAATGTGACCTTATACCAAAAAGAAAAAAAAAAAAACTAATAAATATTTAATAAATATCAACCCCTGTGACTATAGACATGTCTATAGTTCAAGAAAATGGTTATCAAGCCGTAGTTAACAGAATTCATGTGTTCTTTCCCCTTCTCATCTGATCTCTACTGTTCTCCAACACTTTATGCCCCCTCTCTGTGTATCTGTCTCTCTTCCTTCTCTTGGTCTGTTTTTGTTTTCCGAACAAGGTTCCTTATACAGGAAATTGTGTATTCTGGAAGCATTCAGGAAGGCAGAGAGCAGATTTCCTGTTAAAGCCATGGCTACAAAAAAGGGGAAAAAAAGAGAGAGGAAGAGAGAAAGCGGAGTGGGGGGTTGGGTAAAGGGGTTCAGTAATGTCCGAACCGGAGGAGGAAAAGCTCTCCCCTCCCCTCGCTTCTCTGCCCTCCCTTTTGCAAGAAGTTCTGACATTTCAAGCTTCCTCTCAACGCCACCCTGATGACCTCCTGATCATGGACTAAAAGAACAGATAGATAGACAGACAGAGACTGGACAGATTCTCACAGAAAGGCATCTGAGAATGATTAGAATATGAAGAGGAGTGGAAAACAGTAAGAAAGGAAGTGGAAAAGGGAAAACAACAGGAAATCTTCTCATTGGAGCAGCATTTCTGCAAAGCTCCCAGAGATACATTTGCTCTCTGGGCAAGCAGTGTGTTGTAACTTTCCTCTCAGATTCTATTCATCTCATTTCTCGGCCTGTACAAGGGCAAGAGGGAGGAGAAACCCTGATGATGAAGTGACGTTGGGCGTGTACAGAGCTCTAGAATTCTTCTCCCACACCAGCTCTTTTGGTGCCTCAATCAAGATGTGAGTGGATGATTCTTTTGTTTGACACTTTGGACTTCATGATTTGGGATTTCTTTTTTGGACATTTCTGATCAAAACTTGAACCCTTCCCATCCCATGTGCCGTGGGGCCAATGGTTGATTCTAAGGTGTGTTTGCTCTGATCTGGATAACTGAAGTCTGATGAAGAATAAGGCTGCCAAGCTGAAGTCCAAAAGGAAAGGAACTGAAAATGCATTCAGCTGTGACTTGACTGCACATCTGCAGAATTCAGGACAAGACGGTAAATTCCTCTTTCCAAACTCTTTCCTATAACGGGCTGCCCTTTCTTCAAAGCCCCGACAGTCATAATAAGTTTATTTTATTATAAACCCACACTAGCGCTCCAGCCTGGGCCTCTACGTAAACATTAGCTACGTGTAATAAACCAACACCCAATTTCGCTCATTTTCTTATTGAAAAACAAAAGCTGCTCTTTTCAAATTGAATCCTCAAGCTGAAATGTAGGGTGTTCAAAAATAAATCCCAATACAATTCTAGCCTGGCTGGTTGTGACCAGTTTTGATTTACCAAAGAAACTTTAATAGAAAATAAAGAGCAAAGGAAATGTTGAGAGGCAGTGGATGCGGAAAAGGAGGCTAGATTTAAAACACTGCTTCTGTTAAATGGCAACTTACTGTGTTTATGAAATTTAATTATAAAAAGTTGACAAGTTCTAAATAGCTTTTTGGCTATTGGTAAACTTTATCCAATAGCCTGTTGAGCCTGACATCAGTGAAAATTTTGGTTCGTTCTGAGCAGAAACTGTATTTTTAGTTCCAGTTCCGGCCTTCTGCTGCAATCTTTCCAATTGGTAAACGATTAATAATGTTCTTTTTAAAAATGACATTGCAACTGGTGTATCACCCACCCTTAGCACAGAGTAGTGTAACCAGATCTCTCGAGAAAAAAAATAACTTACAGGCACTTACAATGGGAGTGAATGAGACCAAACAGTAAACGTTAAAATATAAAAGTATAGCCACAACACGTAAACAATATGCATGGTGACATGATTTTAGTGTGATAAAATCAATTACTAACGCTTTCTGTGTAAAGTTATTTCCAATTTTACAACTTCATTGCCATGACGATAAGTGCCTTAAATCCTGTAATCCCTGTAATTTTGTAGTCTGACACAAAACAACGATTTAAACATCTTTACAACTCAAATAATACACTAGTTTTAACAGAAAAAATTATGTGAGTGCTTTTAAAAATGTTACATTTCTAACTGTTAACCCTCCAAAAATTGGCCACTATTCACTTACATTGTAAGTACCACACTTTAACTCGATTTTTGCTTTTTTTATAGGAAAGGAGGGACAAGTCTAAATTCATTTTGTGGTAATCAATATTATGCAACATTCTGTCGATTGAGCTTAACCTGTATTAATGTTTGAAGTACAACAGTGGAATTACTTCCATTTTATGTGTAATACAAGACAGGTTTTGTTTCCATCCATTGTGTTTGTAATGGGAATTATTAATTATTATGAATATGAATGCACTAATCCTGCAGTGGATTTTGCTCCCCATATCCTAAACTCTGACATTACATCAGCACTGATCTAGGAACTGTTTGATCCCACCCATTGTGGGACAGCTCCATGTGACTAACAGAGTTGATCTGAATCCTGTAATTGTGAAATGGTCTTTTGTTTTAGAGCCTGAATGCTCACGTTTTGTTCATCTTGGCAGAAAGAATTGCTGTAAATTCTTTGAAGAGATTGTTACTCAAAACAACAACGGTAAAATAATTAATATTCTATGTTAGGTTAAAACGCACACATTAAGGTGTTCTCTTTTGACCTTTTAACTAAGAGAAACAGCCAATGATTTGTAGACATTTTATTGTTAAACAAGCTTTATCATGATTAATAATTATGTATTGTTTATGTATTCATAACCAGGGTCTGAAATTTTGATTCATTTCAAGTGATGCTGCTGAGCTCTGACCAAGAAGCAGATCTGTAATTAAAACAAATGATTAAAATAAAATTATTAAATGTTTAAAAAAATTATAATTTGGCCCACATAAGATGATGTATAGTTCAAACACGTCCAAGCAGTGTTTGCATGTATGCAGGAGAGAATGTTTATTTATATAAGCATGGCCCTACATCAGCATTGCTGTGATTCGGCTCGAGTGCTGTCAGTAATCACAGCAGTGCTGATTTAGGGCCATATATCATGATTACGAGTGTGACATTGCTTATATACAACAGTTCAATGAACAAGTACATTTAAAAAAATTACGGTCATAAAGACACGTTTGTGCATGGAACTACTTGTGTGGCGGATCAGAATATGCCGTTGCATCCAAGCCTTCGTTAGTTATTAAAAAAATTTTTACTTCAGAAATAGTATCACGGCTTGTTCTGTTTTGGACAAGTTACTGGATAAACATGGATGGATGGGTGTGTGTGTGTGATCACCTGTTGCCACACTCAAGCAGAGATGCTGTCAGCTTTCTGAAGATCAGCTTTCTCAGTGGAAAAAAGGGGGGTATCTCTCCCTATTTCGCGGTAACTGGTGCGCAAGTGTCTTTAACTATATAAACCGCAACGTCCTCCTCCATTTTAAACAGTGTGCCCACTCCAATGTGGAAAGTCCGATAAGAGCTAAGCGCCTTCAGTTTGTGTAATTAATCAGTTTGTTGTGTCTCTCAGATGTGATGAGCTGTAATCTTAAAGTTGTTTGTTTAAAGCTATTTCCTAGCTTTAGTAGTAATACGAGCGATCACAGAGCTGTTTTATGTAAACACTGGCTGACGCGAAATTCACTTCACGTCACCTAACTGGCTCATATCACACACAAAAATTATCTTTGCCACCACCTGCTGGCTAACATTAATAATGTAAAAAATAAAATACATGGAAAAAAAAAGACAAACAGAAGCTCTTAACACATGCACTACTCTTACACTTTAGAACCACATGTACGCAAGTGTAGTGATACACACAGTGAAGCGTCAGAGTGCTGATAGTGTGAGACCATCAGTGCCCATAGAACGTCTCTCGTCCAATCAGATTTGAGGACCGGAACTAACTTTTGTGTGTGTAATGTGTATACACACACACACACACACACACACACACACACACACAAACATTAGAAGAGTAGAGTGTGTATGGTCACTTGCTATTTTTTTTTTTTTTTTTTTTCACATTTTAGAATAATAATGGTCATCACAACTATGGAATAACATAAATGGAACTAATGTTGTAACTAAACAAAATCGAAAATAAATCAAAACTGTGTTATATTTTAGCATCTTCAAAGTAGTCACACTTTGCCTAGAATTTGCAGAAACATACTCTTGACATTTTCTCAGATACCTTCAGATCAAAAGATTTTTAAGATCATGAGAAACATTTCAGGCAAGTGACCCAAAATCTTTGAATGGTAGTGTTTTTATAAAGGCTATTGTATACTATGCTTATTATGATGCTGATTTTCACTTATTGTGGGCTCGTTTTTCCTGACCATGTCCTCTTATTTCTTTTCTTGAGAGATCTGGTAACACTGCAACTGGTTTATCACCCACCCTTATCACAGGGTAATGTCATTTTTTATAAATGTAAAAAAAAAATGTTTTATTTTATTCTAACTGGTTACAACTGGAAAGGTTTTAGCAGAAGGCACTGGAACAAAATATACATTTTCTGCTCTGAACAAACCAAAAGGAACTTTTTGTTTTCATTCCCTGTTCATAACAAAATAGCCAATAAGCCTTTATAGGGCCTTATCATTTCTGCATATTTTGGTTTCAAAACATTTGAAACTACCTCAATGCTATTTGCTGTAATTATTTTAGGAAAATTGTGTTATTGAAATCTTTTATCAAAATGTAATAATCTGCTCTCTCTCTATAAACAACTTTCCTTTTTAACTAACATCAGGCTCAACAGGCTATTGGTTAAATTTAACCAGTAGCCAAAAAGCTATTTAGGACTTGTTTTAGTAACTTCACGTTCAGATCTGGCTCAATTCTGGTATAAAACATTCGAATCCAATCAATTCCCAAAGTAAATACATTTTCTGGTTGATGAACATCC
Organism: Xyrauchen texanus; assembly: GCF_025860055.1. Classification (NCBI taxonomy): domain Eukaryota; kingdom Metazoa; phylum Chordata; class Actinopteri; order Cypriniformes; family Catostomidae; genus Xyrauchen; species Xyrauchen texanus. The sequence goes on from NC_068279.1 coordinate 50,480,493, forward strand.
TTTCACACTTGGAAATACGTCACTGTAAAATGGTTTGTAAATGGGGTTTAAGTTTATGTCTGAGTTGTTAAAATGATTAGATCATAATTTGTTCTTAAAATGGATTTATGTATGGTAGAAATGTCTGAAGTATAATCCAGCATTACAACAATCATGTTGAGTTGTAGAGATCCCCTTAAAGCAGTGATAAGGTGAAAGCATTACCCCTTTGGCATGTCCTCCTTACACCACCACAAATTTCCATGCTTGCCCTGGCTGGTTTATGCTGGTTAGTCAAGTTATGCTGGTTCTCTTACGAGAGGTTCTCTCGTATTGCGTAAGCTAGCTTACGCTACGGGAAAGATTCATCTTTTCTGAGATATTGAAGCCAAAAAATTATCCTTAATTTTTGTATCCATTGTCAACGCAGTGCGGCAGCTGCAGACCTTGAGCGAGCTAGCTAGCGAGCTCATAGGTTGCTCTGCGGCAACTGCTGCAGCCTATAGACGAGCTTGGGCGAACTCGCATCCAATGAGAGGCGTCCGCGCGCTCACTGCATCAAAGCCCGCCAAAATGGGCGTGACTAGAGTGCATATAAGCGTAGTTCGTAGGCTGGAACCCTGATTTTCATCTCTTCAGCGAAGCTCTCCGCGATCGCTGACCTGGAAGCCGCGTCGCCGTTTGAGGGGCATCTAGCAAGCGTGGACAGCGCTAGAAGAAGCCGGCCGTCTCAGCCACCTTCAGCCATCCTGCGAAGCTACGCCATCCGACGACGTATCCTTTTATTCAGCAAGCTAGTTCTCACGAACTATTCACAAAAGAGTACGAGCGTCTTTTTCAAGATGCCTCGCTCCACTTGCGCCTCATGTCGCGCCCTTCTCAGCACAGGAGACCGCCACATCATCTGGCGCTCTCTGCCTGGGACTGGGGCACGCAGAGCTCGCCCTCACTGAGGGCGGATGCGATTTCTGCGAGGAGCTACCGATGTCGACCCTGTGGGCTCGACTCGAAGCAGTCAAAGCAGAAACCGCCACGCCGCTTACCCTCAGCCGCGCGAGGAAGAAGCGCCGCTCACAAAGGCTGCCGGAAACTGTGGTTGAAGCGACTGCCTCGCCGAGCCTCTCCCTCGAAAGCATCGCTCACCCTCCCCGCCCCGGACGCCAGCGAGTTGCCGCCGAGCGGCCGCGACTGCTGCCATCTCGGATGACGGCGGAGGATAAGGGCCGCTGTTACATCATGGCTTCGGACAGCGAGGAGTGGACAGGCTCCCAAGCCTCCTCCTCAGCCCAGGAATCCAGCAGGACCGCGCCGAGTCGAAGGGGACTTAACACGCCCCTCACACAGGCCGCCGACCGCCTCGGGCTCGAGTGGTCACCGCCCCTGAGCAGGCACCCAACAGACTCGACGGCTGCTTTCTTCAAAGCCATCGCCGCTCTACACCAGCGGCCGGGCCGCTCCCTTCCTGCCGGAATTACATACGGAGCTTGCAAAGTCGTGGAACGCTCCTTTTCAGCCAGGACCCGTTCACACGCCTCCACCTCTCTCGCGTCGGTGGACGGCGCCACTGAGAGAGGCTACTCCTCCATCCTCCCGGTCGATGACTCGGTAGCAGCACACCTTTGTCCGCCCTCCGCGAGATGGCGTTCCAAGCCTGTGCTCCCGTCTAAGGCCTACAGAGCGACTTCCGCCTATGTTGGCCGCGCCTATTCCGCCGCCGCTGCCGCGATCTGCTCTGCACTCAATGGCCGCTTTACAGATCCTACAAGCAGACCTTCTTCGAGTGGGATGAGAAAGGCAGGCACCCAGAGGCTGTTACTGATCTACGGCGCGACAGACCTCGCCCTTCGACTACCAAAGCTGCAGCCCAAGCTCTAGGGAAGTGCATGGCCTCGCTGACTGTGACCGAGAGACACTTATGGCTAACACTAGCCAACATGGGAGAAGCAGAGCGCTCCACGCTCCTCAACGCACCGCTCTCTCCAACCGGTCTCTTCGGCTCCGCGGTGAGTGGCATTGTTGACCGCTTCTCAGAAGTCCAGAAAGCCACCCAAGCCATGAACCTCTTCCTGCCGCGGCCGCTAGCTCCTCTGCAGGCCGCTCACGTGATCAGCCTCCTGCACGCAGCCTCTTCACAGCTCCAGTTCAACAATCTCAGACTTCTCAGCGTCGACAGGGCGGCCGCCTCGATCAGGCTCAGACAGCCGCCGCAGACCGCCGCCCGCTGGCCTCGATCTAAGGTAACGCTGAAACCCGAGCAGTCGAAGTCTTCCTAACTGTGTTGAACAAACGACGGCTCAGTCCCGCCGCGGCCGACCACTGTCAAAGCTTTACCCCTGTCAGTCCCCTTCTCTCAGGCTACTACAGTGGTGAATTTAGCAGCCAACAAGCCGGTGACACTGCCCGCTTGCTCAGACTCAAACGCCGCTTTCACGGCGACCCAAATAAATCTTGTAAAGAGCAAACATGTCTTATGTGTAGAAAAAGTGCCCACAACCCAGTGTTCGCCCCTACACACAAGCATAACACATCCCGTGCTCCCTATCAGAGCACGCTCTCATAAAGCTGTTACGAACCGCCGAAGCGCCATAGTCAATGAAGGCGCTCACAAATGCGTACGGCGCACCATTCTCTGCCCGCTCTGTCACACGACCAGCCCTATGTGTAGAAAATGTGCCCACAATCCAGTGTTCACTTCTGCACACAAGCACTGCATGTCTCGTGTCCCCACCAGAGCACGCTCACATAAAGCGGTTACTGAACCGCTCGAGCGCTAGAGTCAATAAATGCGCCCACAAATGCGTGCGCTGCGCTCATTCTCTGCCCGCTCTGTTACACGGCCAGCAACCATTCCTCTGTGTGTGAGTCCCGTGCCCATGACTATGCTTACGCATCACGTAACAGATGTGACTCTTTCCCCATTCATTCCAATCGGAAGTCACTCACAAAACAGCCTGTTCATGCTGTCTCGCGAGCAATCATGCATGAACACACTAAACGCGCCACACATTTTGTTCAGTGCTCTGTGTGCGGCAATCAGAGCTGAATTGGCCATTCACCCTCTAGCGCTACGCTTCAAAGCGTGGGAAGCTATTCCTGGGATATCCAAGTGGGTGTTAAGCACAATACAACAGGGCTATTTGCTACAGTTCGATCGCCGCCCCTCGCTTCAGAGCTGGCTCGAAACCACTGTGAACACGGAAGCAGCGTGCATGCTTCGCTCAGAAATAGCAAGCCTTCTGTGCAAAAGGGCCATAGAAAAGTGCCACCCTCTCTGAGCGTAGTCGGGTTTTACAGCCGTTATTTTCTTGTTCCCAAGAAAGACGGCGGCCTCAGACCCATATTAGATCTCAGGGTTTTGAACAAGGTGCTTGCAAAAGACCGCTCAAAATGCTTACAATCAGGAAACTCCTCGCGATGTGCTGCCAGGGGACTGGTTTATTTCTCTCGATCTGAAAGATGCATACTTTCAGATTCAGATAAATCCCCGCCACAGGCCATTCTTGAGATTCGCCGACGGCCAGGTTTATCAATACACCGTCCTTCCGCTCGGCCTGTCCTTAGCACCTCGTACTTTCACGAAGTGCATGGATGCGGCGCCGCACTCCCTGCGGAGTCAGGGTTTGCGAATTCTGAACTATTTGGACGACTGGCTGATTATGGCTCAGTCACATATGGAGCTTCTGTCTCACAGAGCAGTTCTCCTCAGCCATCTGAACAGTTTGGGTCTTGCAGTCAATTGGACCAAGAGCTCACTACAGCCCAGTCAGACCATTTCCTTCCTGGGAATAGAACTAGACTCCGTGGCAATGACGGCTCGCTTATCTACACAGCGCGCACGCCGTGTTCAGCGACTAGCCGCATCTTTTCAGATGAACAGCCTCACGCCTCTGAAGAAATTCCAGAGAGTGCTAGGTTACATGGCCTCAGCCGCAGCAGTACTTCAGCTGGGTTTACTGCACATGCGCTCGCTTCAGCATTGGCTAAACACCCGCGCGTCTCGCCGGGCTTGGGCCACAGGCCGCCAGCCCATCAAGGTGACTCAGACCTGCATATCAGCTCTGCAGCCCTGGACAGTGGCCGAATGGTATCAGCGGGAGTGACAATGGGAGCTGTATCTCGCCGAAAGTCATCTCGACAGACGCCGCCCAACACGGGTTGGGGCGCGGTCCGCGAGGGCTCTCCGGTTTTCGCCTATGGTCAGTTCAGGAAAAGCTCCTTCACATAAATTGTCTGGAAATGATAGCGGTCGAGTACGCCGCGGCGCTTTCTCCCGGTCATTCAGGGTCACCACGCCCTGGTCCGCTCGACAACAGATCTGTGGTATCCTACCTAAACCGCCAGGGCGGTGTCAGATCCAGGAACCTCTTCCATCTGACAAAACGCATACTGAGTTGGTCCCAGTGCCACCTGCGCCGCTGAGGGCGACGCGACGTGCCAGGCCACCTGAACGACGGCACGGACAGACTGTCCAGAGACAATATTCCCCAGGGAATGGTCCCTGCACGCTCAAACAGTCCAGACGTTATGGCACCTATTCGGCAGAGCAGAGATAGACCTCTTTAGCGCCCAAAGAGAACTCTCACTGCCCAATATTTTTCTCGAAGCGAGGACGCACTGGCCCAGGACTGGCCCAGACGCCCGCTTTACGCCTTCCCTCCCGCCTCGCTATTGCCACAGGTAATGCAGAGGATCAGGGAAACGCGTCACTCGGTGCTCCTCATAGCCCCGCTTGGGAGAATCAGACATGGTTCCCGGAGCTTATGCAGCTGTCACTGACAGCGCCATGGCCCATCCCAGTGAGAGCAGATCTCCTCTCTCAAGCTCGCGGCACAATCTGGCATCCCCACCCAGAGCGCTGGGCGCTGCATGCGTGGGTGATCAACGACTACCCGTCGCTCTGCCAGAAGGAGTAATAAACACCATCATACACGCTAGAGCCCCTTCCACGAGAAGACTCTATGCGTCAAAATGGTCTGTGTTCTCAAAATGGTGCACCGACAGAGACCTGGACCCACGGACATGTGGGATGTCGTCGCTGCTCGTATTTCTACAAGAGCTGCTGGATAAGGGCAGATCCCCATCCACGCTCAAAGTGTACGTGGCGGCCGTTGCGGCGTTCGCTGAACCCCTGCACGGCCAGTCATGGGGTAAAAACGAGCTGGTCATCCGCTTCCTCAGGGGAGCTAGAAGGATGAACCCCCGCGCTCCCATCGGTTCCTATCTGGGATCTTTCTATAGTTCTCGAAACTATGAAAGCCCCCTTTCGAACCACTTCAATCCGTGGATTTGAAATACCTTTCACTCAAAACCGTTTTTCTGACTGCCCTGTCATCAGTCAAGCGTGTGGGAGACCTTCACGCACTGTCTGTCAGCGCTGCGTGTCTTGAGTTTGGACCAAGTGACTCCAAGGTCATTTTAAAGCCTAGACACGGCTATGTTCCCAAGGTGATCGGTACTCCTTTCAGAGCACAGGTCATTTCCCTATCGGCGCTGCCAGCACCGGATAGCGAACGCGGCGCCAATCTCCTTTGCCCGGTCAGAGCACTGAGATTGTATACTGCGCGCTCCGCTGCTTTCAGGCGCTCCGAGCAGCTTTTCGTTTCGTTCGAGGCGCACCAAAGGTCTCGCCGCCTCGAAACAGACACTATCTAGATGGATAGTGGACGCTATTGCTGCTGCATACGCGTCAAAAGACCTGCCATGCCCGTTGGGCATTAGGGCTCACTCCACTAGAGGCATGGCATCCTCGTGGGCATGGTCCAGCGGAATTTCCATTCACGACATATGTGTGGCAGCGGGATGGACTTCCCCTCCACCTTTGTCAGATTTTACAATATGGAAGTGCCCGCTCTGCAGGCAAAACTACTAGCGGTTTAATACGCTACAGCTCCCCTGGTGAGCTGCACTGATGGGACACATTCCACACAGACCGGCACCGCCGCTCTGTCGTTCCCGTCCTACTATGTGCTTATGTATTACACAATCAATGACCCGCATTCTTGCCGGCCAAATATTATTTCCCCACTCATAAGGGCTCCCCGGGTCCCCCTTAATTCCCTGGGGCTCATACAGTGGATGCTTGGCGCGACGGCGTTGACAACGGGTTCCCGTAGCGTAAGCTAGCTTACGCAATACTGAGAGAACCTCTCGTAAGAGAACGTATCGGTTACCTAACGTAACCTCGGTTCTCTCTAGATGAGGGAACGAGTATTGGCGTAGCCGGCCGTGCTTCAGCGCCACGGCGACTTTTCGCTTCAGTCAATGAAAACCAGGGTTCCAGCCTACGAACTACGCTTGTATGCACTCTAGTCACGCCCATTTTGGCGGGCTTTGATGCAGTGAGCGCGCGGACGCTTCTCATTGGATGCGAGTTCGCCCAAGCTCGTCTATAGGCCGCAGCAGTTGCCGCAGAGCAACCTATGAGCTCGCTAGCTAGCTCGCTCAAGGTCTGCAGCTGCCGCACTGCGTTGACAATGGATACAAAAATTAAGGATAATTTTTTGGCTTCAATATCTCAGAAAAGATGAATCTTTCCCGTAGCGTAAGCTAGCTTACGCAATACTCGTTCCCTCATCTAGAGAGAACCGAGGTTACGTTAGGTAACCGATACGTTTTTATTGTAGTTTCAACCATATACAGTTAGTACAGTACACAGCGAAATGAGACAACGTTCCTCCAGGAACGTGGTGCTACATAAAAACAACAAAGGACCAACAGCACTATACAATAGTATTGTATAGTGCTGGATACAATATACATGATAATAACTGAAACAAGATTCACCAAAGCACAACTGCCCCTACACTACTGAACTGACAAACTTTACAGAACGTTCCATGAGTATGAATGAGAGATTTCTGTGAACTCTTAACTGTGGTTTAAACTTCAAAAAGTGGTGAAAATTAAATGGATATTATTCTTACATAGGCGTTAATTGTGGCAAAATGTACGATTATTTTAAATGAACAGATCTGTTCATAACATTTTTAGCATAATCTCTATAATACTGTGAACTATTTAGCTACAATCACCTCTACTATGATCTGAATCAATATGTAAATAAATTAATGTTAAATTAATAAACTTAGGTTAGTAACATTAATTTACCTTGAAGCAAATGTAGGTGTACTGAAGTAATACTGTACACAGTACACTACTGACCAGTCCACATCTACCAAGCAAGAAGTGTACTAAGAAGTTTTTGAGTTGGTCTCTTTGGAAGAATAGACAAAGTTTCAAACAAGTTCCGGATTAGTGTGATATCAAATGTTTCAAAAGCAAAACGTAGCTGAAATTTCAACTCTAAAATAACTTTTGGCTTTACATCTGTAGCTTAGTGGTTAGTACAAAGCTTTGATATATTCAGCATGTGGGCGATGCAAGTTCAGGTTTGGCTCACGTCATTTCAAGATCCCATTCCTCTCTTGTTTCCATCATTTCCTGTTCTCTCTAAACTTTTCCTATCAAAAAAAGTCAACAATAATTAAATTAATAAAACTCCATAACCAATAAAATAACAATAAATAATTAAAACAAATAAATTTAATGAAATAAACACAAGATACACTGTATATTATGCTACTCAGTAAAATTTCACTTCTGCTCCAGAAATTCCATTGAAAGCCAAAAATTCCAAACCAAATGTTTGCAGTCACTTTAGTAATACCTTAATGTCTTCAAAATCTGTGCAAATTAAACATACAGTTAAATACACTTTTCTTACATCTTTGTATGTCATTTTTCTTAAGGATGAAGAATGAGTGAGCAAGTTGTTCATTTCCTCAATTTTAATCCTAATAGCTAACAAAGTAAAGCGGTTTTAGTACAGTAAAATCAAGGTTATAAAATTGCATTTACTGTGATTTGCTTAAAGATTATTAGCGTATTACTATAAAAAAATAAATAGAGTAAGTTGGAAAATGTAGCCCATAATGATAATTTACTTTAAATATAATATAAACAAATCAAAAGATTACCAGACTTAAACTATCATGAAGGTATGTTTAGGAAGTGATGAAGTTGGGTGGGAACTTTCCAAAGGCCTTTTAGAATCAGAGGAAGTGTCATAAGTAATACCAGCTGCAAGGCCTGGGTGTGTCAGGTTTCCTCTGAAACAAACAAACCATTTTTAACTTCCTGCCCTGGACCACCTTCCCCACAATAAACTGCCTGACAGGATAATGGAAGAATGGTATGACAGTGTTGTAGTTGACATGAAACACAACATTTAAAGAGGGAACGGTTATGTAGATACGTTTACTGTACAACGGACATATACATTAGTAAATATGTTCCCCTTATACATTTAACAATGTTTAATACTCCGTATAGTATTTGCATTAGACCATATTGTAAAGAATTGTTGCAAATATAGAAAATATTGGAATAAACTGCTCCAATCTCCATTATTTTTAGGTTTTCTTTTTAGTTTATAGGGTAGTTAAAGGTATAGTTCAACCAAAAATGAAAACTCACCATTTACTCACCCTTATGCCATCCCAGATGTCTGACTTTCTTTGTCTGCTGAACACAAAAAAATATATATATTTCCTTTTCTTTCTTTTCTAAATTGATTTAACAACCAGTGGAAGACAATCATTTGGTTGTACTTGTAGAATGATAATAAAGAGCCTGACTTGACTAGAAAATATCTCAGCTCTGCCTCTAAGTTCTCACGATAAATTTGAATGGTGATCAGCACTTTAAAGCTCCAAAACTGAGACTGTCATAGTAAAAAGTAATCCATATGACTCCAGTGGTTAAATTAGTGTCTTCTAAAGTTATTCAATGGCTTAGGGTGAGAAACATATCAGCATTAAATCCTTTTCACTACAATTGTTTACTACTGGCCGCTTTCTAATACGCGTTCTTGAGTGGATCGAGTTCCGCGTGACATAAACGTGTTGGCATGTTCGAATGAAAGCAAAACTAATGAAGCTTGTGAACAGCATTCTCTTGTAAACAAATCAAGCTGCTTTTCTGGTTGTATCATGTGAGTTCTCACATTAACATGCCAATGTGCTTAAGAAAATGACCACAGACCACACAAATAAAATACATCTTTCTATCTTGCTACAAAATAATATAATACAAAGAGAATTGATACTTTTTAAAATTACAGGCTAAAAATAAAAGAATATTATTTACTTGCACAGCTTCTCGCTGGTGTGAACACTCAGTGGGCGTGCTTTTTGTATTGTTTTTATTGAACATTAACGTATGTAGACTACTCTCGCAGAAAAAAAAAAGTACTATTTAAGGTACTATTTTAAGAAAGCAAAAAGGTATGAGTTTTGTTCCCAGAGGAACCTTTAAAAGGCACACAATAGATCCTTAGGGCACAATTATGTACCAAAAACAAGATAAGATTACAGCAAGGATCCTCAATGTGCCATTTTCACTAGAGGTACAGAAAAGGTCCACTTGAGGGTACCAACCTAGTTGAAGACCACAAGGGAGGTGTCCGGGAAGTGCGCAACAGCCTCAAGACCAAGGAAGTCGCGGACGTGGGCCTCAATCGGACGGTCCTCTTGCCTCAGGCAGAGCAGGTGGTGTCTGGCACGTAAAACCGTTGGATCCATGGTGGTCAGTCGTTCTGTCACAAATGTAAGGCAATGAAGGCAGACGAAGGTTGAGGATCCAAATGCAGCTTACTTTATTGTTAACAAAAACACAAAGGAAAACCCTCAGTGGGGAAATAAACATAAATAGAGAACTCGGGCAGGGAACACAGACCAGGGTAACAACATTCACAAACATTCAACCACGTTCACAAACAATCAACGAAAGACAGGGACTAAACCAAAAACCAGGATATATATATACATGAACATAGAACTAAGGGGCCAAAGAACAAACAGAACACCAAACAAGATAACGAGGGAAGCAAATGGCAAACCTAACGAGGGCAGTTGAAAACAATGAACAGTGAACACGAGGGCTGACAGGAAGACTATGGAGGTACAAGGGTGACAAATGTGAAAACTAAGGATTAACAAAAGTGACAAAATTACAAACAAAAGGGCAACAGTGAAACAAGACAAGGTATACATAACACTAGTGACCATGTCATTTTATTTTATTTTATTTTTTGAGAGTGTATATAAGGTAAAGGGGCACAGCAGAAACCTTGGGTTTCAATAGCTTGGCCTCTACTGAGTGGAATGGACAACAGGTGCCATACTTGAATCTGAACAAAGATGTAGCACGCAACATTAGCTGTCTCCACACAGCGCTGTGTGCTGCTCACGAATTGCAGGAACTTACTGGAAGGGGCAGTATGATGTCATTTTTATATCACCAGAACTTGAATTTGAAAAAGCCTCCGAATTCATGATCTTGAAAAATGACTGGGTGTAATTTGACGTCATCAAAAATATTTGCAGTTAATTTTAAATATTTTTAAATATTTTGTGTGAATTCACCTAAAAAAAAATCAGGTGTTTATTATTCAAGTGGTGGATTTCAGGTTGTGAAATTCAGGTCTCGATGTTCAGGTTGTTGTATACGGGTCGAAAAATTAATGTGGCAAAATTCGAGGATGACATCCGGGAATGCAAGGAAGAGCAAACGAGTATGTAATCCATCTCTCTCTTGGACAATCACAAAGCACTGGAAACAGCTCAAAAGTCAATTGAATTCAGACAAAATATTTTCAAATATTTAAAATTAACAGCAAAAATGTTCTATATCATCAAATTACACCCAGTCTTTTTTCAAGATCATGAATTCCCTTGAAATCCCAGGACACTTCTCAAATAGAGCAGGAGCGTAACCCCAGTATCCTGGCCAAATTACCCCACTGGCCATTATAAATCATGGCCTCCTAATAATCCCCATACATGAATGGGCTCAGTAACTCTACTCTCTCCTATCCACCAATAGCTGGTGTGTGGTGAGTGTACTGGCGCACTATGGCTGCCGTTGCATCATCCAGGTGGATGCTGCACACTGGTGGTGGTTGAGAAGAGTCACTGTGTAAAGTGCTTTGAGTGTAATGTCAGAAAAGTGCTATATAAATGTAATGTTCATTCATTCATTCACTTGTATCCGCTCTCCAGTTTGCAGAGAAGTTACTGAAACCTGGTGTCCCTCCCTCTCTTGCTGTTTGAGCAGGTTAAGCCACTGATGCTGATAGGGGCTGATCACCCTCACCTACTTACCCCTATTGAGCCAGTAAGGTTTGGCTCTCTGGGTGGACTGGCAGTTAGACACTCCCAGCTGTTGGGTCCAGCTGACTTCATCCAGTGGACGTCAAGCCCACGTCAATTCCCCTAATGACTGTTTAAACGCAGACAAGAGAGCTCATGAACAATTTTGAGAAACTGTGGTAGACTGGTGTAGACCAGTAGCTCATCTCACTGTCCTTACATTCCTTCACTATTTACTTGATGCTGTCGCACAGTCCAGCTGACTATTTTTTGACAGTGAGCTCTGTGTTGGAAGAAGTACTTGAGAGCACTCTGCGCATTTATTATTTTATGACTGAAGGCTGCGCTGGTTGTTCAGTCAGAGCGAGCAGGACCGATTTATCAGTTAATAAGCCTCTTCGCCCTGTCACTGTCATTATGTTCTCTTGGAGTGTTTAGAGTTGTGTCCGTCCAGAGAGAAAACCATACCATCCTCTACAAATATACATGCTCATCCATATGACGTAGCATAAAGAGACTCAGGACAAAGAGATCTGCACCAACATTTAGCATTGGATTGAAGATCATTCAGTTATGTACTCAGATTCATTGTTAAGGAAATACACCCTATAAACAATAAACCTGGTCTACGTTATTCCTTCTCTTGCTTTGGTATTCTAACCAACACAGCCAGCCCAACTCAACTTCTAAAATCGCACTAGCTCCTTGCTGTGTCACTTGGTTTCAGCTCCACAACTTGTGTGCTAGGCCTGTATTATAAGTCTTCTAAGGTCAAACAATAGTTTTGTGTGAGGCACAGACCGGAATTTAAGATGCTATTTACTGAAAATCCCTTCCTGCGAGCAAATCGCGTTCAATGCAGGCACACTACGACTGATTTGTGATACTTTTTTATTACAGTCAAATGCCCAGATGATGGGCACAGACGAAGACTGTCCACGTATCGAGAGAATCTGGGCCGTTCGTGGACAGTACGCACAGACTGTGCTGATGATGAAATTTGTGTCACGCATACTGTGTACATTCCGATCAGCAGCGCGGTCAACTGAAGTATTCTTTGACCTTAACTCACAAATCTTATCTTATTCATGTTTCTATTAGAACTTGCTTTGTGAAAATGCCTTATGGCATGGTTTGATGTCAAAGATATTTCTGGTTCTTGTGTGTCTCTTTCCTGGTTGCGTTTGTATATGTGGAAGTGGAAGTGAGATTTGATGGTTATGGTGTTGGAGGCCAAGGTTTTGAGTAAATTACGACTTAAATTAGTCTGTTCCTCACATGTTATTGGATGGCTTCAGAAGACTTGGACTACTTTATAATACTTTTATGGTACTTATTTGTCCTTTTTGGAACTTGACAGCCCTGGCTACTATACTCTTTCATTGAATGGAAATGATCAGTGTGAAAAGTTTCAGAATATCTTATTTTCTGTTCCACAGAATTAAGAAAGTCATTCAGGTTTTAAATGGTATGAGGGTGAGGAAATAGTTACATAGTTTTCATTTTAGGGTGAAATTGTTTTTGATAAATTAAGCCTTTGGTTGTTTGCCAAGTCTAAATTACTTTGAGAATTTCTCCTGCTATTTGTCCAGTTCCTCAGGTTCTGAAGACTTGTGCAGAGTTCATAGAGGAACATGGGATTGTGGATGGAATCTACAGACTCTCAGGAATCACCTCTAACATTCAGAGACTCAGGTTGGCAAATTACTAGACTCACTACTTCATATACTGTCAGTTTTGTTGCATGGTGGAATTTTTTTTTAATATTACTTGAATTTGTTTGGTAAAACATTGCTTACAGCATAAATATAATCAATAATCAATTATTTGTGGGTAATTATACAGTAGGAACCTTAGAATTTCTTAGTATTTTGTATGTCTCCCTTTTGCACTGGAGCATTTAAAATTGATCAAAACCTGATTATACATGCTATCCTTTCATGTGTTTAGAATATTTCTTGTATGCTTTAATAGAAGCAAGGCAATCTATCTATAAAGAGTTGGTCAATGTTACAAAATGTGCATATCAAGTGACCTAGAAAACCTTTAATATTTTGCGATCATTTTACACTATAGTCTAGTTTTTCTTAGTTTTCAGTTTAAATTAATTTGTAAAAAGGTTTTTAATCACAGATTTTCTATACAGTCATTTTGACCCCACCGTATATGACATTCTCTGTGTACATTCAGACAGGAGTTTTGCACCGAGGTCTGTCCTGACCTCACTAAAGAAGTGTATCTTCAGGATATCCACTGTGTTGGCTCTTTATGTAAGCTGTACTTCAGAGAGCTGCCCATCCCTCTGCTTACTTATGAACTCTACAAGAAATTTACAGTAAGTTTGTGTGCAAGATATAAAACAGAATAGATTAGACAAGACTAGAAAACTAGTGTGTGATGATGCTTGAGCTGGGTTTTTCAGAAGCTCAAAGTTGAGCATTAGTAGCACTTAAATTGTACTTACTGCACCACATTTCCTAAAAGCATCATTATCTAAATAGCACGTAAAAATGCTCGTAAAGTAACTAGTGCTATGAATTGCTCTTAAATCCATTAAGTGCAACATGTAACCTATTGTTCTCGCATCTTTCACCAAAGGGACATTTAATATATCAGATTAATATATTATAAAGCCATTGTACAAAAAAGTGTTGAAAAAATCGCATTGAAATCAAAAGGCAGTCCCATGCGACATGATAGGTCTTAATTAGGTCTAAATATAGATCAAAATTTATATGACACATAATGCAGTATAACATTTTATTGGCCTTCTTTGATAAGTCTAACTGTATTGGCAACAGACAGATGATATGTTCTTATTGAGCAGAATTACTTGGAAGCAGTGTTGGGGGTAACGCAATAAAAGTAACGTGCATTACGTAAGCAAATTACTTTTATGTGTAACGACTAAAGTAACACAATATTTTTATTTATTTTATTTATTTTTTATCCCCTTTTCTCCCAATTTGGAATGCCCAATTCCCACTACTTAGTAGGTCCTCATGGTGGCGCAGTTACTCACCTCAATCTGGGTGTTGTAGAACAAGACCCAGTTGCCTCCGCTTCTGAAACAGTCAATCCGTGCATTTTATTACATTGCTCGCTGTGCATGACACCGTGGAGACTCACAGCATGTGGAGGCTCATGCTACTCTCCACGATCCACGCACAGCTTACCATGCTCTCCATTGAGAGCGAGAACCCCTAATCACGACCACGAGGAGGTTACCCCATGAAAAACAGGAGTGTTGACAGGTATGGCATTGTCAGATTTTACTGCTAGATTGAAATATGCACTTTGATCGTAATCTTGACCAACTGTTTTGAAGATTTCGGTCTTTCCACATTGAAGTAGATAGGAGCTGCACTGGCATGACTGGAAATAGCCTCCCGAGAGCATTCCAAAGATGGCCGACAGTGGTCCAACTTGCTAGAAAGACTTTGGTTAAGCAATTCCGAATGTCAAGGGTAGTGTTTGAAGAATTATGTGCCAAGGTCACTCTGAATCCATCTTCTTATGCTGTGTTCCAGACAACTCCAAAATCAAAAATGTTCCCTCCTCTGACATTCAGAGTCAGAAATCTGACTTGTGAAGTTGGGCTAGATCGATCAACGCCATCCTCAGCGCTTCTGGTCACCATTTCCTTGCATTGTATGGACCAACAGAGCTTAAATCTTTTTTTGAAATCTTTGTCTTCCGCTCAAGAAAGAAATCATACACATCTGGAATGGCATGAGGGTAAATGATGAGAGAATATTCATTTTAGGGTGAACTATCCCTTTACTACTGATCTACCTCACACAAAATGTTCGAGCATGCAGTACAGTAAATATACACAAGAGTAAATTAAGAAATGTTGTTTTTGTATCAATCAATGCCTATGTTTTCACATATTTGCTCATGAAATAGCTACTAGATAACAGCGAGATAGCTTCTTGAAGACTGTGGATTTTACATGTCTACATGTGACCGTTATGCAGTGTTGGAGAAGCTACTTTGAAACTGTAGTATGACAAGCTACTCATAAATGTAAAGTAGTTAAGCTACAGTCAAGCTACTCATTTGAAAAAGTAGTTGGCTACACTACAAGTTACTATAAAAAAGTGTCTAGCTAGTTTGAAGCCTCTTAATGAGGCAATATTTTCAATATAAAATAGAGGCTGTATTTAATACATTTAATGAATAGTAACATTATTATATTTAATAAAGGCCATAAAATAAAACACAACAACATAAAATAAAACAGAAATGGTCAGACACCATTAAAAAACATTTTGTATTTTTTTTTACTATACTTTTCAGTCCTCCTGCTGTGCCCAGGTGTAGCCTACTTCCCTAAAGATCAAGATTTTTATTACAAACTCTCCTTGGGCTGATGTTTTGTGCTTGTCACATAATATTTAGTGTGAATAAAATGTAAATAGAGACACAGGGCTTGTTTCTCCCTCACCTGTGTTCATGTTCATTGTATATTCTGACTTTTTTGCATTGAGAGGCAAGTGCTAGCTTTACAGGTCACATTCAGAGGTTGAGCCACAAATATCTGACGGACTGAGTTGTAAAATTTCCATCATGGTCATATTTGTTTAGATATCCCATATGTATAGTAGCCTATATTTGATGTTGTCTCGATATAGTTAACATTTTCTGTTAAAATTGGCTTTGCCAATCTCTCAAAAGCAATAACTTATTGAACTGTTTTATTTAAAAATTATAGTAATAATAAGGTACACTGGTGGCCAAAAGTTTGGAATAATGTTCAGATTTGACTCTTATGGAAATAAATCACCAAAGTGGCATTCAACTGATCACAATGTATAGTCAGGACTTTAATAACATAAAAATTACTATTATAATTTGAACTTCTTAAACTACTTCAAAGAGTTCATATTTAAAAAAAATCCAGATCCTTGACAGATCCTTGACATTCTAGCTGCCAGTTTGTCCAGATACTCAGGTGACATTTCACCCCACACTTCCTGTAGCCATAGATGTGACTGTCTTGTCGGGCACTTCTCACGCACCTTACAGTCTAGCTGATCCCACAAAAGCTCAATGGGGTTAAGATCCATAACACACTTTTCCAATTATTTGTTGTCCAATGTCTGTGTTCCTTTGCCCACTCTAACCTTTTATTTTAGTTTTTCTGTTTCAAAAGTGGATCTTACTTTGCAATTCTTTCCATAAGGCCTGCACCCCTGAGTCTTCTCTTTACTGTTGTACATGAAACTGGTGTTGAGTGGGTATAATTAAATGAAGCTGTCAGCTGTCTATTTCTCAAACTAGAGACTCTGATATACTTCTCCTCTTGTTTAGTTGTACATCTGGCCTTCCACATCTCTTTCTGTCCTTGTTAGAGCCAGTTGTCCTTTTTCTTTGAAGACCGTAGTGTACACCTTTGTATGAAATGTAGTTTTTTGACTATTTCAAGCATTATATAGCCTTTATTTCTCAAAACAATGATTGACTGACAAGTTTCTAGAGCAAGCTGTTTCTTTTCTTTTCTTTTTTTTTTTTTATCTAATATTGACCTTAAGGTAGGCCAGTCTATTGCATACTGTGGCAACTCAAAAACAAGCACAAAGACAATGTTAAGCTTCATTTAATGAACCAAATAGCTTTCAGCAGTGTTGTATATAATGTCAAGTAATTTTCTTGTTCCAAATTAGCAATTTAGCATGATTTCTCAAGGATAAGTTGCTTGAGTGATGGCTGCTGGATATGGGGCCTGTCTAGATTTGATAAAAAATGACTTTTTTTCAAATAGTTATTGTGCTGTTTTTGGCCGCCAGTGTAATGTAAAGCTGCGTTCATACTGCCAGCTAATTTTCGCTGCATGTCACCAGTAGCTCACTAGTTTTGTGTATGGAGAGTCTAAACAGCACTGTTTCTATTAATAATATTATTAAAATATTAGGATCACGTGAGCTCTACCATCTTCTCTCGTATTGCCTGTCGGTCCCAAAGTCGCTCTTCATTTGCATAAAGTTTAGCGTTTCTCAACTTTGTTGCGTCGCTGGACACACCCACATTCAGTCACCAATGGTCGCCGTCGCTCGTGTTGCCGGAAGTCACCAGCTCTCATTGAGAAGGAATAAGATGAGGTCGTTTTGTCGCTGCATGTCGCTGGCAGTGTGAACGCAGCTTCAATATGCTGTGGAGTTGTTTATTCATAACAAAGTGTCTTTTATCAATGTCAGATTTTCCTGTCAATGTACATTTTGTAAAAGCAAACATGCTGTGGTTGGTCACTCTACATAACCATCAGACAGTCTCTTTTTAATTCAAGTGAGCCGTAATAAGCTGCCAGTAGATGGCAGTAATTCACTATTTTAGTTTGTGATCTGTTGTCATTACAAAAGAATAAGAAAGAAGCTGCTTGATTCTGAGCATCAGGCAGCCAAAATAGTTTGCTTCAAGTTCGTCATATGTTTTTTAGGTAGAAGGTTGGCTTCTTCGCAGTAAAGACAGCTATTAGTTATAATATTGACCACGTAGTGTTTGGTCGTGCTACACCACTACTTGCTGGAAAAAGTTGCTTGCTGCTTGAAAAGCTATGCTGTTTTAAAAGCAACTGAACTACTGTCAAGCAGCTACTGAAAAATATAGTTAAGTTAGTAACGTCGCTACATGTAGTTAGCTACTCCCCAACACTGCCGTAATGTTACAAAATGGTCACATGTACACAAGTAAAATGTCCAGTCTTCCAGATGCTAGCTAGCTAGCTAGCTATAGTCTTCATCTATATGTGTGATTGATTGAAACGCACTGAAGTTGGAAGTGGAAAATATTAACTCAGGTATTCCCACCTCCGACTTTGTTTGGAACGCAGCATTATTCACCAGGCTCTTATTCACGCTCTCTGTTTCCCTTTAAAAGATGCATCACAAGGTGTACTTAGGTGCACTAATTAATTTTTCCTCATTCAAAAAGTTTTACTCCTAGAGTAATTAAGAGCAGATTTGAAACGTGTAAATAATAATGATGACTCACATGAGATGAAGACTATGTCAGTAACCTTGTAAAAGCTCTTTTGTTTTATATGGGGAGGGTCACTTCATGTTAGGATGAGGATCAAATGGCCAACCGAATACTACTTGCTTAATCTCATTAACCGCCCTGTCATTGGACACTTTTAAATGTTTATTTTTTATTTTTACTGGAAGAGTAAAAAAGTTTATAACTATATCTACATGTCTTTAGAACTAGAGTTCTAAAACAGAAACAGATATAAAGTAGGGCAATAAGACATTACATTTCTTTAAACTATTTAAATAAAAACCTTTGATGGTTCACTCTCTCCCCTTTGTACAAAACATGGCTGAATATCAAACGGTACATTCCTAACAATCCCTATGGGTGTTTAAGGGAAAATGGAGACAAGTAAATCATCTAATTGCATTTTCGAATTACATTTGCCAAGCTCAACCTTTCAAACTGTCGTTGAACCTGTTGTAATATATTAAAATATGCCTTTGCACCTCTGTGTTTAATATGATCCATGTGACCATAGTCACACAAAATTAAAAACATTAAAATATATTCTTCTGTGTCTGTTTCTGTGTACATTGTAGGATGCAGTGTCAGTCAAAGAGGAACAGGAACAGCTCCAAAACATTAAGAGTGTCATTAAAGAACTGCCCGGTCCTCACTTCAGGTACAGCTGTCATTCAAATATTATTATACTGAGTTTGTTTCAGTTTATGGCTTTATTCTGTAAGTTTGTCTTTATTGGATTTCAGGTTTTTAGTAAAATGTGAATTATAAAATCAATAAGGTAAATAATAGTTCACTGATTCCTGAGATAAGGGACAAAACGTGTTTAAAAATGAGTTTTTATTTTTGAATACTAAATTAATTTGAAATGGATATATTTGTAGGCACAGGTCTCAGCTAACCAACCATGTAAGGGAAAAGTTTTTTTTCTGAAATCTGACATTTATTCACTTCATAACTTATATGTTACTGTCATTTGTGTCAACTCCTTCAGACACACTAAAAAGCATGCTATGTTAATGTGATCCATACAACAAGGGTGTAAAGTCTTTAATAATCTAATATGGGTGTTCAGTAAAGGAGTTAACTGACAAACTATAAATGTGGCAGGGCGGAGGGCGGGCCGGTCGTGATCCTGCACACCGGCCCGCCCTCGCCCTGCCACAATATAGATATATTTTTTAACTATTCTGAAAAAGTTGTCAATATAGAATATTTTTCCATCTTAACCATGTGTTGTGCACTGTAGCTGTTCAGTTTCTTTCCTCAGTTGAAGCTGCCTCTATAAACTAAACTAAAATGCCAAATTTTATCCCTCAAATTCTATCAGAAATTTTCATAATAGGAATGACTGAGTTCACATGTTGAAGCTGTGACCACAGAGACTTAAACATTGTTTGTTTCAAATATGAAAAAATATCAAATTTACCTGAACATGTGTCCTACTGTTGCATCCACCATGAGCAGGTAGTAGGAAAGAGGTACTCAAAGTTATAGCTGACCATGACATTGTCTGATTAATTCAGGATTCTAAAAATTTTTGAGTTTACGCAAAGTGAGAACGCAACTTTGATTGGCAGTTTTTTAACGGAAAATATAATTTAAAGTTTACTTAGTGTATTGTTTGGTATCTCACAGATCCCAACCTTTCATTTGATATTTATATTTATGAATTTGTTGTATCTTTTTACACTTAGTTTGGCTGCATACATTTTAAAACATTCTAATGAAATTATTTAAAAATACAAATAATTGTCCTGAGTATACACATTTCCTTTAGATTTAACTTTTCCTGTGTTTTTATTATTATGAATGTCTTGATCTTTAAAATAAAGATGACTTTTGTATGTAAGACATGTTTTGTCCCTTATCTAAAGAATCAGTGAGTTCTCAGGGAACACACATCGCCAGCAGATAAAATGTATACTGTACACTGAATGCACTTTAAGTTGCTTTTTAGAAGATTCATTTTATTTCTGTATTTTGCTCTTTCTTTGTAGAACTCTGGAATACCTCACTAAACATCTTGTTCATTTGGCTACTCTTAGCCACCAGACCAACATGCACGCTCGCAACCTTGCCCTGGTATGGGCTCCAAACCTCCTTCGGTCAGTCTTGCAGAAGGTTTTACTTTAAGTTAGATGCACCTATTGTCCAGTATTGTTATTATTTGTGTTAAATAATAATTAATAAGTAATACGTTAATAATTAATAAGTAGGATATATATATAGTTATTGAATACTGATTATACATTGACTGTACTATATAATTTAATTATGTGTGTTTGGAAAAAACATATTTTAGAATTATAACTTGACTGTATGACAATCTGTTACCCAGTGAAGGCTCTGATAAACTCACAGCACAGTTGTTCTTCATGTTTTTGCTGAGAGCTAGAAAGAAGGTCAAAACAGTCGAGCAGCAGTGTACTGTTTGTGAACATTCGGACACTGCCAACATTGTTGGGCAGATGTTTAGGGGAGCACTAGAGACACCTGCTGTCCTGTCAACTACATGTACAATATGAATTATGTGACATTGAAATGTATTATGAGTGACTTCATACCTCATTCTATGAATGGAATCCACATGATACCACTCTGTGATGATTTAATGTAAGAAATATGCAGTAGATAAAGTGTAAGTGCATTCATTGATCTAATGCTAATGCTAATATGTATATGTGGCCATAATATACACCAGTTACTCTCTGATATTGTATTTTAAGATGAAGTTTAAGAAAAAAATGCACTTAAGGTCATGAAAAACGTTTTTATACTTGTTTTTTTAATAAAGTCATTGATACTATGTAAAGATGGGGAGAAGTGTAAAGAGAAAAAAGACAAAGACATGTCAGTGAAGCCGCATATTAAGCAACAGAGTGAATGAGCACAGAAGTATTTTTGTGTATTTGGTTCCTTTTGTTGACTAATCTAAAAAAGACAGTCTTGGAAAATGTATGAGACAATATGCAAACAGTTGCAAACAATATGACAACTGTAGGTGAGTTTACACCAGCTTGGCAACTCTGCACTCCAGTGTGTTCATGTTGACTGATCTCGACTGGGTGAAGAAATTTACTGGAAAAACGTTGGTGCCACAGTAGAGCACCGGGTCACACCAACTAATGGCAGTAAGGTGTTTAAGAAAGTTTTCCTGACAGTTTGCGCTGGCAAGCTGTTTCAAACCACCGCAAAAAAACTCAGAATGCCTTCCTTTTAGTCAGATTTTGTTAAACATTTGCTTTCCTTAGAAGTATATTAGCATAATCATACATGCATGCTCTTGATCCTCACAAACATGGATATTATATTCAATATCTTCATTGCAATCTACTATAAAAAAAAATATCTGATTCTCTTTTCCCTTCGGTTCAGATCAAAGGAAGTGGAGATGCCCTCCTGCAATGGTGATGTAGCATTTTTGGAGGTGCGAATCCAGCAGTCGGTTGTGGAGTTCATTCTCAACCACAGTGAGCAGATCTTCAACATTCAGTCCTCCAAACCCAGAGAAGGTACAGCTAACATTACAAATCTTGAAAAATCTTTTATTTGTGTTCAAAAATGTCATTTAGATGTCATTTCTCTAATGACAGTAATGTAATCAGTTAATATTTCTAAATATGATGGCATTATCTCATAATATTCATAGTTGTGGAGGCTACAAAGGTTTTCTGTTATCATTGCAATTGCAGATTTTCAGAGTGTTTTTGTCACCCACAACAGTCCAATAATAGAGTCCAATGGAAGTAAAAATAAATAATTAATTATTTACATTGGGTAATATCTATTTTTTAACAATGACTTATAAACCTTTAAAGACAAACCTTTAAAGAGCTACCGTGAGCTCCAAAGTTTGTTAAATCAATGTTGTTGAAACCATCAGTGTGTCTTCATCACTGAAGCCATCAGTGTGTCATTACATCTTAATAAAAATAAATTCATGTTTAATGGTGGATTTACTGGTGAAGAACTACCCATAATCCTAAAGGGATAATATCAATCAGATAATTGCAACAAACAAAATGCACCTGCAGAGCTCTGCAGCGATCGCCCAACGCATGACACACTCTGAATGACACAATCGATTCGGTCTCCTGAACGCGGTTATGTTCCACGATTCACCTGTTTTCAATTTCAAGTCTCCAGTGTTTTCACTCGCATCGCATCGCGTATATTCTTAGAGGGCAATGTGATTAAAGTATTACATTTATTTATAAATTGTTAAAAAATTATATGTGTCTCTATAGTGCCGATACAGAGCCAGAGATGACGTTTTTATTTGACAGTACCTCACCTGATTGGGCAGATGACAGTTTAGTTATGTCGAAATCATTAGCTGCTTTGAGTTGTTATGGCAGCCAAAAACTGCACAAGCTGAGCCTGAAATAAATTTTTACTCCAACTAACACTTAATGGTTGTTGTTCTCTTTATGTTGTTTCTCGAGACCAGATACAGAAAATAAACAATTAGAATCATAATGGCGCCTCCCAGGGGTTGCTCAGGAAAACGATATATTTGCATATACCTGAATGTTTTGCAATAAAATTTAAATATATTGTTTATATACTTATAATCACCCACTTTAAATCAACAGCTTTATACAGTATATATTTTTCCCATCTTTTTAATTTGATTACATTATTTGCAATTCTGCTTCTTTTTTGTCAGATTTTCAAGTACTTTATTGCTTCAAAGTTTGCACATCAGAGCGCTTGGTTTGGTTCATGGCTTAGATAAGATTAAACTTTATTGTCTTTGTGCAGAGTACAGGTACAGAGCCAATGAAATGCAGTTGTTTTCGCATATACCAACTAAGCTGGGGTCAGAGCGCAGGGTCAGCCATTAAACAGCACCCACCTGGAGCAGATAGGGTCAAGGGCCTTGCTCAAGGGCCCAACATTGGTATCTTGACAGTGCTGGGGCTTGAACCCCCGACCTTTCGGTCAGTATCCCACTGCCTTAACCGCTGAGCCACCACTGCCCTCTACATGAATAGAGCTCTTTTATAAAAGATTTTATGATTATCCCTATATTAAAAAAAAAAGGAAATTAATCTGAAAGATGGCTGAAAACTGTTACTCTCTATAGGAGGGTAAGTAGTATTCTGAGTCTAAAAATGGCTGGCAATATATTTGGTAATATTGTTACAAAATCTTTCTTTCAATTATATATTCTTCCCAAATACCTACTTTTTTTTTTGCAAATTCATCTGTCACTTAGTAGAAAGCAGCTAGCCAAATTAGGCAGATCCCAACATGAACAGGTTGCGTGACATGCCCTCATTCTTAAAAACCATGAACAATACTATGCAAGGTAAAGGAGAATATGACAAAGATAACATAAAATAATTGAAAGGTTGTGTTTGGTACTGTGTTGGGTTGCCAATTGTCCAATCTCCAGTGTAAAAGCTGTAGCTTGAAGCTCAACCAGTTGAGAATTATTGATATAAATGACGTGAATAATTCTTATGCTAAATGCTTTTTTAAAATGCAAAATGCTTTTCAATAAAAAAAGTGCATGAAGATTGCATTCACGTTTACAAACACAACCTAAAAATACTGTTGGTGTCCTGTTGCGTTTTAATCTCAAGAATTTAATCAACATTAGTCAACATTCCTCATTAACCAATTTGAAATTTGTACCAGAAACTGTACAGCGAGGGGAGTTTGTTTGTCATTTAAATGTACACCATCTGTGTATACATCTTCAACCACACCACACAAGACTGGAAATAGTAGGTTTCAGGGCCCATAATTGGCAATTAGTTTACAAATAGAAAGATTGAAGCCTGTGTTCAATTAGGAGTCATCTAGATTTCTTTTGAGTGTAGCAAAGCTTGTGATGATTTGATCAAGTTTGTTTTAGCCCAACATCCTAAAGCATTAGGCTATGGCCTATAGTATATGGCTATGTATATGTACAGATTGTAAATTAAGATTTCTAAGAGTGTCACCCCCTGCTTTAATTCTCACATTCCTATCTACCCATGCTTAGAGTTTGACGAAGAGCTGGGTTTTAATAGCACTAATATCTGTAGGACTAAAAAAAGCAAATAAGGTCTTGTTAATATTTCCTAAAGCAATAATATTAAATGGTAAGTTGCTTTTGAGATGTTCCTTCTAAAAAAGAACTCTGTAATATTACAGGTATCCTCTAGAGATTAAGAAGGAATCTTAACAATGTCACTGTTAGTAAAATACTATTCTGCCTTCTTCGCAGTCACTCTTTGATCAGGAGATGAATTCACCGGTGGGAAGAAATATATGGACACAGAATGTCACAAGCAGTTCTTTGATTAATTTAAAGCAAGCAAGGGGTTTATATGGTTCTTGTCACACAAGGCTGGTTACACCCCCCAATCCTCCATATACAGTATGGAATTGTTTCCTCTCGCTTACAGAAGTACATTTTTGTCAAGTACATTGTGTGCTCAAGACAATGCCGAAAACATAAAAGTAGATAAGCAAGCAACAGTATAAAAAGGTCACATTGTTCCATCTGAGGCCAATTTCTCACAGTCACAAATTTGCAGAGATGATGTTGAAATTTGAATATGAACTTGTTTCTTATCAAATCTATAAATACTTAGTCATTGTTGTGTAGTTTGAGTAAAATATGATTATTGAGTAAATAATATTGTATTTAGAACTCCAGTGAGTAAGCTCACTGTAAGCATATATATATATGAAATTAAGCTCTATTCTCTGTCAACAATTATCTAATCTTTGTTTATGAATTATTATTTTTTATATTTTTTCAAAAATAAAATTAGAAAACATCTGAGACAAAGTTGATTCTTATCTGAAACATTATTGAGAATTCCAATAAGATTTTTGAGCTATGAAAAAGCAACATTTGAGCAATAAGCAAAAATAAAACATTTGTAAACAACTATGTAAACAATATTAGTAAACAAGACAACAAAATGTGTTTAATATTATGTCTGGCTGTTCTTCTCGTGACAGCTGTGACAATAAATTCAGGAAATGAGTTTCTGGTTTGGGGGGCAGGGGTCTGTTCAGAATACAATGACATTAGATCTATAGCCAAAAATGTAACAGAAAAACAATAGGCAACAGTTACTCACAAAAAGCAGTTAATGGCTGCACACATACAAATGTATGAGTATGTAGATATTAACTTCATGTCTACCCTATGTGTATTAGAAATGTTTAGAAGTTTTGGGTACATTTGAAGCAACTACCATGTTACTTGTTTGTTCATTTAGATACACGCACAGATACAATAAGAATTGAATGCATAAGTAGACCACTGGCGTTGTCCTTTTTGTAATATATAATAGTTAATCATCATAATTATACAAACTCTGAATATATAATTGTAAATGCCAATATACGTATAGTTGTAAATCTTGTGTATGCATAGTCAAAAATCACGAATGTAAGGATTTATCCTTATATATTATAAATGTAGAATTTCTTATTTATAATTTAAGTTATAGCAATATATACTTATGTAAAATTCTATGTTTAGTTTATATATTGGGATTTACAATTATTTATTATTTTATTGTTCATTTTTTATTTAGATTTATATCACGGGTCTGTTGAATGCTTTATTTTGATTGGTTGACAGACATTCTAATGTGTGCAATTATTTTCCAGTAAATGCATGGCTATGAAGTAGTTCCAGGTCTTGACCGCCTAACAGTTCTATATCACTACGCCAAATTATTTCAGATATTTCATAGAGCCGTACAGGCTACCACAGCAAAATAACCGATTAAAACAAAGACATAGCTTAAGTAAATCAGATAACAGTGACAAACAGTGTCTATAATGACCTATAATGTCCTAATTATTTCAATTTTCATCTCTCTCTCTCTCTCTCCTGCTTACACACACATACATATGCCTACACACACATAGAGACTCGAGTCACGACCAAAAATTGTCTTGATGTAAATGCACCCCCGGGATTTGATCAATACAACAGTTTCTATATTATCCAAAACAACTTTTAACATCTGTCAATAGCCCCCTCACACGCCCCCTCCCCCACTCTTTTGCTCTCACACTCACACATATACACACGCTCAAGAAACAAAAAGAGCCTTCATGTCAGTACACACCCCAGCTACTAAGTGGCGTTGTAAACAATTGTTTAGCAACTGAAAAGCTATATACAAGAATAGTGAGATAGAGAAGTATACTTACACTTACATCTTGGCAATTTGAAGTGATGTTACTAATCATGAGAGCTGCAGCAAACAGAGGTATTCCCACACGCAATCTCTTTCAGTCTCTCTCACTCTCTCTCTCTCTCATATACATACACACACATACAAACTCACACAAGCACTACCTTGTTAGCCCATTGAATTATTGTAAAATATAATAATGCACACTTCCGTGCATCATGGCCGCATTACCACCTCAGGGTGTGCATTATTTTTCAATAATTCAACGGTTCATCATCAATTTTTTCTTAATTATAACTATATATTCAAATTTACAACTGTATGTTCATGATTTCCATATATATATAGTCAATTCATATCTATATATTTCGATTTACAATGATATATTCTGATTTATCACTATATATTAAGGATTTATAACAGTATTTTTGGATTTACAACTATATACTCAGAATTGCAACTACAGTACACACACACACACACACACACACACACACACATATATACATATATATATATATATATATATATATATATATATATATATATATATATATATATAATAATGCACACCCTGATATAATTCAGCGTTTTTACAGCCCAAATCTTCATTGTTAGTTCAAAAATGTCACTTTAGAACAAATTCTGAATATATTGTTAAACTTCTGTATATATATATATATATATATATATATATATATATATATATATATATATATATTCAGAAGTTTAACAATATATTCAGAATTTGTAATTATATTCAGATTTACAATTATAAATTAGATTTACAACTAGATATTTAGAATTTACATAATAATTTCCTGTTTGCCCACCCCATAATGTGTGTGTGTGTGTGTGTTTGTTTGTTTGAAGAAGAAATGATCTGTCATGTAAATTGTTTACTTGCTTGTATACTTCTGCTACCAAACTGTTTTTTTTATGGTTTTTCAGGCTCAAGTGTGGCCTGTGGGGAGAAGTACGCCACCCTGCCTGCCACCACGCAGTGTGGCCCCATGAAGCTCATGAGCCTGGAGGAAGCACAGGCACGCTCGCTCAGTCCCAACCATCCAGTGATGAGAGAGAGACAGAGAGAGAACAGCCTACCGGACACAAGCACTGCCGCAATGTACCACACAGTCATAGATCTGGCTGACAGCAGGTAAAGATAGAAGTGTACGCAGCACTGGATGATTAAACACTAACAAACTAAAAGGTGCATTTACTAAACAGTTTTGCCACTCTTGCGCATGGAATTTCAGCACAAAAGCTACATCTTATTCACTAACCTCCGTCAATCTAGTTTAAGCAGCTGCAATCAGTGCTGAAATTGCGCTGTGCCTTGAGTGTTTAAATGAAGTCATTGTCATTCCTTTCACACAAACACAGCTCCTATGTAAATTTACATTGCGCTATTACTGCCAGATGAAAGGTGCCGGTGAAATTATTTTTTAAAAAAGAGATGTTCATGTACATTTTCTATTGATCATAGCAGCACTAATTCATAAAATAATAATCAAGTGATGAGAAGAGCATTACAACCTGGCATACATCCAGATGTGCACTTTTGGCATGTTTAAGATGTGATTCAGGTGTCTTGATCACGGTAGTGGAGTGATGCTGTACAGTACATGCTGTACTGAGCTTGATAGCAGCTGTCTGCTGCATCCTCTGATATATAAAGCTCAGAATCGGCCCCCAAAATCGAAATTTACATTCAGCACAGATTTTATGGACGCGTTTGCACCGTAGCCCAGGCCCTCCTCGGCCCACCCTTGGCTATGCCACTATTTTCAACTAAAGAGTGAGTTAGGGGCTGTTCACACATATCAAACTAGAAAAAAGATTTTAATAAAGTCTAATTTTAGTTTTATAATGAAATAAATGAATATGGTGGCACAATTATATTTTTGTCTACAAAACTAATTCCAAACATTTAAGCATACGCCATCAGTTCAAAAGGTTTTTAAGATCATGAGAAACATTTCAGTCAAGCGTTTCAAGTGTTCTTTTGACCGGTAGTGTATCTCCCCTTCTCACTACACATTAGAAGAAAATTCTCAGGAAAATCAAAGAAGTGGAAGTCTATCTTCAGTCTCGGAAGATCTGTCATTGACTCTAAAGGGAAACTGAGCCGCAATGGGAGTGTGTTTATGAGAGGCCAAAATATCTCAGGTAAGATAATGTACTTCTGAGGTAAGTCGCGCACATTGCATTGAGATTGGAAACATAACAAAACATGTCTAAAAACAGCATTTCTGTATAGAAAAAAGTGGGTCTGGGTAGCTCAGTGAGTATTGACGCAGACTACCACCCCTGGAGTCACAAGTTAGAATCCAGGGCGTGCTGAGTGACTCCAGCCAGGTCTCCTAATCAACCAAATTGTCCGAGTTGCTAGGGAGGGTAGGGTCACATGGGGTAAACTCCTCATGCTCACGATTAGGATTTCTCGCTCTCAATGGGGCATGTGGTAAGTTATGCGTGAATCGCGGAGAGTAGCATGAGCCTCCACAAGCTGCGAGTCTCCATGGCACCATGAACAGTGAGCCACGTGATAAGATGCACGGATTGACTGTCTCTGAAGCGGAGGCAACTGAGACTCGTCCTCCGCCACCCGGATTGAAGTGAGTAACCACGCCACCACGAAGACCTAATTAGTAGTGGGAATTGGGCATTCCAAATTGGGAGAATTTGGATAAAAAAAATCAATAAAAAAGGAGAAGACACTACACTCAGTCTATATAAGAAAAAAGTTATGCAGAGAGTATTAAATTGAAACCATCACTATGTTTCGGCTACCTACGGGGTCTTTATCACACATCCAGAGGAACAACAAGAGCAAGATGTTGTCCTGATGTCTGTTGAAGGCATTGTAGGTGGCTGAACTGTTTTGATTGAAATTGTATTTTTGCAAATAAAGTAAGTCCTTTTTAAAGTATAGAAAACTTATGGGGGAAAAATAACTTGTCAGAAGAAACTTATATCTGTGTTTTTTTCTCTTTTAAACAGAAAAACCAGCTATACGCCCAACTAAAAGCATGGACTCTCTCTGTTCTCTTCCAGCAGGTGGGGCTAGATCTCTGTATAATAGATATATCATTGCATTTTGCATTTGGGACATTTTCATCATTATAAGAATGTAATTATTATTATGATACATTATAGTAAGTGGCAACTATTTGTTTATTGCTTAACAAGTGCATTTAATTTTTATTATATTTATCACACATTTAATATTAAACTCTTCTTTATAATATATATAATACATGTACTTTTTTAAAATAATGACAGTGTCTTTTATTTAACATCCTTTTCACAACCTAATACACCAAATAAAGAAACTTTGGAAAAGTCCATGTATTACACTACAACCTGTATTTTATCAGTATTTTATCATATACTGTGGCCCCCAAAACTAATTTGGATGCTCAAGCATACTTGTAATGTATAAATGTCATTGCATAGTTAACAAAATAAGAAAATAGGAAAAGTGGGATCTGAAAATAAATATTGCTAGAAATAACTTAACTTCAGCCATTTTTGCAATGACTTTTAGTCCACTTGGCAGCTATCTTGAAAATGCTCCCAGGCTGCTATTTTATATAGATACAAGTGACATACAAGTACAGCTCCCACAGTATCTACTTGAATGGGGAAATACAGACATTTCCAAAACTGTTGTTCAAAAGATTAAGATCAAATAACAAATTTAAAATAAACAGTAAAATCTGACAACAATGGTATCATACATTTCCTTCTTTAGCTCATATCACAAAAAAAAATGTCAGACTGGACATTCTTGAGTTAACTGATGAGATGTCTCTATTTACCTGTAAGGCAGGACTTCTTTTTCTACACCCACTCTATTTGACATTTCAGTTTCTCACATTAAATTTAATTCTCTACTATAAGTCTCTGCTTTAATCCTACTGGTATCGAAGTGATTTTTAGTTAACCATTTCACACAGGTGTCCTAACAGAGTTGTCTTTGTTTTCACTCCAATTTAGATGAGGACAAGTTACCCACTGCAGGAGGAAGTAATGGCATCTTTGTCCCAATTCTAAAATCACGAACCCTTGACTCAGACATCAACCACAACCTGAACAATAAAGATCCAAAATGGGAGTCTGATCAGGATACAGCTTCCGGAGGATGCCAAGGACGACAAGGAGCGCCAAATGTTGCTTCCAAATCTCCAGCTTTATCATCTTCTGTGCAGAAAACTCTTCCAGAACAGCTGAAAGTTTTCAAAGGTGATGACTGCAGCGGCTGCCAGCCTACATCTCCTAAAAGCCGCCGGATGTTGTATTCTGGATCTGCTAATAATGGATCATCTAGACCGTCTTTTCCAGGCAGCCTGTTTCCAATGGAGTCCTCACCACGCCACCAACGGAAGGCCCTCAATATTTCCGAGCCATTTGCCGTGTCTGTTCCTCTGCGTGTGTCAGCCGTAATTAACTCTAACAGCACACCCTGTAGGGCACCAGGGAAAGAAAGGGACAGGGGTTTAGGGGGACTCTTCAAGCCCACAAGAGAGGCTGGACCTCCGGAACCCCATCGCAGTGACAGTTTCGGCAATGCTGGAATCGGGATCCTGATCAGTAGCAGCAGTGGGAATTTTGGGATCACAGACTGGGAGATTGGACTGGGAGGTGCTGGGTACAGAGAGCACTCACTTGGTAACAGCAGTGGAGGCAGTGGATGCAGTATCTATAGCAACAGCAGTTCTTTACCTGTTGAAAATGAGGAGAATCAGATGGGGAAACGAGATATTACTGATGAAATCACTCTTGGGACAACAGAGAGTAAGACCATTTTAGAACGCATGTATGAGCGTAGTTATGGATAAACAGTACAAGGTGGCCCAAAAACAAAACTCAAAAATGCATAAAGGTGCTTTGACGATTTCTGGTGTACTTTTTGTAAACAATAAAATTACACCACTGTGACGAGATTGTGAGCAACAACATGTTAAAAATAAATAGGTAAATCGTTTGGCACAAAAAACAAACAAACAAAAAAGCTGGGCCATATGGCGAAACAGAAGCACTTCAGTTTGCTACCATTGAAAACTATTTACTTATTTATTTATTTGTAGCAAGTTGTTGCTCACGAGGACATCACAAGTCATAAAAGCCAAAAATCATGCAAATGCCTTTATGCCTTTTTAAGATATGAGCAATCAAACATGGTGGCCCCGTTTGTTTGTTTGTTTTTTTTTAGGCTACCCTGTATACTGTATTTGTGAACAATAAAGTATATTTTAGTTTAGTGATTATTAATTCAAGTTAATTAAATTAATTATAGATAAAGTAATTTGATTAATCGTTATCAAAATAACTTTTTTAACATTTCATTATAATATATCATATTTATTGTCTAGAATTATTCTTATTATTCATTCAACTGAATAATTAAATTAAATAGTTTTTAAACAATAACTTATTCTGGATTCAGTACAAATTAAGCTCAGTTTCACAGCATTTGTGGCATAATCTTGATTTCCACAAAAATATATTTCGACTCGACCCTCCATTTCTTTGAAAAAGGAAAAAAAAAAGAGGCACTTACAAAAGAAGTGAATTGGGGTCAATATTTTTGGAGGGTTTAAACACAGAAATGTGAAGCTTATTAGTTTTTTTAAAGCACACATTCATTCTTGTGTCAGAACTCATGTAATATTTGAGCTGTAATGTTGTTTAACTGTCAATTTTACAAATTGAAATTGAAAAATTGGCTATAACGTCACACAGAAACGGTTAGTAAGTGATTTTATCACACTAAAAACATGTTTTCATGAATATTGTTAATGTCTTGTGGCTATACTTTTGAAACAATGAGTGTTTTAATGTTCAAAAATTGGCCCCCATTCACTTCCATTGTATATGCCTCACTGTAACCCAGAATTTTATTTTTTAAAGAAAAGGAGGTGCCAGTCAAAATAAATCTTTGTGGTAATCAATATTAAGCCACAAATGCGGTTGATTGAGCTTTAGTTGTATTGAACCCGGAAAATTCCTTTAAAGGTGGCTTGTCGAATCAAATCTGCATTTTTATTTGTATAGTGCTTTTCACAACACACATCGATTCAAAGCAGCTTTACAGGAAATCATGCATTAACAGAAAAGGTTTCTGTAAAAAAAAAAAAAAAGCTGTAATACCTTTTAAGTCTTAGAGTCATCATTGTGTAGTTTCATTAATTATGATTGTAAATTGTGAATAAAAATGCAATAATTAAATAATAATTGTATTTAGAACCCCAATGAGTAAGCTGAAGATGACTAACAAGAACACAAAACTCCATAAAATGAAAAATAACCTTGGGAGAAACCAGTCTCACTGTGGGGGCCAGTTCCCCTCTGGCTATACAGCATGAATATAATGCCAATATTTGTTATTTGTGTGCAGTGCTAGTCATGGTTTAAAATTTGTAAATTAAGTGCTAAGGGTCAATTTAAAAAAAAAAAAAGTTTTTTTATGAACTTTGGACTAATGTCTTTAATGTTCATCCTGGATCAACTGCAGGAGTTCACATAGATGCATTGTCCTTTGTTAGTTTGCTGATGAAGGCTTATGTATTTTTTTTATGTTAAAACACTCCTATGCCAGCTTAATATTCAGAGACATCTATTTGTTAAATATTTGTAGGTTGAATACCCACAAAATTGTCAACTGTGGCAATATCAAATCATTGCTCTGTTTGTTTGAGAATCCTGACCATGCATTTCCAGCGCAACTTTCCACCATAGTACAATGTGTTGTTGGAGAAATTAACTAGCTAATCATGACTGTTTCCCAAAACCATTGTAACTATGTTGCACATCCGTTGTTCTTGCCATGTCAGTTTAACAACATACATTATAGCTGGCTTTAATGACGTTATGCTTAAGGAAAGGAAAGACATAAGGGAAAAGGCTTTCACGTTTAAATTTCAGAACGCAGCTGTCTACAGAAACCTTGGAATAAACTGTTTTCTTAAGTACATGTTAAAAGAGACAAAGGTCTTGACAGAATTAAAGAAATTGAATGAAATATATATATGGAATGAAAGATATACAGTAGAGGCCAGAATTTTTGCACTTAACATTGGTTACACAAATGGCACAGCAATTACACACATGATCTTTAACTATTCAAATCATATTGGGTTAGGGTGTTTTTTCCCCTGATTGTTGCATTGATTTCTCTGTATTTTCTTAGGCAAGGATGCCAAATTGAGAGTCGATTACAAAGGAAAATCTCAGTCCTCTGGGGAAGAACTGGAAGCTAAATCAACACAACAAAATACCACAAAATTGGAAAAACTGGTATGATTTTGAACTAATAAAAGACATGGACCATCCTTCAATTGTCCATTGTACTTTTATTAAGATATAAGTTTCACTGCAACTTCCCAGAGTAAAACTCACTGTGCAAAACACAATGCTTAGGATGTTGTGGATAGTTGCTAAGGCATTGCTATGCATTTGCCAAGGTTGCTGTGCAGTTTCTATAAGGTGTTTTAGGTAGTAGCAAGAGCATTGTTAGGTGGTTGCTAGGGTGTTCTTTAGGTGATGTTGCTAAAGATCCCATCCCTTTTGTAAGTATCTGTTATATTGTGGTCCCTGAATAGGGCTCAGGTACCTCCTTCAGTGTTAGTATTTTTTCAGAAAAACCCTAGTTATGAGCAATATTTATGCTTAAGTTACCTTAGCAATCACTTACAAGACAGCAGGACTAGTTTTACTCTACATGTGTCTATGGAGAAAAGGTAGTAGTTAGAATCTAGATAGGTACATTTTCATGGAAATGTGAGTGGTGCTTGCTGTGGCAAAGCTCACACCAACATGTTCCAAGAAGGCCCTCAGTACACTGCCCCAATTCAAAAGAGCTGACCTCCATGTATCTACAATTTTCTTGTGCTGAGATATGGCTTGGGTGTGAGGCTGTATGGTTGCTATGAATGGTAGCTAGGGTGAGGCCAGAGTCCATGAGTCAAATTAACCCACTAAGTCTCTATGACTATGACTCTGATCACATCAGTCAATGGGACCTTGTTTAGGGATTTTGGAAAATCCCTAAACAAAGGTCAGAGCAATAGTAATAGTTATAGTTTCATTATTCTGTTCTATTCTTTTTTACCCATCCATTTTATCTACCCTATAACCTACTGTACATTCTTCTGACAGAAATATTATTTTTGTAAAGCACGGCTTGATCAGCCCTCACTTGTTTTTTTGTTTGCAGGACACTGTGGTAATCAACAAGGAGTCATCATCTGGCAAGAATCAGAAAATCAGTAATCCGTTAATATCAGTTAATGTCACTGAGGCTAAAATGCTAGATGAACAAGTTAAGCCCAGCTTCACCAATATTACTGGGAATGAGCACATTCTAAAGCCAAGTGCTCGAGCAAGTAGGAGAAATAGTTTACCCTCAAGCACAATATCATCAAAGGGACTCTTTCTGGACCTTACCAAAGACTTAACGCTTGGTCATTCTGGTGCTCCTATGTTTAATTCTGTTTTGAAGCCTTTCCCTGAAAGGTTGTTGTCATGTGATTGTGACTGGAATTACCTGGCTATTGGTAGGACTGACCAAAAGAGCCAAGAGTCACACAACGTAATACCTAACAATCTACAACTTTCCCCATTTTTACACCTTCAGGAAACAGATATTCTCCTAGATAGAGACCCATGGCCTTCAAGTGAAGAAAAGCTAAGAATGTATTGTGCTAAGAAAGACGACACAACTAAAACTGTCTCAACATGTAATTCAAGCAGTGATGTAAAATTAGATGTTCATACTACTCTTCTCTCAGACACAAATGATTCATTGGTAATAAAGGATATTTGTGAAAAGAAAAATGAGGGGGTCCGCAGTGAAACCAGGAAACTTGACCTAACAGGAATCAAGGGAAGCTTGGAAAGACTCTCAACATGTCTGAATGAACAACATCTCACTTTGGATATTTTGTATCAAGATGATGCAGACACATGGGGAAGTAATTTGGGTGGTTTGGATCAGGTTGAACCATGGGAGGACTTGTGTACTGCCAAGCAATGGGTGACCAGCCCTCTGCACGCACCAAAGCATGAGGATCACTTATTCACACTGAGAGAGACTGCACCATGTCAAGCAATTAAGAGCAAACCAAAAGTGGACCACTTGCCTAACAGCAAGATGGCTGAAGCTGAAGAACCAGCTGTGGTCAATGACCTTACATCATCTCAAACAGATGTTGCTGTGACAGCTACCTGTGAAGTTGAAAACTCTGACTTCCCAACAGACAACAAAAATGAAGACAAAGATGTCCCTTGTCTGGTGCAGATAGCAAAGCTTTTTGACAGTGATAATGTCAAAAAGATTGGAGACAAAGATCAGAGCCAACTAAAGATTTCACAGGTCAAGGTATTTAAGACACCCATTGATACAAATGAAATCACCACACTGCAAAACACGGGCAAAGCAAAACCGAAACGATCTTGTTACACTCAGAAATTTCATCACCAGATGTCCCATGAGTCTTGCACTGTGATGAGTAGTAATGAAAACATTGTACCCAAACACAGGCCATGCTCCCTAAACCTTGATTTAGGACACAAAGTTATCAGAGACATCTCAAATTATCAGTATCTGAAAAGTACAAAACAAATAATTGCACAGGAAGGGGGAACACCTGAAGCCAGGAATGGTGGTTCATCTTTAGAGTTGGAACTGTTCCTGAGTGGTTCTCAGGCACCTTTGCGACGCAACTCTGCGCCAGTAAGCGTGTCTTCGGTTCGTACCGCATTCATGATCAAAACTTGCCAAGCTAAAGCTGTGCCTGTTATTCCACCCAAAATTCAGTACAGCCACATACCTCATCCTGTACCTGAGAGGAGCACTGATCAAATCAATAAAATTACATTGGAGAAGAAACCTGCTAAGATCATGTTGGGAAAAGCAGGTTCTGCACCTCCCCTTCAGATAGTCAGAGACCCCAAGGTGGAACAGGATATCTGTGAACCACCAAGAGGGCTTCAAAGACAGAAGTTCAAAGACAATGCAAGTGAGACCCGCAAACCAACATCAATCCAAGATCTTCCAGTACTGAGACGGAAGCGATCCGCAAATGGGGACACTTTTATGGACCGTCCTAGACCTGAACGGTCAACCCTGCTTCAAAGATCATCCTTCAGAAACCGTCCACGGCCTCAAAGCCTCATCCTGTTCAGCCCCCCGTTTCCAATCATGGACTATCCTCCGGTAGGGGAAGATGGTAAACTAGTCCTATCTCCTATTAAATCTGAAGCATCACCATTTGATGTCTGCGCAAAAGAACTTGCTGAAAACCTCAAAACTCCTGAAGGGGTGACTATGCGTAATAAAATGACTTTGCCAAAGAGTGGCCAGAGGCTTGAGACCTCAACCAGTTGCTTCTACCAGCCACAGCGGAGGTCAATGATATTTGACAACCGAAGTAACAGGCAAAATGAGTGACCTGTTAAAGGGACTGACTATTTTCCATCATTTGATGGCTAGTGATACTTTGAGTTATCAAATGTAACCTAAAATCACTGTTACAATACACTCAACAGAACACACAATGATGCTTGGAAATCAAGGTGCCATTAATCCTGATAATGCAAAATTGTAAGTATTAAGCTTTGCATCAAATATTTCTGCTATGAATTTATATCAGAATTTGTTTTCCTATCTTACTTTGTAAGAAAAACACAAACATGCCTTAGGAGAACCCTGGATGCCTATAAGTAAGTGCAGTCTGTACTTGCATATCTCAATTTAATTGACCCATTCCCTACCCATGTCTGTTGCTGTTTTATCTCGCTTGGAACATATTATGTTTATAATCAGAAACATGAACACAGTCAGAATAAAAATGTGCAAAAATTTTACCTTTAGCTTGTCACTGGGGCATTACCCTCAGAGGTACACCCTTTAAATGTCAGTCAGAATTTATTTGTATCTTATCTGTCCCTAAAAGGTACATATTAGTACCTTGTGTTGTAAAACGGGTACAGTCGGTTTACTTTGAGGATACTGTCCCAGTGACACCTACACCCCTAGGTACAATGTTTTCCTTTTTTTTCCTGACAGTGTATACATTAAAATGCCTTCAAACTACAGAATGAAATTAGGTGTTGAGCATGCCATCCAATAAGAACTAAACTGACAGTATTACAATTGTTATTGTACATAAAGGCAAGAATCAAACATTTATTTATTAAATAGTCTCATTGTATTGTCATTACTTTTTGTATACTCTATTTCCAGTATTGTATGTATACAAAACTGTATTCCAAGCCCTAAAGAGTACAAATTAATTTGTATAAATGTTGAGGATGGTGTAAAGGTCAATGTTCTTGAATACTGTAATTCAGAAATAATTTCTTTCTCTGTTCTATTTATTAGTTGAGATATATATATATATATATATATATATATATATATATATATATATATATATATATATATATATGTATTTTCAAATCTCCTGGTTACTTGGTTAGCAGAGATTTATAGAAAAATAAGATGTGAAAATGAGACGGTGAGGTTAAAAATGGGAAGTATAAAGAAAATTATATTTTCTATAAAGAGTAAAGCAGAGAAGTTTTGGCTATGTATGTTGAAACAAGGCAACGACTAGGGTGAAATATCATGAAGGTTGTCAGTGATTGTAACCAAAGAAAACTAACCTTTCATTCTGCCCTTTTTGTATCAAAATGGATTTATTGTATGTATACCTTCTGAACAAAATAATAAAATGCTTCATATGTAATTTGTACTCTTTGTCATACAGGGTTACACTGATTTTAAGGGGCGGCTGTGGATCAGGTGGTAGAGCGTGTTATCCTCTAATCGCAGGGTTGGTAGTTCGATTCCCGGCCCACACGCAGAAGTGTCCTTGGGCAAAACACTAAACCCCACGTGGCTCCCAATGGCAGGCTAGAGCCTTGTATGGCAGCTCTGCTGTCATTGATGAGATGCAGTGTAAAGTGCTTTGAATACCACTAATATTAAAAAGGCACTATATAAGTGCAGACTATTTACCATTTTAAACTAATTTAATTGAAAAGTATATTTAAGGACACCATACAATGTTTTATTATATTTATTTATTATCTTTTTTGCATATTTTTCTGTGCTATTAGTAGTACTATATGTATATATAGTACTACTAATAGCACAGAAAATTATATATAGGAGAGAGAGAGAATTTAAACAGGGTGCTTTTTAGATACAGATGAGAAATGTGTTTTATGCAGTAAAAACAAATATGAACACACAAATGCAAAGTCAAACAGACAATGTACAACTATTTAATAAAACAAGTCAACAAATAATGACAGCATGGATGGTGTGAATGTCAGAACCACATTGAATATTATCATCGCAATGTCCTAAAAAAGGTAGAGATGAAATGCAAGTGCTGTACCAGACTGAGACAGAACTGAAGGAAAAACATCTTGTCATTACATACCAAATCATACTCCGAAACACTATTAAAATGAACCCTTAACAATTTTTTTGCATAGTTTTTAGACTTATTTCAAAATGTTGCTAAACTCCCTCTGAAGCAACATCTGGTGTTTCAAGAGCGATATAGATAGCTATAGAAATGTACTGTAAGAAGAGTCTACTATAAACAAAGACTTCCTTTACTTATGCAGCCAAAATTCTTGATGGTAATTTGAGTAGAGAGTAAAAGCCAGCTACTTTTTTTTTGTTGCAAGTGGCCAATGTCCAGCCAGTAATTTACTTGAAAAGACTTCCTAATTTTATAGGCTAGAAGTTGCTTTAAAAATATCAGTGAATTGTGTGTGAAAATGCATAAAATTTCATCCATTCCATGGCTCTTTTGAAGTCTACGGCACAATTTGACTAAAAATGACAAAACAAGCAAAGGTTCAAACTTATTTAAGTAAAAAAATAAAATACAAAAATGAAGACAGTAGCTTGGAAACAACAAGAATGCTGAGTCACTGAAGGACCTGCAACCAATACACCTCAATAAGAAAATAAAAGAGAACAAACTTGAATTCAGTTCCTTGCATTGCCCTTGTTACTTTGGAATTCTTGTTTTCTTTGTCTCGGATTTTGATCTTTATTTGCACCTGCAAAAGTTTTTTTGTAAATAGTGATTAGTGATAGTTCACAGCTCCACAAACATGTAATTTCTTAATATAATAGGGGAGACAGGGGCTAGCTGACACATGGTAAGTCACAAGGGCTATATCTCAATATATAGATATAGGCTAATATTAAGGCTTGAGTCAAAAGTCTACTTAGTTCAAATTTCTCTTAGATTCTTTTTTCTTCTATCCTCCAAATGTAAATTCCAGTATCATCATATGTTTTGATATAACCCTGTACGTGGCTTGATTCATGTGTCCTTCACAAAGATGAATCTGCCCGATTCCAACCTTGCTGAACCACCCCATATCATCACCAATCTTCCGCCAAATTTCACAGTGGGTGCGAGACACTGTGGCTTGAAGGCCTCTCCAGGTCTCTGTCTAACCATTAAATGACCAGGTGGAGGACTGGCAAGACTGGAATCGGGCAGATCCATCTTTGTGAAGGATACATGAATCAAGCCACGTACAAGGTTATCCTGAAAAAAAAATTGCTTCCATCTGCACTGACAATGTTCCCCAACTCTGAGGATCAGTTTTTCCAGCAGGACAATGCTCCAGCCACACAGCCAAGTCAATCAAGGTGTAGAGGCAGGACCACTGGATCAAGACCCTGTCATGGCCAGTCCAATCTCCAGACCTGAACCCCATTGAAAACCTCTGGAATGTAATCAAGAGGAAGATGGATGGCCACAAGCCATCAAACAAAGCAGAGCTGCTTAAATTTTTGTGACAGGAGTGGCATAAAGTCACCCAATGGCAATGTGAAAGACTGGTAGAGAGCATGCCAAGATGCATGAAAGCTGTGATTGAAAATCAAGGTTAAATATTGATTTCTGAAGTCTTCCTAAGTTAAAACATTAGTATTGTGTTGTTTAAAAATTTATATAAACTTGTTTTCTTTGCATTATTAGAGGTGTGTGTGAAAAAGTATTAATATCCTGAGGTTACCAAAGACGACCAGACCCAGCTCTGTTCCTGCTTGGTGTCGGACTCCACTGCTACGTGTCTGATGTGATGTGATGTGAGTGATGATGACTAAATGCAGCCGGTGCCAGCCAGTCATCACTTCAGTCTATTATGATGGACTTCAGGAGATCAACTGATGCCAACTCCAACCATAAGACATGGGATACTTCATATGCCACTGCCTGAAACTTGGACACATGATAAACCTCACTGAAATGACCTGTTGGTTGAACTGTGATGCACCTCACTCTTCCTGCATCACCTCGGTCTAATGA
Source organism: Xyrauchen texanus (assembly GCF_025860055.1). Taxonomy (NCBI): domain Eukaryota; kingdom Metazoa; phylum Chordata; class Actinopteri; order Cypriniformes; family Catostomidae; genus Xyrauchen; species Xyrauchen texanus. The sequence continues at coordinate 50,521,143 of NC_068279.1, forward strand.
TGGACTACACTCTTAAAATGGAATACATAGACTTTTAATTAATTGCCAACAAAAGCCTCCATCAGCCAACTAACAAAGGACAATTGCATCTATGTGAACTTCTGCAGATAATCCAGGATGAACATCAAAGACATTAGTCATTAATCTTACAGTTCATACAAAATCTTTGTTTAAACACTAACCCTTAACACTTACTTAGTTTAATAATTTTAAACCATGACTTGCACTGCACATAAATAACTAATATTGGCATTATAATCATGCTGGTTAGCCAGAGGGGAACTGGCACACACAATGAGACTGGTTTCTCCCAAGGTTATTTTTCTCCATTAACCAACATTTTATGGAGTTTTGTGATCCTTGCCAATTCGGCTTGCTCACTGGGGTTCTAAATACAATTATTATTTAATTTTTATACACAATTTATAATCATATTTAAGCAAACTACACAATGATGACTCTAAGACGTAATAGATATTACAGTTTCATTTTCTGTTAATGCCTGATTTTCTGTAAAGCTGCTTTAAAACGATTGTGTTGTGAAAAGCGCTATACAAATAAAAATTACTTGACAACTAGCCCAATCTCCCCTATATTTATTTTTATCTATGAGATGAAAAAAATAAAAAGTACATTGAAATGATGTTTACTTTACAATGAAAGGGCACAGTCCACATGCAATACATTGACAAATATTGAATTGCAACATGACTGGATCTGGATGATGGGAGTCCGTAAAACATTTTACATTTACTGTTTCAAACAGGTATACATGATCTGTATTGAACAGTAAATCAGGACTATCTTATGAGTAATGATTTCATTCTTGAAATACTCACTATTTGTTTATAACATATTTGGATACAGGAAGCCCTTTAGTGTGTATGATATATATATATATATCATACACATATATATATATATATATATATATATATATCATAATAAATATAAGTATTTATTTATTAATGATTATTATTATTTACCTGTTCTAACATGAACTGAAGTGGATCATCTGGCCTATCAAAAACCAGCTTCTCCGTGATGTCCTAAAAGAGGACAAAGGAGACTGTGAAAGAAAAATACAGTGAACAACCATTCTTATCCGTAGACACCGACAGGCGTCTTCTGTTGCAAGTCATTAGAAGATAGTCATAGCTCACTAAAAACACACACACACACTCATGTCGTTTAATTCAATAAACTAAAATAATGCTGCTGATGTATTTTAAAGTACATTTTAACAAAGTTTTTGTTTACTTTGCTGTTATTTTGCAACTGCTCTAAATTGTCCTTCGCCATTTTGTGCTGAGCTATCTGTCACTGTCTACCATTTTAATCGTGCGAAAATATCTCGGCAGCAGCAACAGATTTGTTCTGTCTCACCAAAAAAATATGATGAATATTATGAGACTCCATATACTTCACGGAGCTTTCATATGGATCCGTGAACACTGGACTAGGGCGAATAGTCTCCGCACTTTCGGTGATAAACACTTTTTCTGCTAGACCGGAATCTACCGTCTCATAATGTTTATGTTGTGGAAGTAATAACTACATATACAACGTTTAAGTCACGAAGTGCACTTCCGCTTTGCTCATTACTCACATATTCAACATTCACTTAATGTCTGGCTGGTTAATAAAGGATATCACATACATTACCTTCGTTCAAAGTAAAGATCAAGTGTATTTAGTCCTTTTTAACGTTAATTCTGAAATGGGACCACGTATCTTACATAGGGCAGGACTGTTTTATCGCTTGAAATATCGTCAAGTAACCCCTGACAACTGTATACAAAAGATCGGATGATGTCATTGGGCTCAGAAACAACAGTTGCCCGGGACAGCGCCTTTTAGAAAGAATGGTGAGGGATCTGGAAGAAAGGGTTGTTCAAAACGTCGAAAAAAAAAAAAAAAAAACATTTGGACGGTTGCAGTACTATCAACTTCGCCGTTCTTTCGATGTTAAGATGTATTTATTATTTTTTTTTAATATCAGAAGACCCTTAGCCAACGTTTACAATACGACTGACAAAGGGAAGGCGTGGCGAAACCGCCGTTTCTAGGTTGCATGTCGTCCTCAGCTGACACCTCGGCCTACAATGGGTTCATGTTATGTAGGGCAGACGGTGCGAGTGTCCCCCGGTGAACCCCGGAGTAACGTTGCCGTTCATGTTTACATCCGGCAGGGGGAAATCATTATCAAGGAAAGCGAGTACTAGCAAACGGAAAGCTCATTGATATTATGGAGGAGAGGGATTGTTGCGTGTGACGAAATATTTACGTGGGCCAAGGTCGAGCAATCTTATAAAAACATTTAAAAAATAGGCAAAAACTTGTTGGTACCAACATTTCTTTAGCCGCAGCTTTAAACCGCATTGGCAAGTCGCTATCAACCTAATCACCCAAATCCATACGTAAAAAAAAATTAATGATATGCATTTATTACTGGTCACCGCCATTATAACACTGAAGCACGGTAAAATTAATAATAATAATTTCCTGATGGTCTTATTAACTACGTATTGCAACGATTGTACTCTATTACAAAAAACACCTTAATGTCAAACCCGGCGCGTGAACTAAAAAAACACTTGTGCTTTAAGGCTGATTATTCCTTGTCTAGACGACCGCGCGCTCGCGCGCACACACACACACCTGTCATTGTCTAGACGGGGTGGGGGGCGCTCGGGGACTCATGAAGCACTATTGCTTTATTTTGTGTCAGTCACAATGACTCTGTGAACGTATTGGTGAACAAAAAAGTTCGGTGTCACTTTTCACATCTGATTGGCCAGCAATACCGCCAGCACTCCTACGTTTTATTTAGGTCAGCTAGGAACGTTAAAAAATAAATAAATGGGAAAATAGAAATGCGTAGAAAGTAAAAGGCACCACGGGCAATCTAGCTTGTTGGTCTGCAAGCTGACGGGCAGCGGCATCATCCAATGTGAGACCAGATATAATTTAGAGAAATACATTGACGTCGTACTGAACCAATCTAAAGTAGGCTAACTATAAATGATCAACATGCATGATTATCGGATGCCTGCCCTTTTGATCGCGGACGGGACGATGGACTTCGGGGAGTTTGATTCGCGAAACACCAAATAACATTATTGCCGCGCTAGTGTGTATTTTCTGCATGCTCGAGAAGCAAGGCGTCATGACAAAAACTCCTTCATAGTGGCACCACTGCGAGCGCGTCTAAATGCTCAACGGAAACTGCATGTGCACGTGCACACTGATTAAGAAACTGAGGATGCGTGGTGTCCATGCTGGTTCGAACACAACAATTGCGTTGAAGGCTAAATAGTTTCACTTTCAGAGCCGCAATGGAGCCAGTTTCAGCTTTCCTCGCCGCGCGAAAGGGAGGGCGTGCGGCTCAACGATTGGGGTAAAGTCATGTTGAACGATTTATATCGCAACCTACGTGCTTCAAGAAAGTCCATTCCGTTCCAATCGCCAGTAGAAAGGCGTGGCTGCCCAAAATCTTCGACGAATAGTGAAAAAATGGGAGGGCACGAGTGAGCTGCGTGATGTCCTCTTCGAAGGTAGGCTGCAGCGTGTGTTTATTGATGAGATGAAAGAAAATGGAAGTGAGAAATGAAACAAAGTAAGGGACAGTATTAATAAACCCAGTCCTTGCCGGGGGAAACCAGGGAAACGCTGTTGCCACTGGAGAAGAAAGACCCTTCGAGCAGCAGGTAAGAAATAACGAGAGGGAATGGAGAGGGAGAGGGAGAGGGAGAGGGAGGGGGAGGGAAGGTGCTTATACTATTTATGTTAGGCTATTTATAAGAAGAGTAATAGCAGTTATTCCCCTGATATAAGTTGAAGAAGAAAAAACTTCAACTGAAGTATACTAAGGCTTTAGCGCTATTTCTAGATATTTCATACATAAACCACCTATGAAGAGGATATAGAAAACTTAACGCATTGTATTTGGCTGTTAGAGAATTGTCACATGGGATTATATGATTCGCTTGCTTTGAGTTCTATCAAATCATCCAATGATTGTCTGGCATTAAAAAAAAAAGACGCGTGCCTGTCTGAAGTGACGTCTCAGGTAAAATTGCCATATTATTCCTTGCTTGAGCGCTCATTTTCTAATAGTTTAAGAGTTGTCGGCTTGCGAAGACTTTGGCTGTAGTTTTATTAATATGATTTTACTATGGATATGTTATACTCTACGAAGTGTACCGTACATCACTGAACCATGACACGACAAGCACAATACGACTTAAGAGAGCCGACAGGGGCTTCCCTACATCCCTCCAAAATATTGGACGGAATAATGTCGCTCTAATCGTGTGTTAACTGTCATGGATCGCAAATTAAAGGCTGTGAGCGGTACAACATAAAATGTCCTGTTCAGTTTCAGGAACGGATGAGATGCCATGCTTCCAAAATGTCACTCGCTTATCCTGGTATTTTCCGGGCTGTTGCTAATATTTTATTGCCCCCGGTAGATGTACGCGCTAGCATTTGGTCTCAAGCTAACTGAGACTAACGGAACTGTTACGAATTGTGTAGTTCTGCGTCTTTGTTGTTAGCAGCTCGGACAAATACCTGATGAAATTATGGAGTTTTGTAGGGAGTTATTTGTCATCATTAAATTGGGATACGCAGCTTAAAGAAGTGACCGAAATTGTAGTCGTCCTTCCAAGTGCGTAAAGAAACCGAAATGTAGTTTCAGTTACCAAAAGATATCATAAATAAAGCCAATCTACTCCGTATTCTAAGGCTTTTACTTACCGAATGACCTCTTTTTGATTCCGTTTTGTGAAGTGCCAGCTTGTTGCCCAAAACAGACGCATTTGAAGAAGAAGAAGAAAAAAAAAACTCGGCCATTTTCAGCACAAGAAACTTAATGTGCAGAAACATTGACGAGCTCGTCTTATATTTTTGGAGGCAACTGGGCCTTCGATCAAAGCGCCGTTTGTATTGTTTTCTGTGTGTAGTATGAAACGGCGGGTGTGACAGCCGTGACATTGGCTAGTGGAACAAACACCCCAGTCGCCTTTTTTCATGAATTTATCCTTTACCCTCTGCTTCCCGATGCTGTATTATAAAATGCCTATCTTATATAATCTGTTTATTTATAGCAAATTATGTGCGATTGCGTTGTCATTTAGGTGGGGGGGGTGCTATTGTGATTTTGACTACTTTTATTAGGCTATTGGAATTATTTATCTGAGAGAATCGATCTGGATAAAAAGAAGCCTTCGTTCATTTACGTCTAATTTGATTGATCAGTGTTAGAGATGGTTCATTTGTTCGTACTTGGGTTTTTGGGTTGTTCACCTGCAATCTCAGAGCCGCGTTGGCTAAGTTTTATTGGCTTGCGGATTTTAACTTATTGATAAAAAACATAACTTATCTAATTTTAACGGTCCATTCAAAGTGAAGGAATTTTCAAGCGAAGTGCTGCCGTATGAAATGAAAGTCAATGTTTATGATTAAATAACGTGATTTGAGGGTCCTGTAACCTACTTCTAAATCAAATCCTCTGTGTTAACCCTGTGTGCTACACTCCAGTAATATGTGTCGCTAGTTTTGTTAGCACTCATCAGTCTCCGAATTCTCTCGAGCAGGCCGCGATGATACAAAGAGAACAAACTCTGATTAAGCATTTTTTTTTTTTTTTAGCACACTTCAGTCTTTTCTAAATACCAATAGGCTCACAATGAGAAGTTTTATCTCTCTTTTCATCAATTTGTGATGCAGACACTTTTTAGTGTTTAGCTGAGGGGAATAATCGTGCATTGATGTGCTGTGTCAATCCTATTATAAATCATCATAAAATATGATAGTATTTGTCATATTTTTTTGCTTTTAATATCACACACACACACACACACACACACACACACACACACACACACACACACATATATTAGTTTATGAATCAAACTGTCTTCATCTAGGGCCTTGGCTGTGTATGCTGTGTGTTTGTCCGCTTTACCGACTGGTATGTTGCTGTATACATGAACTGTATAATGTATGCCTTGATATGTATGTTTTATTTTAGTATGCAAGAGTGCACTTTCAAACCGAAATAAACATTATTTTATATATTTAATCCTATGATATGCCTATATATGTGATGCATTTATAAATAGCCTACTTCTTTTTTTCATGCATTAATTCACCCTAATAAACGAGAATGTTCTGATTACATTTCTATGATGAGTTGTATGTCATTTATGCACATTGGGCATCTTTAAAGATACAGACATATGTAGACTTCATGGGAATACTGAATGTTATAGGCCTATCCTTGATCTGAAGAGATTAATTGGGGTAGCTTTACGTTTCTTATCATATTAAGGTTGGTATTAATAATAATAATAATAATAATAATTGAAACGTATTGTTTTGTAGTAGCTTTCACCAACATGCAATTTCAGTATTTAAGGCTGTTTTTTCAAGATGCAAGCCTTTTTGTCTGTACTAAAGAATCACAATGTATGAGTTTAATAAAATAATTTGTTGATAATGGGTTTATTGACCTGAGGTATATATTGAGGTCTATATAATGATCAGCCCATTGATTTTAATCGATATGAAGTCACGTTGGCCTACATGCATTTTTGCGAATATACTTGCACGATAGGTGTATACCTGAACATTTGAAAATTACTCATGGATGTTTATTGATGTAAGAAAGCGTGTATTTTCTGTGCATGACTGAATTATTTTTTTTGCGTGTGATAGATACAGTATTAATTCTTACAGACTTCCAAGAAGACTTCTATAATATACAAGTATGCATTTATATTCCTAGTCATGTTCTGTAGAGGTGAAAATTATTAATGTGACCAAAAGACAACAAATAAATCATGATCTTAGGAATGTTATGAATTGGAGATTATAAGGAGGCATTGTGTGCTGTTTATTTTGGAAACGTCAATCCCAGTTAGTGCTTCTAACATGATGCTCACATGCCACTGTGAGATGTATAAAAGTGACAGCCAGTTTGCTTTCAATTGATTATTTGCCAAAATGATTTTTTTGGAAATTACAGAATTACTGTTAAACAGAATTACAAGTGTACAATATTATAATAATTTTTTAAGATTTATCACTTAAGTGGGACTCTCGGTACTCTCGCAGGAGTTTTCAACCTTTTCTGACACAAGGACCCCCACCCAGACTCTGTCATCCCAGGGACCCCCTGTAAAACTTTATAATGTCTTTTTATTAACACATTTTACAAACATTATTGCCTTCTATAATGATTAACAGATAATTAATGTACTAGTCAGAATATATATATATATATATATAATATTTTCATGTTTTTAAAGAAAAATCTAAATGTTTTACATATTATGGGCCGCTGGTTAAAAACCCTGGTTCTATAGCATTGCTTACTGAATTATTTTCTTTGCTGTATCTTAGATCATAGGTTACTAAATCAGATTACAGGATAACTAATCTCACCAGTTTGAATGGTGACCTTCACTAATGTAATTAAATGTCAAAGTCAGAGGCTGTTAATTGTTCATTGAAGAACCTCAATGATCGGACAATGCAGTTTATTATTGCAACACATAATGTTATATTTTAAAGACCATGATGTGCAAGGGTGTACAAAGATAGCTGAAATTCCTAAAGTGGTCTACACATGAAAAGGAGGGTTTAAAATACACACATCTAGATGTACTACATTTCCTAGATGCAGAACTGACACCAGCTATACATCGAAATCTCACTTTACATACAGAACATGCGCTAATATGCTAACATTGTTCATTGAAGCAAATACTGGCAAGAACTGAGAAATGTTAAATCTGGAGTTACACTGTGGTTTCTTTTTTTCCACTGCCCTGGCATGCTCCTCGCACAAACTTCTAAAAAGCTTTAATGCTTAATAATGTAGTATTATAAGGGGACAAGACTCACAAGGAAAGATTCATGTCTTACAGGCATTTGACATTTTGGCCTTGCTATTATCATGAAGTAGTTGCCACACCAAAAAACTCATGGAAGATCACATTAACCTGGCATATGTAATGATATTTAATATCATAATGATCATATTATATTGTGCTTGGTTGCCCGTTACCTTTCGTCTGGAGGCCTTCACATGGTTGCATGATTTATAGAGGTCCTTGGTCATAGAATAGTCAACAACATAATGTTGTATGTAATACCAAAATGATATTACAATTGGTATTCTGTATTCATCTGAAAGAATACAGATTCTTGGGTTTTAATTAGAAGTCTTGTTTCAGAAAATGTTTGTATTTGATGTTCTGGTCCTAACCAGTAGGAGTCATTTTCCCAGAATGTTGTTTATATAAACCGGGTTCTCTTCATTTTCCAAGATAAATTCAGCTATTTACTGGTAACAAGACAATATGTAAAAAGCAGCATTAGAATATAATTGAAAAGACAATAAAACTAAAATATCAGAATTTATAAATCATAACATGAGAGAACTATCAGGTTCGGGCTTGAGTGAAGAAGTGTGGCTATTTAGAGACCATATAAAATCACTTGGCGATGTTTTTCCTATTAAAAGAGTACGTTGAGGTGGGACAGTCAAATGGTTCATCACTTTTTTCAAATAGCCTTTAGTTTACTTCACAGCCATGAACCATGATTTGTTACTGGTGATTGCTAGTCAGTGGCAGGTGAGATTGCGGGAAAGGACATTCTCATTAGAGAGAATTTTATCGAACACGATTTGGATTACACCCATGGAGTCATCAATATTTTTGGTCTGTTTTTATTGGAAAAGAAGAGTACATTTTAAATGCTTGTGTCTGGTAAAAGTTGGTCAATTTATAATTTTATTGATTTTATTTATTGATTTTGATGTAGACTAGCTAGCATAAAGATGTCCTCAAAGATAACCAACATGGAGAAAAAGGTGCCAAACTCCAATTTAAATTTCACAGATCTTTAAGGATTTTGAATTTAACTGTAGGATGTATTTAACATGATTATATTATATACGTTTCTCTTACTTTGAACAATTTAACATCAGCATGCACAAAATAGATAGAAGGAAAGCTAATTAACACTGGCCTGCAATTTTTCACACAAATGCACCAATTTCTTATTTTTGTTTACATCCACAATTAATGTGAAAATCATCATAGTGGCAGGTCTGACTTGGCAAAAAATTTTGCTCTTAGAGAGATATCCAGTGGAACTAAAGACATAGAAGGCGGGCACAAACGGCAGTCTCTATTCAAGGGACACTGAGGTTTAACCAGACCACCTGATACAGTAGCTTTTTTTCCCCGCACTGATCTTAGTTGCTATCAAATGATTGTGTTAGCCCTTGAGAAAGTAGAAAACGTTTAGAATTGGGTCTTGTGAAAAAACTATTAAACTAATCCATACGACTTATACGCTATATTTCAAGTTTTCAGAATAGGTACAGTATGTGTATATTTTCTGTTTAGACCATTTCAAGAATATAAACAAAAACAAAGGAATTAGAAAGGTTTAGATGTTTTTCTGGGTCCAATCAAACAAAGTCTGTTTTTCAATGTAAGCCAATCCACTCTGTGGCCATTTTTGGAGTGCTCTTGGGCAGTTTTGGCAGCTATTTTTCTATGTAATCAAGTGGCTTAAAAGTGTTTACTTGTATGGGGAAAGACAGAAATCTCCAAAAAGAATACGATAAAAGATCATATTTCAAATAAGCAGTAAAATCTTACAACAATGCGGCTTCACTCAAGCGGTCCGGCTTCCCTGGGACTCGGCACTTGAGGAGAGTAGCAGCCCGGCATCCTGGCCGTGAAGTATACTCCAGCTTGCGCCGTGGTTCCAGGATGCTGTTCCGGTGACGCATCTAGCTCGCATCGGACACTCCCCGCTCCATTGAACCTGCAAAGATTCCAGCTGGAAGAGATCGGTCTCCTGAAGAGAGACTTGCTCGATGTTTAAAGTCAGCCGTGATGAGGCTCTTATTTGGGTCCATGGGAAGGGTGTGTCATTCCATCACAACTGGTATAATAAATTGTCTTTGTTGACCTCAAATTATGCTGTAAACGCAATTATACCGTCTTGTATAGCTAATGCGCATGCGTGTTCTTTATTTGATTGACAGGCGATTTTTGTTTCTAAAAGGTGATTGGCTATTTTACTTGTAATGTGGGTTGACCGTTGCCTACAGTTGGGCGTTCCAATTTCTCCTATTTTTTTTTTAAATAGAAGTGGCCCATCTCTGCTAAATAATCTCTGTTTTGACAAGCAGGAAATGTTAATGGAACAATGATGTCACTTGACATCACCAACGAACAGTCCTTGAAATGGTCTATCCACAGTTTTCATGACCAACTTGGCGCCACCATGATGATTCTAATTGCCTGTTTTGTATTTCTGGCCTCGAGACTTCAAGAAAAATCTGCCAAAATGAGTGATCCAGAGGAGAACAACAAACATTTTAGTGTTACCTGGTGTAAAAAGTTGTTGGCTGCATTAACAACTCCGAATAATTAACGATATCAACACAACTAACCTCAGACCATTACTTCATGTCCTCTACACACTGAGGCACTGTCTATAAAAAAAAAAAACAGTCATCTGTACTCTGTGAAGTATCGGCATGTTTTTTGACAATTTTCTACCTTAAACATTACATTGCCCGCTAAGAATATACACTGATGCATGTGAAAACACTGGAGACCGGAAATTGAAAACAGTCGAATCATGGAGCGCCTCCGCGTTCAGGAAAAGGTGGATAGCAGTGGTTCCCAACCCTGTTCTTGTAAGCCCCACAACATTAAACATTTTGGGTATCTCCCTTATCAAACACACCTGATTCAATTCATCAGCTCGTTAATGGAGACTCCCAAGACCTTAATTGGGTGTGTCAGAAAAAGGAACAGTGTTGGGAACCACTGGTCTATATAGGTTTGTGTGATTAACTGACACAAAATTAAGTCGATAAGTAAGATTGTTAAATTTGGCATTAGTTTCATCAACACTATTGTATAGCTTTAGAAGACATGTAATATAGTACACGAGTCATATGGTCTACTTTTTAAGTTTTTTTTTTTTTTGTCCATTTCAGTGCTCAACAGCCAGATTCAAGTCAAATCAAGTCATTTTTATTTGTGTAGCGCTTTTCACAAGACACATTGTTTCAAAGCAGCTTTTCAGAAAAGTATGTTGAAACAGGAAATTATGCAGTGATGTTGTAAAGGCCCTCATTGTGTGGTTTAATTGAATAACACAATTTAAAATCACGGCATAAAAATGTATCTCTTTAGGCCCGATTCCCCATTCACTTTTTTTGTATGGAAAATAATTGCCAGTACATTCTTCAACATTTCTCCTTTTGTGTTTCATGGAAAAAAGTCTTTTTTTGGAATGACATGAGTAAATAATGACAACATTTTTATTAATTTAAAGGATATTCTGGGTTCAATACAAGTTAAGCTCAGTCGACAGCATTTATGGCATATAAAGTTGATTAACGCAAAATAATATTCTTTAAAAAAAATTAAAAATGCAAAAATTACACCATGAAATTGATGGGTAAAATTTTGGGAGGGTTCCAAGGGAGAAATTTGATGTTTCTAATTTTATAAAAGCACTTACATTAGTATAATTTGAGCTGTAAAATTTTTGCGGCGGATTACTAAATTACTGGGAATACAGGGTTTACGGCTTTGTCGCCATGGCAACAAAGCTGTAAAAATGGATATGACTTTACACAGAAAAGGTTAGTAAGAAATGTTATCACACTAAAATCATGTTAACACACATATTGTTTACATCTTGTTGCTATGTTTTTGAAACCATTTTTAACGTTTACTGATTGGGCCCATTCACTTCAATTGTAAGTGCCTTTTTTTTTAAAGAAAAGGAGGGACAAGTCGAAATAACATTTTCTTGTAATTAAGATTAAGCCACAAATGCTGTAGATTGAGCTTAATTTGAACCCTGAATATTCCTTTAATATATGACTTGACTGTATGCAAATTCAAAGATTTGTTTTTTGTTCATGTGCCCTTCTTAAAGAGTAAATAATATGAGTGAAAAAGCAGTCCTTGTGTTCTCTAACATGCCCTGTACTAACCTTGTGCATTGGCGTCAGCTCTTATGTCATGCACTGTATATCATTCACCTCAGATCACTTCTATAGGGACAGAGTCACATACTCGCGTTCACACACCCACATCGGGAAAACCAGTTTTAGGCAGCCAGGTTTAGATCTCACCTGCCAGACTAGTAACATTTACCTCTTAGAGACGAGCTGGTTTGGTACAATGGGGATTTTCCACATCGTGTGTGCCAACAACTTTTTGCCTGCCCTTTTGCATACATAACTGTCAGTCATGTGTTGCAGCATTAACTTTGTGAATCTTTTTCTTCCATCCTGTTTTTTTTTTTTTTTTTTCACACTAAAGGTCGATTACCAATTAAAATTTGGTGAAACATGTAAGAATATATTTTTAATGTCACGTTAAATGTAAACAGTTTGGCTAGACAGCATAGCATGCTTTCCCAAGGTCTGTCCTTATCAAACACAAAGAGATAGGGACTTTGTTTTTATACATGCAAATTGTCCTTTTCTCTTAAATTTTACTTGGTGGGCATAAGATAAGGCATGGAACTTGCAAGGAGCTTTTTAGTGTGTCTCTTTAAAAACATAAACGAGTACACAGGCATTTCACTGATGTGAAAAATGTATCTTGGATTCTAATAGGGAAGTTGTATGTTTGCCAAGGTGCTTCGGTGTCCTCAGCTAACCCCGGCACCCATATGGTTTTCTACAAGTCTTAGTGAGATCACTGCCATTTCTAAAGGAAAATATCTGGAAATGGTTTGTAAAAGAGAAATGAAAAAAAGGTAGTCAAAGAGTTCTCTCTTAGTGCTTGGCCAAGTTTACTTCTTATTTGTTTACAACTGGGCTGTATAAAACGGGCCCAGCGAACGTAAGGGAGGGAGCTGCTTTGGAGCACAGCACTCAGAGATAGAATGTCCTCCATTTTGGAGAAAAGGGCAGCTCGGAACGTGTTCACTGTTCCGATCTGAAAAGTATTAACGGACACATAATAGAAACGGTGGCACAAATGCAAAATCGACTACAACAAAGGCTGTTTAACACTTTACTGCTCCACATAGTTAACCAGACTTTACTGTTACTGGCAAGGACTTGTTTTTTCAAGACATTCAGTGACGTGCTACTCAAAACAGTGGAGGATCTGGTGGGCCAAATCTATAATGTATCATGTTTCTGGGAAGAGTGGTTCAAGCTTTTCACACATTTTAGCAACTGTCATCGAACACACACAGCATTAGAGATGCTTTCCCTTTAAAGTACTATTCTGGGTTCAATACAAGTTAAGCTCAATCAACAGCATTTGTGGCAAACTATTGATTACCACAAAAATGTATTTTGACTTGCCCCTCTATATAAAGCAAAAATCGAGGTTACAGTGAGGCACTTATAATGGAGGTGAATGGGGGCTAATTGAACGTTAAAATACTTGCTGTTTCAAAAGTGTTGCCACAAGACAAAAACTATGTGTGTTAACATGATTTTAGTATGATAAAATCGCTTTCTAACCTTTTCTGTGTAAAGTTATTGCCAATTTTTCAACTTCGTTGCATGACGAATTAATGTCAACTAGTGTTGTTATGGTACAAAATGTTAGTAGTCTGTACCGATACCAGTGAAATTTCTTCGTTTCTCGATACCAAATTCAGTACCACAGCATAAATATGATAAAATGACAAAAGGCTACTGAACACACCCGTTTAGCCTATTTAATAAGTTACCTTTTAATGTAAATAAATGAAAAGAAATGCATGTTTCCTTCAAGTTTTTCTCAATCAAGGATGCTTAAGTTTTTTTTAAGTAATGCTCTACTGAAATCCGTTTAAATATTTACCAAATCATGTTTTTCTTTTTATTATTATTATTTTCCAGAACTCCATGTTTTAGTTTAATTTAATAATTGAATCATTAATTTCATCAAAATGGTGTAATCAATTCATTCTTAAATCTTTTAACAAGTGAAAATAGAACTTTTCAACATGTCATTGCTTTTTGTTTTAATAAAAAGAATTACTTCTATTCAGCAGCAGTCTTGATTTTGATATATTGCTTAATTATTATTATTTTCATTACGGTGAATATCACATTTTACTATACAGTTGTAATATTTCACAATTTCTTCAATTTCAGGGCTCTAGCTTATTTTTTGAAACATGCTTTTATTATGATGTGTGTTTTTTGCCTGAAGCTTCACTTTCCGTATAAACTCTTTACGACGGAGACATTTAAGTCACGTCTGAAATCTCATGTATTTGCACTGCTTTTGGGTCTGACAAATGAAATGTAGGACACAGCTTTGGAGTGTTTGTATTTTGTGTTTAGATTACTGGTGTTTGTATATGTGGTAATTTTGAAATGTTATGTTTTAAATGTTATTACTGTGAAGCACTTTGGTCAACTCTGTTGTTTTAAATTTTATATAAGTTAAGTTAAGATTAAAGTGCAAATGCTGTGATTTTAATTATATAAATATAGTTTACATGTGCTGCGTGGTTCACTGTAGTTCAGTGCTCTGCTCTGTCATCTCATACATCCAACATGTTGTGAATGATTCTCAGAATGTATGAGCGGTTGGATTTAAACATTCATTCAAAGTACGCATTTCTTCCACACTAAGATTGTAGCCTTTAGCTGTTTAATAAATCACACTAGGACATGTCACAATTTTAATTTGATTAATTGTCCATTTCAGTGTAAGGAATAACCGAGCATGCTCTCAAAATTAGCATTTTAAAGCTGTGGTGTGTCAGTTATACTGCATGCTGGTACTGGATTGAGTCGGTGCTCGGTACTGCAGAAACACTGGTATCATCATAGTGATCGACTAATATGGGTTTTTTAATGGCCGATGCCGATATCCAAAGAGCAGGGTGGCCAATACCGATACAATGCTGATATATCACACAGTTTAATATAGTAAATAACATTTACATAAAATTGCTAAAAAATTTATAAACTCAAATTTAGCACTGTATTTACTCAATTTCACATATAATTTTTTTTATAATCTAAAAAATATATTGTATTTTAAATGGTAAATAGCAGTTTTCAGATTTCTGTTAAGTCATTAAGTTTTTTTTATTTATTTGCACATGAAGAAGTTGTTAATATATTAGGAAGAAGGAAATGACAGTACACACAGTAGTCCAGCAACCATTTACTCATAGCGCACGTAAAGCGATTTTACTTTGAAGTTGCACTCATGGATTTGTGTGGATCCAGCATGAACAGCAATATTCTCCTGAAAATTGAATTGGCCTGGATCGCCTGCTTGGATTATCACGGACTGACGTCATGATTTGTGAATCAGAGGAACTTTTGACTGGCCGTTTATATGTCTCAGTAGATTCACATGCAAGCAGGCGATTCTCAGCACCCTCAAGAAACAAATCGGCCATAGGGGAAAATTTATTGGCCGATGCGATTAATTAAAAAATGTGGAATATTGGGCAATTTATTTGCCCTTGCGATTTTATCGGTCAACTACTAATCGTTAATTTTTTTTTTATTTTAGTATGGACTTGGTACTGAAGTACCGGTGCTTTTGACAACCGTAATGTTTCTTGATGAAAATTTAAACAAAATGACAATTGAAAAATTTTTACAGATCAAATAATACATGGGTTTTAACAGAAGAATTAATGTAAGTGTGTTTATAAAATTATAACCTTAATATTTCTGCCTTTTTAAACCCTCCAAAAATGGTCCCCATTCATTTCCATTGTAAGCGCCTCCCTGTATGCTTGAATTTTAAGAAAAGGAGGGATGATTTAAAAAAATATTTTTTGGTAATCAACATGCCACAAATGCTGTTAGTTAAGCTTAACTTCCTTTAATTCAATGGTAACACTAAAGGAAGGTTCTGTACATCGCATTAGTTTATACATTAGGTATCTAAAACTAAAAATTTTTACGGTTAATCTAAGTATAGACTATTCTTGTTCACTGTTAGTTTCTTTAATGTTACCTACTGTTAGGCATTAATGTTAAGGTATACAGCTTTTAATGTTAAATATGTATTAAGCATTGCACAGCAACATTAACCAAGATTAGTAACCGCTGAATAAGCATTGTTCATCATTGGTTCATATTGTAAAGTGTTAACAATTCAGCACAGAAATACAGTATACTACTAAATGATGGGTATATATTGAAATCGTGGAAGATTTCTGCTGCTGGAAAGAACTTAAAAATTAACACTTGTGCAAGTTGTAAAGGTCATGATTGTGCAGCATATGCTTTTATATAAATATTTTAAAGACCGTATTCTTTCTTTCCTCAAAGACCCAGGCATTAAACGGGGCCGGTTGGTATTGTTTGTGTCGCTGCAGTTTAAAGACATTTGTCTGACTCGTGTGTAGTTCAGAGGGGAAGGAACAAACTTCATGTTAAAGCAGTGTCTCCGTCCAGGTGTTGTTTATCCTACTCTGTATTATGTGGCCATTTTGGAAAGAGTACTGACGTTTTTATGGGTATGTATGAACTGGGCCAGCGTAAAGAGGACTGCTGCAGAACTAAGGAAACATTTTAAAGGTTTTAAAGTAGGTTTTAAAGTTTTTTTCAGGGCCAATACAATAACGATTATTAGGAATCAAGGAGACCAATAACTGATATTTGGGGCCTATATACATTTGCAGTATATAGCACAAAACGTCCTTTAAATGCCAATGAAATGTTTAATAAAATACTGCAAAATGGAACGTTTCCATAATATCTTTTGAAAAATACTGGAAAACAATATTAAGTAAAGTGGAAGGAGCTCTTAGCAGCATTTCTTTTAAATTGAAACATTAAATATATAAAAATAGTGAACTAAACCGCTCATAACATTATTATGTATAAGAGACGAGAATCAACGTTATTGGAGTTGACACTCTTCATGTAGCTAGCCCATTTAGTTAAGTGCAAAAAGGGCAACTTGATTTTATTCACAACGGAGGTGAAAGATTTAACGCTAGGAAAGTTGATGTTACGTTTGCTAAACCTCCTAACGTTGGTTAGCTAGCTAACATTATCAATGCCATCATGAGCTAAAACATGTAAAAACACCAACTCATACTGGCGAGTACTCTGTTAAATCAGTCCTTATTTGGGCTGGGAATCTATTCCTTGATTCTGAAGCATTGGGAATCGAGAATCATCTCGAAACTTTGGAATCGACTCCAGAGTCGATTCCTTTCGGGGAAACCGTTTTATATTTTTGGACTGCATTTATTTTCTCGACCACTGAACTACACATTTTAGAAGCCTAATAGCACAAATACAATTTACAAAAGGATTATAAAATGACTGCATCTTAACGCTCATCAACCTGTCTTTTGTAGTCCGTCAGCATTTGTAAATCAACTCTGTTTGTTCATCTGTATGAAGCAATCACACAAGCCCTTCAACACGTCTGCTTTCCAGACCTGTATAGTCTACCGGTATTTTTGTTCTCGACATTTTTACAGTGTTTTAAAACCTTTTGCATATATAATTTTTTTAGTTGGCCTACATTTTACACAATTTGATTTGAAAAATATTTATGAAATCAAATAATAAAAAAAAGTAAATGCACGTTATAAAATGTATATTTTTGAGATTGTATGTAATAAACCAGTACAACAACCTGGATTCTCAAATAAATGTGAATTTTGTGTATTATACAAACGGTAGTGGACAATTAATATACATTCTAATATAAACCTCTTTCGAAACAAAAAATCATGAGCGATAACAGACAATTTCAATGTAGGATAAATGGTGCTTTTAAGATTATATGCGGTAGTTCTTCGAAATACAGGAACATCTACTCAAACTTCCCTCAAATGTATCTCATTGGATTGAAGCATTGCACTTTGGTATGTGCATATAGACCCTGATTTAATTTTAGAATGGAGCTATTAATAGTAGGCCTAAATGTCATTCATGCGATTATAAATAGTGCAAAGTACGCTTTGTAATGAGCTGTTTATTTAAGCAATATCACACAAGCAAGTGTGCGATATGGCCCTACATCAGCACTTCGACCACAGGCCGAGTGCCGTAGTAATCACAGCAGTGCTGATTTAGGGCACTAAAGTATAAGTAGTACATACAAGTACACTTGTGTGTATCATGAGTGTGATATTGCTTATATACAACAGTTCAAAACAAATTATGTGTCCAAGCCTCTGTTAATAATTAAAAAAACTTCACTTTAGAACTTATATCATGGCTTGGGCTGTTTCTAACAAGTTATTTGAGAAACAAGGGTGTGTGTGTGTGTGTGTGTGTGTGTGTGTGTGTGTGTGTGTGTGAGAGAGAGAGAGAGAGAGAGAGAGAGAGATGGAGCGTGTGCGATCACCTGTTGATGAACAGATAATGACAGATAATGTCATTTTGAAGAAATGTATCCTATTTTCTCTGTGGAAAAATAGCCGTCCAAGCGGGGGTGGTACTCCCTATTTCACGGTATAGATAGAAACTGCAATCTCCGTCATTTTGTCCACTCCAGTGTGGAAACTCAGGTAAGAGGTAAGCACCTTGAGATTGTGTAATTAATCAGTCTGTTGTGTCTCTAAGCTGTGATGAGCCTTACTGCTGAAGTCGTTCGTTTAAAGCCATTTAAATCTATTTCCTAACTTTCCTAATTGATCACAGAGTGCAAGTGAATATAAAAACTGAGTGACGCTGACTCACTTCACATCACCAACTGGCTCATATTACACACAAATTATTTTGCCTCCACCTGCTGGCTAAAATATTTAATGTCACAAAATGAAATGTAAAGAGACAGATCTAGCACATCTGCACTGCTCTTATACTCTAGTTTAGAATGGCACGAACACAAGCGGAGTGATAGACACAGTGAAGCATTTGATTGCTGATGGTGTAAGATCATCAGTATTCATGGAACGTCTCGTCCAATCAGTTTTGAGGACCGGAACTAACTAATCGGGAAAATTAGTCTGGAATTGACTCTTTGATTTGATTCCAAAACCAGGAATTGGAATCGATTCCCAAATTTCTGGAATCAAACAGCCCTAGTCCTTATCTCTGCCGGCCATCTATATTGCTGCTTGCTGTATTTCTCCGGTATGGTCTGCTGTCGTTAAAGTAACCGCGTCTTTATCTCTATTGTGCGGTGAGTTTGGCCTGAAACCATGGTTTTACTATAGTAAAATTGTAGTAGTAACCATGGTTAATTGTGTGGTAACTATGGTTTAACTAAATAACATTGTTAACCTATAGTTACTGTTAGGGCTGCACGATTATAGCAAAAATCATAATTGTCGATTATTGCTCTTGATATTGTAATCGTGATTATTAATGTAGATTAAAATATTAAAATACCATGACATCACAAAGCAAGCAAACGTGTGGTTCTTCAGAGTAGCAGATTTCAATGGTGGATATGAACTGCGCTCCAGTTTCTTTTAAGCATTATATTGTATTTTATTTTATATTGTAATAATGTTTGTTAAGGTAAGGCAAATGAAAATTATTGTAAATTGATATCTATTTTATAGAATAAATTGAATTATTGCTAAATTACTGCTTAAATTATTAGTCCACATACAGTAAATAATATGGTATATTTAACATTCAAACTTATTAACAGCTGATTTAAATTGACTAAGTTACTGCGTTCAGTAAGCCCTTAGGTGGCTAGACAGGGGACCATTCATCCCGTTAGATCTTCAATGGTGATCTTGTTCATGTAAGATCATCCTTGGATCATTTTTGGCCTCAGTGGTTGCACTTTGGAAATTAAAAACAGTCATTTGCGATCTGAGATTGTGCATTATTAGAGCAGACGTGATAACAATGACGGTGATTCCTGAAATATGCTATTCATGCCATATTCTTTATGTTGGCTACAGCTCCAAAACATACTTAGAACAGTTAAGCTGAATTAATTTAATTGCTATTTTGTACAAATAAAAATTTACATTGGCCTACATATTAACATGACAAATCAAAACTTTTATTACATTTTTAATAAATTGTACACAGAAATCGAGCAAAGCGACAAACTCTCCCTCATTGGAAACTGCATTGGACAAACTTATTGACTGCTGTCACTCACTGCAGGTTTACACTGTTTGAGATCTGCATTTCCACTCGATCTCAGTGACGCGCCGCACAATGTTCTGCACTCTCGCGAGTGTTCTCATTAAAAACAAAGCTGTCTAATCAGCATAATAAATCAATTATTTACACCGCGTCTGTGCCTTGATTAGAAAGGGAGCATTTTAGTTTTGTCGTGTTTCTCATTTGCAGTGTATTTAACATCTACGTTCAAAGCGAGAGGTGCAATATGCAATGAATCCAAAATATTTACAAAGTGCTTTTCGCTCTTGTTCTACAGCTTCTTTTTAAGTGTCAGGTGACATTTCTTCAGTATTATTTTTTGTGTACTGCGCGAACAGAGCAAGCAAGCATCTGGGCATTCAGATGGTTTAAAACTTGCGCATTAGGATCAGTTGTCATTACAGATAGGACGGAGGACTAATCTAAGTGGCTCTGATTGGCCCTTGCCGTTTCATTGCCGTTTCACAATGGACATGTTAGTGATTGGTTAGAATACTCAACCGCTGCAAAAACATGTTGTAAATTTAAACCATTGATGCAACAGGAGCAGACTTAAATTGAACGCTGTAATCGTCAGTTTTCACGATTATATAATCGTGGCAGCCGTAATCGCGATTCGTTTTTCGATTCATTGTGCAACCCTAGTTACTGTAGTGGAACCATGGTTAATTTCTGTAATGGTAAAAAAAAACAGAAGTCCAATAATTTTCTGTTAAGTCTCACAAATGTAAAAAATTACTTTAATTATGACTAAAAATTATATTTTAAATTTCGCATTTTATCCCAAGAAATCGCAAAAAAATCAATTTAATAGAAGTATTAGTATTGGTATCTGTATCGATGATTTTGGACTTTAAATTATTGGTATTGAATAGAAAATAAGAAGATAAGTGAATAGAAAATATGTGGTATTGCCCATCCCTACGGATGCATCTTTCACTGCTTTCTGCTTTCCCACCTCTCCCCCACGAATACAGAGTACAGTGTTGATTGGCCATTTAATCGTGACATATAACCAATCTGATAATACTCATAATGTATCGGCAATCAGATCAGACAAAATAACAATTCCGATAATTATGATAACTATGAATCATTTTGTAGATGTTATTATCTTTTGATTGCTGCCATTATTGTCGCTAATAGTGATAGACCATATATTGGCCATTGGTCATTTTGTAATTACCTGCAGTCGTCTGATAACCGAAGTGTTAACTTTCCCTCACGTCTGTGACAAAATCTACTAATAGATTTGTCAATGGATATTAAACCGTTCTGTTCTCAAGGTGTTTTTAAGCAAATTAGTAAATATAGGATAAAATATGTGTTTGTTTCACTTTAGAAATTTTGTGAATGTCTGATTTGCTATTATTCAATTGTATTGTGTATCAGCATTTATACTGGACATCAGTCATCCTGCTCTCTAGATATTGTTATTGCCATCAGCCATTAAAAAAATATATTGGTTGACCACAACTGGCAAATGTAATTATATACCAATACATTTAGTGACTACCCAGGAAAAAGTTATGGGTTCGGTGTACCTACAGTATATATTGTATAACAGTTTGAGTGAGTAACTTCTGTATTGATATTTATCAAACTTCCTAGTTAGTGTTTTATTTCTAAACCCCAGTTTAAAAGTTCTGAAATTATTACCCAGTAATTTTCTTTTAAACAACGTTGCATTTATTAATTAACTGTTTCATTCTGCAAACTGCAATTGCATGCCCTCTTTCCAAAACCCAGTACTCCAAACACAATAACCAACCCAATCTCAGCAAGCCTAAACATGTGAAAAGCGTTTTTAAAAGGTGAACAGTTTTTAAATTGACACGGCGTCTTAAAAACATGGCACTCATAGGGTAAAATGGTGAAAAAACAGCCAGAAATGTTGCAACAGTCAATCTACATTAAAGAAACCAAATCCCTTTATTCGCTTAAAAAGGAACTGAATTTGTAATACATTAACTATAAAATAATTATTAGATGAACTGTGATTTTAAATATTTAAATCAATTGACAACCCTAGTTATTTCCTTCGCTTTTTGGCTTGAAGGGTCTTCGTAATCGACATGTCGTGTTTTGAAACGTGAAGATGTCTTGAAGTTTTTTGCTAAAACATTCTCTCTTATTTTCATTTGGATTTTTGCCATATACTTCTTTAATATCTGCTGTCTAACTGACCCCCATCCAAAGGTTTTTAGAGATTTTTATTCTTTATTTTACAGTTAACACTTGCAATTAATTCGCATCCTTCTTTTCAGATGATGAAACAAAAAGCATTAATGAGATTTTGGCAGTTTCTGTGTAACTCTTGTGAAATGGCTGGCTGTCCTAACACGTTGCAATTGCAACATGGTTATTAATCTGACGGGGTCAGGTTTCAAAAGGCCTTACATTTTGACTCTGGAGTTTTGGCACACTGGGAAATCTTTATTTGAATTAGTAGCAAAACAATAGAATAGGAAGAAAGACAAGAAATTGAAAAGCAGTAAGAAGCTTTGCTTTGTTGCATTAATACTTAATTTGACAATCCTGATAGTTTCCTATTTACAGTCCAGTTTACTGACAGCATATTATTTTTTTATGATGGCAACAGTTACATACAAAGTTTTCAAGGACGTTCCTACTTGCTTACACTTAGACAATTATTTAATTTCAGTCATAGTTCATCCAAAAATGAAAATGTTGTCATAATTTACTCATTTTTGTTACATTCCTAACCCATATGATTTTATTTTTTCTGTGGAAAACAAAAAGAGAAGTTTTGAAGAATGTTCATGCTGTCCTTTTCCACACAATGAAAGTCAATGGGGAGTAGGGGCTGTCTATCTCTAAAAAGGCAAAAACTACAAACAAAAGCACTTAAAAAGCATTATATTCACATATTCTAAATCTTCTGAAGGCTTATGATAGCTTTATGTGAGGAAAAGAATGAAATCTAAGTTATTATTCATTGGAAATCTTGCTTGACAGCCATGGCCATTTACTCTCATTTTATGGAAATGAGCAGCTTGGACATTCTGTTGTAAATATATCCTTTTGTGTTCTGCAGACGAGAAAAAGTCAAATTGCTTTTGAAAGGCATGAGGGTGAGTAAATGATGATAGAATTGTCTTTTTTGGATGCACTATTCCTATGATTGTCAGTTAGTTCAGAGAAAGATTTGAGGCTTTATTTCAAATGATTTGTATTCGGCTAACTGTAATAAATGTAACCTTTTACTGTTACTGTGAGCATGATAGCATTGTACTATTGTGTTTTTTTTTTTTCATCATTGAAGGGTAAACTTAATACACATATTTAAAGATGATTTATCATACAGTAAAATGTATGATTTCCTTTTAAGGCTTTGTAAAACAAATATTGCACAAGGGCAGATTAACATGGATAATAATATTTATAACAGTTTAAAATATTTGCTTTTTTGTCCACTTTAGTTAAATTTACATTAACTTTACATATGATGTTTTTCTGGAACCCATCCAACCTGAATATTATATAATAAAATGAGATGACAAGCACATGAGCTAAAATACACAATCTACAGTATTAAAAGTAATGACAAAAAACACCTGTTCACTATCAGTGTTGTAATCTGACTACAGTAACTAGTTACTAAGTAAGGAAGAGGAACTATATATATTAGGTGTGTTCGAATTGAACTGCATCTCAATTTACCGATTGATGAGATCAACCTGTTGCACACGGGGGAAGAGTTGAAAAAAGAGCCTTCAAGCCAGACACTTTGCACTTCCCGTCACCTACACCAGTTACGGCAGATCGTGCATTCTTTGATATATTTATTGCAGACGAAGTGGAATTCAGATAGTCAGAGGTTAGAATGTAACAAATAATAACCAGAAACATTGTTCATTTGAAAGGGCTATGTGCTGCTTCATACACTGTCTGCTGTGTGAACAAGAAGAAAGTCCAATAAATGTCTTTATTATTTTAATACCAATAAATGAGTCAGCATTTTTAATAGATTTTTTTTGTATCAATAAACACGTTATTACTATGAAAACATTACATAAAATGATATAAACATGATGTACCATTTTAAATCACTGATTTGTAAGAGTTTTACCGAACTGCTGTCAGAATAAACACCATGGTAATGGCATACTACCACACTCTTCTTATTTTTGCCATAGACTGACATAGGAGAAGTCGTAAGAGTAGTGAAGTGAAGTATGAAATGCATGTTAACGTTGCCACGTTGTAAGTTTGGCCAATCGTAAATGAGCTGTGTTGTCATCAGAGTTTGTGCAGTCACTGGTGATGCGGCGATGGGGCCATCTAAAATCGGACAGAATTTCTAACCGACATGCACTTCTTCAAGTTTGGCGCTGATCGGGCTGCACAGTGCTGCATGAAGGCAGACACACAATTTTTAACTTGAGCAGAAAAGAAAAAATACTGAAAAGTATCTTAAAAGTAGAGTTACAACAAGTAATCGATAGTTATTGTTAATGAAAATCAGCGACAACGAATTTCATTATCGATTAGTCTGTTATGAGCGCGAGCTTGGAGAAGCTGGCGTCACTTTACAAGCCCAGTGATGTGGTGATAAGCATGGAGAATGTGAATCGTCAAAAACAAAAGAAGAATGTGAAAGTGGAGATTGATAGTAAAAATAGACTTAAATATTGATCTGTTTCTCATCCACATCTATCATATCACTTCTAGAGATATGGGCTTAACCACTGGAGTCATATGGATTACTTTAACCTTGTGAGACCCTGCATCCTCATGCACATACATTGTTTTGTCTACACTGTACGCTATGCATAATTTTATTTCATTTAAACTGACTGATCTCAGTTCAGGACACTCAGTGGGCTGTCATTAAAGGGTAAGACAGAGTTTGACTTTGGGAGAAACTCCAAAACAACTTCATCTGTTAAGAAACCTCATTAAGTTTTCACATTTCACACAGAGACTCTAGTTTCATCTGATATGCCATTTTGAAAATGTAATTGACTTATCGTGAAACGGCACACTGTTAAACACAATGACCACAGACCTGGAATATAGGGCAATCTTTCCCTCAGATATCCTATATTCACTGTGCAATGTTACATTGAGAATCAATGGGTTCATCCAAAAGGTGGAAAATGTTGCTTTCAGAAGCTTTATAAGGAGTTAGGATGAAAATAAGGTGCATTTCAAACTGTTCAGAGACCAGTGCAGACAGACAGCACACTGGAGGTTATGTCATTCACTAAATAGGGAGCAAGGGAACATCCTATAATTTTCCTATACAGCTAATTGCATTCACTCCAAACGTCCGGTCAAAAGTTCAGTTTCAGGCTGCAGATGATTTTTGGACCACTCAACATGTTTGGCACACATGGGTCAGTGGTTATCAGTACTTAAATTCAGAATTTATTTAGCAAAATTTTATTTTAACATGTTTGGCAGTGATTGGATGATGTTGCTATTACTTTGAATCAGAAATAATTATGCTGATTTCTGACTGGTAAAATGCTTCAACACTGGCTATCACTTGCTTGTTTGACTGTGCAAAGAGAGAATGTTGCCAGAGTAGAAACAAACTTAAGTCAAATCAAGTCAAATATTTGTATTTTTATTTTTTTAATAAATGTTGTGCTTTTTGAATAACCAACACTCCTGGAAACAATGTTATTTATATGTTTTAAGTCATTATAATGTAACACAGGGCTAAAAAGAAATTAATGTGCACACCCAGTTCATGTTCACGTAAAAAAGGTTGTCAAAATGAAGTTACCATGCATCAAAAACGGCAGCCAGGTATATTCAGACCGATCTCACGTAAAAATGGTCACAGGAGGTTGACTGTTTTGTCTACTAAAATTGGTGTATGCTTTCCCAGTGTCCATACTGCCTGTCCTAGTGGCCGTAGCCAGAGCAACAGTTGTGATGGTGCTTGTTTCAGCAGCTCATCGATGAACACTTGTTGAGTTTAGTGTAAGCGTACAGTGAGGAAGCGTGTTGTCGCATATTTACTTAACTTAAGATTTTACTATAAACCTGATAATTTAACATGCAAATGCTGTGCAGTGTCTTGGTAAGTGAGCAATGCTATAAAAGTGTCATTCCTGTTTATTATAAACAGCAATGCCGTTGACGTTGCAAGTGCTCAACGTTGAAGCGATACAGTTTTGCCGCATATATCGTGGCGCTCCCTCATAATACAGTAGCTTTGAGAAGAGAGACAGAAATGGCAAAAATGTTTTGCGTTAAGTGCTGCCAGAACTACTTAGCTGTGGTGTGAAGAGAAACACTTAAAGCATTTGTTGCATCTTTCACATCCATCTCTGCAGAGCTCCATCTTACATATCTACAGGTTGTTTCTCTGACATGTGAGTCAGTACATTTTAATACGCATGCAATAATATATTATAATAGTATGTAAAAAAAATTATTATAGTAACATGGTAATATAAATACGTCTGTGATACTGATAATGTACATCATATGAAAATACACTATTTTTATATACATGTTATGTAAGCAAGTTTCTATCTCAGGATTTCATCTTTTAAGATGAAACAGCCATTTATAATGTAACTGGTGAGTATTGGCTTGAACAGAACATTTTCACCTTTGTGTTGTTGCAAATAAAAAAGAAACAAAAATTCTTTCTTTCGTGGATCTCAAAAGGAAATGTTAGAGAGGAAGTTCAGTCACCAGTCACTTTCATTAAATGAAAAAAAAAAAATTATAAAACAAATACAGTGAATAAGACTAAGATTCTGCCTTATATTTACTTTTGTGCTCAAAAGAAGAGAGAATTTCATACAGACTTGAGGGTGAGTAATGATGACAGAAATATTATTTTTGAGTGAACTGCCCTTTAACTACCTGTAAAAGTATTAGTAAAAGGAATCGGCCAATAACAACATTAAAAATGTAAGTCAGCGCATGATGCATCAAGTCTTGCTGGGAAACAAGTGACTGAAGGCCATAATGTTGGCTGCATACTTCAAATATCATTCAAGCTGAATAAAACTAGCAGTACGAATTGAGAAAAGTAGCCCCTGTAAGATTTATGAGAGATTGTTGTAAAATTATCCTCCCATTTTCATAAAGGAATTTAAAGACCTGACCAGCACGTCATTTGAATATTAATTACATTATTATATACTCTTACCCCTAAAACTAACCCTTAACGGTACTAAAATCAAAACAGCTTTATTTCACTTGCTTTTTGGCAAATGTTCAGTGCTGAAAAGTTTTATCATGATTATTAATCAGGATTATTCTGTCATATGATAACTTTTTTTGTATTATTTCAGGGCTGCATGATTTGGATAAAAAAAAAAAAGACTGTTGTTGTTTCTTGAAAACCTTTGTGCGCCTCCTTTCAAATATTGTGGAATGCGCTCATCTCCTCCTCGGTCCACAAAATCCTGGTGTCATGGAGTTACTTTCTATTTGTTTAGAAACTTCTAATGGCCAAACATATTTGCAATTATGCAAATTAGTGATTAAAGTAAATTTGGATCACTTTAAGCCAATCCAAACTCAGTGCACATCTGTTCTGTGTATTACACATAATCAAAGCACGAGATGGAATTTGTGTGTATCAAGCACAGAATCACTCTGAGACCGCTAGAACAGCCTATCATGAGCCTCATGTGTGTTCCAAGTATGTGTAATACACTACAGATCAGAGCGGTGCATATACTAGACATACAATAAACTTCTGCGTTTACGTATTTTAGAGCGTGCTTGAAACTGAAACAGTGATTGGTGGCAAAAATAGACTAATGGACCTCAAAAGAGCTTGTCTTTTGGTATATTATTTGTAGACTTAACACAGACCTTAATGAGAATGAACAACAATTTGCAACTTTAACTGGTTGATAATTTTTGCTCACTAATAATACGCAGACGGTTACACTTAATTAACTGTGAGAGGCAGAAACCATGATCATGTTTAAAATTCGATTAATTGTGCAGCCTTACTAGTTCTCCACACTGAGTCCAAATATAGATGACAAAACATTCAGAACTAACATACCAATTTCCTGTTTTATCATGTTGATATATTAGACCTATCTACCCTACATAAAAATATGGGGCAATACTTGAATTTGTAAATAAATGCGAGTTTGCAGTGGATTTTGGTGGACTATTCTAGGGATATTCAGGAGTAATTGACTAATCAAGTAATCGTTCTGCACCAGATACTCGACTATTAAAAACACTACTCGAATATTGCAAATTGATTTTTCTTTGCACATTTGCCTGCCGTGGGTAATGCTGAATTACACTCTACTTTCCCTCTTAATCTCTTTCCACATCTTGCAGTTACAATTGAGTCCACTGGATGTGTGACTGTGGCAGGGCGGAGGGCAGGGCCGGGTCGTGATCCTACACACCCGGTCCCATATTAGGATAATCATGCCTCCGAGAGGGATAAAGGTCGACTGCAGAGGATCATGCGGGAGAGAGAGATCGTTTACGGACATGTCCGTCATGTGTGTTTTTGTCTTCTGTTTTAGTTTATTATTAAACCATTATTTATGTTGAAAAGCCGGTTCTCGCTGCCTCCTTTCCATTGACTCCTTTACACTGGTGCCGAAATCTGGGAAGGAGGAGGGATACGCCGTAGTAGAGTTCTCGCCACTACCGTCCACCCCAACGGAGCAGCTGCGGCCATTTGCCGGGGGGTCAAGGAGCCCAGCCGCCTGGAAGGGGACGATGGCCGCCGACCGCGAGGGGAGAAGGGGTTCCTAACCGACCGCCTGGAATGGTCAGGGCCGCTGCCAGGGGCGCAGGAGTCGCCTACCGGCCGCTGAAACGCACCAGGGTTTGAGACCGCCGACCGCGAGCGGGGAGGGGCTAGCTGCCGACCGCCTGGAGCGGGAAAACCGCTGCCAGGGGAGGGGGAGACCCCTTCTGTTCCCCGGCGTTCTGTCCGCCAGGGGCTGGAGGTCTGCCCTCTGATCCGCCCGGAGAGGCGTGGCTGTCGTCCGATAGAGGGTGGAGGAGTGGCCGAGGAACAAGCTGCGGCGTATCAGAGAACTGGCGAGTACATTTTTTTTTTTTTTTTCATTTCTCTCTCCTCTCTCTCTCTCTCACTAGGCGTTGGCCTTTTCCCTCTCTTTTAAATTTTACAGAGTTTTTTTAGGGGGTACTACACTGTTACAGGAAGTACCCCCCCAGTTTAATTATTTCTGTTTCCCTCCCCTTGTCCCCTCCCTCGTCCAGGTAGACGGGGATGACCTGCCGGCAGACGGGGCTTAGGGCACGCCCTCCCCCAGGGAACGAGGGGGGGGGCGGGGTTACGTCATGCTGGGGGCTCCCCAGCCTGAGAGAACGAGGGAGGAATGTGGGAGGATGGGGCCAGGTCGTGATCCTACACACCCGGTCCCGTATTAGGCTAATCAAGCCTCCCAGAGGGATTGAGGATTGTGCGGTAGAGAGAGATCGTTTACGGACATGTCCGTCATGTGTGTGTTTGTCTTCTGTTTTAGTTTATTATTAAACCATTATTTATGTTGAAAAGCCGGTTCTCGCCTCCTCCTTTCCATTGACTCCTTTACAGTGACGTTGAGGTGTTTGTTGACAGAAGGAATTATGATGGCGTCTTTGGCCAAGTGTGATGTCAATTGTGGCAATACTTGTAATATTTGTAATCGTATAGAATTATACTGTATTGGTATTCGGTTCTTGTTGGAGTCATGCCTACCAATGGTCAAGGATCTGCTTTTATGGTATAAAGGAAATAGGAAGCTTATCAGACCACTATGTGTGCATGTGCATTAAATCTCTGAACACCAAAAGAGCACATTTTATAAAAAGTCAACTTTCCCCATTATTTTATTCTGAATAATGTGATAGCCTTTATGTAGATTTAGAGTTTATGTGCATTACCATAATGAGGCAAGTATTGGTTTCTATGTGTGCTTAGTGTGACTGCAAGGTTTTTTGCTGTTATTTTTATTTTTTATTTATTTTTTCAAAACGTGGTTTACGGTAGCTTATTTTAACCTCCTAAGACCCCTTGACTTCTTTGTGAATTTATTTTTTTATTTGTAACTAGTAGCACCTAAATAACATTTTCTTTCCAAGAGAAAATAGTTTTCATTTCATTTATATCCACATATGTGGACAGTGGGACCCTAACGCTAAGTTGTGAAATTATAAGTAATACCAATCTATAGAGTCGTTCATCAAATAGTTTATGATGCATCCAGGAATGTTGGTTATTCATGTTTTTGAGATGTTAGATGCTGATTTTCTTTAAAGCTGAATAAATAATTCTGATTAAAAGTTATGCAGCATCATCAAATCACTGCCAACCATGTTGAAATAAAATTTTGCATTTTAAAATCTGAATTTATGTACTGATGACCATTGTCCCATGTCTGCCAAACATGTTGAGTGGTGCAAACATCATCTGTAGCCTGAAACGGAACCTTTGGTCGGATTTTAGGAGTGAATGCACCCTTGGTCCCTTGCTCCCTATTTAGTGAATGACTTGTGCTGTCTGTCTGCACTGGTCTCAGAACAGTTTCAAATGCACCTTATTTTCATCCTAACTCTGTGTAAAGCCTCTGAAAGCAACATTAGTCAGCTTTTGCAAATATAAATTGGTTCTCAATGTAGAAATGCATAGTAAATATATAGGAATGGATTTACTAATGTTAATGAATAGAACCTTATTGTACAGTGTACTAAATCAAATCTTACAAAATTTGTATTAAAATGAAGCAAAAAAACCCACAGATCTTTTCATGTTGAAAATAACTTTTGACGGAATGTGGTCTTCATCTTTATCAGTACAAAAAACAAATGGATTTTTTAAAGTGGCATATGAAACGAAACTAGAGACGCTACTCTTAACAACCAAACAGGTTTCAATAAAAAAAAAAAAAGTGATATCCTACCAGAGGCACATTTGTTGGTGCTGTGCCTATAGTAGCGCTTCACTGAAATCAAATTTACCCTGTTGTGTGTGGAGCACCAGGAGTTTAACCCTTAAACAATAGTTTAGATTGTTGTGAACAGCAGTATTCTGTATTCGTGGTTCTGAACTGGTTTTGCTTCAGATTTTACTTTAGACATCAAGTGGTGACCTTACACAGGCAGTACCACAATTAATCATTGTATAAATGTAAACAAAAATGTCAATAAAAATTTATAATATTAACATAAACTGCAGCAGACCAAAAATATGCAACATGATTAGCATTACATTGGCTGAAAAACATATGAAAATTGAATAATTTGGTTTCTAAATGTATCTTGAAATTGGTAGCCAATAATTCACTGCTCAAAACACACTAAAGTAAGTGACACTATGTTTATCCTGCAAAAGAACCCATATTTAATGTAGTCTAGGGTGTGTGTGTGTGTGTGTGTGTGTGTATATATATATATATATATATATATATATTATTTTTTTTTATTGTTTTCGAGGATTGGGGTATCTATCTCAAGTACATCCATGCTGGCATTTGCCAAATTTGGTGTGCTTTGACCAAGTGACAGATGAATTAGTGCCGGAAAATGAAAAAATACTGTAGAGATTTAGACACACAGCCTTTGACGTCAGTATGCCAAAGTTGAAAAATTTTCAAATTATATGGTTAGTTGCATTTTATGATTTGCATCTAGTGCGTTAGATTGGGGTCCAGTGTAAAGTGTGAAGCACTGGTGAGTGTATCGCCACTCTGATCTTTTTATGGATTCTCATGACATCCCCTTTCTACTGGCATCACCCTTTTGCTCTATGCTTTTTTCTGAAATTTGGCAGTTGCCATGGACATCTGTACCAATATGATAAGACTGTAATTGTACCAATATCTGCTCCAGGGTTCAAATCATTTTACAGACATCACATGAACAGTCAAATGCTCCACCTTCTAAATAACTTTGTGATGTATTCCATTAAATAGGCATGAAAAACGGGTTGTCACATGGCTCTTTTTTTAAATACAATTTTTCACTAAACATCCAGTGCAATAGAAGTACTGTTGATGGAAAAAAGCATAATGGACAGTGATTGATATTATTTGAATAATTCACTAAAATATAACATTATTTGATGCTCTTTACCATACAATGAAAGGGAATGGGACCAGGGGATGTCAAGCTCCTAAAAGGATAAAAAGTACAATAAAAGTAGTCTACAGGACTTGTGCGTTATATACCAAGTCTTGTAGGTATGTCGAGCAGACTCAAATTTCAGTTATTATTTACTGAAAATCTTGGACTGCAGTGGTCACTGTTTACTATCTTGGATGGGGAAAAAATAGTGTGAAAATTCTGCTAAACATCTCCTTTTGTGTTTCACTTAATAAAGGCACCAGAACCGTCAGACACAGGAACAGTTTTTTCCCTCAGGCCATCCATCTAATGAACAATTAAATTGCCCCATTGAGCAATAATTATGTGCAATACACAGTTTAATTTTAATTTTAATTTATATTATCCAACATATCCACTTCTGCCATTACTTACATTGCTCTGTACATAATATACAGGTTTTTGTTCTTTATATAACAGATTGTATTAGATTTGCACTACGTGTGTGTATGTGGGTATGTATGAAGGTGAGTGTATGTACGTATATGTATAATTATTTATTTTGTGTTCTTTTTTGTTTTTAATTACCTATGTCTTTCTGCTGTTTTTGGTATTGTTTGTATTGTTGTTGACTGGAAGCTCCTGTCACCTAGACAAATTCCTTGTATGTGTAAGCATACTTGGCAATAAAGCTGATTCTGATTCTGACAGACAAACAAGTTTAGAATAACATGAGGGTGTCAAAACAGTGACGGAACTATCCCTTTTGAGATTTTAGAGCATTAAGACCTTTTCCAGAGGCTCCTTGAAACAATAAACAAAGTAAACAAATAGAAGCTGTGCATATTTGTGAAAATGTCTAGTATTATTCTGCTTGCTCATGTCAGTTTCATATAGAGTATATAGGTATGCACCAAATCACCGCAAACATTGCAAAAAATATCAGTAGTGTGGCCTGTGTTAACACTGTTCTTTTTATACTCATGATACACATCAGAATATAATGCAAATGCTATTAATTGGACCATTGGAGGCACATTTCTGGAGGTGGAACTCATATGGGTATTTGTCTATATGCTGCTAATTGCCTAATAAGTGTTTATTTGAATGAATACCAATGCATGCTAAACCAATTAGATGTCATTTGCACAAAAGCATGAGAAATCTGTTAATATGGGGTGACTCAGAAAGGATTTTATCCTCTTGCAATATTCAGAAACACAAATGTCAAAAAAAAAAAAAAAAAAATCCAAATCCAAATTTTTACAAAAAATAATAAAAAAAATAAAACATCCAGTGTTCTGGCTTCAATAAAAGTGAAGCTCAAATGACGATATGTGTGGCTACTTAAAAAAAAAAAACTGGGTTCAAGTGAGGCACTTACAAAGTGAATGGGGCCAATCCGTAAATGTTAAAACACTCTCTGTTGTAGTCACAAGATGTAAACTATATGCATGCTTTTCTGTAAAAGTTATTTCCAATTTTACAACTTCGTTGCTAGAACGACGTTACACCATAAACCATATAATCCCGGAAGCTGCATAGTCTGCTGCAAAAACAATGATGTAAACAAATTTACTGCTCAAATAAAAGATTTTACAGAAAAATTAACGTGCGCTTTTATAAAATTATAAGCTTCAAATTCCTGCTTGTAAACCCGCCAAAAATTGGCCCCCATTCACTTCCATTGTACCTCACTGTAACCCAGATTTTTGCTTATTTGTAAAGAAAAGGAGGGATGAATAATATATTTATATTATTTATTAAAAAATATTTATTCTGGTAATCGACATTATGCCACAAAAGCTGTTGTTTGAGCTTAACTTGTATTGACCCGGAATATTCCTTTTTAAGGTTCTATCAGTTTATTTGGTTCTTAAATCCTAAAGCCTGCATGATTAATCACACATCAGGACTCCACGGTAAAGATGACCCAATGACCCAGGTTCAGTGTGACTCTCCAGCCCTCTTCATAGAGAGTTCATCACTCACCTATGTGACAAATGTTTGCGCTATGCGAGTAAAACATGTCTGTAATTAGCCACTAGCTAAAAAAAAAAACTGATTTTACTCGCCAGAGATTGAGTTGTGTAGTGGTGAAGAATTTGAGCGCCATGACCCTTTTACTGAATATAAATCTGGCGATTAAGAAGCTCGATTCCGCCTCGTCTTTTACCGTGTGTCGTGTCTCATGAGCTCTCACTCTAAAGGACATTTATTTTACCTTATGTGGCTGCAGTGGGACCGGAGTTGTTTTGATCGCGCTGTCACCATCGCTTTAGTTCAGCAGTGAAATGCCATTTAGAATGTCATTTAGATCAAATGTCTCTTGGAAGGTAAAAGTGTTGCAAAA
Source organism: Xyrauchen texanus (assembly GCF_025860055.1). NCBI lineage: Eukaryota > Metazoa > Chordata > Actinopteri > Cypriniformes > Catostomidae > Xyrauchen > Xyrauchen texanus. The sequence goes on from NC_068279.1 coordinate 50,555,624, forward strand.
CTCGAAGTTGTAGATTTGAACTTGTATGATAAATATTTGTACACTTAAGTCAATACACGTTATACTCATTTTCATTTCACGTCTCTTTTAATATCCTCTCTGTTATTAACAGTCATTTGGGCATCAAAAAGATAAAAATAAACATTATTTCTAATCATACATTGCACGGATGAAGGAAAAACCACCATGCAACTTCTCTCTCGTTAATATGCGCTGGGCTTGTTCATTCATAAACGGTTGCTCCCGAAGCAGCGTTCTCTTAAAGAGACAGTACCAATTTAACGCTGGTTAAACCTATCAATGTAAACTCAATGTAAATCGCACAAGTGCATATAGACAAACATGTAACAAAATGCAGTAATGTAGTAAATGTGTAGATACATGAATATTTAAAGCCATCAATTATACATTATGAAATATTTTAACTTCAGATCTTCTTTTTTTAATGGTAGTATTGATATAGTAGCACTTAAATTATTATTTGTATAATTAAATTATTAAATAATTGTTACATGTGTAATTCTATTTTTATTATTAGTTTCCAACTTGTGAATATTTTGTTTTCAATTTTATATGAAATTTCAAACAGCAAATTCATGACATCATATAATTGATAAAATGTGAAATACACAAGCTGACATTGGATTAAAATAATCAAAAACAAAATATGAAAATAAAATGTCTTGCATACTATATTGTGTTAAGTCATATATAAATACTAAATATACTTTGCTTAATAACTTTTTACAGTTGCATGATGCTTACATATTGTCAAAAGTCTGGCAAGTAAAAAAAAAAAAAAGTACTAGCCAATGGGTATTATTTTCTCTAACATGTCCGTAAAGGGACACTATACATGTGTACATGTGTGCGTTTTACTATACTTGTGCTTTTAGGCACTACAAACTTGAAGGGTTAGTTATCCAAAAATGAAACATTTTGTCATTATTTTCTTTCTTATGTGGAACACAAGAAATTATGAAAAATGTTGATGCTATTTTTTCAAATGCAATAAAAGTGAAAGGGGACTGAGGCTGTCAGTCCCTAACATTCTGCTAAATATCTCAGTTTGTGTTCCACAGAAAAAAAGAAAGTCATCTGAGTTTGGAACAACACAAGGGTGAGGAAATAATGACAGCATTTTCAAATTCTTGTGACAGTTTTAGAAGCATCAGAATAGGTTACAAATTAAAAAAAATAAATCCTTTTTCCAGCGAAAGTGTGTGTATGAGCGTATAGATATTATTGTAATAAAAATAAAATTACAAATGTATTTTTCAGATAAGCAAATGTTGGTTAAAATAATTATGTATCATATTTGTGGCATGGGGTCAGGGAAAATTTTGGCAGGGCAAGTAAAACTACTCAACGGCTGTTGCATCCTAGCCAGAAGAAAACCTTATTGTTGTGCCCTGCAAATGGTTAATTGTATTAAAAAGCAAGAGAATAAAGACTCCTTTTACAGCAAAACAACAAGCTTGTCAGATAAAAAATGCATGCGTTACTTTATGATTAGATGGTGATGGGCCATAAACGCACAATCTAAACGTTACTCCAGAAGACTTTCTTGGCATGTTGCCTACAGAGCACAGGGTCGTTTCAGGTCAGGCCTGGCGTGTTGTTCTATAGGAAGTATAGAGTATTCGACTCGCTGTATTTCACTTCCTTGTTTTTCACGTGCCAGACTTACATTTGACAAATCGCACAGTGAGAAGACGGCAAAGCAGCACATATCAGTTTTATTGTATGTTTTCGTGTACAACAGCAAACACACAGTTTGTGCATCTAAAATGCATGAGGAGTCACCATGCACGCACACTCACTGGGGATCAGTCTGAACAGGTCAGGATGTTTAACATGGGTTGTTGTGTTTTTGTTTTTGTTTTTTCGCCACATTTGTTTAGAGCATTACTTGTGTGTTTTAGAATGGCATGATATTTTTGTTTTGAAGGCCTATTTACGTAGGCATTCTGCTTCTCACGTTTCACATGTAAGCATTTGAATGGCTAAAAGATACTTTTGGCTTGGTATAAAGTCTTAAGACTTTCACTACAAACAATCACAAACTGATTTGAGTTTTTTCTTAGTTAATGTGTATCCTGTGCAAAATTTGTGCATTTGTTGCATGTTAAAAGGGTTCCCAAAAGTAGTTGCTCTACATTTAGTGAAGCTGCCTATTCAACTAGAAATGAACGCTAGCTAAATAAATAAATGAATAAATAAATAAATGATGAATGCAGCCAGGAGGGCAACACATATTTTGCCATCTCATTTGGCGACCGGTAACAGTCCGTTGTTTTAGCTTGTCTAAGGAATGTCTGTATAGCACAAAATCATGCACGAAAAAGAACGAAAAGACAAAAGTGATATTTTATTCATTAGGGCTGTCGGTCTTTGTGCGTTCTGATGCAGTCTGGTCTGCATTTATATGCTAACATAATTTAGTTCCGTAACCTAAGGCAGAGTTTGCCATCACCTCGACGGACCTTGGCTGAGTGTGTGTGCAGCCCTTTTTACTAATGTCTCATCATGAGTGTGTGTGTGTGTGTGAGTGTGTGTGCGCTGTTGATTTCTCATTCACTAAGAAACATGGCGAGCAATCACAAAATGTGGCATCTCCTGCTGCTATTTGGGATGTAAATCTTTCTCTTGGTGGAAATGTCATCTCTCCTTAACAACAAATCAAATGTAAGATATGTTCTTGATTATATTTTATCATGATTTTAAGTATTGTTTTCCACAAATGGCAACTGTATTTCGCTTGTTACAGTTGATGTTCTGTGTAGGTGTTTTAATGCAAACCTGCCTGTAGGGTTCATGTAATTGGAGCAAAGGTAATTAAACCCTTAGATTGATTGATCATTTAGCCGTGCTTTCATCGAGGAGGTTTTAACGGCATATTATTGTCTAATTTGAAATTGCAGAACGTTCAGTTTTAAGGCACTCTTTTGTGAGTAATTGTGCTGTAATCCAGGGATTGGCTATAGACAGTACATGGTTTTGACTAGAGTTTGGAAAGCAAATAGCTGGAAAAACTTTGAAAATGTAGGGCTGAAAATGGTGCAAATGAGTGTGGTTTTTCCCCCTGTTTCATAAATTGTGGTCGACCAATATTACGTTTTTTTTTTTTAATGGCTGATTTGGATAACTATGCCGATAATCTAGAGGGCAGATATAATGCTACGTATTATACAATGTAATGACAGCAAATAAGATTTAAATGAACTTGCTATAGAAATTTTATCTGAATGTCTAAACTACTGGTACTTCCATACCAAGTCGATGCTAAAATACTCTTAAGCAAATATATAAAAAAATCAAATATACCAGTCTTTCTACTGTATTGTGTTGGTCTGGCTGATATATTTGTCTATCACTACATACAAACAAATATTTCAAATTTTTTAATGAATGTGCATTTTGTTTTTGCCTTCAGTGGGTGCCTTTATTGGCCATTTCACGAATCGACTGATAGATTGTGGACTGGCGACCTTGCTCAGTTTTGCATGTGGCAATTTGCAGTGTGCATCTGAAAAGTAATTATTTTTTTTTTTTACAAATTTGACCTTGGCTAAAACCTAAGAGCAAGGGAAAGTATGTCACATAAGTTATTCATTGGGTCTTACGATTCTTGTCCTGTTCTGAATTATTCTGGGCCACAATTTCTGCAAAAATTATGACCAATACTGCCACTTTTTTTTTCTTGTCTAGTTCCTTTTTTGGGTATTTTGAGGGGTATTTCAACATACTTACTTTCACTGAGGGTTTGACACTCGTGACGGTCCCAATCAGACCATCAACACCTGTAAACAAATAGTACACGAATGGCCGTGACATCAAAAAGCACTTTGAATTTCGAGGAAAGGAGGTCAGCATACCGTTCATCTTCATGAATGTATTTATGTCCATTTTATACACTGTAGTTCGGTACTGTGATAAATAAATTGTCAGTGCTACCTCACTCTCTTATTGTTTCTGCCTCTGTGCCATTAAAGACCAGCCTTGGAGGCAAAAGACAATGCGTGAATGCCGAGCATTGTAAGTCACATTTGCATATTTGAGATTTATATTATTCAGATGCTTGACATCCTTTCCCAGAAAGCCCCTCTCCCTCCTTCACTCTCCCCGACACCCCACCCTCACCTTTTTCTTGCCTTCTCTCTCTCCCTCTCTTTGTCCATTGCTGATCCACCCCCAATCGCTGATAAAAATTATTTCCAGTCGCCGCACGGCATGCGTTATGAGATGGCCGCCTCATTAAAAAGCGTCTCTGGTTAACTTGAATTCGGCTCTGGTTCTTTCGTACTTTTTCGCTCTGTCATCTGTGTTATTATTACTCTCTTTTTTCCCAGTTGCCCTGTACTCTTTGTCAAGCCAGTAGGGCAAATCCGTCTGGGTCTCTTCCAGACAAACTGACCTCTTGGGACGTATTGACAGTTCGCTTTGCTGAGCGACAGACATGTAGATCACAACGATGGATATGGCACACACACAAACCGGTTTCCTGGTCTTCTTCACTATTACATTGAGAGATTCCCTTCTGTGATTTTTGGGAGAGGGAAAGAAGAGGGGGAGAGGAAAATGGCGTTTTTTTTCTTTTTTTTAAATAAAGGGGGTTGGGAGGGATCTAATTAATTTTGAAGGATCATCGGCCCCTTTCGTCCGAGGCAGTGAGAGAGGGAGGGTGGACAGGCGACAGAGGGGTGAGCGGGTGGGTGGAGCGAGACTGGGTAGAGAATAAGAGCGACAGAGGAAGGTGGGGGGGGGGGGGGCACAGACAGACCCCTGGACTGATTAGAATTCTGGGCAGGTAGCAGGCGGCTGCTGTGCACCCACTGTGGGCCAGGCAGAGAGGAGGGGAACACCCGCCCTCCCTCCCTCCCAAGCGTGTATGTGTGTGTGCTGATCTCGGAGAGCAATGCTGGATGTGCACTAGTTTTGTTACCAACTTTCACCCGACATCACCCCAATGGCTTGCGGTTTCGTATGCCACTATTCCAAACCTATGCAGTCGTAATATTTATATTAACAATAGTATTTATTAAGCTGGCACTTTTGTCCAAAGCAGGTTACGAATGAGAATAATGCGCTTAGAACTGATTAGGGAGAAAAAAAAATAAAAAATACCGCTACCATATTAAATTAGTATGGTATGGTAGACTAGTACACACTAGAGCAGAAGGGTAAGTGTAGAAATATTATATTATTGCAATTGCAATAAAGCTAGTTATCTAGTCAATAAAGCTAGTTAGTTTGTCAAGTATTCCCAGAAAATGTTTGAAATGTATTCAGCCGTGATTGCAATGGATTCCACTGTTCAAGTAGTGTCATCTTTTATAAGATAAGCTACAAAACTATTCTCAGCTCAACAGTGTGTCGTCATGGTTGTGGCAGGGCATTGATACAGATTTCCTGAACCGATTGGATTCAGATTCAGAAGCTCTCAATTAGATTCCAATTTCATTGGAAATTAGATTCCAGTTCATTTTGGTATATTTTCAGTTATAATATAAATTCTCTCTCAACTTATGATGGTAGTTACACATATAACCTTCTAATTTGGTACATTTTGTTTTTCTTTTTTATGTAAAAATGCCATGCATTTCATCAGTAAATATGGGGCCCTATTTTATGAGAGCCTTGCCTTAAGCGCAGCATTATGCGATACGTGCAAAGTCAATGGGCATGTCCATGAAGTTTTGATATTTTCCTGGTATTTGATATTTAAGTCTTGGCGCAAGTGGGTTGGCGAAAGCGCGCACCCAAAGCGCTATTGGGATGGGTCAAGTGCAATTTAATTCTGAGGTTCCTCTACAGTTGTTGCGCAATCTGTGTCCTCTTGTCAAGCAACCGCATGTTAAATTAAAATTATTTTAACCCATTCATAAGAATTTGGTTGTGTAAAAATGCTGTATGCAATGCATCCCTTCTCTTTTTGCCGCCTGCGCTACACAGCATTGTATGTGTTATATTATATATCGGCTCTCGTTTTGCTCGCCTGTGTCTCACCTGCTTGAAATATGCTGTTTTTCTCTCCCATTGTTCATTGTTTTGTAATGTACAGTATATTTGAAATATGTTTCTCTGTTTAATGTTTTATGTTTCATTTCTGTACAGGGTCATTGAGATTTAGAAAGGCACTATACAAAATAAACTTTATTATATAAGATTATTGTTATTATGATTATTATTAATAACAATTATAAAATGTATCTACTGACACACAATTCATGGCTAATATTAAAAGTGATCAATAGCTCTTTGATATCATCCGCTGGTGGAATTCTCAAACTACAAATGCTGGAACTGAACATTTACCAGCCCGTGGCTAATGACAGACATGCTTAGTCACATAGTGCAAAATTTGCTCACATTTGCAAGTGATTTACTCCCATTGTAGAGGGTTGCGCATAGATTAAAAGACTTATCTTGGGATTTTAGGAACCAATATTGGAATTGTTCTAATGAAGATTGCAATTAATAGGAAAATCTATATATTTACACAGCCCTAGTTATGGCAGTATTAGTCACTGTAAGGGGCAATGAAGCCAACAGGCCAGGTTCAGGATTTATTTTCTCAGGGAAATAGATTTTTAACTTTAACATATAAATCATTCAATACTGACTTACCATGAGCTCTGCGGTTGTTAAGCAATACTATACAATATCTGCAGAATCTACAGTTCAATGTGATGAGTTCAAATTAACAAACAAAACTGGTTTTATTTATTGTTCTTCCCAATTAAGAACTACACTAGCTATAATCCTGAACAGTGATCCACCAATCAGTGAATCACCAATCACAAATGTGGAAATATATATGCAGTCAGTTGCAAGAAACCCCTTAAGATAAGAAAACCCTTAGTGATAATACTCTTAAAATTAGAAATAAGGGTGTTCTTAACTTAAAGTTTTTTTTGTTTGTTTTTGGCAACTGGGCCATTGGCCCAATTGTCAAAAACAAAAAAAAGCTATTAACTTCTCACTCCATCAGTCAAATACACCGTATAGTCGTTTTTTTTTTCGCTTATTTCAAGTTGGACTCGGACACCACCGAGGGACCAGCTGCTAGCTTGAGATCCATGCCGTCCACATTATTGAATCAGTGAGAGGTTTGCTCGAGAACCTCTGCGACCGGATGGGACGAGTAGTTCAACCCTCATAAAAAAATGTACACAGTTGAACCTTTGTCCTTTTTATTTTTCAATTTTTGAATAAGTTTTTGCTAAATAAGTTTTTAATGTTGTGATTCATTTTGAAGCTGGTTGGATTGGTTCAAGGCTTGGAACTGCTCTTTTGAAATTCCTATGGAGAAAATTAATAGGTAAAAAATACTTCCGGAACCAAGGCTACTGAAAAAGTGGGCGTCACTGTTGCACTCTGACTTTGTAGTGTATTGTGAAACTTTTTTGTTGCTGTTTAAAGTAATATAAGTAATATTACTCTGCATGATATGTATGAAATATTCGAGAGGCTAATGGAGTGTTTTGTAAAGCTTTTATGTCTGTTACATATAATGCATCCTAAAAAGCTTTTGAAAGATCTTCATACTACGCATCTGAATGAGCTCCTTTTATTAATATCACGTTACTTGCGTGTGTGTGTGTTTATGTGCAACAGGAAACATTTACCTCCTCTGCCTGTATCAATATGCATGAAGCAGGCATTGTCTATACCATGCAGCATGATAAACAGTACAGACAAAGCACCTTTTTGTATATACAGAGCACATGGCTTTGATCATGGCCTCTGTTTTCTGCCACTTATATTCATATGCATATATTCTGTCTTTGTGGTTGGTGATCAAAAGGATCTGCATGCAATATATGCAGTACAGTATGCATCTCAGACTACATTACCATTAATTCGTCACCTTAAGGGGTCCTGCTTTTAATTGATATAATGAATATACTACTGGTGGATATGATATGAATAATATCATTTGTTTTTGCTAATGAATGATACCTCAAATCATCTGGTTTGATGCTATTACTTTTAAGCTACCGGATTTAAACTTTTTGGCAGACATTAAAACAGACAAAAAAAAAATCCAATAGGTTTACGATATAGTGGGGATCCGAACCATATCTAGACACTTTATGGCCAGTAAGCGTGTCACAGTGGTCGATTAATCATCCAACTAGTCGATTACTTGCTCTCGATTTATTAATAAACTTTATATATACATTATATTATATTTTTTGTAAGGCTGTTGTTTTAATGAGTTAATTTAATGTGATTAATTTTAATAAAAAAATGTACGCAATTAATTATTCCCCCTTGAACATACATAAATTCTTTTATAAAGAATTTTCCTACCATTGGAGCAATAGAGCTGTTCAGGTTGTAATCCAAAAACCCTGAAAGAGAATTAGAATCTTTGAGCCATGGGTTCCCTCTGAATTTTCCTATGGGTTTTTATAGTGGCAGTTTTGGATTTATGAGTAAATAAGGTCTGTGGTAAACATTACTTGAAGATACTTGGATGTTTCATTCAGCAACATAAATTACATGCTTTCATACCTCAAATGTGAATTTTAAAGCCACATTGAAGCAACATACTTAAACAAACATATATAAAAAAAACACGGTGTCTTCAAAGTTCACATTCAACTTGACACAGCATCCTAAAAATGCTGAGTTATGGCACGATTCAAGCAAACAAAGTGAGATGCTCCAAATACGTTTGTCTGGAGGCAACAGAGGTTAGGTGAGGAAAAACACTTTTGATCAATTCCAAATCAAAATGAACTTAAAATGTCTTAAAATATCATATGGTCTGTAAATGGGCCTTTTTTGTGAGCACTCATTCTTAAAGGTACAACTCCATGCCATCTTACCATTATTTCAGAGGAGTAGATTACTGCTCTGAAAATAAGGTGACTAAAAATAATAGGAAAACATATAAATGTTACATGAAACATGCTTGTTGCTGTATTATTGTTGGTATTATTTTTAAATGTATTATAATAATAATAATATAAAACAATTTATAAATTAATTGATCAGTATAAACCATACACAATCATACATATTACATGTGTTTTACATACAGTATATTATGATGTGTTAGATTTCTGTATGTGTTTTACCAAAACCAACGATGCATGTGTACACAGACCAAAAAACAAACAAAAAATAGCACTGATGGAACGCAAAAACACTAAATCGGACAGATGGACAATCTCATTTGGACTATAGCCCCAAAGTAGGCATATGTTCAAAGATATGGAAACAAAATGAACAATATATTGACTTCTTAAAGGGCACCTATTATGGCATTTAAAATGTTCCTAATATTGTTTTGGGAGTCCCCAACAACAGTTTTACATGCATGCAATGACAAAAAACACTTTTGTTGTCTTATAATATGCATTTATGTTTACCTGATTTGCTACCCGACTCCCAAATGATTCGTTCAACGACTCATTTTTCCAAACCCCTCCTTTGCGTGACGCTAATCTGCGGTGATTGGTCAGATGACCCAGTCAGTTGTGATTGGTATACTCTGTGCAGAGATTGTCGGAAACGGAACGCCCATCACCGCTTTGTAGTAAAAAATCAAAATCAGAGAAGGAATTTGAGTTGAATTATGTTAGCGATCATAGCCCAAAGTTCGGTGGTAAACACCCAATCAGTTATTGTTTGCGTTAGCCCAACGCATAAACATATTGGTAAAGCACTGCATTGCTACAAGTTATTGCTCTATTCTTTATGACAACTCCAATAACATCGACAAACATTTCACATATTTCAAAAAAATTTACATTGGAGACCTAGAAGCTGCGCTGAGCGTAACGTACACAACACACACAAATACTTATCAAGCATGCTAAAAAACACATAAAAGCAACAATTATTAATAATACTTACAGGTTGTGATTCGGAGGAGGAAGCTGATCCAAATAAACTTGGTACTGAACCTTCCTTCAGTATCAACCGGCTCGCAAATCCACACTTGAAAGCATTCATGTTCGTAAAGCAATCGTCATTAAAATGACGCGAACACAGCACAAGGTTCGGGCTATACTTGTGTGGTATATTTGTAAATATAAACTCTAGCCACTGATTCTTCACATGCTCGTCCCTGGGCAGTGAAAAAAAGGTCGCTTTTGATATGCACTTCAGAACACAGCGTCTTGTTGTCGACATGATGTTTTCAAGTTTTCCCTGGTGTCTGCGCGCGCAATGAGTGGGCACGGACAGTTTGATAATTTTTCGTCTTGACATCACAACGAAAAGGAAAATGACTCTTTGGAAAAACGATTCATTACATTGACTCAGAGTCGACTCCTACTTTTGAGAGACAATAACTTTTTACAGTGAACTTTCATATATAAAACTTTGCAGGATGTTTTTGTTCACTTAAATCTATGTTACACACTACATGAAAGGTAATTTTCAAAATTCCATAATAGGTGCCCTTTAAGCCACTTTATGTATTGTCATGTCAATTCTTTATGTCTGCTACAATAAAGAAATGTAATTTAATTATTTGAATTATTTTGTTTATTAAATATATATATTTGAGTGAACCCCACCTCAAACATTGCATTTTTAAGGTGGAATGTCAAGTTAAAATGATCAAACGTTTTAAAACACGTCTTGAGACCCTTTTATTCTGTTACATTTTGTTGCACTTTGTCTAATAGTTTTTGAATGTGTTGTAAACAGCCCCAATGCTTCAAAAATCACGTCCAATCACAGTTTGAAAAACTTTATATTTAAACAGGGCTTCTTTAAGGCCAAATTGTCAATTCTGAAAATATGTAGTTTTGTACATCTCTTCCAGCCAACACCTATGTGTTGTAGGTGTTTGCTGGAAGAGATGTACAAAACTACATATTTTAGCAACAACTACATAGCAACCACTCTGGACACCTAAGCAGTGGCTTGGGAAATACTAGGAAATGCAATGTCACATGCAAACGTAACCTCTTTCAACTAGTGACGGCAGTGGCTATGGCCACATTAATATCAGACTGTACCTTCCCTTCAGTGTGTCTATCAAATTAGTGTCTTTTAAAATCAGCATCTGACTCAGATGATGGCGGATAGATTTGGGTCATTGTCATTTTTTTCAAACAATCAATTGGACAGCTCTGTTCATAATATTTTGTTGATAATTTCATGTCTGCGGTACAATAGACCAGTTGTTCCCTACTGGATTTGTTTAAATTTACTAATTATGTAGATATTTAATCTAGTCTGGGTCATATTTATTTTACCTTGCATAGTTTTATTCAGGATTTACATAATCTGTCCTGTTAGCATGATTAATTTGAGTTGCAAGTGGCGTATAGCGTACAGTTTGATTGGGTGTGCGTCCTTTGACCTCAACAATAAAAAACATGGGAAACATTTTCTCCTGACTTTTAAAACTTGATAAGCCTATTTATTGCTGTAATAATTTTGCAAAATTATGGTTAGTTGCATTTTATTATTTTAGCATTGAGCACCTACATACCATAATATAAGTCATGGACTGATTTCCTGTGCTATAGTGACTCTGTCATATGCTATCTGTGCATTGAGACTTTTTGTATGTTCAGTAGTGTTGTAACATGTATGAAATGTCTAGTCACAACAAGCCGTCCGTTACATCTAAATTAAGTCTGCACTATAGGTTTTGCTTGATGCAACAGATATGAAGGTTTTTTTTCAACATCAAGATTTTAGGTTAAAATATGTACAGTAGATTTGTATAAGGGAAAGTTTATGTTTTAGGAGCTGTAACTGGTCACTATTTTATAAGTGTTTCACCACAACGTTTTGATATCACTTTTTCATTTGAAGTGACCGATGGTGTGACAAATGAATCACAAAATAAAATGTTTAAAATTATATGGTTTATTTTGATGCATTGTTTTCAACAGTTAGATTCCTGGATGCTAGTATCCACACAAGCATGTAAAGCTTTAACTTATTTCATGCTTACTAAAAAGAATAGTTAACCAAAATTGGAAATTCTGTCATCATTTACTCACACTGTTTATGGTCATCTATGGAACACAAAAGTTGAATGTTTGAAGAATATTGTGGCTACTTTTTTCCATATAATGAAAGTGAAAGGGGACAGCAACTCTCGAAGTCCAACATAAAATAATAATAAACTAAAGTAAACAAAACCATAAAAGTATCATAAATATGAAATATGCCACATCTGATTTTGGGGCTACAGCAGAGGGGAAGATTTTCATTGAATAACAGCTTATATTTCTATTGTTCGGCTTCAGTAGACTTAGAAATAGCACACAAATCATGTGGACTACTTTTATGTTACTTTTATGGTGCTTTTTTCCCCTCAGTTCCCAATCACATTCATTATATGGTATAAAATTAACCTTTCTTGTTCCATAGAATACACAAAGGCAAAGAGGTCGTAATAACATGAGGGTGAGTAAATTATTAAGCAATTAATTTTCAGAATTCATTCATTTTTGGGTGAAATATTTTGTTAATGCTAAAAATCTCTTTCTATGAAATGGATACATCACACAAGGATTTAAAGAACATGGAAGTTATTCAACATATATATTACAAATGTTATTAATAGTAGGATGTAAAATGCTCCTTAAATTCTAAGCTTGAAAAAATGTCAAATTATATTTTTGGAATAGCGTATCTCTTACTATTTCTGCCATATATAGATACAGAAGAATATATACTTACTGTTGATAATTACTTTGATAGCTGCAAAACAGATATACTTCTTTTTTGGGGTCCTGATTAAGATCGTTTTCAGAAATGGATTTTGTGAGTCACGCCACAGGACTCAATAAATAAATCATAATGAAGTTGTATAGACTTTTCATTATTATTATTAGGGCAATTTGTGAATTCATGACCAGTAATTTTGTTACCACTATTAGATAATGACAATGTGCTATATTTTAATAATATTTATATCCATTGTTCATTTTAATGCATTTTTTACACAATTTGAATAGATCTTTACTTATTTAAGGATTTATTTATTTATTTATTTTTTTTTTGTTGCAGAAAATCAGTGTTTATTGCTTTCCAAAAGAACTGATTGGCCTTTTTCAATGAGGACGACAAAATTACATGTCAGCTGCCCTTTTTATTTCTTTTCTTTTTTTTATTATTATTACTTGTGGCTTGCTATTAACCTGAAGTAGGTATGATATATACAGTTAAGTGCATACATTTGCATAACCCTTGCAGAATCTGCAAGATGGTAGGTCATTTAAAAAAAAAAATAAGGGATCATAAAAATTGTATTTTTTGTTTTATTTGCCCTGATTAAGCTATTTAATATAACTTATATTTACAGTTGAAGTCAGAAGTTTACCTACACCTTTTGGTAGTATTGCCTTTAAATTGTTTAACTTGGGTCAAACATTTTGGGGAGCCTTCCACATGCTTCTCACAATAAGTGGCTGGAATTTTGTCCCATTCCTCCATACAGAACTGGTGTAACAGAGTCAGGTTTGTAGGCCTCCTTGCTCGCACACACTTTTTCAATTCTACCCACAAAGTTTCTATCGGATTGAGGTCAGGGCTTTGTGATGGCCATTCCAATGCCTTAAATTTGTTGTCCATAAGCCATTTTTCCACAAATTTGGTTGTATGCTTGGGGTCATTTGGAAGACAGTTTGCGACCGAGCTGGTACCTTCAGGCATTTTGAAATTGTTCCCAAGAATAAACCAGACTTGTGGAGGTCCACAATTTCTTCTAATTTTCCCATGATGTCAAGCAAAGAGGCACTGAGTTTGAAGGTAGGCTTTAAAATACATCCACAGGTACACCTCCAATTCAGTACACCTTCTATCAGAAGTTAATTGCCTAAAGGCTTGACATAATTGTTTTTAAGCTTCTTAAAGGCAGTTAACTTGCTTAGTGTATGTAAAGTTCTGACCCACTGGAATTGTGATATAGTCAATTAAAAGTGAAAATCTGTCTGTAAACAATTGTTTGAAATATTACTTATGTCATGCACAAAGTAGATGCACACTACACACTACAATAAGGACCAAGGGGGATGTACATTTTTGACCAGGAAGATTTGAGTAAATAGTAATTATTTAGTCTTGTTTTTAAATATAAGTTATGCATAGTTCTAAAATGTTTTTTATCACTTATATTTGTATAAATTCTGAAAGATGTTTGTGAACTTCTAAGACAAAAGAGGGATGCATTGGAACTGCAGGAAGGCTTAACACAGGCTGTTTTGGGCTTTAATTGAGCTTTATGGGCATTTTGCAACGTTATCTTACACAGTGCAAAGGCACAAAGTCAGATAAATCAATGTCAAGCATAGGCTGGTACCTCACAGGTGTCACAATCACAAATAACTGCAGCATTAATCAGAGCATGAGGGAATGATTGGCCAACATCTCTTGAGTGTGTACTGTACATCACGCTAATGAACAAAGGTGCTGTAATAGGATGACCCTGAAGTGACAAGCCATATAAAAGAGCAAGGCCAGTGGAGCTTTGTTCCACTCAAACTCTCATGGAAACTTTTCATGCTTTCATATTTATTAAGATTATAAAAGTGCTTTTATAAAATGATAAGCTTCACATTTCTGCTTATAAACCCTACAAAAATTGGCCCATATTCACTTCCATTGATAGTGCCTTGTTGTAACCGTTTTTTAAAGATTGGGAGGGATGAGTCGAAATACATTTTTGTGGTAATCAACATTATGCCACAAATGCTGTTGATTGAGCTTAGCCCAAGCCTGAACATTTAAACATGACAAAAATCGTAATTTAAATACAATAAAAAGGAAATTTGCTGTAAGCAATTTTAGTGTTCTGAAGCTTTCATGTGACTGAGCCGTTGACCCCATTCCAAAATCCTGCCCTCCAAAGATAATTTTGAGGTCAAAATTGAGCAAAAGAGCAGCATTGTTTGTTCCTGTGGCTGTCAAATTCAACAGTGGCACAATAGCGCCCTCAGCTGACAAACATTACAAATCATAGCCTCAATGATCCACTTCAAATACAACACTATGAGAACGATAAAAATGATTGATACGTGAAAAACATCAATGTCCTCACTCCGTGGACACAATTTTGTTTACTGTTTTCAAAATCTACAACTGTCACAGAGACCGGTGAGATATCTAAGGACACTTATTTCATTAATATATTTAAAGGAGTAGGACAATTTTTTGCTTAGTTTTCCATGAAAAAAAATTGCTTACATCACCTTTAAATTGTTGACATAATCTTTACTGTGTGATTATTAGATATACATTAATACTGATTAAATGCTGTCAGAGTTTGACTGAGAAGCAGGCCTGTCATTTAAATGCAATGGGCTTACAGCTATTAAAGTTGTCCTGCCACTGACAGTGAGTGCTTCTCTTTTTCTTGCCAGTATTGTTGTTTGATTGCTATTAAGGTCTATTAGGCTACATTTACACATCGGACAGATCTGATGTTTTGAGATATAAGATTTTTGTCTTGTCTTCTCACACTCAAAGCCCTTTCAAGGCAAGTCAGTCCACTTGGTGGCCATCTTTGGAGCGCTCTCGGGCAGGCTGGGCAGCTATTTTCAATGTAAACAAGTGGACTGACCTCGAGTTGACTGACAGGAGATGTCTGTATCTAAATGATTATTGGCTCTTTTACCTGAAAGGTGGATCTTCCTTTTCTACATTCATTGGCCGTTTCAATTTCTCCCATTTAATGTAATAGCATTGGTCCCACTCTGCTAAACTGTCTTCAGTTACAATATTGCAAGCTGCACAGATTTTTGGCCCATCTGTATTTACTCTCAAAATACATTGTCTGTGTACTTTAATATCGCGTCATGAGGGGCTTTTTGACCAATAAGTGCATTAGACTGTTCACGTGTGCAGCTGCATTCAGCCAGAGATTATTTAGCAGAGATTGGCCACTTCTATTGAAATGAATGGGATAGATTGGAACGCTCAGTAAAGGAGCTCTGAGGGTCCAATGGTCAATGGATGTAGAAAGGAAGTCCCACATTACAGTTAAAAGAACCAATCACCTTTTAGGTACAGACATCACCTCTCAATCAACTCTAGAACGTGCATGCGCATTAGCTATACAAGGTGTGAAAATATGTTCTTTGATCATAATCTTGACCCTTTCAAGTAGATAGGAGCTACACTGGCATGACTGGAAATAGCCTTCTGAGAGTGTTTCAAAGATGGCCGACAGTAGACTAACTTGTTAAAGAGACTTTGATTCAGCACGAGACATGAGCGCTCTATGACACTCTATATATACAGCTCTGGGGAGAAAACTGTGAATTATCAGTTTATCTGGGTTTACGATTTAAAGGAAAGTGTTTGAGTAAAATTAACTTTTTTGTTTTATTCTATAAAGTGACAACATCTCTCCCAAATTCCTAATAAAAAAATATTGCCATTTAGAGCATTTATTTGCACAAAATGACAACTGGTCAAAATAACTAAAAAGATGCAGTGTTTTCAGACCTTGAATAATGCAAAGAAAACATGTTCATATACATTTTTAAACAACACAATACTAATGTTTTAACTTAGGAGTTCATAAATCAATATTGGTGGAATAACCCTGATTTTCTATTACAGCTTTCATGCGTCTTGACATGCTCTCTACTAGTCTTTCATATTGCTTTTGGGTGACTTTATGCCACTCCTGGCACAAAAAAAATTCAAGCAGTTCGGCTTTGCTTGATGGCTTGTGGCCATCCATCATCGGTGAGGATCTGGGGGTGCTTTAGCAAGGATGGAATCGGGCAGATTTGTCTTTGTGAAAGATGCATGAATCAAGCTACGTTCAAGGTTATACTGGAAGAAAACTTGCTTCCTTTTGCTCTGACAAAATGTTCCCCTTTTGCTCTGACAAAATGTTCCCCAAATCTGAAGATTGGTTTTTCCAGCAGGACAATGCTCTATGCCACAGAGCCAGGTCAATGAAGGTGTGGATGGAGGACCACCAAATCAAGACCCTGTCATGGCCAGCCCAATCTCCAGACCTGAACCCCATTGAACACCTCTGGAATGTGAACAAGAGGAAGATGGATGGCCACAAGCAATCAAACAAAGTTGAGCTGCTTGAATTTTTGCACCAGGAGTGGCATAAAGTCTGGTAGAGAGCATACCAAGATACATGAAAGCTGTTATTGAAAATCAGGGTTATTCCACCAAATATTGATTTCTGAACTCTTCCTAAGTTAAAACATCAGTATTGTGTTGTTTAAAAATGAATATGAACTTTTTTTCTTTGCATTATTCGAGGTCTGAAAATTATGCATATTTTTGGATATTTTTACCAGTTGTCAATTTCTGCAAATAAACGGTCTAAATGACAATATTGTTATTTCGAATTTGGGAGAAATTTTGTCAGTACTTTACAGAATATAACAAAAAGTTAGTATTAAAATGTTGAATTGAACCGAAGCTACGGTACCCGGTTTGGGAACCACTGCCATAGACAGATAACTGAACAAGCATAAAGCTGAAATAAGTTATAATGCGTTTTGGTTACATGGTTGTGTAAAATTTATAGACCACTCGTTTTTCGTGCAGTGCAGTCTGTTTGATGGAGTGTTGTGACACATTGGGGCGGGTTGACATGTGTAGCTCTGCCCACTTTCAATTTAATTGGTTTATACAGCAGAGCTTATTGGTGGATGTTGTTGAGAAGTTTGATGCTTTAAGCTAAGCGTACACAGTTTTATAAGGACATACATTAATCATTACATCGGTGTATTACTGAATGATATTAAAGCTCAAAAAGTAAACGAAGATAAAGTGAAAAAAAATGGCACACCGTTTATCTTAATTATAAGCAAATGTGTCGTCATCTGGGCTGTCATTATCAGTAACACCTGTCTCTTGTTATAGTGATGGTGGAGGGAGACCTGAAAAGGCCGACAGACACATCAGTCTGCAGAAAGAGAGAGACCAGAGAGAGATTGTTCCTGTTTGTGCGACAAGAATTATTGACTCGTTTGTGTGTGATTACTTGACCACTGAGTGCCCTTTTGCTTATGTTTTGTGAATTATGCTGAAGAGTAATAAAAGACGTGCGTTGTCTGTTTCCGCTGCCTACTGACTCCTGATTTGGAGGATAACGTCATCATGGATCCTTCACCACTGTGTGAAGAAATCTAGTACCTTGCCAGCATCCAGCAGAACCAACATCAATAGATTTATGCCTGGAGCATGAACAGCAGGATCAAGCGGAGGATCAGTGGGTTTTCCAGAGCCTAATCGGCAGAGAGTGGGCTGCAGCTGCAAACCTGGAGCCCACAGCCCCTGTTACCCTCATCAAGATGGGACCGAGCGATGATCCCAAGGCCTGCTTTGACTTATTTAAAAAGACGGCAGAGATGTGGTGATGGCCACCCGACCTGTTACCTTTACTCTCCTTGGAAGTGCAGCTAGCAGCCCAGCAACTTCCTGCCGCCAGCCTCCTCAACTACGGAGACCCGAAGAAGGCGATCATGCAATGGGCTGGCAGTAGTCCTGAGCAGAACTGCCAGCACTTCAGGACCCTGAAGTTTGGGAAGCATGGCCTTGCGTTTGCGCAAGAGCTCCGGGATGCCTGTAGAAGATGATTGCTGGCTGAGGTAACCCGCGACACAGTGGATATCATCGACCTGGTGAAACTAGAGCAGTTCATCTCTCAATCACTCTGGGGATGACTGAGTGGGTCCAGTTCCATCCACCCGCCGTTGCTGGAAAAGGCCATCCAGCTGGCAGAAGACTACATGGTGGCATTTCCAGGAGGCAGCAAACCAGAGGCTCTTTATTCTCTCTCTTCTCTCTCTCTCTCTGTCCTACCTCTCAAACCCCCCTCCCATTTCTGTCCTGCTTTGGCTCCCCAGAAGTGGGGAGTAGCCCCTCCCAAACCCTTCCCCTTGTCTGTGTCTCACCCTACCCCTGTCTCTTGCTTGCCCCCCAGGTTGTTGAGACCGCCCCCTTGGGTATGGTAGGGAAGCCAGGGCTGGTCTGTGTGAGCTTGTGGGGAATCCGGGCACTGCCAGGATAAGTGTCCAGTGAGGGAGGTGGGGGCGCTGATCCGGATCCCTGATGTTCCACAGGCTACCCCCAATCTGGCAGGGATGTATTGAATAATGGGGAGTTTAAAAGGGGATACATATCAAGCTTTGGTGGATTTGGGTTGCACCCAAACCTCTATCCACCAACGCTTGATGCAAGGCAGGCATTGGTACAAATTTAGGTGTGAGCATGGGGATATTCACAGGTATCTGGTGGTTACCATTGATGTACTATTTGGGGGGAAAAGCATAGAGCAGAGGCCGTGGTTAATTCCTGCCTCACCCATCCTCTAATTTTGGGAATGAATTGGCCTGATTTGAGGAATTTTTAAGGGAAATATGTGTGGATGGGTCCTGTAAAATATTGGCTCTGTGTTTGATGTGCGATGCTGTGCCCGGAGAGGTGGTGCCAGGTCCGTCTACATCTGCTCCACGTCAAGATGATACAAGAGAGGGAATTCCTGTCCTCCGGGTGTTCCTTGAGGATGATTTCCCTCTAGAGCAGTCATGTGACGAGTCCCTCAAACCTGCGTTTGACCAAGTGAGAGTCATCAATGGTCAACAGCTCCAGCTTGACGTAGCACTCACATACCCATATTTTTCAATTATTAAAGATCTGTTGTATCAAGTGAAGACACTGAAACAAAAGAAACTACAACCGAATTATTAGTACCGAAGAGCCGTAGGAAAACCCTCTTCCAAGCGGCTCACCATAATCCATTGGCTGGCCATTTAGGTCATAAGAAAACTTATAATGGCCTGTTTTTTTTTTTTTTTGGTAGGGCATTCACGGGAACGTTCGCAAGTGGTGGTCGGCGTGCCGTGAATGTCAGTTGTTTAATCCACCGGCCACCCCAAAAGCGTCATTGTGGCCTCTACTGCTAATCGAGGTCCCCTTCGAAACAATTGGCATGGCCCTCGTCGGGCCATTAAAATGTCACATCTCAGCATGTAGTGTTGCGTAGGCACTCTTCAGAATTAACTCAAAAGAAATCCTCACTGATCAAGGCACTTCATTTATGTCATGAACACTCCGCTAACTTGTTTTGAACCGCTTGATCAGTTTTTACCACCCACAAACAGATGGGTTGGTGGAATGATTTAATAAAACGTAAAAAAAAAAAAGATTCATACACAAGGACACTAGAAATTGGGATAAGTGGCTCGAACCCCTCTTATTTGCAATACGAGAGGTCCCACAAGCCTCCACAGGGTTTGCCCCAATCGAGCTGCTGTATGGGCATCAGCCGCACGGCGTGGTCGACGTGAAGCTTGGGAGGAGAGACCTTCAAACAGTAAGAATGAAATCCAGTACGTTCTTGATCTTGGAGCAAAACAACACACTTTGGGTCAGTTAAAACAGGAGAATTTTCTGTATGACAGGGGAACTCGACTACGGGAATTCGCACTGGGAAATAAAGTGCTTTTATTACTGCCCACCTCAAGCTCTAAATTACTCACCAAGTTGCAAGGGCCCTTTGAGGTCACACAGTGAGTTGGAGATCTCAATTATGAGGTTAGGCGAATAGACGGGACAGGGCATGTCAAATTTACCACCTCAACCTCCTAAAATAGTGTAGTTATGTATTCCCCGTGGTCTTTGTGATGGTAGTTCCGGAGAGGACGGAGCTCGGGCCGGATGTGACTCTCAAACCAAATTCATTCACCCCGGCACGTGTGGAGACCACCTCTCGCCGTCACAGCTCACAGACGTGGCCAAGTTGCAAGCGGAATTCGCGGACGTGTTCTCATCTCTCCCCGGTCGCACAAACCTCATAGAACACCATATCAAGACCACCCCCATTGCCTTCATGAACACAAGAAAAGGGTTGCTCAGAAAGAATTGGAGGCAATGCTTGAGATGGGCGGAATAGAAGAGTTGCAAAGCAATTGGGACAGCCCGGTGGTTCTGGTACCTAAGAGCGATGGGACAGTCTGGTTCTGTGTA
Organism: Xyrauchen texanus; assembly: GCF_025860055.1. NCBI lineage: Eukaryota > Metazoa > Chordata > Actinopteri > Cypriniformes > Catostomidae > Xyrauchen > Xyrauchen texanus. The sequence goes on from NC_068279.1 coordinate 50,576,567, forward strand.
GACTACTGCAAAGTGAACACTGTGTCCAAATTTGACGCATACCCAATTCCTTTTTGACGAGTTGCTTGATTGGGTGCGGCTCAATTCTATTAGACACTGGACTTAATAAATGGTTATTGGCAGATCCCTTTAACTCCAATCTCTCTTTTTCCACACCATTCGGCTTACAACAATTTGTGACTTTTCCGTTCAGTTTTAGCGTCTCAAGTACAAAATTCTCAGACCACATACAGACTCCCAAAGAAGTGTGCAATTGGGCGGGTGGAAGTTCAGTATCTGGGGTTCCACTTGGGTCATGGGCAGGCACATCCCCAGGCTAACAAAACTGCAGCAATCGCAGCCTGCCCGAGGCACAAGACCAAAAAGAAGGTAAGACAGTTTTTGGGGCTGGCTGGCTACTACCGAGGGTTTGTGCCTAATTACTGTGTCACCAGCCCATTGACTGATCTTACTAGAAAGGGGCCCTCGATCCGGTCCAGTGGACAGAGTCGCGCCAACAGGCTTAAAAGTAAAGTCTGCACTTTGTGGGGGGACACTTTTACATGCTCCTAATCTGTCTCTCCCCTTTACTTTGCTGACGGATTCATCCGACAAGGGGGCTGGTGTCGGTGCTCTTGCAGGAGGTGGGGGGGAACAGCTGGTACTCTTCAAAAGTCACAAGCTCTCTTTAAGGGAGATAAAGTACAGTACCATCGCTGGGGTGGGCCTTCACCCTCTGCTCAGATCACGCTCCACTCCAATGGCTCCACCACATGAAGCATACCAACGAGGGGATCACCCATTGGGACCTGGCACTTCAGCCGTTTAAATTTGAGGTGATGCACAGACCAGAGGTTCAGATGGCTGTGAGAGAAATGGGGGGGTTAGCAGGCCAGATGTTGCCCTGCCTGAGTTGGGCAGTGGGGTTATCTGGGGATGGGGGCGTGGTTGTGTATATGTCTGTGGGTGAGGGAGAGCAGTAAGGCATGTCATCTGGGTTGCATTATCATTAACACCTGTCTCTTGTTATAGTGATGGTGGAGGGAGACCTGAAAAGGCCAACAGATGCATCAGCCGGCAGAAAGATAGACCAGAGAGAGTCTGTTCCTGTGTGTGGAACACAAATTATTGACTCGTTTGTGTGTGATTACTTGGCCACTGCGTGCCCTTTTGTTTAAGCTTTGTGAATGATGCTGAAGAGTAATAAAAGATTTGCGTTGACTGTTTCTGCTGCCTCCTAAAATTTGCAATCTCTAAAATTTGAGCAAGATTCTCTGGCTTCACGCACCTGCAGGAATTTTCAGTTTTTGTGAGCGCAGCAACTCTCTACACAGCTTTAAAAAATTAAAAGAACCATCATACTGGCCCACATACATATTTGATTATAAAGTAAATGAGGGACACTTGTGATGAGTTTGCAATATCTTTTTATTAGCACTTATTCTGCAATGCAAGTTAACTTTTTATCATTTTATTTGGCTTGCAATGCTGGAGAAAAAACAAACGTATTGGTCTCTTTTCTTCTACCGCTGTGAGTGAGTTTTATCAATTTAATATAGCTGCCAATGTATTGAAAACCATCTTACAATATGCCTCCTGCTGCTTTCATTCTGTCTCTGATAGGCAGTATGGTGCTTCATATTTTCTGTGAATGATACTGGTTAAGCTATTAAGCTGCTCTCGAACATCGCATTGTAAAAAAAACAACATAATCATTAACTTTACACCGACCAGTTTCTCTCACCTCGCGCAACAACAATGTCCTTATCTTCAGCCTCCTCCTAAATCCTTCCACTGTTTTAAGTTTGAATTGCCTCTTGTGTCAGAGCTATTCGGTATTTAGTGGCGGGGTGACACGTTGCTCCGCCCCAACGTGTCACCCTGCCCCATTGTCCAGACTACAATCTGGGGTTACTCCGTTTTTCTGCAAAAACGCACACAGCAAGTCATTCTGACTATTACGCACTTAAAGAGAAGAACACTTTTTAAGAGATAATATTTTCCATATTCCATTGCTTTTCCTTTAAGTTTTAACTCATCTTGAATAGGCAGAAAGGAGAGTCCACAGTTGAATGTAATTTTTTGTTGATGTTGTGCTGGCCATCTTTGACCTACACTGACACCTAGGAGCACGGATGAAGCATCATTCAAACTCAATAGTTTTCCATGTTTCAACTGTACAGATAGTCAGCCATAATAAATAAAATGTATCAGATAAAAATTACTGAGATTTATTGAGCAGTGATCCTAACATGGCTGCCCCCATGAGGTGACCTTCTCCGTGTAGAATAAAACAGCTTTTACAATGTTACTGATATGATTGTCTATCTCATGAGATTGGTCATTATATTATGTTTCAAAATTACAATTAATTTATTTTAGGTTTATTTAACTCAATAAATAAATAAAATAACAAATTTGCCAATAAACAATATGGTGCATACCATACAAAATTACAATTAATTTATTTTATGTTTATTTAACTCAAAAAATAAATAAAATAACACATTTTGCCAATAACCAATATGGTGCATACAGGTCTTAAATGCTTCAGATAAAAAAAAAAAATACAAAAAACTTTTCTGAGGTTTGGAGAAGAGCGTGATCAACCTTAATAAAAAAAATTATAAATTCACACTGAGTGTGTAATAGATTCTACTTGTTGGAAACTCATTAACGTGCAAGTTGGTGAGCAGGGGAGCATCTTGGCACCTGGCATGTGTTGAAGGTTACTGGTTACTCTGCACACAGACACACACACACAGCTATCAGGCAAATATGGTGTGGTCTGGCAAAGAGAACAACTTGCACATTCCAGCTTGTACATGGTTATCACAGACAAGGCTTTATGACACTGTGCTGTTTCAATCTTGAACATTAATTTATTGTAGCATTCCATTGATATACTTGTTGTGTTCTTGATAAAATACATATGAAAAGGACAAGGACAGAAGACCTAAAAAATGCTACTTTTGTCTTACATATAGGTGTATGGAAAAATAATGAGACTTTGAGAATTCAAAGACTGCATTGTTTGCACAAAGGTTTTCTGTGAAATTCAGTGTTGCATCTTTGAAGAAAAAAAACACATTCTTAATTACATGCATCTACGCTGTCTGCCAGAGGCATGCAAATACAATGGAAAATATGCAGGAGTAAATAAAACTAATATTTGCTGAAACCAAAATCAGCCTTTTCTAAGGACACTGAATTATGAGAAGAAAAATATTTTCAATATCAGACACACCCAATGTCAAGGCCGTTTCTAGCTATAAGAAGTATAAGCAGGCACTTAGGGCCCCCCAAAGCAAGATGATTTTGTTTTGTTTTTATATACTAAAAGCTCAGAGGAAGACTCTGGTATCTGTTATGGCTCAATTAGACAGGTAAAGGGCCCTTGTGGCCCAAGAGTGAAGGGAGAATTTAATGATCATGGGGAGGGGGGGTTGTGATTGCGGGGGCCTCCAAGTAAGATTTCACTTAGTACCACCATTTGCTCAGAAATGGCCCTGCCCAGTGTTCAATAAATAGTTACATTTATTATTAATAATCAGTATAAACTACTGTATCAGTCCAAGTAATGAGTTTAAAAGGGAGTACAGTACATGTAGTTCTAGAGTGCAAAGATATGGTGCTCATGACATGAGATATGGCACAACGAACTAAGACATATTTAATGCATGTGAACTACTACTTTTTTAAAATAGTTTAGAAAATTGCATGCGTTATGCAACAATAAACATTTCAAACAGTTCAAACCTTGTTGCATCTTATCAAATCAGGTGGTGTCCAGTTATTATCTCAAAAATAAAATGGTTATTTTGCATTGTAAATGTTTTTTTAGTTTTTTTTTTTTAAAGTTCAATAAAATATTGAATGAGTCAAAATCATGGTTTATATCACTTCAGGAATGCAAGAAAGCATAATATGTAAAGGGCCTTTAATTGTTTTGTAGCAACATGATGCATTAATATACAATGCAACTGAAGTACAATCACAGGTGTGCAAATATTATAAATCACTGTTAAAACCTATTAATCGCCATAAGTTGGCTGATATTTTCCCATTTTGAGATTTTTGCAGATTTCATTCTAGATTTAGTAATTATAGTTATAAAATTGTGGACTGAACTGAACATTTCCAGATCAAAAATGGATTTTGCATGGCAACATTCGTATTATTAGTGCAATCATCAAATTAACCTGAATAACACATAGGGCTGAAATGATCAGTCGACGTTATCGACAATGTCAACAACAAAAAATTGTCAGCAAAAATGGTCGTTTGATCTCATTTAACGTAACATGAGATCATATTAAACTCACTGAAATGATGATGTGGAGAGCAGCACTGCAGCTCGCACCTGACTGAGGAGAGGAATAATTACACAGCTCATAGTCCAGATGCACTCTAAACTTTCCAAACATCTTCAGGTGATGTAGATCGCTAAATATAAGGGAAATATGATGCAAAAATACAAAATAAGTAAATACAGAAGCACTCTCATTGTGGAATAAGTGGAGCCGGATCTGTCAAGCGTCTTTAAAGAAACACCCCGGCGTTACATCTTTAATGCAGTTATACTGAATGCGTTATAACTTTATTAAAGTTCAAATAAAATGAAAGCAGATCATGTAAATTACTACAAACTCCGAAACTGGCATTTCTCTATGTGGACAGTTCCTCTTATATGAGTTGCACAAAATATCCCGATCTAAGGGGGAGATACAGAAACTGCACCCTGCTGATGCTCACTCTGTCACGGGACGCTCATCCCTCGAGCACGCACATCCCTCGAGCACGCACACTTAATGCAGCTAGATTATAATGTGATGGTTCACGACTTACTGAGTCATAATATATGTCACTGTGCATTTCTTATCGTGAGGAAAATATGCAGCTTTATTAATAAGAGAAAGTTAGGGTAGTCTTCGCCCCTTATACACTGCAACAAAATACGTTTTTGATTTGTTTTTGTTTTGGCTTGTTTTCTCATATAAATATCTAAAATTCCTTTTAAATGATGTACATTTACTTTAGCAGTTATACTGCAGAAGAAAAAATTAGTATCTGAGGATGTTGAATATAATATTAAAAGTAAAAATATTTAAAAATATCTAAAAATCCTTTAAAAAAAAGATTAATTCACTTGAGAAGCAGCATATAATATATTCAGACTTGCTTTTATAGAATAGATCTTGAATATAAGTGTGTAAAGCAGTCAGTGGAAAGGAGGAGGCGAGAACCAGCTTGATAATATAAATAATATTTTAATAATAATCTTAAACAAATACACACATGACGGACATGTCCGTAAATTATCTCTCTCTCCCGCACAATCCTCCGCAGTCTGCCTTTATCCCTCTCGGAGGCTTGATGAGCCTGATAAGGGACCGGGTGTGTATAATCACAACCCGGCACCGCCCTCCACCCTGCCACAAAGTATATTTGTCTTTACTACACTCGCAGAAGTAAAACCAAGTGTAAGAATACTCTTATACAAAATACAATTTTAAGGATTTAAAACCATTTAAAATGGAAAACAAGACAAAAAGTCTTGATAACAATAGGATTTTTTACAGTGAATTTCTTTAATAAATTAAACTTAATAAAAAGTATTTTTCCCCCTTTAATTCAGTGAATGTCTTTTAGAGGTATTTTAAAAAGATGAGTTTGTTCTCTTTATTATTTGTAACCTCCGTTACATTAATTTTATCTCAATAACATTATTTTTAATAATTAATAAAATATTTTTTTTAGCAATGATTAGTAATTATGAGTGACTGTGGAAATTCATTGATTAGAAAGGGTGGAAAGCCTGTAAATATTCCTATTGGCATCGGCCATATACAATACCTTACTGTGTAAGTATCCAAGGTTTTGGTGGATGAAATTATTTATAAAAGTAATTAAATATTGTCTTGTCATTTTGGACAAACTGTGCTCTGAAAGAGAAGGGTGTGCGTTGATAACATCACAGATGCTGTTTTGATTCGGTGATTGATGACTTTAACCTGAGGATGAATCCAATCGCACTGACACACTGATCTAGACAAAGGCTAAATCAAACCTCAGACTAACCATTTCAATCAATGAAAAAAGGGAGGGAATGGAAGGTAAAGTGGTAAAGTTGAGTTCAATTTAAAGTGTTTTTTTTTTTTGTCACATTTGAAATACTGCAATCTGACAGTCACTCTACCTGTCCTGTTCCTTCTTTCAGATGTAGGTTAGGACTTTTAAATGGAGGAAAAAAGGAATAAAAAAATCTCTACTAAAGTATACTTATTGTTGTGCTACAGCAGGGCCCATTAAGTGCTTAAAGACAAAGATAATCCAAAAAAGATTTTTTTTGTCATGATTTACGCATACTCTTGTTGTTGTGTATGATATGTGTATGAATTTGAAAGAAAATACTCACTCCTCTTTTGCATGTAATGAAAGTAAATGGCAGTAAGGTCTGTTAAACTCCAACATGACAAAAAAAGCACCATAAAAGTGGTTAATATAACTATATAACGTCTAGGTTATGTATGTAACCTCCGTTCCCCGATGGAGGGAACGAGACGTTGTGTCAGAGAAGCGACACTAGGGGTCTCTCTTGAGCGCCGATATATATATATATATACCCCATTAAAGTCATCAGAATCCTTCTGGTTACCCTAGTGAGGGGAACAAGGTGATGCTTGCCAACCTGGGAACGGGCCAAGCCTGGCTGGGCCTCTTTTCTCTCTATGTTTCTCGCATAGAGCAATTACGGCCGGGGCCCTAACATGCATTAAGGGAAGGGGGTCTTACCCAGTTCCCTATTCTTTCAGGGGAAGAAGACCCTGCGGAGACCACACCTACCCTGCAGGGGAGGTAAAGGTGGCGAATACATCACATGGCCGTTTAGGACCTTTGTGGGAAAGTTGGCGCAGTGGTAGATCCAGCCTCGTAGAGGGGGGAGTTGCTACAGCACCGTGACCGAGGCAGCTGGAACTGCCTAAGGGAGACACGGGGTTCCACTCGTGAGGGGACAGTACCGCGGAAATACACACAGGGGGAGTCCGAGCAGGAGGCCTTAACCTGTGGAGCACCTATTCCAGTACAGGGTAGATAGAGTACCCGTAGTGGCTTGGGTCGGCGAGTTCCTCCACTGAACTGCGGACCCATGAGGGCTAGGGAGGAATCAACCAGGGATTCGAGAGATGGGGTCTCCTGGGATCAAAGGCGCACTATTTTACCTCGGCTGAGGGAAAGGGCGCTAGGCACAATTGATTCACCCGGCCAGTTCGTCAGCGTGTTACAGAGTTCTACGGGCTCGGACCTGAGAAAACATGGGACGTTACTGACTCAACTCGGAGATTGTAGAATCTCGTGAAAATGTTAGGTGTTGCCTACCATGCTGCTCTACATGTCTGCTAGGGAGGTGCCCCTGGCCAGTGCCCACGAGGACGCAACATTTCTGGTTGAGTGCGCTCGAACCCGCAAAGGGGAGGGGGGGCACGGCCTGGGTGTGATAAGCCAATAAAATGGCATCGACAACCCAGTGGGCGAGCCTCTGTTTGGAGACAGCGTTCCCTTTCTGCTGTCCCCCGAAGCAGACAAAGAGCTGCTCAGAACGTCTAGAGCTCTGCGTGCGGTCCAGATAGATACGCAAAGCACGTACCGGACACAGCAATGAAAGGGCTGGGTCTGCCTCCTCCCAGGGAAGCGCTTGAAGGTTCACTACCTGATCCTGAAGGGTGTGGTAGGAACCTTGGGCACGTAGCCCGGTCGCGGTCTTTGGATCACGTATGTGTCTGCCGGACCGAACTCCAGGCAAGTGTCACTGACAGAGACCACCGAGAGATCCCAGGAGTGGAACAGGCTTGGCCGGGAGGGAGTTAGCCTCCGGGCACCTTTTAGGAACCTGATAATTAAGTCGTGCTTACCCAGAGACTTTCCGTCTATTGTGTCTTGGTGAGCCGCAATAGATGGCTGACCTAACTGCGCACCTCTGTGGGTCTTCAGCTGGGAAGAACACCAATTTGCGAACAGGCGCCACTTTAGGGAGTAAAGATGCCTGGTAAAAGGGGCTCTGGCTTGGTTGATTGTGTCTATGACGGTCGATGGTAGACCGGCTAGACCTACCACATCCTGTCCAAGGGCCAGACGTGGAGGTTCCAGAGGTCTGGGTGCGGGTGCCAGAGCATGCCCTGTCCCTAAGAAGGAAGGTCCTTCCTCAGGGGAATTCGCCTGGGAGGGGCTGTCGCGAGAAGGGTGAGATCCGAGAACCAAGTCCGAGTGGGCCAATAGGGGGCCATCAAGGTGACTTGGTCCTCGTCCTCCCTGACCTTGCACAGCACCTGTGCAAGAAGGCTCACTGGGGGAAATGCGTATTTGTGCAGCCCCGTGGGACAGCTGTGTGCCAATGTGTCTGCCCTGAGGGGAGCCTCTGTTCGGACATACCAGAGCGGGCAGTGGGAGGTTTCTTGGGAGGCAAACAGGTCTACCTGGGCCTTGCCGAACCGTTCCCAGATCAGCTGGACCGACTGGGGGTGGAGTCTCCACTCCCCACTGGGCAAGCGTTGTCGTGACAGCGCGTCCGCTATCACATTGAGGTTTCTGGGGATGTGAGTGGCATGCAGCGACTTGAGTCTTGAGACTTGAGGCTCCAAAGGAGGAGACGACGGGCAAGTTGTGACATGTGGTGGGGCGTACTCCGCCATGGCGATTTATGTAGGCCACCACTGAGGTGCTGTCTGACCTGACTAGGACATGTTTGTCTCGAATTAATGGGAGAAACTTCCTCAGGGCAAAGAAAACAGCCAACAACTCTAGGCAGGTGATGTGCCAGCGCAGCAGGGCCCCGTAACAAACGGCCCGCGGCTGCGTGCCCGATTCACATGGCGCCCCGACCCGATTTGGAGGCGTCGGTTGTGACCAGGACGCGTCGGGACACCTGCTGCAAGGGTACTCCTGCCCGTAGAAAGCAGAGGTCTGTCCAGGGTTTGAAGGTTTGGCGGCAGGCGGTGGTGATTCTCACACAGTGCGTGCCGCGGCGCCATGCTCGCCTCGGGACTCGAGTCTGAGGCCAGTGCTGAAGTGGTCTCATATGCATCTACCCCAGCGGTGCGGCCGCCGCGGAGGATGCCATATGCCCCAGGAGCCTTTGGAAACGTTAAAGGGACCACAGTGCCTGGCTTGAAGGAAGCTGAAGCCCCAAACGGCTGAGGTGAATGAGCACCTGGTCTCTGTACGCGCATAGTAATTCTCGCGAGGGGGCCAGGATGAGCCCGTCGTCGAGGTAATTATGCGTATGCCGGTTTCTCGGAGCGGGGCAAGGGCTGCCTCTGCGACTTTCGTGAAGACGCGAGGGGACAGAGACAGGCCGAAGGGGAGGACTTTGTACTGATACGCCTGGCCATCGAATGCGAACCGTAGGAGGTGTCGTGGCAGAATCGAGACGTGAAAGTACGCGTTCTTCAGGTCTACCGCTGCAAACCAATCTTGAAGCCGGACACTCGACAGAATCAGTTTCTGGGTGAGCATTTTGAACGGGAGTTTGGACAGAGCCCGGTTGAAACTCGCAGGTCCAAGATCGGTCGTAAGCCACCGCCTTTCTTGGATACAATGAAGTAAGGGCTTTGTAGAAACCCTTCTTCATTTCGGTTGGAGGGACAGGCTCTATCGCATCTTTGAGTAAAAAAGAGGCGATCTCCTTGCGCAGGGATTTGGCATGTTCGCCGTATACTGCGCAAAGACGGACGCCCGCAAAGGGGGGCGTAGGCCTGGCAAGCTGAATTGCGTAACCGAGTCAAAAGGTGCGGTGCAGCCAGCGTGATGGGTTGGCAGTGAAAGCCACACCTCTAAACTCCGTGCTAGGGGTACCTTGGGGACGAGTATTTTGGACGTACCCGGCGGGGCTTCACAGCGGGGCGGAACAGGTAATATGGCGTCGGGAGGCAGTGGTGCGTTCAGGGAGCCGGGGCTGTTGAGATCTGGTGGCAGAGTTTTGTGAGAACGGCATTTGCAGGCCAGGTGACCCAGAGACAAAAGGAAATAGCTCTATTATTGAGAATGTAATGAATTTAACAAAAAGATTCTCCTCCCGGCCCTCCACCGGGGAACGGAGCGGTCTTACCAGCTCCGGAGCTACCATCTCGGTCTCTGGGCCGGTCATCTCATGAGCGCCTGGGAGCCTTCCGGGTCCTCGAGGGGGTCCGTGAGACGAGGGGCATCCAACTTCTGCGGGGAGCTTGACGCTGGGGCTGAGAGCTGGGCCCACTCTCTTTTGTTAGTTGCTCAGCTCGTCATGCACGTCCGGGAAGGAACCGGGGGGGGTGTGTGGCTGTGAGTGGCGCACATGCCAAATAAGCCCGGGGAAGCATAGCGGACCTCCGTGTGTCAGGCTCAGACTGGGCGGCAGACCCAAAGGTGGCGGCCCAGTCGAGTTATCTGCGTCAGATGCCGCTGTGACGCTCTCCGATGCAGCGGTGATGTCGTCATCCAATGTCCGGGAGCTCGAGGGACCGGACGGTTGGCCGTTAAGCGGACCGCACTCATCCCGAGCTCGGGGGATTTACCCGGCGAAAGCGTCCCGTTATTTTCCCCAGATCGTCTTTATCGCCCGCGGCACCTGGCCCAATCACGTAGGAAGGAGGCGAGGTGCGGGGGTGGCTGAAGTGGCTTCAAGAGAAAGCAGAGATCACAACGCTGCCGTGGTTATGTTCTCACACTGAAAACATAACCCATTGGAGAGAATGCTCATCCCGAGCTCGGACGGAAACAAGCAAGCATGCCGGGGAGGCGGGGGGTTTTGAGGGGGTTCACCCGGCGAAACGGAGCTCGTCATTGTCCCCAGATTGTCTTCATCACCCGCGACGCCTGCCCCAATCCCATAGGAAGGAGGCGAGGCACGGCGCGGGGGCGGCTGAAGTGGCTTTCTCTCACTACAAGAAAAAGCCGTGACTGCAATGCTGTCATGGCTTTGTTCTCGTACTGAAAACATACACCATTCATAAAAACGCTGCCTGCTTGTGATCCCAACCCAGGTACGCGAGGCAGTTTTTATGACCGTCAGAGGTGGGGAGAAATCAACCGCATCCAGAAACTACACAGGGGCGGAAAAAAGGTCTTAAAAAGACGCGTCCTGAGAAGGACGTCCAACGCTGCTGTGTTTTAGAGCGAAATTACTCTTTTAGAATAACTCTTACGAGTTGTCTGCGCTGTCGAAGCGCCCAGGGGCAACAATGCACAGCCGTGCAAGGAAGGAGAAAGCCGCTGTTATGCGCCTTCAGATCCAACAGCATGCAGAGCGTCAGAGGATTAAACAGGAACTGGTGTGTGACTTGCAGCAGACTGCATGCACGACCATCGGCTCCGAAGAAATTTTCTGAATGAACTCCCGTATTTGCCCCGCCTAAATACCCGTATGTCCGGGGGCGGGATATGCAAATACCGTCTGCCAACTTCTCATTGGCCTTTTTTCATAGAACAGAGGTATATATCGGCGCTCAAGAGAGAAGCCTAGTGTCGCTTCTCCGACACAACGTGAGAGAGCGACAGAAGGGGAAATATATATATAAACTCAGCAAAAAAGAAATGTCCTCTCAATTTCAATTGTTTTTACTTTCATCAAATTTAAAATGTGTAAATATTTGTATGAACATAAAAAGATTCAACAACTAAGACATAAACTGAACAAGTTTCACAGACATGTGACTAACAGAAATGGAATAATGTGTCCCTGAACAATTGAGGGGGGGGGGGTCAAAATCAAAAGTAACGGTCAGTGTGTCCACCAGCTGCATTAAGTACTGCAGTGCATCTCCTCCACATGGACTGCACCAGATTTGCCAGTTCTTGCTGTGAGATGTTACCCCACTCTGCCACCAAGGCACTTGCAAGTTCCCGGACATTTCTGGGGGGAATGGCTCTAGCCCTCACCATCCGATCCATCAGGTCCCAGACGTGCTCAATGGGATTGAGAGCTGGGCTCTTCGCTGGCCATTGTAGAACACTGACATTCCTGTCTTGCAGTAAATCATGCACAGAACGAGCAGTAAGGCTGGTGGCATTGTCATGCTGGAGAGTCATGTCAGGATGAGCCTCATGAGGGAGGAGGATGTCTTCCCTGTAACGCACAGTGTTGAGATTGCCTGCAGTGACAACAAGCTCAGTCCGATGATGCTGTGACACACCGTCCCAGACCATGACGGACCCTCCACCTCCAAAACAATCCCGCTCCAGAGTACAGGCCTCGGTGTAACGCTCATATAAACGTGAGTCTGATATCACCCCTGGTGAGACAAAAGCGCGACTCATCAGTAAAGAGCACTTTTTGCCAGTCCTGTCTGGTCTAGCGAAGGTGAGTTTGTGCCCATATGCGATGTTTTTACCGGTGATGTCTGGTAAGGACCTGCCTTACAACAGGCCAACAAGCCATCAGTCCAGCATCTCTCAGCCTGTTGTGGACAGTCTGAGCACTGATGGAGGGATTGTGCATTCCTTGTGTATCTCGGGTAGTTGTTGTTGCCATTCTGTACCTGTCCCACAGGTATGATATTTGGATGTACAGATCCTTTGCAGGTGTTGTTACACGTGGTCGGCCACTGCGAGAGCGGTCAGCTGTACTTCCTGTCTACCTGTAGCGCTGTCACAGTACGGATATTGCAATTTATTGCCCTGGCCACTTCTGCAGTCCTCATGCCTCCATTCAGCATGCCTAAGGTACGTTCACATAGAAGAGCAGGAACCCTGGGCATCTTTCTTTTGGTGTTTTTCAGAGTAGAAATGTCTCTTTAGTGTCCTAAGTTTTTTATAACTGTGACCTTAACTGCCTACCGTCTGTAGGCTGTTAGTGTCTTAACGACCATTTCACAGGTGCATGTTCATTAATTGTTTATGGTTCATTGAACAAGCATGGAAACGTTGTTTAAACCCTTTACAATAAAGATCTGTAAAGTTACTTGGATTTTTATAAATTATAATTTTTTTTTAATTATCTTAAAAATGCAGTGTCCTGAAAAAGGGACGTTTCGTTTTTGCTTAGTTTATGTATATATAAATATATACACACACACAGTATATACATTGTTTTACAATATTACATTAGTCTTTTACTGTTACCTGATGGCCCAGACACAGCGACTACAAGAGTGCAAATTGAATGAAATCCCAGATGCAGTTTATTGTGCTACTCCAATCCCAATCAATAAAGATAAAAAGTGGTACACAATACGAGACTTTTAATTATAAAGAAGCCTGAAATACGCATGGGACTCTTATTTTGAAATGTCTGCACTTCCTTTTGTGAGATCACTGAAGGCTGATTCGTTGAGAAAGTGAATCTGATTCAAACTGTTACCCTGAGCTCCTGAGTTCAAACCCTCAGTTCTTTTCTGGTGATTCATTAAAAAGGTCTGTTTCAAAAGAGCCATTTGGCCACGACACCCTCACGCTGGATTTGTTGTTGTTGCGTCACAAAAGAACGAGTGAGAAGTGGTGCGAGACAAACTGGTCCGCACACAAAAGATGTATTCAATAACTCACAAGATGATATCTTGACGAAACGGCATGTAAACGCACACAACCCCACGGTCGCCAATGGCGACTACATTTTTAAATAAAGTCGCAATAAATAATTTTCGCATTTGCAACCATTTTATTCGCAGTCTGGAGCCCTGCTGACAGCTTTCATAAGAATCATCAAAGTCTTCTCAAACTATAGGATAGCATTGTGTGAGGAACTGAAATTTAAATGGTTTAATTATTGATAATGTTCCCCTCTGCCGAAGCTCTGAAATGGACAACAAAATGACATGAACTACAAAAATGTGTGGTTAGTGGTTCTTGCGTGTCTCATGACAAACATCAGTGAAATCAATTGTGCCATATTTGACATGAAAGCCATAGCTGTGGAGAAACTACCTAAATTTCAGTCTGTTTATCACACAAACATATCATATGGCTTCAGAGGGCTTGGAAAAAGTAATGTGGAGTACTTTCATGATACATAGTTCTTTATTTGTCATTTTGAAATATGACAACACCAATTGTATTTCATTTTCATGAAAAAAAGTGGCCAGATAGTATCCAAATAGTATAATAGTATTTTGTCAGTGATACAAAGATGAGACGGAAAAAGATGCATCATGACGATAATCAAACGGTTTTAATTAAAACATAATGTTGATAAAAATATGATGAGAAAAAAATAATACTGCAAGATATTAACAATGCACTAATACGTTTTTTTTTTTTTTTTTCTTTTTTTTTTTTAATAAAGCCAGACAAATCTAGAAATAATTTATACAAACAGTTCAGTCAGAGTATGTTGGGCACTTTCCCACTTTTTTTTAATATTTATCAGCTATATCCACAATACAAACATAATTGTACAAAATATTTAAATATTTGGATAAAATTTGGTCTGCTTTAGTGTGAATCACATTGTTGTCATTTTGCGAATTATCATCTACTAAAATATGTTAAATCTACTAAAATTTATGAATTTGACAATGAAAAATTAACTAAATCGAACTAATAAAAACTAATAAATAAAAACACGAACTAATAAAAAAACGAATAAAATGATCACTGTTGGATCACAGAATGCTCATTAAGGCTAATGTAATAAAATGGTGTGTAATTTATGCTTTATGTATTTTTTTTAATTATTATTCTCACATCTCCACAGAAGTTAAACTAGGTCAATGTAGTTTTGTAAATCGAGCCTGTTGCCTCATAAACTGGTGTTTTCTGCAAGCATAATCATTATGCTTTATGAACAGAACATAAAATGTGTGCAAACTAAAGATTACTGTTGACATTCCTTATTTACAACGTATTATGAAAATTAATTTAATTCAGATGTGATTCTTAAAATGACATGCTCGAACAAAATCATTTTTACGCTGGTATATATGACATTGTGGTGGTGTTCATTTGCAGTCATTTTGTAAATACACTAAAAAAATATTTTTGCCTATTTTGAAGATGTATCCATTTCAATTGAATAACAAATTTCCATCTAATTTAATTGCCTAATCTTTAACAAAATAAAATGTACAAATCTTACAAAAACAATTCAATTCAATTAGATGGAAATTTGTATTCAATTGAAATGGATACATCTTAATAATAGGCTAAAATGTTTTTTGAGTGTACAATCATTCTGACATAAAGGTAGTATGTGCAACAATATATGTTTCAAATATGGTACAATGTTGTCACATGGCTTGACCTCACTACATGTTTAAATGCAGTACAGAGTATAGTGCACTCACAACATGTACTGTTGTATATTTGTATTAAACATAGAAAAGATGTTTGTATAGAGTAGCCTGGGCATTATATAAACCATTAATGTACACCAGGAAAATGTACACAAGGCTGCATGGCCTACATGACTATGCTATGCTACATATGCTTAGCATGTCTTAGCATACCTAAAATGTACGTTCAGCAATATAGAATTGCACACAGTGAAGAAAGCATTCCACAAGTACTAGTTGATAAAATCATTAGTCAAGCTACTCTATTATGTTTAAACTAATCTATACTGTTTACATAGAATTCTTAATAAAAATTGACTGGTTGCCAGGATTCCACTTTTAGAAAGAAGCCAGAAGGTCTGCTAAATAATGGTGGCAAACAGAAAAGGTGGGGAAGCACCATTGGCTAAGATAACAAGAATGTGTGCTTATAGGGTAAAAGAGGAAAACAGAAATGTATAAAAATGAGAGTTTGGAATGGGATAGTCAGATGAACAGCTGGCATCTCAGTTTTGTTGTTTTTCTCAATAAAGCCTAACCTTTGACATCTGGAACTCCTTGACTTAAAGAGTTTTCTTGCAAAGAGGGAATAAGACTTCAATATTCCACGACAGTACTACGCACTTGCATGAATAATTCAGCGAATGCTCCAAGCTATCGTCTAAAAAGTAAATATGGTGTTATTTTACATTTTTTATAAATTGTGTTTTTTTTTTTTTTACTTTTGGCAATGGTCATGTCTAGCTCCTTACATTTTGGTTAGTATAGTATTTCAGTAGCATATATAGAGTATTACAATATATACTATTGCAGTGTATTTCTACAGATATTCTCGCATTATGCCTCCGAATTATACTAAGGTTTTGTTGGTTAGCTATGTCATCTTAGTATTCCACACATACTGAAAATATACATTCTGTCCACATATTGCAAAAATAGTTTGAGTAGTTTGGTACTACGCTATTCCTAACAGAGCTGAGTGGATATTAGCTCATAGCCTCACATGATCAGTGTCTGAATTTAAATGGAATAAAATAGGCTAAGTTAAATAAATCAACAGACTCACTTCCCTTTCCCTCAGAGAGAGCAGGTACTTAAAATATGAATATGAATGTGTGTAGAATACGAATGTGATGAGTTGTGGTGTGGTATGGGAAGGATGGGTGTGTCTGTGGCAGGCTGACCATTCTTTCATCCCTGTCTTCCATAATAACACCTGGCCCAGCGAGTGTTTGATTTCTCCTTCGGCACAGTTTGACCCTGTAATTGGTGGTGAAGTGTGTCCACTCGAGGTTCTGTGTGATAGCCTTACTGCCTCCAGTAAAAATCTCATTTATTTTCTCCAAAGACATATTGATTTTTAACAACAACGCATAAACATTTGAACAAAGACGATTATAACGATTGTTAAGTGATGATATGTTGCACTTTAGAAGCCACAAGTGTGTTGATAGGCAAATTCATATTTAAGATCTATATTACACATTCCTGAACAAGGACTACTTTTAAAAACGTTTTTAATTTCAGTTTGTTCTGGGCAGATCTGTATTCTTTCATTTCGGCACAGGTGCTCCGCGGTATCCTTTCCGAAATGGTAACCGGTTAGATGGAAATAAAAGAACGGTTGATAAAGTTCTTTTTTAAAATGACAGTATTCAGTGCGAAGGCTGTGTCAGTTGCAGTGTTACCAGATCTCACATGAGAAACAAATGACCTGGTCTGGAAAACAATCCCATTTCAAATATACAACTGCCATCTAAAATCAATGAATAGCTTAAATCTCTCTATACTGCACCCACGCACACACTCACGTAAACGTCACAATAATTTAATTTGAATTACAGGTCTGCTTCTCAGTCAAAATCTGGCAGCATAAAATCTGTATTAATGCATCACATGTTATTAGACTAGAAAACAAGACTTTAAAACTGCTGAGAAACTTACTTTTTACCTCTTATTATGGCTGCATGATTTGGACAAAAAGTCATATTGCGGTTTGAACTGTGATATGATAAACACAAAAATAGTAAGTAATTGCATTTTTACCAAAATTGTACCCATGTTCTACTGCCAATAAATAGGTTTGGGCTACTCATTGAGGGCTCACACTTGAGTCCTCTTAAAAAGAAAAAACTCAGATCAATTTCACTTCAGCCACAAACAAATAAATAAATAAAACACAGAGAGAGAGAGAGAGAGAGAGAGAGAGAGTGTGTAACACTGTCTTCTTCATTTTCAAATTGTACCTGATTTGTCCACTTTGTGATGCTGTCTCTATTCATCGTTTTAACTTTTTAGAACCCAGTCAACTTGAATATATGTTATTGTAGTAATAAAATATTTTATTGATTAATATTATTTATTATACAAAAATAATATATTTATGTATTGCACATGACATTGGTATATATATATATGTGTGTATATATGTGTGTGTATATATATATATATATATGTGTGTGTATATATGTGTGTGTGTGTGTGTGTGTGTGTGTGTGTGTGTGTGTGTGTGTGTGTGTGTATATATATATATATGTGTGTGTGTGTGTGTATATGTATATGTATGTATATATGTGTGTGTGTGTGTGTGTGTGTGTGTGTGTGTATATATTTGTGTGTATATATAATGAAATCACTGCACTTTGCGGTTTAATAATCGCAGAAAGTCATACCGTGATTTTGATTTTATTTCGATTAACTGTGCAGCCTTACCTCTTTGAATCTGGATTAACCATGCATTTATATGTTGTAATTATATATTGATGTTAAAAAGGTCTTCAGGTCAAGGAAAGCAACATACAAACGTGAAATTAGGCAAAAAAATGTTGATGCAGTGGTTTCCTTCAGAATCAAAGCCAATGCTTATCATGTTCAACTAAAAATAATTTTTTTCGGACAACAGGAAGTGGTCTAATTCCTAAAAAGTACTGTGATAAACCCTTTGGCCTTTTGTTTATATATATATATATATATATAACATTATTAACTGTTACCAACAAAAAAAAAAAAAAAAAACATTCACACTCCGGAACAATTGAACCGGAACATTGTTTCTGTTTTCGGTCACGTTCTGTCAAAAAAAAAAAATGTTTTATTTATTTATTTTAGTTTTCGTTCCTTGAATTGATTTTTGTCCCTGATCCTAAAGGGAGCTCCACCAATCAGAGAATTCACTGTTACTGTGGAAACAAAAAATTTGGAAAGGGCACTGCAGCAACTGCCCGCTCCCATGAAGCATTGAGATTGATAAGTCAGTAAACTGCTTATATCTTGTATATGCAAGGCTTCCTGTTATATGCAGTTCATTCCCTCATACAAGATTATAAATTACAAGTCTATACCTTCTGTCTTATTTTATTTTCATATACATTTTTGCTTCAAATCAAAGTTTGAATTTTGTGGTTTATTTCAGAGCTGGTTAGTTTGGTTTCTTGGCTTTGAACTCTGTATTGATGAATTTTCTATGGAAATATCTATGGAGCAATTGAATGAGGAAAAAAACGTCCCGAACCATGGCAGCTTGGTTCTGGAAGTTTCACACTCCTTCCTCTTTCATAGGTTCACATTCACGTAGGTTCACATTCATGAAAGTGTAAAGGTTGGGGGATTGGTGCTTTTTTTTATATGAAGGCAGTGGCACATGACGAAAGATCAGATGTTTTTGTGGTGTATTATGTTGCATGGAGTTGATGCCAAAGTTCTGGATGCCAAAGTTACAGATGAATGTATTGGGGCTTAAAATCTCTTTTCCTTTATTCAAATTTTTATCAAATGAAGTGCTTTTATATAGATCCTCACAGCACAATCTAAAAACAACTTTGGCATTATTGTTGTCAAATAAAGTGCTGCACAGAGCATCACAGATGTGAAATATTGCTTAAATATAATTATATATGTATTACAGTAAATATACTACATAAACTAGCTTAGAATAAAGATCACGATTCTTTTTAAAATTTTGAAGAAAAAACAAATATTTCAGTGATTTACAAAACCTGAGCATTAGGCTACTAAAGAAACTAACATGTAATTTAATAAAGTTTCTGACAAAATCTTTGTTCCAGTCCATTTGAACGATGCAATAAACAAAAAGTAGGAAGTAGAATAGAGAACAGAGTAAACAGTGATTTAAGTTTTCAGTAACAGTAGCAATTATACATTTAAAATTATAAAACTGATATAAAAACATTAAAAAGTAATTAAATACCTAAATAAAACTTTTTAAATTATTGACAGTCATTAATGTGTGATTATTAGATATACATTAAAACTACTTTGATGCAGTCAGAATGTCTGAATGCCTCTAATAGAGAGCAGCAGGGATATTAGGCTGCATATACACTTCGCACAGGTCCAATATTTTGAAATATAAGATTTTTGTCCCATCTGCTTGGATATAAGCAGCTGTGTTTATATTAATAGCACATCAAGAGGGGCGTTTTGACTAAAAAAGATAATTTGGCTGTTCATGCACACAGCTGCATTCATCACTGGACACAAGTGTATGGGCACACACGCATGTGAGTGTTTAAAAGTAGCCAGCTGAAATCAAACAGTGCATGGCACCAGTATGTTTTAGTGTCGGTAGCTATTAAAATATTGAACTGAGCAGAGATTTTGTGACACCCTTTGCCAGTCGTTGTGGCACCCTGCAGTTTGGGAACCATTGTGCCAGACTAACGTCTTTGGCATTGCGTTTCTAAGTTCATTCAGCATCTCGTGCAAGAGCTCTGTTTTTTTAGATGCCATATCATGCTAAAAAGAACTTCACCCTTTAAAAACGTATCTTGAAGTGAATTTAAAGCTTAAATTTTACCACCTTACGTAGGCATGCCACTGGAATGTTAACCTACAAAGCTGAATCTTTGTCATTTAGAAATAAGATTGCATGATTTAATGATAAGGTTTAAATCAAACTTTCATTGTGGTAGAAAACTGAGTAAAGCCCATTCATAGATTCTGACTGTACTTTCTCACCTCTGGATAAGCATCTTTATTGCCCAGTTTGATTATTAAACCGTAAAAGCCTGCAATTTAATTAAATAAATATATAGTCTATGTGCTGCATGCTTCAAAGTGAACGAGTACCCTGCTCTCTATAATCAGCTAGCATAGAGTGTGCGTGATGATCATGATTCAGTGTTTTCAGTGTATGAGCAACCGGTTTCACAAACTCACTTATAAGCGTGCAGCACATGCAGATTATATATTAAATTAATTGAATGGCATTACAAATTATTTTTCCCTGCTCTCTGCAATCCAATCAGAACAGACCTGTGACCCATTTTACGATTTAAATTATTATTTTTTTTATTAATTGTGTAGCCCTATTTTTCTGCTGTCATTTGTGGGATCTTGATGCTTGTCGAGTGCTTGGAATACATATATGCATAATTTAATTACACCCACGTTAAACATTTTGTCTCTGAAAGCAGGCATGACTTCATTGTTTTCTCTATGCTTCCTCTTGCAGGACGATATTGAAGATTCTGAGTGAGGTTAAATTGTGGCCGCATCGAGATGAAATGAGTGGCTAACTACTGATCTGTGCCACTGCACCACTACCACCAGCAACCTGTAGCATCTAACCAGTGCCTCTTCACCAGCCTGATACACAAACACGCCCACATACATACAATTACCAACAGAACACCATCAGACTGTGAGTTTGTCAAGCTTGCATTCACTAACCTCATACAAAAAATATCTATATTTTTGAGCAGCTCTTTCATTTTGAATAACTCTGAGATGCTTTATTAAGCTTGTGTAGCAATGTGATGACTTGCAAATTATATTTTGCTTTAAGAGGTAGTTCACACCTTAATGGAAATTGTGTTCATTTACTCACCCTCATTTTGTTTCTAACCCATATGAGTTTCTATCTTTTGCTAGAAACTCATAAAAGCACAAAATGAGATATTTTGTAGATTGTCCAAACTCATCTTTTCCATGAAATGAAAGTCTTGTGGACAGTTGTGGGTTTGGAATGACATGAGGATGTGTAAGTGAGGACAATTTTCATTTTGGTGAACTGTTCCTTTGAAGGAAACAAAACACATGACATTTCCCCCTTATTCTCATTACTGTAATGCAAAAAAAAAAAAAAATAGAATTCTCTTTCAAGTAGTGCAATGCAAAAAATATAGTACTATACTTTGAAAAATATTGCATGCATCATGATAGTACTACATTTATGCTTATTTACATTTGTAGTACAGACTTTTTATTATTGCAACACAGTAAGACGTACTGACTGCTGTATTCTGCTGCAGTATGAATATGTTACAACAATACTCATGTTATTTCATGTTCTTGTTATTTATGCAAAATTTTTACCCTACCAGATATTCCTTATACTATCTGATTTTGGTGAGCCTTACAATCCCAAAATTCATTTCTCATACAAATTCTAGCACATAGTAACACTAAAGTTAATTCTTAATCTCCACAAACAACATGGGGAAGGGCTTGTGGAAGTTTTACACTGATTTGAATAGAACATGGAACATTTTTGCTTTCCTATGCATCGCTCTTTCACTCTCTCATTATTTCATTGGCTCTTGGTCCTTGCTGCTCTCTTGCTTGTCGGGACGGGGTGTGCACCTGTCGACTTAGAGGCCAGATTTCAAATCAGTTTGAAAATGTAGCTTCTGTGACTAGTCACTGCGAGTTGGCTACAATATGAAGCTTTTTGGTGCAAAATAGTCACAAATGTAAACATCAAACTGCAGCATGTTCATTTTACTTTTCCACCACCATTTGTGGTACAGCATGATTCCTCAAGTCTAATCTTACAGTGAAACAATAGGTTGACTTGTCTTGAGCTAAATGTTTTCTCTGCTTCACAAAATTCTAAACAGTGCCCCCAGTGGCAGAAGCAGGATAATTTTATTTTTGGAGGAAGTGCATATTGGAGCCCCATTTTCTGGGTGAAATTTTCACAGAGGGACACCAAATGTGAGTTGTAAAGTGAGTTTTTGTGAAGGATGTAATAGAGTGATGAGAAATGACTTATTACCCATTGTAAATTTTGTTTCCATGGGTTAAAGAAACATTGTTTTCTCCCATGGTTAATTTTTAATTTGGTTATTTCGACACTGGGTCATTTGATGACACTATGGGTATACTACTTCTGAAATTTTTTTAAATCATGCTAATTTTAATTGGCAGATATGGCGTTGTGCTCTGCCTCCTTTGGTGGACACAGTGCTATCTCATCAGAATTGTTTCCTTTACGGTTGCGATATCCCTCTACATACTCTACATGTCAACTGGAGTTTTCTATTGGATTTGCCATCAAAATTTGACACATCCTCTCAGCGGGTGGATTGTTTTTTCTTCTGCTTTTTTTAAATAGCGATCACTGCTTATTGACGCTTTGCCATTGTGACAGTGCATGGATTTTATTCAGTGCTTTACCAGCGAGAGGATTATTTCAACATCTTGTTGTGCCTCAACAGAAAGTATCCTTGAGTAATTGTAATTTTCTGAACAAATATAACTGCTTGATTGTGTTTGTGTGTATTTGTATACTCTTCACAAGCATCTGAAAGAGATGTTTGCTTAATGACATCTTTTTCATGACTGCATTTTGCTAATGTTTCCCACCTATGAGTGATATATCCCTCTATTTGATGGGCACGCGTGCTGTTTTTATGTGAAACGGCGCTAATCAAGACTGATTGAGTTCATTGAGTGCATGACACTCAAGACGCTTTGCTCTCGGCTCGTTTTCATTCTGGAAGCCGAACCCATCCCCTTCTCCCGCTATACTCCTAGTGCAGCTTCTGAGGAACAGCATGGGGGAGGCGCATGAGGACGAGGAATTGAGCATGGAGATTTGAGGAGGATTTTTTGCCAGCCCACCCTTCCGTGTCTCCTCTCCTCCATATATCATGTGGCTTCACCCATCTGTGCTAGCTCTGTGATTGCCTGGACAGAGCAATCGTTGACAATGCTCGCCGAGTTTGGTTCAGTTTATTGAGGGTGCATAAAACTCAAAATGCTTTGGTCTCTGCTCACATTTGTTCTGAAACCCGAAGCTGGTCCCCTCTCCTCCTGCCATACTCCTGTGGCTCCCGAGGGACAACACAAGGGAGGCGGGTGAGGACAGGCATAGAGAACTGAGAGTTTGAGGATGAATTGTTACCAGCTCATGCCTTGTGTTTCTTCTCTCCTCCATGTAAAGCAGATCTACGTGTGGGACACATTCACACACGTAGAATGTGATATAGTCACATTCGGCAGAGATGATGAGGAAGATGTTACATTGTTTGCATTTATCCCTGTCAGGCACACAGCACTTTGTGCATTGTTTGTGTTTATTGCAAGTGCATGATTCTCAAAGTCCTTCACTCTCAGCTTGCTTCTGAGGAAGCTAACGGCGGTCCCATCTCCTACCTATAACTAGTGATGATAGCATTCAGAACGCTGAGAATTTGGGGGTGATTGTTGCCGACTTTAGCCTGCATCACTCCCCATCTCCATTTCCATCCTCACCTGTTTCCATAGCGACTAACGGCTTGCTCCGGCTAGCTGCAGTCAATCATGGTGGTGTTTATATTAGGGATAATTTGTAACTTGGCTTCATTAGTGACATATGTATGTGCTCAGGTGAGGCACTTCCCCCTGCGGGCGGGAAAATGGTACAAAGTGGCATCTGACACTGAAAAAAATAAATGGCGAATTGTGTTCTCCTTGTTGGCCAACCTCTGAGTTTCACCACTGGTGGCGTTCTTTCCAGGGTTGCACAAACAACTTATTATGACTATGACTTAGCGGTACCCATTAACAAGCATCCAGTTAACCTGCCGCTGGGAGCTGGGAACGCAGTACAACATTTACTCCCTAATGCAGGACGGTTCTGCCTGCTTTTACTATTTTTGGTGACATGCCAGGAGACTTCCACTATTGAAACATGGATATTTTAGACACCTCCATGTCACCTAATAGCCATCTCGTTTTCCTCGCTGTCGTGAGCCAGGAACAAGGTTTTGCTACAAGCCACAGTTCATCAACTGCATAAGATCTATTGCACAAACTGTATCCCATCTATTGTTGGGATTGATGAGATGTTTGCAGAACTGTTTGTGTTTATCCTATATCCTAAAAAAGTGTCATGTTCCAATAAGGCAAAGTGCCCTGTTGCAATTGTATGTGCATGAAAAGGAGCCCCCCTGTGACATCTAGCTCATTTCACAGATGCATGGCACCATCTTCCAGGCATTTCCAGCTTGATGCTCAAGAAGATCGACCAAAGCTATGCCGCCTCATGTCAATGGCATTTTCTCCTCATTCATGCCAACATGGTCACTTAAGTCTTATGGTATCATGGCACTGTCTAGCTACATTAGCCATTTGGAAGATGCATTCTACCACATTTGGTATGGCACTCGGTCAGGTATCCAGATGCAAAGTGGTCAGAACAGATGCTTCAAAAACAACAGACGTCCGGCATTTGACTCCTGGACAGATCTGGCACATAAATTGTCTAGAACAACTTGTTGTATATCTAGCATTGATTGTTCTTTAGCCAACCGGACAGGGTTTTCATGTACTGATCAGAACTGACAACATGGTGGTTGTGGCATACATAAATTGCCAAGGGGGAGTTTGATTGTGCCCAATGATGAACTGGGCACATCAGCTTCTCTGGTGCAAGAAACATCTATCGATACGTGCTACGCATGTTCTAGGTCACCTAAACCATGGGTCGGATTTGCACTCGCAGCAGGGTGTTTTACAAGGAGAATGGAGAATTTGCCCTCAGACAGTTCTGATGAAATGGGATCTATTTAGGGAAGCCAAAATGGATCTGTATGCATCTCCAGAGACAATGCATTGTAGCTTGTGGTACTCCCTGACTCATGCTCTGCTGGGCCTGGATGCTGTAGCCCACAAATGGCCAGTGGGATGCAAGTATACATTCCCTCCCGTTCACTTCAAGTATTGCGCCAAAATGGCCCAACCGCCTATAGTTCCCCTAGTTAATAGAGCACTTGTTGTGAAAGCTCACTCCACTAGAGGCATGGCCTCTTCATGGGCACGGCCTAATGCTGTTTCCTTAGAAGACATCTGCCTAGCTGCAGGTTGGGATTCCCTCAGCACCTTTGCTAAGTTTTATAAATTGGATGTCACCTCTGTCTCTTCCCAAGTGCTTTTTTGAAGGAGAGTTAATCTGTGTATTGCGCTGCTATACTACCTATCTACACTATACTAAACTATCTTTTTTATATATGGTCATCCCATAAACCACAGTCAGCGGTCGATTTATATAAATTTCCACTACCCATCTGGCTAGTGATTTATATGCATATTCACACATATTATTGATTTCAAATATCTTGCGATGTTGCACTACCAGAATCGGTTAACGTCATCTCCATATCTCATCCATTCATCATTTTGCTCCTCCCTTCATATTATGATATCAAGAGGAGAATCAGTCAGTGCTCTAACTACCCCATTGGTGAGTAGGCATCATTGCACGTGCGAAGTAGTAGCATGGCATGATTGTATTTTCAAAATGACTGTCTTGAAGGGGAATGATTAGGTTATGACTGTAACCTTGGTCCCCTGATGGAGGGAATGAAACGCTGCGTATGCTGTCCGCGCTACTGAATCTTGGCTATGAGGGCCGAATATCTCAAGGTTTCGAAGTTTCAGAGATAGGATACTAGTTATTCCTGTGGAGATACCCCATAGTGTCAGTAAATGACACAGAGCCTCATTTCCTCCTTTCAGAGAACCAGGGTTACAGTTGTAACCTTGCTGTTTTCTCCACACAAGTCTTTTTAAATTCCACAAATCTTTGGTTGCCCCATCACGTTCGTCATTAATTTTCTCAAAACATTTTGTAATTTTGATCGGTGTCTAACCAGTATTCCACAAATTGCATCTTTCTTTCATTCTGAATTCTAAAACACTGTGTTTAACACGTTGTTGAATTATTGCTGATGTGCTATTGCAATTTGGCCTGTTAACATGTGTTATACTATTAATTGCTCATGTCAAAATCATGCACTCCTGCTCCACACTGTTCACATTTTCTACCCACAACACCTCACTGTGTAGGCAAGTTTTGCTCAGGCAAGCACCATCACATTTTCTTCTGAAAATGTATAAATCTATCCGTTACTTTCACCTTCCTGTCAGCATGAGTCTGTCTGGTTATTTTTCTCTGACCTTTCTCATTAACAAGACATTTTCACACCATTCCCTATAAACCCTAGAGACTGTTGTGCTTGAAGATCTCAGGAGATCAGCACTTTCTGAGATACTCAAACCACCCCAGGTGGCACCAACAATCAGCAACATTATTAGATCACATTTCTTGCCCATTCTGATGCTTGGTTAGAACAATATTTGAACCTCTTTACGATGTCTGCATGCTTTTATGCATGAGTGGCTGCCACATAATTTGCATTGTTAAGCAGGTGTACAGGTGTACCTAATGAAGTGGCCACTGAGTGTACACACACACACACACACACACTTTTCATATAGCAAACATTTCCACAAGTGAAAAGTGCAGACGTAGGCCCTGTTCTAAAGCCTAGTGAGCTGCCTACGTAGGCAGCATTTTAAGGCATCATAGGAGTGCTCCCAACATGACAGCTTGACAAGTTTGGCAGCATAGTTATTGCAACAACCGTAGTTAAATATAAGTGTGTAATTTCTGTGCCACTAGCACCACTGAATGGATATGCAAAAATACATTGTTTTTCATCAGCTTTCCGAATACTGTTTCCATCTGCTGATACACTTTCAAATATTTTTAAATATTTTCCTGAATCGCTGCTGTGATCTATGCACATAATATTTCCACTGCTTGTACACCCTTGTCAAGTGATGTGACAATAAAGCAAATACAAAAAATTTAAGTAAAAGATGATAGAACAAAAAGATAGTGTTATCTTTACCAACTTAAAGCATTGGTTGAGCCAATGTTGCTGTGTTTGGCTGGGTGGGTCGCTTATGGTTAATTCCAATTGTTGTCCATCATTTGACATGTAAAAAACAAGAATGAACACAACTGAAACTAAGCATGTAAATTGTACTTTTAAAAATCCTTGTGTGTATGCGGCTTCTCTTCCCCTCTCTCTCTCTCTCTCTCCCTGCTTGCGCTGCGTATTTGTGTGCATGAAAGAGAGAGCGAGTGCTAGAAAGTGTTCTGACGGTGAGAAAATTATGAAGGTAAAATAGTGCCTAAATGATTTGCATGTGCAGAGCAAAATTTGTGAAAGCGTAAATAAAATTGCAAGCGTAAAAATATATTGCATTTGCACAGAAGGTTTTGTAAAGGTGCAAATCAAGTTGCAAGCATAAGGTAAAATAAACTACTGCAAATGTGTAAATTACATTTGTTTGTGGCATAAATATTTCCAGAAATAATCCTATATACATTGTTCGGTTTTCCCTTTTGGTGCGCTCACACTTTTGACACAAATTTCTCCCTGAAAAGCGTTTTGCAAGCGCAAGAGGGAAGGCGGGTCTACCTGCTTCTAGTAACCAATCAATGAGGTTTACCTTGACCAGTTTACTCTGACCTGATTGGTTTAACATGACAGACAGCTTCCTCATCATAAGGCTCAGCATCATTCCTCTGGATATCTCTCCTCTCTTAAATTTTAAACTGAAATATTAATACATACACATTCTTTTATTGTAAGAGTAAAGTTGAGCCAACACCATTTATTGATATACAGTAAATATGATTTGCAATCTGGTGTTCAAATGTTTCTTCCTTGTTGCTGTTCATTATTTTAATTATATTTACTTCTAATTATCATTGGCATGGCATATTGATGAATTAGCTGGTATCATAGAACTGATGCTAGAAAACAAATGAAGAAAGTAATCCATTTAAAACGAAACTCTCTGAACAGATAGATAGATAAATAGCGCTTACTTATATCATTTTCTTTTCGTAAAATTTGTTATATGATACCAGCAAATTCCATCCATCCATTCACCCATTTGCCATGCCAATGATAATACAAAGTAAATGAAATATAATTAAAATAATGAACAGCAACTAGAAGAAAAATTGGAAAACCAGATTGAGAATCATATTTACATCAATAAATGGTTAAATAATACATTATTTTTTTTTAAATTAAAATAGAAATGTCAATGGTGAATTAAATAAAAATATAATGTATAAATATTATAAGAGAAGAACATTAGATTTAAATATAACAATAATAAGGAAAAAGAAGTGCTATGATGTAAAATTAATTATATCTTCAAAGGTTACATTACTTAAAATATCAGAGGGTATTTCATGTAAATTATTTAGGTCGAAGAGGTTCAGCAGTCAAAACGTTTTTGGATCAGAGAAAAAATGTAACACTGAAAAAGTTACAGCTTTTCAAAAAATACCAGTGAAGTGAGAGAAATGTAAATTATAACTGTACTTGTTCATTCTCAATACCAAAAACTATAGTTAAAGTTTAGGGCTGTTGATTTAACGCTTTAATTTAGTGCGATTAATTATACAAAAAAATGTCTGACCATCAGAGCAATTTAAGCTTGAAGTACATGCAACTTTGTGTTTTTTTATACATTTATACTATGGTCTGTCTGAGTACTCCATTCTGATTAGTTCATTCAAACATTTAACGCACAGGTAGTTCCAGTCAGTTTTAATCACTAAATGAATGCACCTACTCTCCTGTCCTCCATAATGAGGCATTGTGAGGGTTATATGCTTCTGTTTAAACTACCACCAAGTCTCTGAAAATAGTGTAGCAAGTTTGATGAGTCTCAAAACACAACATCATAACTCATGCAATGCTGTCTTTAAATCAATTGTGAGGCGCTACTCCGACTTGGAGAAAATTTGAATGCACCTGCACTGACCTCTAGGGCCTGTAAGGAAAGTATGGTTTAACTTTCAGCAATTTTTTGCACGGAGGAGGAGAGAAGGAAACCGGGACGTATCAAAGGTGTCTTTCACTATCCTACAAGGCGATTTGAATTGTAATATGATAAACACCATTGAATATTGCTGTGTTTCACACCCGCTAGAGATGCAGACTATATAAAATGCAGCCTTTTGCGGTTTAGTAATCACCCTAGGCCATATCACGATTTGAACCTTAAATTGCAGCCTTAATAGATACCATACCGATGTCTCAGAGGTCAAAGTCTGCAGGTTTCAAATCATTTTGGATGGTTTCACCTCTTCATGTAAGTGTCAGTTTAAATCCTTAAACACAAACTAGCCATGGATTATATATTATTTTATATACTATGGAACATTTATTTTAAAAGATCTTTATTTGGGGGCCTTTCTCAGAAAATGTTGATTAATTTGATCAGTTAATTATATCCACAACTAATAATCAATTATCGTCATGTAATTAATTTGATTAAACATTTAATAGAGTGACAGCCCTAATAAAATTATTAAATTTAAGCACTATTTTATTGACTATTTTACCCAACAATTTTTGTGTGCAATGTATTTTAATGCATAATGGAGCATCAGATTTTTAGTTTAGCAACATGCTAACACCAAACTAATAAAATCAATTGTGAGTCGAGTCTCATGCACTTAGCATAAGAAGCGCAATATCTATGACGCATAGAGTTGCTACCTATGTAGAGTGTTACAAATTGGTCCCTATTTCACTGTTTCTTTTAGGATGCCACACTAGTCAGTAGGCAGCAAGGTATCATGCTAAGTTTTGGAACAGAGCCTTGCTCTCCCAAAAATAAATTACTGCTCCAGGTATCACACACAACAGTATCATATGCAAGATTTAAACGCTCACCTAAGACAACAGCTGTCTATACAGTATAAACTGTACTTGTGTACTGTACTTGCATACAAAAGTTTTACAGGCACATGTCTAGGCACATACAGTGCTGTGAAAAAGTATTTGTCCCCATCCTGATTTGTTCTGTTTTTGTCTCATACTACACTGTTCCAAAAATTCAAACAAAATCTAACATACAACAAAAGCAATCCGATTAAACACAAAATACAGTTTTTAAATAATAATGTTATGTATTGAAGCAAAAAAGTTCCAATACCAACTATGTGAAAAGTATTTCCCCCCCTTAATTACTAAATCCCCAAATCTATGAAACTGCATTCATAATGGGGTTCAGCTTGACTAGACACACCCAGGCCTGATTACTGCCAGCCCTGTTCAATCAAATCAACACATAAATAGAACTTTTTTCAGCAACATGAAGTTGGCTAAAATGTCCCACCCTGTAGCACTCTATGCCAAGGTCGAAAGAAATTCCAGAAATGATAAGGAAAAGGCAATTTAAATACATTAGTCTGGAAAGGGTTACAAAGCTATTTCAAAGGCTCTGGGACTCCAAAGAACCACGATGAGAGCAATTATCTCTAAATGGAGAAATATTGGCACAGTAGTGAACCTTCCCAGAAGTGGCTGACCTTCCAAAATTCCTCCAAGAGCACAGCTACGACTCATGCAGGAAGTAACAAGAAAGCCATGGACAACATCCAGGGAACTGTAGGCCACTCTTGCATCAATAAAGGTCACTGTTCATGACTGTAGTTTTAGAAAGACACTGGCCAAAAATGGCATCCATGGAAGTGTGGCAAGGCGAAAACTACTGCTTACCCAGAAGAACATTTAGACTCTTCTGAATTTTGCCAAAACACACCTTGATGATCCTCAAACCTTTTGGGAGAATGTTCTGTGAACTGTCGAAAGTGGAACTTTCAGAAAGACAGAGATACATCTGGCATAAATCAAACACAGAATTCCACAAAAAGAACATCACACCTAATGTCAAGCATGGTGGTGGTAGTGTGAATGGTGTGAGGATGCTTAGCTGCTTCAGAGGCAGGGTGACTTGCAATAATTGAGGGAAACATGAATTCTGCTCTCTTACCAGAAAATCCTAAAGGAGAACATCCGGTCACCAGTCAGTGAGTTGAATCTAAAGCGCAACTGGAGATCTTTAGGAGTAAGTCCACCTCTGAATGGCTCAAAAGGAAACAAAATTGAAGTTTTTTTAAGAGTGGCCTAATAAAAGTCCTGACTTGAACCTGTTTGAGATGCTGTTGCAGGACCTTAAATGGGCAGTTCAAGCTGGAAAACCCTCCAATGTGGCTGAACTAAAGCAGGTCTGCAAAGAAGAATGGGACAAATTCCACCATAGCCTTGTGGAAGACTGATCTTGTTATCGGAAGCATTTGGTTGCAGTTGTTGCCGCTAAAGTTGAATTTTCACATGGGTGATATAGGTGTTGGATAATCTTTTTGCATCAATAAAAAAATATATATATTTGAAAACTGTATTTTGTGTTTACTCAAATAGTTTATTTGTGGTTGCCTTTGTTTTATGTTTTATCTCATTTGAAGATCTAAAACAATTTAGTATGAAAAATACACAAAAATAAAACAAATCAGGAAGTGGGCAAATACTTTTTCACATCACTGTACAAGCACACAGCTTTTTTCTTTATCTCATTCAACACTTTGTCTTGATAAACTTCAAAAATGAAGCAAATCTCCCTGCAGTAAGTCCCAGATGTTGCATTCTCGAAATTCTACTGTTTGCAACATGCTATGAATCAAGGCCTGTCCTGCTCATCCATCTTTTTCATATTGTTTTGCACAGTACTAACATTTAAATGCAAATAATTCTATTTGAGTAGAGAGAGGTTACATTTTGGTTTAATACTTGGAAATAGAAAACACCAAGTCTGGGCGGTGCCCAATATTCTTTACACTGTATATTCGCAGTTATTTTGGTGGCGAGGTAAATTTAAGAATATCACAATAAATTGTATTAGTGTGCTTGTTATTGCCTTTAAATTTCCTAAAGTCTGTGCCATTAGACAAGGTTTGCAATTATTCCTTGTCTTGCTAATATGACAGCCATAAGACTCTGATTTAAACTTTAGTAACAAAAATGCTGTTAGTTCATTGTTCGTGAATTCTCTAATAGATTTGTTTGCATCAACGCAGAAAAATGTCAGGTAAATATTGCTGTTTATTACTATGTATTGAAATATTGGTGCGCATAAATGAAAATGACTTTTGTTCATTAAGTGAAAGCATGTCTTGATTATTTTTAACTAGATATTTTACAGCATTTTAGCTTAAAACTACTTGGTTTCAATTGCTGTTTGGTAGAAATGATGGTCCTTCATATTAAATAAATATAAGCAAGATACAAGCCATTTCAGAGCAAATCGGCAAAACCGGGACTAACTGTGACAATTATTTCAGTAAAACAATTATGAAATAAAACAGTTTATGAAACTGAAATATAAAATATCAAATCATTGTTTGTTTGTTTTTTGGCCAACAAATATTTTAAATTAATAAATGTTTATAACAAATTAAACATGTGACAACTTGAACCGACTTAAAAAAAAAAATAAGTCTTAACTTAGTAAAAAATACCCTTGTTCTAAGAATGTAGTATGAACAAAAATAGTTTGAAGAATAAAACTAACCCAAATGCTCATTTAAGAGGGTTTTAAGAGGGCAGTTTAAGCTAGTGGTTTGAAAGCAAAATAAAAAAATACATTAAAAAACAACTATAGAAAACACATTTGTGTGATTGGAATTTTTAGTCTAATGTTACTGACAGCCCTTATGACAACTTTCCCATCTCACAACTATCTCACAATGCCCTGGTTTCCCACACAAATGTCAGAATATATATTGAATATTGTCAAATGGCTGAAAAATATTGAGATTTTTTTTTTTGTTGCTGTGTTTATATTGCCCAGCCCTAGTAAACACTCACCATTTCAGAAAGGTTAACTATTGTGATGAGCTAAAGCTAATTTACTAGTGTAAGATGCAGCACCAAAATGAGAATATTGCGAAAGTGAAATCGTTCAGCCGGCAGGAATGCACATGGAAAGGGGGGGGGGGGGAGAAGTCAAAGTCAAAAGAAGTGAAACCGTGTGCTTTCAAGTGCAACTTTTGTGTGTGTGGGTCTGTGCGAGATATTGTGCAAAATAACTTTTGTTACCACTGTCCACTGCAATT
The DNA here is from genome assembly GCF_025860055.1 of Xyrauchen texanus. Lineage (NCBI taxonomy): Eukaryota > Metazoa > Chordata > Actinopteri > Cypriniformes > Catostomidae > Xyrauchen > Xyrauchen texanus. The sequence continues at coordinate 50,609,786 of NC_068279.1, forward strand.
ATGATTGATTTTCAAAATTGTTTGTACCCCTTCTAAAAGTCTGAGTTTCAAGGCATTCTTTTTTAGAAAATGTGTGAAGCACCATGTGCAAAGTAGACCATTTTGTGTTCACTCCAGTAGTTTGTGTACATTAGTGTTCTTTAATATGGTGACTAGCATGATTGTGTTTTTAGAGCGCTACCAAGAGGCCTTAACTTAAGTTATTGGTTGAATAAGGATCCCTTTGAAACATCATTTGTTTTTTTGTTTTGTTTTTATTCATATGTAATGCAAAAGAGAAACACATGCTGAATGAGTGCTGGCTAATGCACACACAGAACTGTAGCTCATGCCTGCCCTCTGTCTGTGAAAAGACAAACCTTATTCTGTCACTTAGCCAGCAGCTGGACTTTTAGTAAATAATGTCTCTGGTGTGCTAATTTGTGAAAGTTTATTGCTGTTTGGTACGATTCACGTTACAGAACTGTCAATGGCATCTGGCATATTGAAAAGAATGTTCAATTAATCTTAGGGTTTGTGAACTTCAGGTACTGCTAGGCTTAAAGCTAAAGTGTGTGTATGTTATTTCACATTTAATATCATGTCAAACATTTATACTTTTAAGTGTTATGTATGATAAATTGATATAGATGGGTGAATTATAAATTGAGAAATTAGTCTTATCTATGCATGGCTGGGTTGAATATTGTGAATTTCATTTGACATGTGTTTTAAGTGCTATTTAAAATGTTTAAATAGTCTTTTACTAGGTTGTCACAGTATGTTTTAATGGGGTTTGCAATCTTAAGGCTTTTTATAATTTGTTAAAAATGGGGTATATGGGAAGTTGTACACTGACCAAGCACTTCATTTGGAACACCTGTATACCTACTTATTCATGCTGTTATCTAATCAGCCAATCGTGTGGCAGCAGGGCAGTGCATAAATTCATGCAGATACGCATCAGGAGCTTCAGTTAATATTCACGTCAACCATCAGAAAGAGGAAAAATGTGGTCTCAGTGATTTTGACCATGGAAAGATTTTTGGTGCCAGTCGGGCTGGTTTGAGTATTTCTGTAACTGCTGATCTCCTGGGATTTTCATGCACAACAGTCTCTAGAGTTTAAAAACATCCAGTGTGCTTCAGGTCTGCGGTTGGAAACAACTTGTTGATGAGAGAGATCAACGGAGAATGGCCAGACTGGTTTGAACTGACAGAAAGTCTACAGTAACTCAGAAAACCCCACTGTATAATTGTAGCGAGCAGAACAGCATCTCAGAATGCTATTCTGAGATGCAGGTTGGGGCTCTTTTGGTGGCATGAGAGGGACCTACACAATATAAGGCAGGTGGTTTTTATGTTATGTGTAATGTATTGTGGCTGATCGTTATATATTATCTATTACATTTTCTTTCTTATTTTGTTCCAGTTATGGTGCTCTATGAAATCATTATACTTGAATAGACTTTTCTGCCTTAATCCTGACCTCTAAAAAAGAGTCTTGAAATTGCAAACACCACAAATCAATGTCATTGTTGAAGTGAGAGGGAAATGTCATTTTTTTTTTTTTTTAAATTAAAGCTTGAATTTTGTTTTGGATAAATAGGGATCCATTTGGAATGTTTTTTAAATGTGTAAAAATGTATTTATATCTGATTTAGTTTCTATTTGTGTTTTTGTCTGCTGCACAGGTGACATCAGGTGCAAGGGGATGACCGAACGCATTCACCACATTAATCTCCACAACTTTAGCAATTCTGTACTTGAGACCCTCAATGAGCAGCGAAACCGTGGGCACTTCTGTGACGTGACCGTTCGGATCCATGGTAGCATGCTGCGAGCTCACCGTTGTGTGCTGGCTGCAGGGAGCCCCTTCTTTCAGGACAAGCTGCTCCTGGGCTACAGCGACATCGAGATCCCCTCTGTGGTATCCGTACAGTCCATCCAGAAGCTGATTGACTTCATGTACAGTGGCGTGCTGCGGGTCTCCCAGTCCGAGGCCCTACAGATCCTCACAGCTGCCAGCATTCTTCAAATCAAGACAGTTATCGATGAGTGCACCCGCATTGTTTCGCAGAATGTCGGCATCTCTGGATCTGGCAGCTTCCCTGTCATCCAGGTTGACTCGGGCCAAGAGACGCCAAGGGGAACTCCAGAGTCTGGCACATCCGGTCCCAGTAGTGATGCCGAATCAGGCTACATGCAAACAACATCACACCAGAGCCTTGACCGTGGTTATTCCTCACTTTATTACAGCTGTTCTGGGTTGGGCCTGCAAAATGGTACCCGGGGAAACCGCTCCCACTATGCCAGTGCTGTGGTTGCAGCCAGCTATGAATCACCACTTCCACTACAGCAGAAGGAGGGCGGGCAGGACCCTGCCTGGATCACACGCATCCACGAGCGTTCCCAACAGATGGAACGCTTCCTGGCCACGTCAGAGACTACACACTGTCGCAAACAACCTCGACCTGTGAGGCTCCAGACAGGTGACATTCACATCAAGCAGGAACAGGGTGATGAGTACAACTGCTATGGACTCGAGGACTGTCGTGAGGACAACGAACAGCCGGAGTGTACCGATAGCGAACCCAAAGGTGAGAGCTTTGACTCAGGCGTCAGCTCCTCCATTGGCACTGAGACTGATTCTGTTGAGCAGCCCTTGTCTGGGTTCAGTCGAGAAAATTGTCTAAATAAAGGCCAACAAGGGGAGGGTGGAACTCCGGTGCAGATCGAGGTCAACGACTCGTCTCCAGAGCAGACCCATGAGGCGGTTGAAGATGGTGGTGGAAATGGCTCTGTGCTAGAAGGTGGTGAACTTGGAATCCATCAGCCACTTCAAGCCAACCTAGCTGCATCCCAGTCCGTGCCAGGTGGGCAACTGTACCTGCGTCCAGGTGAGCCACTTACCAGCAACCTGCGCATGCCCCTCACCTTGACCAGCAACACGCAGGTAATGGGAACTGCAGGCAACACTTACTTGCCCACACTCTTTGCAACCCAATCATCCAGCGACAACAAGCCTTTCCTCTTCAGTCTGCCCCAGTCCATGGGGAGTCAGCAGCCCCAATTTGTGGCAGTGCCCTCTCCCAGCATGCCCCCGTTCCCCACTGGGCTGTCAGTGCCACCAGGTGGAGGTCAACAACAAGGTGGTGTGGCAGTGGGACAGCATGGGGAGAAGAAGCCCTACGCGTGTACTCTCTGTTCTAAGACCTTTACTGCCAAACAAAACTACGTAAAACACATGTTTGTGCACACTGGTGAGTACCCTTGTGCCTCATCTCCATATATTTTGCTAGTTTAGTCAAAAAATCTAATAGAGAAGTGTTGATCAGAAGTAATTAAGGCAAGCTTTTGCGTCATCTTAAATAATTGGTAGCAATTATTGACTGTACAGTGAATGATACTCTCTCCCTTTCAAGGCAAGTCAGTCCATTCAGCAGCCATCTTAGGAATGCTCCAAGGCAGCTATTTCCTTTGGATGCATGCAGCATAAAAGCACAGCTCCATTCTGCTTGAATGGGGAAAGACCGTAATCTCCAAAACAGTTTGTCAAGATTTAAGAGAAAATAACATATTTCTAGTCAGCCGTAAAACTTGACACCAATGGTATCTTAAAATGTGTTTCATTAGCTCAAATCACCCCAACAAAAAAAAAAAACACTGGCTTCCGGGCTGGTCGCATTAATGTATTTGCACATGTCTGTGTCTGATTGGCTGTTTTATAGTAAAGCGGGAATTTTCTACAATTGCTATATTGGACATTCCAGTTTCTCCCATTAAAGTGCACTCAGTAACTTTTTGCTTGTGTAATCTTGAACTTACAGTGACACCTAGTGGTGTGGATGCAACACCATTCAAAATGAATAGTTTTCCGTTGCAGATGCCATTGTAAAAATTCACTATTGCAATCAGCCATGATTAATTGAAGAGTGAAAGAAAACAAATAACAAGACGGCTACTGAGATTTAGCAAGTAACATTCAGCTTGTCATGTGGTTCTAAAATTGCAGCCCGGCGCCCCTTCGCCATGTAGAATAAAACAGCTTTTATAAGGTTATGACTAGAATCCTCATCTCATATGAGTGGTCTTGATTTTACACTCATGTTTCAAAATTATAATTTATTTTGAAGAAACTTTTTAAATGGGGAAAAAATTACTGAGTGCACCTTTAATACAAGGGATCCATCTCAGGCTAAAAAGTATTGGGCTAAATAGTCTAGGCTAAATAGAAAAGAAGAAATGCTTCTTTCAAAATATCATTATCGTACTGTCACAGAGTATAAATAATTTATATAAAGAAAAGGAGGTGCTTTTTCAGGCGACACTAGAGAGAGACACTATGCTAGGTAGAGGGTGAACATTGTATTTTGATGGCATAACAGTCATACAAGTTGAGTAACTATAAGTCACTGTAACTGTAACACTAAGACAGTACTAAGTTTGCCAGGTGCAACAGCCACCTTTAAGTTTCCAGTTTCAAAAACTTACAAATGCCAATCATCACAAGTGAGATTGCTACAAGTGGTCATGAGAATGACTTCATCACACTTCAGAGCTAGAGTGCACTGTGATTAACACATAAGCAGTCTATTAGCTATAATTTTACAGTTATTAATCTAGTGCTTGATCCTGATCTGTACACACCCTCTTAAGGCAGGCTTTATGAGACCAATGTCTTGTATACTTAAAAAGATTACAGTAACTACCCTAGTCAATAAGTAAAGTGTTTACTTAATGAACCTGAGCCTCATTGGTTGACACAGGATTGCCAGGTCAATTTATGACTCAATGAGACCTCTGCTCTAAGCTGTTTTGATTACTTGCGTATTTTGCTGTTTTCAACTCGCAAAGTCTAAGGTTTACACAGAATATGTAACTCAAGCTATTTGATAAATGTGTGCTAGTTCCTGTTTTGTGAGTGTACACTCACCTAAAGGATTATTAGGAACACCTGTTCAATTTCTCATTAATGCAATTATCTAATCAACCAATCACATGGCAGTTGCTTCAATGCATTTAGGGGTGTGGTCCTGGTCAAGACAATCTCCTGAACTCCAAACTGAATGTCAGAATGGGAAAGAAAGGTGATTTAAGCAATTTTGAGCGTGGCATGGTTGTTGGTGCCAGAGGGGCCGGTCTGAGTATTTCACAATCTGCTCAGTTACAGGGATTTTCACGCACAACCATTTCTAGTGTTTACAAAGAATGGTGTGAAAAGGGAAAAACATCCAGTATGCGGCAGTCCTGTGGGCGAAAATGCCCTGTTGATGCTAGAGGTCAGAGGAGAATGGGCCGACTGATTCAAGCTGATAGAAGAGCAACTTTGCCTGAAATAAACACTCGTTACAACCGAGGTATGCAGCAAAGCATTTGTGAAGCCACAACACGCACAACCTTGAGGCGGATGGGCTACAACAGCAGAAGACCCCACCGGGTACCACTCATCTCCACTACAAATAAGAAAAAGAGGCTACAATTTGCAAGAGCTCACCAAAATTGGACAGTTGAAAACTGGAAAAATGTTGCCTGGTCTGATGAGTCTCGATTTCTTTTGAGACATTCAGATGGTAGAGTCAGAATTTGGCGTAAACAGAATGAGAACATGGATCCATTATGCCTTGTTACCACTGTGCAGGCTGGTGGTGGTGGTGTAATGGTGTGGGGGATGTTTTCTTGGCACATTTTAGGCCCCTTAGTGCCAATTGGGCATTGTTTAAATGCCACTGCCTACCTGAGCATTGTTTCTGACCATGTCCATCCCTTTATGGCCACCATGTACCCATCCTCTGATGGCTACTTCCAGCAGGATAATGCACCATGTCACAAAGCTCGAATCATTTCAAATTGGTTTCTTGAACATGACAGTGAGTTCACTGTACTAAAATGGCCCCCACAGTCACCAGATCTCAACCCAATAGAGCATCTTTGGGATGTGGTGGAACGGAAGCTTCATGCTCTGGATGTGCATCCCACAAATCTTCATCAACTGCAAGATGCTATCCTATCAATATGGGCCAACATTTCTAAAGAATGCTTTCAGCACCTTGTTGAATCAATGCCACGTAGAATTAAGGCAGTTCTGAAGGCGAAAGGGGGTCTAACACAGTATTAGTATGGTGTTCCTAATAATCCTTTAGGTGAGTGTATATATGTGGGTGTGGTCTTGTCTTTGAAAAAAGTCTGCACCAAAGTTTTGACATGCCACAACATCAATGCTGTCATTTTATCAAGCTGGTTTACATCCAAACCATCTTGCAGTCTTTAGGGGATAGTCTCCTTGAGCAACCTGGGGTTTTTAAAGTGACTTCTCCAAGTTCACAATGGTTAGAGATGCAGGGTTGGGGTTTCAGTAACTTCCTGAGAGTCTGAGTCACCACTTCACGAGATTGTGGGTGGACAAATAAAAATTCAGAAAATAAAAATCCCATTCATTTTCTCCGTAGACTAATTGATTATTAAAATTATATCAACAATAACTTATAAACATTTAAAGACAGACATACTGTGAGCTCTGAGGTTGTTAATCGATCATATATTCTTTTATTGAAGCCAATGTTCTTTTAACTTCATTCTTAAAAAAAAAAAAATTTAATTGCGGAATTCTTTGTGAAGAACTTCACTAACTGTGAATCCTGATGAGATAAATCCACCAATAAGTGGGTTGCGGCAAACAAAGTGTGGCAATCGAACCCTGCAGTAACTGTCCTCTCCCATTATGCACCGTGAATGATGCAATCAGGTCATTCTCCCTACATTCTTAAACTACTGATATATTTTGATATATTTGATTATTTTGCTGTACAATTAAAGTATATTGTTTCTAGGCTTATAATCAACAACTGAAAATCTAAACTTTTATATATTTCCAGAGTTTTTATTTGATTACTCAGTTTGGAATGCTTAATGGGATTGTAGTTCATTCCCTCATTGACGACCTGAAGTGCAGAGTCTTTGTCTTTTTGTCTGATTTTCAAATATTTTTTGCTTCAAATCAAATCTTGTAATGTTGTGATTCTCCTCAGAGCTGGTTGATTTTGTTTATGGTTTCAAACTCTTTTATGAAGAATTAAAAAGAAATCCCTATTGATTAAATAAATGCGAAAATACTTTTGGAACCAAGATGGCTGAAAAACTGGGCTGGCACTGTTGCATTGTATTTTCATGACACAATTACTGACCATTTGGTTTTGAGTGCTATATAGAGTGCATTGCGATGCAGGCACCTGAATCGGCTCTTTACAATGCCAAAAGTGTGCTCAATTACAAGGCTCCTCAAAATACCGAAAGTGCGCTCAAATACAAGGCTCCTCAAAATACATACCCGTTAACAACAGTCCATCATTTGATACAAATTTGTAGCAGAGTTGATCAAAGAGTATGCACACAACATGTATGTACCACCTAGCATTTAGAATGGCAGGCCTAATGGGAGGCTAGGGGGAGGCCCACATTTTTTAGCTGAATTCCAAATTCTGAAGCATCAACAGAATAAAATGTGTTCTCACACATTAAAATATCCAGCCTTCAAAACTATATTCAACAATGGCGTTGTTAAATGTAGTAACATAATTTGACATTTATTCTGGAACATGAAACTTCATTTTTCAGTATTACATGTTGGCTCTAATTGAAGAATCATCCATTTTTATATTTCATAGTCCTTTGTTTTTGTACAAGAATCTTTTGTGCATTATTTTTTTTTTAACCTGTCTTGAATACATTCTGTAAATGTTTGTCACAGACAGGTGCTTACCAGCAGACCAACATACATAGTAATATCAAAACAGCTATGGTTGTTTCTAATCAACTTGACACAATTAACATTAACAAAACTTCTAAAATTTGTACACCAAAAGAAATGACTGCCTCACAAGCTTTAATCAATCTCTTGATGCTAATAATCATGGTCATGAAGTACATGGTCATCAGAGGTACAATGTAAAATATCCAAACTTTTCAGTCCTTCCAGTCCAATTTAATACAAATTAGAGGGAAAAACAGATTTGGGACAATCATTTAATACTCTTTGTTTTATTTTATTTATAGGATTTATTGATTCATAAAAAGTATACATTAAAAATGCAATTAATTCACATAACAACTTGAATGTGATTATATATGTGAACTATGATTAACATGTTTTCAATTTCTGAATTTAAATTTGATTTTTAATTTTCTTAATTTCTTTATTTAATTTCTTTGTAGGGCAAAAGCATAAAATGGTGGATAAAAGTATATTTTTCCAAAAACGTATGAAACCAACTTGAATACAAAGATAAAATGTCCAATGTTTACTAGAAACTTTTCTTTTTGTCTTGATGGGCATTTTTATATATCAGCGACCCATATTTGAAATGAAACATCAATTCGTAATGGTATGATAACCACCTTCTGTTATGATTTCATATCTCAAACAGTAACACCCCCATCTATCAGAAATAAGTGAGGAAACATCTAATCACTTTACTGACATTGACTTTATTATTCAAAATTTAGCATTACTGTTTCTAGGCAACCACAGCACTAATTCATTCCATAATTTGATATTAATACATTTAGCAGCATTAAAAAACCTGTGTGAAATGCAACTTGTGTTATCATCTTCTAAAAATTCTGTAAGTCCTTACAACTATTTCACTGTTACCAGTTCAATCTACCAAAAGATTTTGTGATTCATGTGAAGATTTTAAAATGGGTAGTTAAAAACCCCCAAAAAGTGAATAATCCTAAACACAGGAAACCCCCATGGGTACAAGAGGCAAAATTTGTTCTTCATATCAGTTTTCAAATAGCCGGTTCTGACCTAAAAATGGGTTGCAGACCTGTTCTGATACGGCTGCGGACAGCAGGTAAAAAATTTACTAAATTACTCTCGATATGACTCAAAAAATCAAGATGTAGGTCTACTCCATATAAACTGTCAGCCAAACGTTTGAAATAATGTACAGATTTTGCTGTTTTGGATGGAAATTGGTACTTTAATTCACCAAAGTGGCTTACAGCTGATCATAAAGCATAGTCAGGACATTACTGATGTAAAAAACAGCACAATCACTATTTGAAAAAAGTAATTTTTGATCAAATCTAGACAGGTCCCATTTCCAGCAGCCATCACTCCAACACCTTATCCTTGAGTAATCATGCTAAATTGCTAATTTGGTACTAGAAAATCACTTGCCATTATATCAAACACAGTTGAAAGCTATTCGGTTCGTTAAATGAAGCTTAAAATTGTCTTTGTGTTTGTTTTAGAGTTGCCACATTATGCAATAGACTGGCATGTATTAAGGTCAATATTAGGTAAAAAATGGCACAAAAGAAACAGCTTTCTCTAGAAACTCATCAGTCAGTCATTGTTTTGAGGAATGAATGTAATACAATGCTTGAAATTGTCAAAAAACAGAAGATTTCATACATAGGTATACACTATAGTCTTCAAAACAAAGTACAACTGGCTCTAACAAGGACAGAAAGAGATGTGGAAGGTCAGATGTATAACTAAACAAGAGGATAAGTACATCAGAGTCTCTAGTTTGAGAAATAGATGCCTCACATGTCCTCAGCTGACAGCTTCATTAAATTCTACCCACTCAACACCAGTTTCATGTACAACAGTAAAGAGAAGACTTAGGGATGCAGGCCTTATGGCAAGAATTGCAAAGAAAAGACACTTTTGAAACAGAAAAACAAAAAGAAATGGTTAGAGTGGGCAAAGAGAACAGATAATTGGAAAAGAGTGTTATGGATCTTAACCCCATTGAGCTTTTGTGGGATCAGCTTGACTGTAAGGTGCGTGAGAAGTGCCCGACAAGACATTCACATCTATGGCAAGTGATTAAGCATGGGGTGAAATGTTCCCGAGTATTTGGACAAACTGACAGCTAGAAAGCTAAGGAAAGCTCTCATTGCTGCACGTGGAGGATTTTTTTGATGAGAAATATTTGAAGTAGTTTAAGAAGTTCTGAATTTTTTTTTCAAATTGTAATAGTACTTTTTCATGTTATTAAAGCCCTGACTATACATTGTGGTCATTTTAGTGAATAAAAGTAACAATTTCTTTCCATAATTGCAAAATCTGTACATTATTGAAACCGTTTGGCTGCCAATGAAATCTGAAACTTTCAAAATAACGAAATGAATCATTATTAAGTATTTTAATCTATTGACACTCCTAGTTTCAGAGGGATGGGGGCCTTCAAATATTGTCTTGGTCAATGGGGGGCCTTGGAGTCAAAAAGGTTGTTAAGCACTGCTATATGATAATGCTTTATGAAAGACGTTTTGGTAGATGGTTCCTCACTAATGAGTCTGTTCTGTGCTTTCAGGTGAAAAACCGCACCAGTGCAGTATCTGCTGGCGTTCATTCTCACTGAAGGATTATCTTATCAAACACATGGTCACACACACGGGCATCCGAGCATACCAGTGCAGCATCTGCAACAAACGCTTCACCCAGAAGAGCTCGCTCAACGTCCACATGCGCTTGCACCGTGGAGAAAAGTCCTACGAGTGCTACATCTGCAAGAAGAAGTTCTCCCACAAGACCTTGCTGGAGCGCCACATGACCCTGCACAGCACTGGAACGGGGGTCAATGCCACGGGAAACACCAGTGGTCCCACATCCATCCCGGTTCCGATAGCCGTTCCAGACCCAGGAGCAGGAGTGGTAGCTCTCGCCATGCCGGCGGGAGCAGGCAGAGCAGGGGGCGGAGTCGGAAGCACTGGAGTGGGCGTTGCTGCAGAAGCAGGTTGCCAGGAGGGGACCACCTACATGTGCTCCGTGTGCCCAGTCAAGTTTGACCAAATCGAGCACTTCAATGACCACATGCGCAAGCATGTCTCCGACGGATAAGTACAAATAAAAAAACTTACGTAAACATGAAAAGAATGAAATGATAAAGAAAACGGCACTAGAATTATTATTTTTTTTCTTCTTCGTATATTGGGGCATGAAGAGTAATGAGTATAGACACTGGCACATTAAGGTTTCTAGAAAAAGAAGCATTTTATTTCTTTCTTTTCTTTCTTTTTTTTGTGTCCTTGCTATTCTTAAAGAATAAAAAAGATGGTGGCCTTAAGGCTGTGTAGTTGGAAAATGATCCACTGGCTGGATCCATACTACTGGCCTCTAAATATGTATGCTTTCCTTAAAATACTGATTTATGTGTTGAACACTACCGAAAGGTCTGCGAAAGAACACACACACACACAAAAGAACAGTCACACGCACACACACACTCACACATAAACGAACACAAATACACATACCCATGCATGCACTCACACGCACAAACTACTTATACACCTTTATATATGGTAGAGGTATTTCATACGTATGTGTATTTGTGCATGTGAGCGTGTGTGTGTGTGTGTGCACAAAAATTGCAGTGAATTTTTTAACTTGTAGATCTTTTCCCATGTAGACCGTACTGGACACTATAAGCGTCCAAGCTTACTGTGGTATATATATATATATATATATATATATATATATATATATATATATATATATATATATATATATATATATAATATAAATTATATATATATATAAATAATTAAAAAGTAAATTGGCTCTAGAATTATTTAAAGATATGATGGTCACGTGTTTGCCTTTATCATGCGATATGACTAGGAGAGTTGTTCAATTTGACACTGGGTTTTATTTATTATTATGGCATTGAGGGATGATGATGTTGTTGTTATAAAGGTACAAGCCAGTTTTAATGACTGTACTAAAATGGGAATTTTTGTGAGTGGTATTGTGAACGATTACTATTATGATTAAGGAATTTTTTTCCCACCACATTTTGATGGTTAAGGTCAATTTTACAAAAAAAAAACAACAAAAATACCAACAACAACAAACGTTTAAAACTTACAGTATTCGAGCAAAAACTATGAATGCCGTTAAGAATTTCCAGTTCGTTTGCATACACTGCCACTAAGACGACTGTTAGTTGACCTCTTCCACTTCAAAACGAAATGTGATACAAAGTTCCTTTTTATCTTTGGACAATTGATTTGTTCTTTTCATCTGTTCCCTGATTTTGTTTAAAAAAAGAAAGCGAGGAAAATGGCAGATTTGAGTATGCAAACAGACCCAGAACCCAAGTTAAATGCTGCTCCTCACACGCTCACTTGGAGACTGTTAACAGCTGTAGAATCCAACGTGATGTGTATATTTCTATTTCTTTTTATTATTATTATTTGTTTGTGAACATGTTAAGCTATTTAGAGCCGAGGGCTAGGTTAGATCAAAAGTGAACTGGATAGAAATAACCTCCTGAACTAGTAAAAACTCTATATTTCCTGTTGGTGGCGACTACTATGACTCAGCTGTTTGGGCAAGTGGGGTGATTCAAATGCACTACTTCTGTTCCTACAGCCCCACCTAGTGGCTCAAACGGCCTTCAGTGTTTGTTGCCTGACAGGACATACAGAGGGCGCTAGAGAGACAGAGGGGGACACATAGGGACACAAGGCAACAGAAAAATCTACTTTACCACAATAAAATAAACACGGTCATCCATTTTTAAATATACCACAGATTTGCAGAAAAACATTCCCAATTGTATCACATTGTGTGTGTAGAGTGTACTTTGGAAGTTAGGAAAGAAGGTTTGTAATTTTGGTGTTACATCACTCGAAAGTTCATATTTGGCTTTGTTGTACACTTATTTTATGGTTAAGAAACACTCATCTGCCGTGCAACTGCAATCTTGCAATTTTGCTCACTTATATGAGTAGATACACCTTTGTAGTGTAGTTGAAATTATGACGAAACATACACAATCACAATTTATTTAGACTGTTTTCCTTTTTGGAATTTTGGTTGAATAAGTTGTAGGTTTAAAAAAAACTGTGCTACTTTGCACATTTACTTCAAAAACCTGTGCTTAAACATGAATTATTTTACTTAAGAAATGAAATTCTATGATTTTCATTTTTTTTTTCATTGTTTATAAAGGAAATATCTTTCTTAAAAGCTTGATAAGAGGACTGCATTGTTTTCTTGCATATATGTTGCACTGCTTAAACCAATAAGTGCACTACTGTTACCAGAGATGTTCTAGTTTTTAGAGATAATCATTTTTTATTATCAAATATTTGGTTCTATAGTTAATCTGTGTTTGAGTAGGTTTGTTCCTTTTTTGATTAGATGAAATTAAATTTCTTGGCTTTGTTATCATCACTTACAATTGTATTTACTTTGTGCTGTTTATGAAGCTATTCTTTTTTTGTTTATTTATATTGTGAGCTTTGTCAGATCCTTATGATGTACCCCCCCACCCCCATACATCCCACCAATACCCCCAGCGCAGTTAATTCTTTGAAGCAAATTCTCCGATTTCTTCTCAATCAAAAAGCGTTAATACCAAACGAAATAAATAGAAAACCTTCAAAAAAAAAATAATCATACAAAAAGAAGAAAACAATTGTAGTGTGTGCCTAAATATATGATTCATGTCTTTCAGAACAAGAACGTTTCTATTAGAGGGTCGTTGTGCAAAGCTTTTTAGTGCTGTCTAGGGATCAAACACATTTGTGTGCGTGTGCGTGTTTGTATGAGCTTGTGTGGTGTGCAACATGTTTGTGTGTATATTCCTCTGGTATGTCTCAATATTTGTGTTGTACAATCTGTGATGCCTGAACTGTAGGGCTTCCTTTGCAATATGCAGTACAGGTACGGCAACAGTGACAACATGTTATTTTACAAACTTAGAAGTGCATTTGGTAACTTTCTCAAGAACAATCATTGCTATTTTCCCTAACATAAATAACAAGAGGAACGTTATGCTGTTAAGGCCCATGCTTTAGGCCAATCAGATATGATCTAGCGCAACACAAACGATGCCCCAGTGCGTGAACTCTATGAATATAGACCTCCTCTCAACCATGCTGAATATTCTACGTGAACTCCAGTGCTATGAGACCAAACATCACTTTTTACTCAATTATGCTGCAAAGCTTGGCTACAGGCTATGATGTATCAGTCCGAGGTGTTGCCTTAGATTGGGATACGTGTTTGTTGGTCTGTTTTTCTCATTTGAAAGGATTTTCAGATCTTCAAATCGAGTTTTTGTCAGCTTCTTGAGAGGAAATGCTCCTGGTGCTACAGCGTAGTGTCTTGGTGTACCAAACGGTTGTGCTGAGTAGCAAAATTAGAAGTTTTGTTGCAGTCACATTCAGGAGGTTTTAATAATAGAGATTTTTGGTGGTGGTTTTGGTGGTGGTGGTGGTGCTGTCTGTATTCAAATCTCATCCATTTTTAGTTTTGTTGGTGAATAGTTGTGGCCAAAGTTTATATCATCCAACACAGAGATTTTACTTTCTCAGCCAATCATAGGGTGTTTTTTGGTAGAAATTGAAAATTATTATCTTAAGAATTACACAATCATTTTTAAAATATTCATATTGTGCACAGTGGAGTTTAAAAGTTTGAGACCACATTGAAAGTCTGGGATTCAAATCTAGGTTTTTAAAATTGGAAAGAAGCAAATTTTCAATTTTCAAATGGTTTGAAGTTCAAACAACAACAAGAAATCCTTGCATTGGCCATCATGGCTGTCCTTACAAATAGCCTCAATGATATTTGAATAAAGCAACCAAATGCACTATTGCTTGTAAAGGTGCTGTTGCATTCATTAAGTCTATTTTACACAAGGGAACTATTTTAGAGAATATACCAACCTTGCAATACAGTATTGGAAAACTGTCTTGTAGAAGTTATGAAGGACATACACATACCACTACATGCAAATGTATCGTAATTTCTCTGCTCATTTTGGTATGGATTCATAACATGGCTTCGTTGTTGAAGTACTATGACATTATTGTGACTCTATGTTTGTTTATATGTTTAAAGGAAAAACAATGGCAAAAACAACAAAAAAAAATCGTTTTATTTCACAAACACTTTGATTAGCCTTAATTGTGGAGTTTGTGAACGTGTGAAAACCCTGCACGAAAATGTTTAGGTGCAATCCAGATGCTTAAATGTCATAGTCTGCTCATTATTCGTTACATCTAGACTGGACACCGTTCTTGTGGGTTCTAAAAAGCTCTAAGGAGATCACTTCAGTGGGGTAGTTCAGATAAACGTTTTTTTAATTACAGTATATATTTATGGTTCATAAGTGTAGAATTAGCTCCTATTTTTGATTCTTTTGTTGCTTAAAATGGTAATTTTAGAATACATACTGTAATCATTTTCTTCAGTGTACAATAGATACAGCATCCTCTTTGCTAATACAGTAAGTTTTTATTGAAGGACTATCACATACTTTTCTACTTGCTTTTTAACAAAGGTAAATTTGTTATAATACTTAATCAATTTCGAAATGATAGCTTGTGGGCAGAAAAGACAGGCCTTGGAAAACACATTAACAATATTTATTTAAGAGCAAAACATGTATTGTTCCCTGAATTCAATTAATATGACTTGTAACCGTTTAATTATTTGCTGGGATTCAAAAACGTTTCATAACGAAAAAAAAAGGAAATATTTTAAATAAAAGCTTTTAGTAAATACTTTTTTTAAAATATATATATATATAATTTAGATTCAGACTATTTTTTCTCTGTCTCCCCATATACTTGATAATTGATATTGTACCCTTTTTTAAATAATCAGACTCAAACAAACATTGCTTCGTTTAAATCGTTCATCTGGCAGTTATTTCTTTGATTCTAGCAAACAACTTTATCTTCTCTACACACTGGTCAAAAATAATTCAAAAAGAGGATATTCTCATCAGCATCTATGATACAGTACTGTAACCCAAATATACCACCTAACACTGTACATGTGGAGTTTTACAATGCCTCTCCTTTGTAGAAGAAAAAAAGTGCCTCTTTTTACAGCTCCAAGCATAATAAAGCTCACAATAATACTGTTATTTTTATTCTATGATAATACTACTTTCATAAAACAGTAAAAAAAAAAAAACGAAATAATCACTGCCTAAAATGAAACACATCCCTCTATGAGGCAAGTATGCGGATTACCAGCAATAATAGAGATGCAAAATAGATCTGAAAAGACAGAAAAAAGTTGACTTGTAATGTTTGAGGACCATTATTAAGTAAGGGTGTTCTGTTGTCTTTCAACCCCTGAAATCACCAAAATAAAGCTGATTTTATACTACAATATACAGTGTTATATTGTGTCCAAAGTGCCCCTGTTAAAATTAATTAAAAAACAAATACATGCTTGCATACATGTTTAATATATTTCAATCTGCCTTTAGAGTTTCATGGTTAAATAAGCCACACATTGTATATGCTCTTCTTAAAATATCTGCATTTTCAGTATGCAGTTTATTGGACCATGTTATCCAAATCAATTTGTTCTTCCTATTCTATTTCCTCTTCTTCCTCTCTTCTTCTTGATTCTTTCCTGCTGAATTTGCTTGAGATGACATCTTTCCTTTCAAGGATGTTATTACTAAATGCCATTAAGCAGTGCTTGTTATGATCAACATAATATCGTGAAAACAGTACTCAAAGTTATGTTAGCATGTGTCTGTTGTCTTGTTTTCTAACACTTCTCTCTTTTTATTACAGCTCTAAATGGTATTCTATTCACTACTGATTATATGATATTATTCTGCTTGTATCATATGCTCAGATCCAAAGACAAACATTTACTGCATATATATGACTGCAAAGGGTTCGTTCTTTTCTCTCAGAAACAATAGAACATTTTACATATTTACATAAAGTACAAAACAGATTAACTGGAAAAACAAGCAAGCATAGCAACAAAATATCTTTAGATGAAGCATATATTTATGAAAGTTCAGATACTGCAGTTTGTATACTAATCACACAAGGCATACTTTATAATGCTGACCAAGGGTGTAGATTTGGCTTGAAAATTGGGTGGGGGTGTTTTAATTATTGGGGGGATACTCCAAATCCCTCCCATCCCCCCTGTAATCTATGCCCCTGCTGCTGACTATAATATTTTAAAATGTCTTAAAGTTGAAGTGTGTAATTTTTTCAATCATAAAACTCCTGTCCCAGGAGAGATGACTGTGAGTAAGCCTTTCGTAGGTTGATTGATTCCCCCGTAAAGTGTAAACACTGACTCTGACATCTTGCTAAGTCCAACATAGCAACATTGACTCAACCAGAGCATGAGTTTGGGGCATGACTATTTGACATCCAATGGAAGATAGGGGGAGTGTTTAGGAAACCTGTTTTAAAACAGTTATTACATTCGCAAGAGCATTTGGTGAAATTTCACACTTCAGCTTTAAGGACCTTCAAGGAATTGGAGATAGATGGTGGTCCTTGTACTAAGATGTAAGAAGTGATAATGATACCTTCTCTTATCTGTGACCTGCATGTCTTGTGTTGTCTATATCTCACTCAATCACAGTCTGTAGAAAGGAAAAAAATCTTTCCTATTAAAATTCAATCTTTTTTTATGGCACCTCAGTTGACCAGTAACAGTGTGAGTTTTATAGGCCATTTACTAAACTGTAAATCAACTAAATAATTCATGTAACAAGTTTGTTCTTCGACTGTCTGACTATAATGTAGTCGTAATTTTGAACTCCTTTTTTTTTTATAATTTTTTTTTATCCCCTTTTCTCCCAATTTGGAATGCCCAATTCCCACTACTTAGTAGGTCCTCGTGGTGGCGTGGTTACTCACCTCAATTCGGGTGGCAGAGGACCAGTCTCAGTTGCCTCCGCATCAGAGACCATCAATCCGCGCATCTTATCACGTTGCTGTGCATGACACCGCGGAGACTCACAGCATGTGGAGTCTCATGCTACTCTCCGCAATCCACGTACAACTTAGAGAGCAAGAACCACTAATTGCGACCACGAGGAGGTTACCCCATGTGACTCTACCCTCCATGGCAAACGGGCTAATTTGGTTGCTTGGCCTGGCTGGAGTCACTCAGCACACCATGGATTCTAACCCGTGACTCCAGGGGTGGTAGACAGCGTCAGTGCTCGCTGAGCTACCCAGGCCCCTGCATAATTTTGAATTCATAAATACATTTTCCATATAAATTACTACTGGTTGAAAAATTATTTGGTATCATATTTGCCCTGCTTGTATGTATATATGCATAAATTAATTACAAATTTCTTTTTGATGAAGTTTTGGAATCAGGATTTGAATTGGAATTTAAAATGCATTCTCAATTCAACTCTGAAAGGTCCACAACTCTACTGGTTACTGGTGATCTGCGACATGTTTATTGTTTTTCCTTTTAGCTGTTGCCTTCTGGGCGGTTGATTGTTTTGAAAATGATGTGGGTTTGTGTCACAGGTTTTCTGATCTCTAAGAGCAACAATATGATTTACACATCATTGTAAATTTACAAGTACCTTGTCAGTAATTTTTTTTTCTTCCATACATTGCTTTTAATTTTAAATAGATCCCACCGAAATAAACGTAATAGTACATACGTGATGTTGTACAAAATCATATTGTAAAGTTAAATTCTTAAGCTATCCATCGTATCTCTCTCTGTATATGGCAGTTATTTCATGAGAGCAGTTTAATTTCATGTTCATTCACATTAGACTTTCTATGTACTTAAGAAACATTTAACAATCATACACATCACAAATTTGTAAGTGCAAAAGTTGGGATATTTACAGTATATTCCTTTGATGCTTTTGACAATGTGATTACACGTATTGTGTATAGGTAAGTAGGTTAGCATAACAGATATATAATACACTTATATCTTTAAAAATATAAAATTTCTTGGAATTTGTACTTAAAGTTATATAGTTATAGTTACCATTAACAAAATATTATTTCAGTCTAGTAGAAAATAAATGATTAATTATCATTATGTCCATTTCAAACAATAATATTTTGATTTGCTGGCCTTTCGAGTTAGTCTGCCAAATTATTTCACTATGTTTGGGGGGTTATTACAACTTTGCTTTATATAATAATTGTCATTGATTCACTTGCTTTTCTGTTAGCGTTTGTGGTTATTTTAACTTTTAATTTGAACCATTTAACCTTTGTTTCAACCATTTTTATAGTACCAAATGTGCTAATGCCTGAGCAACGCAAAGCAGGGAAGTTAAAAATCATTAAAAAATGTTTTATTGAAGTCAGAAAAGTCTATCCAAAATATAGTCTGTAAAGTTTCTGTCAACACCTAAGAATGATATCTTTACGTTATTATAAGCATATATATATATATATATATATATATATATATATATATATATATATATATATATATATATATATAGAATGAGCAAAGCATCATGAAACTCATTTAGACTGAAATCTGAAACATGTTTAAACATTTCTAAGTGTATTCTGTACATTTAGGCCAACATGTTATTTATCCAATAGAAATCTGACAAAGCATAGAAGATTTGACTTGTTGCATTTTTTTCCCCCAAGATTCCATAATGGCTCAATCTTAAGACTTGGGTCATATCTGCAAGAAACAGCTTACTTTCATTCATCAAAGTTAACTGGTTGTTGAATATTAATAGCTACAATAACATCTATTTTTTAATCAAAGAATATTAATATTAAAAATGAATTGCACCGATGGGAGATGTTATTGATTTGCTATTTTCCTGAATGTTTTTGTTAAAACTTTTCTGTCTTCTGTATTTTCGCTGCTCTGCTACAGTGCAATGCATTCTAAAATTCTCTTTTGTTTGTAAAAGCTGGACCAAGTCTTTTATTTGTTGTGTTTTCACATAACTGTTCATTTTTTGTACCATTTAAGAAAGTTGACAAATCAATAAATTAACAGTTCCCATTCATATCATACAATCTGGTTCATTAACCCCCTAAAAATATTTCAAATAATACAGCTCAATAACAGATTTTCCAGCATTGTTTTTTAAACCCAAAATTAAATATTACCTAATTTTAATGAAGGAATCATTTAACATAAAACAACACAGAAATGTATCTGTGCCATCATTTGATCTTTAGGACCAAATTCCCCTTTATGTTTGTAACTTGCAATGTAATCATATAAAGATAATTCAGATGTGAATACTTGTATGGAAATGTGCATATCATTGTGAAATCCAACCCCTTGGCAAATAGATATGATGCTGTAATATGATGCAGCATGGGCTTCTTTGGACCTTATTTTTCTTTGTTGGGTTAGATATGCATCATATATATACTTTTATTAACAAAAATAGAAAGAATGTAGAGGACATAATCTTCATTTTCAGACATCAGCTTCTTGTTTTTTCAGTTCTGTGCTATAAACCTGAAGTCATTTAAGGAAAAACTGCTTGATTTTAAAATGTTATTAGTCACTATTTAAAGCCATATCTGATGCCTTGTTATTTTCTTCTTCTTGCACTTACCACTCGCTTTATTTTCACAAACTTCATAAAATTCATATTAAAACTTTCCAAACTGAGCAGATGTGGAGCTGTTGTAGTAAAGGTACTAAATATCTTATACAGTATTCAAACAACCCTAAAATTAGATGCTATATTAGTCATTGTCTTTTTGTGTTATAGTCATAGTCAAAGGTTAGTCAAATGATTGTTGTGAAAAATGTGTTTGCTTGTAATACCTGCTGTTTAGAGATACGAAATAAGGTTCTTTTAGTGTGTGTACCAGGCCATTTTGTTCTATTTTTAAATTGTCAAACACTGGACTAAAGTGATTTTTTTATTATTATTATTATTATTATTTTTTTTTTTTTTAAAGTTATTATTTGTGAGACGTGGTCACAAAGCAGCACAGCATATTGAATTCTTACAATCAACACATTCAAAATTTTTCTTCAGCTACAAGGGGTTGTCTACACTCAAATTCCTGTCCCATTTTGGTGGGAAAAACCTAAAGCAATGCATCCATCAGTTTTTAAATCACCATAATCCCATAGTTAAACCGTTTCCCACATAGCAGAAGAAATCTTTTTAAAACACTCCCTCTGTAAAACAACTGCATGATGTTCAAACATCAAAAGGGAAACCACTCATCTAATACAACAACTGAAAGAAACCACTAAGTATAAATCTCTCTGTCAACCAAAACCCACGGTTGATCCCTGTAGCAATCCTCTTTGACACAAAAACCCAAATACCACTTATCACACCAGAAAAGAGTTTTGCACTAAAATTATTCTTGGTCTTCTTTGATAAATAGCAATAGAACACTTAACACACACTTACACAAACCATGTAAAACAACAAAAGCTTTCTGTGCTCTTAAAGTATGCTGTTTAATAAAAAAAAAAAATTTGATTTTTGTTCGTGCATACAGGCACAATATGAAGGATGTGTGATTATACTAAAGCTGTAAACTTGGATATAAATGCTGTTAAAGAGAATACATGTAACATGTCCAAGTTTTAGGTACAGCACATGTTATACTTCCTTTTCCTTGTGTGGTCGTTTTGAACAATATACTTTTTTTTTTACAAGCCCTGAGGAAAAAAAAGAGGTGAAGAAAGCAGGCTTGTCCCAGAAGCATGAAGACATTTTGTGTTGCGGTATTTTAACACTAATCAAATATTTATAGCAGGCCAACTTGCTTGCATCTTGGAGAGACCAGTATATCACAACTCCTTGAGAGAGACCTTAAATGAGTGCAAAAATATTCTTCTTGCTTCTTGTTATTAAATTAGAATTTGTTGTTCTTGTCTGTGATCTTTTAAAAAGAAAATGTTTGTAAATGTCAGTACTGTCATGTTTCTGGGACTTTATTCAAAATGGGTGTTTTGACACACGGCTTGGTTTCTGCCAACCAATAGGAAATGCTCTTTTCCTTAAAGATTCCACACACCAATCAATTTACAGTCCCATTTATCCACAAAGGAAGAAACTGTGATTAAAACAGCAACTCTGAAAACACAGAGGTTTTTATTTTATGACTAATTATGCGTGATCTATAATGACTTGCAGCAGTCATGAATAGTGATGGTTTTTGATTTGTGGAAATAGTGGCTTTCCTGTTAAAACTGCTTTGTGGTGTTGTTGAAAGGTGTTGCAGTTTGTCTAAATATGTTCTGTGTTAGAGGAAGCATAAGGATGTGCCTTCATGCTATTTTCTCGGTGAGCTTGTTATTATAAGAAGCTGAAGCCAGCCAATTGTGTTTGCACTAAAACTGAACTGCTTTTGTGATGTAGGTCATTTGAGCAAGCTTGTTGCATCACTTTAGCAGTATGCATGAGGGTGATATTTGGTGAAGTTCTAGGGATAGAGCTCTTATCTGTTGATTTGTTAACTAGTGCAGCTTAGGAAATCCCCGGAATAATATCTCAGCTTTGATCTGTTTAGTTCTAATGCCATCCGATCACATCATCATGTCTTGCAGTGACATATTCCATATTCAAAAGAAACACCAAACATTCATCAAATATAATATTACATGCTATAGAGTATTTAACATGTATGTGGAAAAGACTGTCACATATTGCTCTGAATCAGTGGGGATGCATGTGTTCATGAGGTCGCCTCAAGACTATTGGTCATGTTGTTGTTGTTTTTTCTAGTATGTTTGCATTGCATTTGTAACTTATTTTAATTTTGTTTATCGATTCCTAAAAAAGGCCTACATGCTTTTGAGTCTTACAAATGCACCTTATTCTCACCCGTCTAGAAAGACAGGCTTTGTAATATCTCTAATTTAGCACCTTACTACACAGCTGATTTCACTTTATGCCAGTTTTGCTGTATACTTCCATGCATATGATTTGACAAATCATTTGACAAAAAAATGAATAAACCTTATATATTTTGTGAAAATATTTAAAGGGATGTGCCAAAGTTTGGAGGCGATCTCCCTTGTTTTTATGCTCATTATACCTTTTTTTTTTTCCTGTTCCTTCCGCTTCAGTTATTTCAGTGGTATCTCATATAACCTTTCTTACAGATGTGTTTAGAAAAAGAAAAGAAAAAAAAAAATCAGCAAACAGTATCATTACTTGCCATTTTACAGTAAGCCCTGTATTTTCACGTATATTTACCAGTGATGTGTATTTGTTATGAAACAGAAAATAGCCGTAAAAGCTTCATTATGTTACATAATATTGTGATATTTTTTTTCTTTTTTTTTTTTTTTTCGAAAAAACTGTGAAGACTTGCATATACTTTATACAGAAGTATTAAGCCTTAATGCAAAAGACTAAAAAAAAAAAGAGTGGAAGAATAACTGATTGTTGCAAAGTAAGGATGATTTTTTTGTAAATGTTACCAGCACCTTTTTTTGTAATTTTCACTCTCTGAGGTATTGTACAAGTTCACTCTGTTTGTGAAGTTTGAATATGAAGGAATAAAAATAGTAATTTCCTGTACTTTACAAGACAGATGATTTGAGTTTTCATTTCGCTCAATTAATGGCGCACTGTCTGGACTTGCTGGACAAAAAAAGCATTAAATGATCACATCGACTGGAAATATAACAAATAAGTAGTAGACTCTTTATAACAGTAAAATAGTTATTTGAGAATAGCACCTACATTATAAATCTGTAATACATATATAATACCAATGGCATAGATTTGGTTTGAACATTGGGAAACATGTTGTACATATTTAACATATATACATTTTTTAAATCTAAAATGTCACTGATTTATTTCCATCTGCTTCTCCATTCATGCTGCAATTATAACAGGACAGCATCATTAGCATCTGCAATATAGGCCAATACCATGTCAGTCATAAGCACATCCTTGTACTACATTAAGAGTCCCCAAGCACTTATGATCAAAAGAGTGTTTCATTATAACACATTACACAGCGCATAATAACAGTTCAAATTAATGCACAGATAAATAGAAAATGATTTTCATGGCATACTCTTTAATGTTTATACACTGTTCACCATATCAAACATTCAGAAAACATTTTCATTCAGAAACATTAAGCCTTTTGGAAAAATAAAATTCTTACCTGCTCATCTGAAATACCTGCCTGTCTGCTTTCCTAACCCAGAAAACAACAACTGGTAATTTCTATGAATGCCTTTAACATCTCCACTGACTCCACATATGACCCATGTGATATATTTCATGTTTTCAAAGTTCATATGATAGTTTTGTGTGGGGAACAGACCTACAGACCGAAATTGCACGTTGTCAGCCATTGACTGTCTTATGAAACATAACGATTTATACCTGTAGGGGGCGCTTGACGCTCTGTAAACCGAATCCTCCATGTATTTTATCACCCAGCCCAATTGGGCTGGGATAAAATACATGGAGGATTCAATTATGTATAATTGGGCTGGGTGATAAAACGGTGTCGATATTTATTGCGATAAAAAAATCCACGATATCGATGATACGTTTTTGAGTAATTTTCCGTATTTAGTGCGTGTCACTAAAATGTAAGCAGTTTGGCTTTCTCAGGCTGCGTTTCCACTGGCGTGGAAGATATTAGCTCAAAGATGCTCACAACGCTAGGAAAGAGCTCTGCAGCAATCTTTGACAATCCACCTCACAAGCGTGGCACTCAGCTTCCATAGAAATGAATAGAAAACACTTTCTAAGCTTCGCTCACAATGCGCCAGTGGAAACGTAGGGTCAGATTGTATGAACTTGCTAATGTTAGCTGCCTTGCTAACGTTTAGGCTACGTCAAACACCAGTCCGGGCCCTGGATTGATTCCATCCGCACTGCAAGATTTCATCGTCTCTAGTGAAAAGCACAACAAAACAATAGTGCTGTGTACACCAGCTCTGCGCTGTAGTCTTGAATATTTTTCTATAGCACCTAACTTGCTTCATTTATGCCCTGTCCAATTTCGCACGCCTCTTTTCCTTGCATGTGTTTAGACATGAGGTGCCGCACATGATAACTAAATTCTAAAGCTGTTTTTCCCTTCTATATTTAGCTTTATTAATCAGCATGTTACAAGCCTTTAATAATAAACAAATCGATTTCTGTTCTAATTTTGTGAAAATGAATCAGATGTCATCATCTCTGGAATGGATGACCAGGAAAGAAAATGACTAGTTGGTAGCCTAGTTTTTCATACGTTAATTAAAATATAAAAAAGTTCCATTCAGACTTTTGTTTTCTAAACTTTCTCTCAGGGGGATACCCCTGAAAACCCATACAGCATCATTCCAGTCACAAGGGCTTTTATGCCCCATATTTGGGTATCTGAATCTAAAGAAATATAAAAATATTTCATTTTAATGTAAAAATATTCAAACAAATACTGGACTGCTGTCATTATGCTTCAAAATGAACAGATGATCTTTTAACATTCATTTTCAAATGCACTCGATTGTTAAACTAAAAAATATTTTAATATTTTAATAAATATCACAATATTTTAATATTTTTTAAAGATCCCTCAGACCCCACTGCTTTTGGCATAACATTAGAAAATTATATTTTTTATGCCTCATAAAGTTTAAAATGAACTCAAATAATTTCTGACACCACTGTATGCACTGTAAAAAAAAAAAAAAAATAATTAAAAAAAGAGAAATGTTGCCAGGTAATCTAAAAATGTACTTTATGTGAACATCTAAATGAACTGGCTTTAATCAAATTAAAAATTACCACATTTTTGACTAAATCAACCTGACAAATTAGGTTGCACCAACACCACAAGTCATCATGGGTTTAATCACGCAGAACAATTGCAAGTTATCACATTTTTCAGTGTACATACAAAGAATATGTGAGTGCATTTGCCTTTTTTCAACTCGGAACAGCAAGAGAGCAAGGAGGAGCAAGGATTTATTACTTTGTTTAATCCATGTCTTCTGAAGTGATCCAATTGATTTTCAGTGAAAACAGACCAAAATATAACTCATTTTTCAAGGCATATTTTGCCATTGCAGTCTCTAGGCATGATCATTGTTTCAAGCTCGATTACATTTCCTATCGCTTGATGGCACTAAGAAGTGTAATTAAGCTTGAAATCATGATCAGCAAGGAGATTGCTGATGTCTTTTCTTTTAGAATTTACTTATTTTACTATTGACATTTTAATTTCACACATCAGAAAATTATTACCTACAACAACAACACTAAAAACAGTGTATGTATATATATATATATATACACACACACACACACACACACACACACTGGTGGCCAAAGGTTTTGAATAATGTACAGATTTTGCTCTTTTGGAAAGAAATTGGTACTTTTATTCACCAAAGTGACCACAATATATAGTCAGGACTTTAATAATGTGAAAAATTACTATTATAATTTGGAAAATAAATAGTGTTCAGAACTTTTTAAAACTACTTCAAAGAGTTCTCATCAAAAAATCTTCATGTGCAGCAATGAGAGCTTTGCAGATCCTTGACATTCTAGCTGTCAGTTTGTCCAGATACTCAGGTGACATTTCACCCCGCACTTCCTGTAGCACTTGCCATAGATGTGACTGTCTTGTAGGGCACCTCTCACGCACTAACTGATCCCACAAAAGCTCAATGGGGTTAAGATCCAAAACACTCTTTTCCAATTATCAGTTGTATGTATTTCTTTGCCCACTCTAACCATTTCTTTTTGATTTTCTGTTTCAAAATTGGGTTTTTCTATGCAATTCATCCCATAAGGCCTGCACCCCTGAGTCTTCCTCAAAACAACGATTGACAGACGAGTTTTTAGAGAAAGCCGTTTCTTTTTTGCCATGTTTGACCTAATATTGACCTTAATACATGCAGTCTATTGCATACTGTGGCAACTCAAAAACAAACTCAAAGACAATGTTAAGCTTAATTTAATGAACCAAAAAGCTTTCGCCTGTGTTTGGTATAATGCCAAGTGATTTTCTAGTATCAAATAAGCAATTTAGCATGATTACTCAAGGATAAGGTGTTGGAGTGATGGCTGCTGGAAATGGGGCCTGTCTTGATTTGATCAAAAATGACTTTTTTCAAACAGTGATGGTGCTGTTTATTACATCAGTAATGTCCTGACTATACTTTGTGATCAGATGAATGCCACTTTAGTGAGTTAAAGTAATTTTAATTCACCAAAAAAAAAAAAATCCTTCTGAAACAGCCAAATCTGTACATTATTCAAAACATTTGGCAGCCAGTGTGTATAAATATATATATATATATATATATATATATATATATATATATATATATATATATATATATGCAAGGTTTATAGTGAATAAGGAGTTATATTTTGGTCTGTTCTCACCAAAAAACGATTAGCTTTCTTGAGAAGACGAAGATGATGATGAAGAAGATGAATTAAACCACTTAAGGATTACTTTATGTTTCCTTTCAGTGCTTTTTAGAGCTTTGGATATTGTTGATTTGTGTTGTGTGGACATACAGAGCTGAGATATTTCTATAATATCTATGCTTGTGTTCAGCAGAAGAAAGACAGTAAAATACATCTGGGATGGTAGGAAGGTGAGTAAATAATACGAGAATTGTCTTTTTTTTTTTTTTTTTTTTTGTGTGTGGCAGAGCTCATTTCGTGACCACCGGTGGGAAAAGGAATGGTAAAGAAAATAACAGAAATTTGAGGTGTAATGTTTGTAAATGTTATATAATGATTTATGATGTAAAAGTGTTACACAATATAAAAAATACAATATTTTGTAGATATTTTCTAGAGAATATTTTTTTCCTCTGGGAAATGGTCAAAAGAGGGTCTTCAAAGGTTCTACTTCTCAGTATTAAGAATTTCTTCATTTTTGCTTTTTAAAAAAAAAAAAAAAAATCAGGTCAAGTAAGTGCGTATAGTTACAGAATTACCCATTTATCTGAAAAAAAAAAAAAGTATTTGTAAAAGTTAAATTAAACAGTTGTTCCTTTCCATAGGGAAGGAAGTTTAAATTTGATGCCAGGCAGCAGTAATGTAGATAAAAAGTGTCATATACATACCTTAGGTTCCCAGCACCCCTGAGGGGGGAACAGGTGCTACATGACCAGCATGGGAGCAAGCCCTGCAGCTGTGGCCTTTTCTCTCTCTATGGCTCTCGCATAGAGTGTAAAGTGGCTGGGGTTATCTTAAGGCTATGAAATGTGTCGGGGAAGGCGGTCTTCCCCGGTCCTATTCTTTCAGTAGGAAAAGACCCTGCGGAGGCCACATCCTGCCCAGACTAAGGGGAGGTGTTATGTGGCTAATACACCACGTGGGTTGTCAAGCCGCATGTGGGAGCGGCGCGGTGGTAGGTCCTACCTCTTGAGGGAGGAGCTCTACAAACACAGCAACCAGGGTCAGTGGGACTGCCCAAGGGAGACGTGGGTCCGCCAACAGGGGGACAGTACCGTTTAAAATACATCACAGGGAGTTGCCTGAAGAGGAGCCCTACCCCAGTACAGAACAATTGTGGCTCGTAGTGGGTCTGCTCGCAAATTGCTCACATCCAGGAAGCGACGCTTAGTGACTAACCTGGGAGAGAAAGCGCACTGGATCAACTTGGTGAAGGGTGCTAAGTGCAAGCGGAACACCCGGTCGGCTGTTCCATATTACCAAGTTCTACCGGCTCGAGCCTGACAAAACACGGGATGAGACCGACTCAACCCTGAGATTGTAGAATCACGCAAAGGTGTTGGGTGTTGCCCTGCCTGCTGCTCTGCAGATGTCTGCTAGGGAGGTGACACTGGACAGTGCCCACGAGGATGCCACACTTCTTGTCAAGTGTGCTCGAACCCGCAAGGGGCAGGCACGGCCTGGGTCTGGTAAGCCAGAGAGATGACATCAACGACCCAGTGAGCTAACCTCTGTTTGGAGATGGTGTTCCCTTTCCGCCATCCGCTAAAGCAGACAAAGAGTTGTTCAGAACATCTAAAGCTCTGCGTGCGGTCCAAATAGATACGCACGTACCAAACACAGCAACGAAAAGGCTGGGTCTGCCTCCTCCCGGGGCAGCACTTGCAGGTTCATGACCTGATCCCTGAAGGGGGTCGTAGGAACCTTGGGCACATAGCCCGGTCGAGGTCTCAGGATAACGTGAGTATTTGTATTTGTATTTGTATTTGTTCGGTATTTGCCGGACCGAAATCCAGGCAGGTGTCGCTAATAGAGAACGATTGCTGGTCCCCAACTCTCTTGATGGACGCTAGCGCTATCAGGAGGGCCGTCTATCAAGTGGCTCGAAGGGGGGTCTCTGAAGGCCCAAAAGGACCACTAAGAGATCCCAGGAGTGGAACAGGCTTGGCCGGGGAGGATTCAGTCTCCGGGCGCCTCTAAGGAACCTGATAATCAAGTCGTGCTTACCCAAGGACTTGCAGTCCACTGCGTCGTGGTTGTCCGAAATAGCGGCTACATACACCTATAAGGTGGAGGGGGACAGCCTCCAGCCTCTCTTGCAAGAATGAGAGAATCTCAGCAGGTCTTTGGCAGCCCATACACGTGAGGCAGCATATATGACCTTCAGAAGCAGAGAGATATCTACCGCATCCAGGAACTACACAAATGCAGAAAGGCATCTTGAAAAAGACGCGTCTTTAAAAAGACATTCAATGCCAATGTGTAAACTCTTTTAGAGGAAATATACTCTTTTAGGAAATGCTGTGGAAGCTCACAGGGGCGTGGACTGCACTGGCATGCAGAGAAGGGAGAAAGCCGCTGGTAATGCGCCGTACAATCCAACAGCAATGCTCTTAGAGGTGAGTGTCTCAGCTCGCTGATCACACAACCGCTCGGCTCCGAAGAAAGAATCTGACTGAACAGATGCACAATCCCCGCCTTTTTATGTCTTATGTCCGGGGGCAGGACATTCTGTTCGCCAATTTGGCATTGGCCTTTTTCATATTCAGAGGTATCCGAGGCTCCCGAAAGAAGCCTCTTGTGTCACTACAACCAACACAACGTTGAGTGAGTGACAGAAGGGGAACCTGTGGTAGTAGTTGATACATTTTTTATTTTAAAACAACATTTACTGCACTGGCTGATAAATAACCAAAATCACCAGCAGTATTAGGCAAGAACAAACTAAATAAGGTGATTACTGGGTGAGAAGGATAACAAAGATATATATATATATACACATAAATAATATTTTGTCATTATGATGCTGCTATTACGTCATCCTAAACAAGCATCATGTTTAATACTTTATACTAAAATAAATGTGTGCTTCACTTAGGTTTCACTATCTGATTATAGTAAATAACTTGCATTGAAAAGCTTTCCTTGACGTCATCATGGCAAAAATACACTGATCGCTCAGGTGGGCGGGTGTGACTCCTGATCGTGATGAACTCTGGGATACACTTAGCCTGAAATGGCACTTTTCCACTGCATGTTACGGTTCGACTCGACTCGCCTCAACTCTACTCGCTTTACTTTTCTACTTTTCCACTGCTGTATACACTTCAACGTGGATGGGATTATAGGCTGATCATCATAGTACACCGCCTCTACTGCCATGACATCACCTTAAACATGACACAAACATTACTGACCAAAACAATAACACAACCACTTGCTGTTAGCTACTAGCTCATTGTGCTGCATAAAGCAGATGTTGCATGGTGATTTCACACAAGTGTAACAGTTAAATTGGCCTGGTTGTTTTAGAAGCAAGCTTTCCAATACCTGGTCAACAAAATAAATTGAAGCTTTCAAGCAGAGTATAGAGTTAACATAACAAAACATACCATCTTCCATCATGGATAGGGTTGCCAACTGTCCCGTATTAGACGGGACATCCCTTATATTGGGCCTAATTGATCTGTCCCATACGTGACCTCCCTTGTCCTATTTATTGACTGCTACACTGATCTAACCACTGACTGATACAACAGCAACAGTAGCAGTGCTGATCACGACACTTGAGGATGATCACTGACACCTGTCATCATCCAATCACAGCCCCCCACTCAAGCGAATCCGTATACGTTAAGTAAATGCTCCAATTCCTCCACAAAAAAATATTTGGGCAATGTGTGCACTGTTCAGTCGATTTGGTATGTGGAAATACGGATTAAACTGCAAATTATGGTTAACCCAGCAAAAAAAAAAAAAAAAAAAGACTGTGCATGTACAATAAACAATTTGAAGTAAAAAAAGATGTGGGTTATGCCTGTCTGCTGTGACTCAACGAAAGACTTCTATACTTTATGTTGCAGGGAATTTTCAGTTGGCCAGGGAGGTGAGAATGACTCGACTCAACATGCTTCCACAGAAATGCACAAGAAGGCTACACTAGCTAAGGGAGCAAGCAATATCGGTGCATTCTTCGGGGCAGCAGCTACTGTGGAAACTGACAAAATAGTGGCAAGTGAAGCCTCGTACATGTTTAAAAGTGAAGATTGACATTCAATTTGGTAGTTATTGGCCGTTGTATTAAATAAGTTTTTAATTTAAGGGAATATGGTGCAGTTCACACAGAACACATTTTCCGTTCGTATGTACTGTTTTTTTTTTTTCCATTGTTTTCGTCTGTAAACAAGCTCTAGGTTGACCTATAAATATTGCGCAGCATCTTAGCCAGAGCCCTACTGAAAAAATTGACTGTATTTAGAGCTGGAATGTCCCGTATTTAGCTGATAGAAAGTTGGCAACCCTAATCGTGGATCAACGCCAGTCCAGGGCACTCTCCCTCCCATTGCTCGCCTTTTAGATAGTGTCCATTTGGTCGAACCACTTCTACTTTTCCTTGATGGTTCTGTAGTCACTTTTAATTTTTTTTTTTTTTGCTTTTCCCTACAATGTTGGTAGGTCCAGTGTTAGCCGTGTGCGGCCAAAGCTGATACACTTCCTGAAAGACTTTTTAGTTTTGCGTCATTTTTTTCTTTGCCAACGAGTAGACAGTCTGCTCCTCGTTTATTGACCACAGCGTGGTTTTGCGCACAGCCATCTCTTTTTTCACAATTTGAAAGTTGCTTGAACAAATGATGGTGCCAAAAATTTGACGCTCCAAAAATCACCAAGACAGCATAAAAGTAATCTGTACGACATGCCATATCGACATGGTGATATGCATAAAGAATGTGAATCAAGAAAAATGCAAGAAGAATGTGAAATTTAAAGTGTAGCCTGACTGAGCAGGGAGGAGAATTACTAGTAAAAACATTTTGCACCCATTCACTTGCATTGTATGGAAAAAAAAACAGCTGAGAAATTCATCCAAAAATTCTGATGAAGAAAGAATGTCACACACAGGGAATTTAAATAATTAAAAAATAATTGAAATAAATATCAAAATTAAACACTCTGGTCACTTTTCTCCATATTGAGTGCAAATGCGAGATAACGGGGTTTAAAGTCCCTGTAAAGTCAAAATTAAGTATGTGTTCTGAGTTTGTCATATCACAGAAAAATGTGTTATTAGCCACCCAGCCAAATTTGAATGATAAAAAAAGTCGGCAAGTACATAAAATAAGCTATCAAAATCTTGAAAAAATGAGCAATGGTCTCTGCTCTCAAACGCTGGGGGCGTGTCCGCTGGCTGCGCTGAAACCACGCCCACTCGCGGGAAAGCTGCCGTCGCCACACACACTCAACTGTCACCGCTACAGCCGGAATGGATGCTCCTAGCAGTTTATTAGGTTTTACCAAGCCATATATGTTTGAGCCTCCAGAGCCTGAATCTGATTCAGAGGATATTGACCAAGAAAGTCAACATCGTCCCCCTCGTTCTGCAACAGAATGGTAAGATTTTGCTCTCCCTTGTATGCAAGTTAGCTAAGTTATATGTAACGTTAACTAGCTAGCATAACCTAATTTAAGACACAAAGTTAGACTAGTAATAAATAACAGATTAAAACATATTTTTACACTTTATAGTTATAGATCAAACTAACAGCCATAATGGTTGTTATAGTAAGGATAAAAACGATGTGCATAAATCCATGAGATAATGGACTGCTGAATATTATTATTGCAACACACAAGCTGAGAAACAGAATACGCTCTAAATTGTTCAGATAACTTTTCTGTGATTGTTTATAACACAATACATTTGAGTTGTCAAATCTAAGTCACACTGTGAATTAAACTGTAGGTGCACCTGTGGTGAATGCAGGACAATGCCCACAGAGGATGAGAATGTCTGCTGCAAAGACATTAATGCTGTATGTAAAGATAAAAAAAATGTGTCTCCCTCCCATAATGATCATTAAAAGTATGAATACACAACTAGTAGAGTATTAGATCTCTAGCACTAAAACACCTTATAACATAATCCAACAGGTTCAGAATAGATGCGGAGAGCTTCCTGAAGAGTTACGGTGCATGACTCTTCATCCAGGCCTTGAGCCTGTCTGCCTGAACCCATACTCTCTGCAGAATGCCCTAAACACCTACCAGGCAGACCATGGGCCACTGGAGATGAAGGAAAGAGCTGTGCAAGTTAGACCAAATAATTTTGAATGTGTAGAAATTACATTTGTGCTGATAAAATGACATGCCTGTC
Source organism: Xyrauchen texanus (assembly GCF_025860055.1). Lineage (NCBI taxonomy): Eukaryota > Metazoa > Chordata > Actinopteri > Cypriniformes > Catostomidae > Xyrauchen > Xyrauchen texanus. Next base: position 50,643,067 of record NC_068279.1, read on the forward strand.
TTTCAAAAACTGGTAAGGTTTAGGACTCAAGAACAAAGTCACACTATGTATGCAATCATATTAGGAAATTATGTTTATTAATGTATACGTGAATGATATGAGGCAGACTGCAGGTTGATGAATCAAACTGTCATCTTCTGGGGTCCCGTTCTGTTAGACCTGACCAAAAAGTGAGGAAAAAATAAGACCAAGGCCTTTTTTGTTGCACAAAGAAACCAGATATTGATAACTTCACAATGTCAGTTTTTATTGCAATTATTAGACAGAAGACCACCGACCCAATACAAACCTATGTAAATGTAATATTATTATGTGACATGACATTTTGTTTTTATTTTGTCAATACAGTCGTGCTCGCTATCTGGCCTACAGATGTTTTGTTTCCTGGTGCTGGGGATACTTGGGAAAGCACAACAGGGTTGTCATACCGTCTTGTGTTGTGCACCGTATTCACCAGGAGTACCCGGATGAAGATGGGGAGTACACAGGCTTTAGGCCTCCCATTTAAATGCAGAAAATCTGTATATTGTACTTGTTTTGGAAATGTGCTATGTACACAATTATTCAATACACTTTCAATAAATTTCATTTTAACTATCAACCAGTTTGAGTAATTACATGTTTATATGCGTCACAACTTACTGTCAAATCTGGACTATCATGTCTATCTATATACATTGGAGTTGAAGAGCAAAGCGGAAGAAGCATGGCTGTGGTGTTTCCAACAGCAACACTCTTTGTGGCCACAGTAGCTTGAGAACCTGAAAAATATAAGGATAGTAATAAGAGTTATGTATAGTTTATATTTGTATTTTGTAAGAGAGATTGGAGCTATGTAAAAAGAACAAATTTTTAAAAAAACATTTCTGTACTTGCAAGATTTCTTACAGGACGCATGACATTCATCAGAATGTTACTGGAAGTAAACATTTTAACGATAATCGTACTGTTTGTGTTCATTGGTGTGAGATAGTGGTCCAACAAATCACAAAACAATTGAAGTTAAAACATTATTAAAGCAAGTAATCAGTAAAAAAATAAACAAATACATTAATTACAAGCATAGATAAATACAATATAGTCTATCGAAGTTAAAAATAAAGTAAGTTATTTCAGGTACAAAAATCGAAAAATTTAATGTAAATATATTCAATTCGGAGTTCGCGCGCTCTCTGAAATGCGCATCTCTCTCTGTGTGTGTACGGCAGTGAGCAAACAAAGCGCGCGAGCTGCGAGAACGGAATTAAATTATCCTTTTCCTCTTTTATCGATGAAATGGTTTAAAATCTATTGAATGTGAAAACAAGCAAGACAAAACACGTGCAGATTTCAAAAAGACAAATTAGGCACTTAACATACGGTAACTTACCTGTACTCTTTATGTTGGCTAGTGTTCTTTTAGACAGTTGTGTGGCCACAGTCCTTTTCCCCACAAAGTGATCTGTCTGACATCCAACTTCTCGAGTGACTTTATGCATAAAAGACTCGGTCTCTTTTGTGGTCGGAAGGGACTGCTTTGTGAACAGATAATAGTTTAAATTACTTGGCTAAGGAATCATATTGATCATATAAATAAACAAACAAAATCACGTTAGAGGGTTGCAGAATTTAGTAGTTACTGTGGACTACCTACTATAATTGTAACATAAGCACACAAGGCAGTTTACCGTCATTGGTGGGCACGCACTGCCGATGATGGCTCCAGTTGTCGGCGCGACGGGAGGATGAGGGCCAAGGCGGGAGATAGTCGGTTCGGCCCCATTCTCCAGTAACAGCGGATTATCAGTGAATCCCAGTTGTCTCCGACGAAAGTTTATAAAACTATCCCTTGTAAAATGATCACTACAGAGGCAGGTTTTGGTGGTGATCCTCAGCTCTCCATCAAGGTGGCTCTTCACAAAATTAATCCACCTCTTCTTGATGTGATCGTTTTTAGGAAATTTAAATAAGGACACCGATCTGTTTCGTACATGATCGCATCCAGGTAGTATGCATTTCTGTGCCGAAGGCATAGCTAACTAGCAAACTGTAGGCTGTAGTAACTAATAATAGTACTGACAGTAACTCGCGATTGAGCGTCAAACTGATGCTGAATGTGCTCTATTTATATTGTTAGGGAGCGGCCAGCCTCAGGGGCTCCAGTGCGTCATCAAGTAGGGGCGTGTCCAGGAGCTCAGGGGCTCCAGTGCGTCATCGAGCCCCCGTTTTAGCCCCGCCCAAAAAATCCGGAAAATAGCAATGGTGAAAAACTGTTTAACGGTCTAACTCCACAATTCAGTCCTTCACAGTTCACAGTCTTTGTAATATGTTTTAGCAATACATTTCTAACATTTATAATGTGTTTAGAATTTTTTTTTAGAATTGCCTTTACAGGGACTTTAACATAAACTCTCGGCTTTGCAATGGCGAAATAGGGGTAAAAACTCTCTCAGATGGAAGTGACCACTGAGCCAAATGCATAATAATAAAACAAAATCTTGGGTAGGCCTTGCCCACCTTTGTCATTCAGCCTATGTAACTTATTAAAATGTAATCTAGGACGTTTACATTCCAAATGAATGCTATCAAATTGCTTGAAATAAGAGAGGGGGACATCTACAGGGAGAGACTGCAGCAGGTAGTTACATTTTTAATAACATTAACCTTCCCAATAATAAATTAATGTAATAAAGCCCACCTGCCCTCATTGCTCGAAAACCTTATTAAGGGGTCAAAATGAATTCTAACTAAATCAGAAAAATTTGCTGGGAATAAAATGCACAAATACTTACTGCTCTGTTTAGGCCACTGGAAGGCGCCTGGCTGGAAAGCCGTTACTGGGCAAGTATGCTGTCAGAGCCAAATATTCAGATTTATACCAACTGACAAATTAATTTAGAAAAGGAATTAGCAATTCTTTGGAGTTAAGGAATAGATCTAGTAGGGTCGGAGACAAATAATAAAATATAATCTGTGTATAGCAAAATCTTATGCACCACACCTCCCACATCACTCCTGGAAAATCATCCTCCTTTCTTATCGTGGCTGCTAATGGTTCCAGGGCCAGATAGAACAATAAGTGGGAAAGAGGGCAACCCTGCCGGGTGCCCCTATCCAAAGTAAAATTATCTGAAATTAATCCATTTGTTTGTACCACCGCTACCAGGTGTCTATAAAGTAACTTAATCCATGCAATAAAAGTTTTCCCGAACCCGTATATTTCCAAAATCTTAAAAAGATAATACCATTCTACCATATCAAACGCCTTTTCTGCGTCAAGTGAGATTGTAGCGACCGGAGTCTGATCTTTCGCCACTGGCCACATGATATTGAGAAGAGCTGCGGCCCCGAATAAACCCCACCTGATCTATATGTATAAGAGATGTCATAACTTTGCTTAATATGTTAGCCTGAATTTTTGACAATATTTTTACATCTAGCTGGATCAGGGAAATTGGACAGTAACTCTTACACTCACTTGGATCTTTGTCCTTTTTAAGATTCAGACTGATCCGGCCTTGCATCATGGTTGGCAGAAGCTTTCTGTTTAATGACAGCAAAAACACGGCAAGAGATATTCCACAAAACAAACTCCATGATACAGGAGGCACCAAAAACTTGCAGATTCATCCACAAACTGTCCCGAAGAAATTATATGGCTCAAAACAAACACCAGTCGCTAGGTGGAACCAGCACAAAAAGAAACCTAAAAGGTTCCCAGCTTCCTCGGACAGTCAAGTGTATGTTCAGTGAGTTAGGCCCACAAGGCAGAAACATGAAAATCACCAAATGGCTTACTCACTCCATTGTCTTTATGAAGGACAATGCTTGCTGTGGGCATGTACATTTTCTACGGCCATTATTGGTATCTATTCTCAGTTTGGCCGGATTCAGAAGAGCAAAAGTGACCTTCTGTTGATGTAAGACATTTTGCATTCCCTTAATCGTTCACAAAGTCTGGGAACAAGAAAATGCTGTGGTTCGTCCAAGAAAGCTTTCCTTTACTCCTCACCTCGTTTATTAACCTGATATCTTTGTTGGATGATCTCAGAAATTTGGCCAGAATTGATTGGGCCTGTCTTATATTATTTTATTTGTTTCCTATCCTGAGGTCACCAGAACCGGCTGGATCCAGCACCATTCCTGCTTCATGTTGGACTCCACTGCTACGTGTTGCTGTGTGATGATGACTAAATGCAGCCGATGCCAGCCAAACATCACTTCAGTCTATTATGATGGACTTCGGAGGATGAACTGATGTCAACTCCAACCGTAAGACATGGGATACTTCATATGCAATGGTATGAACCTTGGATTTAGGATGGATCGCATCTCACCGAAATTACCGGCCAGGTTGAACTGTCTTTTGTTTTTGTGCTATTATGTTGAAGTTTAGTTTAGTTTCTGTTTCCTGTTTGGTTTTTGTAGTCCTTTTGTAGTTTAATTTTATGATTGGTTTTCCCCTGATTAGTTCTCATTCCCTGATTGTTTCCCCAGGTGTTCCTCATTCCCTTGATCACGTTCTTGAGTTTTTAGAGCTGGCAAATTTAGTGGACTACCCAGAATTTTCCTTGGTGCTTTTCTTCAGGGCAGGTCTCAGTAGATCACTAAAGGAGCTGTTGCCTCTGGCGGATCCTCAATGGACGCTCCTCGAGTTCGTGGAGGAGACTCTACGAGTTAGCGGCTTGCCGTTCACTGTGGGTGTAGAGGAGGAGGGCTTTACATCTCCTCCCAATGTGGTCACCCCCCAGACTTCCATGGCTCGTCCCCCCACGCCTGCCACGGCCAACGAGCCAACGCCCACGCCTGCCACGGCCAACGAGCCAACGCCCACGCCTGCCACGGCCAACGAGCCAATGCCCATGCCTGCCACAGCCAACGAGCTGGAAGTCTCGTCCGTCCCAGAGCCAGCGTTGCCAGCTTCGTCCGCCCGGAGGAGGAGGAGAAGAGGAAAGGCTTCTGCTCCCCAGTCTCCATCTGCCACGGTCAGCGAGCCAGAGCCCCCGCCTGCCACGGTCAGCGAGCCAGAGCCTGTAGCCTTGACCGCCCCAGAGCCAGCGCCTGTAGTCTCGACCATCCCAGAGCCAGCGCCTCTTGAGCCTCCCAGGGCTCCGCCTCTCGAGCTTCCCAGGTCTCCGCCTTCCAGGGCTCCGCCTCTCGAGCCTCCCAGGGCTTCGCCTCTAGAGACTTCAACGCCTCTGCCTCCCGAGCCTTCCACGCCTCAGCCTCCCGGGCCTTCCACAGCTCCGCCTCCAGGGCCTTCCATGGCTCCGCCTCCAGAGCCTTCCACGGCTCCGCCTCCAGAGCCTTCCACGGCTCCGCCTCCAGAGCCTTCCACAGCTCCGTCTCCAGAGCCTTCTACGGCTCCGCCTCCTGAGCCTTCCATGGCTCCGCAAGGTTATTTTTCTCAATTAATCCACATCTTATGGAGTTTTGTGTTCCTTGCCACAGTTGCCTTCAGCTTGCTCACTGGGGTTATTAATACAATTATTGTTTAATTACTTATTTTTAAACACTATTAATAATCACATTTTATCTAATTACACAATGATGATTCATCAACATTATAGGCATTACAGTTTTATCTTCTGTTAATGCCTGATCTTCTGTAAAGCTACTTTGAATCTATGTGTGTTGTGAAAAACGCTATACAAATAAAATTTAATTGAATTGAATATTACTTCTGAAAATATGGATTAAAACACTGGAGTTGTATGGATTAGTTTTAGGCTGCCTTTATGTGCTTTTTGGATCGTCAACATCTTGGCACCCATTCACTTCCATTGTATGGACCAGCAGAGCTGAAATGTTCTTCTAAAAATCATAATTTGTGTTCTGCAGAAGAAAGTCATACACATCTGGGATGGCATGATGGTGAGGAAAAGATGAGAGAATTAAATTTTTGGGTGAACTATTTAATTAAGAAGAACTTGCAAAAAAAGCATTAGGGCTCCAGCAGCATCATAATAGCACAGCCAATGTAGTAACTTAAGCTGAATTAGGTGTGTGTGTGTGTGTGTGTGTTTATTTATTTGCTTCTTAAGCTTGCTTAAGTCTTCTCTGTATTGTGTTCACAGATTCAGAGAGGTATAGCATATGAGAAGACCACTAAAGAAGTGTCTCGCTGGGGCATGATAGTTCAGAACCAGAAGGCCAAGAAGCTGGTCTTTCCTCTGAACCAGGAGCCATAAAATAGTATATAACATAACTACTTAATTGCATTAATTGAAAACAAGTAATTTTACATTTTGTTCACACCCTACATTGAAACAAAAAAAACATTCACCCCAACCCATAATAATTTTGTTTTATAACTTGTTTTAGAAAATAAAAAAATACAATGAAAAGTGTTTTTTCAGTTTACATTTTTTGCTGAATAATTAAGTTACACTCTTCATATAAAAAAAAAGATTTTGGCAGTACATTGTTATGTTAGTTTCTGTATTCTTTCTGTTACCCAAAACTTTTTTCTGCCATCATTTAATCACCCTCCTCATTCAAAATTACTTTTTTAATCTGTGAAACACAAGATTTGTTATTGCGTATATTGTCAAACATTTTTTGAAGGTGTGAAAGGGAATGAGATTTGTATGGAGTATGGAGAAGTCTTCCGTGTCCCCCTAACTATACCCCACACTTTTTTTTTCTTTTCTTAGGCTTTTAATGATTAAAGTCATCTTTAGGAATATCTGAATCAAACAAGTCCAGTTTATTTACTAATATCAAACATCATTCAAACAGATAATAGAGGTCCAGTCATTAAAGTCCTTTATGTACTTGCCATTATGGCATAAGCCATAAGATGTTATCCAAGGATATTTCTGTCAAAATTCATAGATATAGATATGCAGATGTATATATATATATATTTCACTAGATTTAGAGTTTTTTTGGGGGGGGGGATAAAAATACAAATTACTATTGTTAATGACTGTGGAACTGTAGAAATTAAATATCAGAAGCTATAGGCATTGAATTTTGTTCATAACCGATAGTTCTAAAAAGCAACTATCGGCTACCTCTAGTATATAAACTTGAAAATGGACACCTCACAATTTGTTAGATACCGTTTCACCTGGAACTATTTCACCCCAAGTGGAGTTGCAATGTTGCTTCCAAGTTATTTTGCTTCATTCATTGTTACCTAAAGCACCTTTCAAAAGCATATTAACTCAATTTATATTCTCTGTGACAGGTTCAGAGACCTCTTGAACAAGAGATTTTCATACTCTTCCGCTACAACAAACAGCCTGTCCATGACCCTGTGCTGACTCCAGTTGAGGAGGCATCACTTAAGGCCATGAGTTTGGAGGAGGTATGATTTTAATAAAGCTTCAATAGGGCGCTGTTGTCATGTTCCGGAACTAAAAAATCCTATTAATTGTCTCAATAGAGTCATATATTTTTAACAATAACTTACTGTATAAACCTTGATACCAACCATGAGCTACAAGCTTAAGTTATAGTGTATGCTTCTATAGAATGTAAAGTATGGCGGAGGAGCAGTGGCTTCATTGATTCATGAATACAAAGAAATCCCTGTAAGATCACGGAAATGGTGCCCGCTAGTCTGTGGAGGACAATGAACTATTGACAGAAAATCCTCGTGCCTGCTAAAACCCCCTTCCCCATGTGAGAAAAGCCATGTGAGACTTTGAACGTAAAAATGTGTGTGTGTGTGTGTCTTTCAGTTAAAACCTCGAAATGTTTATTCTTAAGGAAATACGTGTAATCCCTGTTTGTTGTGTATTTCTGATGTATATCAAACTCGTTAGAACTGTTTTGTTGTGTGTTTTAAACTCTGAGGCCTCATATTTAATAACCTAAGGGTGTGTATGCACTTCTAAGTGTACTAAATACACGTTTCTTGGTATCAAATTAAACCTTACGACTTGTCCTAGCTGAATATGAATATAAGATTACCTTAGAATTGTGTTCTGCTATGTTTTACCATCTTTTGAGTTATTCAAACCAAAGTCCTGACCCCGAGTCATAAAGGATGCAAATGAGCCTTGACAGGACAAAGGAACCATCTCATGCCCAAAATAAATGGGACTTTTACTACCTCCAAAGGAATGTTCAGAGTGATGACTCTCACTTAATTCTTACTGAGAAGGAGAAATGAACCCTTTTAATCCTATATATTCTATATATATATATCCATGTGATAAATGTATTGACATGTATCTAATGCTCCATCTCATGATTTTCCTAAATGTTGTTTGGTCTATGTTTTCTTGCAAACTCTAATGGGTTAATGTTTCAGACTTTGCATACTATGGTTAACCGAAATCATGTGTGTGGCATATTTGGTCTCTATAACTTGGTATTTTGAAGATCGAAATGACTGTGTACATGATATGTCGATAACAACAACATATTAGTATTACAAGAATATTTCCTAGTTTCTTCATTGGCTACCACCCCTCTTAGAAAAAAGAGCAATAAACCAAATTCCCGCCTGGAACTTCCACCCTTCTTATTGGTCGAGCCAATGAGAGGTGGGACACGTTTTCTAAGGTTATAAATTGCATCCACAACGGCCCTTCTCTCTCTCTTGCTTCTTGCCCTCTTGCTTACTGTCCTCTTGCTTTCTGGTCCTCTGAGCCTTGTGCTCTCTTACTCTCTTGGACCTTCCTGAGAAGTCCTAATGAAGATGATGCTGAACTAGAGGCCCCCAAGGACTCCCAAGCGTGCGCCAGGCTACGGCCTTGTCTTTCCATTCACCAAAGATCCTCTGACTCCCACTGGTTCTCTCTCATCAAGACAACATCATCAAAGATCAACTGGAGCCTCAACAAATTGCATCAGGACAGTTTAATTCAAATGGGACATGCAAGTATCAAACTTAGTCTCATTATTTGATACATTAAGTATCCTTACCCCTTTCTAAAAAGGGTGTGTCAGAACTAATATGATGGTTTGCTCAGGCTGTTGATCTGCTGAACTTCAAACAGTGCTATAACTTCTTGCCTTCCTGTATTCTGCTTCAGCCCTCTTTCCCTTGGTAAACTGTATGCATGTATGTATATGTATGTTAGAGTAGTTTAAATGTTTAGTCTAGTTAATAAAGTCTTGTTCATGTCACACGTAAAGTTGTCTGTGTCTCAAGCTCATATCTAAAGTCACTAATCATAGATTTTGACTACTTGCTCTTAATACTTAGTAAGAAAGACATTTCCCATGCCTCGTAAATGTACATTTCTATTAATTAATTAATTAATAACCAATATTGAGTGTTCGCGGGATGAACCGAGTATTTGGTTGTAATGTTAATGTAGCTACATCAAGTTAACCCGATTAAGTTGACAGTGGTTAAAGCTCATAACCTTTGTTTAATCATGCCCGCATCATTCTCCACCATTATGTAGCGAATCAGCTCTATGAAATATTAATAATCAATCATAAATTGTTATAATCGATTATGAATATTTGGATCAGTTAAAAGTGTGCATTGAATAATTCCGGTCAGAATAGGACATGACATGCGAAACGGCATTTGCTTCACTAGTTGCTGGCTTGTTTGGATGCGGATAAAGTGATGGCTTGAATTGACATCTCTACTGTAATTGAAAGAGTCTTAACACATTTAAGCATATTTTCAAAAGGTATCAGTGTACGAGTAATATGCGAAGAAACCCTAATTTCAGTATTAAAGTGTAAGTCTGTTTTGATGAAGGAATCTCAGCTCAGCGGCATGTAACCTGTACCAGAATTGATTGCTTAACCTGTTTCTGATGAAGAAATCTCAATACAGTGTTATATAAAAGTAGATTTGGGCGATGCTCCCCTTTTCACAGTATAAAGGCCTTACAAATTATAGTCAGATTGATATCCTTCATCTAAACTATCCATGCATCTAAAAAGCTTAGCTTCCTGGTGATCAAAACTGTGTTTCACTCACTGAATCTCTGAAGTGCATTGGTTCCCATGACAACGACTTGTCACAGGAAGTGCTCACTCCAGATAGCACATGTGTTACCTTCCGACGCCATTTTGTAAACAAACCAGCCTAGGTGGCTAAGCTAACCCAACTTAGCAGCCCCTCAGCTTAGGCTAAGCTAACTAATAGCTTCAACAGTTAGCTGCTAGCATAATTTATATGAAGCCTTTATCTACAGCTTGTGTGTATGCAGAGTGAAGTGATCTAAACCATTTTCCTTTAACCCCATTTCTGGTTTCTGAATTTTCACTTTCTCTTTCCTTAACTTTAATTCTTCTCATCTAACTTCACCTGCACCTTTCAGGTGCATCCCTTACTGAACGCTGTTCAGCTAAATTTGCAGTTACCTTGTTAATTAAATCTAAAAACTTAATTACATGTAAATGTTTAGATAGAGAAGAATTTTTATAGTTATTGGGAACTTTCAATGGCACGTTGACTAAACTTTATAGAGGGACAAACACATTGTGTGGTCTTGAACACGCAACAGCTGTGACCAACTATAGAATGATGTCCAAAGCAAATCTAATTGTTGATCATAAGTGCTATTGATTATTCCCAATACAAGGTTATTCTGCTATTTTAATCACTTCTTCAAGTCTTTTTATTATTTATACTAATAATAGAAGTCATCTATTCATTTTCCCATTTAAACCTCTTGGTCTAGTGTGGTTTTATTTCCCCATAAAACTGCAAAAGTAACTAGACATACTTTTCTTCTCGATTTTGTGTTTATTTGCAACAAGTTGCTTAAATTTTATGAGCCAGCTACACAAGTAATCTAGACGATTTCTATGGCATAATTTTGAGCACCACTAATAGACACAATCTAATAGGAAAGCTCTTTTCTTCCTCTTTATTTCTCTTCATCATGTGTTCAAAGATCAAGCCTGTTGTATGCTATCAGTAAGTGCTGATAAATAATTGGACCCAAAGAAACATCTTAAGTCATTTATTAAATCTAGGCTTACGCTCTTTTAGCAAAGCCACTCAGATCCACACAAATCTGAGCATCCTGCTATTTGCAGCTAAGATAGTAATAATCAGGAACACATTTCACTTGTTAACCACACCTAGCAAAACCTAGCTGTACATTATACACCTTGCTGTCTCACTTTGCCTTTAGCTCCAAATTCTGTTTGATCTTGCATTAGTCTCTTGCCCTTACTCTCACCAGAAGTGTGCCAAAATGTTGCAGATGCTCAGCCTAACTGCCCAGATGGCAGGCCAAAAGGACTGGCTAGGTGTTTTGAGGAACACCCTTTTATCCATGGCTGCTGACGACCTTCAGCAACAGAACAAAAAGCAACTGGAAAACGAGGGAAAAGAACTAATGACAGACGACTCAAACCTGAGGTATGAGCACAAATATCTGACTGAGGTTATCTTCCTGGCCCACAAACTCACAGGTTTGAAACAGGAGGTAAACAACCTCAAACGCCAGATCACTGAGTCCCAAACGGAGCTGACACATGCTAAAAGCCGCATAGACCAGCTAGAGATGGAGGCTCAGGACAGACACAAGGACCCTGGCAGAAGGGAGTCACAGGAGGTAATCCACAGACTTCAAACGGCTCTGACAGCTGCTAAACAACAAGAGCAGTTGGAAAAGACAGCCAGAGAGCACCTGGAAAAGGTACTCTTTCACAAAGATTCACTGTTAAAAACAGCAAATTCTGAACTCTTGGACAATGATGCCAGAATCATGGCCTGTGAAGGTCAACTGAATGTGTCCAGAGCTGGAGTTAAAGCGCTGACCCAGCAGCTGGACAACACCAAAGATGAACTTGACATGGTCCAACGAGAACTGAGACACTCTTACCTGCTGCAAAAGGAACCACAGCAGGAGAGACATCTCACTCCCCCACTTGCAATCAGCAGAGAAACCTCCCCAGCCAAGCACAGAGTTACAAAGGGGGAGACAAACCCCTCTGCTTAACATGTCATCGGACAGTTTCCTTAAAGCTTCCTGCAGCCGCGGACGGAAAAGGATTGATTCAGACGAATCTTGAAACGACACGTGTAGCGACACTCAAAGACCTCAATCGAATGGCCAGACACATCCCTGCATTTACACCAGAGCTTGCAGGAGACCACGACGTCCACGCTTACCTGCGAGACATTGACTTTCACCTGCAGTCTTTGATGAGTGTGAACCATCAAGATAGACTCCATCTGATCTGGATCACATCCAGCCCAGAGTTGCGACGCTTTCTGGCTCGACAGCCAGAAAACATCCAGTCTAACTACCAGCAGCTGAAACAAGCCATCATAAGGGAATTCTCAGAGTCTAAAAACGGACTGATCGCTGCCCTAGACACCAAACAGGGTCAGCATGAAACTCCCTATGTTTACTACCACAGACTCAGACGAGCTTACTCGAGCTCAGCAACAAACCTGGGATGGAGGAGGACACCAGCTTCAAGAGCCTTTTCCTCCAAAACCTCCATCCTATGGTAAGTCACCATTTAGGCATTATGGCCTGCCCCCACACAATGCCTATCCAACAACTGCGTGACCTGACACAGAAGGCCTTTAACAAACACAAGGCCTCCTCAAAAAGAGTTTGTAAGACCCCAGTGATTCTGAACTGCAAAATCCAGAATCCAAATCTGGTACCAGAAGGCACCCAGTATTGCCACAATGCAAGAGCCTTCAATGAAACGCTACTAGCCAGCAGAGGGCAGAACCGTCACCATGGCCATAGATCTAGACACAAGACCAACCGCTGGGAGAAGCCATGGAAAAGAACATCCTCACCCAGCAAACACCACAGGACGTCCCACAGCAGTCTACAACAACATGCTCCTGTACACCTTTCAAACAGGTGCCAAACAGAGGCTGCACAAAGACAGCTAGAAACGCCTGTTTCTGAGTTACAAGAGCTGCTAGCACTAGCAAAAGAGCTCCTGGAACAGAACTCCCCTGAGGAGTACTGGGAAGAACAAACCTCTGACTCTTGCCCAACACCACTCAGGCAAGCTCAAGTCAGCACTGCTGCCAGAGCAGAGTAACACTGAAGACTTCAGACACCTGGTGACTGGGTGCCGAACCAAGGGCGAACGGCCAACTGCTGCCCTTTTGCTACCAGTACTAGGTCAGTCTGAAACTCTCTCCACACTACACAATGCCCATAACCACTCCCTGCAGCCACAAACAAGCACCTGCCTCAAACGAACTGACTTCATAATGACAGGTGACACACTGTCAAGGCACCTGCTGCCTCTGCACCTGCTGCAGAGACCTGGATTTGGCTACTGTCTACATCACCCACCATGGAACAACCACCTGCTACAAAACCCTCATGATTCACCTGCCATCCGCCATTGTGATGATTGTCGTCCGATGATGTCTCCAACAGGGACACCACCTGACGAAAAGGGGGACTGTAAAGTATGGCGGAGGATCAGTGGCTTCATTGATTCATGAATACAAAGAAATCCCTGTAAGATCACGGAAATGGCGCCCGCTAGTCTGTGGAGGACAATGAACTATTGACAGAAAATCCTCGTGCCTGCTAAAACCCCCTTCCCCATGTAAGAAAAGCCATGTGAGACTTTGAACGTAAAAATGTGTGTGTGTGTGTCTTTCAGTTAAAACCTTGAAATGTTTATTCTTAAGGAAATACGTGTAATCCCTGTATGTAGTGTATTTCTGATGTATATCAAACTCGTTAGAACTGTTTCGTTGTGTGTTTTAAACTCTGAGGCCTCATATTTAATAGCCTAAGGGTGTATATCCACTTCTAAGTGTACTAAATACACGTTTCTTGGTATCAAATTAAACCTTACGACTTGTCCTAGCTGAATATGAATATAAGATTACCTTAGAATTGTGTTCTGCTATGTTTTACCATCTTTTGAGTTATTCAAACCAAAGTCCTGACCCCGAGTCATAAAGGATGCAAATGAGCCTTGACGGGACAAAGGAACCATCTCATGCCCAAAATAAATGGGACTTTTACGACCTCCAAAGGAATGTTCAGAGTGCTGACTCTCACTTAATTCTTACTGAGAAGGAGAAATGAACCCTTTTAATCCTATATATTCTATATATAAATATCCATGTGATAAATGTATTGACATGTATCTAATGCTCCATCTCATGATTTTCCTAAATGTTGTTTGGTCTATGTTTTCTTGCAAACTCTAATGGGTTAATGTTTCAGACTTTGCATACTATGGTTAACCGAAATCATATGTGTGGCATATTTGGTCTCTATAACTTGGTATTTTGAAGATCGAAATGACTGTGTACATGAAATGTCGATAACAACAACATATTAGTATTACAAGAATATTTCCTAGTTTCTTCATTGGCTACCACCCCTCTTAGAACAAAGAGCAATAAACCAAATTCCCGCCTGGAACTTCCACCCTTCTTATTGGTCGAGCCAATGAGAGGTGGGACACGTTTTCTAAGGTTATAAATTGCATCCACAACGGCCCTTCTCTCTCTCTTGCTTCTTGCCCTCTTGCTTCCTGTCCTCTTGCTTTCTGGTCCTCTGAGCCTTGTGCTCTCTTACTCTCTTGGTCCTTCCTGAGAAGTCCTAATGAAGATGATGCTGAACTAGAGGCCCCAAGGACTCCCAAGCGTGCGCCAGGCTACGGCCTTGTCTTTCCATTCACCAAAGATCCTCTGACTCCCACTGGTTCTCTCTCATCAAGACAACATCATCAAAGATCAACTGGAGCCTCAACAAATTGCATCAGGACAGTTTAATTCAAATGGGACATGCAAGTATCAAACTTAGTCTCATTATTTGATACATTAAGTATCCTTACCCCTTTCTAAAAGGGCGTGTCAGAACTAATATGATGGTTTGCTCAGGCTGTTGATCTGCTGAACTTCAAACAATGCTATAACTTCTTGCCTTCCTGTATTCTGCTTCAGCCCTCTTTCCCTTGGTAAACTGTATGCATGTATGTATATGTATGTTAGAGTAGTTTAAATGTTTAGTCTAGTTAATAAAGTCTTGTTCATGTCACACGTAAAGTTGTCTGTGTCTCAAGCTCATATCTAAAGTCACTAATCATAGATTTTGACTACTTGCTCTTAATACTTAGTAAGAAAGACATTTCCCATGCCCCGGAAATGTACATTTCTATTAATTAATTAATTAATAACCAATATTGAGTGTTCGTGGGATGAACCGAGTATTTGGTTGTAATGTTAATGTAGCTACATCAAGTTAACCCGATTAACTGATCCAAATATTCATAATCGATTATAACAAGTTATGATTGATTATTAATATTTCATAGAGCTGATTCGCTACAAGAAGCATTAGCCACTAATCAATGTGATTTCAACTTCATTAAAAAAAGTCTTAGTAATAGCTGAATTCCCGGTGAAGAACTACACTACTCATAGTCCAGAACAGAGATTCACCAGTCATGGAAATAGCAACAGCTCAAAAAAGCTCAGTAGTTACCTCCCACTCCAGTGAAGTATTGTGAATGATAGGGTTAGCTAGGTAGATAGGGTTCCTACAAACTACTTCGGAATATTTTGCACAAAGAAATAATATTTTGCAGTATTTTTGAATATTTGGAACAAAGGGTAATGAAAAAGGCCACTGCTGCACTGTTTTGTAATGCTATTGGACATTCGTATTCTTCAGTTTATGTAACAGTTTTTTTAATGGCAGGCTAAGATTCATTGTGCAGAGCTCCAGAAAGCAAGAGCACACCAGTCGTACTATGAGGCAAAAGCTAAAAAAGAAAAGAAAATCAAGAGCAAAATGTGAGTTCTATAAATGAACATTTGCTAACAACTTTGTAGTTTCCTGCTTTTTCTCCAAGTGCAAAATATGGCTTTCTCAGGTACCACAAAGTTCAGAAGAATGCCAAGCTTAAGGAGTTTCTGAAGCAGTTTGATGAAATGGTAAAGTCGGACCCCTTAGGAGCACTGGAAGAGCTAAAACATGATGGAGCTTTCCAGGATGGAGGTGTGTGCTGATGAGAACAGCAGCCTGGAAAGAGACTGAATGACAGAATCTCTCAGACTAACTATCTTTTTGTCCTTCTATCTTTTCAAATTAGGAGTGGATGTCTCTGAAACACCAGAACAGTGGCAAGTGGGCCAAATCAAAAGCCATCATGGCCAAATATAATGATTCGGTGAGAACTGTGAACCAGTTCGCTTGTATTTTCTTGACGCCAGATGTGTGGAAAGGTTTCACGCTCCTTGTTTGTAGCTGTTGCAATTTAAAGGAATAATTTATGCAAATTTTAAAATAAATCATTGTTTACTCAACTTCATGTTGTTCCAAACCTGTATGCTGTAAAAATTCTGTGAAACCCAAAAGATAGATTGGAAGGTAGGTCATTTATTTATCCCATGAGGGAGATAATGGTTCAATGGCAACAAAACGAGTCAGCATTGTACAATACACAGGACGCTATGCACACTTCCTACGAAATTCATAGAACCGGAGTGGTGGTGTAGTGGTCTAAGCACATAACTGGTAAACTGGTAATCAGAGGGATGCTGGTTCAAGCCCCACAGCCACCACCATTGTGTCCTTGAGCAAGGCACTTGACTCTAGGTTGCTCCAGGGGGATTGTCCCTGTAATAAGGGCTCTGTAAGTCGCTTTGGATAAAAGCGTTAAGTCATTGATAACAGATTTTAATGTCATATTATATGATGTTTTACATGTAGTCTTGAGCATCCTCATATTTAAATGTACCTCGAAATGCCTCCCGCAGCGGTGTGTTCAAGTTCAAGTTCAAGTTCATGTTATTTATATAGCACATTTTATAACAGCCACTGACTGACCAAAGTGCTTTACAGAACTACAAAATTAAAAGACACCAACACCATGTGTAGTAGCACATCATAAAACAGTACAACAAGGTTAAGAACACCTTAAAACGGGAGACGTCCAAGCAGTCTCAGAGACTATCAGTAGTAGAAAATAAAAACAGAGAAAACAGTAACAGGTTTAATACTAGTATCATACTCGAAGGAGAGAAATATAAAATAGACAGAAAAAAATATATAAGTATAAATATATCTATAAAAACACCCATACACACACACATACACATACGTATATATATATATATATATACATACACACACATACATACACACACATATATGTACACATATACACATACATATACACGTATATGCACCTTATTTGTAGGCCAAAGAGAACAAGTGCGTTTTTAAAAGTGACTTAAAAGAAATCACAGAAGGGGCTATCCGAACGTCCAAGGACAAATTGTTCCACAACCGAGGCCCAACCACAGAAAAGGCTCGATCCCCTCTACGTTTAAGTCTGCATTGAGGGACTTGTAACAGATTTTTTTCACCTGATCTCAGACTTCTTGACGGAGTGTAAGGACCTCATAATTGGGGTGATGTGGTCACTTTTCCGACCATTTGTGAGGAATCTTGCAGCGGCATTTTGCACCAGTTGAAGACGAGCTGTTTGCGTTTTCGAGATACCGCAGTAAAGTGAATTGCAGTTATCTACACGTGTGGTGATAAAAGCATGAACAGCCATCTCAAGAGTTTTGTGATTAAGAAAAGGTGTGGCTGGTGTATGAATTTTCGCACACAGTATGTCGTTGCTCAGCTGTTGTTAAGTGCTTCCACACTCTGAGCGAAGAGCGTGGAAGCACTTAACACGCATAACAGGAAAAACAAAAGATAGAAATATGTGTACACACTATCAATGTGTATACACAAATTGCAAAATATGCATGCAACTCTTCTCCATGCAACTCTTTATTGCATACAACATTTTATAGAGATCATGTCTGTCAAACACCAAAAAAATAATAAAACACCATAAAAGTAGTCCATATGAACTGTGTATTACATTTCAAGTCTTCTGAAGCCATGCGATAGTTTTACTCTATGTGAGAATATAGGGTTTGAAACGACATCAGAATGTGTTTATATTGACAATTGTAATTTTAGGGCTAAATATTCCTGTGGCAGGGCGGAGGGCGGGGCCGGGTTGTGATTATACACACCCAGTCCCTTATCAGGCTAATTAAGCCTCCGAGAGGGATAAAGGCCGATGACAGACGGTGGTGCGACGAGAGAGAGATAGTTTACGGACATGTCTGTCATGTGTGTGTTTGTTAAGTTCATCATTAAAACTATTATTTATATTGTCAAGCCGGTTCTCGCCTCCTCCTTCCCATTGAACCCCTTTACAATTCCTTAAACCCCTTAAACTCAGGTCTATGGCTGGGGCCAGGAATGTGTAATACATTTACAGCCATGGCCAAAAGTATTGGCAGTGACGTAAATGTTGTGTTTCGCAAAGTTTTCTGCTTCAGTTGTTGTGGTGTTGATTCACATTGTTTCTAGATTATTGTGCAGAGTGATCAGATGCATTTTAAATAATTGGCCAATAAAGCTTCATTGGCCAAAAAAATGATCTTTATCACAAAAAACCAAATTGCACTGCTTTTTGGCCCTGGCACAAAATGAACAGCTAACATCATTTCACTAATCATCAGCAGCACCTGGGAAAGTGTGAATGAGTACTAGTCAGGTGAAATCACTCTATCATTCTGATTGGAATATTAGAGCAGACTGATTGCTATAAAAGGAGGGAAGAAGTTCAATGGTTCCAGTCATTGTGTTCTTGTTAGTAATGTTACCTCTAAAGAAAGACGTGCAACCATCATCACTTTACATCAAAATGGCCTCACATGCAAGGAAATTGCTGCAAAGAATATTGCACCTGAAAGAACCATTTGCCAGATCATCGAGAACTTCAAGGAGAGAGGTTCAACTGCAGTGAAGAAGGCTTCAGGACATCCCAGGGGGTCCAGGATGTGCCAGGACTGTCTCCTCTTGAGTCAGCTACGGAATTGTGTCACCACCAGTGCAGAGCTTGCTCAATATTTGCAGCATGTTGGTGTGAGTGCACGCACAGTGAGGCAAAGACTTTTGGCCAATGGCCTGGTGTCAAGAAGAGCAGCAATGAAGCCACTTCTCTCCAAGAGAAACATTAAGGACAGACTGAAATTCAGCAGTAAGGACAAGGATTAGACAGCAGAAGACTGGATTAAAGTTATTTTCGCTGATGAAGCCCCTCTCGACTGTTTGGGACAGCTGGAAAATCGATAGTCCGGAGAAGAAAAGGTGAACGCTACCATGAGTCCTGTGTCGTGCCAACAGTGAAGCATCCTTACACCATCCAAGTGTGGGGTTGCTTTTCATCCAAGGGAGTGGGGTCTCTCACAATTCTGCCCAAAAACACTGCGATGAATAACGAATGGTATCAAAACGTCCTGCAAGAGCAACTTCTCCCAACGACGCAGGAATACTTGGTGACGATCCATGCATTTTCCAGCATGATGGAGCACCATGTCACAAGGCAAGAGTAATAATGAAGTTATTATATTGAAATTTTGGATCCATGGCCAGGCAACTCCACGGATCTTAATCCCATTGAGAACCTGTGGTCAATCCTCAAAAGGCGAGTGGACAAGCAGAAGCCCACAAATTGTGATCAACTCAGAGCACTAATAAGGCAAGAATGGATCACCTTCAGTCAGGATTTGGCACAGAAGCTGATATACAGCATGCCAGAGCGAATTGCAGAGGTTATGAAGAACAAGGGCCAACACTGTGAATATTGACTCTTTGCATATATTGAGTGTTTTTGCCAATAAAATCCTTTAAAACTTTTGAAACGCTTATCAATGTTTTCCAGTATACCATAGAAACATGTGAAAAAATAGTCTAAAAATACTGAAGCAGCAAACTTTGCAAAACACAAAATGTATGTCACTGCCAGTACTTTTGGCCATGGCTGCACACTTAAAATGTAAGTCTCTGGATACATAAATAGCCATAATTGGTACCATTTGAAAGCTTAGAATTTGAATTTTTTACAGAACTCCATCACTTTGCATTTATGTTACATAAAATAAAAAGATCAGACCTGAAATCCTCCGCATTGCAAATGAGCGCCGCCTTGTGGTAGGAATGTAGGAATGTGAATATAAAAGTTTTTCATATACCACTAAGTCATTTATCAAATAAAAACAAATCTCTTTCTTGGGAATCTATGCCATTATATTTATATTTATTTTGTCGCTAAAACACCACAGCTTGAGTGTTTATCAAAAGAATCATGAAGTGAAATATGATCTCTTTAAAACAACAAAGACAAATGTCTTATGTCTGCTCCTGTAACTGCTTCTGTATGTGGCAGTGACGTAAATGTTGTGTTTCGCAAAGTTTTCTGCTTCAGTTGTTGTGGTGTTGATTCACATTGTTTCTAGATTATTGTGCAGAGTGATCAGATGCATTTTAAATAATTGGCCAATAAAGCTTCATTGGCCAAAAAAATGATCTTTATCACAAAAAACCAAATTGCACTGCTTTTTGGCCCTGGCACAAAATGAACAGCTAACATCATTTCACTAATCATCAGCAGCACCTGGGAAAGTGTGAATGAGTACTAGTCAGGTGAAATCACTCTATCATTCTGATTGGAATATTAGAGCAGACTGATTGCTATAAAAGGAGGGAAGAAGTTCAATGGTTCCAGTCATTGTGTTCTTGTTAGTAATGTTACCTCTAAAGAAAGACGTGCAACCATCATCACTTTACATCAAAATGGCCTCACATGCAAGGAAATTGCTGCAAAGAATATTGCACCTGAAAGAACCATTTGCCAGATCATCGAGAACTTCAAGGAGAGAGGTTCAACTGCAGTGAAGAAGGCTTCAGGACATCCCAGGGGGTCCAGGATGTGCCAGGACTGTCTCCTCTTGAGTCAGCTACGGAATTGTGTCACCACCAGTGCAGAGCTTGCTCAATATTTGCAGCATGTTGGTGTGAGTGCACGCACAGTGAGGCAAAGACTTTTGGCCAATGGCCTGGTGTCAAGAAGAGCAGCAATGAAGCCACTTCTCTCCAAGAGAAACATTAAGGACAGACTGAAATTCAGCAGTAAGGACAAGGATTAGACAGCAGAAGACTGGATTAAAGTTATTTTCGCTGATGAAGCCCCTCTCGACTGTTTGGGACAGCTGGAAAATCGATAGTCCGGAGAAGAAAAGGTGAACGCTACCATGAGTCCTGTGTCGTGCCAACAGTGAAGCATCCTTACACCATCCAAGTGTGGGGTTGCTTTTCATCCAAGGGAGTGGGGTCTCTCACAATTCTGCCCAAAAACACTGCGATGAATAACGAATGGTATCAAAACGTCCTGCAAGAGCAACTTCTCCCAACGACGCAGGAATACTTGGTGACGATCCATGCATTTTCCAGCATGATGGAGCACCATGTCACAAGGCAAGAGTAATAATGAAGTTATTATATTGAAATTTTGGATCCATGGCCAGGCAACTCCACGGATCTTAATCCCATTGAGAACCTGTGGTCAATCCTCAAAAGGCGAGTGGACAAGCAGAAGCCCACAAATTGTGATCAACTCAGAGCACTAATAAGGCAAGAATGGATCACCTTCAGTCAGGATTTGGCACAGAAGCTGATATACAGCATGCCAGAGCGAATTGCAGAGGTTATGAAGAACAAGGGCCAACACTGTGAATATTGACTCTTTGCATATATTGAGTGTTTTTGCCAATAAAATCCTTTAAAACTTTTGAAACGCTTATCAATGTTTTCCAGTATACCATAGAAACATGTGAAAAAATAGTCTAAAAATACTGAAGCAGCAAACTTTGCAAAACACAAAATGTATGTCACTGCCAGTACTTTTGGCCATGGCTGCACACTTAAAATGTAAGTCTCTGGATACATAAATAGCCATAATTGGTACCATTTGAAAGCTTAGAATTTGAATTTTTTACAGAACTCCATCACTTTGCATTTATGTTACATAAAATAAAAAGATCAGACCTGAAATCCTCCGCGATTGCAAATGAGCTCGCCTTGTGGTAGGAATGTAGGAATGTGAATATAAAAGTTTTTCATATACCACTAAGTCATTTATCAAATAAAAACAAATCTCTTTCTTGGGAATCTATGCCATTATATTTATATTTATTTTGTCGCTAAAACACCACAGCTTGAGTGTTTATCAAAAGAATCATGAAGTGAAATATGATCTCTTTAAAACAACAAAGACAAATGTCTTATGTCTGCTCCTGTAACTGCTTCTGTATGCCCAAGTACCACGAACTCTATATCAGCTCTGACCTTAGGCTGTTTTCTTCAAAATGACTGTATGTGTGAAAGGTGAGCTTTTATATTTTGGTGAGAAAAATTGTAGGCGGCAACCAAAATATTCAGCAGAGCTTAAGGGGTTAACTGTATCATCCCAGAGGTCATCAATGGTAGTGAAAAGTTGAAGTTGTTATATTTGTCTATCTCTCATGTTCATCAGGCATGTAAAGCAATGCAAGAGCAGCTGCAGGTGAAGAAAGATCTGACCCAGAAGATGCCTATGCTTTCTGATGATGAACATGGAAATGAAGATGAAGAATCTGATATGGTCCCTGATTTTGTAAATTATCCTGAACCAGTCATTGACCCCATCAATCCCTGGATGAGAGAATGAAGAAGCATGAAGAACCTGAGGTCAGTACGGACACAACAGAGCATGCTCAAACTGCTGAAGAGGAGGAGCAAGAAGAGGAGCTTCTCAATGACTTTGAGAGTAAGAGGAGGCTGAGGAAAGCAGACTAGGAGGACTTCAATCCAGCACCTGCAGATGAAGAAGGTATGAGACCAAGCTTAAAGGAATAATTCATATAGAAATGAAAAATCTTTCATTTACTTACCTTTATGTAGTTCCAAACCCATGTGAATTTCTTCTTTGGAACACAAAAAGAGATGTCCAAGCTGCTCTTTTCCATCCAGTGAGATTAAATGGTGACTAAAGACGGTCAAGCTCCAAAAAGTTCAAAATGTGTGTATGAGGGTGAATGTCCACTCTAAAATACAGTATTAATAATGTGACTGTAAAGGGAGCAATGGAAAGGAGGAGGCGAGAACCGGCTTGACAATATAAATAATAGTTTAATAGTAAACTGAACCAAAAAGACACAAACATCAACACACGATGGTCAGCTGCCCGTACACATTCTCTCTCTCTCTCTCTCTCTCTCTCTCTCTCTCGCACCACCGTCCACAGTTTGGCTTTATCCCTCTTGGAGGCTTGATTAGTCTAGTCTGATAAGGGACCGGGTGTGTAGAATCACAACCCGGCCCCGCCCTCTGGCCTGTCACATTGTCATTAGTAATTTTTGTGGCTAAGCGCTGGAACATTAACGGGTAAATGGAACACAAACACACACACTCATTTGCTGGAAAAGAGCAGCTTGGACATACTTCAAATATGTCCTTTTGTGTTCCACAGAAGAATAAAAATCATACAGGTCAAATAAATGTGAGTAAATAATAACGATTCTCATATTTGAGTGAACAATGTCTTTTAAAATGTTCAGTTTTTCTTGTGTTAATATGTGAATATCATCCCAATTCAAGAATAGTTTTTTTGTCTGATATTTTAGCAGGAAACACAAGTGAGGTATTGAGATAAGAGGTGGTTGGAGAAGATGCGGTGGAGGTTTCCGACAGTGAGGGAAAATAACAACGATGTAGAAGAGGAGGTTGTTTCTGAGTTTAACACTATTTTCAATCTTATGAGGATTGAGACAACATGAGAAAGTCCAGCAAAGATGCAGGAAGGTCAAGAAGGTGAAGAGGGGCTTTTGGATGAAAGACAGATTTGGGTCATGGACATGGAAGAACTGGACATAATGGGGGAGGTTTTGGACCCTGAACCCAGCACATCTCTGTCAGTGCCACAAACAGCTGAAACACAAATGTCTGAACCACTTAAAAAAAAGAAGAACAAGGAAATCAACCTCAATGTAGTTCTCACCAAAGAGGCCAAGGTCATCAAAATGCCCCTTGCACCTACAATGGTTGAAGAAGTGAGTGATGAGCTTTGCTGAAAAAATGACTATGGCTCTGTTACAAAACCTAGTAAGCTGTCTTGCTTTCTACTGCCTTCATAGTCAGCATCATGACTGATATAGAACCTCAGAAGTAAATGATTCGGAACACTCTGTATAGGTAGCAACACTACCTGAGTTATATGTTTTATGTGAGACCTGATATCATTGGATTATTTTCTCCTTTTTATGTCAAAACGTAAACAAACACACAGTGGATAAGCCGCTAAGAACTCTGTGGGCAAAAAATGTATATGCACTGAGCGGTTTATAATTTTTTTATACCATTTACGACCTATGCTGGAACAATGTTTAAAGGTTTTACATGATCTTACATGTTGTTGGCTTTTTAATCAGTGTTAGAATGTGTGTGTAAACACTCACACTGTTTGTCATACAAATTGTACTTCTCACGTGAAGCATGCATGACTCCACATTAATTGACTTCCTTTTTTTTCTTTACCTCATTATTTATCGTATTTTAACACATAACACTGGATAATTTCAAAATGCTGTCCTTCATTTTGGCAGATTTAAAAAAAATAAAAACACAAAGTAAACCTTTTATGAGGCATGAAACCGAATGAGCACATCGGTTTTCATTTTAACCTTCTTAACATGCCAAGACCATGGGAAAAAATGGCACCTTTTAAAGGTTCACCCAAAAATGTAAATTCTCTTATCATTTACTCAACCTCATGATATCCCAGAAGTGTATGACTTTCTTCTACAGAACACATTTGAAGAAAAACTTATAGTAGGTCCTTAAAATGCAAGTAAATGTCATCATATGACAGCAGCTGTTAAAAAAAAATGCCTTCTAAAGAGATACGATTGCTTTTGGTGCAAAACAAGATCAATATTTAAGTACTTTTGGACAAATATATCATTATTTGGTCAAAAGAAGATATCTTGGAAGGCAACATTGTTATGCCTATATTTTCTTAAAATGCTGCCTTCGTAGGCAACCCAGCTGGTTTTGGAACAGAGCCTATATGATGATTTTGAAGGAATTTCAGTCATCTTGGTTCCTGAAGTGTTTTTCTCATTCATTTTGTTCTTAGGGATTTGATAAAAAACCTTTATAAAACAGTTCAAAAATATGAACCAAACCAACCTGCTCTGAGGTGAATCACAACCTTACAAACTTTGATTTGAAGCAAAAAAATTATTTGAAATTCAGACAAAGACACAAGGTACAAGAATGAGTCCCATGAAGCATTGTGAATGATGTAATCAATTTTAAAACTATAGAAAAATTAAAATTATTTATTTAACATTTATTAGTACAAGTAGATAGATATGTATACAGTATATACATACAGTATAGATAGATAATATTTATTGATTATTTTCAAAATATACAGATATTATCAAATATATAAGTGGTTTGAGAGCGAAGGAAGATCGATTCAATTGTAGCATTTACAGTATGTCATGCGAGTGAGCCGTAGCTTCAGCACTTGTTTGGTGCTCTTTGTTGGCTGTGATTCTCTGGTCGAGCGTTTCTCTTCATGGGTAGTGTAGTTCTTTACCAAAAATTCTGCTGTTAAACATGTTTTTATTTTTATTTTTACATAACAGACTGTTGGATTCAACAGAAGCATATACCATCAATAAATAACCTCGGAGTTTGTTGTTAAAAATGAATCCACCTATGGAGAAAATTAATGGGATTTTTAATTCCAGAACCCAACTGTTGTGCTCTATTAACTTTGACATTTAGTTTAGCAGTGAATGGTTTCATCAGAGTCAATAAATCACACAATAAATCACACAAAGGGATTTGAAACTCCTACCAACACTATTTACAGCCTTTTGCTGCTTTTTAAAATGCTTTCCCTTTTGTGTTAGGATCATGATGAACAGATCAACATTATCAAGGAGGCTGTTGCTGGAGATGATGTCATGTCTGATTTCCTAAAAGAGAAATGGAAACAGGAAGAAGTGGGACGACCCAAAATTGTGGACCTGACACTACCTGGCTGGGTAGAGTTGGGGGGTGTTGGTGTCTCGCCAGAAATACAAAAGGTAGTTTTGTTGACGTATTTCATATTGAAACAGGAAGTTGGGCCGGGACATATCGAAGTGCGCCTCCCTTTTGTTTTTAACTGGCTAATTTCCCTTAGTTTACATCACAGCCATGAACTATGACTTAGTATAACTCGTCAGTGGCATGTAGTATTCGTGGGAAGGGATGCTCTCATTCTAGAGAGCATTTTTATTATTAGACATCAGTTTGTTTATGTGTAAACCTTAGGAATTGAAGATGCTACAAATTCATAGCTGTTTCTCTGATATTCATATGTCTCTGTAGATTTAGGATAAAAATGGCCCCTCCGCCTCCAAGACAAGACCAGAAACTGCCTGATGTTATCATATCAGAGAAGAGAAATGCATCGGTTTCTGCCCTTCAGGTAAACAATCTTATCAATTTCAGCTCAAAGGTAATAATATCATTGTAAGAAATGGTATTTCTATTTCAGCTCTGTCCAAGAAAGAAATGCTGTGTATGCATTATCAAACATCTGTTTCATATTAGCATGGAGTTGTAAGAGCCCCCTCCTCTCTTTTTCTGTGTATACATTGTGTTGTGTGTACATTGTATTATGTATGTATGGCAAAGGTCCGAGAGGCTCTCGAGGACCAAGAAGTCTTTACCATATAGGTCCGAAGGCTCACAAGGAACTTTTGCCATATGGAATTGTTATATGTGATATCAATATGAGGTAATGTATGCTCTTATTGGTTAGAGCTGTGAACTCCCCTTCACTATTGCAGTATATCTTTGCATGCCACACATAAGACAAGCTGAGCTGCATATTTTGTTCGCTCCCCAACGTTGGATTCAATGCTTTGTATTGATTCATTCACGACTCAATAAAAGACGGAGAAAAAAGGCACTGCTATGGTTTAGAAGACTATTATTTCTAACAATCATCATAATATTTATTATATATATATATATATATATAAAATATATGAATATTTTACGTACCATTAACCCCAATTCCGAAAAACTTGGGACAGTATGGAAAATGCTCATAAAAACAAAAAGGAATGATTTGTAAATTTGATTCACCATGTGCTATATTGAAAGCACTACAACAACACTTAATGTTTTACCTGGTGAATATAATTTTTAATTTTTTATTTCACTCACTTCAAATCAGTTGATTGCAACATGCTCCAAAAATGCTGGGAGACTAGAATATTTACCACTGTGTGACAATACTTCTTCTAATAACACTTATTAAACATTTGGGCACTGAAGACACAAGATTAGCGAGCATCCATTACAATCCCATACATCCATTATCAATCTGCTACAGACACATTGGAGAAATAATAGCCATTGGCTAGTACATGTTTGTTTTTACTCTCCAGACTTTTTTCGACATGTAAGCGTAATGCAACTAAAAATTATATAGAGCAAACCGGAAAGGTGAATATTAAAATATACAATATATAGTATTCGTATAGTATTTCAGTGTATA
Source organism: Xyrauchen texanus (assembly GCF_025860055.1). Taxonomy (NCBI): domain Eukaryota; kingdom Metazoa; phylum Chordata; class Actinopteri; order Cypriniformes; family Catostomidae; genus Xyrauchen; species Xyrauchen texanus. Next base: position 50,670,403 of record NC_068279.1, read on the forward strand.
TTTTATTTAATTTTTCGCTTTTCATCATTGTAATCACGTTTTAACTTTATAAAAATGTACAAATTTCACATAAATGTATATGATGTCATGAAATTACATTTATAATAATGATACAAGCTGATGTCACTGTTTGAAATTTCATACACATTTATAGCAAAATATTCACAAAGTTGGAACTTAATGATGAAAATAGAATTCCACATGTAACATTTAAGTGTACTTTATCAAATTTACTATGTACATTTTTTTTTTTTTATAGGGCAGGACTTTGCACACATTTTTTTTTACAAACCCATGCATAGATGCGTCAAAAGCCTATTTGTTAGATTCTTCAGTATTTACAGTGTTTGTTGAAGTTCATATATTCCATAATGTATGATCGCCCTGTTAATATTTACGTTTATTACACTTATTTTTTATATTTGTTTATATGCAAAATTTGTACGACTTACAAAGTATTTACATTGATATGGCATTAAAATATCTCTTTAAGGGTGGTTTCACATATAGTACGTTTTAAGTGAACAAAACCCAGTTCGGTTAAAGTGAACTAGAAAGGGAACCAGCCACAAATAACCTCAGTGCTTTTGGTGTTCACAATGTAAGTGGACTTAAAAGAGGACCTAGTTTCTTTTTTGGTCCTATTCACGCTAATGTGGTCTCAGACCCCTTGTTGTTCACACCACAGCACCTTAAGAACTCGGACCCCATTGCAGCAGGCTGTCGTGACTTATAACATTCGGCTGACAAAAATGTTTCATAAATAATTGTGGTTATTATGATAAGCAGTTGTCATACAAATAGTCATACTTCTTAAGGTGTATGTATGTTTATTACAGTTAGGCCTGCACCTTAAGTAGTAATTTATTGATATTTAACTTGAAATCATAATAAAATGGGGCTATATGTTTACATTTAAGGCTTTAAAAAGTATTACATTTTTCATTAAAAATTATTGCACAGGGATAGAACTACATAAAAGTAAATTGTATGTTATATCATTTATGAAACCCAGACAATACCGCCAATTATATTACATTATGCAATATTTATAATGTATACTCTATTTCTGTCCTACATTTTTCACTCTCTCACGTTATGTTAAGGCTCTTTGATAAAACCTTTCCTTCACATGAAGGAAAACATTTTTTAATTCTATGTGCATTTGAAAATATGTTTCTTTATCTATAATCTCGAGAGTAATGGAGCAAGCAAGTCAAATCAAATAACTTTATTGTCACACGACCAAATGCACAAGTGCAGCAGTGGGTGAAAGTCTTGTGTGCAGTTCAGAGCAACATTGCAGTCATGACAGTGATGATAAATATACCAATTTACAATAAACAACATATTTACACGACACAATTTACATATCTAATGTACACATAATTACACAACACATGTACAGTAAACAATACACACAATATAGAATACACATACAATAAAAAAGTATATAAAGTCTATAAAAAACAAATATATAGTAGGATGTATTGTAAAGAGAATATAATTTATGACAGTCCAGTGTGAGATAATAAGATTAATAAAGTGCAGTGCTGATGTATATTGATCGTGAGAGATCAAGAGTTCAAAAGTCTGATGGCTTGGGGGAAGAAGATGTCATGTAGTCGGCTGGTGCAGGTCCTGATGCTGCGATACCGCCTGCCTAATGGTAGCAGTCCATGGCTTGAGTGGCTGGAGTCTCTGATGATCCTCCGAGCTTTTTTCACACACCGCCTGGTATATATGTCCTGGAGGGAGGGAAGCTCACCTCTGATGATGTGTCTGGCAGTTCGCACCACCCTTTGCAGGGCTTTGCGGTTATGGGCGGTACTATTGCCGTACCAGGCAGTGATGCAGCCAAGTGTCTTCTGCATGTCATTTACATTATGTGTATGAGCCAAGAATATGCCATTGTGCAAAAATATTTAAATAAAGTGAAACTATAAAAATCCTTGTTTGTATTTTGTGGGAGTTTGACGCAAACCTCCGTAGATGGTATGTCCATCAGAGCACTTTAAAGTGGTTCATCTTAACGCTCTGCTCTGAATGTGGCCGGTCAGTTTTTTTGGTGCTGAAATAATACAATAAGAATGGAATATGAGACACAAAAACAAATCATGGAATCATGGAATATCTATATTCGCTTGAAATTCCCATATGTGGACAGTAAATTGTGACTGGAATATGAAGTATGTAATGCAGCTATGTTTTGCTAGCCTTATATCATGAAATGCTAAGCAGATTGGTACCTCTTCGCTTTCACATCGCACAAATCAATCGAACCACAAAAAGACCCACAAAATAACCATACTTAGACCTCCTCCTGAGATCTGTGGCTCTGAGACCACTTGGGTTGTTCACATATACACTTTATATGAGAGAGCTTGGAGTGCCCAAATGAACAAGGTGTGAAAACGCCCTAGTTTGTTTTTAGAGAACCGGCAGCTCCTCGAGCAAGTATTTACAGTTGAATGAGTGCAGCACACATTAATGAGAGATGTTCGGCAGATATTTTTACATCATCCTTTCAATGATGCGTGATTAGAATTATTGATTCTTTTGACTTTTTGAACAATAATTGACTTTAAACAACAAAGGATATTAAAAGAGACATGAAATCAAAACGAAGTGTTTGGATCTTGTCTTTGGACACAATACACAGAAGTAGTCAAACCAAACTTTACTCACATAATGTGTATTGACTTGCGTGTATGGTCCTAAGGGAAGGAAGTCCAACTGGGGGGTGTCTGAACAGCCTAAAGTGCAGTCTGTGGACGCACTTTGTGGATGCTTCATGACATTCGCCAAAATCTGCCTTCGGCTTTCGCAGTTCGTCGGCTTTCCATGGGGTGGTGTCTTCCTGCCCTCACAGCCTACCCCCCCCTGCAATCTATTTTATGCCCCCAAAGTTGGGGGGGCACCCACCAGTTTCCACAGACCCCCTTTGATGTCACCTGACTACCTATTTTCTACAAGTCCCCCTGAACAATATGCAACCTTTGTAACCTCAAAATTCCTCTGTCCATGAACAGCCTAAATTTTTGAATGGGATAGGCTGTACGTGGGATGTCCAGATTTCAGTTTCTGGATGACATTGGAAGCTGAAACTCACGGTCCTCTTCTTGTCTTGGTGTACACATTCCATGGTGTGAATTTCAAAAAGATTGGAGAGACTTGAAAATTCGGACACTGTTATAACATGTATTTTTACTTGAAAATTTGGACACTGTTATAACATGTATTTTTACTTGAAATTATACTTTTTTTACTCCAAATTTTACTACTAAAGAGCTTATGAGTTTAATTTAAAGTAAGTTATCTATTACACTGTAGTTACTTAAAATTAGACTCACGCCCACAGTATTCTTTTAACTTCAAAATATACAGCCACGCCCCCAGTGGGAGGAGAACAGAAGCCTAGTTAAAGTCAAAACAAGACTCTCCCAAAACACTTCTCTAACCTTGGTTTGATCGTGTCACAATGCCTCTTTCATCTTGTCCTCTCTGTTTTAGAGCATGCGTTCGGCTGAGCCAGCATTTGGTTGTCTTTCACAAGGTGGTAAACAAAGGAGGCTGCTTTTGTCATTGGAGTCTGGACAGGTCAATGTCCGCAAAGGAAGTTGCCCTGTTCCAGGGTGTGGGATTGAGACGACTAGACTTGACCGGCACCTGCAAACTCACACTGAGCTTTCACAATTTGGTAAAGTTGAAGCCATGAGAGCGTGCAAAAGAAAAAAAATCATTTCTGAACTTGCTGTGCTCATCAGAACCTGAGGTGTCGATGATTTCAACTCTTGATCTGGAGGAGGGTGAGGCACAACCGGAGGATCCACAATTGCCCTTTGAGGATAATGAGCAGCAAGATGTGTGCAATAACGCAGCGTGCAAAACTTATAAAGACAAGATGCAAAAACAGGTGCAGATTTGAACATGCAGGTGGACACGCTGACAGATGCGGTAAAAAATATCACAAAGAGGTATCGCAAGCTGAAGAGGAGGAAAGAGTCAGGCTGTCCAAAATCTAATTGCCTCTTTTGGGCCGGAAGAGAGTGAGGAATCTCCAGGGTCTGGTGAGCTTCCCCCGTTGTCTTGTACCAGCCCCTTCCACCCTGAAGAGGAGCCCTCCATCTGCCAGCAGCCCTCTTCCAGTATGCAGCCTTCCTCCAGCCAGTAGCCCTACACCACTGAACTACCCCCTCCCTTCCCTGAACATGTAGCAGCACTAAGTAAGTCAAAGTCCTGCACTGTGTGACTTGAAAGTTTTTCCAAACACTTTTTCCAGATACTTTACTAATTTGCTTTGATTTTCGTTCTTGTTTCATATTTAGATGAGCTGCTCGAAGAGTTTAGACAGCACAGGCAGGGTCCCGATCCTTCTTACAAATTAAAAGAGATGTGAATTGTCAGATTTACCACATCAAGAATTTAATTTCTCACATGTTGGTTGGGAAGACAAACATGGCCAGCCTCGTCTTCCTCAACAAAACAGCCAGGATACGATCATAAGTTCTGTTCTGCACATGCTAGTGTCAATGTGATTCTAGCTTTGTTTACAATGAAAGAGTAATGTTTTGTTTGTCTGTGTGCAGTTGGATCATGTCGTTGAGGCAGATGAAGATCAAAGAGACAACAATTGAGCATGATGTAAAAAACGTTACTTGGTATGTATGACTTCATTAGGGAGACCCCTCCACCGTCCTGTCATCTCTCGAAGCAGGTGCTCGTGGGTATAAGTAGGGAGATGAGAACCCTTTTGAGATTTTTGACAAGAGGTGTTGTTTTACACCAAATGAGTGTAAAGCAAAGTAAGGAGGAGAACATAATTGACAAAGCCACCTTGTTAAGATGTCAAAAGCTGGCGAGGGAGGCAATTCCTGATATTCTCAGTAAGTTGTGATTTCATTTATTTTACCTCAATTTATTCACAAGATGCTGAAAGTGATTTTATATTGCTCTGTTTTGTGTGCAGCCCAGCTGGAGAGCGACCCTGCCTCCAGAGTTCACTTGAGCTTTTACGGCCATTTTTTGGTTCTTTTTGCGTCCATTTATGGTCACTGTGGGGGCGTGTATCAGAACATGACCATTGAGGAGGTAGTGGGAATTTATTCTTTACATCATCTTTAAAGCCATGGAAAAACCTAAACAATCATTTCCAGGAAGCATGGAAGTTGATGGGGTGCCTGGATGTCCCACCTTTACAGATCTGCGGACCTCCATTGCAAGCCATGTACGAGTTTTGTCAAGTGAGTGCATGCTTCTATAGCATTCTGTGTAGGTCTTCGGTTTACCCATTGGCTTTGTTTTTCTCTCTTTTTCAAGGCAAAGTTCACACATAACACTGAGGACTGGCTTAAGGTATCAAGATTTATGTGCCACAATGTGAAGACAGCAGACAAATTTTATGCGGTAAACCTCAACACCAAGCAGGCCATGGAACATCGCAGACTTTTTGAAACTGTGCTCCAGGGGACCGAGCGCTCTCCGGGTACCAAGGCACAAGGGAAGAGAAAGCACATGGAACCAAAAAGACATCTTCCCCGAAAACGTGCTCCAACAAAGGAATCACCAGCCAACTCCCCAATGACCTCAGGCAGCACCACCCCTGAGGAGATGGCTGTCCAGTACCAGGAGTCTGTTGATCTCCAATAACCGTTTGAGTCAATGGTGTCAAATGTGATTGAACGATAACGAATTCCTCTCCATTTCTTTTCTTGAACAGGAAGACAAAGACGAGCCAAGTCCTGCCGGTGCAACTGACTCAGAGGAGGAAACAGGGAAAGCTGAGTCAGATCAGCCCAAATCCTCAGTCCAGCCTCTTAGGAGAAAATACCAAGTAAGAAGAGGCCGGCCATTGGTTTTACTTAAACCCATCGAGTCAGCCTTACAGACACGTTTCAAGCAAAACCAAATATCACCATCCATCCATCCATCCATCCATCGTCAACCGCTTATCCTGTGTACAGGGTCGCGGGGGGCTGGAGCCTATCCCAGCTAACATTGGGCGAAAGGCGGGGGACACCCTTGACAGGTCGCCAGTCCATCGCAGGGCCAAATATCACCAATGAAAATGAAAAAGGTTGTTGTCTCCAAGGCCCACACAGTTCATGGACTGGACAAACACAAGCGAGCGGGAAAAAGAGTCAAATGTGCTATTCTGAAACGCTGTGCAAAGCTGTGAACTTTTTTTATTTCTTGGACACTAAATGTGGACCACTTTCTTCACTGAACACTTTGAACACTTCATTCTGTGAAGGTTGCTTTATTGGTTGAATATTTCTTTTGATGAGTATATAAGTACTTTCAATTGTTTGCGTGTTCATATATCTTCAGTTTTTTCTGGTCTGTACTTGAGTTTTCTTTTAATAAATTTGCTTGGTTTTTGGAATTGAATTGTCTTTCATTATTTTCTTGCTCCTATGGTCTTTATAATTTTAAATGTTATTTAAGGTATGCTTTAATATGACAGATACCATCTAACCACTATCAGTGGGCCTGAAAAATATGAGGTGTTCACTTAATGTATTGACTTTCATTGATTCAAACGTATGTCCAGCACATTCCTGACCAATCAGAATAATCGTAATTATGTTTCATATCTAAAAGACTTAATGAAAATGTTTGTACATGGACATAATATCTGGTGCCCATCATACTGTTTTGGACTTGTAGTTTTGAGAAAATGCCTTCCTACCTAAAACTTATTGTGTAGGCTCTGAATACATATCTATGAACAATTCATTTATGACACATATAATAACCATGTTAAATTTGATCAATGAAACCATCTACTCAGGTCTTAGTGCAACTGTATTCATATATTTTTTGTCTTTACATCTCAAAAATTGAGAAATTGCATTAAATATCACTGTACATAGACTGCCTAGTCTGATCCCATCAAATATGTTTTAAGTGGAAGATCTTTTGGACTTAGAATTTTAAAAAGTTTAAATAGCCTTTGCTCCAAAGCAAAGGCCTAGATCGATTTTTTGTGAATATTTAAATTCTTTATTTTTTATGAAATGTATGAATTATCCTCACAGACAAAACACAAATGAAAAAATATTTAACTTTTATTTTTATTTTTTTACAAAAATGGAAAGTTGTTTGTATATTTCTAAAATAAAACTGCTGTGACATTTTTAAACAATGAAAATAAACACACAAAAATAGAGTGTATTTAATTTCTTTTAATGTGTATGTACTAAGAAAAGCCACAGATTTACATAAAAAAATAAATAACAAATTGTAGCAGGGCGGAGGGCGGGGCCGGGTCACACCCAGTCCCGTATCAGGCTAATTAAGCCTCTGAGAGGGATAAAGGCCGATGGCAGACGGTGGTGCGATGAGAGAGAGATATGGATATATGTCCATCATGTGTGTGTTTTAAGTTTATAATTCAAATATTATTTACATCACCAAGCCGGTTCTCGCCTCCTCCTTTCCATTGAACTACGTTAAACTGGTGCCAAAGCCCGTCGCGGAGTCCTCGACACTGCCATCCACCCAGGGGAGCACCACTGCCATCCACCGGGGGAGGGAGTAGACCGACCGCCCAGACGAGGTGAACGGCCGCCGTCCACGAGGCGAGTGGGGACTGGACTCCCCGACCGCGCACGACAGCACCAACTGGCATCCATCCCTTGAACTCAAACAGTCAATGTATGCCTATGAGAGCCTCTGCAACACATTTGCAAAACTCCACACATTTGGGCCGCTATCACAGGAGAATTTGCTACAGGCTCAAGGACGTCAGTATAACAGCGGAGCTCGGTGACAGGAATTTACACAGGGAGATAAAGTCCTTGTATTACAACCCACATGAAGCTCTAAATTACTCGCAAAGTGGCAAGGGCCCTTTAAGGTCACACGGTAGGCCGGGGTAAGTCGATTATGAGGTTAAATGAATGGCTAGAGACAGAGCATGGAAATTTTACCACCTCAATCTGTTAAAACAGTGGAGGGAGGTGGTCCCCAAGTCTTTGGTGACGGTGGTACTGGAAATGGAGGAGCTCGGGCTGGAGGTGAATGTAAAAATTAATCGAAGCACCCCGGTCACTTGAAGAGACCACTTCTCACTGTCGCAATCATGGACATGGCCCGGTTGCAAATAGAATTCTCCAATGTTTTCTCACCCCTTCCCAGTCATACAAACCTCATAGAACACCATTTAGAAACTTGCTTTTATTCAAAACTGGATTTGGAAAAGGGATATTGGCAGATCCCCTTAACGCCAAAATCCCATGAGAAAACCGTGGATCGCCCATTGTCATCTGGCTCTTCAGCCTTTTCAGTTCCAGGTGGTCCACATGCCGGGGGCACAGATGGCTGTTGGGGGTGTTAGTAGTGGGCAGGCCAGATGATGCCCCCGGATTAAACACCTGTTTCTTGTTCTAGTGAGGGTGCAGGAGAGTTTAAAGGGAAGCCAGACAAGAGACTGACACGCTTGGCCTTTGTGTGTATGTTGGAGTGTCCAAAAGACACGTTAGTGTGTGTGTGTGGTGGAAAGCCCAATTTACCCTTTTTTTAATCTCCTCGTGTTTGCTGTCCAGTGCCAGTTCATCTTGTTTCCAGCCTTGTGTGCTTATATGTTTGCAGTTGGAAATCTGTGATTTTTAGCGAATGCATGAAATGTCTAAATACTTTTGTGGCCTCTATAAGTCTGTTCATTTTCGGGAATAATAAAACCTTGAACGTAAGTTTTAGCAAATAGTATTTCATAAATTTCATTACACGGCTGCCTAAAAAAAAAAATCTTTGCAAAACATCCCTTTCTTAAATGCCACCACCCAACAGTTACTACAATACAGTAGTGATAGAGCATGAGCCTAGGGAGGAAAATTGAGAACATTTAGATTTTTCATGCTTATTTCAGTCATGAGACATTTTCTTTTTTTTTTTTTTTTTTGGAAAATTGTCTCACCTGACACCATGTGAATCTTTCATGCAGAGGAGGGGCAATGTGGCATGTTGACATGAATCAACCATTTTCATGCCACTGTGACTCAGCAACATTACCTTTTTAAAATCGTTTGTCCAGCACAGGATCTTGTGTTTTAATTACTTTGTGTCGGACGTTCTGAAAATAAGCTGTTGAAAAGGCCCATTTCAGGAATGATGTATGCAATGCTTTTAGGGGTTGTCCTACTACAGGTTTTAAACTGTGCTTTGAGCTATTCAAATGGAGCACCAACTTCAGCATGTGTGGATATGATGCCGAGACACGTAGGGGTACAACCGCAGCCAAGCCCTGCTCCTTACACTATACAGACCAGTAGCAGCACCTTTCAGACTGGCAAACCTGTTACAGGTAGGGAGCCACAGCTGGTCTGCAAGACTATTGTTTTACATTGTTCAATTGTTATACAATTTTACATACATATCTGTCAAGAACTGTTGTTATTGAATAGTTTCCTGTCTCAACTGTGATGTAATTTGTCCATACTTGAAATAGCATGGAGGTCATATATTATGGAATATTCTATCAATAATATAAAACATAATAAAAATGTACCATCCTTCTAATCATCAATTCATGTTTTAAAGGCAACTACATTGTATATATGTACAGTATATCAATTAATAGTTTTCTGCAAAGCCAGATGTGTCTTTTTGTGCCTATTTGATTTTAAGACTAATCTGAGACTAATTAATGATATGAGGTTGCAAATCAGTCACTAATTGTTTACAATGAAACTATCTAAACATTATTAAAATAACATGAATTTACCTGTGAAGCAAACTTAAAGATAATACAACTTGCATATGCTGTAACTAGAGATTATATTGAAATTATAAATATATAAAGTGTATATACAGAAAAACACGGATTAAGAAAATTTATTTTTGCTGTGCTATTTGCTTGGAAAAAACAATAAAAAGTGGGGTAAAATTAGTCATCCCTAATTGTATTACGAAATTAGTTTTGTTTTTGTGAAAATACTGTATATCTTCATCACCATGAAATTCTAGGCAATCAGGGAATTTAGGGAATATTTCTAAATGCACCAAATGCCCTTAGAACTACATCAGTAATTGTGATTGTGCAAAATAAACTGAAGCCTATTCTCACATATACTTTTCTCGCAGATTAACTGGCCCCAAAAGACAGTTTGTCAGTTCCCCTCAGTCACACAGTTGTCTGAGCTGAGGAACCATGGACATGTTCCACTAATGTTTGACAACAACAAAGTGTCTAAAATATCTTACTATCTTTCCCTAAAATAAAAGCTGCTTGGCTTGATATTTTGTTATCTATAATGCAATGGTATTTTCTGGATATACTTTAATGTGTGGCTTAAGTGTACAAACTGTGGAGCCTCTTTCAAAGAATGTTAAATTAAGTAGACTTTTAAATTTAAGTGTTTAAAGTGATGATCGCATCAAAGATGAATGTTTGTCTTTTTGCAAGTTGCAATCAAGGGACCAGACTATCGTGCTGTGCTCCTCGAGGCTCGATCTGGATCAGACATAAATGCAATAGGAACCTGGCAGACACCACCAACCAACACAAAGTTCTTAGAGGTAAGGACTTGCAGTCAGTTATTACACTCAGTGCTGGGCAGATTACTTGTGAATTGTAATCTGGTACTGGTTATAAATTACATGACAAAAAAATGCAATCAGTAATGCAATCTCGTAGATTACATTTTGGGGTAATCTAATCCAATTACTTTTGGATTACTTTCTACCTAATTCTATTTTATTTTATGTCACATGCATTTGAGTAGGATAATCATTTAAACATAAAAGTTCAAAGAGGACAAAAATGCATTTCATTCTTTATTACTAACAAAAAGAGCCTCATAAAAAGAGCACCTTGGGACAGTTTTACTGACGATGCATGGACACATTTTATAATTAAAAAAAACTAAGACATCAAGTGCATTTTAAGTGCATAAAACAATAGTAACATTAAGAACATTAATGACCATAAAATCAACAGCAATGACATTGCTAGGTCAAATCTTTCATCTAAAAACACTGAAACACTTTTAACCCTTATTGCTTAATGATAGTCCATCACCTTTCCAAAGCTGAGGTGCTAGATATTATCTTTTGAACAGCGAGAATATTCTAAAAGAGCAGAATATATATTTTTTTAAAAAGCAGAATTCCACTGAGTCACACAAGGAACAATTGTGTCAAGTTTTATGTTAAGTTTCGTGCAGTGGACTCCACTGCATCAGCAGAAACAGTAGAGCGATTGGCTTTGTTCCGTATTGCTGCACATTTTGCAATTTAACTATTGTGTACCCTGCTGGCAGGACCCTTAGGGATGGCATACACTAGATCCTTTGAAGCAATTAATTTAATTGTGTGAACTGCACACCATTGGTGTAATTTAATTCTTAAAAATTAAATTATCTCTGTAGATCCAGTGGTTAAATGCTGAGGTAGACTGCTCCATCATCACCTGAGTGGCTTCTTATCGTTATCAAACGTATATCAGCGCTGTGCTGATTTAGAATGAAAAATGTAAAGGATTGAAAAAGAAAATGATTAGGATGATCAATGAATTATTTACAATTTACTGCCATTGCCTTGTTAATATGTAATCATGTAATCTATAAAGAAGTAACTGTAGTCCAATCACAAGTATTTTAAAATGTAATTTAATCCAATAACAACTACTTGATTTTTGTAATCTGATTACAAAATACACATTACATGTAATCTGTTACTGCTCAGCATTGATTACACTTCTATTGTACTTGTAAGTACATTAATAGAAATGCAGACTAGAATTAAACAAATGTTCAAGGCGCAATACAGGTTAAGACTAATCAACAGCATTTGTTGCAATAATGTTGATTTCCCAAAAATATATTTTAGACTTGTCACTCTTTTATTAAAATAAAAAAGTAAGAAAAGAGCAAATCATGGCAACAGTAAGGCACTTACAATGGAAGTGAAAGGGAACAGTTCATAAACATTCAAATTCACACTGTCTCAATGTATATTCTCAATACGTAAACATTATACATTTTAACATAATTTTATCATGATAAAATCACCTATAGGCTATTCCAAAGTCTTTCTAACAAATCAGTCCACTGTCTGCCATATTTTAAATGCTCCCGGAAGGCTCATATCTACTTGAATAGGGGAACACCGAAATCTCAAAAACGGTTGGTCAAGATTACAATCAAAGTGCATATTTCAAATCAGTATTAAAATCTGACAAAACCGGTATCATAAATTGTATTTCTTTTCCTCATATTACACAAATATATATATATATATATATATATATATATATATATATATATATATATATATATATATATATATATATATATATTTTCCCAGCTTGCATAGCTAATGTGCATTTTTGTGGTTATCAACATTATGCCACACTTTCTGTCAAATCTTTACAGGAATAGTTCACCCCAAAATAAAATTCTTTCATCATTTACTCATCCTCATGTCATTTTTTCTGCAGACTTTCTTTCTTCTGCAGAACACAAATTAAGATTTTGTGAAGAATTTCTCAGCTCTGTACAATGCTAAAATGTTGAAGCTCCAAAAATCACATAACTCAGCATAAAAGTAATCCATATGACTCCATTGTATAAATCCATATATTCAGAGGCGTCAGAGGAACAGGAACGGGTGTGTAACTTGCAGCTGACTGCATACACGACCATCGGCTCCGAAGAAAATTTCTGAATGAACTCGACGTATTTGCCCGCTTTTATGCCAGTATGTCCGAGGGCAGGGCTTGGCTGATCGCGTCTACGATGGCAGGTTGTAGACCAGCTAGATCTTCCACGTCCCGTCCAGGGGCCAGACGTGGAGATCCAGAGATCTGGGTGCCGATGCCTGTGCGTGCCCCGTCACTGAGAAAGAAGGTCTTTCCTCAGGGGAATTCGCCAGGGAGGGGCTGTCGCAAAGATTACGAGGTCCGAGAGCCATGCCCAGGTGGGCCAGTAAGGAGCCACTAGGGTGACTTGTTCCTCGTCCTCCCTGACCTTGCACAGCACCTGTGCAAGAAGGCTCACTGGAGGAAATGCGTACTTGCGCAGCCCCGAGGACCAGCTGTGTGCCAGCGTGTCTGCTCCAAGGGGAGCCTCTGTTCAGGTATACCAGAGCGTGTAGTGGGAGGTCTTTCGGGAGGCAAAAAGGTCTACCTGGGCCTTGCCGAATCGTTCCCAAATCAGCTGAACTGACTGGGTGTGAAGCCTCCACTCTCCACCGGACCAGCGTCTCCACCGGGCCAGCTTTGTCGTGACAGCGCATCCGCTATCACATTGAGGTTGCCGGGGATGTGAGTGGCGCGCTGCGACAAAGGAGGAGACAACGGGCAAGTCGCGACATGTGGCAGGAGTGTACGCCGCCTTGGTGATTTATGTACACTACCGCGGTGGTGCTGTCTGACCTGACTAGGACATGTTTGTCTCGAACTAATGGGAGAAACTTCCGCAGGGCAAAGAAAACAGTCAGCAACTCTAGGCAGTTGATGTGCCAGCGCAGTGGGGCCCCTTTCCAATGGCCCGCGGCTGAGTGCCCGTTGCACACGGCGCCCCAACCCGATCTGGAAGCGTTGGTCGTGACCAGGATGCGTAGGGACACCTGCTGCAGGGGCACTCCTGCCCATAAAAAGCAGAGGTCTGTCCAGGGTTTGAAAGTTTGGTGGCAGGCGGTGGGTATTGTTACACGGTGCGTGCTGTGGCACCATGCTCGTCTCGGGACTCGAGTCTGAAGCCAGTGCTGAAGTGTTCTCATATGCATCAACCCCATTGTGGAGGACCATTGTGCCTGGCCTGAAGGTAGGCAGTTCAGCACTGACTGCGCATGCTCATTGGAGAGACGTGCTAACATTGAGACTGAGTCTAACTCCATGCTGAGAAAAGAGATTAGGGATGCACCGAAATTTCGGCCGCCGAAAATTTTCGGCCGAAAATGGCACTTTCAGCACTTTCGGTTTTCGGCCGAAAGAGAAAAAAGGCCGAAAATATGAGCCGAAAATATATACCTCCTCGCCCCGCCCCTCAGAGCTCAGATTTCAATCTGGATCGATCTAGCCCTTATCACAGCGCTACCAAACAAAGGCGATCATGTCAGCGGTGTGGACATTCTTCAAAGTTTCTGATAAGGACATCAAATTTGCGATCTGCAGTGTTTATTCAGCAGAACTTTCAAGATATATATATATATACAGAATACAGCAAGAGATTCTACAGGAAAATGTCACAACTAGCGCAGCTACACCACAACTTGAGACGTATCTAGCTGAACTATGCCAGAAGCGACAATCCCCTTGACTACGGGCGCATAAACAAACACCGCTTTCCTTTGCTTGCGCGGATTGCGCACAGGTATTTATCTGCCCAAGCACCAGCACAGAGAGTGAGAGACTGTTCAGTGCAGCATCTCATGTTCTTGATGAGCTTTCTGACAGGAGAGACTGTCAGAACGTTTAAGCAACTTTTGTTCTTGAAGAGAAACCGGTCACTTGTACTTAAATAGAAAGCGGTCCAATATGATGTGAATAGCAATTACATTACACTTGTTCTTCACTTGAGGATACATCTGTCGTTTACAGCTGAGGTTGGATTTAGTTCAATTACTGCTGTTTTGCACAATCATTTTCACTTAAAGTGTACATACGTTTACATAAACAGAATAGAGCACTGCGATATATATAGATCAGTGGAATAGAGGCCCTCTGCCATTCTGTGTTCTGCCTGTTGTTTTAATTAAAATTACTGTTGCATATTTAAACTTTTTGAAAGATGTTAGCTAAGTTCATTACTTGAATGTTGTTTTGCATATAATAGTTTTCTAAAACTTTACATTATTTGGATGATTGTTAATAAAATCTGTAAAATTAGATTTTTACAGAACTGAAAGAAGAAGAATATTTAATATAGTTTTAATATATTTTTTGTCCAATTTTGTTGTGCTACTTTCAATAAAAGTGTGATTTATTTTATTGGTTTGTAGTTTTTCAATTCAGATTAATTAAATTCATGAAATTAATGAAAAAGTATAACATTAATACAATTATACACAACATTTTTTTTTTTTTTTTTAAATAGGTAAAAATTTCGGTTTCGGTTTTCGGCCAAGTGCATCCTGGATTTTCGGTTTCGGTTTCGGCCCAGAATTTTCATTTCGGTGCATCCCTAAAAGAGATACTCTGAACCGGGGTGAGTTTGCTCTTTTCTCGGTTGACCTGAAGCCCCAAGCGGCTGAGGTGGCCCCCTCTACCTGGCAACTTTACTCCCGAAGTGGCGCTTGTTCGCGAATTGGTGTTCTTCCCGGGCTGGAGACCCACAGAGGTGCGCAGTTAGATCAGTGCTCCTATTCCTGCAGGAGAGGTTGGAGGGAGGCTGTCCCCATCCACCTTGAAGGTGTATATTGCTGCTATCGTGGCCCACCACGACGCAGTAGACGGCAAGTCTTTGGGTAAGCACGACTTAATCATCAGGTTCCTAAGAGGTGCCCGGAGGTTAATTCCTTCCCGGCCAAGCCTGTTCCCCTCCTGGGATCTCTCAGTGGTCCTCACAGGCCTTCAGAGACCCCCCTTCAAGCCGCTAGAATCAGTTGGACTCAGGGCCCTCTCCCTAAAGACTGCCCTGCTGATCGCACTCGCCTCCATCAAGAGGGTCGGGGACCTGCAAGCGTTCTCTGTAAGCGACACTTGCCTGGAGTTCAGTCCAGCAGACACACATGTGATCCTAAGACCACGACCAGGCTACGTTCCCAAGGTTCCTACCACGCCCTTCAGAGACTAGGTAGTGAACCTGCAAGCACTGTCCCGGGAGGAGGCAGACCCTGCCCCTTTATTGCTGTGTCCGGTACATGCTTTGCGTACCTACTTGGACTGCACACAGTGCTTTAGACGTTCTGAGCAGCTCTTTGTCTGCTTTGGTGGACAGCAGAAAGGGAACGCTGTCTCCAAACAGAGGCTTTCCCACTGGGTGATGGACGCCATTTCATTGGCCTATCACACACAGGCTGTGCCCCCCTTGCGGGTCCGAGCACACTCAACAAGGAGTGTTGCGTCCTCGTGGGCACTGGCCAGGGGCCCCTGGCAGACATATGTAGAGCAGCGGGTTGGGCAACGCCTAATACCTTTGCGAGATTTAACAATCTCAGGGTTGAGTCAGTATCGTCCCATGTTTTCTCACAATTCGGCGGAGGAATTCGCTGACCCAATCCACTACGGGTACTCAAATCTACCCTTTACTGAAATGGGTGCTCCACAGCTCCTCCTGTGTGTATTTTCTGTGGTACGGTACCCTTGCGATTGGACCCGCATCTCCCTTAGGCAGTTCCAGCTGCCCTCCGGTTGCCGTGCTGTAGCAACTCCCCCTCCTTGAGGCTGGATCTACCACCGCACCATTTTTTCCACATGTGACCTGAGTGGCCCATGTGACGTATTTCGCCACTTTACCTCCCCATTCCTGGGCAGGTGTGGTCTCCGCAGGGTATTTTCCCAACTGGGTAAGACCCCCTTCATACGTTGCATGTAAGGGCCCCAGCCGTTTTGTTCTATGCGGGAAACATAGAGAGAAAAGTGGCCCGGCTAGGCTCGGCCCAGGTTGGCAAGCATCGCGTTGTTCCCCTGCTCAGGGTAACCAAAAGGATTCTGATGACTTTTTATGGGGCACTGGGGAAGGGTACGTGCAGTCTGACACAACTGGTCACCATTGCACATGAAATACTTGCCCGCTCTTGTGTCAGCAGTACACGTACACGGCTCAGCGCATGGCGTGATTTGAATTGGACCCCTAGTGTCGTTTCTTCGACACAATGTCGACAGACGGAGGGAACAAGACGATGTGTCCTCCCGGCCACATCGCTGAGTGGCTGTAGTGGCCGGACCATTTCCGGCTCCTCAGAAAAATCCTGAATGAACTCGATGTATTTGCTTGCTTTTATGCCTGTATGTATTTTTATGGGAGGTGTATGCAAATATTGTCTGCCTAATTCCCATTGGCCTTTTTTCATAGATCAGAGGCATATTCGGCACTCAAGAGAGACCCCTAGTGTTGCTTCTTCGACACAACGTCTCGTTACCTCCATCAGGGAACGGGTGTTACATCCGTGACCTAGACGTATCTGAAACTTAATGCATTAGAGTATTGGCATTTACCAGATTACAGGGTTTACCACTGTTATGCTGTCAACGATGTTGCCAAATTTGATATAACGTTACACATGCTGTATAAGGTTAGTAAGCGATTTTATCCAGCTAAAATCCTTTTATCATGTATGTTTCCTTCTTGTGGGTATACTTTTGAAACATTGTGAATCTTAACGTTTATGGACTGGCCCTATTCACTTCCATTGTAAGTGCCTTTTTGTAAACAAGATGTGCTTTTTTCTTTCTTTTTTTATATATAAATGAGGGATGCATCAAAATTATTTTAGTGGTAATCAACATTATGCCACAAATACTGTCGACTGAACCTGAAACATTGCTTTAAACTTTTTGAGAGAGAACCCATTTTAACTAAAATAGTAACAATAACTGTTGTTTTGAATTTTTTTTAGTAATTCACCATTTTAGAATATAGTAAGAATTTATAAATATGAAATTACCCTAAGGAAGGAGTGGGCAAATATTGAAGTGTCTTAACCTGTAGTCAATTACAGTGACTACAGGTTAAGACACTTCAGTATTTGCCCACTCCTTCCTTAGGGCCACTGTAGCCCAACAGCGCACTGTGTACTGGTTAAATGTGAAGTCATCAACTCTGACCCAAAGTAAGTTACAGAATTCAAACATTCGTAAGACTCAGGAATTCTAGATACATTCTTTATTTTTTTTATTTTTGTATCTATGTCTGTTCCATTTGAGGTCATTTATATGCTAGACAACTCCTAATATATATATATATATATATATATATATATATATATATATATAAACCTGTATTACTTTCTTCCGCAGAACACAAATGAAAATATTTTAAAAGATGCATGTGGTTTTGTCTATACAATGCCAAATGACAAAGTCAATGAGGTTCAACACTTTCAAGCTCCAAAAAGGACAAAGGGAGTATAAATGTAATCCATATATCTCAAGTGGTTTAATCCATGTGTTCCGCAGAAACAAGTCAAGTTTAAGACACCATACGAGTAAATAAATGATGAGAGAACTTTATGTTTTTGAGGAAATATTCCTTTAATGACATTTGTACAAGGAAAGACAAATCCATTTCAGATATATAAAATTACTATATGCTTTTTGTCTCTATTGTCTTTTTATCTTCTAATTATCAGGTGATGGAGGAGGAACAATAGTACTACTAAATGATAGTGCTGAAATGGCCACACCTGCCGTGATGCTACCACTTGCTGTCCTGTTGGCAAATGTTCAATATCTAGTTGAATAAGAATCCTGATCTTGAAGAAGATCCAGACTGAGTAAAGGATACTAGCTCAGTTACTCAGTATAAAATATTAAGTCAGCATTAAATATTAAGACATATCTTTTATTTGCATGATTGTTGTGTAACTGATACTTCATGCATAGTCTTTAACTGATCCTGCCTCTTTTAATTCATTTTTAATAATGAAAAAGTAATACAATTAACCTGCACTATCATTTTCGTTTGTGACTTGATTATGAAGTCACTACTTTAATTTCACAAATAAAATGTTTAGCACCATCAAATGTGACCCCCCTTTCTCCATTGATGGCCTTTCCAACCCTGTCTGGTATGCATTATGTTCTAATGATGGATTTGTTTTCTCCCATTTGATTCGCTGACATAAAATACCTCTTAAAAAAGGAGGAAACAGCGCCATACTCTGTACCACATGGAAAATTGTCCAAAAACAAGTTTCTTAAAAAGTATCAATTTCTCATTTAATTAATATTTCTATGTACTTTTTAAATTCCTACAGGTTCAAACTAAAATGTAATAGGCCTACACAGACCTAATTTTTCATGCGTTTGTCAATAAGAAGAACTAACTGTGCACCTGCACTTTCCATAAAACATTGTGATATTCTTTTTTGTCTAAAAAGAAATACAAATCAACACTGTGTTATTTATTTATACCACAACTGCATTAAAGAAAATTTACTTAGGGTAAACATTTCCAAATAAATGCAATAATATAATAGATGCCACTATCTCCAAAATTTCCCAATGAGAAAATGCATTAGTGCATTTTCATTGTGGTATACTGTACAAGCAATGCTGACATTTCATAGATTTTTTGTTAAACTATGCTAAAATAAATCACTTAAAAGCCTCATATAATTTTCATCAAATATGAGGCAAAAAAATACAAGGAACATACCGAAATGTATTAAATAGAGCAACATTTGGAAAACATCTACAGGTGTCTTCCCCATAAGGGCGGCCAGAGAGAACAATGTTATCTTGGAGAACAAGTCAAACATCATTTGACTTAAAAACAGCATATTACTGCCCTTTTATTGCCAACTCATTATTCAACATAATGAATGCTAAAACATTCATTATGTTTTAGCTTGTTTTAGCAGAGGGGGCACACATTTTTATTATTCTTCAAGTACTGTAACTTTTAAAAGTTTGTGAAACAATAGCTGTAATGTATTGACTGACTATTGTAAGAGTGAGGTTCCTTTAAGAGACGAAAAGCCTGGTGAGGGTGGGGCTGTTCGGGGAAGACGTTGGTGTGTTGAGTTCAGAGTTTGACTTGGTGTTGAACACACCAGATGTTGTTCTGTTATATGCTACACTGAGTTCAGTAAAGGTTTACAAGGTTATGAACGTCTCCTCATGTTCTTCAAAGATATTACACTGGCGACGAGTGGACTCGAACCGACTGTGTGCAGATAAGTCCATATGATGCGACTGTGCAGGTGTGTGAAAATAATCTGCGTCTGGAAGCGAACATGACTACACTCGGCCGTATCGAAGAGTTTGACGAATGTTCGAGTAACTCTTTTGAGGAATACACAGAAAGACTGGAATGTTTTTTTCATGCGAATGATATTGAGGATGATGCAAAAAAACGTTCCGTTCTGCTCAGTGTGTGTGGTGCAAAAGCGTATTCCACGTTGCGTTCAGTGCTTGCCCCAACGCCGCCCTCTGCTGTGTCTTATGCAAACATTGTCGCTGTCTTAAAACACCATTACAGCCCAGCACCATCAGAAATTGTTCAACGTTTTCATTTTCACAGTTGTAAGCAGAAATCTAATCAAAGTATTTCAAACTACATTGCTGAGCTTCGACGTTTGTCTGCGCACTGTGCCTTCGGGGATCAGTTAGAGACAATGCTGCGTGATAGAATTGTGTGCGGGGTTATGGATGAGGCGTTACAGCGACGCCTGCTGGCTGAACCTACACTAACATTTAAAGAGGCAGAAGAAAAGGCACTAGCTGCTGAAACAGCATTGTTAAATGCTCGCCTACTTCGTCAACATCAAAACGAATCACGGCTGGAGGACGACGTTAATTATGCAACCCATGCGCAGGCATCGGTTCATAAGACAGCAACTTCAAATGAAAATCCTAATCGTGACAAGCCATGCTTCAGATGTGGTGGTCAGCACACCCCACAAGCCTGTAGATTTTCCACGGCTGTATGCCATTACTGTAAAAAAAGAGGAGACATTGCTCGTGTGTGTTTAACAAAGACTAAACATGGTACTGACAAGGATGCAGCCGGCACCACAGCAGAACGGTACACAAACATTATAACTCACAAAAAGCAAAATGATTATTCCATTTACAGCACCACTAATAAATCAGGAAGAGGGGGGCAGAGGCCATATCTGGCCACTGTTATACTTAACAAACAAACACACACAATGGAAGTGGATTCAGGAGCGGCCTGTTCTTTGATTAGTGAGCACACCTATCACTCATTGTGGCCCTCTAAACCCCCTGAAATACATGCCAACAATGGAATACTTAAGCAATGGTCACAGGCAACCTTGGAAGTGAAAGGAAAAATATTTGTGGAAGTAATATACAAAGGAATACAAAACACACTGCCTTTGTTTGTCATCCAGGGCCAGGGAACTAGTCTGTTGGGACGGGACTGGTTTGATGCCCTGGGAATATCAGTGGAAGGTGTACACAGGGTACAGCTGCAGTCTATGGAGAGAATACTGGCTGAATACTCAGAGGTTTTTCAGGACATTGGGGTTTGCCGGACCCCCCCGATCTCTATTGACATTGATTCCACAGTAACTCCACGTTTCTTCAAAGCCCGCCCAGTTCCTTTTGCTTTACGGCCCCAGCTTGATGAGGAGTTGGACAAATTGGTGGCTCAAAGAATTTTTGAACCTGTTCGCCATGCAAAGTGGGCCACACCTATAGTGGCTGTAGCAAAAAAAGATGGGGGCCTGAGGATTTGCGGTGATTACCGCTGTGCTGTGAACACAGCTGTTAAACCCGATGTGTACCCTATACCCACAGTATCTGAACTGTTCTCGAAGCTAGCTGGAGGAGTAGTTTTCACTAAACTTGACCTGAAACAGGCTTATCAGCAGCTTCCAGTGGATAATGACGCAGCCGACTTACTGACTATTAACACTCACCGTGGGCTTTTCCGGGCTCGACGGTTGCAATTTGGGGTGTCAACGGCCGTTTCAATATTTCAAAGATTTATGGACACTTTTCTCGCAGGAATTCCAGGAGTCCAACCATACCTGGATGACATCCTGATTTCAGGCAAAACCATGGAAGAACACAATGAAAGGCTACGGGCCGTACTGAAGTGCTTCGCAGAAGCTGGGTTGCGACTAAAAAAAGAGAAAAGCATTTTTGCTGCCACTCAAGTGGAGTTTTTGGGGTTTAGAGTGGATAAAGATGGCATCAAACCAACCCGTGAAAAAGTGGATGCGATCCGAAAAGCTCCGCCCCCACAGAACAAAACAGAACTTCAGGCATTCTTGGGGCTGCTTAACTTTTACAGCTGCTTTCTTCCCAATAAGGCCACCGTCCTGGAACCCCTGCATCGCCTTCTAGACCAGTCTGCTACTTGGCAGTGGGGTGCAAAGCACAAGATGGCATATGCTCAGGCGAAAGAGTTGCTGCAAACGGATAAAGTGCTGGTCCACTATGATGAAAAGAAACCCCTGGCAGTGGTTTGTGACGCCTCACCCTATGGGCTTGGGGCTTTATTGTTCCACATGGAATGTGATGGCCAGGAGAGGCCCATCTGCTTTGCTTCCAGAACAATGTCCATCACTGAGCGGAATTATGCCCAAATTGATAAGGAAGCATTGGCGGTTGTTTTTGCGGTCAGAAAGTTTCACCAGTATCTCGCAGGCTGCCATTTCGCGATCTTTACAGATCACAAACCCCTGCTGGGTGTCCTGCACCATTCCAAGCCTATGCCTTTCACCACGTATGCTGCGTTGGAGTTTGATCATGGGGGCTTACGACTATGAGCTGTGCTACAGACCGGGCAAACAAATGGGCAATGCTGACGCCCTGAGTCGCTTACCCTTGCCGGCATCTGATACTGTTACACCACCACCATTGGAAATGTTACTGCTTGAAATGGTGCCAGATGCACCTATGCATGCTGAGCGAATCGCTAACCTTACACGCAAAGTAATGCGCTGGGTCCTGCATGGGTGGCCGGCTGATGTAATGGATAGCCGGTTCAAACCATTCCTTTCGCGCCGCCATGAACTCTCTGCACACAAGAACTGTTTGCTATGGGGAAGCCGTGTGGTTGTTCCTTGCTTGGCAAGAAGAGAAGTACTAGCTATGTTGCATGACGCTACACCGGGCATGGTACGCATGAAGGGACTCGCAAGGAGTTATGTGTGGTGGCCGGGCATGGACCGAGACATTGAGGAGACTGTCAAGGCATGTGAAACCTGTCAGATGTCACGTCATGCACCTCCTAATGCGAGAGTGCACCCTTGGGAGTGGACGACAAAAAGATGGTCCCGGCTGCATATTGACTTTGCAGGCCCTTTTCAGGGCAAAATATTTCTCATAGTGGTTGATGCACATAGCAAGTGGCTGGAGGTGTCTTTGATGAGTTTCATGTCATCGTCAGCCGTCATCAACACACTGAGAATACTTTTTGCAACACATGGTTTGCCTGACGTCATAGTCTCAGACAATGGTGCTTCGTTCACTTCTGCGGAATTCGAAGAGTTTGCAGAGCGCAATGGCATTCGACATGTCACTACAGCACCATATCACCCAAGCTCAAATGGTCAAGCTGAACGCATGGTGCAGACCACCAAGGAGGCCCTGTCTCGCATCACCAAGGGCGAGTGGCAGACCAGGCTCGCTCGTTTCTTGTTGTCACAGCACGTCACACCCAATTCATCAACTGGAAAAAGTCCTGCTGAGATGCTCATGAATCGGCGACTCACCACTGCCCTGGATCGTCTGCACCCTGATCATGATGGTGATATGCTTCGCAGACAGGAGCTTAATGCTGAAAATTGCCCTGGCACAGTCAGAGAGTTTAGACCTAAGGACATGGTATACATGAGAAGCTACACCAGAGTTTCTAAGTGGGTGCCTGGAATCATTGTAGACGTCACAGGGCCCCTGTCATACAAGGTCAAAGCTAGTGATGGGCAAATGCACAGGCGACATGTTGACCAGTTGCTGGACAGGACGGCACCTTTGTCCGACCAATCAAGGCCTGAACCAGGTGGCTACTCTGTTCATCCACCTGAGTCTCCAGGGGCTGAGATGTTTGCATTACATCCACCTGCATTAGATGTGGGAAACCCTGATGTTGACCTTACGGGAGCTGAGGGCATGTCTGAGTCCCCTCATTCTCGGAGATACCCTGTAAGAGAGCATCGGCCTCCAAGAAGGTTTTCAGACTTTGTGGACTGGGGAAAAGGGGTGTAATGTATTGACTGACTATTGTAAGAGTGAGGTTCCTTTAAGAGACGAAAAGCCTGGTGAGGGTGGGGCTGTTCGGGGAAGAAGTTGGTGTGTTGAGTTCAGAGTTTGACTTGGTGTTGAACACACCAGATGTTGTTCTGTTATATGCTACACTGAGTTCAGTAAAGGTTTACAAGGTTACGAACATCTCCTCATGTTCTTCAAAGATATTACAATAGCAGTGTAATTTTTTTTAAGAAACTGTAATTGAGAAGTAACTATTTGGCAGTACAACAAGTAGATTAATGCTGATCATCATAAATTGTTAGATTTCAACTCAAATATCGGATAACTGTCTATGAAATGACATTCAAGCCAAACAGCAGAATGCTACATTGTCACAAATCTCATGTAGTAGATCATGTTGAACATCATCCAGCTATAATCTTGGAAACAAAACTTCAATTTTGTGCAACAATGACTCAAACGTCTATGCCCTTCATACCGCCAGATGAAAAAAAAAAAATTCAGCTATAACTTCCAGTTCGATCATCAAACAGGAAATCGATGTGCAATGCCTTGTGCTCTCTTGTATGCTGCACAATGGCAAATACAGTAGGTCATCGTGGCATTCTATGGGCATAGAACATTTTTATATTGTGCCAAGGATACATAATATAATATATAATATGTAGTATGTTTTTCCGAACATGGATTTTCTGAGATATCAATTTAGAGGCTATGACAACATGACATTCTCCCATTATGATTTGTCATATGGCCATGAAAACTGAACAAAGTTAGTTAAACACATGAGAAGACAAGTCAACCATGGCAGATTACACCAGACATGTGTAGGTTTATTCAGTAGGCTGACTTGTATTCAAGTAATTATTATGCCTCAGAGCACGTTGGACCAGGCATCTTTGAAAAAGGCCTTGACACCCTCATCAGGTGCAATCTTCTTCCAGCAGTCAATAATTTTGCTGTACATTATGTCAGCTATAAAAAAAAGTAGAAAGAGTTAAATACTTTTCTCCCACACCTTTTGACCCATTCTTTTTAATGACTTTTCCCAATGATTCCTGATTAGTGGATCCTGCAGTCAAAAAAATAAATTTCAATCCAATTTAATATATTAAGAGTTGAGCAAGGAATTTTCTTGCTTCCATGTCTACTAGATTTGAGGTCATCTACATGCTAGTGTATGGCTAAACATTGATTCACTTTTAGCAGGTATACGCATTTTAAAACGTATAGTCTCTCTCTTCTGGGAAAATAGATAAAACATTTTGATTATGTGTCTTGCACTCCATTTTTGTCCAATAAGATGCTCTAGAATGAGAATGTCCTACCTCAAACACTAGCCATGACACTAGTCTACACTGGCCATGAGCGCCATGTCAGGTCAAAAGCAAATAGCTTCAATTATAAATCGGAGTTGTGCTGTACCATGACCGTGAATCAGTAAATTCCATTATCAGCAGCCATATCACCCTGCATGGTTGCCCACTAAATCTCAGCAGGGTTGAGCCTGGTCAGTACCTGGATGGGAGGCCTCCTGGGGAAAACTAAGGTTGCTACTGGAAGAGGAATTAGGGAAGCCATCAGTGGGTGCTCACCCTGCAGTCTGTGTGGGTCCTAATGCCCTAGTATAGTGATGGAGACACTATACTGTAAAAAAGCACCGTCTTTCGGTTGAGATGTTAAACCGAGGTCCTGACTTTGTGTAACTCTGGTCTTGTGGACAAATTCCCCCCATTGGCCCTTATCTATCATGGCCTCCTAATAATCTCCATCCCTGAATTGTCTACATCACTCTCCTCTCCTCTCCTCTCCACCACTAGCTAGTGTGTGGTAGGTGTTCTGGCGCACTATGGCTGCTGTTGCATCATCCAGGTGGATGCTGCACACTGGTGGTGGGTGAGGAGATTCCCCATATACTAAGTAAAGTGCTTTTAAGCGCTATATAAAAGTAAGGAATTATTATTATTATTATACAACATTATAGTAACATTAATGACTACATTCAGTTTCCTTAAAGGGATAGTTCACCCAAAAATGAGTAAATTCTCTCATCATTTACTCACCCTTATGCCATCCCAGATATGCATGACTTCAGATCTGCTGAACTTAAATGAAGAATTTTAGAAGAATTTCTCAGCTCATTTGGTCCATACAATGCAAGTGCTAAAATTATAAAGCTCCAAAAATCAGTCAGCCAGAGGTGGGGAACTCAAGTTACATGACTTGACTCGAGTCTGACTCGAGTCGCAAATTTAATGACTTGTGACTTGGCTTGAATAAATGAAGAAAATTACTTGACTTGACTTTAACTTGAGAACCAGCAACTCGAGACTTGACTTTAACTGCATGACTCGGCAATGACTTTACTGTTTTTTATTATTGTTAGTTTCAATAACGTATTATAAACAGTAATGAAATGTGTCAAAAAATCTATTAATGCATATGCAAACATGTAAGTCTGCCAACAACACTGATCTGTATCTGTGCAGTTAATGCTGCACTCACAACGTACCAAAATGACAGATGATTGTTGAGTTCCCAAAATAATCTCCTTTGGATATAAAGATTTTTAATCTTTTTCATCACACATTTCAAAAACCACAAGGAAAGGTAAGTAAATCATTTAATTATACTTTAATTATCCAGAAAGATTAATATGTAAAATTACTGTTCAAATGTTTGACGGTTGTCAGTAAATTAAAATGATTCACAATTAATCTCATGATTTGTAGCGTGACAATTTTGTAATAACCCGACTTGAATGCAATAGGCTACCTTTATATATAAATGTATCTCTGAAGGGAACTGACTGTCTTCAGAAAAGTTTAGATGGCATTTTCTTTTCATCTTACCTCCGTATAATGCCTAGTAAAATATTGTTTATAAGCGCAAGGCTGCTTTGTGTACAAGAGTGTAATGCTTTAGGAAGGGTAAGGAGGCCACGAAGGCGAGTTGCCCCTCTCAAGGTAAGGATCTTTAATGGGCGCTTTGCAGTGCACACAGCTTCACAATAATCTTACAGCTTGTTTATAAATCAGTGTCACAATAATCAGTTCGCATCCCAGGCTCTCTCTCTCAAGTGCTGGTGGCGTGGGTGTTTTATCCGCTCTCCCCGTGATCACTGGAATTAGAGACAGGTGTTTAGACATAATTTAGCTCAGTGTAAGTGCCCTTACCGCTTCCCTCTCTCCGGACGGGCACTTGACCACACCCCCGCTGCCACAAAGCATTATCAGGTTATAGTTATATTTACAGTTATGTTAACAGTTATATTTCTGCTGTTCCATTATTACTGTCAGAGAGTGAATTTGCATTTTCATTCTGCCGTTTTTGTTAGATCAATGTGAAAATCTGATCACATTTTTTACTCAATTCTGAAATGTTTACATTTTTATTAATAGGTTAATTTCTGAAATAAATATGTATAGTAATGTGTTATACAATATATTTATATACAATTCATATAAAAGAATGTATGTAAAGATATGTATATAAATTCATCTTTTCAGAGCAAAAATACATATTTATTTCAGAAATTAACATCTATTGATTTTATTACTGTGGCTTGACTCGACTTGACTTGAACTCATCAGGACTTTGCTTGAGGTGAGTCACTGACTTGACTTGCTTGATTTGTCTGCACTGCACTTGAGACTTGACTCAAGACTTGATGGTTAAGACTTAAGACTTGCTTGTGACTTGAACATGTGTGACTTGCTCTCACCTCTGAAGTCAGCATAAAAGTAGTCCATATGACTCCAGTGCTTAAATCAATGTCTTCTGAAGCAATATGATTTGCGTGGGTGAGAAGCAGTTACATCAAGTCCTTTTTACTCAGTCAATCTCCACTTTCACTTTCACACTCTTCTTGTGTTTTTGGTGATTCACATTCTTCATGCAATATTCTTAAATATTTATCTTTTTCTCACCCACATCTATCAAATCACTTCTGAAGATATGGATTAAAATGCTGGAGTCATATGGGTTACCTTTAAGATGGCTATATGTGTTTTTTGGAGGGTAAACATTTTGGCACCCATTCACTTGCATTGTATGGACCTACAGAGCTGAGATCTTTGTGTTCAGCAGAAGAACGTCATACACATCTGCAATGGCATGAGGGTGAGTGAATTAGAGAATTAATCAATTTAAAGTCTCATATGCAAATAGAGAAAATTACAACATTAAACATAATAATAATAATAATACATTTTATTGTATGAAAATGTATAAAAATGCATATAAAAAATACAACTAATAATAAATCAGAAAAAACTAAAATAATCAAGTAAAAGCTAATCTGAAGAAGCATGTTTTTAGATAAGATATACAAATGCCTAAAGTCAACTATCAACTGGAAGTGAATTTCACATTTTAGGAGTATAAGATGAAAAAGCTCTGTCGCCCATGGAACGCAATCGTGTTTGAGGGACAGCCAAAAGACCAGATTGAGATTAGCAGATTACGCATCGGGGTATACTGTTAAAATATCAGACAAATACTGAGGAACCAGACCATGCAGGGCTTTATGTTAACATAAGTATTTTCAAATCAACACGAAACATGACAGGGAGCCAGTGCAAGGATTGCAAAATAGGAGTTTCTGGTCTGATCATAGCTACTGAATTTTGAACATATTGCAATTTGTTATGTGTGGATTTAGAGACCCCAACATTAGTCAATGCGGGAGAAGACAAGGTGTTGATCAGTTTTTCAGCCAGAGAAAAAGATAGCACAGGGCGTAATCTTGCGATAATATTGGACTCCGTTAATTTTTCTCAAGGCCTCATATGCAATAAAAAAAAAAAAGCAATATCAAAAAGAAAACTTGAACTAAAATTCCCCAAACTAAACAATGATACCAGTAAAATGGCACTTTTATCTTATAGAAAAAAAATAAAAAATGTTTCCTTGCAATGAAAGCATTTTATTTCAGTAGTGGCCACATAGTGATTTGGCAGTTGTCAATGCTTTGAGAGCATTTGACTCGAGACCGGAGAGCTATTGTGAACAACCTGTAATTTGCTTATGTGGGAGATTGAGGGTGTTGTATCTTACCTCCTTTGCATCCAGACATCATCATCATACGCTGAAAAACTGTATCAAAGGGATAGGATGCAAGACCAGCAACAGCAGTGACAGTCTGAGCAATCATCCAGTTCACCACTATGTGGATGTTCTTGGTAGCATGCATAAAACGTAGACAGGTTATGTTTGTTTTTAATGCCTTGTCAGCTTCTATAGCTATTTAAAAGTCACAATCTCAAACCGCTTGAGTGTGTATGGGACAGCATGCAAAATAACAGTGTACGCTAACCTTGAGGAGGGTCACCCCCTTTTGGATAATGAAATGTTATAGAAATAGATTTTTCTAGGCCACTGATATGACTAGAGTATACATCTTATGTGTGTGTACATCATTAACATCTGTCAAAAGTAGTATTCATTTCTCTTGTGTGCTAAACATTCCACCATTAAAGTGAACATCTTTTTACCTTACCTACAAACAGCTTTACACAAAACTTATGGCACATAGTACAACTTAAAGTGATTTAAAAAAAAAAGCTGATCTTCGCTCTATAGTAAAACTACTCAAACCCACCTTTGGCAGTATCACAGATACCGAAGTAGGCCGCTCTATAGATGATGATACCTTGCACAGACACATTGAAGCCCTGATACAAGCCCTTCAGACCATCAGACTTGAAGATCTTCATTAAACAGTTGCCAAGGCCAGAAAACTCTCACTCTGCACTGGCCTTTCCAACGTCAGCAGCCAAACGGGTTCTGATAAAGTCAAGGGGGTAGACAAAGCACAGAGAGGTGGCTCACGCAGCACCACCAGAGGGAAGTTTACCAGCGAAGTACCTCCAAAACTGGGTGCGTTTGTCAACGCCGTCTAGATAGACCTTCTTGTACTTATCTTTGAAGGCAAATTTGAGGGCCTGTGTTGGGAAATACCTGATGACGTTGGCCAAGTTGCCCATCCAGTAGGATAGAAAGCCCTGCTCCTTGGGAATACGTACTATGCAGTCAAAAATACCTTTGTATTGTTTGCCTGCTGTGGTCTGCTTGCTGGCATGCTGGACATGCAAGAATTTTTTAAAGAACCATTTAAATTTTAAATAAAAATAAAAGGTACATATTTGAAAAAGGCTATTAACTCTGCAATTAGCCTAATTCTCAGCATGACATTTGAGTCTTTTAAAAGTTGTCAGTTGTCAGCATGAACAATTTTGAAGACTGTTCTTCAAAATTCATGAAGTGTCTTTCCTGTTGATGCATGTGCTATTAAAACAGGAAGTTGGGCGGGACATGATGGGCTAGTTTTTTGTAAAAATTTTTGATGGCTTTAAAATGTATTACTTGCTATTGCTAGTCAGAAATAAATGTTATGGACCCTTTTCACAATTCTGTGTTTTGGAGCATGGAATTAAAAGGTTGCAGGGTAAACATTTGATAGTGGTGAATGGGAGCGAATGGGAGATCACATTAAATACAATTTTTGCTTCCGCATTTGCTTCAAAAACGGCATTATTACGTTTACACAACTTTCTAAATGAAGACAGAAATAGACAGTAGGGGATTACGACAGTTAAAATAGAGAAGATAGCAAATTTACGGTCACTCTGTCAGCAGCTGTGTTAGAAACCTCATCGTATCTGTAGTAACTCATTTTCTTTTTTTTTTTTACTAATTGTGAATTAATAAATAATAAAAAAAATTGCACCAAAATAAATT
The DNA here is from genome assembly GCF_025860055.1 of Xyrauchen texanus. Classification (NCBI taxonomy): domain Eukaryota; kingdom Metazoa; phylum Chordata; class Actinopteri; order Cypriniformes; family Catostomidae; genus Xyrauchen; species Xyrauchen texanus. The sequence continues at coordinate 50,700,941 of NC_068279.1, forward strand.
TAGATTTACGCTGCTAAATAAAGCGGATGCATACAATAAAACAATAAGTCCCATACAATTGTTCCAGAGGTGAAAACAATATTTTTAAATGCTGGTAACTGGTTAATTTTGTTCCAATAATTTTTTTAATGAAACCAAAGACTAAATGGTTTATCACCAACTACACCAAATCTTGTTGGCCCCCAAAAATGGGGCTTCACTGTTTTTAGTAGAACAAAGCATTTGCTCTGATTATGAAGGAAACTGCTGCATCACACTTTTCTTTTCCTAAATGCACATTGTAGATGTGGCCTTCCATGACATGCAGAAGATCTTTTTGGCAAATACCCTACATACACTGATCAGCCACAACATTAAAACCACTGACATGTGAAGTGAATTTCATTCATTATCTCGTTACAATGGCACCTGTCAAGGGGTGAGATATTAGGCAGCAAGTGAACAGTCATTTCTTGAATTTCATGTGTTGGAAGCAGGAAAAATGGGCAAGCGTAAGGATCTGAGTGACTTTGACAAGGGCCAAATTGTGATGGCTAGACGACTGGGTCAGAACATCTCCAAAACAGCAGGTCTTGTGGGGTTTTCCCAGTATACAGTGGTTAGTACCTATCAAACGTGGTCTAAGGAAGGACAACCGGTGAACCGCCGACAGAGCCAAAGGTTAGTCTGTCTGGTCCGATCCCACAGAAGAGCTACTGGAGTATAAATTGCTGAAAAAACGTATTGCTGGCCATGATATTCAAGTCAAGTCATTTTTATTTCTATAGCACTTTTCACAACACACATAATTTCAAAGCAGCTTTACAGAAGATCAGGCATTAACAGAAGAAAAAACTGTAATGTCTATGATTCATCATTGTGTAATTAGATAAAATACGTTTGTGAATTGTGTTTAAAAATAAGTAATTAAATAATAATTGTATGTATAACCCCAGTGAGCAAGCCAAAGGCGAAAATAACTCCATAAAACTCCATAAGATGTTGGTTAATGGGAGAAAAATAACCTTTGGAGAAACCAGACTCACTGTGGGGAGTCAGTTCCCCTCTGGCTAACATCATGAATATAATGCTAATATTACTTATGTATATTGCAAGTCATGGTTTAAAATTATTAAACCAAGTAAGTGTTAAGGGACAGTGTTTAAAAATAATATTCTAGGAACTATTAACAGGACAGAATTTTGCGATCGTAATGACCGTGATGGAAAATAGCGTGGTAGAAGGTCACTTAAGTACTGCAGAGCTAGACCATTCAAAGCTTTGAATGTAGTTAACAGAATTTTTAAATTAATAAAACATTTAACTGGTAGCTTGATAACAATGATAAAATGGGGCTAATATGATCATATTTCTTAGTTCTCATTAGCACTCTGGCTGCTGCATTTTGAACCAATTGAAGTTTATTTATTGATCTTGCTGGACATCCTCCCAGTAATTCATTACAATAATCTAGTCTTGAGGTCATGAACGCATGAATTTGTTTTTCGGCATCAGCAACAGAGAGCATGTGCCGTAATTTAGCAATATTTCTTAGGTGGAAGAATGCTGTTCTACAAACACTGGTAATTTTATTTTCAAAGGAAAGATTGGTATCAAATATAACACCTAAGTTCTTCGCTGTTGAAAATGATGTAACAGTACATCCATCGAGAGTCAAATTTTATTTTTAGAGGTTTTTGGTCCAATAATTATTACCTCTGTTTTGTCGGAATTGAGTAGAAGGAAATTTCTGGCCATCCAATCATTTATTTCATTGGCACACTCTGCTAATTTGGAGAATTGTGAAATCTCATCAGGTTTTGAAGAAATATAAAGTTGGGTATCGTTGGCATAACAGTGGAAACTTATTCCACGATTCCTGATAATATCTCTCAGGGGAAGCATATACAAGGAGAAAAGCAGAGGCCCTAAAACTGATCCCTGTGGCACTCCATACTTTACTTTTGTTTGGTTTGACAATTCCCAATTTACATAGACAAAGTGGTAGCGTTCTGCTAAATAGGACCTAAACCATGCTAATGCAACTCCACAAATGCTAACATAATTCTCTAGCCTATTCAAGAGAATGTTGTGATCTATCGTGTTGAATGCAGCACTAAGATCTAAAAGCACTAGAAGTGAAATGCAGCCGCGTTCAGATGATAAGAGCAAGTCATTTGTAACTCTGATAAGTGCAGTCCCTGTACCGTGATGAGGCCTAAATTCTGACTGTATTTGTTCATATATACTATTAGAAATGTACATATTTGGGAGGATAATACATTTTCTAGTATTTTCGACATAAATGGGAGATTTGAAATCAGTCTATAATTAGCCAGTTCTCCAGGATCAAGTTGTGGCTTCTTAATAAACAGTTTAATAACTGCCATTTTAAAGTTTCTTGGTACGTGTCCTAAGGATAGCGATGAGTTAATAATATTAAGAAGAGGTTCTGCAATTAGCTCTTCATGATCTATGACAGCGAAGTATTGAAGTAGCATGTGAGGAAAATTACGAGACACTGTTTTCTGAGGTGCTATGACAGATGATTGCATAATTCCAATTTTATTTCTGGTTATTTAAATTTTCTCTGTAAAGAAATTCATGAAGTCATTACTCTTGTGCTGCTACGTTATCTGGTTCTGTTGAGGCTTTATTCCTCACCAATTTATCCACATTACTGAATAACCACCTAGGATTGTTATGGTTATGTACTATGAGTTTACTAAAATATGCTGACCTGGCAGCTTTTAGTGCATGTATGTAGCTACAGACACTATCTGTCCATGCACCACAAAATAATTGTAATTTTGTATTCTTCCACATGCTCTCCATTTTCCGGGCTGCTCTCTTTAGAGCACAAGTGTGATCATTGTACCATGGTGCAGGGCTTATTTCTTTAATTTTCTTTAATCGAAGGGGGGGGGGTGACACTATCAAGAGTGCTAGAGAAGACTGCATTTATATTTTTTGTTATTTCATCAAGTTCTTCTGGGCTTTGGGGTTTACTGAGTGTATGAGATAGATCTGGACGATAATTAGCAAAGCTATCTTTAGTGGTCGAAAGAATTGTTCTACCTGAACGATAGCGTGGTGTAGATTGAGTAACATTAGTTGATCGCAGCATACAAGAGACGAGGTAATGATCCAAGATGTCATCGCTCATCCATTTCTATATTATCAACATCAACTCCATGTGACAGAATTAAGTCTAGTGTATGATTATGGCAATGAGTTGGTCCTGTTACATTTTGTATGACTCCAAGAGAGTTGAGAATATTGATAAATGCTAATCCCAATGTGTCGTTTTCATTATCTATGTGAATGTTGAAGTCACCAACAATTAAAGCTCTATCTACATTAACTACAAGATCTGATAAAAAAAAATTAGCAAATTCACCAAGGAAATCAGAATAAGGCCCGAGTGTCTTTAGAAAGGTGCCTATCACACGGCTGCATAATCGCAGACCTGTCAGAGTGCCCATGTTGACCCGTCCACCGCCAAATGTGCCTACAATGGGTACATGAGTGTCAGAACTGGACCATGGAGCAATGGAAGATGTGGCCTGGTCTGATGAATCACATTTTCTTTTAGACATGTGGATGGCTGGGTGTGTGTATGTCGTTTACCTGGGGAAGAGATGGCAGCATAATGCACTATGGGAAGAAGACAGGTTGGCGGAGGCAGTGTGATTGTTGCAGACCACGTACACCCCTTGATGGCAATGGTATTACCTGATGGCAGTGGCCTCTTTCAGCAGGATAATGCGCCATACCACACAGCAAAAATTGTTCAGTAATGGTTTGAGGAACATGACTGTGTTCAAGTTGTTGTCTAGGCCATCAAAATCTCTATAGGATGTGCTGGACCAATAAGTCCTATCCAAGGAGGTCCTACCTCGCAACTTACCGGACTTAAAGGATCTACGGCTAACATCTTGGTGGCAGATACCACAGGACACCTTCAGAGGTCTTGTGGAGTCCATGCCTCTATGGGCAGAGCTGTTCTGGTGGCACAAAAGGGAACCTACACAATATTAGGTAGGTGGGTTTAATGTTGTGGCTGATCAGTGTATAACTACATTTACGTGCACGAATACTCTATAAAAAAATATTGAGGTAAACAGTACATTTCTCAGTTGTTTACAGAATTATTGTTAGATTTTATGCATTATTACATATTTGGTGCTGCCAGGTTTGACTGAGAAACTGTTATGTATGACCTTGTCTTGTTTTACCTTTGCCCCTTTGTTTACCATTTTGTCCCTTGTTTTACTCCTTAGTTTTCACTTTTGTCCCTTGTTTAACTCCATAGTCTCCTTGTTAGCGTTTGTGTTCTCTGTCATTGTTTTCACCTGTCCTCATTAGTTCACCATTGGTTTCTGTTTATTCCCTCGTTATCTTGTTGGTGTTCTGTTTGTTCATTGGCCCCCTTGTCCCACGTTTATGTATTTAAACCCTGTCTGTTTGTTCAGTCTCTGTCTATCGTTGAACGTTGTTAGCCTGGTATGTTTTCCCTGCCTGTATTCTCAGTGTTGTGTTTATTTCCCCATTGAGGGTTTCCCTTTGTGTTTTTCTGTTCCAATAAAGTAAGCCTGCGTTTAGATCCAGTCTCCTCGTCTGCCTTCGCTGCCTTCTGTTCATAACAGAACGATAGACCGCCAAAATATGGATCTAGCGGCTTACCTTACGGAACTGACCCAGGCGGATTTGACCATCCGCGAGTACTCCCACTTCTTTTCCGCTGTTGCCATCCACACCGGCTTCGACGACAAGTCCCTGAAGACCATCTACCAGCTCGGGCTACCAACATACCAGCTGAGGGAATTGCCGAACTCCGGAGACCTCACGTGGAGGGAATATGTGTGTCTAGTCTTGAGAGAACTCGCTGCCGGGGAACCACCTCCCTCAATCCCGGTTTCCGCCTCTGGGCTTTCCGTGCCTGCCACGGCCAACGAGCCATCGTTGCCAGCTTCGTCCGCCCGGCGGAGGAGGAGAAGAGGAAAGGCTTCTGCTCCCCAGTCTCCGCCTGCCACGGTCAGCGAGCCAGAGCCCACGCCTGCCACGGCCAGTGAGCCAGAGCCCTCGCCTGCCCCGGTCTGCGAGCCAGAGCCCTCGCCTGCCCCGGTCTGCGAGCCAGAGCCCTCGCCTGCCCCGGTCTGCGAGCCAGAGCCCTCGCCTGCCCCGGCCTGCGAGCCAGAGCCCTCATCAGCTACGGTCAGCGAGCCAGAGCCCTCGCCTGCCCCGGTCTGCGAGCCAGAGCCCTCGTCAGCTACGGTCAGAGAGCCAGAGCCCTCGTCAGCCACGGTCAGCGAACCCAAGCCAGCGCATACCACGGTCATCCAGCCAGAGCCTGTCGCCTCGGAGGTCAGTGAGCCAGCGCCTGTAGGCTCGACCGTCCCTGAGCCAGCGCCTGTAGCCTTGACCGTCCCTGAGCCAGCGCCTGTAGCCTCGACTGTCCCTGAGCCAGCGCCTGTAGCCTCGACCGTCCCTGAGCCAGCGCCTGTAGCCTCGACCGTCCCTGAGCCAGCACCAGTAGCCGTGACCGTCCTAGAGCCTGTGCCCCTCTAGTCCCCCGAGCTTTCCAGAGCTCCGCCTTCCAAGCTTTCCAGAGCTTCACCTCTCGAGCCTCCCAGGGCTCCGCCTCTCAAGCCTCTCGAGCCTCCCAGGGCTCCGCCCCTCCAGCCCCTCGAGCCTTCCAGGGCTCTGCCTCTCAAGCCTCCCGAGCCACCCAGGGCTCCTCCTCCCAAGCCTCCTAGGGCTCCGCCTCCCAGGGCTCCATCTCTCAAGTCTCTCGAGTCTGCCAGAGCTCCTCCTCCCGAGATTCCCAGGGCTCCGCCTCCAGAGCCTCCCTCAGCTGAGCCTCCCTCGGCTCCGCCTCCTGAGCCTCCCACGGCTCTGCCTCCTGAGCCTCCAGAACTTCCCACGGCTCCGCCTCCCGTATCTCCCACGGCTCCGCCTCCCGAGTCTCCTACGGCTCCGCCTCCCGAGCCTCCTACGGCCTCCAGAGCCTCCTGAGCCTCCTACAGCTCCGCCCCCAGAGCCTCCTGAGCCTCCTACGGCTCAGGCCCCAGAGACTCCAGAGCCTTCCAGGTCTCCGCCCCAAAGCCTCCTACGGCGCCCCCTTCCTCGGCTCCATCTCCTGAGCCTTCCTCGGCTCCGTCTCCTGAGCCTTCCTCAGCTCTGTCTCCTGAGCCTTCCTCAGCTCCGTCCTCAGAGCCTTCCAGGCCTCCGCCTCTAGAGCCTCCTGTGGCGCCACCTCCATCGGCCCCGCCACCAGAGCCTTCCAGGTCACCGCCTCTAGGGCCCCCTCCCAGGGCCTCTGACCCTGTTCCTGACCTGTGGCCTCCTCCCAGGCCTCCTGACCCGGCCCCTGTCCTGTGGCCTCCTCCCAGGGCCCCTGACCCTGTTCCTGACCTGTGGCCTCCTCCCAGGCCTCCTGACCTGGCCCCTGTCCTGGGGCCTCCTCCCAAGGCCCCTGACCCTGTTCCTGACCTGGGGCCTCCTCCCAGGGCCCCTGACCCTGTTCCAGTCCTGTGGCCTCCTCCCAGGCCTCCTGACCCGGTCCCTGTCCTGTGGCCTCTTCCCAGGCCTCCTGAACCTATCCTTGCCCTGTGGCCAGCTCCCAGGCCTCCTAAACCTATCCTTGCCTGGTGGCCAGCTCCCAGACCACCTGAACCTGTCCTTGCCCTTTGTGCCCCCCAGGACTTCCTGCCTGCCCTCTGTGCCCCTTTGGACTTCCTGCCTTCCCTCTGTGCCCCCTTGGACTTCCTGCCTGCCCTCTTTGCCCCATTGGACTTCCTGCCTGCCCTGTGTGCCCCCTGGACTCCCTGCCTGCCCTCTGTGCCCCCTTGGACTTCCTACCTGCCCTCTGTGCCCCCTTGGACTTCCTGCCTGCCCATTGTGCCCCCTGGACTGTCTATCTGCCCCTCGTTGCCCCCCGGACTGCCTGTCTGCCCTTCGTTGCCCCCTTGGTCTGTCTGCCCACCACAAGCTCCCCCCCAGTCAATGGACATTTTTTTTTTGTTTTATGTCACTGTTGATCGTCTGGGATCCGATCCTTTGAGGGGGGGCTATGTTATGTATGACCTTGTCTTGTTTTACCTTTGCCCCTTTGTTTACCATTTTGTCCCTTGTTTTACTCCTTAGTTTTCACTTTTGTCCCTTGTTTAACTCCATAGTCTCCTTGTTAGCGTTCGTGTTCTCTGTCATTGTTTTCACCTGTCCTCATTAGTTCACCATTGGTTTCTGTTTATTCCCTCGTTATCTTGTTGGTGTTCTGTTTGTTCATTGGCCCCCTTGTCCCACGTTTATGTATTTAAACCCTGTCTGTTTGTTCAGTCTCTGTCTATCGTTGAACGTTGTTAGCCTGGTATGTTTTCCCTGCCCGTATTCTCAGTGTTGTGTTTATTTCCCCATTGAGGGTTTCCCTTTGTGTTTTTCTGTTCCAATAAAGTAAGCCTGCGTTTAGATCCAGTCTCCTCGTCTGCCTTCGCTGCCTTCTGTTCATAACAGAGCGATAGACCGCCAAAATATGGATCTAGCGGCTTACCTTACGGAACTGACCCAGGCGGTTTGACCATCCGCGAGTACTCCCACTTCTTTTCCGCTGTTGCCATCCACACCGGCTTCGACGACAAGTCCCTGAAGACCATCTACCAGCTCGGGCTACCAACATACCAGCTGAGGGAATTGCCGAACTCCGGAGACCTCATGTGGAGGGAATATGTGTGTCTAGTCTTGAGAGAACTCACTGCCGGGGAACCACCTCCCTCAATCCCGGTTTCCGCCTCTGGGCTTTCCGTGCCTGCCACGGCCAACGAGCCAGCGTTGCCAGCTTCGTCCGCCCGGCGGAGGAGGAGAAGAGGAAAGGCTTCTGCTCCCCAGTCTCCGCCTGCCACGGTCAGCGAACCAGAGCCCACGCCTGCCACGGCCAGCGAGCCAGAGCCCACGCCTGCCACAGCCAGTGAGCCAGAGCCCTCGCCTGCCCCGGTCTGCGAGCCAGAGCCCTCGCCTGCCCCGATCTGCGAGCCAGAGCCCTCGCCTGCCCCGGCCTGCGAGCCAGAGCCCTCATCAGCTACGGTCAGCGAGCCAGAGCCAGAGCCTGCCCCGGTCTGCGAGCCAGAGCCCTCGTCAGCTACGGTCAGAGAGCCAGAGCCCTCGTCAGCCACGGTCAGCGAACCCAAGCCAGCGCATACCACGGTCATCCAGCCAGAGCCTGTCGCCTAGGAGGACAGTGAGCCAGCGCCTGTAGCCTCGACCGTCCCTGAGCCAGCGCCTGTAGCCTCGACTGTCCCTGTGTTGTGTTTATTTCCCCATTGAGGGTTTCCCTTTGTGTTTTTCTGTTCCAATAAAGTAAGCCTGCGTTTAGATCCAGTCTCCTCGTCTGCCTTCGCTGCCTTCTGTTCATAACAGAAACAGATCTGTAATTAGAACAAATAATTCACATAAGAACCGGAATTAAAAAATAAATAAAGTTTTTGTTAAAAGATGTTTTACATTTTAGGAGTATTCTAACACATACCTCAAAGCTATCAGACATGGACTAAAAGCCAAAAACTCTCATTTTGATTTAGTAGTAGACAGTATAGCAGTCTTGTGACCCTCCATGTCTCTGTTAGGCCTGGTCATGCAAATAGACTATCAGTGCCACAACCTTGGTGCTTAACAGCAATTTTAAAAAATGCCAATTCGATCGAGGTAATCATTACTACAGCTACTACCATTCTGGCAGCTCGATTTAAGCACAAACATCAACTTGCTATTATGAAATAATCAATAAATGTTACATAATTAGGCATCACTTCTTTCATGCACCCAATTCAAACTATCATATGAGCAGCTAGTTTCAGAAAGCTACAATTTGATATTATTGTCCTGCTGAATTTAAAAGTTAGTTTTATCAATTAGGTTCAGCTAATGCAGTAAATAGGCTTAATTAATAACAAGTACATGTCTCCAATGTCAAAATGTCTTCACTGTACGATTCACATTCTCTGTCTCCTGCAGACTAGGATATGTGACTTCTAACATAACAAAATCAAGATCAGAATGCACAATCTCAACCTGCTCAGAAACAGATTTTCCTATCGATTGCGGTGTTGTGGGAGAATAGGTTTCAGTCACCAATGGCTCAGGAACAGTGTTAACACAAGGGAAATCACTATCCAATTATGTTTTCTGTCCACAGTTGGCTCTTGACCTAGCAGTGCATCTACTGGAAGATGCAGGTTGACTCCAAACAGCAAGTAATGTGGTGAGTATCCAGTGGTTGCACGTGGTGTTACATTATAAGCATAAACCAACTTAGGAAGGTGTTCTGGCCAATGCTTATTCGTTTTAGGGGAAGTGTACTTAATACATCATGGAGCTTTCTGTTAAAGTGCTCACACGGAGTGTTACACTGAGGCTGATAGGGTGTGGTGGGGGTTTACTTTACACCATACATTTCACACAGCTCAGCAATCATGTCCCTTTAAAAATGTCTGCCCTAGGAGGACGTATCCTTGGCTGTGACATCATGGTTAAAATGCACCTTTAACTCTTTTTCATCCACTGCTCCACATCATTATACATGCCAACCCAGAAGCATTGTTGCCTCAAAAGGTTTAGCATGTGCTCAATGCCCGGACGTCCCCTATTGTCATGAACACTTTCAAGGACCTGTTCTTTTAGACATGAGGTTAAGAGCAGCTGCTGACATTCACTACAATGTTGTTCAGTCATAATGCGATAAAGCAAGCCATCCGGCTCTCTAACACACTTCCACTGCTTTATCAGTGACAGTACAGACTTTGATTGACCAGATCTCTCACGAGTGGTGGGCTTTTGTTTACCTTCCCAAAAGGTTCTGAAAGAATTTAGAGTGGGATCTTTCATTTGAAAATCCTTCAGTTCAGCTGTTGTATAACTCGGCAGGAGTAGGCGTACTTCCTTAAGGGTTACTGCCTTCCTCTACTCCACACTCTAAAGCACAAATCTTTCTAACCCTACAGCACTTCTCACCAGCCATCACTAAGTCAAGTTCTAAGGCTGTTCCTTTGTTTATGATATTGCAGATGGCAATGAATTCATGCTTCCCTGCTGACAGCTTCCTAGAGAGGGCATCAGGAGCTGCATTATGCCGTCCTGGGGTGCTTTTCCCAAACAATGATGTAGCTCACTGCTTAACCACCATAGTACGATGTATCGTTGGAGAAATGAACTAGCTATTCATGACTGTTTACAGAAACAGAAGTAACTATGTCGCACATCCATCATTTGAGCCACATTGGTTAAACAACATAAAACTGTCATTAATGACATTGTGCAAGGGGTGGAGTAAAAACGTATGTGAAATTGAATTATAATAGCTCATTTACTCGGACACCTGAAAGATGTTTAATGCAAGATACCAGCTGAAAAAATTAAATCGGCAGGCACTGTGTAATGATACAGATGCATTGCACTGCAATAGATGTGTTTTGCTCTTCGGGGTTCCCCAATGTGCTTGAGCACAAACGCACATGTGCACTCTTCCAATGGCCATGTTCTATTCAGAAGAGATAATCCCTATGTTTTATTCCCTTCAAAGTCTTTACCGTTAACTGTGAGAGCAGTGGACGTGTGAAAGATATGGGGCTACAAAATAACAGTTATTTGGAATTATCTTTTTAAGCCATTTTTATTGAAAATTCAGTTTGATCTATTATGATCGTTCTCCCTATAAAGTGCCCTACAGAGGCTGATTCATCACTTTTGCATTAACATGGAAACAGAAGCTGTGTTCTCCAACAGAATCTGCTTTTGTTCTGCATTTTCTCTTAACAGACTTTATAAGCACTTAAATATTGTGAAAATGTTCAATATTGAAGACACCGGGTGCCACACTCTAATCAGCTAATTAACTCAAAACACCTGCAAAGGCCTTTAAATGGTCTCTCAGACTAGTTCTGTAGGCTACACAATCATGGGGAAGACTGCTGACTTGACAGCTGTCCAAAAGACGCACAAGGAGGGCAAGACACAAAAGGTCATTGCTAAAGAGGCTGGCTGTTCACAGAGCTCTGTGTCCAAGCCATGGGTTTCAGCTGTCGCATTCCTTGTGTCAAGCCACTATTGAACAAGACACAGCGTCAGAAGCATCTTGCCTGGGCTAAAGACAAAAAGGACTGGACTGCTGCTGAGTGGTCCAAAGTTATGTTCTCTGATGAAAGTAAATTTTGCATTTCCTTTGGAAATCAAGGTCCCAGTGTCTGTAGGAAGAGAGGAGAGGCACAGAATCCACGTTGCTTGAAGTCCAGTGTAAAGTTTCCACAGTCAGTGATGGTTTGGGGTGCCATGTCATCTGCTGGTGTTGGTCCACTGTGTTTTCTGAGGTCCAAGGTCAACGCAGCCATCTACCAGGAAGTTTTAGAACACTTCATGCTTCCTGCTGCTGACCAACTTTATGGAGATGCAGATTTAATTTTCCAACAGGACTTGGCACCTGCACACAGTGTCAAAGCTACCAGTACCTGGTTTAAGGACCATGGTATCCCTGTTCTTAATTGGCCAGCAAACTCGCCTGACTTTAACCCTATAGAAAATCTATGGGATATTGTGAAGAGGAAGATGCGATACGCCAGACCCAACAATGCAGAAGAGCTGAAGGCCTCTATCAGAGCAACCTGGGCTCTCATAACACCCGAGTAGTGCCACAGACTGATCAACTCCATGCCACGCCGCATTGATGCAGTAATTCAGTCAAAAGGAGCCCCAACTAAGTATTGAGTGTTTTCATGTTCATACTTTTCAGTTGGCCAACATTTCTAAAAATCTGGAGATACTGAATTTGGGATTTTCATTAGTTGTCAGTTTTAATCATCACAATTAAATGAAATAAACATTTGAAATATATCAGTCTGTGTGTAATGAATGAATATAATATCCAAGTTTCACTTTTTGAATGGAATTACTGAAATAAATCAACTTTTTGATAATATTCTAATTATATGACCAGCACCTGTATATGGAATAAAGTTATAGAAGCCTCAGCGAAGTGAGATGATGTCCACACAGCAAACTATGAAATGAACAATGCTTCTAACCACAGGTGTAGAGCTGGTTTCAGGAAACACCTAATCGTTGAACTTTGTTGGTAATGATGGAACTTCCGACCATAGTAGGCTAACAATGCTTTTGGGAAACACACCCCTGGGCGGTATTTCACCTCAAAATCGAAAACGTATAATTGAGCGATCGATCTGTGCTCAATTACACCGAGCTTGGCCATTTTTAGATGGCACAAAGGGTTGTTATCTGTGATGACCAAAAACTCAGAATCCAACAGATAACCACAGCATATTTCAGAGAAAGCCCACTTGAGGGCCGGTAGCTCAAGCTTCATGCTACTATAATTTCTGTCATTCCTTTCTGCTTTAAGAAGTCTCCTACTGGAATAAGCTATGACTCTCCTACACACACCCTGCTGCTGGTATAAGACAGCACCAAGACCTTTACTGCTCTCATCAGTTTCCAATGTGAAAGGAAGATTGAAATCTGCATACCCTAACACAGGAGTAGAAGTAAGCGCCTCTTTCAGCAGATCAAAAGCTGATTGGCACTCACTTTATGGCTCCAAACTGCATCACAGGTTCACTAAATCATGGAGGGGGCCAGGAATTCTAGAAAAACCCTCAATTAACTTTCTGTAGTAACTACAAAACCATAACAACAAATGTAATTCATTAAATCTACTGGTAATTTTCCATTGCTTGACCACTGCAACTTTACCTGGATCAGTACCAATACCATAAGCTGAGATTTGATGACCTAAGAAAGTTACTTCTTGCTGCAAGAAATTACACTTTTCAGGCTTAACCTTGAGACCTGTTTGATTTAGTCTGTTAAAGACTACTTCCTGTCTCTGTAAGTGCTAAGGGAAAGTGGGCAAGTACACTAGCATGATCTGAAAAATTAGATCACCCATGGAAGCCCGCATAAGACATTGAAATGTAGAAGATCCATTGCAAACCCCAAAGGGCATCCGAGAATATTCAAAGATTCCAAATGGAGTCAGAAATGCAGCCTTTTGCCAGTCTCGCTCGAGGACAGCAACCTGATGATATCCGCTAATTAAATCAATGAAAGAAAATAATTTATCTCCTTGTATTACATCAAAGCTTTTTGGGTAAACCGTGGTCTTCATCCTCGAGAGCAAAAACTTCAGAGTACTTCATCAACAAATTACTCATCTCTGCCTTCTGTTCAGGAGTACCACCAATGTGTAGCTTATTGAGAAACTCTTTGGAGCTGTCCTCAAATAACTGACTGTCTTTTGTGTGAACTTATCTCTTCAATACTAGCTGAAAGTCAAATTAGCAAGTCTGGTTCTGGCCTGTAACCAAATATCGTCTGGGGAGAGATGCACATCCTGTACAGGAAAAAACAGTTTCTCTGAAGACACAAGAGAGAGAACAATAATCAGATTGCCAGGTAAGGGTGTGTTCACTGGTTCTAACAGGAAGTCAAAAGAACAATCTTGAAACGTATTCTTTGCTCCCTTGACCATTACCATTGTAATTGATGAAGCAGATATGTATACTATGTATTTTCCAGCTACTCGGACTACGCTTTTCTTCTCTAGACTGCTGGCATTCTGCATCTGCTGGAATGCCTCCCTCCAATCAGACTGCAACTCTCCGACAAGGGTAGTATCAAACTCTGTATGAATCAGTTGTCTACATCTGCTAATGATGTTCATGCAAATGAGGTCCAGTACAGCAGAACAGTTTTGTGAGACTCTGACTACTATAAAACCACATTCTGGTTGGGTAATACCCATGAATTCAACCTCCAACTCAAAATAACCTAAGGTATGTCTAAAACGTTGGCAGGTGTTCAGCCAAACTGCTGTGGACAGGTGTTCTCTCAAGAAACTCTGAAGAAATAGTACTGACTTGGCTTCCTGTATCAAGTAAACAAGAGGCCATTACTCCACTAATCTTTAGATTAGCAACAGGACATTTTCCCACAACATAGTGGAGTAGTCTGCCATGACAAGTATCGATATTGGCTGAGCCTATGGACTGCCCTCGCACTGCCTGGCTCATAGCAAGCTAAGATGCAAATTTCCCTGCTGCACTGGTGATTTAGCATTCTCTGTGATAATCTGTTTGTTTTTCTTCACACACCTCTTTGCTATGTGTCATACACCATTACACTGAAACAAATTTGCTGACCATCATCTGTAAACCTTGGCTGCATTTTGGGTTTACAATGAGCCATGGGATCTGACACGGGAACTGCAAAGTGAGTTTCTCGACAACTTGTGTTAGCTATCCTATAGCTTTTTCCTGATCTGCTAAAATGTTTCAGACTCCTTCAAGTGTAGCAGGGTTTTTCTCAGGTATACAAACAGAAGCGCACTGAGCTTCTGCTGTCTATTTTCTGACACAAGATTTTGGATCTTCTTGAGACCACATAAGGGCTTCATCTTGCAATTCAAATAGTGTTGACTTTGGCTTACAAAGCTCCCTTCTAAGGCCTGTGTCCCTAAAACATTTAAAATTGCATTTGATGACTGCTTCAGGATAGAACACAGAATCTGGGACAAAGCATGAGAGTAAGTACAAACATCCTCACCTTCCATTTGTTTATGGCTATAGAATGTTTGAAATAACTGACACGCACTGCCCTTTTCTCGAAAAGCTTCCCTCAGGTACACAAAGATGTCAAATGGTCGCTTTGTTTCATTCCCCATCCATAATGTGACCTCTTCTAAGGCTGCATCCTACAAGAGGAGCGTATGAGGTCTACTGTTCCTCGCTGGTCTGTTTTCTAGCATGTAGTGCCCTGTCTACTTTGTCAATGATGCAATGTTCGGGAACTTGCTACTTTGTCGCGATAGTGCATATCGCAGTGGCATTTTGTGGTCCGTTCTGCATAACGCAGTGGCTCATTGTTCAGCATATCGCGGCACATTTCCCGGCTGAACCACCAGCCCGCTCGGTTCATCCGATGGACATTCCGCCCCTGTCCAGCCCTGGTGGTAACAAAAATGTAGCCGGTGGTTGTAAAGAAACAACACAGGATACAAAAATTACTTTTTGGTGTTTTATTCTAATGGCTGTTAATAAAAATCCCAAATAATTATCAAATGATGCACAAAACAGTGAGCTCTCTTGCACAATACAAGTTCCGGTTCTTAAAGAGGCCACATCCAATTTATGACTAGAGTAAATTACATTAAGTTTCTCCACTTGGCTACAAAGAGAAGACACTGACAGTTTTGCGGCAGGTAGGTGTCAGTTCACGGTTCTCTTTATTTGTATGGTATCCGCAAACAGTGGCATAACCTGGGTTGGGAGGGTTACTTTTCAAATGTATTCCACTACAGATTACAGAATACATGCTGTAAAATGTCATTTGTAATGTATTTCGTTAGATTACTCAAGGTCGGTAACGCATTCTAAATACTTTGGATTAATTCTTCAGCACTGGTAGAATTTTTCACATGTTTTGACTATAAAAAGTAAGACAAAATACACATGTTAAAAATACATTCTCTAAAAAAATGAAATGTATTATGCAGTGTTGTTTCTAAGTCAAATTGATCTTGTTTTAAGGAATTTTAGATATTTTTTACAGGAAAACAATACAAAAAATATTATCAAGAATAAGATTTTTGCCCTAATATCAAAGGTCTTAATAGAAAATAAATTATGATCTAATTTGAATTTTCTTGATAAAAAATATGATTGTGCCTTGTAATGTGCATGTAAAATGGCTGGAAATAGCATTTTAGCTTAGCATAAAGCTGACAATTTATACAAGGTTTATTTCTATTTCTTCTGCTCCAAACTTCAAATTTACTTCTCTGTCTGCTCGTATGAATGTAACACATCATAAGAAAGTGTTTCACCGCTGTTCCAACGCTCTTTGGATCGCATCATTTATATGTATACATTTTTCCATCTGAAACAACTATATAATAAATGGAACAAATGACAATAAAATGCAAAGTAATCTCTTCAGTAATCAAATTACTTTATGAATATAATTGTATTCTGATTACCAATGATTTAAATTGTAACTGTAGTGGAATACAGCTACTTATATTTTGTATTTTAAATACATATTCCTGTTATATGTATTCCGTTACTCCACAATCCTGGTCATAACATATTAAAGAATCTTAGACCAATAATATTCTCCTTCACAGCCTGCACTCAAACGTTATAGTCAGTCTTTATACATAGAAAAGTCACCAAAGTAATCTTGCTCTGCAAACTAGAGATCTCACAATGATTGATCACAGATTTGCATGCTAAAAATGTCCCTTTTTCAGGACACTGTATTTTAAAATCCAAATAACTTTACAGATCTTTATTGTAAAGGGTTTAAACAATGTTTTCCATGCTTGTTCAATGAACCATAAACTATTAATTAACATGCACCTGTTAAACGGTCGTTAAGACACTAACGGCTCACAGACGGTCAAAGTTATAAAAACTTAGGACACTAAAGAGACCTTTCTTCTGACTCTGAAAAACACCAAAAGAAAGATGCCCAGGGTCCCTGCTCATCTGCGTGGACTTCGGCATGTTGCATAGCGGCATGAAGACTGCAGATGTGGCCAGGGCAATAAATTGCAATGACCGTACTGTGAGATGCCTAAGACAATGCTACAGGAAGGAAAGCTTATCGTCCTCGCAGTGGTAGACCATGTGTAACAACACCTGCACAGGATCGGTACATTTGAATATCACACCTGCGGAACACATACAGGATGGCAACAACAACTGCCCGAGTTACACTAGGGACGAACAATCCCTCCATCAGTGCTCAGACTGTCTGCAATAGGCAGAGGGAGGCTGGACTGAGGGCTTTGTAGGCCTGTTGTAATGCAGGTCCTTACCAGACATCACCAGCAACAATGTCACCTATGGGCACAAACCCACCTTCGCTGGACCAGACATGACTGGCAAAAAGTGCTCTTCACTGACGAGTCACGGTTTTGTCTCACAAGGGGTGATGGTCGGACTCACGTTTATCATCAAAGGAATGAGCGTTACATCGAGGCCTGTACTCTGGAGTGGGATCGATTTGGAGGTGAAGGGTCCGTCATGGTCTGGGGTGGTGTGTCACAGTATCATCGGACTGAGCTTTTGTCATTGCAGGCAATCTCAATGCTGTGCGTTACAGGGAATACAGGCGTATGCAAAGGTTTAGGCACCCCTGACAATTTCCATGATTTTCATTTATAAATAATTTGGGTGTTTTGAAATGAGGTTCATTGGATTAACAGAAAATGTGCAATATGCATCAAAACGAAATTAGACAGGTGCATAAATTTGGGCACCCTTGTCATTTTGTTGATTTGAATACCTGTAACTACCTAGCACTGAACTTCCTGTTGCCGACGGCATGCTGCACGAGAGTTTGTTTGTAGCCTGCTTAGGCTGCTTAGCATTTCTTATTCTTTTTCTCAAACGTTCATTGTTATATTCATTGTTATATCCTTTGTCATTTTACCGCGTTTCAGGTTTTTCTGCTTTTCTACTGTTTCATCTGGGTGTATTTTACCTGTTGCTGCTGGCACCTAGCTAGAGTCTGTGTTTGTAGCCTGCTAGTTTTTAGCATCGCTTATATATCTGTTTTCAGCGCACACCCGTTTTTTCTGCTCTGCAGTACACAGATTATTGCATAGATCTCAAAGCATGGCTTATCAAGAACAACCACCACCAACAACAAAAAATTTTGTGAGGGATTCACATCAATCTCAAACCCTCACTGCTCAGGAACAACTAACAACAAACAATTTGTGGTAAGTCATGGCATCCGCTCATGTTATTTCTTCCTGCATTGCATGTCACATGTTTACAATAGCCTCCTCCGGATGCGAGTAGTAGTACAGAGAGCAACATAAACACTTTGGTTCCGGCTGTAGAGCCCCTGCAGCAGGGCATTTGGGTGACGTCTCGGTGGCATACTCGCTCAGCAAAGAGACACCACCCTCCCATTCCTGTTAGGGTTTTCAATCGATTCTCCCCACTCAGTGATACACCCACTGAGAATTATGTTGAAAGAGCCCTTGTTATCGGCAATTCTATTGTAAGGAACGTGGAAATAGAGACTCCAGCCACTATTGTTAATTGCATTTCAGGGGCCAGAGCATCTGACATCAAATCAAATTTACAAGTGCTGGCTAATGCTAAAGGTAGATTTTCTAAAATTGTTATCCATGTCGGCACCAATGACATCCGGCTTCGCCAGTTGGAGATCACTAAAGGTAATGTTAAAGAGGTGTGCGAATTTGCAAAAATGATGTCAGACACTGTAATATGCTCTGGTCCCCTCCCTGCTCGTCGTGGTGACGAGGTTTATAGTAGATTAGTGTCACTGAATGGCTGGATGTCTGAGTGGTGTCTGAAGAATAAAATAGGATTTATAGACAATTGGAAGAATTTTTGGGGTAGACCTGACCTGCTAAAGAGAGACGGACTCCATCCCTCCAGGGAAGGTGCCGCTCTCCTCTCTAGTAATTTGGCTCATATTCTTAATGATAGTATTTGACTAACTGGGGCCCAGGTCAGGAAGCAGACAAACTGGTTAATCCGAACGTCTGCTAGCTGCCTTGAGACGTCACACAGGTCACATAAACTACAACACATAGAGACTGTATCACCTAGATATCTCATAGAGACTGTGTCTGTTCCCCCGAACTACCAAAGACAATACCCTCACTAAATCATTTAGAAAACGTTTTATTAAGGTCAAACTTGAACAAAACAAACAAATTAAAAATGCACATCATATAAAAATAGGGCTACTAAACATTAGATCTCTTTCTACCAAAGCACTAATTGTTAATGAAATGATTACAGATCATAGATTGGATGCACTCTGTTTGACTGAAACCTGTTTTAAACCGGATGAATATGTTAGTTTAAATGAATCTACTCCCCCAGGTTATTGTTATAAACATGAGCCATGTCTGAAGGGTAGAGAAGGAGGTGTTGCTACTATTTACAGTGAAGTTTTTGGTGTTACTCAGAGAACAGGATATAAATGTAAGTCTTTTGAACTAATAATGCTTAATGTGACACCGTCAGATATAAATAAAAAATCTCTGTTGTCTATTGTCCTTGCTACAATGTATAGATCACCCGGGCCTTATTCTGATTTCCTTGGTGACATTTTTTTATCAGATCTTATAGATACTGTAGATAGAGCTTTAATTGTTGGTGACTTCAACATTCACATCGATAATGAAAATGATACATTGGGATTAGCATTTATCGATATTCTCAACTCTCTTGGAGTCAGACAAAATGTAACAGGACCAACTCATCGCCATAATCATACGCTAGATTCTGTCATATGGTGTTGATGTTGATAATATAGAAATTCTGCAGTGGAGCGATGACTTCTCGGATCATTACCTCGTCTCTTGTATGCTGCAATCAGCTAATGTTACTCAATCTACACCACGCTATCGTTCGGGTAGAACTATTCTTTCGACCACTAAAGATAGATTCACTAATAATCTTCTCATACACTCAATAAACCCCAAAGCCCAGAAGAACTTGATGAAATAACAAAAAATATAAAGGCAGTCTTCTTTAGCACTCTTGATATTGTCGCCCCACTTCGATTAAAGAAAATTAAAGAAATAAGCCCTGCACCATGGTACAATGATCACACTCATGCGCTCAAGAGAGCAGCTTGGAAAATGGAGCGCATGTGGAAAAATACAAAATTAGAAGTATTTCGTGGTGCATGGAAGAATAATGTCTGTAGATACAGACAGGCACTAAAAGCTGCCAGGTCAGCATATTTTAGTAAACTCATAGAAAATAACCACAACAATCCTAGATGTTTATTCAGTACTGTGGCTAAATTGGTTAGGAATAAAGCCTCAACAGAACCAGATATTCCGTCCCAGCACAATAGTAATGACTTCATGAATTTCTATACAGATAAAATTTAAATAATCAGAAATAAAATTGGAATTATACAATCATCTGTCATAGCACCTCAGAAAACAATGTCTAATAATTTTCCTCACGTGCAACTTCAATCCTTCACTGTAATGAAGAGCTAACAAAACTTATCGAAACATCAAAAGCCACAAAATGTTTGTTAGATCCTATACCAACTAAGCTCTTAAAAGAGGTATCCCCTGTAATATCAGAACCTCTTCTTAATATTATTAACTCCTCGCTATGCTTAGGACATGTCCCAAGAAACTTTAAAATGGCAGTTATCAAACCGCTTATTAAGAAGCCACAACTTGATCCTGGAGAATTGTCTAATTATAGACCGATTTCAAATATCCCGTTTATGTCAAAAATACTAGAAAAAGTAGGATCCTCCCATATATGTTCATTTCTACAGAGAAATAGTAAATACGAAGAATTTCAGTCAGGATTTAGGCCTCATCACAGTACAGAGACTTCACTTATCAGAGTTACAAATGACTTGCTCTTATCAACTGATCGCGGCAGCATTTCACTTCTAGAGCTTTTAGATCATAGTGCTGCATTCGACACGATAGTTCACAACATTCTTGTTGTGTCCTGACAGTCACAGGCGCTGCGTTTGTGGATGGTTCATGCCCTCACTGCGAGAACCTTACCATGGCAACGTTGCAGTCGCAGCTTTCCTTCCTAAAAAGGAACACCACTCCAGCTGCCCCCTGCATCGCTCCTTCTTCCCACAGGATTGAGGACAATCCGGATGGCAATGATACTATTTGGTAATATTGTAATGTTAATTGTTTTATGATATAATTTATTTGTACATACTTTCTTGATATTTTAAATAAAATAAATTAGGAATGCAATATTTATATTAGTATAGCCAATATGAAAGTGTAATTTAATACTGTAAATAAAAGACTATTTAAAGGAAAATAACTGACATATCTCTATTTTAATTGTTTATTGGATTAGTTCTCTGTCTGAACCTCTGTCTGAGAATTTGAAATGAAAAAATTTGCTAAACTTGTCTAAGTACTGTAGGGTTTCTTGGTTCAGGTTTGGGGAATGTACGATTAATATTAATGATTGTAATCAATGATTAATCATACGGTTTGAACCAGGTAACAATACATTCTAAATTGCCCCAAAACAGGGGTTATATAGCCCAAAAGTCTGCTTCAGATATATATAGATAATTAAACACAACGAATTATAATTAATTAGGAATATACATCATATGCAGACAGGCTGTATTCATTTTCAGAACACCTTAATGGAATTAACCCGTACAGCAACCAACCAGTTCGTCCAGCAAACCACTTTGCTCGATACTCTGGATCAATTCTCCAGAAGGTTTATTCTTAGTATAAGCTTACTTAATCAAAGCACGTTAACTTACTTTGATAATATCAGCTCGTAGCTTTAGAGCGCACATTAAAGAGGCTTTGCTTTATGACCAACAAACACAGACAATCAAGCGTATAATTGGGTTTAATACAAGGAACTAGGATATATCACAAACTTACCAAACGTAGAACACATTTAACAACAAACATTAAACATAGAACAAACAAAGTAAAACAGTAAGGAAAATAAAGAGATTACTGATAGCAAACTTGTTACAACAGTTAAACTTTAAGAGCCAGCAAGGGAATTACACACTTTAACGCATTTGAATTTAGATGGAATAATACTTGCAAAATGGACCTTTGTGTCGCTGAACAAGGCTGCGTGTGTGCGTGAATGTCCTCGTTGCGTCCGTGAGCTGGAGGATTTCTGTTGGTGCTCCCCGAGCGTGGATCGCTCGCGGGAAGTTCAAAGCATCTTAGGAGTAATGGTTGAAACTGAGAGAGAGTCCTTTCACCCAGAGGATATCGGACTGCTCCAAAAACGTAGAGTGTTGAGCTTTGTCCGAAGACAAGAAAAAGACTGAGATAAACGCCAAATAAAACAAAAGACATGTCTGACGAGACTTTGAAGAGAAGTTGAAGAAAACTTGAAGAGGTTCAGAAGAGAAAGCAAGAAAGCAAGAGGGCAAGAGAGCAAGAGAGGACAAAGAGAGAGTGATTCCACACCAGATCCTGACTTTTAAGGTAGGAAGGTCACGCCTCCTTTGGGAGGAATGACCCAATGAGGCACCTCAGTTTTGGCGCGAGATGGTTCCCTTTGTCTTGTCAAGGCTAGTCATTTGCCTAATTTATGACAGGGTCCGGATGTGGTTGGAATCACTCAAAAGATGGTAAAACATAGCAGAATACATTTTAATGTAACCTTATATATATATTCAGCTAGGGCGAGTCGTAAGGTTTAATTTGATACCAAGAAACTTGTATTTGGTACACTTAAAAGTGAATATATACTCTTAAATTCTTTATATAAGCCCTCAGAGTTTAACTACACAACTAAACAATCTTAACTAGTTTGATATAACAGCAGACATACCCAAGCATATGGGAATAAAACATATTTCCTTAAAATTAAGCCATTTCTGGGTTTTAAATGAAAGGAACGTGTGTGTCTAAGAAAATCTCACATTCCTTTCTCATCTAAGGAGGAGGGTGTGGGGAGAGTAACAGTGTGTGGGGGTTTTAGGACCCTTGCAAGAATGTGTGTATTGTATTCAGAATTAATGAGTTCATGATTTTCCGTTCATACTCTACAGTACTTAATTGTATTAATCAGACTAGTTTTAACGTCAATTGTATGAAGGTAAATTATTGCCTAAAAGACTTGTATGCACAGAGTAAGATTTGTGAAAGCGTAAATCAAGTTGCAAGCATAAGAACTTTTTTTTTCACTATCACACTTTGAGCTCTGTTTTTCACCTAAACATGGCCAAAAACATAGCAAACCTGCAATCAGCTGTATACAAGCAAAGAAAGGGTGTCATGAACATATACAAATGTTTACATTATCTGCTGATTACTCTATGGATGCACACATACATTTGACTTGGATCACTTAATAGTTTGAGATGCTTGAACAGCTGTTGACATCCTTTTATTAGCATGTTGCTTGAAGGAAAAATAATTACGGTAATACATACTATATTATTATATATAAGATCAGGAGATATTATCAAGAATCGTGGAATAAATTCACACTGTTATGCCGACAATACCCAACTTTATATTTCTTAAAAACCTGATGAAATTTCACAAATCTCCAAATTAGAAGAGTATACTCTGGATGGCCAGAAATGTCCTTCTACTTAATTCTGACAAAAGAGGTACTAAGTATTGGACAAAAAACCTCTAAAAACAAGGCGCTAAAATATAATTTGACTCTCAATGAATGTACTGTTACATCATCTTCAACAGCGAAGGACTTAGGTGTTATATTTGATACCAATCTGTCCTTTGAAAATCAAATTACCAATGTTTATAGAACGTCTAAGTTACTGTTGTAACCTCCATTCCCTGATGGAGGGAACAATATGTTGTGTCGAAGAAGCAACATTAGGGGTTTCTCTTGAGAGCCCTAGCATCTCTGAACTTGAGAAAAGGCCAATGAGAAATTGGCATACAGAATTTGCATGTCACTCTCCCGGATATACGGGTATAAAGGGAGGGAAATATCCATCTGTCCATTCAGGTTTTGCACTGAGGAGCCGAGAATGAGGTTCGGCCATAACAGTGGCTCGGTTCAACGCTGTGGCCGGGAGCACACAACGTCTCGTTCACTCCATCAGGGAACGGAGGTTACAACAGTAACCTAGACGTTCCCTGTCTGTTTCTCACTTCAACGTTGTGTTGAAGAAGCGACACTAGAGGTCCATATCCAATCATGCCATGCACTGAACCGTGTACGTGTGCCGCTGATGCGGGTGTGGGCAGGCTATTGCCTGCCAAAGAGACAGGCAGCGTCAGACTGCATGTACCCTTCCCAATGCCCATAAAATTGCGATAAACTTTTTAGTTTCTCGGCACCCTAAGGGGAAGAAAGCGACGTGCCAAGCATGGCAGCAGTCCGACCAACCTCGCCTTTTCTCTCTCTATGTTTCTCGCATAGAGTCAAAGCAGCTGGGGCCATCTTAAGACTATCACACGCATTGGGGGAGACTCTGCGGAAATCACCACCTGCCCAGGCAGGAGATAAAGAGTAGTGAAATACGTGTTTTCGCTTTACCCAAGCACTGCGTCGTGGTGGGCTGCGATAGCGGCTACATACACCTTCAAGGTGAAGGGGGACAGCCTCCCCTCCAACCTCTCCTGCAGAAATGAGAGCACTGACCCGACTGCGCACCTCTGCGGACTTAGGACCAGGAAGAACACCAATTTGCGAACAAGCGCCACTTTAGGTCGTAAAGTTGCCTGGTAGAGGGAGCTCTGGCTTGGTTGATCGTGTCTACGACAGCAGGTGGTAGTCCACTTAGATCTTCCACATCCCATCCAGGGGCCAGACATGGAGGTTCCAGAGGTCTGGGGGCAGATGCCAGAGGGTGCCCCATCCCTGAGAAAGAAGGTCCTTCCTAGACGTTCCCTGTCTGTTGCTCACTTCAACATTGTGTTGAAGAAGCGACACTAGAGGTCCATATTCAATCTGTACGTCAAAAGTGATCATCCCTCTAGTGCCCCTCGCACTGAGTTTGGACGTGTGGTTTTCACTGTCCAACCTGTTGCCCTGGTTGGCCAGGACCATCCGACTCTGCTAAGCGATTCAGTTTGCCTGGCTCCTGCCTTGTTTCAGTGGTATTCACTCCACCACCGTACGCACCGAAAAAGCCAGTGCTTTATGGGCAGAGATCATGACTCTGCTCCTCAAGGACATGATAGAGCCCGTCCCTACAGCCAAGATGAAGAAGGGTTTCTACAGCTCTTACTTAATCGCACCCAAAAAGGCAGTGGGTTGTGACCAATCTTGGACTTCTCAACCGGGCCTTACACAAACTCCCGTTCAAAGTGCTCATGCAGAGACGGATTCTAACCTGAAGGACACGTACTTCCACGTCTCCATCTTGCCTTGACAATGAGCCATTCTACGGTTCGACGGCAAGGCGTACTAGTACAAGGTCCTCCCCTTCTGCCTGTCCCTATCCCCTTGCGTCTTCACCATGCCCCACTACGGGAAGTGGGCAACCGCATACTCAATTACCTCAATGACTGGCTCATTCTGGCTCACTCTTGAGAGTTACTATGCGCTCACAAGAACCAGTTGCTCAGGCACCTCGGCGGTCTAGGGCTTCAGGTCAACAGGCACGCAGGCTCCTGGATGGGGCCCCGGCTGGGTTCAGTCAATGTTGATTTTTTTCTGTTTGTTTTGTTCTGGGGGATGTTTGGGTTTTAATGGTTGCACCAATGTTGGAATGTGGTCTTTACAATTTTATTTATGGCACACATTCTATTTTTTTCATTTCAATATGTTAATATGAGTAGACAAGCCCTGATCAATTCTGGACAAATTTCTGAGATCATCCAATAAAGATCTCTTGTTAAACAAGGTGAGGAGTAAAGGAAAGCTTTCTTGGAAGAACCACAGCATTTTCTTGTTCCCAGACTTTGCAAATGATTTCTGTTTCATCAACAGAAGGTCGCTTTTGATCTGCTGTTTCTGGCCTAACTGAGAATAGATACTATGGATTGCCGTAGAGAATTTACATGCCCACAGCAAGCATTGTCCTTCATAAAGACAATGGAGAGAGTAAGCCATTTGGTGATTTTCATGTTGCTGCCTAGTGGGCCTGACTCACTGAACATACACTTGACTGTCTGAGGAAGTGGATGAATCTGCATGATTTTGGTGCCTCCTGTAGCCTGGAGTTTGTTTTGTGGAATATCTATTGCATGACTTTGGAGTGATTGGGTCTTTTGTTTCATGTATCGGCCGAATGGGCTGGCTGGAGCTTGTTTTGTGGAGGAACACACCTTCGAGACAGTTATGTGTATGATACAACATGTTGTTTTGTATTTATTCTGCTTATTGGCTGGAGCTTGTTTTATAGATTATTTTTTGCTGTGTTTTTGCTGTCTCACAAAATTTGTATAGAAGCCTTGAGCAATCCGACGGCAAAGTTGTCGCGGTGGCTGTCCCAGGTGTATAGAGTTTAGCGCATTCGTGCACAGGTTTAATGTGCACATTTTTCTTTTTTCTGTTACATCCATTCAGGGAGATGTTCGGGGTATGATTGATGCAATATTATTGGAATGTGTTTTTTTTTTGTATCTTGTTTTTGACAAGGCCAGCCCCCGGGGTGGCCCGGGGGCTGGCCACAAGTCAAGGGCCGGTTCAGGGGGCCTGGGAGGAGGAGTGGCCACTGGGGGAGCTGGCAGAGCCGCATGAGGCGGAGCGAAGGAAGGGCCGCAGGAGACCCTGGGGGCCGAGCAGAGGCAGGCCTGGGAGCTGGCCTCAGGGCAGGGGCCGTGGGAGGCTCAGGAGGCACAGCCGAGAGGGCCTCAGGAGGCGGAGCCGAGGGGGGTTCAGGAGGCGGAGCCGAGGGAGGATCAGGAGGCAGAGCCGAGGTAGGCGATGGCGTAGAAGGCTCTGAAGGCGGAGCCGAGGGAGCCTCAGGAGGCACAGCCGAGAGGGCCTCAGGAGGCGGAGCCGAGGGGGGTTCAGGAGGCGGAGCCGAGAGAGGCTCAGGAGGCTCAGCCGAGGGACCCGAGGGAGGCAGAACTGAGGGAGGCGATGGCGTAGAAGGCTCTGAAGGCGGAGCTGAGGGAGGCTCAGGAGGCACAGCCGAGAGGGCCTCAGGAGGCGGAGCCGAGGGGGGTTCAGGAGGCGGAGCCGAGGGAGGCTCAGGAGGCTCAGCCGAGGGGCCCTCAGGAGGCGGAGCCGAGGGGCCCTCAGGAGGCGGAGCCGAGGGGGGTTCAGGAGGCTCAGCCGAGGGGACCTCAGGAGGCGGAGCCGAGGAAGGCCTAGGAGACGGAGTTGAGGAAGGCGGAGCCGAGGATGGCTCGGGAGGCCCAGGAGGCGGAGCTGAGGGAGGCGGAACCATGGAAAGCCCTGGGGGCTCAGGAGGCGGAGCCGTGGGAGGCTCTGGAGGCTGGGCCGAGGAAGGCTCAGGAGGCGGGGCCGAGGAAGGCTCAGGAGGCAGAGCAAAGGGAGGCTCAGGAGGCAGAGCTGAGGGAGGAGGTGGCGCCGTAGGAGGTTCAGGAGGCAGAGCAGAGGGAGGCTCAGGCGGTGGAGCCGTAGGAGGCTCGGGGGCGGAGCCCTGGAAAGCTCAGGAGGCGGAGCCCTGGGTGGCTCGAGAGATTTGAGAGGCGGAGCCCTGGGAGGCTCGGGAGGAGGAGCCCTGGAAAGCTCGGGAGGCTCGAGAGGAGCAGCCCTGGGAGGCTCGAGAGGCTTGAGAGGCAGAGCCCTGGGAGGCTCGAGAGGCTTGAGAGGCGGAGCCCTGGGAGGCTCGAGAGGCTTGAGAGGCGGGGCCCTGGGAGGCTCAAGAGGAGCCCTGGAAGACTCGAGAGACTTGAGAGGCGGAGCCCTAGGAGGCTCGAGAGGCGCTGGCTCTTGGACAGTCATGGCTACAGGCGCTGGCTCTTGGACGGTCGAGGCTACAGGTGCTGGCTCTTGGACAGTCGAGGCTACAGGCGCTGGCTCTTGGACGGTCGAGGCTACAGCCGCTGGCTCTTGGACGGTCGAGGCTACAGCTGCTGGCTCTTGGACGGTCGAGGCTACAGGCGCTGGCTCTGGGACGGTCGAGGCTACAGGCGCTGGCTCTGGGACCATCGAGGCTACTGGCGCAGGTTCCTGGACAGTCTGGACGGTCGAGGCTACAGCCGCTGGCTCTTGGACGGTCGAGGCTACAGGCGCTGGCTCTGGGACGGTCGAGGCTACAGGCACTGGCTCAGGGACAGTCGAGGCTACAGGCACTGGCTCGTTAGCCGTGGTATGTATGAGCTTGGGTCCGCAGGACACTGGGGGCAGAGCCACGGGGGGTTCCGGGGACGGAGCTGCGGGAGGCGGAGGTCGGAGAGCAGAGGATTTTCCCCTTCTCTTCCTCCGGGCGGGTGAGACTGGCAGTGCTGGAATGCTGTGCGTGGTTGGCGTGGCGTCAGGCTCGCTGACCGTAGCTGATGTGGACCCAGGTTCGTTGACCGTGGCTGATGTGGGCTCAGGCTCGCTGACGATGGCTGACGTGGGCTCAGGCTCACAGACCGGGGCAGGCGTGGGCTCAGGCTCGCAGACCGGGGCAGGCGTGGGCCGGGAGGCGGAAGCCCTTCTTCTCTTCCTCCTCCGGGCAGACGAAGTCGACCGTGTGGGTTCTTGAGAAGCGACTGACGCGGCGGTTTGCTCGCTGACAGGTGGGGCTGGTGTGGTTGGGTCCTCCTCAGCAACGCCCACCGTGAGTGGTGAGCCGCACACCAGTAAGGTCTCCTCCAGGATTTCCTGTAGAGTCCAGCTGCGTGTCGCAGGTGGCAACCGCTCTCTCAGCGACGCGTTCAAATTTCCCCTGAAAAAGACCACCAGGGCTGAGTCTGGGAAGTCCGAGACGTGCGCCAGCTCAAGGAAGTCCTGGATGTGGTCTTCAACCGGTCGGCCCCCTTGCTTCAAGCAAAGCAGCTGGTAGTTGGCCTGTTGGACCGCTGGATCCATTGTGGGGTCGATCGTTCTGATACGAATGTGTGCAGCAGGAGAAGGCAGACGGGAAGTGCAGATCCAATAGCGGTACTTTATTCATAAACAAATAGGAAAAGACACAAACACTGGAACAAAGTAAAGAACCACGAGGGGAAAAAATAAACTAAACACGAGATACATGCAACGACTAACAAAGGGCAATGGAACCTCAAACAAATGAACAGACAGCAGGAAACATGAGCAGGGAGCAGGGAACATTGAACTTAACCATACAACGATCGACGAGGGAAAGGAAAACAAACAGGGTTTAAATACACGAGGTGATGGAACTAAACGATAAACAGGTGAAAACAATGAGTGAGTGCTGGCAGGTGGTGAGGGCAAGGAAAGATGGGAAGTGTAGTTTACTTAGACAAGGACTGGTGAAAACACGGGCCGGACAACAAGGAAACGTGAAATGGAGTGTGACGTGCTGAGTGAAACAGAAAACACGGGGCGGACAACAAGGGATCGTGACAATATGAGTGTTAATATGAATATTAATTATCTCTCTCCATGTGGAATGTGAATTGGTTGGGGCACCTCATAAAAAGAAGGAAGGTTATTTCTCTTAAGAAAACTTATATAGTGTTTCTTCAAGAAATGCACCTTTCTCTGCAGGAAGCAGAAAATATTGGAAAGATATGGTGTGGGCATTACATCATTACACTGTCATTACACAGATAAGTAAACATCTATAATTAAAATGTCTCAAACAGAGTAAAGATAAATTAGGAAGAGTCATTATTGTTTTAGCTGAAATTCAGGAGCAAAGTCTTATTTTGGCTAATATTTATGCACCTAGCGTGGATGATCAGGGCTTTTTTATAGATCTTGAAGGGATGTTGCAAGCCGCTGGCACCCCTCATGATAAAATATTGTGAGGAGACTTTAATCTTTGGATGCACTCAGTACATGATCATAATGAAGCAAAAGTGTGCAAGCCCCCTAGAGCAATATTTACACTTCACATGATGTGTAAAAATATTGGTCTTGCAGGTATTTGGAGACTTTTGGAGTAGGGACTCATCTGGTAGGGACTATATATTTTTTTCAGATTTACAATAGAATATTTATGTTTTTATATCTAATGCCCTCATTCAATCTGTTATTAATTGCTCAATAGGAACATTTTAGTTGCAGATCACCCCTGGTTTGTTTAGAGGTGTTGTCACATATGGAGAAAAATAAATCATATAGTTGGCATTTCCCCTATGTATCCCTTTTGGAAAATCCTATAATTCCAACAAATGCTAAAGACTGAAATCGATGTCTATATGGAGACAATCTGGTCCTCAATATCCTCTGTGGGCATGGCTTGGGAGGCACTTAAGTCAGTTCTTAGGGGCCAGATCATACAGTATGCCTCATTCACCAAAAAAATCCAAAGCACAAGAACTCGTGAATTTGGAAGGGAACATTAAAAGTGCCGTGGCAGAGCTGAAGCGCCGAATGTTGTCTAATGGCCTCGGAGAATTGGCCCTATTGAAATACGGTAATACTATTTAATCATGGAAGGTGGAGTTTTGGCTATTCAGGGCAAGACAGTGATACTTTGAGTCAGAGGACAATGCAGTAAAACTTCTGACTAGATATATAAAACTGAGAGGCAAGGCTACTGGGCTAGATGGCTTTCCCACTGAGTTTTTGGATCTTATGCCACAGAACTGACTCCACTTTTGCAAGAAGATTAAAACTGAATCATTAAAGAATGGAAAGCTTCCGCCAACCATGACACAAGCCTAAATCAGTCTGATTCTTAAAAAAGTGAGTGTAAGATGTAGGGTATGCAGGTCAGGTTTGGGGAAATGTATAATTAATTTCAATGATCGTAATCAATGATTAATCAGACGATTTGACCCAGATACCCATACACATTGTAAAAACGTCCCAAAAAGGGCTTATATAGTCCAGGAGTCTGCTTCAAATATATATAGATAATTAAACACCATGAATTATAATTAATTAGGAATATACATTATATGCAGACAGGCTATATTAATTTAATTAGACCCTCAATGGAATTGACCCGTAGGCTACCGCAACCAGTCAGTTCAGTCCAGCTGAACAGCTTTGCTAAATATTCCTGATCAATTCCCTTGAAGGTTTATTCTTAGTTATAAGCTTACTCATCAAAGCACGTTAACTTACTTTGATAATATCAGCTCGTAGCTTAAAATCGCACATTAAAGAGGCTTTGTTTTATGATCAACACACACAGACAATCAAGCATATAATTGGGTTCAATCCAAGGAACTAGAATATATCACTACACTTGACAAACAGACACTTAACATGTAACATAAAATAAACATAAAATAAACAGAGTAGAAGCAATAAGGAAAATAAAGAGATTATTAAGGATAGCAACTT
Source organism: Xyrauchen texanus (assembly GCF_025860055.1). Lineage (NCBI taxonomy): Eukaryota > Metazoa > Chordata > Actinopteri > Cypriniformes > Catostomidae > Xyrauchen > Xyrauchen texanus. Next base: position 50,731,792 of record NC_068279.1, read on the forward strand.
ATTACAACAGTTAACCCTTAAGAGCCAGCAAATGGAATTACACACTTTAACGCGTTTGGATTTCAGATGAAATGATACTTGCAAAATGGGCCTATGTGTGGCTGAGCAAGGCTGCGTGGATGTCACGTCCTCAGGGCTTTCTTGAGGCGGAGGATTTCGGTTCGGTGTTTCCAGAGCGTGGAGTTGAGACTCACTTGAAGAGAGAGTTGAGGGGTTGTTCCAAGCAGTTGCAAATGTTCAGCAGAAGAGGAGAGAGAGGGGTGCCGGGGGAAGTCCAAGGAGAGATGAAGTAAGTTGGGAGTTGGAAGCAAGAGAGAAGACGAGAAGAGTTGAAGTGTTCAGAAGAAGAGGGTTGAAGTAAGAGTTGAAAAGGAAGAGGATAAGAGGAAGAGGATAAGAACTAAGCTGTAAGAAGATGAGGGAAGTAAGAGAGATAAAGAGGACTAAGAGAGTGAGAGGAAGTGGGCACAGCAATTTTATACCCTTAGAAAACATGTCCCACCTCTCATTGGCTCGACCAATGAGAAGGGTTTGGGTTCCAGGCGGGAATTTGGTTTATTGCTCTTTTGTTCTCACATTTCTCATTGCATGTGCAAGAAAGAAAACTAGGAAATATACTTGTAATACTAATATGTTGTTGTTATCGACATATCATGTACACAGTCATTTCAATCTTCGAAATACCAAGTTATAGAGACCAAATATGCCACACATATGATTTCGGGTAACCATGGTATGCAAAGTCTGAAACATTAACCCATTAGAGTTTGCAAGAAAACATAGATCAAGCACATTTAAGGGAAAATGTGAGATGGCACATTAGATACATGTCAATATTTTTATCACATGGATTATATATATATATATATATATATATATATATATATATATATATATATATATATATATATATATATATATGTATATGGAATATATAGGATTAAAAGTGTTCATTTCTCCTTCTCAGTAAGAATTGAGTGAGAATCAGCCCTGTCTGAGCATTTCTTTGGAGGTCATAAAATTCTCCTTTCTTTGGGCAGGAGAATGATTCCTTTGTCCCGTCTCACTCATTTGCATGTTTATGACTGTGTTTATGACGGTAAGAGATTTTGGGCTGAATGACTCAAAAGATGGTAAACATAGCCGAAATATCATTCTACGGAGATCTTATATTCGAATTCGGCTAGGACAAATTGTAAGGTTTAATTTGATACCAAGAAAAGTATATTTGGTACCCTTAAAAATGGGTTTACACTGTTAGGCTATTAAATATAAGGCCTCTTATTAACTATAACTAGTTTTACTACATTACTAGACAGTCTTACTAGTTTGATCTAACATCAGACACACAAAACATACGGGGATTAAAACATATTTCATTAGACATACATTTCTAAGTTTAAACTGAAAAACACCCACACCCACATTTTTACGTTCAAGATCTCACATGGTAAAGCACGCGGTGTGAGGCGAGTTATATGGGAAAGGGGGGGCTTAGCAGTCACGAGGATTTCCTGTCAATAGTTCCTTGTCTCTTTGTCAATACATTTATTGTGCTTGAGGAGACTGGTTGGCGCGATTTCAGTAATTAGGGGAGTTTTTAACAGTAAGTTCTTGTTTGTTCGGAACCCGCCGAGTTAATGATTATCCTTCATTGATTCCTCCAGTCACTACAAAGAGTTACTGTCCAATTTCCCTGATCCAGCTAGATGTTAAAATATTGTCAAAAATTTTGGCTAACCGACTAATTAAAGTTATGACATCTCTTATACATATAGATCAGGTAGGGTTTATTCTGGGCCGTAACACTTCTGATAACATTAGACATTTTATCAATATCATGTGGTCAAAGGCGAATGATCATACTCCTGTCGCTGCCATCTCACTTGACTCTGAAATGTATTTGATATGGTAGAATGGGATTTTCTTCTAAGTTTTTGGAAATGTATGGGTTCAGGAATACTTTTATTTATATTTACTTTATGGATTAATGGATTAATTTGAGATTATTTTACTCTTGATAGGGGCACCCAGCAGGATTGCCCTCTTTCCCCCTTATTGTTCTGTCTTGCCCTGGAACGATTAGCAGTCGCAATAAGAAGGGGGATGATTTTCCAGGTGTTCTGGTGCATAGGCTTCAATTAACTGCTACAATCTCTCCCTATAGAGGTCCCTCTCTCTTGTCTCATACATTTGGCTCATTGGTCGCTTCCACCTGAGAGAGCCCCTCCCTGGTTTTGTCTTGAACAGGAAGTTCTTGCCCCTATTTTGCCATTGCAAATCCTTTCCATTAAACTAACTGGAGAAGTTTAGTTACACCCTGTTATCTCACATTTGCACTCGGTATGGACAAAAGTGTCCAAAGTTTTAATTCTGACATTTATTTAAATGTTGCCTCGAGCATATAGCTGAACCCAAAATTATGTATTAATAAGTCCCCTTTCTGCTGGTCAGAGTGGATTGTGAGGGAGGTTAATACGCTCAGTGACCTATATGAGAGTGGAGTGTTGAGATCTTTGAAAATATGGTTCAACATTTCGGGATTCCCAGGTCTCAGTTCTTTAGGTATTTACAGCAGTGCCACCTGCTCAGTACTATTTTTGGGAGTAGCATACACCTCCCTAAAGCGGCAGATACCCTGGAAGTGGTGATTACTGCTTTTGGAAAAGGTCATGAGGCATCAGTGTTTTATTCCCTGCTAATTCAGAGTCTGGGGGATAGCCTCTCAAGAGATTATGGGTGAAAGATTTAAACTTGGAAGAGGGAGTGTGGACTAGGATTCTAAAAACCATTGATTCTACCTCTAGAGATGCAAGGGTGTGCCTTATGCAATTTAAGATTTTAGATTGATTCTATTGGAGCCCCTCTTGATTGTATAGGCTTGGTCTTCAAGGCACACCCACCTGCTGGTAATGCCAATAAGAAGATGGGGACACAACCCATGTTTTTTGTGGTGTGTGCTAAGATCCAAGAATTTTGGTTGAGAGTTCAGAGATTTATGTGTGAAGTTTTGGGCACTCAAATTTCATTTTGCCCCGGACACTGTATTGTAGGCTATCCCAAACGCATTCCCTCTGGCCTCACCCCTAGTTTAGTCCTCATTATGTTGATTGTCTGTACCTGTCCCTCATGTATGTTCCTCTTTTTATTGTGCCTTCTTGCCTTTTGTGTTTGTTGAATCGTGTTGTAAGATTTATTCGTTTGTTAGTATTCTCATCTGTCCTTCTCATGCTTCTGGTCTGTCCTATCTATTTGTTTATATTCTGATTTATGTTTAATTTTGTTTTTCTCTCCCTTGTGAGAGTTTTGTGTTCCCTGTTTGTTTCCGTTGTTAAATAAAAGTATTATATTTCACTCATTCCTGTGCTTGGGTCCTCCTTGCTCCTTACATTTCCTGACAGAACAATTCAACCACTATTGGACCCAGCAGGAATAAAACAAAATTCTGATTCTCCGGTTCACCAAGGAGCTGCCAATTCCAAAAAGCTCTTTGGTCTCTGTTGTGGAAAATGTATATTTTACTTTCTTTCTTATTTACTTTCTTAAGACATTATGTAGATTTTCTTTCGATTCAATCATGTGTTTCTCTCCTCTGGTATTTTCCTATTCACCTGGCAGGAACAAAGACACACACAGTAAAACAGATGGTCAGGAAAAAGCCTTTTAACTCCTTAATATGGGTACAGGAATGACAGAGGGATTATTTAGCCATAAATAAAGTTTTCACGGGTGTGAAACTCAGTAAATGATATTTTTGTGAACAAACCTCTTTTAAAAGAATAAACTATCTTTTAAAATATAATTTGGATCCTGATGTCTCTTATCCTGTGATGTTATTTGTTTAATTATTGTTTTTGCCACAACAGTCTCCATCAGGGGAACCAGCCGGTGAGGGAGTTGTGGAGGCAAGGGCATGGTTGAGCGTTCTTCTGGGGAGAGAAGTTTTCATCAGAGATGAATCGTTGGTAATTGCTGTTTATTTGTTCACAGTGAGAGACGTTGGAAAAAAAGGGGTGAGAGAGACGAGCCTGCAGGTGTATGTGTGCCAGTGCAGCCAGCATTTGAGTTTATGTCTGAAGCTTCACTGTTATGCAGTAAAGTGAATGTGTTTGTGTATAAAAATGTACCTTTGAGTTGGATTCGCCGACTCCCACTTCCTCATTCCACAAATCTGTTACACTGGTGCTGAAATTTTATGCTTATCAAATGCCACATTAAATTAACTGCCTGATCAGTTGGGCATGGCTCGCTTTTATTCGACATTGGATTTAACAAAAGGATATTGGCAGATCCCTTTAATGATGATGTCCCATGAAACGGCCTTCTCCACACCATTTGGTTTAAACAAATTTGTGACCCTTCTGATTGGTTTATTTGGTGCCCGGCTACGTTCCAGTGTCTTATGGACAGGGTTCTCAAACCGCATGCTGCGTATGCCGCTGCCAATTTGGATGATATCATTATTTATAGTAATATAGATTTGCTGCGACGAGCGGGGCTCCCAGCAAACCCGAAGAAGTGTGCAACTGGGCGGGTGGAGGTACATTATCTGGGGTTCAACTTGGGTCATGTTCAGGTGCGGCCCCAAATTGATAAAACCGCAGTGATTGCGACTTGCCTGAACAAGGAATCAGTAAGGGATTTCACCTGAGATTAATTGCTGATAATTGCTGTTTCTTTGTTCACATTGAGAGACAGGGAAAATAAAAGGAGCCAGACCTCAGAGTGAGGGAGAAAGTTGAGCCTGCACGTGTGTGTGTGTCAGTGGAGCCAACATTTGAGTTTATGTCTGAAGCTTCACCATTACGCATTTAATTAAATTTGTTTGTGTATAAATAAATGTACCTTTGAGTTGGATTTGCCATCTCCTGCTTCCTCCATTCCTCGAATCTCATTGTGGAAGGCCTGGTTGAGCCCATCAAGTCGTGTATTCCTGTTGGGGGTGAAGAGGGTAGTCTTCACCCCCAAGACCATAAAATTATCTTTAAAGTGTGATTATTTTATCTCAGCCTGTTTCTCACCAACAGTGGGTGCTGCAGCCCCTCTTCTCAGGAGGAAGAGACGGAGCTCCTGGCCATGGAGGCCGTTCCCCAGTCGCTGCAAGCTCTCCTAGCCACAGAGACCATTCCCCGGTTGCTGCCAGTGCTCCTGGCCACGGAGGCTGTTCCCCAGTCGCTGCCAGCGCTCCCGGCCACGGAAGAGGTTCCCCAATCACTACCAGTGCTCCCGACCATGGTGGTTGCCACATGGGCCGTCCAGTTCTCCATGATCATAGAGTCTGTCCTGTTCCCTGAGACCATCAACGAGCCTGTCCTGTTCACTGTGGCGTGTACCCTGTGGCTGTCGACAAGCCAATCCAGTTCCCTGTGGTCATCGAATATGTCCAAATCCCTGAGGCTGTTGACAAGCCTTTCCTGTTCCCTGTGGTGGTTGATAAGCCTGTCCATTTCCTTTAGTCATTGAGTCTGTCCAGTTCCCTGAGGGGCTTTTCCCTAAAAGTATTTTATTTGACTCAATCCCACGTTGGTCCTCCTTACTACTGGAACCGGCAGGAACTGGCTGAGCAGTCAACGTAAACTTAAAAAAACAAATGAACAAAACAAAACATCAAACTAATTTCCAGCATAACACAAAACACATACACACAAGACTGCTGCGTGCGTCTCTCTCTCTCTTGAACTGGCATCCCTGGCTCCTCTTTATCCCTCTCCCAGCAGATTGGGCTGATTCAGCATCGGGCATCCATCGTTACAGCCCGACCACACCCTCCTCCTCATCCCCCAATGCCTGATTCAGGGTGGGGAAACCTCCTACCTGACTTAATCCGCCCCCCTTCCTGGAGGGAAGGTATTGCCCTTTCGGCCAGCCTTCCCCACCTCATGGGAATCTGAATAGGACGAGGGGAGGGAGAGGGGAGAAGAAAAGAGTGAGCAGTAGAGAGATAGAGATAGAGAGAGAGAGAAAACTGGCTTGCCGGTCCCCGGACACGCTGTCGACTGGTCCTCCACAACACCGAGTGATGACACTGGACCTGGCAGTGGGCTTCTCATCCTCCAGGCAGATGTCAGAGGCTCCTCTGCCCTCTACCGGCCGACAGCGGCTCCTTTGTGTCCTGGCAGATGGCAGCGGCTCCTTTGTCCCCTGGAAGATGGCAGCGGGCTCCTCTGCCTTCTGGTGAACAGCTCCAGTACCACCGGACCATACCTCCTCAGTGTCGCAACCATCCATCATCATTGAGTGCTCTCCGATAGCGCATCCCCCATCTTTCCCAGGTTTCGGCACCAATGAAATGGATTTACACGATGGACAATGAAGGAGGAGGGAACTGGCTGAGCAGTCAATGTAAACTTTTAATAAACAAATTAACAAAACACAACATAAAACTGCTGCATGTGTCTCTCTCTCTCTCTCTCTCTCTCGAACTGGCATCCCTGGCTCCTCTTTATCCCTATCCCGGCTGATTGGGCTGATTCAGCACCGGGCGTCTATCGTTACAGCCCGGCCACACCCTCCTCCTCATCCCATACCCCCAACGTCCGGTGGGGAAACCTCCTGCCTGACTTAATAGCCCCTATCCTGGAGATAACATGTTGCCCTTTTGGTCATCCTTCCATTGGCCAGCCTTCCCCAACTGATGGGAATCTGAATAGGACGAGGGAAGGGAGAGGGGAGAAGGAAAGAGCAAGCAGTAGAGAGAGCGATAGAGAGAGAGAAAACTGTCTCGCCGGTCCCTGCACACGCTGTTGACTGGACTATGCTGCGTGTGTCTCCCTCTCTCTAGAACTGGCATCGCTGGCTCCTCTTTATCCCTCTCCTGGCTGATTGGGCTGATCCATTACAGCCCAGCCATGCCCTGCTCCTCGTCACAGTTTCCTGACAACTATATGGCCAAAAGTATGTGGACACCTGAACATCACACCCATATGTGTTTGTTGAAAATGTTATTTCAAAACCTTTAAACAAAGCCATTAATAGGGAGTTGGTCCTCTATTTACTATTCCAATAGCTTCCACAATCCTGGGAAACTTTCCACTAAATGGAACATTCCACTAGATGGAACTAGGTGGAAACATCTAGTGGCAGTGGGGATATGCTCCTTTTCAGACACAAGAACAGTGAGGTCAGGCACTGATGTTGGGCAATGGGGCCTGTCTTACAGTTGCTGTTTCACTTAATCCTAAATTAATTCAGTGAGGTTCAGGTCTGGGTTATGAATAGGCTAGTCAAGTTCTTCCACACCAGATTCAGTAAACCATTTTACCGGTGGCATCCAAAAAGTGACTGCACTCTTTGAAAGTGACTCACTCTCTCTCTCTCTCTCTCTCTCTCTCTCTCTCTCTCTCCATTCTACTGAAAAATAAATAAATACATAGTATGGCTGTATGCTTGATTTAATACACCTGTTAGCAATGGGTATAACTGAAATAGCCAAGGGGTTGTATACATAATTTTGGCCATATAATTTGCCCCCATAAGGTGTAGTTATGGAATCTACCAGCAGGGGCTAACTGGACCAGTGCTCCTTGAACTGGGGCATACTATCTTGGCCCCTTTGTTTAGTTATAAAAAATTGTCAGACTTGCAAGAAAATAAATATTTTTTTCTTATCTATAATCCCCTTGATAAGCCAACAGTTTAAGCTTAGTTTAGGCCTATAGTATAATCTTTATTGTTATTTCTAGACCAAACAATGGGAATAAATATCCTGATGGGTTCAGAAAGACCTTTTTAATAGATCTAAATCTTAATTTGGCTGTTCATAAAACACAAATAAGCAATTTAAATGAAATAGAGATATACTGCATGTTATGTTTTGAACCAACCATGCTTTTAATGCACTGGAAATCTTGGTTGGTACAATTCAGCATACCTTTAATTGTAATACTTTTTAAGTACTTTTAGTAAAGTTCTACTCTTTTGTACTTCTTCAAGTGTATGTACAGTCACATTTTTATTTATGGATATGCTTAAAATTCCCAAATGAAATCAATTTTTTTTTCTCTGCTACTTAACACTAACTTTGCTCCGTAAGTGATTTTGGCGAGTCTACAATATTGTGTACATTTTGTATGTAAATATTTGTTTAAAGTATTTTTACTTTAAAAGCTGTATTTATATTATGAAAATCAATCATGTTGACAAAGAGGAGTTTTATGCTATAACTGTATAACACCTTTATCTAAATTCAATCAGAGGCAAAAAATATATATATATATAAAGAGGATATTGATTGACACGTGCATGCCCAGCCAAAGGCATGCTATCACATACGCAAACACATATGCACACACAAACATAAACATAGGCAGCAGGTGCTCCTGGTTGGGCTTTAATTACATGATCTCTGATTAATCTTACTGATATGCTAATGAGGATGGAATTAATGCATGAGAGAGAACCTCCACAACCTTTATTAATTAATGAATAATCAGATCATATATCGCCTTGCATTTTTAATAACACACTCCATGTCAACTCTGGTTTTTGATTGATTTTGTTTTTGCACAAACATGCAACAATAATCACTGAATACAGTTTCGGTAATATATAAAACACTTAAAACTTTATGAAAATGCATGCGTAACAGATTACTTCATGACAAAGTGTTTAAGCCATCTACTGTATATCCAGAAGATATAGAAGTAATATAATTGTACAGCAATGGAAACAATGGAAAAGCCCTAGACCTAAATTATAAGTATAGTTGAATAACAAACCTGAATTACTTTATTTCTACATGACTAAAGATTTCTTTAACTTTATGGAAAAATGTCTACAATGCTATTGCATGGCTTTAGAAGACTTGGAGGACATTACACAAATTATTTGGACTACTTTGATCATATTTTTATGAACAATTTTATGGATGATTTTTATGGTGCTTTTTTGTAATTTTGGATCTTAACAGCCCTAGTCCCCACACTTAACACTTGTTTTACACACTATTACTCACACACTGCTATGGTATCGACATTTTTTTACTAGAACACATCATTAAAAAAATTATACATTTAAACACTAGTATTAGAGACTAACCTACATTTACACACTTATTCCTATGTGATCATCTTCCATGGTAGCTCACCTGATGTATTGTTGGACTTTGGATTCAGAAGACCACGGATCGATACCAGTCAAGCACGCAAGCTGATAAGTTAGATGACATGGTTGCTCCTGAAAATGTGCTTTTAATTTAATTTACATTTCTTGTTTTGATTTTAGATCACTATTGGTTAGGTTTAGGTTAAAGTTTTAGGGAAGGGAGGAAAGTTTTAATAATTAAACCATCCATCTAAAATTCATCTTAAATTGTCTGATTACGACACTTGCTTTTGGCGCCCCCCCACTGGAAATTTCACTGGGAAAATGCAGCCATATGTGTAATCAATGCTATTTCATTTAGCAAAAATGTTGCTACAGTCACGTAATGTACATGAGAAGTTATACAGGTATGGAGCAACACAAGGGTGAGTGAATGATTACGGAATTGTAATTTTTGGGAGAACTAATCCTTAAAGGTGCTGTAAGAGATTTTTTTCAGAGAAAAGTATGGAAGAATTGTCCTACTCCCATAAATATATTAATGAAATAAGTGTCCTGAGATATCTCACCTGTCTCTGTGAAAGCAGTAGACTTTGTAAACAGCAAACAAAAATGTATCCACGGGCCGCAGACATTGATGCTTTCACCTGTCACTCATTTTACTTGTTCTTATAGTGTTGTGTTTGTATTTGTAGCAGATCATTGAGGCTATGATTCATGTTTGTCAGTTGAGTGCGCTATTGTGCCACTGTTGAATTTGATAGCCACAGAAAATAATTATGTTAGTTAATAAAAGTAGTTGATATTATCATATATCAACTGACATAAATGATTCACAGCTTTTTTTTTTACAACTTTTTTAATTGAGAAATATTCCTTGACAACTAACTTTTTACAAGCAGATTTAATGAAAGAACTTTTGTGCCAACCTAAAATATCAGCAAAATTACAGTTTACCAAAACCACTATCACTATCTTGTGAAAGTTATTAGTCTTTCTAATTTTTTGACATGCAGGAATTGTCCTTTTCCGGAGCTTATTTTAGGATTCTTATTCATCTTGTTCATCTCAGATGTGCTTAAGGCTATTGATCCTAAACACAAATGTGAGATTAACAATTCCTCCCAAACTGCTATATTACCCTTCTGTCTCCCTATCTAGTGCTCATCTGTGGAGGATGAATTAAACAGAACTAATAATATTACATGATGACAGGTCTGCTTTTACATGAGTGCCATGGACTGAAGGCTGGTCAGAGCTCTGGGTGACTGATGGCCCAACAAACCCTAGGTCAATTAGTTGCGGGCTTCCCTCCATCCCTCCTATTGTTTGAAATCCATCTGTTGTCAGATGGTTTGGGTTAAATTCACACACGTGCACAGATAGACACCAGGTGCTGCTCAAGCACCTGCCCTTTTGGCCTCTGACTAGATAAGTACCCTTTCTGCAAGAATTGTTTTTCTAATTATATATTTTATCAATTCTCGATTAAAAGCGTGTTGTAATGCCCAACAACGGCATCTGAGTTCTAATTCTGTGAGACTGCATGAACCCCTGCCCCTCCCTCTTCGACATCAATTGTCACAGCCACCACAGTTAACACACGCAAATCGAACGACCTGCAGATCAGCATTCACGTCTCTCTGACCAGCCTTCATTGGAGACAGCCAAGTAACGATAGTGTTTGCCCTATGCTTCAGCATTGTTTTTAACTGTTGTGAAATTAAACCACTATTAAAACATCTCAATACAGCCAGACTAACTTAGGCAATAGCCCTCCATTAAGATTAACAACAAGCAAGCTAGTCTGGCGTTGGCGTAAAATAGTGTTGTGATTCCGAAAAACGAGTGAACTCTGGTAAATAGTGGTTAATAGTTAATCATATTTGGATATCAGAAACAGTGCCGACCTGTCACCCATCACAAGTAAATATGCAAATATATGATTTGTCAACTGTTTACATGCTCATACTTATTCGCAATAGCTTTAAGATATAGTCTGGTAAAATATAGATTCTTACTCCTGTGACACAACATCAATACAACATATTGGTAATTGTAGGCAAGCCAACTGATTTTCATTTCTATACAATAGTCCAGGTTCTTGACTGAGACAGATTTGAAAGTTTAACTGTTCATCTAATTTTAATTTTAAAAGCAGGAGAATGATTCTGCTCCCTTCACCTCAGTACACAGAATGCGTGTGTTCAACGCTGCCATCCAAACCTTGGTGCGCACCAAACAAGCGGATCCAGACCCCCTGAATAGTGGGTCTCGGTCCACTTCCAAATGAACTCTGGTGCAGTTCGACTGATATATGAATGCAGCATGGACCAAAGACGTCTAAACGGACCCAATAACAGGATGTGATACAGGTCACAAGATGCGACCCTAAAAATCACGTGATTTGATAACATAGCAAGCGGCAAGAGTGGTGTACACTAAACAAAATGAGCAGAGGGCAAACATGGAGCAATGAGGAGGTAAAGTTCTTTATTAACATTTGGTCTGATGCATATATTTTCAGTATACTTGAAAATGCACAAAAACCTATGGCAACCTATGGCACGCGTGCCAGAATTGGCACTGGCACGCCAGCAATGACGAGAGTGGAGTAGACTATTTTATTTATATAAATTCCATATCTGCAATCCAATCTACATCTTGATGTAATACTTCCTCATGATCTGTTTTCATAAGCTGAATCGCCATTGACAAGGAAAATAAAAAGTGGCACTCCATGTCAAAAAGTTTGCAGACTCCTGACCTAGAATGTATTTTCCCAACACAGTTTCATAATGAACCGAAAATATTTTTACACTTCTCATAATAACATAGAAGATCTATAGAGTTGTGTTTTGCACTGTTGCTTCAGCAAAGCATCTCTCACTCCCAGTCAGCATCTGAAGAGCAAGTTCAACACAGGTCACCATTTTTGCTTAATTTCTTTGATGGCTCAAATGTATGCTCTAGTCAATTTTGTATTTTGCCATGTCATCACCATTCATATCTACACTACCAATGTGTTTATGATTAAATTACTACAAGAGCACAAAATTGTTTACAAGAGCACAAAGTTCTTCATAGATCTAGCCTCTTAATTTTGCTCTCAAAGTGCACCAGATAATAGAGAACATTATCAATTGTTTGTGCTTATCATTAATTTTGTAGATATCTGTTGAGTATTAAACATTTGCATGAGTGTATGGATGTTGAAATAAAAAAATATGTAAGTAAAATATGTGCTACTGTATGTAACTTTATTTTTTATAAATAATTATGAGAGGGGTGCCCACTTGTGCACCTGTCCCCCAAAATGTCTGTGCACGGTCCTGGTTAAATTTGTCACTCAACCAGCAACCGTCTCATAAAAATTAAGAATTCAGTTACAAATACTGTACATTGGTTCATCAAAATGTAGGTCCCCTATGTACCTGATTTGTCTGTAGAGTTCAGATATTTGACTTTTTGCACTCTGTGCACTGCCTATTTTCATTTATTTGTTTATTAGATTCCTCCGTAAGGAGGGAATCTATTGTATTTGACGGTTTTATTATTATTATTAGATTCCTCCGTAAGGAGGGAATCTATTGTATTTGTCGGTTTTATTATTAGATTCCTCCGTAAGGAGGGAATCTATTGTATTTGTCGGTTTTATTATTATTATTATTAGATTCCTCCGTAAGGAGGGAATCTATTGTATTTGTCGGTTTTATTATTATTATTAGATTCCTCCGTAAGGAGGGAATCTATTGTATTTGTCGGTTTTATTATTATTAGATTCCTCCGTAAGGAGGGAATCTATTGTATTTGTCGGTTTTATTATTATTAGATTCCTCCGTAAGGAGGGAATCTATTGTATTTGTCGGTTTTATTAGATTCCTCCGTAAGGAGGGAATCTATTGTATTTGTCGGTTTTATTATTATTATTATTATTATTAGATTCCTCCGTAAGGAGGGAATCTATTGTATTTGTCGGTTTTATTATTATTATTAGATTCCTCCGTAGGAGGGAATCTATTGTAATTGATGGTTTTATTAGATTCCTCCGTAAGGAGGGAATCTATTGTATTTGTCGGTTTTATTATTATTAGATTCCTCCGTAGGAGGGAATCTATTGTAATTGATGGTTTTATTAGATTCCTCCGTAGGAGGGAATCTATTGTAATTGATGGTTTTATTATTAGATTCCTCCGTAAGGAGGGAATCTATTGTATTTGACGGTTTTATTAGATTCCTCCGTAAGGAGGGAATCTATTGTATTTGACGGTTTTATTATTATTATTATTATTATTATTAGATTCCTCCGTAGGAGGGAATCTATTGTAATTGATGGTTTTATTATTATTAGATTCCTCCGTAGGAGGGAATCTATTGTAATTGATGGTTTTATTATTATTATTATTAGATTCCTCCGTAAGGAGGGAATCTATTGTATTTGACGGTTTTATTAGATTCCTCCGTAAGGAGGGAATCTATTGTATTTGTCGGTTTTATTATTAGATTCCTCCGTAAGGAGGGAATCTACTGTATTTGATGGTTTTATTAGATTCCTCCGTAAGGAGGGAATCTATTGTATTTGTCGGTTTTATTATTAGATTCCTCCGTAGGAGGGAATCTATTGTAATTGATGGTTTTATTAGATTCCTCCGTAGGAGGGAATCTATTGTAATTGATGGTTTTATTATTATTAGATTCCTCCGTAAGGAGGGAATCTATTGTATTTGATGGTTTTATTAGATTCCTCCGTAAGGAGGGAATCTATTGTATTTGATGGTTTTATTAGATTCCTCCGTAAGGAGGGAATCTATTGTATTTGATCGGTTTTATTATTATTATTATTATTAGATTCCTCCGTAGGAGGAATCTATTGTAATTGATGGTTTTATTATTATTAGATTCCTCCGTAGGAGGAATCTATTGTATTTGATGGTTTTATTATTATTAGATTCCTCCGTAGGAGGGAATCTATTGTAATTGATGGTTTTATTATTATTAGATTCCTCCGTAGGAGGGAATCTATTGTAATTGATGGTTTTATTATTATTAGATTCCTCCGTAGGAGGGAATCTATTGTATTGATGGTTTTATTATTAGATTCCTCCGTAGGAGGAATCTATTGTAATTGATGGTTTTATTATTAGATTCCTCCGTAGGAGGAATCTATTGTAATTGATGGTTTTATTATTAGATTCCTCGTAGGAGGAATCTATTATATATTATTATTATTATTATTAGATTCCTCCGTAGGAGGAATCTATTGTAATTGATGGTTATTATTATTATTATTATTATTATTAGATTCCTCCGTAAGGAGGAATCTATTGTATTTGATCGGTTTTATTATTATTATTATTATTATTATTATTATTATTATTATTATTATTATTATTCTTCTTCTCCTTGAGCCCCAATAGCTCAAAAAGTCACTGGTCAAAAATTTTCTAAATTGGCACATTGATACTCCATGCCAACGGGTACCCCCAAACCAAGAATGGTCAACATTCGCCCATAGGTGGCGCTACAGGCCACGCCCAAAAAACAAAAATTCAAAGTGATATAATTTCCACCCCATTTGTCCAAATCTTCTGAAACTTTGTAAACATGCCTCATTTCTCATGGGGAACAAAAAGCCTCAAGGACCCATACTTCTGCCATTATGGATTTTCCTGTACAGTGAAAATTTTGGAAAACCTACAAAACTCTTCTTCTCCTGAACCTCAGCTCCAATTGACTTGGAATTTGGCACACGTGTGTAGTATGTATGTCTTTCCAAAGCGTTACTTAGCAAAAATGAATACAATACAAAATGGCTGAAATGGACGTGTTTATGTAAATGTACACACAAAAGATGATCAAAAATTTTTAAAATCCCATTGATTTACAATGGCTGAGCAAAAGTGCTCCCTCTACTGGACAAATATGGTCCACATGTAAAATCCCATTCACTTACATTGGCTGAGCAAAGAGGCTCCCTCTACTGGAGTAACTCTGTCTACCACATGCAGCTCTTCTGTAGCAATCTCTCTAATGAAGCATTTAGGTCTCCTAGTGGGTGGAGCTCAGACTTAGACTACAGAAGACATTTTGCGTCTGCATGGAGGTATGTCAAATCAATTGTGTGTCTTAATGCTTTCCAGTTTGAACATTCAAGCGATTTTACACTATTCAACTCAACAAAGGCAAAACAACTCAAATAAATGTTTTCGAGCAGTTTGTGTGACACAGCGGCGAGCAGCGTCGGCGTCTAACGTTCGCACGCCGATGAGAGTTAAGCTTTCCCTTCTTGCGTTTCAACGGACAATTTCATACACCAAAATACATGATATATTGGGGTGTCTGCTATATCTCAAGTGAACAAACAGTTGATAAAGAAATCGGGTATCAATATATTGAATTATGAATTATTGAAGGGGTCTAGTGATGCCGCTGTGATGTCCTGTTAGATTTTCTCTATCGAGACAGCGTT